>NC_086041.1:28907645-30154793 GCF_947568885.1 Cydia strobilella | reverse complement strand
TAGATGGCGCTATTAAATACGAAAGCCGATAGTATTAAGTGCCGGGAATCCGTTCTGTGTTCGTAGTCGTTTTCCTCTACAAAGCGGGAAAACGCTGGGATCGGCTACGAGCGTAGCGCTACGAAAACGTTAGCAGTAAATGTGTTAACCCTTTACCAGGCCGCGAAGAACAAGCGTGTTTTATAATAGTTATTTGTTATACAAGGGCACACAAGGGAGCAGTTGTACCTATTTTACCCGCGAGTGTGGAATTGAAACACAAGTAAGCGAAAGGATTCTATAGTTGAAGTTGGTTCTAAAATAGAATCCTGAGCGTAGCGAGTGTTTCAACACACAAGAAGTAAAATATATTTGCACCCGTATGTAAGACAAAACTTTTCACCTCACTATATAGCGAGGAAAGTGCAACATGCAAAATAAACAGCTCATAAAAAATAAGTCTATTTGTACACATTATAATGTAATAAAAATGTGTGTAATAAAAATCTTATAAGTGTGGATTTTCCTGAATCTCTCCGGCAGTGCTCTCGTGGAATGTGTAGTGATGTTGAACATAGGAAAGTTTTAGATCAGTTGTACAACACCATTATACAAGTACTGAGTGGAGCGGCTGTGGAGTGTTCCGGTAACAGGACGCGCAAAGGTAAGCGACGGGTTGTGGGTTGGAATAAACATGTGAAGGGTCTGCATGGGGAGGCTCGTCAGTATTTCCACGCCTGGGTTTCGGCTGGTAAACCTTCTCAAGGCCCCATCACTCAGAGAAAAATCCGGAGACAAGGCTGCAGTTTTACGTTGCGAACGAATTATTGATAAAAACACAAAACTACTTTGGGACATTGACAACCTAGCCTTTGCTAGCGCAGCAACTTTTTTTTTGCGAAACGCAATTATTGCGAAACTAACAATAAAAATGTTGTTAAACTATCAATTTTTCGATGCCTTGTCATAATAGCATAGTTAAAAATGCGAATTTAACATAGTTTGGCTTTGCTCATTGCACAACGTGTGATTTGTGAGTTGTGGTTTTAGCAACTTTGAGGACCTTTGTCAAAATAACAAAAGATAACTCTGCGAAATCTTCACAGTTAAAGTTTGTGCGGTTCGCAATGTTCGCCGACACATTGTTTTTTACTTTGTGACAATATCAACTTCAAGAGCCTTTGTCAAAATAACAAAACAGAACTCTGCGGAATCTACACGGCTAAAGTTTGGGGGTTGACAGTGTTCACAACCACATTGATTTAAACCTTGTAATGTTAGCAACTTTGAGAACCTTTGTCAAAATAACAAAGAATAACTCTGCGAAATCTTCACAGTAAAGTTTTGTGAGGTTCGCAATGTTGGCCGCCAGATTGTTTTTTACTTTGTGACATTAGCAACTTCAAGAGCCTTTGTCAAAATAACAAAATAGAACTCTGCTGAATCTACACGGCTAAAGTTTGGGGGTTGACAGTGTTCACAACCACATTGATTTAAACCTTGTAATGTTAGCAACTTTGAGAACCTTTGTCAAAATAACAAAGAATAACTCTGCGAAATCTTCACAGTAAAGTTTTGTGAGGTTCGCAATGTTGGCCGCCACATTGTTTTTTACTTTGTGACATTACCAATTTCAAGAGCCTTTGTCAATATAACAAAATAGAACTCTGCGGAATCTACACGGCTAAAGTTTGGGGGTTGACAGTGTTCACAACCACATGGATTTAAACCTTGTAATGTTAGCAACTTTGAGGACCCTTGTCAAAATAACAAAGAATAACTCTGTGAAATCTTCACAGTTAAGTTTTGTGCGGTTCGCAATGTTGGCCGCGACATTGTTTTTTACTTTGTGACATTAGCAACTTCAAGAGCCTTTGCCAAAATAACAAAATAGAACTCTGCTGAATCTACACGGCTAAAGTTTGGGGGATGACAGTGTTCACAACCACATTGATTTAAACCTTGTAATGTTAGCAACTTTGAGGACCTTTGTCAAAATAACAAAGAATAACTCTGCGAAATTTTCACAGTTAAGTTTTGTGCGGTTCGCAATGTTGGCCGCCACATTGTTTTTTACTTTGTGACATTACCAATTTTAAGCGCCTTTGTCAAAATAACAAAATAGAACTCTGCGGAATCTACACAAATAAAGTTTGAGGGTTGACAGTGTTCACAACCACATTGATTTAAACCTTGTAATGTTAGCAACTTTGAGGACCTTTGTCAAAATAACAAAGAATAACTCTGCGAAATCTTCACAGTTAAGTTTTGTGCGGTTCGCAATGTTGGCCGCCACATTGTTTTTTACTTTGTGATATTAGCAACTTCAAGAGCTTTTGTCAAAATAACAAAATAGAACTCTGCGGAATCTACACGGCTAAAGTCTGGAGGTTGACAGTGTTCACAACCACATTGATTTAAACCTTGTAATGTTAGCAACTTTGAGGACCTTTGTCAAAATAACAAAGAATAACTCTGCGAAATCTTCACAGTTAAGTTTTGTGCGGTTCGCAATGTTGGCCGCCACATTGTTTTTTACTTTGTGATATTAGCAACTTCAAGAGCTTTTGTCAAAATAACAAAATATAACTCTGTGGAATCTACACGGCTAAAGATACAGCTAAGATTTACAATGTTTGCAGGTGTTACAAGGGTAAATAATCCAATAATAGGTTTTTGTTTTAACCTTTTCACCGCCAAAGACGGAAAATCACGTCAGCGGAAAGTCGTACCACTGACGCCACGACATTTGCTCCTATTAGAAAACCATACATTTGGTTTATTGCTTGGCGTCTGGTCTGAGTCACGTCGAATTACTTCGCTGCTTGGCGTTGAAACGGTTAAGACATATTAAATATACTAGCTGTTGCCCGCGACTTCGTACGCGTGGATTTGTATGTTGGTGGTTATATATTTTAAATGAGCATAGAACATTATGCAGCAAAAGATATCAGTAGGGACGGTAAATCATTTGTTAATAATTATACAGCGCATGAAATTTGTCTTTCACAAAGTACAAAGTTTCAAGCCCCTAGCTGAAAAAAATTGTTCTCGATATAAACCCTCTCAACACTCAGATTTTCAAGTCCACTATTTAAAAAAAACACTATTTTAAAAACGCTTAAATTACTTTTCTTGTATTCTAATAATATGCCTTTATACAAAGACTCTTAGTCCTGTACTCAAAAAAAGGTTTGATCTCCATACAAACTATCAAATAGGGCTTACAAGTTACAAGGGAAGCTTACAAGTTTCCACACACTTTTTTTTCGTGGTTGGGTAGATAATGTGTTTGTGTTCCAAAAATTGGTAATTTCTAAAAAAAGGCTTCGATTTTGGGACATGGTGTTGTATAACTTTTTAATGTGGAATTTAACAAGCTTTCGTTTCGCCATACACAGTATTCACATTAAACCCAGATATTCCGAGAAAAAAAGAAAAACCAAAAAAGACTTTTCAAGATGGCGTTTGATCCCCGTGGACCCGAAGCTCCAATTTTATGACACGCAAACAGGGATCCCTGAAATTGTAGGTGTCAAATTTCATTACTGTCACTATTGTTTAAACCCCATTTAAGACCTAAAATCTGTTTTTGTAGTCACATTTTTAAGTTTTACACATTTTTCCTCCACTTATTTTAGTAAATTTGTATTGCATAGCACTCGTGTACTAATTATGGATCTACTGATGTCTATTTGATTGAAATCCACTCAATAGTTTAGGCGCTAGAAGTAAAAACATGATTTACTATTCGGCGGCTATTCAAGGCGGCTGTATTAATTTTTCTTTAATAAAACAGGTGTAAACAGGTTGTGAAGGGCAAGAGGAATCTACCGATATGTCATTTTTTTAAATCCGTCCAGTATCCTGATCTACAGGGTGCACTGATTTTCAGTATTTAAACCCATAAACCCTATACTTTCTGTTTAAGTCGCAGTCGAGTAAAATGTTGATATTGGAGTAGAACGTGTACAAATGTATAAACAAAAGTGGAATTCATATTCCTCCAAGTTTCATATTAAGAGAATATCCCCTGAAAGGGTATAAGCGCTAAATCTGGATTCAACTATTATTTTCTATAACAAGATGTATTTTTTCCGCAAAGTTATGTGAGACTTTTTTGTGTAGAATTTAATAAGCTTTAATGTTGCTTTACACCATATTTTCATAGAGAACGTATATTTAGAGTAAAACGCAAATTTCTCTAGGATGGTACACATTTTCCAAGATGGCTGCGATTCCTCGAGGTCCCCAAATGTCAAATAGTGTGGACATCAAAAAGAGACCTTTAATTAACATACACACTAAATTTCATATCTTTGGAAGAATTTCAAGGTGAGACTTAATACGATTGTGCTAACATATATAGTCTGAAAAACTTAATTTTTTAATTTTCTCATTTACTCCCCCAAAAGTGGCCCCATGTTTAAAAATCATTTGTTTACGTTACATGTCCGTCTTTGGGTCACAAACTCACATATGTGTACCAAATTTTAACTTAATTGGTCTAGTAGTTTCAGACGGAAATTGTGACAGACGGACAAACAGACGCACGAGTGATCCTATAAGGGTTCAGTTTTTTCCATTTGAGGTACGGAACCTAAAAATGGGTTACTCACGTATTTTAAGTCGAAAAACGCTCGACATGTTTAACTTCGTACCGAGGAGTGTCATCAGGAGCTTGCGTTGACGGTGACGGACCGGCGCAGGGGACCGGACAACCCTTTCCGCGATAAAACTCTTTCAATGGGCGACACTTAAACACGGCTAACACATTGAAAGACTTTCCCTTTTAAACTGCAAGCCCATTCATACCCTTACCTTTGACTAACCCTTACCGAAAAGCTAACCAAAAATAAGGCTAGCTCTTAATAAGGGTTACCCTTATCTTTAAGCGCTTTTTATAAAGGTTTCCCTTTGCGTGAAAGAGACAGGATTAGTATATATCTATGGTAGTGTATGAAAAGAAAAGAAAATACGCGCCTAGTCAAAGAACGCCGCCGTCGCCGCCAACGATCGCTCGGATTCGAAGTAATGTGTGCTTTATGAACAAGGTAGACGACTTAAATTAGCACGCTTATATGCTAAAAGGGAAGCCCTTTATAAGGCTAACCCTTATAAGCAATATGCAAGGTGTTGGTGAGCGGATGATAAGGGTTTTGTAAGGGTATTTGGGCTACCGATTACTCAAGTGTGGTAGCTTTATATAAGGGTTTTTAAAAGCAAAACAAAGGGTTTCGTCTGGCAAAGGGTATGGTGAGTTAAGCCCGATGACTTGACGCGGGCACGTAGTAACTATTTATTAATCTGTGCGCGGGCGCCGGTGGTAGCAGAGGGGGGCGAGAAACTACTCTCGTTTACAACATTATTGTCAAATGATGGGTTGCACACAACACTCACTACGTTACTTATTGCTAATGGGTCGTCCACACTGTACATCACTGACCTAGTGTCCAAAACAGTTTTCCAGCTCGGAGGCACTGACCAACCACAATCACGGTTAAAATTCGGATGACGACTAATTTCAATGGCCTCCCGTACTTTTCGCTGAATCACAAACTTTTCTTTCGCCAGCACGGTTCTTTCGGTATAAACTAAGGTAGTTTTTCGACACGCACGACAGCACGACAATACTGCCGACTGCATTACTGCCGCATATATCAAAAACGATGTGTCAGCACTGAATTTTAATATTTGCGGCAGTAATGCAGACGGCAGCAATGTCGCGCTGTTATACTGCTGCAGTAATGCTGCCGACTACATTACTGCCAAAAATGTCAAAGTTGATATAGGTACTTTTGCTATAAAATTACCTTTTTGACATTTCCTGCAGTAATTGTCAACTGCAGCAATAGTATAGTAATCTAGAGCCCGCGCAGCATGGTTTCCCCTATCACTAAGTCCGTCACTTTCGCACTCACATACTTGTTAGAACGTGACAGGCATGGTGATAAGCGTACCGTGCTACGACTCCACTCTCCAGGTTTGCAGTTTTTTATAAGGAACAACGTACTTAATTATTATTATTTGTACTTAGTACCTACTTACTAATGCCTTTACCCTAAAAACGGAATTCTAAGAAAGGTATTTGATTGCTCAAGTCGCAATGTTAGAATTGCGGAATTTACAAGGGAAAAATTTCTCAAGTTGATAATTTCACAACTTTTACATTGCGAAATAATATAAGCATTGCTAGAAACACAATGTGAACTTTGTTAAAATAGTGATGTTGACTAGTCCTTTGCAAAATTGACAAAAGAATCGTTCATTTCGCTGGCAACATTCGTACGGTTAGGATGCGTGACAAATCGCTAACAACGGAACGTATTTATATAGTGATTATTATTGTCTTTTCAAACAACGAACCTTCACGTTGTTAAAAATATAAGGAAATTGTTTCTTTAAAGTTAAAGACAGTTATAGGTAAATAGTAAATATAAAGGATGGACGACTTAAGTGTGTTTCTGTTCAACTGTGATTTGATACACCTTTTTGGATCGCTAAACGGTAAGTTATAATTTGTATTTACATAGTTCTAACTAGTTACTATTGTAGTTAATGTAATGTGACTTTGTCGTTGCTAATCGATATTTGTTTCATCCTAATAAACTATTCGAAGTCGAAGATTTCTTAAATCGAATTTAAAACAATTATTTTTAGGTTATTTTTGAATTGCAATGTTGGACCATTTTTTTTTACACGACTGCCCAAATAAAGGAATGTATTGTTGTAGACATTATATCTCCATCGAAATGGCCATTTACTTCTTATTTTTCTTGAAATCATTGAAAATACACGTTGCAATGAAATTATGGCACTTTGAAGCCCCATGGACAAATATATCTCCAAAAATATTGCCGGCATTGTTACCGCCATGACAGTGCAGTGTAGTGGGTTAAATTTATGCAGTACTTATTATTTATCTCTATGCTTATAGATCAAGGCGCGGATCTCGATTTTTTAT
This sequence comes from Cydia strobilella, assembly GCF_947568885.1. Taxonomy (NCBI): domain Eukaryota; kingdom Metazoa; phylum Arthropoda; class Insecta; order Lepidoptera; family Tortricidae; genus Cydia; species Cydia strobilella. Next base: position 30,147,850 of record NC_086041.1, on the reverse strand, counting down.
TGAACGCAAACGACCATGAGTTGTCGTTATTGGCCCCGGCAGCAGTTCAAAAAGGGAAACTGCGTATGGCGTTAGACCGTGAGAGAGAACGCGTGAGCAGTTTCATTTTTTCGTATACCTACTTGATTCAAAATTTAGATGTTTTCATTACTTTGAATCAATTTTTAACCGACTTCAAAAAAGGAGGAGGTTATCAATTCGACCGTATTTTTTTTTTGTATGTATGTTACGTCATAACTCCGTCATTGGTGAACCGATTTGGAAAATTGTTTTTTTGTTTGAATGTGTATAGTCCCAAGTTGGTCCCGTTTTTGTCAAAACCCAGTTTTGATGATGGGATCCATGAGGAATCCAGGGAAAAATTCTTGAATCTTATAGGCATACATATAGCGATTTTTGTATTTTCATTAATGAATCTAGTATTCACGTTCAGAAAAACTGACATTTAATGAAGTGGAACTGCTGATGATGATCAAAACGAAACTCTTTAACGATGCATAGTTCACTTTGACGATTTGTCCTCTTCGTTATGTTTACTAAGCCAGTAAGATTTATAAAGAATTTTTTTATCAAGGTTAAGTCTGATGATGGATTCTTAGGGATTGAGGGAACTCCTCAAATCTTATAAGCATACATACAGCGACTTTTGTATTTTCATCAATAAACTAAGCATTAACAATTAAATAGTGCCATTTGATAAATAAATAAAAATAAATAAAATAATGTGAATGGGCATTATGGTTAAATTAATCACTCCTAATTTTATTTTATAGAGAGGAGTTACAAAAGATCCGAGGGATGTAGATGTACAGCAAGTTATAGCTCCAATTAAAAAGCAAGACTCCTTTGTGATTCCATCAAGTAGCCAAAAATCTAGTACATCCTCTGTTGTTACAACATCAACTGAATTATTGGTAATTATAATAATATTTATCTTTACTCTGTATTTAAGGTGGATCATGTTTTTGTTATGCAGAGGGAGTCAACTGTCTGTTCAATCCCCGGTCAGGGCAAATATTTGTGTGATAATCACGAGTATTTGTTCCTGAGTCTTAGGTGTTTTCTATGTATTTAACTATATAAGTATTTATATCGTCACTAGTACCCATATTACAAGTAGGCCAGGAAATAAATACATTTCACAGAATAATTATATTAAGGTACATTATTATTTTGGGTCAAATTATTTCAATTTAATACGAATTACTCCGACTAATTTATAATACATTTAATTATAATCATATATTTTTAGGGTTCCGTACCCAAAGGGTAAAAACGGGACCCTATTACTAAGACTCCGCTGTCCGTCTGTCTGTCTGTCACCAGGCTGTATCTCATGAACCGTGATAGCTAGACAGTTGACATTTTCACAGATGATGTATTTCTGTTGCCGCTATAACAACAAATACTAAAAAGTACGGAACCCTCGGTGCTCGAGTCCGACTCGCAATTGGCCGGTTTTTTACTATCCAAAAGATTAAAAGTGTAAGCTATTTCTATCATATGTAGTCAATATGAATGTTTTGTTTTTAAGTCTAAAATAAATAAATAACGTTTAGTTTGGGACTAGGTTGATTTTCTGAATAAGATTGTCTCCAAATATTTATTTTATGTATTTATTTTATGTAAATATTATGATTGTGCCCAAATAGTAAATACCCACATGACGTGACTTCTAGTTCTTTAGTAACTTAGTGCTTACTTGATTTTCAGGAATGGGACATCAATTGTGACGATTTATACGCCCTATAATCCCCGCACAGACGTACCTTGCCATCTTGCTTAAGTACTGGAACTATAGGTGTGAATAATGTGAATTCGGAATGTGACGTCGCCTCCAAAACGCCTTCGGCTTCTAGCCTATCCAACTCTTCGTAAATTCGGCCTTTTATTGCGAACGGCACCGGTCTGCTCTTAAAAAATACTGGCTTTGCTCCTTCTTTTGGCCTAATACACACTACAGGCCCCGTATATTTCCCTAATCCTTCCTGAAAAACTCCTACATAGCGTTTCTGTATTCCATTTAGTGTTGTGGCCACTTTATCGCTGTCAACCTTTAAACTATTTACTCCTTGGACATGTATCCCTAAATCCCGGAACCAATTCCGACCGATCAAGCTTGGCCCGTTGCCCTTAGCCACAACTAAGGATAAGTTTTTCTTTATCTTCTTATTCTGAACCAAAACTGTCACTTTACCCATTATACATAGTCTGTTCTGTGTCCATGTCTTTAAAGAAACCCCAATATCATCAAATACTGGGAGCGAGCCCTGCCAAACTATCCTAGCGGTCTGCTCACTTATGAGACTGAAAGCGCACCCGGAGTCTACTTCCATATCTATTCTAACTCCATTCAGCATTATTTCCATCATATATGCTGGTACTGCACTATCTTGTCTCATATTATTAACTGCAATTTCTTCATATAATCCATTAAAATCAGATTTTGGTGTATTATTTCCTTTTAACTTCAAACCACAAACCGCCTCGATATGGCCCGTCTTGCCACAGCCATGACATTTGGTCCATCTAAACCTGCAGGGGCCTCTATGGGGTCTACCACAACGCACACATGACATCCTTTCTGTCTGCCTTTCATTCCTTTTGTTAGTCAATTTATTTACTTCCATTGGTACTTCTAAATCACCAGAAACTTGACCAGAAGAAGCCGGAACAATAATACTTGAATCAATCCCTGCCGCCTCATGAGATAAAGCAATCTGACAAGCTTGATCAAATGTTAATGTACTCTGTTGTAACAACTTCTTCTGTACTTCTTTGTCCCTTATACCACACACTAAACGATCCCGCAGCGTTCGATCCAAATCTGTAAAGTTACAGTCGATGCTCAATTTCCTCAATTGTGCTATGAAATCCCTAATCTTTTCCCCCTCCTCTTGATACTTAGTATGAAATTTATAAGACTGGATAATTTCATTTGGCTTCGGGTGGAAATGATTGTTCAACTTACCCAGAATTGTTGTAAAAGTAACCTCACTTATTTGAGTTGGTGCTATCAGTGATATAATCAGATCATACAAGTCGGAACCACACACAGCTAATAAATTAGCTTTCTTTTTACTATCATCTTCAATATCACCTGCCTGCAGACAAAAAGTAAACCGCTCTATGTAATTTTTCCAGCAGCCAAGCGCCACATCAAACTCCCCAAACTTGATGCCCATTTTGCACAGTGATACCTACTTTTATGCGTTTTTCACTCAAATCACACACTTTACACTGTAATTGCACACTATTGTCCTAGTTTTTCTCGTCGCCACTAATATAACTCACAGTTTAGGGGTCCAGACACTGGCATGGGTCAGGTTCGCGTTGACAGACTGACTTTTCACAACTACCCCACTTTGTACCCAAATGTCAAAACCTACCCCCATTGTCTATACATAACACAGTTTATAGATGCAAGCAAACTCATAGGGGCTATAACTGGCGGAAATCTTAAACAAATTTTAGAGACATCCAGTATTGGGAAACCTCTAATCAATAAAAAAGTATTATCGTCTAGTGACCGAAAGATACTGACGGCCCTTATTGTTGAGGCTGAGGTGCGGAAATTGAAAGAAAACACTGACCCAATACGAAAAGAAACCTGGGATACGTGGACATCAGAAATTATAAAGCTTTTCCCAGGTGAAACAAAGGGGGTATATTATAATCCTTTTCGTCTTGTTGATGGAAAAGCTATCCAGGCCAGTGGCCTGATAGTGAACCGATTAATAACCGTACGCAGAAAATTAAATGCAGAAATCCGCAGCCGCAGCAGAAGTTGTAACAGCAGTAATAGCGACAAGAGCAGCGACAGCAGCGGAGACCAAAACAAGAGAAAAAAATCTGCTGTCAAATCTTCTAATGCACGGGTTAGACCTTTTCCTGACACCTTTCAAACAATAAGTACCAATCAAGACTCTGAAAAAGATACCGTGCAGTGGTTGAAGCACTCTTCTTCACCGAGAGAATTGGTAGAAACAAAATGGAACAGTTGTCTACATGAACGCATGGCTGCACTGCAAGAAGGCGACCATGTTAGTTATTTGAGCATCTTCCCAGCACTGCAATGTCCTTGGGGCTATGAATTGGTGAGTCAATAATAATACTAATCAATCAAGTGTCATCATGCCAGACTTCATGACATCACCAGGCAGAAGTCATCAATTTGTGTTAAGTTATTTTTATACCCAACTGCCGAAAGGAGGTTAAGTTTTTCAAGCGTATGTATGTATGTATCTTTAATTATTTGGCACGCTCTACTGCCTAAACCATTTAGCGGAGTTTAACATATGAGGTGTCATTACATTTGTCTCAGTTTTGCGAGTAAATCCATACTAATATTATAAATGCGAAAGTGTGTCTATTTGTGGCGGGTGGAGTCGCGGGCTAGTAGATTATAGGTATATTATTATTATGCAGTCGGGTTATTGATTTTCATTTTAAATACTCATATATACACTAGCAACATTTCTCGTTGTATGATTATGAATGATGATTGATGACTAGCAACATTTTTGATTTTGTGAAAGAGCTTTTAAGCTCTACTTGAATAACAAATGTTTGATTTCTGTTTATTTTCAGCTGGCCAGTGACTTTGACAAAATATACCCTGAAATAGAAGGAAAGTTCGACGAAAATTTCCCGGTAGTGAAAGGTCGCCTGCTATCATTACTAGATGAGAAGGCTCAACAGCTAACACGACCTGACACTTCTATTCAAACTGTTTTGGATCTTGCAACTTGTAAGTTATATTATCGTTTTTTTGTCAAATAGTGTCTTTATTGCCTCTATATGTAAATACAGTATGTACAGTGAGCTTCGAAATTGCATACACTGTACATACTAGGGTGGCTCTAAAAAACCTTTTGTTTTATTTTGTTACACTCATTATGCTGAAAAAATATTCCCAATTTTGTAACTTTAACTACAAGAGGATGCGTATTTATTATTTAGATTTTTATTTATGTATCTGTTTACACACCATTTGAACATTTGATTTATAAGTTTTGAAGTAAAAAAAAACAATTTCATTTCTATTTTTTGTAATTTTTCAAAAGGTAGATTTTTTAAATTCACCTAAAAATTCATAAAAATTTGAAATAAAAATGGTTTTTTACTTAATAACTTATAAATCACATTTTCAAATGATGTGAATAAAAATTGTAGTTGAGATAAAGTTGAACCACCCTGGTACATACGTTTTATTTGTTCAGCCATATAGATTATATAGAAGTAAGTACCTAAGCATAACGTTCAAGTTCTTGCAAGGGGCTCGAGTTTGTTAATATTCTTACTCCCGGAGTAACACAGAATCACACTTGCGAAGAAAAAACTAAATTTTATGCGAAAAAATTCTTAAATACGGTGACATTTCAAACATTCGTCCGCCATTTGTGATTTTTTGACAAGTTAGGCATCTAAGGCACATACCCATCCGGCATTCAGCCACGATTGAAAATTGTGTAAGAATATTATTTTGAACAGCTATTAAATTAATTAACCGAAATATCTAATTATAAACGTCAGTATTTTAAAAGTAAAACTCATGTATACCTACTTGGTTCATATTAAGTAGTAATAGTAGTAGTTATGACATAATAAAAAAAAAGCTGTAACTCCCTAGAGAGTTACACCTTTTTTTCACAATCCATAACTCCTGCGGGAACAATATAGGCCTTTGTCCTTTAGTACACCTGCATGATATTAGATCTTTTTCGAGCAAGTGTGATGAAAATAACATATTATATACAGGGTAGATTTTTTTAACGACACCTGTAGGCCGAGCACATGATTGACGCGACAGTATCTCGCCGCGAGATAGACTACCCGTCTTTTACTAACTGTATGAATTTAAAGGGGACGGGTAGTCTATGTCACGGCGAGATACTCTCGCGCCAATCATGTGCTAGCCCGGCTGGAAGTGAAGTAGGTACTATAGATAGAGGAGATGACGAATTTTACTCAATAGAAACTTTACCTTAAGTAATCGTTAACCATACTAAGTATTAATTATTTTTGCAGCGGGGGAGGAACAAGCGAATGTTGCGACTTTTCTGGCAGTTCCCCTGTTGCTGAAACAAATGCACACTGTTCCCGTGAAAGGAGTCAGAAAACCCTGGAACCCGTCTAGATTAGAAGTAAGCAACGCGTTTTTAAGCTTGGTGCCATCTACATCGGACCTTCAAAGCCACTTCAGTGAACGGAAGGCCACATTGCAGGAAAAAAAATTGCCTGTTCTTCCATATTTGGTTGCTGTTGGGGCTTGCTGGCAGGATGTTACGCAGTATGATTTAATAATCTCTGAAGACATCAGGTACACGTTTCCCAGCATTTGTAAAGCTGTTTCAAATACTTTTAAGATTCTATGGGCATTAGACTTACCATATTCAAAAGATTGTGCCCCAGTCTGGATGTTTATCCAAAGAAGTATATATGTAATGAAGAGCAAGTTTGACACTGAAGGCACTCCTATGCTAGATTTGCTTGCTTCTGTTTCTAACAGGCACGATGGTGCTGTGTGCAATATGTAAAAGGTCTTTTGTCCAAATGAAGCAATTTAAAACCCATTTTACATTTTATCATCCAGGTAAATGTTATATTTGTCCAAACATGGATTGTGGGAGAACTTATCAACTCTACAATTCATTTAGGCGTCATTATTTGAAAGAACATTCAGATTCTTCTATGTTACAACAGGCTTCAAGTGTACAGGATTTTGCTATTGGACAAGAGACCTCTCCCGTGAATAATGATCCATTACATAATGTGTGTAGCGCAACCGAGTTTCAAATTAAAGAAAATAATAGTACTATACAGAGTGATAGCAAACACAACACACCGCCGCTAAGCGACAGTTTAGGTCAACTTTTCTCATCCCTGTATAGTAATCCCCATTTGCCGAACAATGTGCTAGATACAGTTTATAGCGGTATTCACAACATGTTCACTATGTCAATCGGACCTCTGTTACCAGTAACTTCTAGCTCTGCCGTAGCAAAACTGACAACCGATCTAGAGATGTTTAGTTCAACTTATAAACGACATCAGTTCTTTGAAAGTAAGGGTACTTTAGTTAATCCTGAGCCTTATACTGTAGGGCGACGATTTGATTACGTAAAAAAAAAAGGTAAAACTTATTACCAAGCAGTAGAGTGCATAGCCCATAAAATACCTATTAGAGATGTGTTGCACAAATTTTTTTCGTTGCCTAACATACTTCATGAGACCATCGATGCTATGAAAAAACTGATGGCTCATGACACGTCAAACAGTATAGAGCATTATATGCATGGTTCATTTTGGAGACAGAAAAATCATGGAGATAAGATAGTCATGCCCATATTTTTGCAAATTGACGATTTCGAGACTTTGAACCCTTTGGGTAGTCATAGTGGTGTGCACAAACTAGGAGCCGCATACATTTCTCTTCCTTGCCTGCCGTACTATTGTGCCTCTCTGTTAGGTAACATATTTTTAGTCTTACTCTATCATTCCACTGACAGAGTGGAATTTGGGAATCGTATAATATTTCAGCCCCTGATTGACCAGTTTAATGATTTATTTAAGCATGGAATAGTTTTTGATTTGCCAGATTTCAAGGGCACAATTTACTTTGAGTTGTCATTAATTTTAGGAGATAATTTAGGCTTGCATAGTGTTTTAGGATTTGTTGAGAGTTTTTCAAGCAATTTTCCTTGCAGAACATGCAAAGTAGAGAAAAAAGTCATGGCTAATCAGGTTTATGAAGATGAATCTCTCTTAAGGACCGAGTCAAATTACCAGGATGATTTAAAAACGAATAATTCATCTCTGACAGGCGTCAAAGAAAAATGTATATGGCTCGACATAGAAAATTTTAATTTATTTTCGCAAATGGGTTTTGATGTAATGCATGACATGCACGAAGGCTGTGCCAAATACGTCATGTGCTCTTTACTTGTGGTTTTTGTAGACAAAATGAAATATCTTACAATTGATATTGTTAATAACAAAATTTCCTCATTTCAATACGGTCCCGATAAAAAAGATAAGCCCGTCACGCTGGCCATGTCCAATTTACGAAAAGGCAATATACGTTTAAATGCTGCCGAAATGAGCACATTTTGCAAGTATTTTGGTGTAATGTTTGGTGATTTCATTCCAAGACATAATAAATATTGGCAACTGTATATTCAATTAATGACTGTTTTAGATTTTATTATGTCACCCCGTTTTGTATCTGAGCAAATAGACTATTTTAAGTATATGATCGCTGACTTTTGCGAAATGTACATCACACTGTTTAACCAAAGTCTTAAGCCTAAATTTCACAATTTACTGCACTATCATTCGGCAATGTTACGTTTTGGTCCCTTGAGATTTCTGTCTTCAATGCGCTACGAAGCTAAACATCGCTTCAACAAGTTAGCTGCAAAATCAACAAATAACCGAATTAACATGACACTGACAGTAGCTCGAAAGCATCAGTTGATGTTAAATGACATATTCTTGAAAGAAACTATTCGTTCGCCTCTTTCGTTTGGGGGCCAAGCAGAAGTACCAGTTAGTGAATGTAAACAGATTTTAGATCAAATGCAATGGTCAGATATTACAAAATTATATAAAGTGAGTTGGGCGGCAAAGTGTTCCGAGCGCTACCAAGTAAATTCTGTAATAGTTACTGCTATTAATGAAGAAAACATTTATTTTTCCAAAATTGATGACATATATGTTGATGGAGTGTCTAAGATTAGTTTCAAGGCTAAGCCTTTACAAACAATTGGTTTTGATAATCATTACCATGCTTATAATGTACTGGACTCATTACAATCATCACACATATACATTGATCAAGACACCATGCAGTATCCGTTTTTGTGCAACTGTGTAGTCATTGGGCATAACATTAATCTTCCTGAGTATCATATCGTACTCAGTAAACCGATTTAATTAACCCAACTAGAGTAAGATTTAATAATTTGTAGTAATAGTAAGTATGATTACAATTACTTATGCAGGTATAATGCATACCCTAACTCAGTTTAGTAAATTAAGTTCAAAAGGGCCGTGGAACATTACAGTGTTAACAATTCCTATTTTAAACATATTTTTGTTCGTATTTTATTTTACAGGAAGTAATCAAATGTTATATTACGGTAAATATGTAATGATTATTGATGGGAATAGCCCTCATTATGAAAACAGTTTTGTTCATGCAGTGATAATATGCTAATAACCCAAAAAAAAATAAAAAATCTGCGGATATAATTCGTGGTTTGGAAAATCCCCCCCCCTACACCCTCGAGGACTTTTAGTATGTTTATCTGGACACCACAAGGTATAAATAACTATACCAATTTTCAAAACAACACGAATTATTTCTGCTGATTGATATTTTCGGCTTAATTTGACGTGGCTATAAGTTTAGTTTCTATTTAAACGATATGTAACTACAGTTGTGGCCCTAAGCGCCACTTGCACCATCCTACTAACTAATGAGGGGTTAACCGGTTAACCCCTCATTAGTTAGTAGGATGGTGCAAGTGGCGCTAGATTGTTGTGTTAGGAAACACCTTGCATGTAAGTAGTGACCTGATGTATGAATAGCGTTGTCACTATAATATTGACAGTAAGGTACAGAACTGCACGGGGTGGGTCACGTTATACTGTTGTTGGTTATTACCAGTACTTAGGTTAGGTTAGGTTAGGTTAACAGCAGGTAGATATATCGTCGGGTGATAAGCAAAAGTCACTAAGTACCACCACAAGTTCATAGCCATAGTGAACCGTAATATTATGCGAATAAGGTTGATTTTTGTTTAATTATTTTTCAGTAGTTAGTGAGTTTTGCTTGTTACCTGACGGTATGCTAATTATTATTATTTGTTCACATTTAGCGGGTTCGATTCCCGGATCAGCCAGGCGATTTTTCTTAATTATTTGCAATTCGTATTGTTTTGAAATAAAAATGAAAGGAAGCTATTTTTACTTCTACTCGTCAAATATATGGTCATACTTCTAATCCATTCGCATCCATTTAACTTTGAAATAGTAGGTACAGTCAGCTTCAAATAGCCAGCCAAAGTCGCCAAATATGTCGCAACACACCTTTCTTGCCATGGGAATAAGGTTGTGTTTCGATATATTTGGCGAGTTGTCACCAAATATTTGACGAGTGGAAGTAAAAATAGCTTCATTTCTATATTTATTTAAAAACAATACGAACTACATTCAAAGAATTTGAAAAAAGTCGCCTGGCTGATCCGGGAATCGAACCCGCTTTTTTAGTACTTCTAAAGCGGGTTCGATTCCCGGATCCCGCTGACGGTACTTCTGTATAGTGGCTAGAGGGTAAATAGTATTTAAATAGGTATTTTAGTGTTGAATAATAATCACTTTTATATTCGACTCCGTATATTAAAATAACCAGTTAACTGTACAATGGTTCAGGCGGGACTGGCGTCCCGTTGATCCGTTCCTACGGATATGGGTTTTGGCTAATCAGATCAAATCGCGGTGCACGCGCGCTTGAATATGAGCTGACATAGCTTAACTGTTACTATACCGCTAAATGTGAAAAACAAAAAAAACCTTTCAATTTTACTGTACCGATCGAAAGGCTCAATCAAAGGGTTCTTCAAAATAACATAGCATCTTAAATAAATGTATGTAATTAAGCCTTCCGATCGGTACAGTAAATTGCAGGTCTTTCTTTCATTTAGCGGGTTCAATTCCCATTTTCGAAACACCGAGTGTTTGTTTTTGATTTACATATTAGTAAATAGTTGATTTTTCACTGGAAACTTTTAGTTTCCCATTATTATCTACATTATTTGTATTTTAGTGGGCAACATTTTTTTCTATTCTTACGGACCTGCAAACGTTTTTTAATAATAAAAGTTAGTTTTATAAATATTGTTGTATTTTTTCAGGTAGCTATTGTCGTTCGCGACTTTTGGCATTGCTAGTTCTGCAATGTTGAACGTAAACATTGCTATCCCCGCGATATTCCACTGCGGAGCTAGCAACGTCAGCATTGCTATCCCCGCAATATTCCACTGCGGAGCTAGCAACGTCTGAATTGCTATCCCCGCAATATTCCACTGCGGAGCTAGCAACGTCAGCATTGCTATCCCCGCAATATTCCACTGCGGAGCTAGCAACGTCAGCATTGCTATCCCCGCAATATTCCACTGCGGAGCTAGCAACGTTAGCATTGCTATCCCCGCAAAATTCCTCTGCGGAGCTAGCAACGTCAGCATTGCTATCCCCGCAATATTCCTCTGTGGAGCTAGCAATGTCAGCATTGCTATCCCCGCAATATTCCTCTGCGGAGCTAGCAACGTCAGCATTGCTATCCCCGCAATATTCCTCTGCGGAGCTAGCAATGTCAGCATTGCTATCCCCGCAATATTCCTCTGCGGAGCTAGCAATGTCAGCATTGCTATCCCCGCAATATTCCACTGCGGAACTAGCAACGTCAGCATTGCTATCCCCGAAATATTCCTCTGCGGAGCTAGCAACGTCAGCATTGCTATCCCCGCAATATTCCACTGCGGAACTAGCAACGTCAGCATTGCTATCCCCGCAATATTCCACTGCGGAGCTAGCAAAGTCAGTATTGCTATCCCCGCAATATTCCACTGCGGAGCTAGCAACGTCAGCATTGCTATCCCCGCAATATTCCTCTGCGGAGCTATCAACGTCAGCATTGCTATCCCCGCAATATTTCACTGCGGAACTAGCAACGTCAACATTGCTGTCCCCGCAATATTCTACTGCGGAACTAGCAGCGTCAGAATTGCTATCCCCGCAACATTCCACTGCGGAGTTAGCAACGTCAGTATTGCTATCCCCGCAATATTCCACTGCGGAGTTAGCAACGTCAGCATTGCTATCCCCGCAATATTCCACTGCGGAACTAGCAACGTCAACATTGCTGTCCCCGCAATATTCTACTGCGGAACTAGCAGCGTCAGAATTGCTATCCCCGCAATATTCCACTGCGGAGCTAGCAAAGTCAGTATTGCTATCCCCGCAATATTCCACTGCGGAGTTAGCAACGTCAGTATTGCTATCCCCGCAATATTCCATTGCGGAGTTAGCAACGTCAGCATTGCTATCCCCGCAATATTACACTGCGGAGCTAGCAACGTCAGCATTGCTATAACCACAATATTACACTGCGGAGCTAGCAACATTAACATTGCTATCCCCGCAATATTATTCTGCTGAGCTAACAATATCAACATTGATGACTTCTCTATTCCGTCTTTCAACTTTGCTAAAACTACGACTTCAAAGTAGTTTATATAACGAAGTTCACTTGATAAAACCACAAAATAAAAATTGCTAAAATAGCTATGTTCGGAATAGGCATCAAAGAAAAATTGTTAAAAACTAAATTTGTTAAATTAACAATGTTCATATTGCAATGTAAAGATTTGCTAAATTAGCAATGTTATAAATCACAACTTTTACTATGTATTATTGTCAACGTTATTTCACAATGTCGACATTGCTGAATATTCACAAAGTTAAAATTGCAAAATAGGAGCAGACAGAGTCAAATTGCGAGAAATGTTACGTTGTGAAATTAGCTATATGATTTTTCACAAAGTTGAAATTGCGAAATAGGAGCCGACAGAGTAAAATTGTGAAAAATTCGACTTTGTGAAATTCGCTATGTGCTTTTTCACAAAGTTAACGCTTTCGCTTTGTCATTTACGCAATTTTTTTTCGCAAAATTAAGCTTGCTGCGCCCGCAATTTGACTCTGTCGGCTCCTATTTAGCAACGTTTTTTTGTTATTTTCACAATAGTTTTCTCTGAGTGTAGGGCTTCAAGACCCCATTTTAAATAATTTTCTGTATCGAAAAAATAACTCAATATAATTATCGAACCTGCTCACCGAATTTTACGAGAATCGGTTGAGAAATGCCATGCTGAAGCGGACACCTTTGCTTTCGCTCGGTCAATAAATTAAGTCAATATTTACGGTGCAGTCTAAGTATAGTAGTAGACTTAATAAAATATAAAAAAAATTAACCTAATAAGGTGCAATTGATTGAAATATCAATTAATTAAATTATGAAATTTAGACACATTAATCGTGAATTAGGTAATTATGTGTAAATTTCTACGGGCTTCTTATTAGGATACGGCTTCACGATTAACCTTTTCGACGCCGTGTCAAACACAAAAGCTGTCACTCGGACGCCATGTCACCGAAGTGTTAAAACTGAAATTGAACTTTATGCACATGCACGTAGGTCTATGTTGCTCTGTGGTCTGTGACCGATTAATCCGTCTTTGGCGTTGGACCTGCGGTGCCGATATATACGTCTTGGCGTCCGAAAGGTTAATAAATCGTCAGGTGACAAGCAAAACTCACTAATTACTGAAAAATAATTAAACAAAAATCAAACTTATTCGGCTAATAATACGGTTCACTATGGCTATGAACTTGTGGTGACTTAGTGACTTTTGCTTGTCACCCGACGAAATATACCTACTGCACAAATATTTTTTCATTATGTTACCTATATTTTGGTAGTTCTTTATATATATAATATCTAGTACTATATAATTAAATATCATGTTCGATTAATTAATTTATGGTTTCTAATAAACTTTCAAATATAATAATATCTTATTTATTTTTTAACTATAATAACTTGGGTCAAGTTGAGTATGTTCCCTTAACTGTACTTATGATGAAAAATAATAAAATTTATAAATCATGCATATTATTTTCAGTGTCAGTAATAGCACGGATTATATAATAGTTGGGTAAGATTATACCTACTTAGAAGACATGGATTACTTATTGACTGTTTGTTATATTACAGATCAAGCAGTCCACGTTAAAGATATGGTTACATTTTCGCCTTATTACAAAGTAACATGCAAAAGTGTGTCACTTTCATTTGCCATACAAGGGAACGAGGTGCCACTACTTGCGGTGCGAAGATAAGGAGAATATCTATTATCGTTGGAGGGTCTGCCACTGCCACCTTGTGGCCTAGGGCGGATTCAGGCTAGCGTGTAGAACGCGCTCATTTTTGGAAGCACTCACGGTTTGGACATTTAGATTAGGGGGCGTTCAAATTTACCCCCCCCCCCCCCCCCCTTTGTAAAACGGTCTTGTAAAACGTTACGATGCGTTACAGGAGCGGAAGGGGGTGTTGGAATAAGGCGTTGCGTAACAATGTTTTTTTTTATTAAATAAAATACATACATACATATAATAACGCCTATTTCCCGGAGGGGTAGGCAGAGACCACGGATTTCCACTTGCTACTATCCTAACATACCTCTTTCGCTTCCTTTCTTTTCTATGCTATAACATTCCTCTTACACGCTCCCTCACTTAATTTTCTTCAATTTTATGGTTATACTTTGCTGAACATTATTGTGACAGGTAAAACTGGTTACTTGGTTGTTACGCAACTTTTAGGTAGGGGGGTACACGAAAACGTTACAGCGCACTACACGGGGGGGGTCAAAAATCTTCGAAAATTGTGCTACTTAATATTTGAACGCCCCCTTAGGAGAAGGCAGACTAGAAAAAAAACCGGCATTTAACATAAATAATTTATAAGCATAAACATTAATTTCTTATCCTAACTCTATAAATTGCTAGTGCCAGATTTCTCCACCAATTCTAGCAGCGTGTGTAGAGAAGTATCGAACAGTTCACAGCGAATGGGCATCTCTAGGGAGTAGAACGGGTTCTTGAGTGCATAGTCTGAATAAAGCTCGTAGATGCGCTTGAGTACTGCCTCGCTGCCTGTCATACTTGGTTCCGTAACCAGTATGAACTTCACACCTGGAACATTTTAAGGGTTAAAGTTAGCTTAAGTGTCCCCGGCAAGCTCTGCCGAATTTCACCTTCCCATACAAACGGAGTTTCGTTCTCATTGTAAAACTACGTGTTGTATTGTAATGAAACTTTGCACATAAAATGACATGAGGTATATAAAACAAACAAAATAGAGCAAAAACAAGTTTTGTATGAAAATTTTGAATTCGCTATTTTTTTTACTATTGTATCTGAAGCTACATAAACTAATTGCAGACCTAGATATACCTTATCCTATTGTTAGTACAAAGTTTCAGAACAATCTAGCTAGTCGTTTTAAAATGAGAGCGTAACTATGTTTGTATGGAGAACCGAGCTTGCCGGGGACTCTTAATCAAACAAGGTCAAGTTGGCAAGAATTATGCAAACATTCATTGTTAGGGAGGTGCCCTTTTCTTATTATTTTCTTTTCACATTATTTCAGGGTTTGACCAAGCCTTTCCAGTATTGACAAAAAATTAAGGTTTTATTTCAGATGGCCTTTGGGAAAGGTCCTATTTGAATTCCCATGAGATGGAGATAAAAAATCGGCCAAGTGCGAGTCGGACTCGCGCACCGAGGGTTCAGTACTTTTGTTATAGCGGCAACAGAAATACATTATCTGTGAAACTTTCAACTGTCTAGCTATCACGGTTCATGAGATACAGCCTGGTGACAGACAGACAGATGGACAGCGGAGTCTTAGTAATAGGGTCCCCGTTTTTACCCTTTGGGTACGGAACCCTAACAAAGGTGTTGCCATGAATATTTTTGCATCATTCAAGATACTCTCCACATGTAATCAATTTCTTAAGAAAAGAAGAAACTAATCAGGTGATACAATTTTCTTTTATTTATAAAAAAAATGTGATCTGTTGAATGCAATCTTTATTTGCTCATGTATTCTTTGAAATAAAAAAAAAAAACATGGTTTTTAATTTTGTACTAAGCAGAAACAAAAGAGCTAACCTGTGAGAGTCTGGAAGCAAGAAAGCTTGAACGAGTCAGCAGTGAGAGACTCTATCCCCGAGCACTTAGGAACAGGGCTTAGCTGGCTGGCCAGTGCAAACAGCGGGTAGAACATACTAGCCAGCACAATTTTCTCGTTTGTGGTGGCGCGAGGCCTGCCAAACTTTAAGCTTAGTGGGTAGTTTTCCTGAAAATTTGATATAGTTATTCATTTGATAATTTAGTTTAACTATGACTCATTTAACACTTTCAGTGCCAAGCGCCCCATTTTCAATACAAAATGAACCCTACTATCGGGGTTTTGGCATTGAAAGTGTTAAATGTAATGACTTATTGGAGCTTGGGAGCAGTAAACATGGGGCAGAAAGTGAATTATATAATTTTTTTAGGTGTGGATAATGCATTATGTAGACCCAGGGCTTTTCAAGTAACAGCTGAGGACTGAGGATTAAACTGGGATAAACACTAAGAGAAGAATAAGAGATTACGTATATTATCTGCGTTGTGCAAATGAACAGGTTGGATATTATTTATATATATTTAAAACTTTAACATTGTTGATATTACCTTAGTTTCTATAATGGTGAAAACATCCCTGCCATCTTCTGTCGTCCTGCCAGTCACTGGAGACCCGTTTACAGAGAGTAATACGTGTCCAACTGCAAAAAAATCGCAAGGAAAGAATCAATAAAAAGGATGCGTTGAAAGTAGTTTTTGCTGGTTTATAACACTATGATTACGTGAGGAGAACACCTTTAGGACCTGTGTAGACGGAGTAGTATTTAGACTTACCGTTTATGCCGTCTCTTTGCCCAAATACTACTACTACTTTTTTATTTTCGTACTGCAGTTTGATATCCAGTGGAAATCCAAAAGTTTTCTCAGTTTCCACTCGTGGAATGTTGTGGTCGTAATTGTATATAAGTCCCCCGGACTTGCTTACGATGAACACACCGTATATCACCATAGTTAATGACTTAAATTTAACTTAAACTTGAAATAATGTGCATTTATCATCAAAACACAACACCTACAACCTACAAATGACAGTTGACAGTACTAATCTCGGCTCGTTCTGAAATCACATTATCATTGTCACGATTTTACTTTTTAATTATTATATTTTTTATACCACAAT
This sequence comes from Cydia strobilella, assembly GCF_947568885.1. NCBI lineage: Eukaryota > Metazoa > Arthropoda > Insecta > Lepidoptera > Tortricidae > Cydia > Cydia strobilella. The sequence goes on along the minus strand of NC_086041.1, from coordinate 30,130,914 downwards.
ATTATTACCATATGATAATACCATGGATAATACACTACATGTATGTTATAATTAATGAATGTCTGTTGATATAGTTGGTCAAACCAAATTGTCAGTAAACTAGTGGCTCTGTGAGCTGTAGACCTCGCGAGCATAGCTTAAGATAAGATGGATGTGTAGAGCTGTCCTGCCGACTTACCACCAAAAGATCAGTAGATAGCGGATGGAATGTTTATTGTTAAAAAAGATTAGAAATTAAATTAAAATTCTTGTTTGAGACTTTGACAAGGCACTGATATTTTCAGACATTAATTGTCATGTGCTCGTAGCATCCGTAATCTCTTGTTTGAAAAAAAATCAGATAATAGCTGAGATACCCACATGGTTCTAACCCATGGTGCAATTTTTTTTCAGCTCAGCAGCTCGAACAAGCCTACTTTCGTCACTCCCTGGAGTGAGGAAAGTGCGACTTTCCTCACTCCGGGAAGTGAAACAATGTAGCTTTTTAATTTAGTGAAGGCCATGAACTTCATACTTATATTAAATTTTTTTACGGTACGGTACGGTACGGTACGGTACGGTACGGTACGGTACGGTACGGTACGGTCCGGTCCGGTCCGGTCCGGTCCGGTATATGTACGATACGATAAGATACGATAAGAGACCGGTCCGGTCTCGTATCGTATCTTATCGTATCGTACATATTATAATACTTTTTTTTTCTGTTTATTCTGTGTAATTCGAAATACATATTAACCTTTAATATGTTCTCACTACTGAGGTGAAAAATTATGTGTGCAACACGAGAGCAAAGTTATTTTACATCTCGTGTTTTTGAGTCCCTCGCTACGCTCTAGATTCTGCCTTAGAATCGCTACGCTGGGCTCCTATTTCTGGGCGGTTTGCCCTTCGGGCATCTGAAGCTACCTAACGAACCTAACCTACCTACCTATCTATCGACTTAATGTGACTATCGTGAAAACATTACTCTTTGGGAAAAAAGTGACTGGGACATACGCGTTTTATTAATTAACGCCTGGTTAAAAAGCAGCATGGAGAAAAACGCGAATGGAACAAAAGCTATTGGGGAACAAAAATTTTGGGTAGCTAATCTAAACAGTCATTGCGAAGACCGCATAGGGCCGTTTAGGGACCTCATAGCGTAAAGCAGGCGCCCTGTATGTAAGACTTAAATGTTGGGCTTTACCCTAACCTACAGTGAAAAAGTTGAAGGTAAGGGAAAAAGGCGCCGCAGGCGCCCTTTACGTAAGGAGCGCTTTTGATTGTCGGGCTTCGCTCGACCTTACAGTGCAAAGCCCGTGTGTAAAGCGCGCTTCGCGCGCTTGAATGTCGGGCTTCGTCCGACCCTACAGTGTGAAGCCTGTGTGAAAGAGCGCACTTCGCACGCTTGAATGTCGGGTTTCGCCCGACCTTACAGTGTAAAGGGCGCCACAAGCGCCCTGCATGTAATCTTTACAATATAAAAGGCGCCCCGGGAGCCATGTATAAAAAGCGCGCTTCGCGCGCTTGAATATCAGGCTTTACCCGACCCTATATTGTAAAGCTTGTAGGTAAGAGCGCATTTGAGCTTTTTATGCCTTAATTTTCGCACACGGTGGCCTTAAACAAACGCAGTCGTGATATTCCTGTAAAAATGCCACATTTTAACTCTTTTCCAGCTTTTTATAATACCGCGTATTTTATTTTTATAATATTTCAAAAAGATCTATCAAATGAAGTCGATTGTATCGAAATCGGTTAATGGACTGATGAGTAATTATTAAATAAACACTGCAAATAGGGGTAATTTTAGCTCCGAATGCGTCGTTTCTAGGGCAGAATCAGCGCCATATATGTCAGCAGCACATGCAGTTCCAAGTAATGGCTACTTTCGTTGATACACTGATATCAAAACCATTCATGATATACCGCCACCGCGCCATAACACTTTTTCGTTAATATCGGTTTTCGATCCGAGCCCCTCTACGGGTTTTTAAAGACGTGCACCTTACGTTTCACGTCAAAAAAGTTTGTCAAAAATTACCTTTTTCTCGCATCCTGTAGGTACCTATGTTTTTTCCAAAATCTGTAAACCCCAAAATTCATTAATTTTAAATTGAGGGAAGGTTTTCTAAGACCATTTTCGCGTAGCAACACGGGATCTGGTAGCTGCCCTCACTGACCCAAACTTGCCCAAACCAACCTGTATACCTGGCTGATTTTTGAATTTCTAAAATTATTGAAATGCTTGAAAGTGGAGATATGTCGAAGGGAGCCACACGAAATCAAGCGCACGAAACTCAAAACCGCACACAAGTGCGGGTCGGACTCGCCCACTGAGGGTTCCGTACGTTTAAGTATTTGTTGTTATAGCGGCATCGGCAACAGAAATACATCATTTGTGAAAATTTGGGTTCATTAGATACAGCCTGGTGACAGACAGACGGACAGAGGAGTCTTAGTAATAGGGTCTCGTTTTTACCCTTGGGTACGGAACCCTAAAAATCGGCCCGTTTCGACCTGACGATGTCACCACCTGTCGAACAAATTAGGTACTACTTAGTTAGGTCACCTGTGTTAAAGTGACATTTTTGTTAGTTATTATTAAACAACTTGTTTGACATGTATAGTGTAAAGGTCACTCACACAAACGGCCGTTGAGTAATATTTTCTCAATTTTTTATTGAATTTTTCAATTGAATAATTGGCTCCATAAACCCGCTCAGACAAACGAATCTATACTACATAAACCTAAAAGTTTATGGTGCAAGAAATCTACGAATTTTAAAAGAAAAACTGTAAATAAAATTGTATGAAATTCGGAAAAAGGAGAGAACCACTTAAAGCTAACTAAATGTATGCTACGCCGTTCAAAACACTTTAGAAAATTAAAATAACAAAAATAAAACATATTTTTAGGGCTAGTTAAATAAAAGCTTGTAAAAATGAAACGAATGCGCTAAGCCCGCGCTTGATCAATTAACTTCAAAATAGAAAAATAAAAAACAAATTAAAAAAAACAATACGAAATCTAACTTAAATGTAAAAAACAAAATACAAAAAGTTATGTAGCAGCATACAATTACTGGGGATCGAACCAGGGACCACCCGGTGCAAACGAAAAAAGTGAATGTTTGCAAAATACACCATGATAGGGCTTACCTAAGCTGTCGAAATTCAGCTACTCATTCTCGAGTATAAACTAAATATCTATTTACCGCCAAAGCCAGCAATACAAACTTTCTGAATTTTTCGAAATTTAATCTGTAAACATATCTCAAAAAGAAAATATTGTTATGATATCGATACGACTATTTGCTTAGGCGCGAGCTATCACGACTCCGCCATTTTGAATTTTTTTTAAAAACCGGATCGACAAAAAAATTCTATTTAGTCATAGAATTTGGTCACAAAATTTCACGAGAATCGGTTGAGAATTGCGACCTGTAGCGGAGAACATCACCTGGCCAGACCATTACTGGGTCTTTTTAATGTATAGTTGGTCAAACCAAATTGTCAGTAAATAAGAACAAAACAAACTATACTCATCCTTTTCTTTTGGGTGCTAGTACTAGTGTAAGACAAAGATAGTATGATTATCTCTGTCTATGTTTGAAATGAGACAGTCCTTTGACAAACATGCGAATAACATAAATAAGGTTTTGAACGCGTCGTTTTGAAAATTGGCGAAACAGTATTGCTAGTGTTTAAAATAAAAGTATTGCCGAACACGAAATAAAATATTTAACATGTAGCCGATAGATGGCGTAAATCGCAATTTGTTCTTGACTGATGGAACTACCGCGGCGCGCTCTTTTTAGGGTTCCGTACCAAAAACTCTGTCCGTCGGTCTATGATTGCTAAATATCTCGAAAACTACTGAAGCTATCGATTTAAAATTTAGATTAGGTATGAACAGCGCTAACCTTAACACATTGGAAGTGTAATTTTTAGGGTTCCGTACCCAAAGGGTAAAAACGGGACCCTATTACTAAGACTCCGCTGTCCGTCTGTCTGTCACCAGGCTATAGACACTTGAAATTTTCACATATGATGTATTTCTGTTGCCGCTTTAACAACAAATACTAAAAAGTACGCACTTGGCCGGTTTTGTTATTTTATTTTATATTTTATTAATTACGAAAAATGCCCAATATAAAAAGGGGACAAGTCTAGTTACTAGGTCGAGTGGGATATCATTTGAAAGAGCTCGAATTGAACATTACAGAACAATTTTTTATTTGTTTTTTATAGTAAAAAAATGTTGACATGATTCTTATGAAGGAAAATGTAAAAAAAAAAACACCCCCCGCCCCTTATCTCCGAAGTTTACCAACGAAATTTTTACATGATAATAACATTATCATAAATATTACATGATAAATATAATCACACCTCTATCTTAAAAACTTTTACAGTACATATGGTGCTACTTTCTCGCACTAGTGCGTCAAATAGCACTTTTCGTGCATACGTCGAAAGTTTAAAGGGCCATATGTACTGTATAGGTAAAACGTTGTACGATACACGTGCGAATAGGTATTTCGCAACTCGTGTCGATTTAAAACACTCCCTGCGGTCGTGTTTTAATTTATCGCCACTCGTTTCGAATTTCCTCTTTTCCGCACTTGTATCGTTGATAACTATTTTTTAATTATCAAAAAACATTTTCTAATTTAATTTGCAATTTAAGCCCATTTGTGGGTGTTTGTTATACATACATACTTGAAGTGTCTGTGAGATTACATTCCTTCTTTCAAATAAAACAAAAATTGTTTTCAATTTTCAGATTTTTAACTCCACAGCGTAGAGTTCATTTTTAGGGTTCCGAACCCAAAAGGGTAAAAACGCGACCCTATTACACTGTCCGTCTGTCCGTCTGCCCGTCTGTCTGTCTGTTTGTCACCACTGTATCTAATGAACCGCTATAGCTAGACAGTTGAAATTTTCACACATGATGTATTTCTGTTGCCGCTATAACAACAAATACTAAAAAGTACGGAACCCTCGGTGGGCGAGTCCGACTCGCACTTGACCGGTTTTGTTTGTTGACAAGCTTTATCACAAAACTAAACACTTACTACGTCAGTTAAATACAATAAAATACACAAGTATATACAAGTACTATTCTACTATTACCATACAACACAATATATAAAAGTAAGTAGTAAGTGTTTCTGAAATGTAGATAAAGCTTGTCCCGTATGTCAAAGTTTTTTTTGGCCTGCAGTGTAAGCTCGCTGTGTGCTCGAGCAGACGGACTGTAGATACCTACAATAGTTCCAAGAAAACGTTTTCCTTACACGACGCACACTGGTTCTGTCGGCAGCGTGTCAGGCAAAAAATTCGCTCTGTTTGATTAAAACTTGAGTTTGGTTCATATCAGTACAATCGTGACATAATAGAGCTTTTCAGTCGAATACCGTGTTTAGGCAACGAAGCTTGCTGAGTTGCCTAAGTGGGGTACGAGATTGAAAAGCTTGATTATATCACTATTGTATACAATATTTACTTTTTCTACGAGTCATTTAAAATAATACTTTTTTTACCTTTTATAAAACCTAAATAATTAATGAAACTTGGTACTACAAAAAATGTAGTACAAAAGACATCAACGCGCGACTACTGTTCAGTTGCCCGTTTAGTCTTTTCTATGGGAGCGCGGCGGCACGTGATTGGTCAATTTTTTTTATAGTTGACTACAGCGTATCGAAATAAATATTATATTTCAGTTGGGTTTGCCCATACATGAAAAGTACGCAATTATAGTTTGGTTCAACCATTACAGTCGGCGAGTAGAAAATAGTTATTTGTTATACAAGGGTGCAAAGTTGTATTTTACCCGCGAGTGTGGAATTGAAACATGAGCGTAGCGAGTGTTTCAACACACGAGAAGTAAAATACATTTGCACCCGTGTGTAACACAAAACTTTTCCCCTCACTATAGCGAGGAAAGTGCAACATCCACAGGCGTTAGATCATCTTCATCACTGGAATCACTAATTTTTTTACGATATTATAACAGAAAACACTAGAAATTCTGATTTTTACGTGAGTCGGTGAGAAGAACAGTAAAAATTTTGTTGACAATGTTGACATTTCTGTTCTGACGTATGAAATGTCAACGATGCGTTTTGAAATTGCATCGACTCAACTTGTGCGTTCAGAATTATATTTAACATCATTACAAAAAATCTAACGTTTCTTATGGAATTTTAAGGTTTATGACTTAAAATTATTAAATAAAGCTAAATTTGGTATTTTTTATTAGATTCTCAAACCATTTGTTGAATGATAATTAATATCGAACCAACCATTATTATGAGCGTTTTACGTTTTGTTATCTGTCAAGCTACTTAAACACGCTCCATCCAAGGTCAAATTACTTTCCCCACTAGTGGATAAATTGCGTTTTTCCCCGCTTGTTTTAAAGGATAATAGACGGCTTTCCGAGCTAGTGAGGGGAAAATACTTTTTATTGCATAACTCTATAAAAGATAGGTACTTACAGACTATAGAAATATGTAAAGGTATACCCTACCTACCTACCTATATCCTATGTGACAATACCTATTTTTTATCATGTTGGTGGCAAACAGGCATGCGGCTCGCCTGATGGAAAGCGGTGACCACAGCTAACGCCTTCAATCCCAGATCAGATACGTGTGTTGGGGCTTGTGCACAAATCACGCGAGGTTTTGTCGGCTACTTTTGCTTGCGGCTTGACCCCCCCCCCCCTTGGTGATATTTGGGAGGTTCTTGTTTTTTAATTACAGTAAAAGCCGCTTGAAAAGATTCTGGAGGGACCACGTCAAAAAAGCTTAAGCGGAAAGTTATTATTAACCGTGATAAAATGTAATAAAACTATGAAAACGGATTATATCGCGTATATTGAATTTATAATACATCCCGACGTTTCGAACTCTTTACAGCGTTCGTGGTCAACGGGTGGCGAACGCTGTAAAGAGTTCGAAACGTCGGGATGTATTATAAATTCAATATACGCGATATAATCCGTTTTCATAGTTTTATTTCATGAGTAACTATCGCGGTAACCGAAGACAATATCGTGATAAAATGTATTAAAACAAGTTGCAGGGGAAAACGCGTATTACGGCGGAAATCGTACTTAACATGATCGTCCGCATTTGTAATTTAACTACTGTTTCAGATCTTATTCCAGATGTACTATTTACCTATTAGTCACTATTTTGGCTTACCATTTAACCGTATCGCGAATGCACCAGCGTGCGCGTACGTCACGACGATGACGCGTCAACATTACGCTATACATAAAGCGGCACGTAGCGGCCGCGCGTCTAGTCCTCGGCTACCATCCGCGGCGACAGCACCCTGGCGCCCCGCGATGCTTGCATGGAGCCCGCGCCCCCTGCGCCTGGGCAGGCGCCCTCGCTGCCCGCGACCCCTGAGCATCCCTCCTCGCCGGCGCATGATGACGACGAGGTGCTGGTGCCTACTGGTATGACGCGCTCTTCAACCCTTTGGAAAATATATGACGATACGTGATGAGATTGGCAAACGGTGTTCCAATAAGATCTTAGTGGTGTTCGGTAGATTTTGTACTCCCTCTCGTTCAAAAGCGAGACTTGTGCCCAGTAGGGGGAGCAGTGGTGGTGGGTTCATCTGAAGCGTTCGGCAACTTTTTAAGTCTATCAGATTTGTGTTAAAAGTTTATGATCCATATAGGATTCATGATTGCTTAATTCAGCAACATAAAACAGCCATCGTGAAGACTTCTGATGCGTTTTGATCAGTGTTTAGTGCATCGGATTGAATGAAAAATGAAAATGAAAAAAAAAATGAAAAAATGAAAAAACTATGATTGTGTATGTGTTGAGTAAGTAAAGCACGGTGAAGGTTTTTGATGACAAATCATGATCTTGAGATGAATGTGAATCATTTTGCGATGGACCAGCGGAAGATAGCTACTGTAGCTAGGTCAAATCAATGAAATTTATAAATGCGATAGATTAAGATTACTCATAACGACCGGTCTGGCCTATTGGGTAGTGACCCTGCCTGGGAAGCCGATGGTCCTTGGTTCGAATCCCAGAAAGGGCATTTATTTGCGTGATGAACTGGAACACAAATATTTGTTCCTGAGTCATGGGTGTTATCTATGTACATAAGTATATATTTAAATATCTATATAAGTATGTATATCGTCGCCTACTAGCAGCCATAGTACAAGCTTTGCTTAGTTTGGTTTGGGGCTAGGTTGATCTGTGTAAGATGTCCCCCAAAAAAAATACATGAATTAAATAGGTGACAAGTTCTGTTCTTACCATTAATTCCAAAAATAATCAATGAATTAATTTGTGGGGGATAAAACTATCACTATATAGCACAGTAAAACCAAGAAAGTGCATACTTACTCGAAATTTATTCAGACTACATGAGGGCTGTTATTGACCGACTGACGTCCATAAAAAAGTAAACAAACAAATTCTAGAACCGTTGCTTAACAAATATAAATTTGACAGGGTTCCATCTACTGCCAGTACTATGCCCCCTTAAAATAGGCGCATCACATAACATTTCAATATAATTTAGGTAGGTATCTATCAAAGATTGAACATTATAGCTGATCTTCTTTTTTTGCAATACCTTTCGTTTTAGTAAGAAGATAAAAAACAATTATAATTATATTTACATGAAATGCATAGTTTGCGACGAGTCTATCACGAATGTATTTGATTTACATTTTCTTCAGACGTCAACGTTCAACATATATAAAACCCACCCTGCATTATCCGGCCTTTCACTAGATAATATTAGTTATCGTTGTAATTTTTAGGGTTCCGTACCCAAAGGGTAAAAGTAAAAACCCTATTACTAAGACTCCACTGTCCGCCTGTCTGTCTTTCACCAGGCTGTATCTCATGAACCGTTATAGCTAGACAGTTGAAATTTTTACAGATGATGTATTTCTGTGACAACAAACGTGATTTTTTTGCCGTTTTTTTGTGTAATGGTACGGAACCCTTCGTGCGCGAGTCCGACTCACACTTGGCCGGTTTTATTACTCGATTTGGTATTATTAATTAAACTAGCACTTCAAAATTAATTAAAAGTACCTAAATTAGATTACAATGTAAAATATATTGAGATTCGAAACTATCACATTTGCTGAAATACCTATATAAGTAATCCAAACGGCGCCGGCGCATTTATAGGCCTAACGCTCAGCTCAATTCACCACAACAAACCAAACCCTTAGTGTCTACACTACACTAATGAGAGAGTAAACACCTAATAATATAATAGATACATGTACTAATAATTTTTGCATTAGAAAAAGGATAAACAATCTTTTTTTTTTTACTGAAAATATTACGAGTTACCATTACTTATGACACCAAAATAATGTAAATGATCATATATGTTATAAATTGTTACATATTTGATGTCTTTATTATCAAAAGTGTTTTTTAAATAAAAAGACACTTCAAGGTTGTTTACCCTTTTTCTAATGCTAAAAATAACGAAGTAGGTAAGACTTAATTGCCCGCAAAAAAATATTCAAGTTGTATGACTGTACCAGTCGACTGGTATTATTTCCCGTATTCCCAATATGTTTTCGTAAGTAAGAGAATAGTTATTTGTTATACAAGGGTGCAAAGTTGTATTTTACCCGCGAGTGTAGAATTGAAACACGAGCAAGCGAAAGGATTCTATAGGTGAACCACGAGCGAAGCGAGTGGTTCTAAAATAGAATCCTGAGCGTAGCGAGTGTTTCAACACACGAGAAGTAAAATACATTTGCGCCCGTGTGTAACACAAAACTTTTCACCTCACTATAGCGAGGAAAGTGCAACATCCACAGGCGTTAGATCATCTTCATCACTGGAATCACTCATTTCTTTACGATATTATAACAGAAAACTCTGGAAGTTGTGTATTTTTACGCGAGTCGGTAAGAAAAGGTTTTAAGTAAAAAAATTGTTGACAACGTTGACATTTCTGATGTATGAAATGTCAACGATGCGTTTTAAACTTGCATCGACTCAACTTGTGCGTTCAGAATTATATTTAACATCATTTAAAAAAAACAAACGTTTCTTATGGAATTTTAAGGTTTATGACTTAAAATCATTAAATAAAGCTAAATTTGGTATTTTTTATTAGATTCTCAAACCATTTATTTAATGATAATTAATATCGAACGAACCATTATCATGAGCGTTTTACGTTTTTTTATCTGTCAAGCTACTTAAACACGCTCCATCCAAGGTCAAATTACTTTCCCCACTAGTGGATAAAACGCGATTTTCCCCGCTTGTATTGAAGGATAAACGACAACTTTCCGAGCTAGTGAGGGGAAAAATCTATTATCATAAATAATAGGTGAGTTTTTCGCATATTTATTATATGTATTAGGAATTAATACCTTCAAAGGTCCAGGAGTCCGGGACCCTATGCCCTATGGTCCCGAGATATGGAAAAGACACAAAATTAATAATTCTAAACGCCATAAGCAAAACTATTAGGGATTAGACTTATATTGACCGGGATATAGACCGTGATTACCTTTTGTATTATTTGTGAGCTCCCGATATTTCGACGCACCCACCCGCTATCTTCAGTCACCCGTGAACATGATGCATGTAACTGCGTCGAAATATCGGGAGCTCACAAATAATACAAAAGGTAATCACGGTCTATATCCCGGTCAATATAAGTCTAGTGAAACTAACCGTGAATCATTCAAAACTCTAAAACTAGGGATTATTATTGTTGGCTATAGTACAATAAGATTTTTTTCACCACACCAGCTGGTAAAATCAAGAGTTGTTCAAAAGCTGATAAGAAAGTTGCATTTTATTCACATGTATGAGGCAAAGTATTCAAATGCAAATTATGAGTTGTTTTCTTATGTTTTCTGGTAGAATTGACTTTTAAATGATGAGTTAGTTAGTTTTGCTAGGCATTTTCCGCAACTCGACATCCAATGTGCCTATTTTGCGTGAAACGAGGTAGCGCTTCTCTAAACACCCCAGCTCCTCCACGAAGCCTAGCAAAGTCTTCAGGTTGCTAGTTGCCTCCTTTAGTGTGCATGGATTCCCTAGGTATTTGCTCCTTTATACTTCTACCTGTTTACAGTCTAGGAGAATATGTTTTGTTGTTTCTTCTTCTGCCATGCACGCTCTGCACATGGGGCTGTCCGTTTTACCCATAATATGTAGGTGTTTGTTTAGTGTGTTATGTCCTGTTATTAATCCTACTATTTTACGTAGTTGGCTTCTTGGTGTAGGATATTGGTATTAGGGGCATGATTGGCTCGGGTCCATATGCCGGTGTTTCTGAACCTTTCCTGGCCAGTTCATCCGCTGCATCGTTTCCTCTTGATCCACTATGCCCCTTTATCCATTGTACTGTTACTTTGTTGCCTTCTTTGCTCACTTCAGTGAGGCTCCGATGACATTCAAGTATAAGCTCTGAAGTAAGTTTGTCGCTGCATAGCGCTTGTAGTACCGATTTACTGTCTGACAGTATTAGTATGGTTTCGTGTTTCACTTGTCGTCTTGTGTCATTGCAAGCTTCTATTATTCCTACACATTCAGCTTGGAATACCGTATTGTGTTCACCAAGGGATTTTGTGATGATTTTGAATGATAAATATAATATTTAATAAAGTGCATTTTGAATCGAATTTCTTTGATTTTGTTTGATATTTTACAGTTACTTTAAAATGGGGAGAGTTGGGTTATGAATGGGGAGAGAAGGGATGAAAGGGGGGTGAGATGGAATTTAAGGCTAATGCTATAAAAATAATGTATTCCAATTTAAAATAGAGCTATAGTAATACTCATAATAAATAAAAAATCGATCTAACAATCTCCCAAAATCACCTTTGTATGAAAACCCATTTCACTCCAATTACGAGGGACTACGGGGTGAGGTGGGATTTTCTGTTTATCGTCAAATTTATGATCTGGAACTACCCAAAATAAAATAAAAACTAAAATACAAACGTCCGGAACACTTATTATATACACCATTCACTTTGCATATGTAAAAATAAAATGTTATCGAGGTTTGAATGTCAGTTTTGACCCTACTCACCCCATTTTACTGTAGTATTTTTCTTGTGTTGGTGTGGTGAACAATTTTGTGTTTCACTCGGTTGCAAATTTTGTTTAACCCTAAGGGGTTCTAAGCCTTGAAACCCTCGCTCAAGATTCAATTTTGGAATCTTTCGCTTGCTCGGGTATCAATATTAAGCACAAGAGGATAAACAACAACTTTGCCCCCTCGTAAAACAAATAACTATTTTATAGTAACGAATTTTCGCATACATAGCTTTTTTCGTTGTCCTGAATTGTGTTGAAGAATTTTGTAACATTTTTTTGCATATTTTAAAGTATTGTGTCATTTTCAAGCAAAAGGTACCACATTGTCGCTTGTCAATAAGGTTGATTTCAAATTAAAGCTGTATGGAAATAGCGCCTTATTGACAACCGGGAATAAGTACCCTTTTGATTGAAAATGGCGCATATTTCTTAACCTACTATTTTTGGAGACATCAGCCCTTCGGACCGATGCAAAACCTAAACCGTAAAAAAAGCGAACTAAATGCTGTTTGATCATCATTCCGCTTATCAAAAATAAATATGAAGAATAAATATCTCAAGGTATATCAACAAACGCTTAGGTACATAAAGAGAAGCGAATTAGAATGTACGTCCATGCAAAACTGTTAAATGTACGCTAAAAGCACAAATGACTAAATATTGTTTACGAAAAAAAAAATGAATATCGTTTTTTCTACCATGTTATGTCCCTGTTCTAAAGGATGATGCATCCATACTCCATAGCTTGCGCATGATGATGAAATTTTTATGTCAGTAAATTAAAGATATTTATAGATATACGATGGTGAGTCTGCGTTTGATCAAAGTGGTTGCACATTGTCCTTCCTTGAAGCACAGATTAATAAATAGTTACTACGTAACAGATACATCATTCCCATACAAAAGCGAAAATACCTACGCTATAATAACCTACAAAATCTTAATAATAATACCTGCTGCTCAGGACGAGAAGAAATGTACCATAAGTACGCGAACAAAGAGTCGAGACTGCCTTGCTCGCCGTGCGAGTCACGTGCCAACGCGTCATCGTAAGAATGCGCTAGGGTTGTACTGTTACTTATGTTATTATTGTAATAAAACAAATGTTGCGAATCAACCATATTTTTTATTAGTCAATCAAATATTTAAAAACAACAATTATATTACCTGACTCAAAAAACTCCTTCATTTACGATTTACCTACTTATGTTCAAAGAAATAAATGGTGACAAAATTCATAAAGATAGATTTAAAATACTACTCGGTAAATACGACAAATTTTCCTTTGTTTTTTGACTTTTACACCCATCTACTGCACAATAATTTCGTGGTTTCGGCATTTCGAAGCGTAGGCGCGGGAAACGCGCGGTGCGAGCGCTCAGGCGGGCGTTCGGCGGCCCTCTGTCGATTGAATCGTCGACGATACGCCGAGCGGTAGGCATATAGCGCGTGGCCTTGAGCGAGTGAAGGAGGCCTGCTTGAAGTAATCCTGTTAGAATGGTCGTGTTGACAAATTATGACCCCGGAAGCCTAGGAGATTCACCCACAGATCAATATTACCTTTAATTTTTTGTTGTTTCTAAATTTTGATTGATGCTGTCGTGACCCAGGTGGTTTAGGTTGCTGAAGCAGTGGCACGAAAGCTGAAGACGCTGGTTTAATTTCAGCCCAGGGCACTGGGGTCTCGCTAACTTTTTTTCGTGTACTCAAATATGACATCTATTTCAGTTATTATTGCTTTATGTTACAGATCCGGTAAAATGGGACGGACGCGACGTGCGACGCTGGGTTCGTTGGGCGTCGCGCGCTTTCAGTGTGAGCGCTCCGCGAACGCATCTACTGCCGGACTCCGGCGCAGCGCTCCTTGAACTCACCGACCAGCAATGGCTGCAGGTTTGATCTCTCTCTCATTCCTTCTATCTCTCTCTTGATCAATGTAGACATATACGGATCCGATAAAAAGGGGACGAGCATGACATGCAGTGCTGGGCGTCGTGCGCTTTTTAGCTTATACGCACCGCGGAAGCATTTACCTACTCCTCGACTCCAGTGCAGCGCCGCTTGCACAAACTTATCGATCAGCAGCATCCGCAAGTCTGTCCCTTTAATGGCATAACGGTGACTTCAATGGCATACCTAACTTGAAGAAATACATTAATTCAGGCCAATGATGCTTTAAATTTTAAATCGTTGGTTATTAGTATTAATGTCTTAAAATTCTGCTCATTACTAATTTGTGTTTATGTATGCTTGCAGGTGTGCTCGGGCAACGAGCAGTCCGCGCGGCTGCTGCGCGCGCATCTACAGCACGCACGCTGCGCGGCCGCCGGCCTGCCACCGCCGCCGCCCCTGCCCGACCACCAAGCGCCCAGCACCGTTTCCATACCCTACAGTAAGTGCCCTAAATGTGTACAAGAGCAGCACGTGCACGTGCGCGCTGCGCGGCCGCGGTCCTACCGCCCCTGCCAGGCGCCCAATATCGTCGCCATACCTACAATAAGTACCCTAGTCGTGTGCAGGCAACGAGCAGTCCACGTGGCTGCCGCCGCTGCCGGCCTTTTTTTTTACGTGGAGTAATGCATTTAAGCATTCCGCCTAGTCGGGGAACTAGGACGTAATATGTCGGACTCGTGGCCAAGGGGCCAAATACCGACTAAACCCTCCACGGTATGCCCGTCTCGCAGCAACGGTGGCGGTGACACGGACGCAGTGCGGTGCCCCCCTAACCCCCCCACGACAGGATATTGGCACTACCGGTAAGCTGTTACCTGGAAACCAAGAGATTACTTACCGTTGAGCCCGGGGCGCACCGTCCAAGAGCCCTTCCCTTTCCCCGGATCAGCTGATCAAGAGAAATGAGAAGGGACTCGGCACTTGGTTTCCTGTCCGTAGCACCCCGCCGCTGCCGGCCCTGCCCGACCATATGGGACCTTTCAACATCATATAATGTGACAAACAGCACTTTAATTGTACGAGTAACTATGTATTATTGACGGCCTCCTATTAGCCAAGTCGGTATAGTGAATCTGCCTACGAAACAGTGTTTGTGTGTTTATTATTATTTCCTGGGTTATAAATACATAGATATATACACAGAAATAATATACCAAATCTGTGTATATATTAAATCTGTGGATATATAACTATATAATGTGTTATTTATGCTCGTATCATCAATTTTTATCCGCAACTAAGCTTTATTGTGCTTACTATGGGACTCGATCTTTGTAAAATTGTCTTATAATATTTATTCACTTAAGGTTATATCTAAAGTGCCAAATTGTATTCAAAACAGTTCAGCCGACGATAAAGCAGCTTTATTTTATTCTCTTTGCTTTGTGGTGTGCGTGCAACGCCACACTCACACTCTCAGCTTAGCCTATATATACGACTGTTATGTCATTCTTAAACATGCCAAAATAACAAATAATCCTAAAATGGTGTGTCATACATAACAAATATTACAATCAAATAAACTTCAAGATGAAGTGTGATGGGATTTACTGATAACATGATTAGATTTGGCAATTGTATGACTAATACTGGGTACGACTGTACAGATAAGACTATATTTATACTCGAAATATAAGTAATAAAGATCCTATAATCACGACTTAATTGCTGATTACATTACAAATCTTAGGTACTCAATTTAACAAGCGAAATTTAAGAGCCCGTAGTCGATTTGAAAACGCGCGAAGATACGACTTTTACACAGTAACCGAACGCCGGCCGCTGCTTGAAATAACGCGACCGCCTAAACAATATTGATACTTTCGCAACATTATGCGTCACTTTATAACTTTAATTAGGTTAAAATAAAACTTTCGGTAAATTTGATATAATCGTTTATTACTCTTAACAATTTACCTATGTATTCATATAATACATACAAATTATATAGCATGATGATAATGATTTGCACTAAGGCAATATCTTATATATATATAATCATCTTACTCGCGTTATCCCAGCCTTTTTGCCACGGCTCATGGAAGTCTGCTGGGGTCCGCTTGGCAACTAATCCCAAGAATTGGCGTAGGCACTAGTTTTTACGAAAGCGACTGCGATCTGACTTTCCAACGTTTCAACCCAGAGGGGAAACTAGCCTTTTGTTGAAATTTGGTATACAGATAGTTTGAATCCCGGGGAAGGACATAGAATACTTTTTATTCAAGAACTCACCCTTTAAGGGGGTGGAAATTTGTATGGGGAATCAATAAACGCTGAACCGATTAAGATGAAATGAGGTATGGACATAGTTTGAGTCCTGGGGAAGGACATAGGATAGGTTTTACCCCAGAAACGGGGGGCAGGGGGGGGGGGGGGTAATGGAAATTTGTATGGGATCCAATAAAACCGATTTGGATGGAATTTGATATTATGGAGATAGTCTTAATCGTTGGGAAGGGTGATAATAATTTTTATTTCCAAAGTCATCCTCTTCTCTTCTCCACTCTTCTAACACTCGCTCAACGTGTGGTTGGTTGTACGATGAATACTGCTCAAGACCTGGAACACCTGGAGTGCTTCTGGGTGCAAAGGGTCAGGGGTAACACTCGCTCAACGTGCCGCTGGTAGAGTATGATGGGGAAAACTCAAGACCTGGAACACCTGAAGTGCTGCTGGGTGCAAAGGGTCAGGGGTAACACTCGCTCAACATGCCGCTGGTAGTGTGTAGTGTACGATGGATACAGCTCAAGACCTGGAACACCTGGAATGCTTCTGGGTGCAAAGAGTCAGGGGTAACACTCGCTCAACGTGCTGCTGGTAGTGTATGATAGGGAAAGCTCCAGACGTGGAACACCTGGAGTGCTGCTGGGTACAAAGGGTCAGGGGTAACGGATAACACTCGCTCAACGTGCCGCTGGTAGTGTATGATGGGGAAAGCTCCAGATCTGAAACACCTGGAGTGCTGCTGAGTGCAAAGGGTGGGTAACACTCGCTCAACGTGTTGTGGGTAGTGTATGACGGAGACAGCTCAAAACCTGGAACACCTGGAGTACTGCTGGACGCATCGGATCAGGGGTAAAACTCTTTTAATCTGAAGTTGGTAGAGTATGCTGTAGGCAGGTTAAGTTCTTCAAGACCTGGAACACCTGGAGGGCTGCCAGATGAAGCAGGCACCTGACCAGAGCTACCACACGTTTAACATGCAGTAGGTACTGGGGGTTAAAAGGGGGTGGAAGTTCTGATAACAATAAATGAACCTGAGTTTCACTAAGTACAGCCAGGGTTCATCATCAGCTCTATCTTGGGTACTGCTCTCCCATTTGCTCATCAAGACGTGTCAGAAGACCAAAACAGCGTGTGCCTATATTGCACCAAACCTGAGTTCCACTAGGTACAGCCAGGGTTCAGCATCAGCTCTATCTTGGGTACTGCTCTCCCAAGTGTTCATCAAGACGTGTCGGAGGACCAAAACAGCGTGTGCCTATGTTGCACGAAACCTGAGTTCCACTAGGTACAGCCAGGGTTCAGCATCAGCTCCATCTTGGGTACTGCTCTCCTAATTGCTCATCAAGACGTGTCGAATAACCAAAACAGCGTGTGCCTATGTTGCACGAAACCTGATTTCCACTAGGTACAGCCAGGGTTCAGCATCAGCTCCATCTTGGGTACTGCTCTCCTAATTGCTCATCAAGACGTGTCGGAAGACCAAAACAGCGTGTGCCTATGTTGCACCAAACCTGCGTTCCACTAGGTACAGCCAGGGTTCAGCATCAGCTCCATCTTGGGTACTGCTCTCCTAATTGCTCATCAAGACGTGTCGAATAACCAAAACAGCGTGTGCCTATGTTGCACGAAACCTGATTTCCACTAGGTACAGCCAGGGTTCAGCATCAGCTCCATCTTGGGTACTGCTCTCCTAATTGCTCATCAAGACGTGTCGAATAACCAAAACAGCGTGTGCCTATGTTGCACGAAACCTGATTTCCACTAGGTACAGCCAGGGTTCAGCATCAGCTCCATCTTGGCTACTGCTCTCCTAATTGCTCATCAAGACGTGTCGGAAGACCAAAACAGCGTGTGCCTATGTTGCACCAAACCTGCGTTCCATTAGGTACAGCCAGGGTTCAGCATCAGCTCTATCTTGGGTAATGCTCTCCCAAGTGCTCA
This sequence comes from Cydia strobilella, assembly GCF_947568885.1. Taxonomy (NCBI): domain Eukaryota; kingdom Metazoa; phylum Arthropoda; class Insecta; order Lepidoptera; family Tortricidae; genus Cydia; species Cydia strobilella. The sequence continues at coordinate 30,112,720 of NC_086041.1, read as the reverse complement.
TCAAGACGTGTCGGAAGACCAAAACAGCGTGTGCCTATGTTGCACGAAACCTGATTTCCACTAGGTACAGCCAGGGTTCAGCATCAGCTCCATCTTGGGTACTGCTCTCCTAATTGCTCATCAAGACGTGTCGGAAGACCAAAACAGCGTGTGCCTATGTTGCACCAAACCTGCGTTCCATTAGGTACAGCCAGGGTTCAGCATCAGCTCTATCTTGGGTACTGCTCTCCCAAGTGCTCATCAAGACGTGTCGGAAGACCAAAACAGCGTGTGCCTATGTTGCACGAAACCTGATTTCCACTAGGTACAGCCAGGGTTCAGCATCAGCTCCATCTTGGGTACTGCTCTCCTAATTGCTCATCAAGACAGACCAAAACAGCGTTTGCCTATGTTGCACTAAACCTGCGTTCCACTAGGTACAGCCAGGGTTCAGCATCAGCTTAGCTCTATGTATACTAAAACCTTCTCCAGAATGTAACAAACACTTTTCTAAAAACCGCATCAAAATCGGTTCAGCCAAATGCGAGATAATCGCGAACAAACATACATACATATACGTACAAACATACGGGTCAAACTGAGAACCTCCTTTTTTTTGAAGGCGTAATAAACAAGTACTTACAACCCAAGGATTAAAGTTTCTGGTCGCAGTTTACACGCACACAGTACAGCCAAACACGCAAACAAATATAACTTTTTACACGGCGAGCGACGCACACAATGATAAATAACTTCGTCGTCGTCGATGCAACGTGCGGAGCCGATCAACAAACGTCCTGCCTCTACCAGCTCCCGCGCGGGACTGAGGCCGCGAGCGCGTGTCACCGATGTTATGCCAGAAAAAGGGGAAGTTTTTAAAAAATCGTCAGAAAATAAAAGTTGCAATTTAAATAAAATGAAGTACAGCAACAGTTTAAGTAAACATTGCAGATTATTTGAGTATGCAATCTACGTCGAAAATAAGTAGATTTTCGGAGAAATTGTCACTTGTTTTGAGGTCATTTCTGGAGAAAATTGAATTCGTTTAACTTTCATTTCCTCGAACTCTAAGTCATATAACAACAATGTAATCTGATAAACCTAGAGTACAGAATATGTGTTATACAAATTTACCATTTTTAGCAGTCCAAACTTTACGAAATTTACAAATAAGAGCATCAAAGTCAGTGCTTTACACGCGTTTACCTAAACGTCCATCAGAAAAAAATTCATTACTAATTTAGTAAGCCTTTTTTCAAAAAAATGATCTGATAAACCTAGAGATAAGAAGTCGTGCTAATAGAAACCAGCACTTGTTATTTCAATTAGGTAACAAAAGGTGTACAATTTCACAGAAGAAATCTATCAACTTTACATTTTTGCGACTAAAATCGTAACCGGGCTCTTAAGATAACCTACTGGTCTTTGTCGTATAGAAACATAGCTATCGCTTTGCACTTTGCACCTAGCTATAATTTCATATGTCATCATCATCTTCCTCGCGTTGTCCCGGCATTTTGCCACGGCTCATGGAAGCCTGGGGTCCGCTTGGCAACTAATCCCAAGAACTGGCGTAGGCACCAGTTTCAGTCGCTTTCGTTAGAAAGCGACTGCCATCTGACCTTCCAACCCAGAGAGTAAACTAGGCCTTATTGGGATTAGTCCGGTTTCCTCACGATGTTTTCCTTCACCGAAAAGCGACTGGTAAATATCTAATGTTATTTCATACATAAGTTCCGAAAAACTCATTGGTACGAGCCGGGGTTTGAACCCGCGACCTCCGGATTGCAAGTCGCACGCTCTTACCGCTAGGCCACCAGCGCTTCTTTAATTTTATATCTTGGTTTTATTTTTTTAAATAATACATTAACACATACATCATTATACATTATGCGTTCCCCAGGTGCTACGATCAAATCGTTAGCTTAAGGTAATTTAATTGTTGATCTTAGATTGATCGGTAGGTACGTAGGTAACCATTGACAGCGACACTGGTTATCATCCGCGTTGTCTCGGCTTTTTCCCATGGCTCATGGGAGCTTGGGTTCCGCATGGTAACTAGTTAATCCCAAGATTAGCGTAGGCCCTACTTTTTACGAAAGCGACCGCCATCTGACCTTACAACCCAGTTCCCCTCTGGGCCTTTAACGCCTAGTTTTCCCTCTGGTTTGAACATTGCGATTAGTCCGGTTTACTCACCGAAAAGTGATAGGTACCTATCTAAATTTCAAAACACAACCAATATTATTCAATATTTATTCAGTATTTGAAAACTATTATAAAATTTATAAACTGAAATAAATGTCATATATTATATAGTAGTGTTTCTACTTAAAATAAAAACAAATTAAAGTATTTTCTGAAAATAATTTAATTTGTTCTAATACTTCTAACAGTACCTATTGAAAACTATTGTCAATATTTTCATAGGTGATTTTGATTTGGACGTGAATCAATCTCTGGACTAGAAAAAATATGTACAGTATTCGTAACCTAGACAGGTTAAACCTATTAATTTATGATACTGTTACTTTTGCTCACAAACTATATAGAGATACTACGCATCTTTTGCTATACAAATAGAAAAAAAACTGGTAGGTGGGTTAAAATAAAGAACATACAACCGAATTGAGAACCTCCTTATTTTTTGAAATATTGAAGTCGGTTAAAAATGTTGGCAGACCGTTGTTTCTCCAACCCGTAAAACAACGCGGCAAACGGTTGAAGATACGCATCGCATTCCTCACGAAAGCGCCATCTACCGGCAAGCGGCGGCGACCGCGGCGCCGCTCTCATGAATGGCAGTGAGTCACCATTCATCCCGTCCATTCATGAGTCAGGCTTCGTGGAACCGCTACGAGCGTAATTACGCGCATATGCGCCGGGGCTGACAGTTCTCATAGCGCGTAAACAGCGTAAGTGGGACCTCGAGATCTGTAGCAAATGTGCGGAATCGGAGATCTCGCTATACTGGTGCTTGTGAGGCGAACGCTTGCCTTCGATTGGCGATGGGATTAACAGCAATAGCTGGAGGCTTCGGCCATACTCATAATTGACTAAAAACTATTACAAAATGTGAATGAAAGTCGATTTTGATCGTGATTCATAATGTTGTGTTACCTCGCATGTAGCTAAAATCTCACCGTAGAAACGTAAATTGCTTATTATAAAACGATACATCGTCAAATTCCTACAATTTTGAGATTTTGCCGCGTAAATCACAGAACAAAATGTCATTTAATAGGTACAAGTAAAAAAAAATAAGTTTGTTATTTTTATTAATATTTTAATTAATTTATTTATTTAATACTTGTTCCTTGTTAAATAAGTAAATCACTTTTACCACATTAAGATTTCGCTGTAACTGTGCAGTGACTTAGTTATGCATAGGTAGAAATTTTCATTAAGTATTAATTAAGGCCAAAAGTACCTATAGATATTTTAATACATCCTGTTTGTAAGTAAATTAGTAGGCAACTCAACTACTTCAGATTCAACGACATATTTTCAAACGCCGCGCTGTAATTTATAGTACACTGCTATCAGCGTTCTGCTATCTAGGTATATGTATTTAGAATGAATCAACAATCCATACTTTAATATTATAAATGCGAAAGTGTGTCTGTCTGCCTGTCTGTTACGTGCCCACGCTTAAACCGCTGACCCGATTTAGTTTAAATTTGGTATAGAGATAGTTTGAGTCCCGGGGAAGCACATAGGGATAGTTTTTATCCCAGAAAAATCATCCTTTAAGGGGGTGGAAATTTGTATGGGAAATCGATAAAAACCAAATTGGATATAAAATAAAAAATAAATAAAAAAATAAGCTACCCAAATTAATAACTACGCAGACGAAGACTAAAAGCAATAAAACATAATAAAATAATAAGTAATGTGGTAATACCCACCTCTCAAACTACTTATGGCGTTATTAATAAACGCGTTACTGTCATTTTGACTTATTTATTTTATTTTATTTATGAAAAGGGGTTATTTACTTCCGTCCTTGTCAGTTGAGAGATCGCAGTGATACATTGTTTTAAACTCTTTCCATTTATTCAGTCTAATCCCTAAATTATAAGATGTAACCTGCCGTCGGAAGCTGCCACTGCGCACGGGGTTTCCCTACGTTTCCCTCGATGCGTCAGCGCAGCGCACTTGCAGGCATGACGTTCCGTTCTACGAAAATTACGGAAGTAATTACTTCCGATTCTGATCTTCAACAGATGCATGACTCACGCATTTGAAACTTCTCCCAGTTAACTTGTGCAATTAATGACGAATTCTTTTCTTGAATTTTGGTTTGGAAAAGTTATAGTTTGGGTATATGTATTTATGTATACCTATAGGTTTCCATGTTACTCATACTTTCGTATTAATCATTAAATAAATATCTTTATTGAGATTTAGTAAAATATTTGTTTTCTAGCAACGAGAATATATAGGTAAGAAAAGAAAGTAAAGTACCAATGGTTCATTCACCATTAAATTTTTTAAAGAATTTATCTTTTTTAAAGAGGTCGAAGTAATTTGAGAGTTATAGAGTTTATTACTTAAATAAAAATATTATACTTAGAATATTATTGTCCAATTAATCATAATTACAAGGGGCCTATTTTTTGGTTTGCGTTGCATGATTGAGAGGGGATTTAAGACGAGTAACTCACCACGCTCGTCCAGTGCGGATTATTGAGTCGACTCAGGAACGCTGCCGTTGATGTCTTTGAGACCTTGACATCCTTCCGCCACATACTACACGACTTATGTAAGTTGTTAATCGCTCAGCTAATAATTGAAAAAATATTGTGTGTATGAAGTTATTCTACTTCTGCACCGATATGGAAACAGCCATGCCAGTTGCGGGAATGCGCTTGTTTTTTTTCTGGAGCGGCGCGAGCGCATCGCATTAATAGTGCGTCGCATCTTGTTTGCGGCTCGTTTTCCTTATGCGACCTCATCAACGGTGCACGCTCAGTGTAAATGATGATGCTTTTATCGACTGTTATAGCCGTTATGACGGTTTTTATCGCGTGACTAAGCTAACTTATTCGAATGATTAAATTTACATACCTACGATAAGTGCAAGTTTATAATTATAACTATTGATTTGAAGGTGTTTACCTGCCGTGTGGGATAGATAGGAGCTAAAGTTTTGGTATACGGAAAAACAGGCATAAAATGGGTTCTTAACTAATTCTTCAAGTTCGGATAAAAAAAAAGATATTTCTTGATTCGACTTTCTAAAATCATAACATTATTGAAAAAAATAGGTTAATTTCGGCGTTTGGAACCTTCTTTATTTAAAAAAAATATTAGGTACCTACCTACCTGTACACTGGAACTTAATTTTCATCCCACACGACCCAGACGGGATTCATATAGAATGTGTTTGACTACCGGTCTGGCCTAGTGGGTTAGTGGCCCTGCCTGTGAAGCCGATGGTCCTGGGTTCGAATCCCGGTAAGGGCATTTATTTGTGTGATGAGCACAGCAGATATTTGTTCCCGAGTCATGGGTGTTTTCTATTATATATATCGTTGTCTGAGTATCCATAACGCAAGCCTCCTTGGGTTTACCGTGGGACTTAGTCAATCTGTGTAAGAATGTCCTATAATATTTATTTATTTATTTATACTCTAGGTATCAGAAAAGTCCTAATCTCAACGGATTGCATTAATTCGTAATAAATGAGTAGAGATAAGTAAGTGTAAATGTTGAGTCCCAGCCACGTCCCAGCTCCCAAGGGACGCAGAAACTACGGAAAGGGCCCAAAAACGGGGTAAGAGGTAATCTATAACGGAATAACCGGCTCATTATTGCCTTCTGTCCCTGGTCATGTTTAGGGCGAGGGTCAGTGGAGATTGAAAACAATCAAGATAAGTTCCTTATATAGATAATTGAGTTGCGTAAGTTATGTTATGACTACTTTTGAGCAAGTTACAATTCTGCGCAATCCGCAATCCGTGTAGCAATGTGCCAAAGAGATGATCGAAAGTTTCCATGAAATTTTCTCGGTATTTTTTTCTACACGTTTATAGCCAAACCTTCTTACAGTTAATTTAGATTTCTGTGACACTTTAAATGAAACAGCCGTCAACAGTTAAGAACATTGAGTAATCCGTAAACTTTCTTACTTGCATGAGATTTTTCTCATAAATAAGTAAAAGTTTCCAAAAATTTTGAGAATGTTCCGCAACTTGTGCAAGCTAAGATACTCAGTTGCCAGAAACTCAAGGATTTAATCATATCAAATTGCGATAAAAGGCGGTGTAAAAGAAATATTGAGAAAATATTGGATAATAATTTCGTCAATCGACTTAGGCCACTATGTTTGTACCTATAGAAAAATTCGTACATGTGATCATTGATATATATTCGTCTTTACGAAAGAAGAATCACGCCTCGATAATTCCGATTACGTTATAAAATGCCTGGACTTTGAATCACACCGTGTTGCTCGCGTGCCCACAATAACAATACTTTAGATTTTATTGCATCTGCCAAAAAGTATCACCGGGCTATTTAAGGCGGTTCCCTGAGCCAGAAGGCGAAAAATCTCCTTATATGATCCTGTTTTTCTAAGAGGCATTGATATTCGTAGACGTGAAAAAAATATATGTAGTTCTTGACTATATTATCTTTAATAACATAGCTTCCGATACACGAATTATGACACTTCGCTCGATACAATTAATTCCCAAAGTAACGTCTAACTCCGACTTTTAATCCAACTTTACTCGGTTATTTATTATGTGATACTATAAATAAAAAAAGAAGAAAAAACAATCTTAACTTAAATAATAATTTCATAGCTTTCGAATTTCGATATTGTAGGGTAACGTTTTTAAAATAAATAAAAATCGACAAAATTCGATCAAAATTGACACTTGGCGCGCATGATCTTTCCCGTTCTTTCTTGCGAAATGTGACAGAGACAGCGGCAAACCGACGGAACGGCCTTAATAGGTGAATCACGGTCATAAAGCGTGTTGGTTAATAAGGAACGATGGGCGCCGGGCCATCCGAAAATCTGATCTCCGATTACGCATAGGTGTTACGAATATCTAGGTCAAGTAATATTAGGCAAGAGGACACTTCGAATAAAAACGTTGGCGAATGGACAACCGGATCCGGACGTGGTGCCAAGAATGCGCGGAACTTAAAGCGTGCCGAAAACAACGTTATTAGCGTGTGTGTCAGGGGTCACTCGCTTCAAAATTTGGCAGATGAAATACGAAGGCCGAATTTCTATTTAAATGCGAGCAAATTAGCAGTTTAAATTTCCGAGTTTACGTATGTAGATTTATATTTTCTTAGCGTTTTTTGGCGGATACAACGGTGTTGCCAAGAATGCGTGGAACTTGGAGCGTGCCACGTAAAAACAAAATTATTGGGCCGTGTGTCACGGGGTCGCCGCTTGGCCTTTTGCTTTAAAATTTGGTTAATTTGATACCGACTTTGTTTAAAAATAAAATTAGCTAAGCTACAAAAGTTAAACAAAGATAAAACTGAATTCATAATCTATACTCTTCATCAACAGCAGGAAAAAGAGTTTTTATTAAAAAAAGCCTAAATAAATTATGTATAGGTATGTCTGACGTATTAAAGAGTTCCATTTCTTCAGGTTTCCATTACCAGAGTCTACTGATAACAATGCCGACAACTAACAAAAAAAAAAACCCGACGAAATATGTAGTTACTAGTTAGAACCTCCGCCTCCTTTTGAGAATTCGGTTAATAATCCTTTTTGATATTTGATACCGACCGCGACCTTATAAGTGCCTCTGCCGGGCTAGCACATGATTGCCGCGACAGTATCTCGCGGCGAGATAGACTACCCATCCCTCTTTTATTAACATAGTTAGAAAAAGACGGGCGAGATACTGTCGCGCCAATCACGTGCTAGGCCTACTGATACCGTATAGTCAGAAGATAGATATTATATGTATTAAATCATTCATCATAATTGTTTGAATTAATCTAGGCTGCAGTTGCACCGTCTTACCACGAAGTTAGAGTTTATCAATAAGGCACGTCTTGATCTTGACGTCTCGAGTACTTAAATAAAACCAAGCTATGACAGTTCACCTGGAGTCAAAGGGTTCCAATACAGTTCAAAGATCAAACGCGGAAGTGACACTGGTTCTCGGAAGTGTGAGTCAGGTTCCGGAGCGTTGACTCAAGCTAGAACTCATTTCGTGAGTAATGGTCACCCAGTTTTGGCAGCGGTTGGCGCCAACCACGACCACGTGGAGTTCTCGGAACTAACTAAAATTAAATACTGTTTACAAACTCGATTACGTGACACTGGAGGGAGCAGTTTTGTTTGCGCTCGCATTAAGTTAAATGAGATGAATCTTGTTACTGAAATTAACATTATTGACTTAAGCTGCATTAGTTCTACTATTCCCTAACAGATGGCGCTGCTTCCACATGTAGCCTCATGAATTTGTCAAAAAAAAGTACAAATAGGACAGCAGTACCGTTTTGGCAAGTTATAGAAAATGTATTTATTGAAATAGTATTTACGTTTGAATTTTTAAATCTTTATATCGGCTCAAGGGCAACAAGCAGTACTTCTGTCCTAATTTACGTAAATAGTACATGAATTAAAAAAAATACCCAGTTTAATTTTTCATAACTCGTATTTTGAAACAAAAAAGCTATAAATGGAACTGTGTGTAGTTGTCATTGTATATATTGCGAACAAGGTAATAAATATATGTTTGAACATTTTGTATAGTACAGATGTAGTATTTAATAGCAATATATTGCACAAAAGTTTGTCTAATAAAGATGTACGAAAATATATCGTATTTCATTACCTATCAAATCAACCAGTCAGTCCCATAATATCACAATTTGAATTTCGCCCCCCAAATAAAATATTATAATATCACCCTCTAAATGAAACCGCTTGGCGTCAGTGCACCATTGACTTGCTAATGGATCCTCCCCCAGTACAAAGCAAAAGAACTTATGTTAACGAAATAAACTAGGGTCTTAAACTCTTTCATATGGAAAGAGTGGTAATTAAACTCTGCACTGTCGACTTATGGCTTAATTCGACATAAATTCATAAGGAGTTTCAATAACGTTTGTGCCATTTTAGGGTCAGAATCTGACGATAGGTTCCCGGAGATATTAAGGGAATCCTTATTTATTTGGGTAGGACCAATTCTTAAAACTCCCGATTATATTTTTTTAATTTTCTTTATACTTATTCGTGCATTTTCCTTCCGAAATGGCATTGAAGTGTCGGAACTGCTAATGAACACCATAAATGATGGTATACTGTTTTGTGGAGTCTGTTTTTTTCTGTTAACAAAAATCTAGCCAAGTTTATTAATGGTACGACTTGGTACATCATGTTTCTGGAAAAATGTACACGTTCGCCAATTAATTTATTTCTTCGGCACGGAACCCTTCTTTAAAAACAGTGTTAGCGTTGATCACTGTTCGAAATTAATCTGCGACGCACGTGGCGGGTTAAATCTTAATCATTCGGTTAAATACGGTGAGTTACCAGACGATTACTGTCGCAAGTATTTTTGTCATGTCTGTCTGGTTCATTTCCTTTTTTTAAGAGCCCTTATTCCCTGGAGCGTTCATCGATTTCACGAAATAACACTCAATAGATGGCGTTGACGCGCGGTACGCGACGCCGGCAACTATAACGCGTTTTGAACGCAGAGAAGAATAATCTTGATCTTTGTCGATTTCAATAGCAAGTAACATTATTTTTATTGTTATAGCCACTCTTTTATTTTATTTTATATGCATGGTAGTAATAATTTCAATTTATTATGTTAAGAACATATACATACTTGTACCCAGAGATGACCAGGGTGCCTAGCCAAGATGCCAACCGTTTAGGTACTTATAGTTTACATTAAAACCAAATCTGCAGCTGGCCTCTGAAAAGGGTAATAGAAACGCGATCCGTATGTCTTTCATTTTCCAAATGACCAGGGTGCCTAGCCAAGATGCCAACCGTTTATGGCGTCGCAAACGAAACGTAACTGTCTCTGTCGCACTAATATTGAAGAGTGATAGAGAGAGATTACGCTATTGTTCGCTTCGGAACGAACGACTGGAATCTTGGCTAGGCACTCGGGTTTAGTACCTACAGTTTACGTTAAAACCACTTAAAACCAAATCTGTAGGTGGCCACTGAAATGGGTAATAGAACCGCGTTCCGCATGTGTTTTGCTTTCCAGATAATCAGAGTACCTAGCCAAAATGCCAGTCGTTCGTTCCGTAGCGAACGATAGGGTAATTTCTCTCTATCACTCTTCCATATAAGTGCGACAGAGACGGTTGCGTTTCGTTCGCTATGGAGCGTAAACGGTTGGCATCTTGGCTAGGCACCCTGGTCATCTGCAAAGCGAAACACATACGAAACGCGTTTCTATTACCCATTACAGTGGCCAGCTATAGATTTGGTTTTAATGTAAACTATAGGTACCTAAACCTGGGTGCCTAGCCAAAATGCCAGTCGTTCGTTCCGCAGCGAACGATAGGGTAATCTCTCTCTATCACTCTTCCATATTAGTGCGACAGAGACGGTTGCGTTTCGTTCGCTACGGAGCGTAAACAGTTGGCATCTTGGTTAGGCACCCTGGTCATCTGCAAAGCGTAACACATACGGAATGCGTTTCTATTACCCATTACAGTGGCCAGCTATAGATTTGGTTTTAATGTAAACTATAGGTACCTAAACCTGGGTGCCTAGCCAAGATGCCAGTCGTTCGTTCCGCAGCGAACGATAGGGTAATCGCTCTCTATCACTCTTCCATATTAGTGCGACAGAGACGGTTGCGTTTCGTTCGCTACGGAGCGTAAACAGTTGGCATCTTGGCTAGGCACCTTGGTCATCTGGAAAGGGAAAGACATACGGAACCCGTTTCTACTACCCATTCAGAGGCCAGCTACAGATTTGGTTTTAATGTAAACTATAGGTACCTAAACAGTTGGCATCTTGGCTAGGCACCCTGGTCATCTAGAAAGCGAAAGATACAAGGAACGCGTTTCTACTACCCATTTTAGAGACCAGCTACAGATTTGGTTTTAATGTAAATTATATTCTAGGTACCTAAACGGTTGGCATCTTGGCTAGGCACCTTGGTCATCTGGAAAGGGAAAGACATACGGAACCCGTTTCTACTACCCATTCAGAGGCCAGCTACAGATTTGGTTTTAATGTAAACTATAGGTACCTAAACGGTTGGCATCTTGGCTAGGCACCCTGGTCATCTAGAAAGCGAAAGATACAAGGAACGCGTTTCTACGACCCATTTTAGAGGCCAGCTACAGATTTGGTTTTAATGTAAACTATATTCTAGGTACCTAAACGGTTGGCATATTGGCTAGGCACCTTGGTCATCTGGAAAGGGAAAGACATACGGAACCCGTTTCTACTACCCATCCAGAGGCCAGCTACAGATTTGGTTTTAATGTAAACTATAGGTACCTAAACGGTTGGCATCTTGGCTAGGCACCTTAGTCATCTGGAAAGGGAAAGACATACGGAACCCGTTTCTACTACCCATCCAGAGGCCAGCTACAGATTTGGTTTTAATGTAAACTATAGGTACCTAAACGGTTGGCATCTTGGCTAGGCACCCTGGTCATCTAGAAAGCGAAAGATACAAGGAACGCGTTTCTACTACCCATTTTAGAGACCAGCTACAGATTTGGTTTTAATGTAAATTATATTCTAGGTACCTAAACGGTTGGCATCTTGGCTAGGCACCTTGGTCATCTGGAAAGGGAAAGACATACGGAACCCGTTTCTACTACCCATTCAGAGGCCAGCTACAGATTTGGTTTTAATGTAAACTATAGGTACCTAAACGGTTGGCATCTTGGCTAGGCACCCTGGTCATTTAGAAAGCGAAAGATACAAGGAACGCGTTTCTACGACCCATTTTAGAGGCCAGCTACAGATTTGGTTTTAATGTAAACTATATTCTAGGTACCTAAACGGTTGGCATATTGGCTAGGCACCTTGGTCATCTGGAAAGGGAAAGACATACGGAACCCGTTTCTACTACCCATCCAGAGGCCAGCTACAGATTTGGTTTTAATGTAAACTATAGGTACCTAAACGGTTGGCATCTTGGCTAGGCACCTTAGTCATCTGGAAAGGGAAAGACATACGGAACCCGTTTCTACTACCCATCCAGAGGCCAGCTACAGATTTGGTTTTAATGTAAACTATAGGTACCTAAACGGTTGGCATCTTGGCTAGGCACCCTGGTCATCTAGAAAGCGAAAGATACAAGGAACGCGTTTCTACTACCCATTTTAGAGACCAGCTACAGATTCGGTTTTAATGTAAATTATATTCTAGGTACCTAAACGGTTGGCATCTTGGCTAGGCACCTTGGTCATCTGGAAAGGGAAAGACATACGGAACCCGTTTCTACTACCCATTCAGAGGCCAGCTACAGATTTGGTTTTAATGTAAACTATAGGTACCTAAACGGTTGGCATCTTGGCTAGGCACCCTGGTCATCTAGAAAGCGAAAGATACAAGGAACGCGTTTCTACGACCCATTTTAGAGGCCAGCTACAGATTTGGTTTTAATGTAAACTATAGGTACCTAAACGGTTGGCATCTTGGCTAGGCACCCTGGTCATCTAGAAAGCGAAAGATACAAGGAACGCGTTTCTACGACCCATTTTAGAGGCCAGCTACAGATTTGGTTTTAATGTAAACTATATTCTAGGTACCTAAACGGTTGGCATATTGGCTAGGCACCTTGGTCATCTGGAAAGGGAAAGACATACGGAACCCGTTTCTACTACCCATCCAGAGGCCAGCTACAGAATTGCTTTTAATGTAAACTATAGGTACCTAAACGGTTGGCATCTTGGCTAGGCACCTTAGTCATCTGGAAAGGGAAAGACATACGGAACCCGTTTCTACTACCCATCCAGAGGCCAGCTACAGATTTGGTTTTAATGTAAACTATAGGTACCTAAACGGTTGGCATCTTGGCTAGGCACCCTGGTCATCTAGAAAGCGAAAGATACAAGGAACGCGTTTCTACTACCCATTTTAGAGACCAGCTACAGATTTGGTTTTAATGTAAATTATATTCTAGGTACCTAAACGGTTGGCATCTTGGCTAGGCACCTTGGTCATCTGGAAAGGGAAAGACATACGGAACCCGTTTCTACTACCCATTCAGAGGCCAGCTACAGATTTGGTTTTAATGTAAACTATAGGTACCTAAACGGTTGGCATCTTGGCTAGGCACCCTGGTCATCTAGAAAGCGAAAGATACAAGGAACGCGTTTCTACGACCCATTTTAGAGGCCAGCTACAGATTTGGTTTTAATGTAAACTATATTCTAGGTACCTAAACGGTTGGCATATTGGCTAGGCACCTTGGTCATCTGGAAAGGGAAAGACATACGGAACCCGTTTCTACTACCCATCCAGAGGCCAGCTACAGATTTGGTTTTAATGTAAACTATAGGTACCTAAACGGTTGGCATCTTGGCTAGGCACCCTGGTCATTTAGAAAGCGAAAGATACAAGGAACGCGTTTCTACGACCCATTTTAGAGGCCAGCTACAGATTTGGTTTTAATGTAAACTATATTCTAGGTACCTAAACGGTTGGCATATTGGCTAGGCACCTTGGTCATCTGGAAAGGGAAAGACATACGGAACCCGTTTCTACTACCCATCCAGAGGCCAGCTACAGATTTGGTTTTAATGTAAACTATAGGTACCTAAACGGTTGGCATCTTGGCTAGGCACCCTGGTCATCTAGAAAGCGAAAGATACAAGGAACGCGTTTCTACTACCCATTTTAGAGACCAGCTACAGATTTGGTTTTAATGTAAATTATATTCTAGGTACCTAAACGGTTGGCATCTTGGCTAGGCACCTTGGTCATCTGGAAAGGGAAAGACATACGGAACCCGTTTCTACTACCCATTCAGAGGCCAGCTACAGATTTGGTTTTAATGTAAACTATAGGTACCTAAACGGTTGGCATCTTGGCTAGGCACCCTGGTCATCTAGAAAGCGAAAGATACAAGGAACGCGTTTCTACGACCCATTTTAGAGGCCAGCTACAGATTTGGTTTTAATGTAAACTATATTCTAGGTACCTAAACGGTTGGCATATTGGCTAGGCACCTTAGTCATCTGGAAAGGGAAAGACATACGGAACCCGTTTCTACTACCCATCCAGAGGCCAGCTACAGATTTGGTTTTAATGTAAACTATAGGTACCTAAACGGTTGGCATCTTGGCTAGGCACCCTGGTCATCTAGAAAGCGAAAGATACAAGGAACGCGTTTCTACTACCCATTTTAGAGACCAGCTACAGATTTGGTTTTAATGTAAATTATATTCTAGGTACCTAAACGGTTGGCATCTTGGCTAGGCACCTTGGTCATCTGGAAAGGGAAAGACATACGGAACCCGTTTCTACTACCCATTCAGAGGCCAGCTACAGATTTGGTTTTAATGTAAACTATAGGTACCTAAACTGTTGGCATCTTGGCTAGGCACCCTGAACAGACCCGATCACCTAGGCGAAAAAATTTAATATTTGTGCTATAAAATGTACCTATGATTACATTGATCACCTAAGGATCAAGATTTTCTAATCGCAGTATACACCACTTCTCGGAACTAGCTCGTTGATTACGAACGAAACAAACGCCTGACGATCGAGCGCAGGTCCGTCCCCTAAGCGCGCCCGGCGGAGACTGAGCGCGCAGTGTCGGTGCAGCGTGATTTATACGTCTTTTAAAAATATTTAAATTTACGGTAAAATAGGTCCTATAGTTATGATAATTTTTTTATGGGTTCACATAAAGTTAGAGTTTGCTATAATATTATTTTGAGGGCAAAATATAAGTACAATTTGCGATAAAAAAATATAATGCGACCCTGTTTTCACCGAAAAAATGAAGAAAACTCGGAAGGTTATTTATCAATTTTTTTAAATGAATCTTTGATTTTCAATCATTTTAGCCCCTCGTACAAGATATGGTGAATTGAATTGTAAACATTCATGTACCAAATGATTCTTGTTTACTGCAAAATTGGCAACCGAAATGACACCTTTCACTGCAAATTTTGAAAAATACTCCCAGGAAAACTCATTTATTTTAGGTTTAAAAAGAGAAAATGCAAACTTTAATTATTTCAGCCGCTAGTTTAGGAAATGATTATCTAAGAACCTTAACAGTTTTTGAATAAATACTAATAGTTACGTCGTAATGTTGAATGAAAAAGGAAGCATTTTGCAAAATACGCTCGTTTGTAGGAATAAGGCCTCTATGACAAACTATTGTAAGCAAGTCGTCGAGATACTCACATCTGTTTCTACGCCAGATGTCTAAATATTCAGGACTTTTTTTTATACTACGTCGGTGGCAAACAAGCATATGGCCCGCCTGATGTTAAGTCTCCGTAGCCTAGGTACGCCTGCAACTCCAGAGGAGTTACATGCGCGTTGCCCACCCTAACACTCCGCACCCTCGTTGAGCTCTGGCAACCTTACTCACCGGCAGGAACACAACACTATGAGTAGGGTCTAGTGTTATTTGGCTGCGGTTTTCTGTAAGGTGGAGGTACTTCCCCAGTTGGGCTCTGCTCTAGATCTGGAATGACAGCCGCTGTCCTGTGCCCTACCACACAAAGCGAGATGACATTCACAGTGCCCATACCTCTCTTATGGACGTAGTTACCCGGGTCCAAGGTTAGAACCTAATGTAAAGCAATAATCAATTCTTTGGTAGGTATCTTAAGTAAAACCGAAAGATAGCCGCTGTTTCAGAAGCATGCGTGTAGTTTAGAATCCAATGTTGGCCGTTACAGGTTTTTGAATTATAAATAAAATTTCTTTTATTTTTGTGATGGTTGTCTAATTTTAGCTGAGTACTCACTATTCAACTGAGTAAGTACTTATTGCCAAGGTGCTATAGGTATGTATTTGTACTTATTATTGTGTTTCATTCTAAGAAATGTAATTCGATCAATTCGTGCTAAACTTTAAGCAGTTCTCAAATTTTCCTCCCCGTTCCGCCAAAGCGCGATCAGAAACGATTTATCTCATAATAAGAGGCCGGCAAACCAAATAAAATTATTGGTCGAGGCTGGACCTCCCAGATTAAACAAGATTGGCCGGTAAGCTTGTTGTTACAGAGGCGTCCGTTTCATGTCGCCGACACACCATTGGCGACGGCTGTTATTGTATGTGCCATGTGCCACTTTATCTTCCTCATACAAAAGGCACTGTTGATGTTATGCGAATCGCGGATCATACATATCAAAACCCTAATAAACTTAAAACACATTTGAGTTGACTGAGAAGCCAATAAGAGATGCTTTGCTTGCAGTCAGACATTCATCCAGCTTGCACATATTTTTTAAGTACCTATATATTAAATCAGATTATATTGAAGGAAAGTATATATAAATCGCTTAGTGAATAGATGGTCCGCAGGCGTCGAATCGGCGCGATCAGTGGCGCCGGAGCGGGTGGCATTTCCAGGAACACCAAGCACTTCATCGAGGCGCCAAACACACTTTATTAAACGGTTATTTATTAATTATGAGCGGGCATCAAAAAGTTGTAATTGTCTTTAGGCATTTTTCAGAGCTTTACCCAAGGTCGTTACACTGATTAATTTAAATGACAGTATTAAATAGAACCAAGATTTCTAATTGGTACCTAATGAAATTTGACAATAATGAGAGCACTAGAATCAGGCGTAGGTAGATGATAATTATTGGTAATCTTTATTATTTTCAACGGCTAAGCAAAAAGTTTTTTGATTATTTTGGTTCCAGATGTGATTTTAATCGAGTTGATATGATAGGTAATTTTAATTGACTACTATTATAATACCTTTTTTCATCACCACAATGTTTGACATCACGCCATCTTGTATACATTACAATGTATCAACATGCTATAGAACTTATAGAAGTAATTAAATCAATAAGTCTAAAACAAGACCATAACATTGCATATTTAAGATTCTTCGACAAGTGAATTGGACCTGTTCGTCCAGCCATTCTACTTGGACCCGTTACATTCTGCCTAACTCATCTAAATTGGGTATACGGTCTCACTGGGCAGTTTTGTTAACCGGCCAACTTGCCTTGACTCCCGTAACTGGGTGGGTGTCTTACGTAGCTGGTGTCCGGTTAGGATGGAGGGGGACCGGATTCCAGGCTTTCTCCTCTGAATCATAGCGGAATGCGGACTTCTCAGGTTCTCACGGTTGCGATCGATACGCGGTTGGATAACATACTGTTTTCAGGATCTTAGCTATATAGATAATATTAGACAATTATGTATGACCACGATCTTTATTCCAAGCTTTTATTTCATAATATGTTGTTAAGTCAATACCTACTTTTTCTATTTTTTCTTGGCTTCTGACCACATGGACAATTTAAAACTAAACTTGGAGCATTTTTTAAATTTCATTGATACCTCCCCAGGTATAGGGGTAGGCCCCGCCTACTGCGAAAACCGAAATTCGCAAATTGCGGGGATCTTTCCCTTTTACTCCAATGAAGGCGTAATTAGAGTGACAGAGAAAGATGCCCGCAATTTACGAACTTCGATTTACGTGTATTTAGCAAAAAGATTTTTCCGTAAAAACACCTCCTTTTCTCAAAGTAAGGTGAAGATTGTAGGGTTGTAGCCAATGTCACCCGCGTCATAAAAATGGATCACATTCTGGTTTATATAATGCAATAATAAATTAACATGAAAACTTAAGATTACCTCGCAATTTTATTTTACACGACGTGAATCACTTTGTAACGCGGATTTGTTAATTGTACCTACTGACCATCGTGTCCAATTGATAGAAGCACTTAGGTTAGTCACTAATATTATTATAGGTACTCTTATTATGTACTCTCTCACGTGTTTTTTCGCCACATTACTGGACCCTGCATTCATAGAAGCGACGTCTAGCATGAACAACCGTGATAAATTAGGCTATTTGTCAGCCTATGACTTGTTAATGTAATGACTGTATGACTAAACACGGCTGACCTCGGGTTTTCGACAGTGATGCAGCAAGATCTCGTGAAGGTGCGGAACTCGCTACAGTGGTTCCTTTAGCGCGTTCCTGTTCTGATAAATTTGATGTTTGTATCGGTTTATTGTCAAGGAGTCCCCACACTAACGAAAGAGCTCCGCGCTCGATAGACTATGTTCTAATGTGTATGTGGGTGTGTGTGATTTAGCCAGTTTGCAACAATGTCAACTTTTACATATGTATAAAATTATTGTCTATGGCAGCTTTTACAGCGGCGGTCTTCAAACTACCTCTGCCTGACTGCACATTACCTATCTTTTCAATTCCTCCTCCGTCGATTAATAGTCATCGTCATTGTATCCACTTTTTGCCAGCTTGTTGACAAACGTCGCTTTTCCATATCATTGTTTGCTACGACCGCGGGTACTCGCTGGTTTCCACTCTAGATTCCATTAGTTTTTTCTAGTTTAAATTATTGTGTCTTTCGGTGGCGCTTATTTGATAAAATTGAAACAAACCCAATAACGTTAGAAAAAGTAATCATTCCCAGTGAGGACTTGACAAGCTACTGCACTCTGGGAAACCCCAAATGCAACTATTTCCAACTAATTCCAAGCCGATGCTTACAAATATTTGGTTGCCATGAGAGACGTCCAAATAACTGATGCACAGTTTAGTCTTATGTTATGAATCATTGATGACTGACTAACCTGCGAAGTCAATGACAGAAGAGGATATTATGTAACTGTATTACGAAGTTTTTAAGGGGTTACATAATAGTCTATCCTGGTCTATCCTAGTGTAAGTAGACTTGTAATTGTAATGACTCATTTATATTTTGAAACGGACATTTCAAATTATACATTAATTCCACATTGCAAAAGCATAGGTTTGTAATTCAATTCAAACTAAATGCCTGACGACTACTTTAGTTATCCTTTTCTTAGATAAACCACAGAATAACTAATAGTACTAACGTAGTTAAACTGGCCACAATTATATGGTGTTCGAATATAAGAATCAAATGAATATTGTGGCACTTATGTAGCTACAATTGTGCATTAATTTAGCATTTCCGTATGGAACAAGCATTATAATTGCTCGATACCCTTATCCGTATATGAGTATGGTGTTATTATTTACCTATAGACTTTAAGACTTTTAGGTTTCAGAGAAGTATGAAAATTGATTATAATAAATAATTACCTTTAAAGAAGCACTTATAAAAAATTCCTTGCTAAGCGGTTTTTCTTTTTTACAAATAAATTAATATTCGTTACGACAAGAGTGGCAATTGAAACTGGCTGTACGCTGTAGTAATTAAATCACAGCAGCTTCCGTTTTATAAGGCTGTCTATCAACCTTCTCGGCTACCACAATAATCCTCCGATGTCAGAGGTTCTTGAGTGTCGAGAGCCGGGGCTAAAGTGGCTCTCGGTGGCTCAGAGGAGGGGCCCGGTGGGCGGGCCATTCGGCCACAAGCCCCGCCTGGCGCCTGCCCCGCCTGCTTACCATAAGATATGGCTTAAAAGATAAGACGGAGCGGGGAATTATACTTGACGGATCTCTAGATACGAGTTATACCAGAAACGCGCCCCTCGCTAGAGAGGCAGCTATCTGAGCTATTAAATGACAGGTTGATGGGTCGGAACTTAAACTTTCCTCTTAGATAAATTCACAAAAGAAAAAATATATCAAAGAAAAGAGGCGTTTGAAGTTATTGCAAGTTTTATTAGTTAGAGCAAAATCATCTCAATTTTAAAATGGATTTTTCGAAAATATTATTGAATAACTGGTCTTTTTTTTTAATTTAATTTAAGTAAAGATATATATATATATATACGCGATAAAAACTACGCCGGCTCCAACCCTACACCACGGACCCGAGAAGATTTAATTCCCTCCTAAATTGTAGGAGGATATCCCAATATTTTGTTGCCGGTCCCATATTGGGATACCCTCCTACAATTTAGGAGGGAATTAAATCTTCTCGGGTCCGTGGTGTAGGGTGGGAGCCGGCGTAGTTTTTATCGCGTAGGTATATATATATATATATATATCTCTTTACTTGAAAATAATTGTAGTGTATAACTAGCCTTATGAACCGATTTTGCATGTACAACCAGCCTTAAAGTTTATAGTCTATGATTGTTCATTATTTTAGTATGTGGGTATTTTTGCACTTTGTAATTTTTCCTCAGTCACCCGTTGACCACGAACGCTGTAAAGGGTTCGAAACGTTGGGATGTATTATAAATTCAATATACGCGATATAATCCGTTTTCATAGTTTTATTTCATAACTAATACTCAGTTAAGACTTACATAATTTTAACACAATAGGTAACCTTACCCGCTTTCTCTCGTGACTCGCGCCGCCATTGCCAAATCCGTTCTAAACATTTTCTCGGAACCGTCGGTCACCATATTTCTGTCTGTCTGCTTATCTACTTTAATAAAATCCCCAGCTCAATTATAGTTTTTTTTTTCGGTTTGGTCACGTACGTGATATATCGTCGATTGAACAGAATCCAGCAGTTGAGCTGTTTGTAATTTATTTATAAAGGCATCGAAATATTTCGTCAGGTCAAATTAACCATAATGTTAATAACCCGAATAAGTTCGTTTTTTAATGACTTTATTTTTTTGAATAATGAATAAACTTTTAAATTTCCAGAAGAAATTTCGAGGTTGGGTGGATGTTTCTTTCTACAGATGAATCATACTTACTCTTCATAGTAGTAGTAGTAGTAAATTACTTTATTGTACAAAACATGAAATTCATATAAATTTTGGTACAAAGGCGAGATCGGATCTCTTCCAGCTAACCTTAGAGTAAAATGGAAAATTCGAATTAGATAGACAAACTTACAGAACGTACAATAATATTTAAAAAGGAAAACTGTTAATAGTTAATGTAAAACAGAAAATAGTAAGTGATGAAAATGTTATTAAAACTTTTGTGCTGGCTATAGGTAAGTATTTAAGTATATTTAAATACTTTAGGAATACCACGAGTAGTTTTGGTAAATAGTATCTGTTATTAAATTTTTTTTTGTGTTAAAATTGCTATTTTCAGAAAACAAGATAACTTAAACTAAGTATACTTATCATATAGATTTATTGATATCATCAAAATTAATAGCATGCAGTTTCGAAAAAAAATATTGCTGTTTTTACATAACGTCATTAATTCAATTCCGAAAGACCACTAACGCAACAAACAAAAGACAATCGCCGTCTCTACAGTTCGCGCCCCTAGGCCACAGATTACGTGACCTCTGAGCCCCGGGGCCGGGACCCCGACAGCGAAGCCCCAATATTGCCCCCGCATGCATAATGCATGCCGCTGATTCATGGGAGCGCCATTCGGAGTTTATAAATAAACGGAGTTTATAGACGACCGGTCTAGTCTAGTGGGTAGTGACCCTGCCTGTGAAGTCGATGGTCCTGGGTTCGAATCCCGGTAAGGGCATTTATTTGTGTGATGAGCACAGATATCTGTTTCTGAGTCATGTGTGTGAGTATGTGTGTGTGGTTTTCTATGTATTTTTGTCTGAGTACCCATAACACAAGCCTCCTTGGGCTTACCGTGGGACTTAGTCAATTTGTGTAAGAACGTCCCATAATATTTATTTATTTATTATTACTACATAGTATAAAACAAATTCGCTTCCTGCTGTCTGTCTGTTCCTATGGATGCTTAGATCTTTAAAACTGCGCAATTTTGATGCGGTTTTTTTTACATTAGATAGAGTGATTGAAGAGGAAGGTTTATATGTAGTACAAATAGTATACAATACATCGCACCCGTGCGAAGCCGGGGCGGGTCGCTAGTTTATTATAAATCTGATCTAGACCCTTGGTGCTTCATTGCGATTACCTACAGTCAAAATACACACCAGTTTTCCTGGCTACGTTTCTTGCTTAAGAAAGTCACAGATGTTTAGAGTTCAAAGGATTCTCTATAATGCCAAGAAGTAAGAGTAGTAAAAATACCTACATATATGAAACTTGAGTGGGTCTCTATTTTTTTACATAATTATTGAAAGTCATAATGTAATGATTGTCATATTATCATTAGTCATAATTTGGTTTTTCTCAGAAACGCGTAACTTTTCAGGATTGCCATAAAACAAACCTAACCTAACCTATCTATAGGATAACCCGAGGAAAATCCTGAAAAGTTAACGGTTTCGGAATTATGACTAATGATAATATGACAATCATTACATTATGACTTTCAATAATTTTCAATAACCTCAACATGAGTAACCTGTATACATATTATGTAGTACAGATGTAGTATCTCATGATGACTGTGGCCTGTGCAATCTGCGTCATATAAATCGTGGCAGCCAAAGTGGCCAAAAAATATCACAATACATCCTTCGTCCTAGATACTTATGATAACACAGGTGCTAAATATATTTGGTCACTTAGGCAATCATTATTTATTTTATATTGACTGTACTATCAAAATCATTAAATTAGATGAGTCGCAATTTCGCTTTAAAAAAAATCCGATGCAGGATATTCACCCGTCTCTCCGCGGTTGAATTGATTACATAATTTGTGTTTTCCCTACATTTTCCACACTTGTGATGAAGATTGAGTAAGCCTCACTACGGGAGGCCATCAAATAACGCGGAATTTCTGCACACCGGGACCCCGGGATCTACGGGATTAGCGGGATTACCACTACTTACCGATGTCGCATGCATTATGTTTTATTAAATGCGTCGAATACCTTTTTTCCGTCTTTAGTTTGAAGTTGAACATTTAGTAGTTGGGCATTTTCACTTAAAAGTGTACCATTTACTTTTTATCGAAAATCCATCAACTTTTGGGTTATGTCTACTCAGAATCACGAGGACTATCGATTTAAAAAGAAAAAAAAAATGTCCCCAAAAAAATGAAAGTTTTGTAACGCATTTTCACATATGTTTTGTATGGACCATTACAAAACTGACACCCAAAATGTGTATGAAAAACTGGGGACACTGGGGGCAATTTCTCATCTAAAAAAACTGACTACTTATAGCTTATTACAACCTACACAACGTTACATTAAGTGTCTCTACAGCTTGGCAGCGATTAACTTTTTAGTTGCTCCGATTAACATAAAGGACTTATTCTTTTTCGCGAAGGCACTTCGTCGTATCCATAACCGCGTTTTAATGGTCTCATTAGCACACGAGTGGGCTTCTTTATCTGCCTCATGGGCGGGCGGGGGCGGCGCTTCCGTTTCCGTTTCCGTCACTTCGCGGCTTCCGGTCCCGCCGTGTGCACATCCGGTCGGAAAATTCAATTCTCATTTAAAGAAAAATTTTTTTTTAAAGTGGTTTTGTTTGCTAACGGCACTATAATTACCATTAACTGTATCTTTCCGAAATTTTAAGTCTACATATTGATGTTATGACTCTTAAAGTCTTAACTTACATTTAATTTACTTTCATATACATTAAGCCACTAAATT
The DNA here is from genome assembly GCF_947568885.1 of Cydia strobilella. Lineage (NCBI taxonomy): Eukaryota > Metazoa > Arthropoda > Insecta > Lepidoptera > Tortricidae > Cydia > Cydia strobilella. Next base: position 30,089,222 of record NC_086041.1, on the reverse strand, counting down.
AAAATACCTTTCTATTTTGAGATTTTCTTTTTCATATTGTGTTCAGTGTGAAAATAATGGTTAATTGTTTTTGCAATCATCAATAAAGTGTGTTAATTTGAATGTGTATGTGTGAGTGTTTTAAAAGACATTGTGTTACTTTGTGTGTTTATCACGGTTAAACAACATTGATCCGCTCGTGTGATGGTGGCACCATGCTGTGGCTTAGCGCCGGCGACCGCCGCTTACACCACCTCTACCATGGTATATCTTTTTGAAGCTGAAATATTGAACTTTTTAACATTATTAGACCCCGTCAAATTAATAGTTAAAGTTGATAGTGCATAAATTGATCCCTAAGTAATAAAGTGTCATGCTGTAAGTAAACCTACTACTAATGAAATACCTTTATAATAAATATTTCATGTTGAACAAATATATCCAAAAATATATGCCATAAGTGTTTAGCCTGAGAAAGTAATTTTATATTCGTGATTTGTTAGTGCTTGATTTAATTTGAAATAAAGACCATATAAAAACCAAAAACCAAAGACCCGGTCAAATGCATCTGAGTAACTATCATCAAGGGAGCTGAGCTGATATTTGTGCCACACACGACGCTGTGTAATGCATCTTATAACTTTTTATTTTTCTGTGAAGCCTAAATGGTGACTTGTTTGGTTTTATCAACCCAACTACCCATCACTGTCAAATACATAAGTACAGACACAAAAAAACCACGGTTTTACTTATCGTTTTTACATATATACAGTTTGAAAGTGTGTGTTTTGCGACCTAGGTCTTAAAACACGGAGGCCGTTTAAAGTAAACTCGTAAGCTAACTTTTAGTACCTCTACAAGTGGAAGCCTCTTTTCTACTTCTTTTATTACAATGGAACTTCCACTTGTATTACAAATTACATACATGCTTTCGTTAACCTTTCATATGTGTTTGGTGGTCAAAAATCGGGGGTTCAATCAAACCTTGTTAGGGTTCCGTACCCAAAGGGTAAAAACGGGACCCTATTACTAAGACTCCACTGTACGTCTGTCTGTCACCACTCATGAACTGTAATAGCTAGACAGTTGAAATTTTCACAGATGATGTATTTCTGTTACCGCTATAACAACAAATGCTAAAAACAGAATAAAATAAGTATTTAAGTGGGGCTCCCATACAACAAACGTGATTTTTTTGCCGTTTTTTGCGCAATAGTACGGAACTCTTCGTGCACGAGTCCGACTCGAACTTGGCCGATTTTTGTTGTGGTGTATAGAGCAGAAATAATGATTGTAGAAAAAAATGCAATAAGATGACTTAGATGACTAAAAATTCGGTCATCAGGATTCTAATGATAGCGTATGAATACATCTGTACACATCTGTATATATATACAAGTAAATGTCTGCGTTGCGTGAGTAACAATAATTGGCACTCACTAATTACTTATGTTATTGTTTTAGATCCGTACGCGTCCCTGAGTTGTCGCGGCAGCGGGGCTCCTGCGGGCGGACAAGTGCAACTCTGGCAGTTCCTCTTGGACGAGCTGGCGCAGGGCGCACCAGGAATCTGCTGGGAGGTGAGCTACATATACATTATCTTTGTAAGGCCTGATGTCCTCTTTAGAACGGAAAAATGTAGGGCGCACAAAATAAAATCACATCTTATTTCAGAAACAAAAAAAATTATAAATTTAAAAATTTAAGAAACTAATCACTTTAATTCTCCTAATAATAGATAGGTAGATAGCGCCTAAAATACACATTGCTTGAGGAGTCAATCAATGTGTTGTGTAGCCCTGCTACGACGTAGCAAAGGGCGCGTAGCTGGGCTACGTGCTCAAGTTCGTTAGCATGTAGGTAATGCTAGTTATCGAAATTCGCATTTCACAAACGTAAAGTATGGTTTCGATACGTAGTATGATCGAAACTGGATAATGCGGCGCGAAAACTTGCGTCAAAAAATATTAAGTAAAACATTTTGTCTAGGCATCGACATAAAATATGTTAGATTTTTTAAGATGCTTGAAAAATATGTCTAAAACTGTGGTTTAACATTAGTATTGTCAGGCGTGGCTCACTCCGCGATTTCGTCGCTTCGCTACAAGTACATGCGGCCCACACCAATTTTGGTGTCTAGCCATATTAGTTGCCGCGCACCGCTACGGAACGGACGCCTGCTCGCGCTTGCGCCACCTTGCGGTCATATCTGTCGTAATAGACGCGTTTTGTTAGAGAGTGAACCTTCTATACCTAGTACTATTATTTATTCTGTGATATTGTATTGCCGTGCAGGGTTCTCCAACCGAGGGCGAGTTCCGCCTGAGCGACCCGGACGAGGTAGCCCGCCGCTGGGGCCGGCGCAAGCAGAAGCCGTCCATGAACTACGACAAGCTGTCGAGGGCTCTGCGCTACTACTACGACAAGAACATCATGAGCAAGGTGAGGATCATGGGCAGTCTTACAATAGTAAAGTATAAATATACAGGATTGCCCAACATCAACAATACGATGAGGTAGCCTGACGCTGGGGCCGCCGCAAGCAGAATAGCCAAGAACATCATGAGTAAGGGGCAAACCAAGGCAGCGGTAGCGCTGGCGTAATGTCATCGCCAAAGATTTAACGCGGTTAGCGGAAATCGATGTCCAGGCGGCGCAGCACGGTCGCATTTTTATCGCTTGTCACCATGCCTGTCACGTTCTAACAAGTATGTAAGTGCGAAAGTGACGGGCATAGTGACAGGCGATAAAAATGGAACCATGCTGCGCCCGCAGGATAGAGCGAAGTGGAAGGAAAAAAGTAGGAAAGCGGACCCCGTCATAGTACGGGACAAACGCTAGGAGGATGATGATGATGATGATCATGAGTAAGGTGAAATTAATAAATCGATCGATGCTTATTGACCGAGCATCAGCGAATCTTGTTTCAGCTTGAGCAAAAATGCTGTCGTCTTTCGTATGTCCGGTTTTTCTCCTCTACAGATCGCAATTCTCAATCGATTCCCGTGAAATTTTGTGAACAGGTTCTATGATTATGTAGATATTTTTTGTCGATTAAGTTATTGGACTTTTTTCAAAATGGCGGAGTCATACATTTATTCAATTATAAGCTATGCTCGGAAGGTCTACAGCTCACAGAGCCACCAGTTTAACTAACTTATGTATGTACAGTCAGCAAAACACATGCACGTTTCATTTTGATACTTTGCGTTTGATCTCGAGACGTCTTTGAATGAACAATTTATTAGGAATCCTAAATACATTTGTTCATTTTGTTTCTTTATCACGTACCGTGTCAATAAAAACCCGAATGATTTCAAACGTCCTGTTTTTTTACTCTCATTAAGATGAGAGACATTTGTCTTTTGTCTTTATTTTTAGGGCGTCTGTGAACTGAACGATCGAAAATAAACAAAGTTGCGTCTCGTTGATAATTAATTAGCTTTTATGACAACGGCAGGTTTTAGCGCGTCCCTCCCAATTTTAAACTCCGCCTCCGTAGCCTGGCTTAATTTATAGAATGTCTTATGTCCCTCGAAGTTCAAAAGAACTTATGTCATTTCAGCTTAGGACAGTTATTACACCCTCCACTCCATTTGTAAATTATAACATTTATAACGTCAAATAAAACGAACTCATTTGCATATAGCACAATCGGATTAGGACTAACCTCGAAATCTATGCAACAGACCTGAAATTTGGTATGTATGTTAATAAAAGGTATCTTTTTCATGTCCACACTATTTGATTTGTGCTAATAAGTGAGTGCAGTTTGAAATTCAACGCGGTCTCTTGGTGCGAGTTTTTATAAGTGTTTCTTTATATGTTAGTTGGCGGCAATTATAGCAGAACAAAATAATCATTTTGTATATTTTGTTTTGATTTAATTAGTGAAACATATAAACTGTAATAGATGTCATATATTAAAGAAAAAGTGACGAAGCCCTCCAGTGGTGAAGGCCGGATTCGAACCGGCGTCTTTAGCTATCGCGGCTAACGCCATGAACCCCTAGGCCACCCCGCCACGGCGGTGCCCGTCCGAATTTCTCGACTATATGCCATCTTAGTAAGACTAGGGGTCTTTGACCAGCTCTAAGGGCAAGCAGTGCGCGCTTGCACCTCCTACACGAACTCCTTACGGATTTACGTTGTAGCGAGAGAGACTGGTGCTGCCATCTATGAACAAGTTTGGGAACAAATCAAATTATTTTATTATATATTAGTGACACATAATTTAAATATTAAGCAGAAGATGCTAATGAATAAGGCTTGAATAAGATAACTGAGTTTATTTAACAATATGAGTTTCTATTTGATCGGGCGGTTTTAATTTAAATCGTACTATTATATTTCCAGTTTTAGAATAGACGTCACAGTAAGTAATGACAAGAATTCTCAGTCGTAAATAATTCATAAATCCTGTACCTATTTGGATAAAATTTGGTTATTCCTTCTAATATTATAAATGCGAAAGTTACTGTCTGTCACCTCTTCTCGCTCCATAAAGAAAATAAAATCATGCTTTAACAGTATATTTTAATTACTTAGGTTCACGGCAAGCGATACGCCTACAAGTTCTGCTGGCGAGGGCTAGCGGCAGCATGCCAGGCGCAGACGCCCGACGCGCCGTGGCCGTATCTGGCGCCGCGGCTCGACCAGGCGCCACAGGTGCCACAGACGCCACAAACGCCACAGGCGCCATCCGCGCCGCACGCCTCACACGCGCAAGTGCCCCATTTACCGCCGCACTAGGCTGTAAAGTTATCTGTTCACGTCTACTTGAAAAATGAGTTTATTGCACAAAAGTGGAAAAGTACATACATGTGCGACATTCGTGCAAATCATGTTTCGTATCTTATTTGTATACCTAAGTATATGTTGTGTTAACCGTTATTACTAAGATCGTGGAGACAAGCGTGTTGGTGGCTGAAAACGGTTGTGATCCAGAAGGTTAGTGAAAGCCTTTTAAATCTTTCGATTAACGTAAAATCAATTGCATCAGTTGATGCTCATTCTGAATTGAATGAATCATGGTAAATATGTATGAATATAATTATATAAGAATGTTGCCCGTCGGAAATTTGAAATCTTAATACTATTTGAAGAGGACGTTTATTTGTGAGCAGCTTTCTTGACTGTTGTTAATTTGTATCACCTATTTTTTTAGTAAGACAAACTACTCAGCGCTAAAGGCATATAGGTACGGATAAGTGTTTTTATTTATTTATTTTAACTTTATTACACAAAACATAAAAATAATGTACAAATGGCGGACTAAATGGCCTAATGGCATGGGTTTTTCTGTTTCTTTTCTTTGTAGTGCCGTAATTCGGTGGATATGTTACTAGTAATTACCTATTATCTATTATGTAGGTATACATACTTAACATTTGAACCTAAAAATAGTAACGGTAGTTAATACAATCGCGATGACATTGTGATACCGTGATAAATAAAATATAATAGGTATACAAATACCTGTTCCTTTAAGTCTCTTTAGGTTGGGCTTAATTAAAAAAAATATCTTGTTCTTTGAGAACCGTTTTTACCGTATTTTTAAAACTTAAATGTAACATTTCTAAATGAACTAATTTGTTAAACTTCCAAAAAATATCTACAAATATTTTACTTGACACCTAATCCATCTAAAAATGAATCGTTATAGAGGCCATAATTCGGCACGAAAGGTAGACAAAACCTAATCCCCACATTGGAATTACTCTAATGTTCATTTAAGGAAATAATGATGGCTATCAGCTTTACAACTTGTAAAAGACAATATAATAATAATTACAAGTTTTATGTTACAAGTACATATGTCTGTATTGTATATATGAATTGTCAATTATACTAGCTACCTCACTAACCTAGCCTAATTCTAAATCCCAGCCACGTCTAGCTCTAGCCGCGAGTTAGGCGATAACTTTCTTAAAAATGCATTTTTATTTGTAATTTATGATATAGGAGAACTAGCTTGTAAAGTTAGCATTAGCATTAATATGAATAAAAGTAGATTATAGTTAGTACGATACGCCTGCCCTAAAACAAAACTCCAGCGTAGGTATTCTTGAGATTATGATTTTCTAGAGCGGTTAATACTTAGCGCGTACTAGGTTTTGGTTTAGGACATCGAATTATGTTTTTTTATAGCAATTAATTTATTTTTGCAACCTAATTGCTAATTTAGTTTTTATTTTAAATCCAGTGCTTGTAATAATTTTCAACGTTGACAACGTTTATATTTATGTTTACCTAATTAATTTAACAATAGTTATTTGTGCAACAAGAGAGGAAAGTTGGTTTTTCTTGCGAGTGTTTATTTTGAGTCCCGAGAAAGCGAAAGAATCTATAATTGAATCACGAGCGAAGCGAGTGATTCTAAGGTAGAATCTTGAGCGTAGCGAGGGACTCAAAAACACGAGATGTAAAATAACTTTGCTCTCGTGTTGCACACATAATTTTTCACCTCAGTAGTGAGAACATATTAAAGGTTAAAATGTATTTCGAATTACACAGAATAAACAAAAAAAAGTATTATAATATGTATGATACGATAAGATACGATACGAGACGAGACGAGACCGGACCGGACCGGACCGGACCGGACCGGACCGGACCTGACCGTACCGTACCGGACCGGACCGTACCGTACCGTACCGGACCGGACCTGACCGTACCGTACCGGACCGGACCGGACCGGACCGGACCGTACCGTACCGTACCGTACCATACCATAAAAAAAATGTAATAAAAGTATGAAGTTCATGGCCTTCACTAAATTAAAAAGCTACATTGTTTCACTCCCTGGAGTGAGGAAAGTCGCACTTTCCTCACTCCAGGGAGTGACGAAAGTAGGCTTGTTCGAGCTGCTGAGGTGAAAATATAGTATTATAGAATTGAATATTTAACACTAGAATTTTCAATGCATTTCTTGACGTCTCAACGTTGACCTTCACGTCACCTTTTGAGGAGTAGTAGTAGACTCAAGGGAGTTTTGAACATTACTTTTGACAAATCTAGTAACCGCATAATGTACGGAGCCGTACAGAGTATCTACATCTGCTGTGCAATTTATCTGAGACTTTACACGGTACAATCAATCATTTTTAGGGTTCCGTACCCAAAGGGTAAAAACGGGGCCCGATTACCCCGCTGTCCGTCCGTCTGTCTGTCTGTCACCAGGCTGTATGTATCTCATGAACCGAGACAGCTAGACAGTTGAAATTTTTGTTGCTGCTATAACAACAAATACTAAAAACAGAATAAAATTAATATTTAAGTGGGGCTCCCATACAACAAACATGATTTTTTTTGCCGTTTTTTACGTAATGGTACGGAACCCTTCATGCGCGAGTATGACTCGCACTTGGCCGGTTTTTTATTATAATTAAGCTTTCTGACAATAATATTGTCTTCGGTTACCGCGATAGTTACTCATGAAATAAAACTATGAAAACGGATTATATCGCGTATATTGAATTTATAATACATCCCGACGTTTCGAACTCTTTACAGCGTTCGTGGTCAACGGGTGACTGAGGAAAAATTACAAAATGCAAAAATACCCACATACTAAAATTAAAATTTTACGCTGTAAAGAGTTCGAAACGTCGGGATGTATTATAAATTCAATATACGCGATATAATCCGTTTTCATACTTTCTGACAATGTTACCCGGTTTCTAGTTGATTTTCCTATGGTTGGTTTCTAGTATGGTATATTTTAATAAAATAATTGTTTTTATTAGATTTATAATTTGTTTTACATGTTAAAAGTGTTCTTGCTAAGAGTATTGTTAGTAGTGACTAAGTTAATTATTTTTGTAGTATTTGATTAGTATTGTAGTTCTGTATTATATTGCCAAGACACCTTCGCATTTTTTTTTTCAATAATGTCTACAGATTAAAATTATAAACTTAACCTGTAATATCTATGTCGATTAGCTTTTTGTGTATTGTCACTTTTCCAGACCCCCTGTATAGAACTGAAATCAGTATCAAAATGCACCTACTTAAGGGGCCCACTGACTATCAGTCCGCCGGACCATATCGGCCTGTCAGTTAGAACAAGTTAGAACATTTGACAGTTCCGACGAACAACTGACAGGCCGATATCGTCCGGCGGACTGATAGTCAGTGAGCCCCATTACTATCTATCAGACCAATTCGAACGTAATTTAACATTATAATTATATTTTTAATCATATTATTTAGTTATCGTGCGTCTCGCCCGCGCCAATACATGTACGGACAAGTATGAGCGAAATGCACGATATTTGAACGACAGTGTACGTTCGAATTGGCCTAGAGCCCTAGATAGCAATACTAAGGTAAATAGAACTGCCAATATATACATATAGTGGCAGCCGTACAAGCCCAATTTCAAAGAAAAACCGCAAATCGATATACAGGTTAGCCGTTTGGCACACGCAAACTAGAGCTCAAAACAAATTTTTTGACCCGCGTTCCTAAAAAAAATTCCCTTAGGAGGGGAGTGCGGAATCATTTTTTTTTTTTGTATAGATTTTTTTTAACCCTATCGTGTGTGGTATCATACGAAAGGGCTTTTTGAGGCGATTCTAAAATTATACCACATCATTACATTTCAGCCTTTATTTTATTTAAACAAAAAGAAATTTGAAACATACTAAGTTTGGGCTTCTCCGATAAGATATGGCTGATTTTGTGTTGTAAAATATACCATAAATGATATCTTCATATCTAACCCCAAGAAAGCAATTTTGAAAATAATTTCATTCAGTTTTTTTTTTTCAATATTATACAAAAAAATAATGTTTCAGCACTTCCCTCCTAAGGGATTTTTTTAGGAACGTTTTGACCTCTAGTATGTGTGTCCCAAACGGCTAACCTGTAGATCGATTTGCGGTTTTTTTATGCGAACAGCTGACACATATAGATATAAATAGATGGAGTTCAAACCTAGGAGGCATATTCAGATACGTAAAATACTTATTGTATATTGTACATGTGTATTCGCAATTGTGATAAATACGTATTTTTTTCTTGATGACTGTTTATGGTGCAATTTCGGCACCTTGACATTTTAGGACAAAAAGTACAAAGTTTTAACTTTGCTTTTAGGCATTCGGTTTTGGGGATTTGTTAACGCCGGTATAATATTTTATTTTATTTTTAGACAGTTTAAAAAGTTATATCCAGTGTACATAATTATCGCAATAAAGTTCCTTACCATATAACTACGCGTTTACATCTCCCCTTTTTGGTTATTAGTGTCCATTGGATATTGTAAGTATGTATAAACCTCGATGAATGCGTACAGAGCAAAATAGAGTTGTGCGTGCTCGTTCACTGAAAAGATTGCTCCAAACTAGTACAATCTCACAAATATACTAGTATGGTTTTTTAGTACATTTAGTACAATTACTATTACTCACCGAGACAAACTAAGCATAATAATGTAACGGAACGGTTTTTGCGGACGTTTTGTAAAGTACTACTTTTCAAAATTTGTTGTATCGCTTACTACCGTGCAGTTGCAACGGAGTGACGACTATGTGCTCATATTAGCCGAGGGCCGCGCGTAGGATTACTTGGATCGGTTTGCTGTCAGGGTCACTCCTTGCTCCCGTTCCGTTTCGCGTGTAGTGTACTAAGAGCAGAATCATTAGGGAATAGTTCGGTCTAGTACAGTGGAGGGAATTGCGTCTTTTTGACTTTAGTTTTTTTTATTTTATGTGATAGCAAACGAGCAGACGAGCCGCCTGATGGGAAGCAGTCATCGTCGCCCATGGACGTAAGCATCACAGGAGCCACTTAAGCATTGCCGACCCTTGAGAGCCCGAAATACCCGCTTCTTGAAGAATCCCATGTCATAGCACAAAGGAAATACCTCAGGAGGCAACTCATTCCACATTCTGCACGTTCTGGGAAGAAACGAGTACATGTAAATACTACACAAGCCTAGAGCAAAAACAACAATCTTAAACGAGACAAACGATAATGGTGCTTACACTTTTATCTGTTCTTTTTTCTGTTGCTTTTGAATCGATTTTTACCAAACAACGCAACTTTATAACACACGAAGACTTTTTGCAGCGATTCAGTAGCGCGATAGTAATAGGGAATATTATGCCAAACTCTGCTCAGAGGGCGCCACTACCACAATCTGAGGGTCTATCGCGAAACGAGAAAATCGAAATTTCGTTATCTAACATCTCTGTCACTTGCATATTCGAGCGATGAAGAGGTAGATAGCGAAATTTTGGATTCGCGTTTCCCGTTAGGCCCTCTGTAAACAAACCGCCTTGATGCATCGATGTCATATTTTATAATCTGAAAACTTGTCAAAAACCTGTTAAAGGTACAGTATGTATAAGTTATTCTATGGTTTACTTAAAAGGCTAGTGGTGCACTCTGGTAGCAGAACATTGCAGTAATATCCCCTATTGGCGACTGTATCGATACTGAATCGCGTCGGTAACGCTACTGAATCGCTGAACTACACAATGTTGCCGTGTGCTACCTCCCTAACATAAACTTAAAATAATGTAAATGATTAAAAATAGGAGCTTTAGTAAAAATACTGAGGGGTCTGATAGGAGGCGCGCCCGCGGGCCGCGGCCTTGTCGCGCCGGGCGGAAGCTGGGCGATAGCGCCCACGCGCCTGTGCGGGCGCACGTCGACAACATTTTATTTTATATGTAGAAGTATATTTTCAAACTAATTGGATAAAAGGTAAAAAATTTCGCGATAGCCATTTCTTCCGTCGCAAGTTTCGCGCGGCGCGCCATGTCTTTATCCCCTTCTTATTTTCAGCTTTACGTCCCCTTTATTAAACCATACCCAGCGGAGTAAACTTTATTCCTACTGAAATATGAAATCTGGTCATACTGAACAAATTTTACTATAAGATCGGACTTATTGCTGCATACCGGTCTAACGTGAGTCATCCTTTATGCACCTTTCATATATGTGTTTTGTTAAAAAATCATGGGTAATACAAACCTCGTTTTTGCTGTATAGAGCAGAAAAACTCGTTTTCCGAAAAAATGGCAAAAGATTACTAAAAATTCGGCCAGGATCCTTATTATACCTACACAGACAATAGGTTAACAATAAATATAATTATACAGGGTGAAATTGTTATCTCTGGCCAAAATCTGAGGGGTTTTTTTTTGCGATTTCAGGGTTGGCTCCATAGTAAAAGTTGTTCAATATTACCTACATAATCACTATATCCACCACTCAGCATGGTCAGAGATAACAATTTCACCCTGTATGATGACTTGATGACGGTTTTATTTTTAAAAAGTTGCCAAAGGTTGTCGAGGCCTGCGTGCGGTCGCGAGCTGGCACAGCCCGCAGTGCACAGTGCGTGTTACAAGATGGTGTCGCGGCTCCTACTGCTGCTGGCTGCCGTGCACGGTAACCTGCCTGCATACAGTCTGATCAAGCTAACTCTGCACCGACTTTGACGTGACAAAGTGTGGAAATGCCATGAAAAATACATATTTTCATAGGAATTTGACAATGCTGACACTTACACACTGTTATTGCGAAGTCTGTACAGAGGAGCCTTGGTCCGATTGTTAACTCTGTAAGCCTTGGCAGTGTTTCTTAAACGTGGCGCTTGAACAACCCTTCGCAAACGCGGCGATTTCATGAGTTCTGTAAACAAACAACATGGCGCGCTAACCGATTTTGAATGGCAGTTCCACCGCAGGAAATGCTGTGCTAAGACTGAAAGGAAAGCACAGTTTTGACATTATTGTTTCGTTTTATTCATAAACGTGACACTGGGCCGGATCATGGGAGTCTCGTGTGAAGTTGTGTATTTGTGTTGTGTGTGCATCAGTGTTTGAACGACGTGGCAATTTGATATCTTTGATAATATGTGCCATTCTCAATCAAAAGGGTACTTATTGTCGGTTGTCAATAAGGCGCTATTTCCATATAACTTCAATTTGAAATCAACCTTATTGACAAGCGACAATGTTTCAACCTTTTGGTTGAAAATGTCACATATTTACATTTCCGAGCAAAAGTACTGTTGAAAAAAGGGCTGCTTCTTTTGACAATATTGTAAGGTTTTCTATGATAAATAAAAAAAAAACATTTTTATTTCGAGTAACTTACAGACTCATAAACACACAATGATAAGAAAACAGACAGCTTTTTTACAAAATTTTCCTGCCAAATTTTTTACATATTATAATAATAATAATAATAAATAAATATTATAGGACATTCTTACACAGATTGACTAAGTCCCACGGTAAGCTCAAGAAGGCTTGTGTTGTGGGTACTTAGACAACGATATATATAATATACAAATACATAAATACATAGAAAACACCCAAGACTCAGGAACAAATATCTGTGCTCATCACACAAATAAATGCCCTTACCGGGATTCGAACCCAGGACCATCGGCTTCACAGGCAGGGTCACTACCCATTAGGCCAGACCGGTCGTAAAATATTAATGCTGATAAAATCGATTAAACGTTGTATAAACGTTGTTATTAGTCAATTGGACAAAAAAGTTCTAGTTCTAAATAGACTTACTAACCATTTGAACGCCAAGAATCCTTAAGTTGATGAGCCCAAAAAGACAAAAATCGATATTAGAGAGGCAGATATTAAATTTCGGTTTTCGAGCGCCGAGAACGTGTTGTAAGTTCTGAATATTAACTAATCTACATAAAGACGTGTGAATCAATAAAATCCGCAATATGTGCAGTGTAATAGTTATAGCCTATAACTTGTAGGCTATGGATGGACGCTCGTTTCCTTTCCAACTTTCTTTTTGAAACTTGACAGTAAGTATAATGACGTGGCCTTCAAAAGGTTCAAGGTGATTATCAATAGTGAAACGGTTTACTCCATTCTGAATCGAACTGCCTAAATGAAAACTGTCAGGAAATTTGTTTCCAAATCTTGGTAAAACAGTCATATTTAATTTTAGCATAAAATATTTTTGAATAGTTGATTTTAATTTAGTAAAAAGAACAATAAACGAATTGTAATTAAAACACCTATGTACCTATGTGTTGTTTTAATCGCTATTAAATGAGAGGGTGTCCGAAGTATACTTTTGAATAGTTGATTTTAATTTAGTAAAAAGAATAATAAACGAATTGTAATTAAAACACCTATGTACCTATGTGTTTTTTTTATCGCTATTAAATGAGAGGGTGTCCGAAGTATAGGTATAGTAAGGTCCTGGCATATCGTAAACACTTAATACACATAACAAATTCTTATCGCTGTGCAAACTAATATGCGGAAATAACAACTAATCTAGTCCGTCACGGGAGGCATTTATCATATCAGTGGAATTCACACCCCTATTAGACTATTTCTATAAACATTGGTATGTATGTACCTACAATTAAATTGTAATTAAAATGGCAAACTTTCCTATTGTGTTACCAAATTATTTATATATTCTGTAAGTACTGTATTATCTTTCAGTGAGCAGAGCATCTGCAGCGTGCAACAATGTGTCGGCCGTAAGCATCACCTTGGACACGCTGTTTGCCGAATATGCGCAGTACATGGCGCCTGCGACGCCTGTGGCCGTCCGGGCGGCGTTGGACGTTCGGCACGCCTCCGTGGACGAAGGGGCGGTTGTAGTGCGCCTGCTGGCAGACCTACGACTGGTTAGTACAACTTGTCTAAATGGACAAGCTGTTAGCATGCGCAGTACATGGCATCTCCGACGCCTGTGGCCGTCCGGGCGGCGATGGACGTCCGCCACGCCTCCGTGGACGAAGGGGCGGTTGTAGTGCGCCTGCTGGCAGACCTACGGCTGGTTAGTACAACTTGTCTAACTGGACAAGCTGATGCTAGCGTACGCAGTACATGGGGCCTGCCGGGCCTGAGACACCTGTGGACTTCCGAGCAAAGCTGGGTGTCCAAGCATAACTTCGCAGAATGCAGAGAAATTATACTTACCCTTCTTAGGTATGTTGATTGAAAACAAAGCTTAGCATAGTCGATTCATACAGAGCGGACCCTTAGCAAATCCATAAACAACTGAATAATTTATACTGAATAATCTATTATTTACTAAATTTGAGTCCATCGAAGAACACTATGTAGTTACCTATATAGTACAATTAAAATACTGTAGGTTAGTTGTGTATGTTACACGTAGCATAATAATTATTAAACATTCCAGAGAAATAAATAAGAGGCACACTACCGAATATTAATTATTTTACAGAGCTGGCAAGATCCGCGGCTAGCATGGAACGAGACCGAGTTGGAGTGCAAGTCCGTCTTGGTGCCGGCCGAGCGTCTTTGGCGCCCAGACGTAGAACTGCTTAATGGAGCGGCGGGCGGGGGCGCTGACGGCTCGGTGCGCGCAAGGCTCACTTCAGACTCTAAGGTAAGCCACGTAATTTTTCACAAACTTTTCTACAAGTATTGGCGTGGCGGGAGTGGACATAACATAACATCAGACTAAGTTACGCCAAGTAATTTTTCACATAGATATTCGTCTTCACACTTTCACACCTGTGGAGTCAATACTTGGAAGATATTTCTTGTAATTTCTCACAAAGGTCTATGGTGGCGTCTAGACGTGGAACTTCTTAAATTAGTGGCTGGCGCGAACGGCGACGGGTGTATCATCACAACACAAAATTATGTCTCTTTACTCTAAGAACAAATTAAATTAATTTCTATGAAAATACTTTAATTTGTGTTTTTTTTTTTTCAAGTAGACACAACTACTATTCAAACTATAAACCGAATTAAATCCAACGGGGGACGCTGGTTCGATTCCAGCTCTGGACACTGGAGGCTTTTAAATTTTTTCCTTCGTATATTACATTTATTTCGGGTTAAATCTGTTTTTTTTTTTACAACTTTTATATCGTACTATTACTCAGCACTGTCTACTTTTTATGGCAATAATAATGCAAAGCCACAGTACCTAGGTCTGATCGGATCTTTTTGTTTTCGTGTCTAAAATACATCTTCATGGTTACCCTGCGACTAATTAATGTTTTTTTTCCTTTCAGGTGCTATGGATTCAGCGTCTCAACGTGGCTGTACCGCTAGCAATTGATTTGATAGATTGGCCGAGAGACCAGCAATCCGCTGTCTTCACTTTCGGCTCAAGAGAACATACGGCGGAAGAAATTGCTTTGGGCATAGATGATTTTAGGGTAAAAAACAAATGTTTATCAGCTGGTTTATTTGACAAGAGGAACACATAACTTCAACTGTTGAGGTACGAGTATACGTGCCGATGTCAGCCGACTGTCACATTTTTCAATCTCCCCATTTTTACAGAAAGAGTAGGTACATAGCAGAACACATATTGTAAAAACAGAAATACACAGAGAATTATACATGGCCATCAAAAGACCCATGTGGCATGAAATTGGCAGTGTTTCTTAGTTCAACAAATAAATTAAAAATAATGTCATATTTTTTTACTAATAAGGGAAAAATTGACCAAGCCTTACTTTTCTTTCTTTAATATATGACATTTATTTCAGTTTACAATTTATATACTATAGTATAAGGATTAACCCTTTGAACTCCACGCTTATCGTGAGCGGCGCGTCTCCGTGAAACTTGTCGAAATTCACGAAGGTTGTCGCGCGTCAGTTGAAGTTTTTGGCGGACAAAGGTTCAAAAATGTATTAAAAAATAGTCTCATTTGTTCCCTGGTTCTACAAATAATAATTAACCTCTGTAAACATTAACTTTCAGTACGCAACAGTGTGGGAGTCTGGTACTTGGATGATCGAAGCCGTGGTCGCCGAAAAAGCCGCCCTGGGCTCGAAGCCTGTGATCTCCTGGAACGTCGTTCTTCGACGGCGCGCGGCAGCCCACGCTCTAGCCAGTGGAGCCGTGCTGATGGCGGCTGCTTTGGTGCTGCTTACGGCCGTGGTTCTGCCGCCGCAGCAGAGACATTCGCTGTGTGCCTGCGCAGCATTTACTGCTGCGCTTTGGTAAGTTGCGAGTATCCATTCTTCTAAACTGTAGAATTTATATTTTATCTTCAAGTTATATAAGTAGGTACATTTATATTATGATGCTATTTGGACTTGATTTACAGGTTGACCTCAGCGCTGCTACGCTTTCCAGGCTCGGCCACATGTCCGCGTACACTGTTGTGCATGGCGGGCGTGCTGGGCGCAGCTGGTGCGTGCTGTGCTGTCGCCGCAATGTTGGCGCGACTGGCGCGGGTGCAGCGCCCGCCACCGCCACAGCTGCGCGCGCTGCTGAGCAAAGCGCCCGCGTGGATTGTCGCCACTTCACCGCAAGTAAGTTATGGGTACATACAATATACATCTCTCAAGCCTCAAATCCTCAATGCTGGCTGGCGTCATGGCGTGTTGCGCGCTTGCGCCTGGCGCGGGTGCAGCGCCCGCCGCCGCCACAGCTGCGCGCGCTGCTGAGCTAACTAGCAGTGTCCGCGTGGACCGTAGCCATTTCACCGCAGGTAAATTACGTAGGTACCTTTCTCAGTTTCCCGTGCTGGTGATGACGGACGGATGGAGTTGGTGCAATTATGTCATTAAAAATATGCAAGTTCAAACTGCAATGGTTTAGTAGTAGTATTGTAGAAAACATAAAAGATAGACATCAATAGTTTCCGCTAGCCTAAGGTTATCTGGAAGGGATCATTCTTTAGCGATAAGACCGCCTGTTGTCTGCGTCTATCTTTGATCAATTGTTTTCCTAAAGCTTTATCTTCTACTGGAGTGTGCAATAAAGAGTATTATATCTATCTAATTTCTCTGTATACAGGACGGCGACAGCACTTCCGCGTCCTGGGCGGCAGCAGCGCAGCTCCTCGACAACGTGCTGCGCGCAGCGCTCGCGCTGACATTGCTCATTCTTGTTTGCGTTGCGCTATAGCACAGTCACAAGTACACCATGACGATTACGACTAAGTATTTTCTAACAGTTATAGGCTGTGGACGCTCGTTTCCTTTCCAACTTGAAACTTTGAAACTTGACAATATTTATTTAACCATCCGACATCAGTCGTCAACTAACGCGCGCGGCTAAATCCCAATATCTTCGTACAGTCTGACAAGATTCATGATGACAGACCCGGCCTTCAAAAGGTTAAAGGTGATTACAGTAGGGGGACACTCCTCCTTTCGGGTAAATTTGGGTCCGCTCGGCTCAGCATTGCTCCGAACTCCGAGCAATTATCGGGGTAGGCACAACTTGACGTCCCTTTGCGTGCACGACCACAGATAAGATAATGACGACTTGAATTTTGACAACCCTAAATAGCCGAAAGGGATAGTGCCATACATTAGAAAGGGACAGCAGGATTCGACCCTGAATCGTTGTCAAACTTCGGTTTTGTAGGAAATGTCCTTTCTGAACGGTAGAACTAATAACTTATTCTGTGGTGAATATCAATAGTGAAACGGTTTACTCCATTCTGAATCGAACTACATAAATAAAAACTGTCAGGAAATGTGTTTCCAAATCTTGGTAAAACAGTCATATTATAGCATAAAATATTTTTGAATAGTTGATTTTAATTTAGTAAAAAGAACAATAAACTAATTGTAATTAAAACACCTACCTATGTGTTTTGTTTTTATTTGCCATGGTTAAACGTGCAATATAAGGATACTTAATATGTACCTATGTGACATTTTGGGAAAATCTAGATAGAAATTCATCAAAAATGTTCTATTCCAATTAAAATCAATTGTAATTTACTCTCAGGCATCGAATGTCCATCCATAGATTCCTTACAGACTAACATTTATAAGTACAGCCAGCGTCAATAGTATACCGGATGAAACAACGCGCCAAAAGTAGCTGCCACGCTGGAATACTTTTCCAAATAATAACTGTAAATCTATACAATTCGCGTTTAAAAGTACCTATTTGCTAACATCTAATTCATCTAAATATAGAGACATGCCACTATTTGTTAAGCTGTCACCTGTCACAGTTAGGAAATTATTGCCGCGTAGTCTATTCCCTAGTGTGACATCACATTTTTTCAACGAAATCGGCAAATTACATAAGTATTATTAATATTTTAACAAAATATTTTGGACAAAAGAAATATTAGTAATTTTACAACCCAAAACTGATTTGGAAACAAAATTAAACGAATAAAAACGATTATCGTTTCAAAAACTTCTTATTTAACTGTACAGCGAATAAGATAATTTAAATAAGTTAAAGTGACGTCACAAAGTTTGTGACCCCCCCTCCCCCTTGTCACAACATGTCACATTTTCTTAACCCCCTCCCTCCCCCTAAACGTGTGTTGTAATTAATGGATGACCCCTAATATACAAAAAAAAATTACTACATTAAAAGAAACTGAAGATTGAATTCTTTGGAAATAGTCTAACCCGTTCGTATAAAAATACCGCAAATCGATGTACAGGTTAGCCGTTTGGCACACACATACTAGAGGCCAAAACAAAATTTTTGACCCGCAGTTCCTAAAAAAACTTCGCTGGTAAAACATTTTTTTTTTGTATGGAAAAAAAGCTCCTCCAGACACGATATGGCTGACTTTTTTTTGTACAATATACCACAAATGATACGTGATATCCTCATGTCTAACTCCAAGAAAGCAATTTTGAAAATAATATCATTAACAATTTTTTTTAGATTTTTCAATTTTACCAAGTGACACAGTGCTACTTCAATACCTATTTCACGAGACTTATGGAACTATACTGCAGATTATATATTATATTGTACAAAAAAAATCTGCCATATCGTGTCTGGAGGAGCCCAAACTGGGTATGTTTCGAAAATTCTTTTTGTTTTAATTAAAAAAAAATGCCCGAAATTTAATGATGTGATATATTTTTAGAATCGCCTCAAAAAGCCCTTTCGTATGATACCATACTCGATAGGTTTTAGAAAAAAAATTTTTTTTTTCATACAAAAAAAAATGTTTTACTACTCCGTCCCCCCCAGCGAAATTTTTTTAGGAACTGCGGGTCAAAAATTTTGTTTCGACCTCTAGTATGCGTGTGCCACACGGCTAACCTGTACATCGATTTGGGTATCAATAAGGGTATAAAATAATAGGTTTTCATTATCATTCCTTATTTTACCATAATATGGCGTACAAATATTGAAGCTCTGTCTTTCTGCAGGGTGTCTCTGAATCAGCCATAATGTTAAGGTACTATGTTCTTTTATAATGTTGTGCTAATGCTAAGTAACTTTCATGAAAGTCACCTTGAAATAGGGGACAGGGCGTAAGTATACGTACAATCATTCTAGAATCAAGACCGTATTTCTGGTCTCTTTGCATTGCTATATGCCAATTCCATGACTATAGTTTCTTTAGCAGAACTATTCCACGTAGGACGTTAGGTGCCGCGGACGGCCGCCGCACTTTAGGCGAGCCATGCTGCGCTCGAGGACCAGGAACAACACAGACGCTGCCATCCCTGCAGCCAGCACCTTCCGTCGAAATACAAAGGACTGTTGTAATTACATTTTTGGGAAGGAAAATATAAACACTAAGTGACGTTTAATTTTCCAAATCTCACACCAAAACAGCGTGATCAATTGCGCAACTTTAGAGAGTAAGTAGACTACAAATATTTTCAAACGATTTTCTTAGGCGGGTTTTAGTGTCACGCGGACCGTCCGTGCGGATCGCTTCGCACCGCCAAATTGTATGAGAAAGCTGTCCGCACGAACCACTCTAAAACACTCTCTGAATCTAATAAATACATATTGGTCAGGTGTGGAGCAATCCGCACGGACGGTCCGCGTGACACTAAAACCCGCCTTACTCTAATAGTGCAGTCAGCATGAATAGTAGCGGATGAAACAACGCGCCAAAAGCATCTGCCACCGTGGAATACTTTTTAAAATTCGCCATTAAAAGTATCTATCAAGGTTTAAACATTGAGACATATTGCTTTTTGTTAAGTTATTAGAGTATACGTAGATACTTGTGACGCGTAATTTGATCTGCTACTTTTGTTGACTGTACCCACAGTAACGTACATGCAAAGCAGGTAAGATGTCGATGATGCCAACGCTCACGAAGCCACCCGAACTGGCGTCGCAGCGCGGCTTGCTCGCCAGCCAAATGCGTCGCGTGCGGTCCATCAGCCCCGTCTCGCGCTGCCATCGCAACCTGTCAGCAAGTTTTCATCGCGAATATAGCTAACATAAACCTAACTTTAGTCGTACCTATGTATTACGCTATTACGATCAGGAACGTATTAAGCAAAACGGCGAAGGGTAAAGGTTAAGTTCAGACCTGGTGGCGAAGAGTTCCTTATAGCCGGAATGTTTCCGTATGGGCACGGCCACCATGGGTAACTTGAAGGCCTGTATTTGCTTGAGGCCGCACTTTTCGCGCTCTGTGAAAGTTTTGCTGATGATATCGTAGCCGGATGGTTCTTCCACCTAAACACAAACGGAAGAAAGTTGGTGTAAGTACTTTATGGCTTTGTGGCGCCTAATGAAACTAGTGTTTGCTGTGTCGTTTCAAGAATGGCTGATTTTATACCAGATAATTCACGACTTTTTGTGTTTTACAGGAAATTTGTCAAACAAATAAAACAGACCTGGAAGGCGAAAAGGCCTGTACGCATAGCTGCCACGCCATCCACGACGCTGAGGTACGCTCGGTCGCCGAGCGGCAACAGCTTGTGCCGGTACAGCCTCTGTGTCGCCGGCTGAGTGCTTTCCTGCAAGCATGTCGGTAAAACTGTAGTTCAGAACATGGCTTCGTTGAATTGATTACAAAAGTGGATGAAGCCATGGAGCCTATCTAACTCGAGCATATACTTGGCCAACGTCACGCCATATCTGGCGATTGCACCGGCGGCATGTCGTTCTAGACCAGCTTTTTGGATACAGGCTCAACGGGGTGTTCATTTATCCAGTTTTGGTCATGAGTAGGAAACTGG
The DNA here is from genome assembly GCF_947568885.1 of Cydia strobilella. NCBI lineage: Eukaryota > Metazoa > Arthropoda > Insecta > Lepidoptera > Tortricidae > Cydia > Cydia strobilella. Next base: position 30,068,353 of record NC_086041.1, on the reverse strand, counting down.
AATCATGCGCGTTGCGAGGGTTTCTATTAGGCACGAGGGTTAAACAAATTTTGCCACCGGGTCAAACACAAAATGCACGCAACTGAAACTTTGTTATTGTATCAAGCAGGGACCGGCCCGCTATCCCTTATCCGGGTTTTATAAGGGTATTGCATAAGGCTTAACTCACCATACCCTTTGCCAGACGAAACCCTTCATTTTGCTTTTAAAAACCCTTATATTTGTGTACACACATTTGTGTAATCAGTAGCCCAAATACCCTTACAAAACCCTTATCATCCGCTCACCAACACCTTGCGTATTGCTTATAAGGGTTAGCCTTATAAAGGGCTTCCCTTTTAGCATATAAGCGTGCTAATTTAAGTCGTCTACCTTGTTCATAAAGCACACATTACTTCGAATCCGAGCGATCGTCGGCGGCGGCACGTATTTTCTTTCCTTTTCATACACTAGCGTAGATATGAACTAATCCTGTCTCTTTCACGCAAAGGAAAACCTTTATAAAAAGCGCTTAAAGATAAGGGTAACCCTTATTAAGGGCTAGCCTTATTTTTGGTTAGCTTTTCGATAAGGGTTAGTCAAAGGTAGGGTTATGAATGGGCTTGCAGATCAAAAGGGAAAGTCTTTCAATATGTTAGCCGTGTTTAAGTTTTATTGCGGAAAGGGTTGTCCGGTCCCTGGTATCAAGAAAGGGGAATAAAGTGTGTGAAGATGTTTGAATTGTCCCGTAGCGGGATATATTTAATCTCGGGAGTGATTGGACGGTGATTATTAGAAATATTCGTACAGCAAAATAAACTCTCTTGTACGTGGTCTCCTGGACTCCCATGGTCATAGGGGAGTTCGTGAGATCATCGATGGTGCGGATGGCATCACTGGGCGTCTGCAAGATGGCCACGATCTTGGCGGAGTATGAGGTGAACGCGAACAGCGCCGTCATCAGAGCGCAGAACATCACAACGCGCGCTGAAGCCAGTGCAGGCACGATGTGGAACCCTGGAATACATTAGAATATTACCAATTCTGCATTTCGTCAAAGTCGATGATAAATTAGCCTTACTGCCAATTCAGTATACTTCAGGTAACCAAAGAAACGAAAGCGTTGCTTTGACCAACGACAAGTACATAGAAGACTGCCTTCCTCAGATTGCACATACAAATTACAATTAGAGAAGTTGTGGGCTACTGATACTTTTCAGAGACAGAGAAAACTTGCGCAATGAGCAGTTGAGAAATTTTAATTTTTCAATGACCATCACAAGAACACCAGGGGGACATGAGTTGTGAGGCGGATGTCAGCACCTTGCTGGCACGCGGTGCCGACGGTGAAGATGACAGCCTCTCCTATCGAGAGCTGTTCCAACGACGCATCGACTGCTCGCAGGTGCGGGCGCCGCGCTAGCAGTGCCAGCGTTGCTGCAGCCAGCACCAGCGTGAGTGCCGTCGCTATCCATACTCCGCGGCTGAACGGCAGGAGGAACACATTGGAGACTGAGGATTTCGACGGCTGCCGGAACATGAAAGCTCCCCTGTGAATACAATTAAATATAAATTCTCATAAAGTTTCATGTACTTAATATCACATTATCTTACAGTACTTAACAAATTATCTAGTAAGATCACCGAAGGAGATATTTGAGACAAGAGTGAAAAGCAGTCACTAAAAACTTTTTGGTTAAATATAATAAAATCCATTTATGAAGAAAAAAACTTCCACATAGTTCGACCATCACCACACGGAGGAAAATACTAAGGCATGTAATTATGACATAATTTCGCGTAATTCGTAATTTGACACAGTCTGATATGTAAAAGCGATAGTTTGGCAAACACAATTTGTCAGTCAGTAAGAACCAGGAAAACTATATACTCATCCCTTTCTTTTGGGTGCTAGTACTAGCGTAAGACAAAGACAGTATGATTCTCTCTATGTTTGAAATGAGAGTCCTGGGCCAAACTATCGGCAGAATGTAAGGGTATGCTAGTAGACCAGACCTGAGTTCAACGGTCTCGGAGCAGAAGTGCAGAACTTGCATGCGATCGGCCCGGAGGAACATGGAAGTGATGCCGACTTCGATCTCCTGACGCTGCAGCTGCCCCGCCAGGCCGGTGAAGGAGCCGTTCCGGTTCTCGCCATATGAATCCACTTGTATCAAGTTGTACCTGTACAAATATTTTTTAAAGCAGTCCGATTTTGTGAGTTTGAATGGCGGCGCGACTATTAGTTAGTTACTTGACGGCGATCATTGCTAATATAACTCTATCCCGTACGTCTCAAGAAATTATGGGGTTGGTAAAAAAAAACGTGAACCTACCTGTCTTGACTGTTTTATTAGTGCTTGATTAAACACTAATAAAGTAATGGAAAGAAGAGGAGGAAGGAAATACAGGGGTCGGCGAACCAAACGGACTAGGATCATCAAATCGGCATTGGTGGTTTTTTATGAATTCTGAAACTATGAATTGGCTTCAGAAATATTCTCCTTTTAAAAAGTTTGCCAACTCCTGGCAGTGGTAGCACCTGAAGTGTAGGTCGTCTGCCAGCAGGTGCATGAGCGGCCACGTCAGTTTGGGGAAGGTGTCAATTTGCCGCACCGTTAGGTCATCCCAGCCCTTGAAGAATTGCGGCTGCGATATCTGAGCGAAACAAAAAACCATTGGTTAGACAAATGCAAAAATTTAAAAAAAATACAATGTTCTGCTGGATGAAGATGTCTTCTGGTGCTAATATTTCCCCGGGATCACGAGCCCCCGTGATGAAGTTTCGTTTTAGTTAACAATAATTTTTTTATTTATTTATTTACATACACACAACCATCAATTACAGGAAATCCTAATTCGACAGTATGGAAATTGACACAAAAAATAGGTACAATACATTAGCTTACAGATTACAGTAGCACAATACGTAAAGCGTAGCCCTTGTGAATTCGTTCAGAGAACAAGAGAACAAATCTAACTCGATCGCTACTCTATTAAGGGTCCGAATTGCGCGCGTAAAGGGGGCCTGGCGAAGGAGTTGCGTTCGAGCGAGCGGCTCGGCCAGCAGGCTCGGCCGCCGCCGCCGCCACACATACCGATCTGGTACGTTCAAACGCACCTCTGCCAGGACTCCAGGGTTGCACAACTTGCCCCGCACCAACTTAAATATATATGAAGCTAGCCCCAGCTCCCTTCTAACTTCTAGTTTATTGTATCCTACCATTCCTAACACGAACAACGTAGGATACTTTAACGGATAAAAAGGGTATACTCCGTATAATTTTAAATATATAAATCTAGTAAATTTATTTTGGATGCGTTCCAACATTAACCTATATTTTGACTCGTGTGGACTCCAGATTGCCGCATTACCCTCCAAGTGACTCCTGACTATTGCCTCGTACAAGACACGTATCGCGTTAATATTATTAAACCCATGAGCCTGCCTCATTACAAACCCCAGATTTCGGAAAGCCTTCTTACATACTGAAACAATATGGTCTCGAAAGGTGAGGTCGGACTTCAGCAGCACCCCTAAGTCCTTCACTTCGCCGACGCGCTGCATCAGTGACTCTCCTAACACATATTGGTAGCAAAGTGGATTCCGAGATCTGGTGAATGAGACAATGGCGCACTTTGACACGTTGAAATTTAACCTATACGTTTGACTCCATTTGACCACTCGGTGTATGTCCTCTTGTAATTTAATACAATCAGAGCTGTCATTAACTCTGCGGACAAGCTTGAGGTCATCAGCAAAGAGTAGACAAATGGAATCTTTAACAACGTCAGGAAGGTCATTTATCATTAAAATGAACTCTAAGGGGCCCAAATTGCTCCCCTGACTTACGCCAGACCTCGTGAAATATGGTTCTGACACGTGAACAGCACAGTCCACATACTGGCGCCTGTTACTTATATAGCTGGCAAGGAAAGTAAGAGTATGTGGAGTGAAACCCGCGCTTGCCAATTTCACGAGTAAAACATCATGGTCGACGGTATCGAATGCCTTCCGGAAGTCGAAATATGCCACATCCACCTGGTCTCCTGCATCCACTGCCGGCACTATATTGACCATGAGATGCAATAGGTTACCTGTGGTACTGCGCGCCTTCCGGAAGCCATATTGCGCATCAGACTTTATGCAGCTAGGCTTGGGCCTGAACCGATTGGTAAATCGCAGACTCAAATACCTTAGCGACCGTACAATAAATTTATTTAATATCCTTACTATAGTAGAACTCCTCAAGTTTACGTTGTTAAGATGTCGCCTCCTAGTTGACGCGGCGGGGAGCGCTACACGTGCCGCGTCGAACCCCAACTGCATAGTAATCTGCAAATACAGTATTATCGTTATCAGTTTACGGAAGTGCTTCCGTATTTTAGCGTTCAGTGGTTTATTTTGGACTAAAACACAAAAGCATTCTGTTTGAAAACTTATTTTGTACATACTTAATTGTTTAAGTCATTGACTAAACTAACCAGCGCTTGGTCGTGCTTGATCCGATATACATCCAGCAGTTGATCGTTGGCTGCCCAGGCGACGTCGGCGTCTGGTAGCACTACTGTCGAGCCCAGGGTAGCCTCCATCAGGGATGCGTTGAACGGTGCGTTGTGCAACAATAGCCAGGTGTGGCGAAGGTTGAAGGCGCGGGTTAAAGACGCCTGGATAAATACAGTTTAAGTGTTATATACACGACAGTATGCTTATTTAAAAGCTTGGTCCAGATCAGGCTAAATGCCCTCTCTTGAGAGCTCTTGCGCATCGTAGGTAAATTACGCTACAAAATTTAGGTAAACAGCAATCACAAGACTCGCCTTGTAAGTTATACTTATTACCTCAAAAGTTTGCCCTAAGTACAAATACCTTTTCTAAAACGATCGAGGGGCCGGAAGGTTACTGCAGCATGCCGTCTTGATGTGTCCCACAGGGCCCGAGCACATGCCGCACGGCCCGCAATACTTAAGCAAATCATGTACCTTCTCTAGAACGAGCGGGGCGCCGGGACAGGTCACGTCCAGCAGCATGCCTTCTCGATGTGTCCCATAGGGCTCGAGCGGCGGTAGACGCGTCCAGTCGGCAACGCTGATCCGCATGCCTTGGCGCTGCGCATCACGACATAGCGCTGATAGCTCCTCTGTCACAAAGAAAACTAAGATTATTTAGGCACACAGTAGGTTATTATTAGGTAAAGTGCGACATCATAAATAAATTGGACTAATTCCAATAAAGCCTAATTCCTATTATAACTTTCATAAATCGTAAAATACCAGCGCAGCGCACCCAATTATTACAAGCTTTTATGTGTGTTAAGTGGTGTAGGTTAATCTTGGAAGCTAAATTTTACCCACTTCCCGATTTCCGATTGAGCTAAAATTTTGCATATATTATACACATGTAAATCGGATGCCAATACAATATTATGATGCATGGAGCTGATCTGATGATGGAGACAGGAGATGGCCATGGGAACTGTAATAAAACAACGCAACTAATTGTGTGTGGGGTTGTTAGAATTGTCTCAATGAGTATTAGTTACCTGTGGAAAGAAAAGTACAGTCAGCGATAAAAGCTTGTACCAAAAATTAAATTTTTGCCAACATCTTATTGGGATTAGCTAGCTTAGCCTTAATTAGGATGCTCCCGAGAAATAGCTACGAATAAGTTTTCAGGAAATCGGACCTGGTCTCCAACAGAGAAAGGCGGTGAGGAGCGACAGTCGCTTAGCAGCGAAGTACGCCAACGCGAACGACACCAGCTCCATGCCGGCCAAGATCCACGTCTGACACGTTCTCATTTTAGCAGCATGGCGACAAAAGTTATAAAGGCGAAGTTCGCGCTTAATAGATCAGATTCATAATTTCCGGACATACGTCCGTTGCGGGACAACAGATCTTTAGTAACCATCTTCAAAAACAGGATGAGGCTATTTTTGGGCATACACGGTGTTTTTTTTAGGGTTCCGGACCCAAAGGGTAAAAACGGTACTCTATTACTAAGACTCCTCTGTCCGTCTGTCTGTCTGTCTGTCACCAAGCTGTATCTCATGAACCGTGATAGCTAGACAGTTGAAATTTTCACAGATGATGTATTTCTGTTGCCGCTATAACAACAAACACCACACACACAGACAACACAGAACACACAACAGAACAAAATAAATATTTAAGTGGGGCTCTTCCCAGATCCGGACATACGAAAGCAAAATGCCCGAATCAAAATGGTACCTTCGTTACGCTTCGGTCAATAAGCATTTTTTTTATTGACTACTTAGTTTGGTTGACATAACACAGTTTGGTCGACATACACAGTTTGGTCGACATACGGTCAATAAGCAACAGTGAAACAATTATTTTTACCGCTATAAAATAGTGTTTTTGCTATTTTCAGTTAAATTATAGAATCGTTTGAATTTGATTTCTGAAAATGAGCGTTATTTTTAACGCACAATTTTGCGCAAAATATGAAGCTTCCTCTTAATGTGATTAGGTATTAACTAGGTAAGTACATGACTAGCAGCAGAATTCTGATCATTACCATAGCTAACAACTAATGTGGCCCATTATTGTCGTATTCCATATTTGCAGAACAATTTATGTGCCTCATTTAGATACCAACTACGAGTAGTTCAACTGTATTAGTTTTCAAGTTTTCATGTATAAAGCCCATCACAGACGGAGCGATAACTTATCGGCAGATATCGACCTAGGAGGATATAATCAAACGGAGCCGCGACGTCTCATCACGTCTGTAATTTTCTGTACAAAAAAGTCTGCCAATTTTTGCGTCAAATGTATACGTAACGTAAAAATATAGCCATGTCAGATAAACGTCAGTCCATACATTGTGTATGACCATTTGTCGACTATTTTCGACAGAGGGGAATAGAGGGGAATGGCTACTCCGTTTGGTTATATCCTCCTAGATACCGACAGATACGGCATTAGCCGATATCTAGCTTTTACGCACTATTTGACAGAGCCCACACACGAAGCTGTAATATATAGGTATTTTGGTATCTACTGATATCTTATCGCAAGGCATCTGCAGATGCCTTAAGATGCCTTGATCGGTCGGTATACTTCGTCTCTCTCACAATGTAGGTGCTAGACAGAGAGCGAAATATATTTTGGTATCGTTGCGTGTGTGGTGCTGAGCGATACTTGCAGATATCTGTCGGTATCTGCTGATATCGGCCGATATATTATCGCTCCGTCCGTAACGAGCATAAGAACAGTTTGACGAGGAAATTATTTTTGAAGTCAAAATTATATCTATTATAGTTGGTCAAACCAAATTGGCAGTAAATAAGAACAAAAAAAAACTATACTGATCCTTTTCTTTTGGGTGCTAGTACTAGTGTATGACAAAGATGAAAAAAAGAAAGAGAAGTATGAGTCTCTCTGTCTATGTTTGAAATGAGATAGTCCTTTGACAAACTATATAGGTCAACACTGATTTAAACTTTCACGATTTTTACTCATTATTATTTACAACGACGGGACTTAATTCTTAAAGAGCGAGATGTCGCATATTCAGGAGGTACTTAGGTGGAACGGGTATAAGGTGAGAAAGTGGCAACCCAGACGAAAAGCAAGAGTGAAGCGTCCTGATGTCTCCAGGCAACCGGCATTTTTACCTTATGTGAAAGGAATAACGGATAAGGTTGGCACAGTACTTGAGAGGTACTCTATAAAGACGGTATACACTCCTTTATCCAAAATTGCAGGAAACCTGAGGTCACCGAAGGACGTTATCCCGTTCCAGTCACCTGGCGTTTATAAGATCGATTGCAGTTGTGGTAGTTCCTACATCGGGGAAACGAAACGTACCATTGCGGAGCGAGTTAAGGAACATATCGCAGCTGTCAAGAACCGTCAGGTGAACAAGTCTGCTGTTGCTGAGCATTTACTAGAGTCAGGGCCAAACCACTGGATTGAGCTTCACAACCCTAGAATACTTTCTACAGATCGTGGGTTTTATAGTAGAAAAATCCGTGAAGCCATTGAAATCAAGAAACATAGAAATTTCAATCGAGACGAAGGTTTTAAGATCTCATCCACATGGAACCCAGTCATTAGTAAGTGTAAGCCATAGACCTAGCATTACATAGACCAGCTATACGCGTGCGCCCGTAAGGGATAGACATAGATGACGTCATAAACGTGGGGATACCATATTGGTAAAAATTACCCCAATATTTGATATCACGTTGGGGCGATTACCCTGGAGGCAAAGTTAGCTTGTTTGACGGTATTAAAAAATTGTTAAATAAAATGTCAATGGGCCGTCCTTTTTAGGCGTATAAACAATGAAATACCTCCTATAATTCGCGCAGGTGGTACAAAACTAAACATGTTTAGTAAATAAAACGTAAAATAAAATGTATTATGGGTTTTAATTTAAAGAAATCACAAATCGCAATCACACCAATTAATGTACACCACATTTAATCTTCACAACATTTGTTTATTTATTTTTTGGAATTAGAAGTACGAAAAAACTTCGATGTCAAAATTACCCATAAAATTATGATATTTTCATCTGGTATCCCTAACATGATTGTTATGCAGCTAAATTAAGAAGAAGTTTAAAAATGGCTGACCTCAGACTCCTACCTACCTACGTAATTTGGGCGGATAATTTTACAAATAATGATTTGTTAATTTGCGTAAATAATTGTGATATTTTTATTGAAATCGTTTGATTGTACATTGCTTTGAGTGTAACGTAATTTTACGATGTTATTCTCACATATTGCGTTAAGAGGAAGGTGTAAAATACCGTATTTACGTGTGAAAGGTTATGATCTCATATTTTTGCTCAGAGCGGCTATTACAGCCGATTACAGAACAATTCACCAGTATTTTATCAAAGTTCAAGCATTCAAAACGCTAACCATCACTATATTTCATAAGAGAAAGCACAATTTCATACAAAACAACGATAATTAAACAAGCAACGAACAAACATGACATGTCACGTACTTATTTGTTTGCCACAACCTCGGTTGTCGAATCGAATATTGTGAGTGTTGTGTGTCGACCCGGTAACATCCCTAGTGCGCAAAACGTTCAAGTTAATAAACAAGACCAAGTGCGGGTAGTTCGAAAAACTCGCGCGCCTAGAAGATGTTGATGTCAACTTTAGCCAGTCTTCTCCGAGACCACGGGGACAACGCCGTCCTCGAAACGTCGGAGGTGGGTTTAATACTTATTTTACGCGATTAAGTCCCATCGTTGTAAATAATAATAAACTATATAGGTACTAACTAACTACACTGAACTTTTAATAAGTTAAAATTAATATTACCTACCTATCGCCCTTAACAATAGGTAGCTAGTAGCTAAATAATTCAGGCTACAATGGCTTAATCATCTCATGGTTGCTACTATGACTGAGGTCCTACTGCGAAGCACGTTCGACGTGTTGGCTCCCAGTCACACTTACGTACGAATTTACAAGTGCGACAGAGAGGCAACACGTCGAACGTGGTTCGCGGTTGGCCATCTGGCTGGATTCGGTCGGTCGACGCGGGGGTATTCTCGCTAGTTACCACGAAGTTGTTACCAGTGTGGTCTTCTTCTTCCTACCCTTATCCCACGTTATGTGGGGTCGGCACAACATGTTTTTCTCTTCCATTCTCCTCTATCTTTCGTCACCTCAGCACTCACTCCTTTCTTTCTCATATCCTCTTTTACACAATCCATCCATCGCTTTTTGGGTCTACCATACGCTCTCCGTCCATCAACATTCATCCCTAACATTCTTTTGCCTATATGGCATTCATCCCTCCTCATCACATGCCCATACCACGCTAACCTACTACTTCTTATCTTCTCCGTTACTGGTGCTACTTTCAAACTTCCCCTAATATACTCATTCTTAATCCGATCCTTCCTCGTCACTCCACACATCCATCTCAACATTCTCATTTCCGCTGCGTGCACTCTTCTTTCATCCGTCACTTTCGTCGCCCAGCATTCTGATCCATACATTACAACAGGTCTCACGATCGTCCTGTAAATTTTCCCCTTAAGTTTAAGAGGCATTCGTGGATCGCAAGTTGTTCCAGAGACCTGTCGCCATTTCATCCATCCCGCATTTATTCTATTTTTCACGTCACGGTCGATGCGTCCGTCGCTCTGGATCAATGACCCAAGGTACCGGAAGTCGGAGCAGACTGGTAGGGATACACCATCTAAGGCAATATGGGAAAAACTGGTTAGACCACCGAAATCGCAGAACATGTGCTCCGTTTTGGTTCTGCTTATTTTCAGTCCCACACTTTCCAGCTTTTCTTGCCATTTTACCAGCCTGCTCTGGACCTCAAGTGCATTATCTCCGACAAGAACAATGTCATCGGCAAACAGCATACACCAGGGTGCCTCCTCCTGTATGTTCGATGTCAGAGCATCCATAACCAGGAGGAACAAATACGGACTTAAAGCCGATCCCTGGTGTAAACCTACCGCCACATTGAACTTGTCGGTTACTCCAGCTTCGGACCTGACGTGAGTACTGGCTCTATCATACATCGCCTGAACAAGCCGCACATACTTCTCTGGCATTCCTTTCTCTCTCATAGACCACCACAGAACCTTACGGGGGACTCTATCGTATGCCTTTTCCAGGTCCACGAACACCATGTGCAAGTTCTTTTGCGCAAGTCTGTATTTTTCGCACAGTTGGCGAAGTGCAAATATGGCGTCCGTAGCTCCCCGTCCCGGCATAAACCCAAATTGGTTCTGTGTTACCTCACTTTCTTCTCTCATTCGTCTTGCTACCACTTTTTCCCATATCTTCATACTATGTGACATGAGCTTTATTCCTCGATAGTTGTTGCAATCCTGTACATCACCCTTATTCTTAAAAACGGGCACCAGTGAACTGTTGCACCATTCCTCAGGGATTGCCTCTTCTTGCAACAACTTATTAAAGAATAAAGTCAGCCACTTCCATCCATCCGCTTTCAGAAACTTCCATACTTCCACAGGTATACCATCTGGCCCAACCGCTTTCCCATTCTTCATACCTTGCACTGCCATTTTTACTTCTTCTATAGTGATCTCTTTCACCATACCAATGTTATTTCTAGCATTTTCTAGCACTCCACTCCAATTATTCTCTTCGTTCATTAGTTTACTGAAGTAGTTCTTCCAGCGTTCTTGTATGCTCTTGTTATCCGTCAAAATCTTTCCTGCTTCGTCTCTCATACATTTCATATGATTTATATCTCTTGCATTCCTCTCTCTCTCTCTTGCTATTCTGTAGAGGTCTTTTTGGCCTTGTGGGCTCTCAAGAAAATCGTACAATTTATCTTGTATCTTGGCCCTTGCTATTGCAACTGCTTTTTTAGCCTTCTTCTTACTTGTTAGGTAAGCTGACCTCTTGATTTCTTTCTCTCTATCGTTACCCTCTTCCACACTTTTCCATTCTTTAAAAGCATTCTTCTTTTCTTTCAGAATCATTCGCACATCTTCATTCCACCACCATGTATCCCTATCAATCTTGCCTTTCCCTGTTGTTTCCCCAAGAACATCCCTCGCCACACTTCTTACACATACTGCCATTTCATTCCAGCAATCATTCACTCTCATCTCTGCCATATCACCCATTCCTACCATCTTATCGACTATTCTTTTTCTAAATTCCTCAGCCAACTCCCTTTCACTCAATCTATACCATTTCGTTCTAGGTGGGGGCTTCGAGTTCTTTTGCAAACGTTGTACTTTAAGATTTAAGTCTAGAATCAGTAACCTATGCTGGGAAACTAGGCTCTCACTGGGTACTACTTTGCAGTCCTTAGCCAAATGTATTTTACTCCTTCTCAGGAGAAAGTAATCAATTTGGGTAGAGTGTTGACCACTACGGTATGTGATAAGGTGTTGTTCTTTCTTTTGATAGTAGGTGTTCATTATGGCTAAGTCAAAGGCTAAGGCTGCTTCCAGTAGAGCTTCACCCTCTTGATTTCTGACTCCGTAACCACGGCCCCCATGCACTCTTTCATATCCGTCATTCATTCTTCCCACATGTCCATTAAAATCTCCTCCAATGTATATCTCCTCACATTCTGGTATTCCCATAATTTCCACATCCAAATCCTCCCAGAATTTCTCTTTCAAACTATCATCACATCCAGTCTGCGGTGCATATACACTAATTACATTTAAAATCAAGTTTTCTATCAACAATTTCACGATAATTACTCTATCATTCACTCTCTTTACATCCATCACCTTGTTCTTAAGCTCCTTATCTAACACTACACCCACCCCATTTCTTTTCCCATCACTGCCGCAATAGTAAAACTTATAACCCGCTCCAATTTCTCTTGCTTTCCGTCCCTTCCACTTCGTCTCCTGCAGACATGCCACGTTTATTCTTCTCCTTTCCAAAACATCCGCTAACTCTCTTCCTCTTCCAGTCATCGTACCTATATTCCAACTTGCAATCCTCAGTCTTATTCCGCGGACTAGCTTCTTACGCTGCCCCCGTCCCTGGTGCAGCAACCCTCGTCCATTTCTCACAGCCGCCGGGTGCTGCGCCTGCGCGTCGCCTGCGGGGTACGCCCTAGCACTATCGCATATTCTATTATCTGTCGCACTCATGTTGTATACGATTTGGCATATCTTTTTACGATCGGCCGCCTGCCTGACATCAACCCTCCTTGGGAATCCCTAGTTGACTTAGGTGACTGTCCTTTTACTCCTTTAGTCGCCTTTTACGACATCCATGGATAAGCACGGAGTGGGCTATTCTTAAGCCGGCAACCACACGGCCACAAGTTGTTACCAGTGTGGTAACTACTGGGAATTTTTTTCCCACCTTTTACCTCTGGTTCCATAGTAAAAGTTGTTCAGTATGACCTACATATTATTATTATTATTGCAGGTGACTATAAAAACATCCTGTATTTATACTGTTACTGTTACTTGAACTCAACTCAATGACTGTGCGCCTGACGTATTTGCAGAGCAACCTTTTTGACTCGTTAAGCGAAGCTTAACTATATTGACTAGGCGCCGAGATTAGGTGTATAATATCAGAGAATTAAGTATAAATAATAATATTTTTTAGGGTTCCTTTACTTAACAATTGACTACAGATAATCCAGTTTGTATGTAGCTCTGTGCATCTCTAGTTTGTTTTAGGGCGGACACGCCATACATCAAAAATCAATTGCGTTTCTATGTGTGAACGGCATGTCTGTCTGTACACGCGTCATGATGACGCATGTACGTATGTGAGTATGCGGTCGGCACGGCAAAAGGTCGTCAATCTGGAGTCGCGGGGTGAGGTAATTCAAATCGGGGCGGGGCGGTGCGTGGCCGTTCTGTTCTGTATGATAATACTATTACTTATTCTGTGGCCAAGTGCTGCGTCAAATATAGCGCTCCTATAGGATATTATGAAGGTATTGTCACTGCAGTCAGCGTGGTCGGTGTTTGGGTAAAAACATTTAATTGCATTGATAGCCTGCATTACAATTCCTAGCTCTCTAGCATTCTCTAGTAAAGACCAAGTAAAGTACCAAGACTCGTTAGCCACGGACAGACGGCCAGAAATATGTTTAGTTTAGTTTATTTATCACATTTATACAATTTTCACACAGGTAAAATATACGTACATTTCAGCTTGTACTACAGGGGGGGGACAGTCCCTTAGAGAGCCATTTATTCGAAAAAATAGCGTCATCTTTATTACTTAACTCGGAACTGGTTTTTTTTATGTGGCATCCCCGCACCCATGTTGGCAACACTGTATCTGTTATTGACTTAAAAGTAAAACAATTTTGTGACTTCCGGTTCGAACGCCATCTTGATAGTAGCCTCGTGATTAATTCCTTTGTTTTTTGCTCATTAATATTGTTTAAAGTGTAATATCGATAGCTTTATTATACAATAATCTAATGTGATAGTGTGCAGTGAATGGAGAATTAATCTCAAAGCTTGTTTAACCACCATTTTGGAGTCAACGGCCGGTAGTCCACGTGCTTCTCGTAAAATCCAGCTATCGGTTTTACGAGACAACTACAACAACCACCGAACAGCATTTATTTTGTTCCTACCCTTTTACGTGACATTGGCTACGGGCAACACCGCCCTCAAGTCCATCAAGAAAAGAAGAAAACAATTTTGTTTCGTGCTCCTCTTTTTATATTTCAGCCATTTAAAATATTTTATTTCTATTACATTTGGGAAATGGCCACTGATAATGGATGCTGATAACTTGATAAGCAATAATATGTCAATGTAATAATGGTGTCAACATAGTGTCAACTTTAAGCGTCAATTGGTGTCAATTTTTGAGTGGGCATTTTTTGCAAATTGAATGTGGGATAACACAATTGCTTATCAGCGTCCTTATTAGACCTGTACCGCTGGCTATATTTTGACCCCTAGGTTATAAAAATATTAAAGTCAATTCTGTTTTCGCTTATGAATACTTTGTTAAGATGTAAATCTTACATTTTGTTTTGTGTCATATATATCATTTGCTTTTCTAGTAATTTGTTATTTTGTGGTAATTATTTTTTATTTTGAATTATTTTGGAGAAAAAAATATTCGAGAGAAAACATGTAACTGTGTTGCATTTAGGATAGTGTTTTTAGTGTGAAAACATAGTTTGTGTCAATTACGTCCACTGCAATCTGATACTATGTCATAATATTCTAAATGACACAAAAAAAAATTAGAGTTAAAAAAAATTACTTAGGTCGAATTTAATCGTTTAAATAGGTCTATTAAATGATTTTGTGTCTTATTAAGGCATAGCTTCATAAGATATTTGATGATTTTTATGTAACAGGCTGTCACCGTTACAAAAGAATATTAAAGATATTAGAGTTTACATCTTATTAATTTGAAATGCGGGATAAATAAGATGTATGAATTTGTGTCACTTGCATCCACTGCTTAAACAAATATTACAAAAATATTATTTGCGTTCGAACGAAGCTAGCGGGCGGTCTGAATGGGCAACGGAGGCCGTGCAGGGTGGGGCCGCGGCGTGACCTTGCCGTACGCAACGCATGTTTACTTCGCCTGTGCGCCAAATTAACGCAACTTATTCAAAGAAGTTACGCAAACAACACAACAACAAGCAACAAGCAAGCAAAGAATGCGTCGAATTATCTTTTACCTATTTAAAACTTATAGATATTGTACAATGTCACCATTATGCAAAAGAACTGTAAGTACATGTTTGATTTGCGAGCGAGCTGGCAACATTGCGCAGGGAAATCTTAAAAATATCGCGTTTACGTGAACGCCACATACATTTGTGACAGTGATAGGGAAAAGGTACCACTAAAGTAAAATTTGGTTATTAATACCGTGACTTTCTTTCATTCTTTGATAAAAAAAAATTGCTATTTATGCAACAAGTGCGGAAATCATCTTTACGCACGTGTATCATACAATGTTTTACTATGCATTGTGCGAGTAAATAAAAAAACATATCATGGCAAATAAGTTTAATTATTATAAGGAGTGTTTTAAATCGCCACGAGTTGCGAATTACCTATTCGCACGTGTATCGTACGTTTTACAGTACATATGGCCCTTTAAACTTTCGACATATGCACGGTAAGTGCTCTTTTCCGCACTAGTGCGAGAAAGTAGCACCATATGTACTGTAAAAAAAAAATGAAAACAAAAAGCACTAGTGCGGAAAAGCAGTACTTTCCGCACGATATGGCTCCGTAGGAAACGCACTTTTCGAGCACATGCATTGTAAAAAAAAATATAGGACTGTATCTCCTAAACCATGCGTCGTAGCGCAAAAATAATAAAATTTTCGCTCCCCTTTAAGAAGCCCCTAATTAAGATTTAAAAACGCAAAAAAGAAAAAAAGAGGAAAAAATCTTTATAGGGCTGTATCTCCTAAACCGTGCGTCGTAGCGCAAAAATAAACGTTTCGGTCCCGTTTATGTAACCATTAATTTATATTTAAAAACAACGCAACAAAAAAAACAAAAAAAAAACTTTATAGGGCTGTATCTCCTAAACCATCGTAGCGCAAAAATAATCAAATTTTCGTTCCCCTTTATGGAACCCCAAACTAATATACAAAAAACACAATGAAAAAAAAAAACAAAAAAAAATCTTTATAGGGCTACATCTAAATCGTGCATCGTAGCGCAAAAATAATCAATTTTTCGTTCCCCTTTAAGAAACCCTTAATTAATACTAAAAAAAAAACAGGAAAAAATCTTTATAGAGCTATATCTCCTAAACCGTGCGTGGTAGCGCAAAAATAACAAAACTTTCGTTCCCCTATACGGAACCCCAAAGTAATATACAAAAAACACAATGAAAAAAAAAAACAACAAAAAAATCTTTATAGGGCTGCATCTCCTAAACCGTGCATCGTAGCACAAAAATAATCAAATTTTCGTTCCCCTTAAGAAACCCTTAATTGAAACTTAAAAAAAAACCAGGAAAAAACTTTATAGAGCTATTATAGCTATATATATAGATATAATATCTCCTAAACCGTGCGTGGTGGCGCAAAAATAATACAAGTTTCGTTCCCCTTTATGCAACCCATAATTTATATTAAAAAAAAAAACGCAAAAAAAATCATTATAGGGCTGTATCTCTTAAACCATGCGTCGTAGCGCAAAAATAATAAAAATTTCGTTCCCCTTTATGAAGCCCCAAAATAATATACAAAAAGCACAATGAAAAAAAAAAACAACAAAAAAAATCTTTATAGGGTTGCATCTCCTAAACCGTGCATCGTAGCGCAAAAATAATAAAAAAAACCCTTTAAGAAACCCGTAATTAATACTTAAAAAAAAAACAAAAAAAACCAGGAAAAAAAACTTTATAGAGCTGTATCTCCTAAACCGTGCGTGGTACCGCAAAAACAATAAAATTTTCGTTCTCCTTTATGCAACCCATAATTTATATTAAAAAAAAACGCAAAATTTAAAAAAAAAATCTTTATAGGGCTGTATCTCCTAAACCATGCGTCGTAGCGCAAAAATAATAAATTTTTTGTTCCCCTTTATGCAACCCATAATTTATATTTAAAAAAAACGCAAAATTTAAAAAAAATAAATTATAGGGCTGTATCTCTCAAACCATGCGTCGTAGCGCAAAAATAATAAAAAAAACCCCTTTAAGAAACCCCTAATTAAGATTGAAAAACGCAAAAAAGAAAAAGAGGGAAAAAATCATTTTAGGGCTGTATCTCCTAAACCGTGCGTCGTAGCGCGAAAATAATAAAATTTTCGTTCCCCTTTACGGAACCCCAAAGTAATATACAAAAAACAATGAAAAAAAAAAAACAAAAAAAACTTTATAGGGCTGTATCTCCTAAAAGTCGTAGCGCAAAAATAATCACATTTTCGTTCCCCTTTGTGGAACCCCAAACTAATATACAAAATACACAATGAAAAAAAAAAAAACAAAAAAAAGATCTTTGTAGGGCTGCATCTCCTAAATCGTGCATCATAGCGCAAAAATAATCAATTTTTCGTTCCCCTTTAAGAAACCCTTAATTAATACTTTAAAAAAAAAAACAAAAAAAAAACAGGAAAAAATCTTTATAGAGCTATATCTCCTAAACCGTGCGTGGTAGCGCAAAAATAACAAAAGTTTCGTTCCCCTTTACGGAACCCCAAAATAATATACAAAAAACACAATGAAAAAAAAAACAACAAAAAAAATCTTTATAGGGTTGCATCTCCTAAACCGTGCATCGTAGCGCAATAATAATAAAAAAAAACCCTTTAAGAAACCCGTAATTAATACTTTAAAAAAAACAAAAAAAACCAGGAAAAAAAACTTTATAGAGCTGTATCTCCTAAACCGTGCGTGGTACCGCAAAAACAATAAAATTTTCGTTCTCCTTTATGCAACCCATAATTTATATTTAAAAAAAACGCAAAATTTAAAAAAAAAATCTTTATAGGGCTGTATCTCCTAAACCATGCGTCGTAGCGCAAAAATAATAAAATTTTTGTTCCCCTTTATGCAACCCATAATTTATATTTAAAAAAAACGCAAAATTTAAAAAAAATAAATTATAGGGCTGTATCTCTCAAACCATGCGTCGTAGCGCAAAAATAATTAAAAAAACCCCTTTAAGAAACCCCTAATTAAGATTGAAAAACGCAAAAAAGAAAAAGAGGGAAAAAATCATTTTAGGGCTGTATCTCCTAAACCGTGCGTCGTAGCGCGAAAATAATAAAATTTTCGTTCCCCTTTACGGAACCCCAAAGTAATATACAAAAAACAATGAAAAAAAAAAAAAAACAAAAAAAACTTTATAGGGCTGTATCTCCTAAAAGTCGTAGCGCAAAAATAATCACATTTTCGTTCCCCTTTGTGGAACCCCAAACTAATATACAAAAAACACAATGAAAAAAAAAAAAAAAACAAAAAAAAGATCTTTGTAGGGCTGCATCTCCTAAATCGTGCATCATAGCGCAAAAATAATCAATTTTTCGTTCCCCTTTAAGAAACGCTTAATTAATACTTTAAAAAAAAACAAAAAAAAAACAGGAAAAAATCTTTATAGAGCTATATCTCCTAAACCGTGCGTGGTAGCGCAAAAATAACAAAATTATCGTTCCCCTTTACGGAACCCCAAAATAATATACAAAAAACACAATGAAAAAAAAAAACAACAAAAAAAATCTTTATAGGGTTGCATCTCCTAAACCGTGCATCGTAGCGCAAAAATAATAAAAAAAAAAAACCCTTTAAGAAACCCGTAATTAATACTTAAAAAAAAAACAAAAAAAACAGGAAAAAAACTTTATAGAGCTGTATCTCCTAAACCGTGCGTGGTACCGCAAAAACAATAAAATTTTCGTTCTCCTTTATGCAACCCATAATTTATATTTAAAAAAAACGCAAAATTTAAAAAAAAAATCTTTATAGGGCTGTATCTCCTAAACCATGCGTCGTAGCGCAAAAATAATAAAATTTTTGTTCCCCTTTATGCAACCCATAATTTATATTTAAAAAAAACGCAAAATTTAAAAAAAAAAAACATTATAGGGCTGTATCTCTTAAACCATGCGTCGTAGCGCAAAAATAATAAAAAAAAACCCCTTTAAGAAACCCCTAATTAAGATTGAAAAACGCAAAAAAGAATAAGAGGGAAAAAATCATTTTAGGGCTGTATCTCCTAAACCGTGCGTCGTAGCGCAAAAATAATAAAATTTTCGTTCCCCTTTACGGAACCCCAAAGTAATATACAAAAAACACAATAATAAAAAAAAAAAAAACAAAAAAAACTTTATAGGGCTGTATCTCCTAAAAGTCGTAGCGCAAAAATAATCACATTTTCGTTCCCCTTTGTGGAACCCTAAACTAATATACAAAAAACACAATGCAAAAAAAAAAAAAAAACAAAAAAAATCTTTATAGGGCTGCATCTCCTAAATCGTGCATCGTAGCGCAAAAATAATCAATTTTTCGTTCCCCTTTAAGAAACCCTTAATTAATACTTTAAAAAAAAAAACAAAAAAAAAAACAGGAAAAAATCTTTATAGAGCTATATCTCCTAAACCGTGCGTGGTAGCGCAAAAATAACAAAAGTTTCGTTCCCCTTTACGGAACCCCAAAATAATATACAAAAAACACAATGAAAAAAAAAACAACAAAAAAAATCTTTATAGGGTTGCATCTCCTAAACCGTGCATCGTAGCGCAATAATAATAAAAAAAAACCCTTTAAGAAACCCGTAATTAATACTTAAAAAAAAACAAAAAAAAACAGGAAAAAAAACTTTATAGAGCTGTATCTCCTAAACCGTGCGTGGTACCGCAAAAACAATAAAATTTTCGTTCTCCTTTATGCAACCCATAATTTATATTTAAAAAAAAACGCAAAATTTAAAAAAAAAATCTTTATAGGGCTGTATCTCCTAAACCATGCGTCGTAGCGCAAAAATAATAAAATTTTTGTTCCCCTTTATGCAACCCATAATTTATATTGAAAAAAAAAACGCAAAATTTAAAAAAAAAACATTATAGGGCTGTATCTCTTAAACCATGCGTCGTAGCGCAAAAATAATTAAAAAAAACCCTTTAAGAAACCCGTAATTAATACTTAAAAAAAAACAAAAAAAAAAGGAAAAAAAACTTTATAGAGCTGTATCTCCTAAACCGTGCGTGGTACCGCAAAAACAATAAAATTTTCGTTCCCCTTTATGCAACCCATAATTTATATTTAAAAAAACGCAAAATTTAAAAAAAAATCTATAGGGCTGTATCTCCTAAACCATGCCTTGTAGCGCAAAAAAAATAAAATTTTCGTTCCCCTTTATGCAACCCATAATTTATATTTTAAAAAAACGCAAAATTTAAAAAAAAACATTATAGGGCTGTATCTCTTAAACCATGCGTCGTAGCGCAAAAATAATTAAAAAAACCCTTTTAAGAAACCCGTAATTAATACTTAAAAAAAAACAAAAAAAAAAACAGGAAAAAAAACTTTATAGAGCTGTATCTCCTAAACCGTGCGTGGTACCGCAAAAACAATAAAATTTTCGTTCCCCTTTATGCAACCCATAATTTATATTTAAAAAAACGCAAAATTTAAAAAAAAAATCTTTATAGGGCTGTATCTCCTAAACCATGCGTCGTAGCGCAAAAATAATAAAATTTTCGTTCCCCTTTATGAAGCCCCAAAATAATATACAAAAACACAAGAAAAAAAAAGAAAAAAATAATAACAAAAAAACTTTATAGGGCTGTATCTCCTAAACCGTGCATCGTAGCGCAAAAATAATCAAATTTTCGTTCCCCTTAAGAAGCCCTTAATTAAGATTTAAAAACCTAAAAAAGAAAAAGAAAAAAATCTATATAGGGCTGTATCTCCTAAACCGTGCGTCGTAGCGCAAAAATAATCAACTTTTCGGTCCCCTTTATATAACCATTAATTTATACACAAAAAAACGCAAAAAAAAAGAGATATTTTTTTATAGGGCTTGATCTAAACCATGCGTCGTAGGGCAAAAATAATTAAATTTTCGTTCCCCTTTATAAAACCCCAAAGTAATATACAAAAAACACAATGTAAAAAAGAAAAAAAAACAATAAAAAAAACTTTATAGGGCTGTATCTACTAAACCGTACGTCGTAGCGCAAAAATAATCCAATTTTCTTTCCTCTTTATTCAACCCTTAATTTATATTTAAAAAAAAAACGCTTTCACTAAACTGCTGTAACTCGGAAACTTAGAATCCACAAAGGGGACTACTAAATTATGACACATATTAAAGCCTGACCAGTAATATATGATCATTGTCAAGAGGGCGCTGTTCATTCTCATGTATAGGGTGACAGTTCAGTATAGTATGAAAAAATATTGTATTTAATGAATCAATCAATGAATCATCATTGTAATTAATGTTGCTTGCCACGCTTAAACATAACAAAAATCGCAATAAATTGCGTCTTAAAATAAACTTAAAAAGTCTACTAAAAATCGAAACAAAAGTATTTTTTAAGTCGCTGATTTGACATTCTCAATCAAAAGGTAGGTACCACTTTGTCGTTTACCATAAAGACGAAATTTGATTATATCTTTATACAAATAACCTGTCAGAGAAATTGGTACCTTTTGATTAGGAACGTCACAAATGTTGGTCAGTATGAGGAGTGCAGCCTACAGTTTATTTTTAATTACATTTATATACCTACTACGGTAAGATTGATAAGACAATGTAATTATGCCTCCGAATGAAATAAATACACTGTATCGCAAAACTAAGTGGCGAGACAGCTCATAATGCCATCTCTTTCACTCTTGGTTGGTCTTAACAAGGGTAAAGGAGATAGTATTAAGATCTCAGTCGCCAGCTGATATTGCGGCAAGTATAATGAGCACCCCACCCGCGTAGGTACCCTTCCCCGCGCACGCCCTTCTTGCTCAATTGAGTTTTATTTTGCCAGATAGTAAAAAAACCGTGGATCAAAATGACCCAAATTATGAATGATGTCTCAATGTGGTATTATAATATTGTAGACGTAAACTTAATAATATGAATTTTTTTTTGTGGCAGATACAGGGTGTTAATTAGAAAAAAATTTTTTTTAAATAAAAGCGGTGGATGAATTTGACACAGATTTGTTTGAATAACATATAACAATGTTCTGTAAAGTACAACACTTCACTTATCGACTCTAATATTTTTTTAGGCGTTTTAGGATCAATATTAGGTATTTATTAAATGCCATTATAGCCGTGGATGAAAATGACACAAAATGCGTGTGTACGTCGGAAGCCACTTTGCCTTTACAGGGAAACAAAGAATTTCGTCTCGAATATTTTTTTTACAGAATGCTGATTGAAAAAAGAAATACCTAAATTTCTACCTAAGCAAATACCTAGGATGACACAAAATATTATTTTTAGGTTTAGTATATGGTCTGGAAACTATATATAAAAAATAAGCAACATTAATATTCTTATAACCTCAGAAGTTATTGGTACAGGTCTATATGCTTGACTAAGTTTACAATGCCGCATTGTTGTGCATTTGGATGTTCGAAGAAAGGTAAATTATTTTGTCTAGAATTACTACTACTAGACATTTTCTGTTGTTACTGCGATTCGAGATGTTAAAATGGTCACGCAGATGTTACACCATTTGAATTTATTTAAAAAAATAACTTATTTCAGGTGCGGTGCTGCACGTTTTTCCAAATCCAAACAAACACCCTGATCGATTTAAAGTTTGGGTTCAGCTTATTGGGGGCAAGTTGGGCACCCCATCAGATTATGAATTTTATAAAAAAAGAGGATTTGCGATCTTCATTTTACCGAAGAACATAGGAATCGCTTTAAGCGATTAAATGCTATAGCAGTACCGACCCTATGTCTACTTGGTAAGTTTCTATTATGTATAACGTAAAAACACAATAATAACATTTTATACCGCCACAGTATGCCTGATTGACTGTTTTCAAGCCTAAATCACTATACTGATTGTGCTAAAGTTGTACCAAAAAATAGCAGTTAAATTTAATAAATCTAATAATAATAAATAAATAATATAGGACATTATTAAGCGAGGTTTAGACTAGCAAGAACTTGCATGCAATTTACGGGTTGGACTAAAGCAAAGGGGGCGCAGGACTTAGAAATTTTTTGATGGGGTTGGTGTTATTATGACACCTATTTTTTATGATGCTATCGTATAGAAGACGCTAAAATAAGCAAGTTTTGTAGAAAAAACTTTTTCTCTAAAATCAAAAATGGCCGAGATATTGGACCTGAAAGTTGAGCCGATTTTTAGGACATAGAAAAAGTTCGATGGGTGTTGTTGTCATTATGAGTCATAATGACAACAACACCCATCGAACTTTTTCTATGTCCTAAAAATAGGGGTCATAATTTATGACCCCTATTTTTTATGATGCTATCGTATAGAAGACGCTAAAATAAGCATGTTTGGAACAGTAAATTTAAGTAACAGAGACAAGATAGGTGCGACGACGAGCGAAGCGAGGAGGAGTGTGTTAGGTTGACCGCGATGATCGCGATCGCCAGAACAGACATGTTATTGTACCTACTAAAAAAAATCTAAGTCTTTTTTTGCACCCCCTTTGCCAATTTTGAAGTCTATTATCTCGGTCATTTTTGATTTTAGAGAAAAAGTTTTTTCTATAAAACATGCTTGTCCTTGTTGTTTGAAGTCCTTATATTGCGCCCCCTTTGCTTTAGGCGGACCACGATATATATAACATATAAACTTTTATATAAATACTTAAATACATATAAAACACCCATGACTCAGCAACAAATGTCCGAGCTCATCACACGAAAGAATGCCGTTACCTACCGGTTTAGAACCCGGGACGGGACCATCGGCTTCATAGGCAGGGTCACTACCTACTAGGCAAGACAGGTCGTCAAAAGTGAATGCGAATGACATTAAAATTTGGAACTGAACTTATGCAACAATTTTGCATATTATATGCCTCGTGTAAAGTCAGCAATGCCATTGCAGGGGGGGGGGTCACTTTTTTCTGCAGATGACTACCAGCGCGAGCTACGCGCTACGAGCATAGCCGACAACATGAGAATCCACCACAACATCCACCTTTCAAGATGTTGCTCCTGTAACTGACATTCAGCCCACCTTTCATTCTGCTGCTTCTGCGCCAGGTAATTCACGATCCTTCCGCCATAGGTATCCTTTTTTAGGGTTCCGTACCCAAAGGGTATTACTAAGACTCGGCTGTCCGTCTGTCCGTCTGTCACCAGGCTGTATTTCATGAACCGTGATAGCTAGACAGTTGAAATTTTCACAGATGATGTATTTCTGTTGCCGCTATAACAACAAATACTAAAAACAGAATAATATAAATATTTAAATGGGGCTCCCATACAACAAACGTGATTTTTTTGCTGTTTTTTTCCGTAATGGTATGGAACCCTTCGTGCGCGAGTCCGACTCGCACTTGGCCGGTTTTATTTACGTCAACTTAGAAGTTTGATTTTGTCCCAGCTTCAAGGGACTGTAGACCTGTTATACTTAGGTATATAGTTTTGATTTCTACTCTATACCTCCACGACTTCTCGAGATAAAGGATCTTTAGCGACGTGACAGCGGACGTACAGAGTCGATATTTATCAAATTATCCCCCAAATATGTGGGTAGTGACTGTTTATGTCATTGCGATTATCTATATAAATAAGTTTTTGCGAAAAAAATAGTTTGGTATGTACAACTTTTTATTGCTGACTGTAGGTAGGTACTTTTCTTTCCACGTGCCGTGCAAATATACTCTTCGAGACAATGCTAACAATCCGAAACACAATTAGTTTGCGTTGGTTTATCACAGAGTTCTCAAGACCAAGTCCTGTCTCCGTCATCAGATCAGCTCCACGTCATCATAATATTGGATTGTCATCCGATTTACATGTGTATGCAAAATTTCAGCTCAATCGGAAGTCGAGTAAAGTTCAAAGTGTTTTTATTTAATAGTAGTAGTGTTTGGTAGTAGTGTTTTTATGTAATAGTAGTGGGTCAAATTTGCTTTAACATCCAAGATTTGACCCACGCTAACTAACATTCAGTTCATACCTACCTCCTAACAGTCAAGTTAAATAAAAGCTTGTAAAAAGTGCAAAACGAATGTATCTAATTATCAAAGCTGCTCAAAAATGTCATGACAATCGATTGAGAAATGACAAACGGCGTACATACGAAAGCATATTTTAGACCTGTACCGCTGGCTATATTTTGACCCCTAGGTTATAAAAATATTAAAGTCAATTCTGTTTTCGCTTATGAATACTTTGTTAAGATGTAAATCTTACATTTTGTTTTGTGTCATATATATAATTTGCTTTTCTAGTAATTTGTTATTTTGTGGTAATAATTTTTTATTTTGAATTATCTTGGAGAAAAAAATATTCGAGAGAAAACATGTAACTGTGTTGCATTTAGGATAGTGTTTTTAGTGTGAAAACATAGTTTGTGTCAATTACGTCCACTGCAATCTGATACTATGTCATAATATTCTAAATGACAAAAAAAAAAATTAGAGTTAAAAAAAATTACTTAGGTCGAATTTAATCGTTTAAATAGGTCCATTAAATGATTTTGTGTCTTATTAAGGCATAGCTTCATAAGATATTTGATGATTTTGTTGTAACAGGCTGTCACCGTTACAAAAGAATATTAAAGATATTAGAGTTTACATCTTATTAATTTGAAATGCGGGATAAATAAGATGTATGAATTTGTGTCACTTGCATCCACTGCATAAACAAATATTACAAAAATATTATTTGCGTTCAAACGAAGCTAGCGGGCGGTCTGAATGGGCAACGGAGGCCGTGCAGGGTGGGGCCGCGGCGTGACCTTGCCGTACGCAACGCATGTTTACTTCGCCTGTGCGCCAAATTAACGCAACTTATTCAAAGAAGTTACGCAAACAACACAACAACAAGCAACAAGCAAGCAAAGAATGCGTCGAATTATCTTTTACCTATTTAAAACTCATAGATATTGTACAATGTCACCATTATGCAAAAGAACTGTAAGTACATGTTTGATTTGCGAGCGAGCTGGCAACATTGCGCAGGGAAATCTTAAAAATATCGCGTTTACGTGAACGCCACATACATTTGTGACAGTGATAGGGAAAAGGTACCACTAAAGTAAAATTTGGTTATTAATACCGTGACTTTCTTTCATTCTTTGATAAAAAAAATTGCTATTTATGCAACAAGTGCGGAAATCATCTTTACGCACGTGTATCATACAATGTTTTACTATGCATTGTGCGAGTAAATAAAAAAACATGTCATGGCAAATAAGTTTAATTATTAAAAGGAGTGTTTTAAATCGACACGAGTTGCGAATTACCTATTCGCACGTGTATCGTACGTTTTACAGTACATATGGCCCTTTAAACTTTCGACATATGCACGGTAAGTGCTCTTTTCCGCACTAGTGCGAGAAAGTAGCACCATATGTACTCTAAAAAAAAATTGAAAACAAAAAGCACTAGTGCGGAAAAGCAGTACTTTCCGCACGATATGGCTTCGTAGGAAACGCACTTTTCGAGCACATGCATTGTAAAAAAATATATAGGACTGTATCTCCTAAACCATGCGTCGTAGCGCAAAAATAATAAAATTTTCGTTCCCCTTTATGTAACCCAAAAATAATACATAAAAATACAATGAAAAAAAAAAGAAACAAAATCTTTATAGGGCTGTATTAGCTGTATCTCCTATATCGTGCATCGTAGCGCAAA
The DNA here is from genome assembly GCF_947568885.1 of Cydia strobilella. Taxonomy (NCBI): domain Eukaryota; kingdom Metazoa; phylum Arthropoda; class Insecta; order Lepidoptera; family Tortricidae; genus Cydia; species Cydia strobilella. The sequence continues at coordinate 30,041,623 of NC_086041.1, read as the reverse complement.
AATAATCAAATTTTCGCTCCCCTTTAAGAAGCCCCTAATTAAGATTTAAAAACGCAAAAAAGAAAAAAAAAGAGGAAAAAATCTTTATAGGGCTGCATCTCCTAAACCGTGCATCGTAGCACAAAAATAATCAAATTTTCGTTCCCCTTAAGAAATCCTTAATTAAAACTTTTAAAAAACCAGGAAAAAACTTTATAGAGCTATTATAGCTATATATATAGATATAATATCTCCTAAACCGTGCGTGGTGGCGCAAAAATAATAAAAATTTCGTTCCCCTTTATGAAGCCCCAAAGTAATATACTAAAAACACAATGAAAAAAAAGAAAAAAATAACAAAAAAACTTTATAGGGCTGTATCTCCTACACCGTGCATCGTAGCGCAAAAATAATTAAAAAAAATCCCTTTAAGAAACCCCTAATTAAGATTGAAAAACGCAAAAAAGAAAAAGTGGAAAAAAAAATCATTTTAGGGCTGTATCTCCTAAACCGTGCGTCGTAGCGCAAAAATAATAAAATTTTCGTTCCCCTTTACGGAACCCCAAAATAATATACAAAAAACACAATGAAAAAAAAAACAACAAAAAAAATCTTTATAGGGCTGCATCTCCTAAACCGTGCATCGTAGCGCAAAAATAATCAATTTTTCGTTCCCCTTTAAGGATCCCTTAATTAATACTTTAAAAAAAAAACAAAAAAAACAGGAAAAAATCTTTATAGAGCTATATCTCCTAAACCGTGCGTGGTAGCGCAAAAAGAACAAAATTTTCGTTCCCCTTTACGGAACCCCAAAATAATATACAAAAAACACAATGAAAAAAAAAAACAACAAAAAAAATCTTTATAGGGCTGCATCTCCTAAACCGTGCATCGTAGCACAAAAATAATCAAATTTTCGTTCCCCTTTAAGAAACCCTTAATTAAAACTTAAAAAAAAAAACCAGGAAAAAAAACTTTATAGAGCTATTATAGCTATATATTAGAGATCCACGCCGCAGCCAAAAAACCCGGCGGCGGCGCGCTGGGTTTTGAACCCGGCGCGGCGCGGCGTCGCCGGCGTGAGGACATTTTTTAGGAGGAATAATTAAAAAAAACATAACTATGCTAGGAATAAACATTTATTTCATATCTCCATCAATCACTGACTAAAAATTGTTTACAGTACAGCTACAGTGGTTGTAATTATCGTGAATAAAAAATATTTTGTTCACCTTTGCCGGATTTAAGCGCGATCGCTTAGCAGTCAAAACCATCCCAGCTACAGAAAACACCCTTTCACTGGGTGTACTTGTAGCTGGAATGCTTAAAAGTGACCGCGCCAACCCTGCAAGCTAAGGAAACATTTTTTTTGTTCCCAATACAATATCGCCTACCCTGTTCGTTCTGCATATCAATGATATGTTATTTACTAACAATATTCATTGCTATGCGGATGACAGCACTGGTGATAGCTGTTATACAGGTCGTGCAAACGCCCCCCCCTGAGCAGGTGTCGGAGTGCAGGATGCGACTTTGAGACTTGTGTCTGAGATCGAGACGTCCCTTGAATAGGTCTCCGAATGGGGTAGACGTAACCTCGTCCAGTTCAACCCTAGTAAGACACAAGTCTGCGCGTTTTCCGCCAAAAAAAACCCCATTTGTCACGGCGCCAAAGTTTCAGGGCATTCCCCTTACCACCGCTAAAAGTATCGCGATACTTGGTGTCGACATTACGAACGAAGTCCAGTTTCGTAGTCATCTGGAACAAAAAGCCAAACTGGCCTCCAAAAAACAGAGCCAAACAGTACTTCACACCGGGTCACCGACTTTTGTTATATAAAGTGCAGGTTCGACCTCATATGAAGTACTGTTCTCATCTCATCACTGGTCTGGCGCTCCACAATACCAGCTCCTTCCCCTTGACTCCATCCAACGGCGGGCAGTTCGTATTGTCGGCGATCCCGAACTTACTGTACAATGGGGAATGTTCCGAAGAACTTTTTGATCTGGTGTCATCGTCTCGTTTCTATCACCGCACGCACCTCCCGCCAAAGGAGCAAAACTCATCCTCACTTCTTAGACACATGGCACACCAAGAATAAGCGGGCATCTCGCTCGTTTCTTCCCAGAACGTGCAAAATGTGGAATGAGTTGCCTCCTGAGGTATTTCCTTTGCGCTTCGACATGGGATTCTTCAAGAAGCGGGTATTTAGGGTTCTCAAGGGTCGGCAATGCTTAATGGCTCCTGTGTTATTGCTTATGTCCATGGGCGACGATGACTGCTTCCCATCAGCCGGCTCGTCTGCTCGTTTGCTGACTATCACATAAAAAAACTAGTCAAGCCAAGCACTGCAATGAAGTGAGTGAGCCAGCGTTCGTTCTTTCACTTCACTCACGCGGCGTGATGGATAGATGATGCGGTGGGGATGGGGGTCAGTGGAGCGGGCGGGAGTGATGCATGCAGCGACCAGTCGCTAGCGCACGGAATGGCGACAGCGCATGGTTTGTTTTGGTCGGTTTGTTCATCATATTTATTCGAATTTCGAGGTCGGCGCGAAATTTTGAACGAATATAATATCTCCTAAACCGTACGTGGTGGCGCAAAAATAATAAAATTTTCGTTCCCCTTTATGCAACCCATAATTTATATTTAAAAAAAAAACGCAAAATTTAAAAAAAAAATCATTATAGGGCTGTATCTCTTAAACCATGCGTCGGCGTCGTAGCGCAAAAATAATTTAAAAAAACCCCTTTAAGAAACCCGTAATTAATACTTAAAAAAAAAACAAAAAAAAACAGGAAAAAAAACTTTATAGAGCTGTATCTCCTAAACCGTGCGTGGTACCGCAAAAATAATAAAATTTTCGTTCCCCTTTATGAAACCCCAAAGTAATATACAAAAAACACAATGTAAAAAAGAAAAAAAGAAAAAAAAACAATAAAAAAATCTTTATAGGGCTGTATCTCTTAAACCATGCGTCGTAGCGCAAAAATAATTTAAAAAACCCCTTTCAGAAACCCGTAATTAATACTTTAAAAAAAAAACAAAAAAAAACCAGGAAAAAAAACTTTATAGAGCTGTATCTCCTAAACCGTGCGTGGTACCGCAAAAACAATAAAATTTTCGTTCCCCTTTATGCAACCCATAATTTATATTTAAAAAAACGCAAAATTTAAAAAAAAAAATCTTTATAGGGCTGTATCTCCTAAACCATGCGTTGTAGCGCAAAAATAATAAAATTTTCGTTCCCCTTTATGAAGCCCCTAAATAATATACAAAAACACAAGAAAAAGAAAGAAAAAAATAATAACAAAAAAACATTATAAGGCTGTATCTCCTAAACCGTGCATCGTAGCGCAAAAATAATCAATATCCGTTCCCCTTTAAGAAGCCCCTAATTAAGATTTAAAAACGCAAAAAAGAAAGAGAAAAAAATCATTTTAGGGCTGTATCTCTAAACCGTGCGTCGTAGCGCAAAAATAATAAAATTTTCGTTCCCTTTTATGAAACCCCAAAGTAATAACAAAAAACGCAATGACAAAAAAAATAAAAAAAAACAACAAAAAAACTTTAGGGATGTATCTCCTAAACCGTGCATGGTAGCGAAAAATAATCAAATTTTCGTTCCCCTTAAGAAGCCCTTAATTAAGATTTAGAAACGTAAAAAAGAAAAAGAAAAAAATCTATATAGGGCTGTATCTCCTAAACCGTGCGTCGTAGCGCAAAAATAATCAACTTTTCGGTCCCCTTTATGTAACCATTAATTTATACAAAAAAAAACGCAAAAAAAAAGAGTTTTTTTTTATAGGGCTTGATCTCCTAAACCATGCGTCGTAGCGCAAAAATAATTAAATTTTCGTTCCCCTTTATGAAACCCCAAAGTAATATACAAAAAACACAATGTAAAAAAGAAAAAAACAATAAAAAAAACTTTATAGGGCTGTATCTCCTAAACCGTGCGTCGTAGCGCAAAAATAATCAAATTTTCTTTCCTCTTTATTCAACCCTTAATTTATATTTAAAAAAAAACGCTTTCACTAAACTGCTGTAACTCGGAAACTTAGAATCCACAAAGGGGACTTTACTAAATTATGACACATATTAAAGCCTGACCAGTAATATATGATCATTGTCAAGAGGGCGCTGTTCATTCTCATGTATAGGGTGACAGTTCAGTATAGTATGAAAAAATATTGCATTTAATGAACATCATCATCAATGTAATTAATGTTGCTTGCCACGCTTAAACATAACAAAAATCACAATAAATTGCGTCTTAAAATAAACTTAAAAAGTCTACTAAAAATCGAAACAAAAGTAATTTTTAAGTCGCTGTTGTGACATTCTCAATCAAAAGGTAGGTACCACTTTGTCGTTTACCATAAAGACGAAATTTGATTATATCTTTATACAAATAACCTGTCAGAGAAAGTGGTACCTTTTGATTAGGAACGTCACAAATGTTGGTCAGTATGAGGAGTGCAGCCTACAGTTTATTTTTAATTATATTTATATACCTACTACGGTAAGATTGATAAGACAATGTAATTATGCCTCCGAATGAAATAAATACACTGTATCGCAAAACTAAGTGGCGAGACAGCTCATAATGCCATCTCTTGGTTGGTCTTAACAAGGGTAAAGGAGATAGTATTAAGATCTCAGTCGCCAACTGATATTGCGGCAAGTATAATAAGCACCCCACCCGCGTAGGTACCCTTCCCCGCGCACGCCCTTCTTGCTCAATTGAGTTTTATTTTGCCAGATAGTAAAAAAACCGTGGATCAAAATGACCCAAATTATGAATGATGTCTCAATGTGGTATTATAATATTGTAGACGTAAACTTAATAACATGAATTTTTTTTTGTGGCAGATACAGGGTGTTAATTAGAAAAAATTTTTTTTTAAATAAAAGCGGTGGATGAATTTGACACAGATTTGTTTGAATAACATATAACAATGTTCTGTAAAGTACAACACTTCACTTACCGACTCTAATATTTTTTTAGGCGTTTTAGGATCAATATTAGGTATTTATTAAATGCCATTATACCCGTGGATGAAAATGACACAAAATGCGTGTGTACGTCGGAAGCCACTTTGCCTTTACAGGGAAACAAAGAATTTCGTCTCGAATATTTTTTTTACAGAATGCTGATTGAAAAAAGAAATACCTAAATTTCTACCTAAGCAAATACCTAGGATGACACAAAATATTATTTTTAGGTTTAGTATATGGTCTGGAAACTATATATAAAAAATAAGCAACATTAATATTCTTATAACCTCAGAAGTTATTGGTACAGGTCTATAATGCCATCTCTTGGTTGGTCTTAACAAGGGTAAAGGAGATAGTATTAAGATCTCAGTCGCCAACTGATATTGCGGCAAGTATAATAAGCACCCCACCCGCGTAGGTACCCTTCCCCGCGCACGCCCTTCTTGCTCAATTGAGTTTTATTTTGCCAGATAGTAAAAAAACCGTGGATCAAAATGACCCAAATTATGAATGATGTCTCAATGTGGTATTATAATATTGTAGACGTAAACTTAATAACATGAATTTTTTTTTGTGGCAGATACAGGGTGTTAATTAGAAAAATTTTTTTTTTAAATAAAAGCGGTGGATGAATTTGACACAGATTTGTTTGAATAACATATAACAATGTTCTGTAAAGTACAACACTTCACTTACCGACTCTAATATTTTTTTAGGCGTTTTAGGATCAATATTAGGTATTTATTAAATGCCATTATACCCGTGGATGAAAATGACACAAAATGCGTGTGTACGTCGGAAGCCACTTTGCCTTTACAGGGAAACAAAGAATTTCGTCTCGAATATTTTTTTTACAGAATGCTGATTGAAAAAAGAAATACCTAAATTTCTACCTAAGCAAATACCTAGGATGACACAAAATATTATTTTTAGGTTTAGTATATGGTCTGGAAACTATATATAAAAAATAAGCAACATTAATATTCTTATAACCTCAGAAGTTATTGGTACAGGTCTATTTACCTACCTAAGCTGAAAAGGAGATGTTTCGCTTGCTTTCGCTCACTCAGTCATCACTTCACCAGTGTCTGGGCTTATTATTATAATTATTAATTATAGCAATATAGGTATACTGTTAACGGTACTTTCGAATCGTAATTTCGGTTAGCTCGGGATTTGGTACCTGCGTCCCAAACCTACCTACGTACCTATTTTTCCACCCGATAAATATACTTTTAATTTTTTTTTTAATACGTCGGTGGCAAACAAGCATGCGGCCCGCCTGATTAAGCAGTCACCGTAGCCTATGGATGCCTGCAACTCCAGAGGTGTTACTGTTATAGTTATACGTGCACGTTGCCGACCCTAAAACTACGCACCCTCGTTGAACTCTAAATAAATGATATAAATATATTTAACATAAATTTTGTATGTAAACATATGTTTAATACGCTTTTTCAGGCACATCATGCGCCCAACATAAGTACTTCTCTTGGGATTCACAATCAACCTACCTTTCATTTCGCTACTTCTGCCCCAGGGTGGCCCCAGGTAAATAACAATCCTTGCACTCACATACTAACTGTGCGTCACGTAATTACGTACATGTGTGTGTGTGTGTGTGTGTGTGTGTGTGTTTTTTATTTATTTAATCGACAGATGTCCAACACCTAGCACTACCTAGCTCGCGCTATACGCTCAAATTTGATATAATAATACATAATGTATTAATACGAAATGATACAAATAGGTAAAGCATGGCTTGGCCCAACTTATTTTTAGGACTTTACTAAGACTCCTCTGTCCGTCTGTTCGTCTGTCTGTCATTAGGCTATATCTCTTGAACCGTGAGTGCTTAGACATTAGAAATTTTCACAAATGATATATTTCTGTTGCCGCTTTATCATCAAATACTAAAAACAGAATAAAATAAATATTTAAGTGGGGCTCCTATTCAACAAACGCGATTTTTTGCCGTTTTTTTGCGTAATGGTACGGAACCCTTCGTGCGCGAGCCCGACTTGCACTTGGCCAGTTTTTTTATGTATGTTCGCCGATAACTCCGACACCCGTGATCCGATTTGACTGATTTGAGTAATAATTTTTTAGTTTGAAAGGAGGTCCTCAATTTTTAGGATTACGTACCCAAAGGGTAAAAACGGGACCCTATTACTAAGACTCTGTCTGCTGTCTATCTGTCTGTCTGTCTGTCTATCTGTCTGTCTGTCTGTCCGTCTGTCACCAGGCTGTATCTCACGAACCGTGATAGCTAGACAGTTGAAATTTTCACAGATGATGTATTTCTGTTGCCGCTATAATAACAAATACTCCGCCGTGATTCGCGCATGAGTGTGGAGGGCCCACTCGAAACAGAATAAAATAAATATTTAAGTGGGGCTCCCATACAACAAACGTGATTTTTTTGCGTAATGGTACGGAACTCTTCGTGCGCGAGCCCGACTCGCACTTGGCCGATTTTTAAAGGTACATTACATGTATAGTGAGTTGGGTGTTTTCTTAAGCAACTCGAACATTTTCTCTCGAAAACCATCAATTTGATGAAGTGAATCTGATGATGATGATTTTTTGATAATAATGTTATTTTATAATATGCAGTATGTTCAGCGATTACTCCGACACCTTCCTGTGCACTGTGGTTCGATTTGAACAATTATTTTTTTTAATTTGAAAGACGTTACCTCCATAGTGGTCGCATAATATATTTTTTGGATCTGATGATAGTAATTTTGGAATACATATATGTTATCCATGAGGAATTGAGGGAACTCCTTGATTTTTAGGGTTCCGTACCAAAAGGGTAAAAACGGGACCCTATTACTAAGACTCCGCTGTCCGTCTGTCTGTCACCAGGCTGTATTTCATCAACCGTGATAGCTAGACAGTTGAAATTTTCACAGATGATAGTTGATGTTCGCTATAACAACCAATACTAAAAAGTACGGAACCCTCGGTGGGCGAGTCCGTCTTGCACTTGTCCAGTTTTTTTAAGGCACGTATATGGTGATTTCGGTGTCTTATAAAGTAACTCAAGCATTTAATCCGGAAAACTACTAATGTTAGGGGGTGGACCTGGTGATGTAGACCACGGACTATATAGTGGAACTTTTCTATTATTGGGTATATTATGATTGAGTGTATTATGATTTACAATGTAGGTAGTACTGGAAATGACTAAAGAGACTAAGAGGTGAGGGGTAGGTGTGAGAAGTGAAGACTGAAGACGGTAGAGGGTGGTGTTTTGAGGTTGGGGCTTGACGATTCATGATCCGAGAGGCTAGGCAGTTGAGAGGTGGCTTATAAACGTGAAAATATTTCTGTCTGACTCTTTATCATTTTCACGGCTAAACAACCGAACCGATTCAACTGATTTAGGTGAAATTCTGCATGAAGCTAAAAAGTTTAAGCCCTGCAGGTAGTCCTTGATTTGTTTTATATTTTTAATTTATCTGGTAGAGGGACGGCAATATAATTTAGTCTCAATCCTACGCTTGCGTGCTATGGACAGTTAAAAATAATATACGCAGGCAATACATAAACGCATTGGATTTATACTGACGTACTGTGTTAGTTACTAGGTACCTACAGAAAGCAGGTTCATTGCATGATTATGATTTATAATTGTTATATATTTGCTGTGACTTATTTTTCAAGAGTGTTTTTAATAAAAAGACACTTCAAAATCGCTTACCTTCTTTCTAAATTTTCTATTGTAAAAAATACGAAGTAGGTACATATAGTTTAGAATTATGAATGACACCTCTAAGTCTACTGAAGAGTTTGACCCTTTATGTCATAAGTCGTAGCATTACGTTGGAGTTTTCTTTTTTATAAATATAAGCTTTATAATACTTTCAGGCACCAGGCACTGCCAGCGCCCAACATTTGCTCCTAGAATTGACTATCAGCACATCTTTCATTCTGCTGCTTCTATGCCAGGTATTTGATGGTTTCTATTATGTCAAGTGAAGTGATATAGGATTGAAGAGCATGAGTAGTAGTAGTCAACTACATACCGAGGAAGCTTTTATTTTGTAGTTTCGCCATGTCCGTCTACATGCCTGTCTGTATGTCTGTCCGTCCGTAGCTTTGTTACATGATCGAAAGGCATCCGATTCGCACATCGCTCCGGTATTTTAGCGATAAAACGCTATGCGCGTATTATAGCGACATTCCGCTTGCACGTCGGAATCGGACGCAGTGTGCCATGTGCCTTAGTACTAGAAAGCTGCAATTTGATATGGATATATAAAAAACAATGATGACGACAAATGGTAGAATAAAGACTAGAAATAGTTATTTGTACCGTACCGTAGTATGAAGTTCATGGCCTTCACTAAATTAAAAAGCTACATTGTTTCACTCCCTGGAGTGAGGAAAGTCGCACTTTCCTCACTCCAGGGAGTGACGAAAGTAGGCTTGTTCGAGCTGCTGAGGTGAAAAAATATTTTACAGTACATATGGTGCTACTTTCTCGCACTAGTGCGTAAAGAGCACTTTTCGTCCATATGTCGAAAGTTTAAAGGGCCATATGTACTGTAAAACGTTGTACGATACACGTGCGAAAAGGTAATTCGCAACTCGTGTCGATTTAAAACACTCCCTGCGGTCGTGTTTTAATTTATCGCCACTCGTTTCGAATTTTCTCTTATCCGCACTTGTATCGTAAATAACTATTTTAGCGTACCTCCCCCACACGTATTTTTTTTGCTTCAACCCTATGTTAACCTGTACAACATCCAACGTGTTATTGGACTTATTGGATAGGTCTTCTCTTGGACAGAATGGTAACTACGGAGCCCTACACTGAGCATGGCTCAACCTGCTCTTGACCGGTTTTTATTACAAGCTTTTATTTTTCTAGCAATATTTGTGTTTTGGAGTATTAAAATTAAAATTCTCTATTAAGTCGAGGTGACAAAAACCGTTCTGTCAGCTACGGCCTTGTCTTTTAATAAAAAATAAAAAAGCGCCTGCAAGTTTAGCATGGCAAATACATCAAATAGATTTCTTGCTTAAATTGAAACAATTTGTATGTACGTATATATTGTACGCATGTTCGGGTCAAATCTTACAAGCCTAGACCAACTTCTCATTATTAGGTTGAGCTAAAAGTTCACTTACTTATTATGTAAGTCGGGTGACAATACAGTACATATTATGGTTCCATCGAGCTTATCTGATGATGGACATAGGAAGTGGCCATAAGAACTCTGCGATAAAACAACACAACCTAATTGAGTCTCGGTGAGTTTCGTAAATCGCCAGTGTGATATAGGGCTCTTAGCGATAAAAAGCTGTATTTTCTTTTCTGTATTTTGATTCTGGATCAAAAAGGGAATCAATTACCATTAATTTATTTTTTTATTGAAATACATGTGAGAAACATGAATACTAAATATTTTTCTAAGGTCTCGATAGTTATGAAATAGTGGTGAGATTGTTAGGTCTCCTATTTTCGGAAGTACTTACCTAAACAATGATTATGTAGATTTATTTGTATTGTTTTCTTCTAGTTACGCCCGCTATACAACAGTCTGAGGTGCCTACCATCATCAACAACGTATGTACTGCAGATTCTTCTGTATTTGCAGAACATAATTATAGTGTGATGAGTCGTTCGAAAAGAAAGACATTAAATGAAGGTAAATATTTATAACGTCACCAATTATTATAACAAGATATATAATAACATTTAGTTATATTTAGTTACATTTAGTTTTGACATTTAGTTATATTTTGTTTTACAAAAAGGTGTGGATTAGTATTCCTGGTGTGTGATTATAATGCCACCACCTCTGCATTATGCGCTGCTGCGCCAAATTCCTTTTCGGCATAACCTCTTTTACATAAAAACTCGAAGGTACTACTACTAGGACTACTGGCCAACGAGACAGGACAATATTGAATAGCAATTGTAGCCCGCTAAAGTTGATATACTTATATTATCGCTCCGGCCGCATACCGCAAGAATATTGAACAACCGCTCAAGAAGATTAAGTTTTGGAATGATAGACGAGGATACAGTTTTACAATGGGGCGTTTATATAGCTTACTAGCGATTTTCGTCTGTAGCCTTACTTAGGGAATGCCGCTTGCGTGTGCTCCCGTTAGTGGCATTGTTTCTGCCCGTATGTGTTCCACATCAGTAGTTGACGTCGGACTTTGACTATCATTTCTGACTTTTGTCTTTTGCAATGGATCTCATCCCATCCTAAAAACAAACCTGATCGATTGATACCATAAATAAAAATTTGACATCTTAGCCTATTGTAGAAATAAAAATACAGTTGATGATAAAAAGTTGTATCAACAATAAATTTGGTGACATAAAAAACTTAAATTTATAGTGACAGACTAAAACCAAAATTTATTAAAAATTATACGTATAATATTATAATTTTGTTTTCTTTCAGGTTCGAACAAACGTGAGGTGCAGCTTAAGGTAAAACAACTTCAAATGGAAGATAACCGTTTGCCCAAAAGGGGACTTTCATACAAGCACTGCCGCGTTCCAGACAGTATGACATTGTGCAGCACATGACGAAACCAGCTCAGCTTTTAGTGAAAATGCAATAACAATCAACGAAGCACCCTAAAGGACGACGCTATTCACTAAAAGAAAAAAAATATGGCATTCTCGCTTTACAAATAGAGTCCGAAGTGCTAATACAGGCTGTTGTGTGAATATTTTTCACTTCCACCTGGCAAAACGATGAAAAGATTATTAGGCGAAATTAAACTTACCACAGTGGCATAAACACAATTATATTCGAAGGAATTAAACACAAAATAACCAATCAGATAGCAGTCGCTTTCGTAAAAACTAGTGCCTACGCCGATTCTTAGGATTACTTGTCAAGCGGATCCCAGGCTCCCATGAGTCGTGGCAAAATGCCGGGATAACGCACGGAAGATGATGAGGAAGGACCTTTCACATCTCCAAACTTCATGCATTAACCGTAAAGACTATGCGTCTCTGTAATATGGTACAATTTTGACTTATTGGACACGTATTAGTTGTGTATTCCGTAGCATTCGTTTATAAGACTGTTAGCTTAGTCTCCTGACGCAAAACAATTACTTACATATTTCATATTCGCTAGGCTAGGTGCACGACGGGTGCTGCTGTCCTTATTTTGTGGGCTTCTCTACGGGAGTGAAATTATCAAACTGATGCTGCTAGAATTCATGTGGGACATTCCATAATATTATGTGTGTTCTCCCTCCACCGACTGCACTTTGCTAATAATTTCATTTTAACATGTGCCTAAGCCTTTCTCACTTCAAGGACCGCACGGAAGACCAGCGCTGGCTTTATATCTAGCATTACGCTGAGTTGGGTCCATTTCGTGATGCACACTTAACATATCAGAACCAAAACGTATTGTTACTAAAATTATAGGCAAAAAGTTGTATCTACTGATATACATACATACATACATATAATCACGCCTATTTCCCGGAGGGGTAGGCAGAGACCACGGATTTCCACTTGCTACGATCCTGACATACCTATTTCGCTTCCTTCAATTTCATAACATTCCTCATACACCTCACAATGTGTTTACATTTTGTTAGATAGATAATTCACTATTTATTACCGTTATGTTAAAATGTCATTTTGGTCGGATGTTCATATCCAAAGTTATATGGAATTCGTGTCTTTTATTTTCATCAAAATAAATATTGTTTTTTTGACATTAGGGACCTTTAATATCTCCAAATTGAATATATTATTGACGAATCGAATTTAATTTCCTTGCTTCATTTTTATATTGTACAGACTGTATTGTAACGTTTAGTATAAATACAAGTTGGCAGATATTTATTTTGATAAAAAAAACTAATATGTTTAATATAAATTTATGTCCATCTGTACATTTTTAATGTCTGCTTTGGCTTAGGTTATTTGATTTTCTTATAAATTGTTTCATACTAAAATGCATGGACTTTCAGCAAAAAAGAGAAAATCTGTTATAGACAAATGGTGTACTTGTAATAAATTATTTACCTACTGAAAGCTTGCTAAGCTTGAAAATGTACATAAAAATATCTTTATTTAATCGTTTTTATTTATTTATTAAATAATATCATTATCTCTAAGAGCCACGACGCTAATTGCCAGATCTCTTCTAATTGCCATGGTGTGATAGTAAGCTCCCAACGCTAATTGGTAGGCCTTCACCTGTTCTTATTAGCTTTATATTGTAAATTTTAACGAAAGCCTAGGCTCCATGGATTGTTGTGTATGTACATATAAAAAAGTCTTTATTTAATCGGTTTTTTCTTATTACATAATATCTTTCCCTCTAAGAGCCATGACGCTAATTCTCCGGTCTCTTCCAATTGCTATCGTGTGATACGTTTATTGTGGTATAAAGTATATGTTTTTTATAAACTGAAATAGATATCATACACTGAAGAAAAAGTGACCAAGTCCACCACAAACATAGTAGCAATCAATTTATTGTACACAACACAGGTTTACAAAAATACTTTATCAGAAATCAGAAATATTTATTGTGTAAACTGTGTAGGTATAAGAAGTTTAACTAGGAACATTTTTTGATAAACATAAACATATAGTAATGGAAGTACAAAGGCGAATTTATCCCTATAAGGGATCTCTTCCAAATAACCTTTGAGTAGATGAGTGGGAAACTAGGCAGGTTAAGTAAAATTATGTTTACCCATGCATGAGGTAGATATTGCCTCCTGTATTTGTATATGTTGCGATGTTTTCCTCATGTAAATGTTATATCGACATGTGTAGTAAACTTTTGGCTCATGTATTTGTAAATGTGACGATGTTTTCTTCATGTAAATGTTATACCGACTTGTGTAATAAACTTTTGAATTTTAAATTATGAAATATCAACTATCTTTTCTTTCCAATTTATACTCACCTTATTATTTTATTTTATCCAGTATTTAACGAGCTACTTTATTATAATTTTCTTGTTAAAATCATGCTTTGTATAACATTGTATTGTACTTACTTTTCCTGTATGTCTTTACAATATGTGCTTGCCAATATATCTTACATCAAGCAAATATTATAATAAAGTTGTTGATTAATGGGTACTAGAAAAGCAAACTCGATATAACAAATTATAGATATATGACCCTGTTTACATATTGATTAGTGTTTAGTGTGAGTTTATACATTTTTAACAAATGTATGAAGTCGTACTAAACATTAATCAATATGTAAACAGGCCCTGTAGGTATGAATATTGACGTTAATGCTTGTTGTTCAGATTTACAGATGGCGCTTCAAAATGGATACAAAAAAGTTCCACGAGAGGGCTCTCTTTCTCCTATATATTATACTACTCTTTGTTGTACTACTTGTCGTATAATGATCGTTTTTTTTGTAATAATAATAATAAGAATTAAAATTGAACATAAGTATAAATGAAGTTACAATTAATATTAACAAAACAATGCAATTTGCATGGATAGCTAATTAGGTAGGTATATATACTTAGCGAATCTATTTAGTGTATTAGGTATTGTGGTAACCAGTGGTAACAATAACAATGCAGCACATAAAGCATTAAATGGCTTATCATGACTATCTTTTAATCGCTTTCTTATCATACGTAACTGTTATGTAATTGTAATGTAAACATTGCAATACTTTAGTTGCCTTAATAGTGTTCTGATTTGTCGGTTGTCTTTTTTTACGAATGTGAAGTTATTTTCGTTTATACTCACGGCAAGTAAGTAATCCTTTCATGCCTTATTTATACGTAAAACCGGCTTTATTGTCTTTAGAGAATGAAAAATCCGGATTTTCTTCCCTCTCCATGTCTAGCCCAGACAGCCCAGTAACAGAGATAACCAAAGAGAATAACACTACGTTCAGACGGTTCAGAGATAACAAAGTTGGATTTGCCATATTGTCATTTTCGTAATTTTTCAACAGAACGGGTCATTCTTCCAATTTCTTTGTTGTACATTTATACCCAACAAAGTGGCATCCCACTGTAGCGCCAGCCCAGGTAGCATCCGTTAAAATGGCGAGGCAAACTAAAGAACGAAAGGGATTAAAGTAGACTTTGATTTCGCCTCCAAAAAACCTGCCGGGCGAGATAACTCCAAGACCTCTGTCTCTTTCTTTAGGGCGACCAAGGTATTTTCATATACAACAAGTAACAAGTACTGTCAAAAATGTAAATAGATAAAAGGTACTCTAACTTCATTATGTTAAAGTTTAATTTCGCTTGGTAAGGAGAAAAACGTGCCATGCTAAATGTTGCCATTTAGAAAATAATGCTCCTTTTTCTAGTTATTATATTTTGAATGATATTTAAAAATAATTTATTATTTATACTTACATGTCTATAAATTATATACTTTTGTATATTGTATGTACACAAAAGCGGGTACGCTCGAAGCTGACCTTCACTACATTTATTGTATTTCCTACGTTTTTGTTGTCATATTTCTATGAAAATAATAATGACACTGCCCTAATTTGTTCTGTTCAAGTCGGTGCAAAGTTAGCCTAGACAGACTCTACAGCTCTACAGATAGAGTTGTTAGACCAAGATAAGTCTTCAACGATTTTGATTTTGTCATGGGGTCCATTGATTGATGACTTGATGAGACATTTGAATCTAGTAGAACTTAAGGCTATAGTGTCAGTGTCAAATCTTGACAGTTGAGTAGACATTGACAATCAGCTGATCCTTTTCCTTGACCCAAGTTTCGCGTTCGATGTAGCATATTCTCGAAATCGCCGTCCTTTTTTTATTTGTGCAACTTATATCTTTGTATCCTTTTTTATCGACATCGAACTAAGAATGAAGAATATTAACGTCATGAAATCATGATCGCCAGACGCCAGTTCGCCACGTCTATCGCCTATCAGTTTCAGACGTTCGTCAGTTTGATATCTCACGTAGAGTTATCAGGTCGGCTACGATAACTTAAAATAGTCTGGGGGTGTTTATGTTCGAATCCCAGCCATGACAAATGTACAGACAGTTTACTTTGCGATATATTTTTTTGTGATTTACATTTGCACTTACAAAACACATGACATGATGATGCAATAAAAGTTTGACTACAGAAATCAAGTTCAAAGTGCTAAAACAATTGGCGTCGAATCGATTTCTACAGTGAAGCAAATATCGTGCGTCACTTGCCATAAAGCTAGGTTAATTAAGCAGAACATATTGAATGGTTGGGAAAATATTGTAATGTATGGTAAACGTGTGAAGTGATTTTAATGGTGGCACGTGCTGGACACTGTAGGACCCGCGAGAGAGGCTGTTGAAGCGGCCTACCATGACTGATATCAGTGCCGTCAGGTGAGGACCCAACAAATACTCTTTATTGCACACCTCAATAGGGAATATTACGCGAAACTCTGCGTATGGGGCGCCACTACCACAATCTGAGGGTCTATCGGGAGACAAGAAAATCGAAGTTTCGTTATCTAACATCTCTGTCACTTGCATATTCGAGTGATGGAGAGGCAGATAGCCAAGTTTCGGATTCGCGTTTCCCGGTAGGTCCTCTGTAAACAAACTGCCTTGATGCATCAATGTCATATTTTATTATCTCTGAAAACTTCTGTTAAAGGTACAGTATGTATAAGTTACTCTATGGTTTACTAAAAAGGCTAGTGCTCTGGTGGCAGAACATTGCAGTAATATCCCCTATTACTAACCAAGAAATAAAATTATGTAAACTGAGTATTATTGCATATAATGAATTTAAAATACATACAGTCAGCTTTATATTAGCTTAGCATCTTAACATACAAATTTCTATGCAGGGGTTTACCTTTAAGCTGCAGCTTTTCAAATCCTTTACAGTGTTTGCGGTCAGCGGGAGATTAATTTGTAAATCCATATAATCCATTTACATAGTTTTACTTCATGAGTACTAAAACCAAACCCAATCCAAATCACGGTAACCAAAGACAATATTATTACTAACCGAGGTTTGTCTGCACAAAAATGGCCATGTCCTCATTGTGAAGCCAAAATCATCTGACCAACAGGTAGTATTTTTCTAACATCTTGCTCACATTCAATCTGGTCACTTGGATCTGTCTCGTTTTAAATATCAAAACTTGCACCAGCCATCACGTCTGAATTTTCCATGATTTTCATTGATTTGCATGATTTGATTTCCATGATGACAGTTTGGAATCGGTCCGGGGATTGTCAAATTGAAATCTGGAAACTTTTGCCAAGGAAACACCTAGAAGTAATCTTATTCTTCAAATAATAATTATTTTCTGAAGTAACTTGGAGAAAAATGATATTTTAACCGCCATTTTTGAACTGTCTGTGAATCTGCAAAGTGAATGAGAGCCCTTCCCCATCCTCTAGAATTCCACATGATTATGGCTACACAATAATTTACTTCTTGTAATATTTTATTTCTGACTGTATTTAAAATAAATTATTTTACAAAAATAAAGCACCAGAAGATTAATAAAGAAACATAGACAGCAGTTATTTTTAGACACAATTTCTATTTTAAAACCCGTATAAAACTATAAAGAGTAGGTAATTTGATTGTGACGTCACATACAAGTGTTTCATATAAATTCCATAGTAGCAAAATCGTTCTAACAGTTCGAAAAAAGAAACTGATTTGACTAGTAGTCAAATACCCTATTGCATTGCCATATATTGCAGTTTGTGTGTGTGTGTGCAGGTATCTTCTCACTAAGTAGCTATCCTCTGCACCCTTCCGATGTTTGCTGTGCCCTGCACGGACTCACTGTTCTGACACACTAGCACCCTTCATTTGACTCACTTGTAAGTTGCTTCTTCATAATTTATTTCTATCCTCCTAAGGCCCAAGGTCCTACCGATAGTACTTTTTCAGTTAGATGAAATTTAAACCATATTCAATTGGAACAAAGTTGCATTTCTTTTGTTTCGTTAAATTTTCAAACAAATAAGAATCAACTCAATTCCTTGCACTATAAGTCCAAAATTCAGTGGCAAATTTTGGTGTTTTGCATTTGTATGGCTGGGCCTTAGGAGGCTATAACATAGTTATCTGATAAAGTATCATACTTTTCTTATGTTCTCATTTTGATGATCTCATTTACAAGAAACAGATTCAATTATAAATCATCAACATTGAAATTTTTACCACTTCCTAGTTATAGTAAAAACTATTTAAAACGCTGGAATTCATTTGAGATCTCATCTGCCAATGAATCTGCCATCTGCAAACGCATAACATATTTTTTTTAACCTTAGTTTTGCAATTTTTTAACCTTAATTTACTGTCACCCTAGAAATTGCTTTGTATCTTTCCCTTTAGGCCAACTAATCTGTCATGAAAATATAATTAAATTGGATTACCAACCATCGATAGACAATAAATCATGAAATCTTAATATGAGTTGAGTCTGTTTGTAAAGCGAGGTTTAGACTAGCAAGAACTTGCATGCAACTAACGTTACATTACTGACTACTAAGGTAAATTGTATTCAAAATGTTTATCAGATACCGCAATGTAATGAGAATTGCATGCAAGTTCTTGCTAGTCTAAACCTTGCTTATTATTTAAGTACTCAAACATTTTCTATGCTTTGTAAACATACCTACATAATTTTCACAATCAACTTTACACTACATCTTTACAAAGGAATTTAGAAGCCAAAAATGTACATATAGTTGGTCAAGCAAATCGTGTCAGTAGAAAAAGGCGGCAAATTTTTAAAAATGTAGGCGCAAAGGTATATCTTCCCATAGTAAATTTGAATATCGCGCTTTTTTCTGACAAGATTTGCTTGACCAACTCCGTATATACCTATGTAACGAGATTGTTTAACCACAGAACACAGTACTACCGTACAGAAAGGACACTACCTACAAAACCGAAGTTTGACAGCGAGTCAGGGACGAATCATGCTGTCCTTTATGGCACTAACCCTTTCGGCTATTTAGGGTTGTCAAAATTAGAGTCATTATCTTATCTGTGATCGTGCACGCAAAGGGACGTCAAGTTGTGCCAACCCTAATAATTGCTCGGAGCAATGCTGAGCCGAACGGAGCCGAGAATGCCCGAAAGGATGTGTCTCCACTGGTTTAGCTAACTTAGTTTACACATTATAAGATAAGCATTGCAGTTTCATCACTGTTTACTTTGCCCCAGGGCATGCATTCAGTAAGATTAATTTGCTTATCAGATAACAATCCGTGACAATACCTACAAATGGTAAAATGTCACTGACTGCCACTTGTTATTTCATAATGAGGATGTGGTCCCGGTGCTGGTTGTCTATACAAAACTAGCACCTTAAGAGGAAAGTGGATGACCGATTCCCCAACCCCATACAAACGTGGTCCCCATTTTGCTCTGAATATTAACATTATAGAAAATATTTTTACGTAATTTGATGTATTTTAAGACGCGTGGTCTGGGCGGAGCTAAGCGCTCAGTACCCGCACTACCCGCTTACCCCGCTCACTGCTAAATATAACATAAGTAGGTATCTTGGTCAGAGAAAGTTACAATACTAAGTAAAAATAGGCACTAATTTGCTCCATCATCATTAGGATAAGAGTGGACTTAATTAAATAATTATTTTATGATGTCAGCTAAGAAAGTTAAATCTAAAATGTAAGATATCAGCATGTGTCTACCTCGTCTTAAGCTCGGGGGAGTCAAAGCGTTTCTGACCCTCGATCATTGTGCGAAGCGCCGGCGTGGGTTTAATGGGTAGGCACCTCTCTTTCTCAAAATGTCCTGACCTCAGGCCTGACGGACGATGGGTAACTGCATTCCCACAGCGTCAAAAAAAAAGTGCAAGGGTATATAGGGGATAGGACATATCATATGTGGAATTGGCGCATCCCATAGTTAAAAAAAGTCAGTTTCAAATGACCTATTTTAGTTGCCCAACATCTTAGTGTGCTTAATGATAGTTAGATATGGTGGTTAACCGGCATACCTAAGTCAGAACGTGACAGCGGTTTATTTGCACAGTTCGTTAATTAATGTATTTATCGTATAATTACATAGTTGCGCGTGAAGAGTTTGCTGTTCTTTACTCGACAGAAGGTCGATTGATCAAGTCTCGTTCAACTTTACGTTTATTTTAAATAAGTTTTTAATGCGTCAATTAAGAGCTATTACTTGGAAATGACCGGTTTATTTGTTAACACGCACATTTAGATACTCCGTAAAGATAAAAAGTCCCAGGTATAAAATATAACTGCATTTCTCATACAATTCAGTAATTTCAAACCAAGTCTTTTTTTGTATAACTAGTTTCGGTAAAGTATTGTATGGTATTGTACAGTAGGTACAGTGTGTGTGTTGTGTGTTATGGTGACTGAAGGCCCCGAAGACCAGCGCGCAGGCGCGGAGATCGAAGCGGCGCCGGCTTCGGTCGTAGAGCTGGGAGAAGCTCTTACGCATGCAGTAGATAGGTACGATAACTTCCTATATGACTTTATAGAAGTTGCTCAAGAAATTGAAGTTATAAAGATAAACCCATAGATTACATATAATTGATTCCAACTGGAACCTTTAGAAAATTCTGTTGACCATTATAAGCTCCGCTTGTTTTTGTTGTGGTTATCAACTGTGATTTAAATACAAGTAAATTTTGAGAGGTTAATATTGCTTTAAGCCACGACTTCGTAACTCCATAAACTGGAAATTGGTCTTTTTTTTTTGTAGAATCGAATGTTGTAATCGAAACAATTGCGGCGTCATCTGAGCTTAGCTTTGCGCAAGCGCATTTATCTTTCAATGCCCACTTGCACTAGTGTTTTTTTTAAATTCCGTGGAAACGAACGGTACGGAACTTTTTTTAAACTTTAAGTGTAGGTAAAGGCAGCAGACGTACGCCTTTATAAACATGGGTACCGTAGTCATTGTTTTGGCTAAACTGCGGAAACTCTGAAAGAAATGTTTGCACTAACACAAAAATTGCACTTGCGAACTATGTCTAACACCGGCCAAACAGGTCGACGCAAGAAATTCGGTTTTAGGATATTGATATAAATTTTTTTTACTACATCAGTATTTTGTTGAATTACTCAATGACTTGGGCTAATTATTTTTTTCAGTGATGATGGCATGAAATGAGAGACTGTGTTGAATGTGCAAATAATGTTTAAATATGAATCATTTCGATAAAAGAACTTTGATGACCGGGGTGACTTTGTCTCGTAATTATTGTTTACTACTGAGGGGATTTCATACAGACTGTTTTAACACTCCTCGGATATATTTTGTATGGGTTAATTGATAATAAGGGGCATGGTACACTGTGTCCGATTCGCACGTCGCTCCGAAGTTTGAGCAAGACAAGGGTCCCTACTTTAATGGAAACAAAACACGCTAAAAATAGCAGAAAAAAGAGAAAAAGGAACAATAAAAAGTGAACGCATAATCTGATGTACCATATGGCGTTAAGTCCGCCATTTGTACCTTTGATGTGCAATACAGTTTTAATAAATAAATGTGCCTTTATATAAATAATAGTTACCAATTTAATTAATATAATGTTTGTTAACTCTGATCTCACTTCACTCGCGATGGGTGAAGAATAGTCTCTAGCTAGAGAGCACTAAATAAAACACTGCGTTTGCTTCAGACTCTCTCAGTTCCTTAGACAGAGCCTCTGGATGCGCACCGTGTTCTAATTAATTTAGTTTACTTTAATGTTCTTCAAATCATTTATTACAACTTAGCATTTATGCTGCATTTTACCTGCGTGTGTGTTAATCAACATGAGTGACGGGTATGTTATCCTTGCATATTATTTTCATTGTTATTTTAGTTCGCTTACGTTTACCTATTATGTGTACCTATTTCATAATACATAAAATGATTAACGAGTTCCGATCAGGTTCCGATGTAATCAAGTGCCGGCAACATCGATTGGTAAAATCCTTTAAATACGAGCATAGCATATGATTGTTAGTACAATCATCATTAAATTCCTTTTAAGTGGCCAAGGTTGGTCGAAGTTCATAAATAGTTTCAAGTGTAGAGTTTTCTGAATTACCTATAATTAATTAAGTTACACTGTCGATCTGAAACTGACTGTCACTCTCGCAATATGGTGGGTACTAAGACATTTAATTTATTTTTATTATTGATATTTTTCAAAAAGTACGTATGTATTTACTTATGCTTGTAAATATTTACTCTGCATAGGTAAATATAATCCGCCTTCAAAAAGTTATCTCAATCTCTAAAATACTTACAGAGAAATTTTATCCGACTACGGCATAGCTAAAAGGAATTGTTATTCTATATTGATACTCTTTTACGTAAGGTTCGTTTTTGTGGTGGTGATTAAAGACTTTTTCAAAGTGCTCAACTCCTTAAAATGAGGCAAGCCGGTTCCTCGAGTTCCTTGCACAACTAATCGTATTTACTGTAGCATCGTTTGTACTCGTATACCAATGACCAATTTAAAACTGGAAAAGGTGGGGGTACAACGTACACCATATGAATTGTCCTTGGTCGGAATTGTCTTTTGATTGATTTGAAAGTTTAGTTAATAATAGCTGTCGTGTCTAATTTACCAAATGGTCCACGATTGATCGATCTTCTTTATCATTTATTTCCTAAGTTACCAACATCAGAAAGTTAACATAGGATCCGTTGCTTCCACCTTCCAGTCCTTACATCACTCGTTCGGAACCAGTTGGAAGTGTTGGAATACAAAACTTGTGTACGATTCAATCTGCACCAATCCGGGTAATATTTTGTACATGTAGTAATTAATAACTTAGTATTATCTGGTACCTAATATTTACAATTGTTATCATAATATTCATAATCAACGACCGCACATCAAATGGACAAGCGTTTATATATACATATCTGCCGCAACATTCGTACAGTATTATTAGAACTCACGCGATCGCTTGACTTGGTGTTCTCTGCGGTAGAGTTCCTCGCTTTAAGACAGTTGACTCTTAATCGCTAATACATAGTTTAAAGTGATCATAAAGTGAGAAAACGTACAAAAGTTTAAGCTTTAATGTTATCTGTGTCAAATTATTCTTCGTCTATTTAAAAACGCCTTATTGTAAAACTCGCTGGTTACAGGTTGAACGAGGACCGAGAACGCATTCCGTGCCTGAGCTCAGACAGCGACCGCACGATGTGGGGAGCACAGCGCCGCGTCCTCCTCCTGGACGTCCTGCTGGCCTGCTGGGGCGTGGGCACGTGGCTGGGCGTCAACGGGCTCTACGTCCAGCTGCCGCTGCTCGTGGAACGGCTGCCCGAGGGCTGGGCGCTGCCTTCATCCATGGTTTTAGCTGTCCAACTTGCCAACTTGGGATTAGTGGCTTACGCGCTGTTGCGCCGGCTCCGACCGCGAGCTTCTGACTCTCCCTACATCTACGGATTGCTAGTTGTAGGAACCCTCGCACTTGCACTCAATGCCTTCCTTTACGAGCAGACAGTGGCAAACCGCTCCCTCGCGTTCCTCTTCTTAACTTTCTTCGCGGCGCTCGTAGGATGTACGAGTTCTGTTTTATTCTATCCGTACTTGAG
Organism: Cydia strobilella; assembly: GCF_947568885.1. Taxonomy (NCBI): domain Eukaryota; kingdom Metazoa; phylum Arthropoda; class Insecta; order Lepidoptera; family Tortricidae; genus Cydia; species Cydia strobilella. The sequence continues at coordinate 30,018,105 of NC_086041.1, read as the reverse complement.
GCACTTCCGCGACGTGTATCTCGCGACGTATTTAGTCGGCGAAGGTTTGAGCGGATTCATCCCGGCTATCTTAGCTTTGATTCAGGGTATCGGCGGCGAGCCCACGTGCATACTCAACGATGAAGGTACAGGGCTGGTACCGGTCTATCCGCCGCCGCGATTCGACACGACTGTGTTCTTATTGCTGTTGTCAGGCTTGTCAGCGATGAGTTTGGCCAGCTTCGTAATAGTAGATCGATACAGTGGGTTCGCATCGGAGCGTGTGGAACCTGCCGCCGCCGCGAAGGATGACGAAGCGACATCCGAGCCGGTAGCGCTTCATCGCGGGCATTGGCTTTTCGTGTTGGTTCTCATGGGAGTTCTCAACGCGCTTTCAAACGGGGTTCTTCCGTCCGTGCAGTCGTACTCGTGCATGCCGTACGGGAACCTGGCATACCACCTGGCGGTGACGTTGGGCGCGATGGCGAACCCGGCGGCGTGCCTGGCGGGCGTGTGGCTGGCGCCGCTGCCGGGCCGCGTGCTGGGGGCGCTGCTGTCGGCCGCGGCGGTGCCGCTCGCCTACATCCTGGTCGCGGCGCTGCTCAGCCCCGAACCGCCGCTGCACCACCACGCCGGCGGAGCCGTTTTAGTGGTGAGTTTGCCTCATCTTCTATTAGATATTAGAAGAAAAAGAGATCAATGAACCAACAATGACAATGTAGTCGATTGGAGCCCTCGATCCTTTTAAGTTTCAATGTTTCAACATTAACCGCACATGTGCAAGGGAGACGGACCGTAATCCTTCTCTTTTGCTATTTTCGGTTCAATAATCAGATGAAGCGGTCCCGATAAAGATAAATTAAAGCATTTCAGTCTCAGCATTCTAGTGGCTTTCCACCAACTATACCTAGATGTACATGATATTTGAACTTCAAGCAATAGTTAGCAAGTGCAATAGACCGTCAGCAGGAGTTGAGTGACCGCATTCTCCTAATTCCAGGTGTTGTCGTGGACGCTGGTGAGCGGGGTGGTGTCGTACGCGCGCATGTGGGTGTACGGGTGGGCGAGGCGGGGCGGCGCGCGCGGCATGCGCGCCGCGGGGGTGGCCACGCAGGCGGGCTCGGCGGCGGGCTCCGCGCTGCTCTACGTGCTCGTCAACCACACCGCCATCTTCACACAGCCGCCCGCCTGCCCGCCCCTCAGATAGTATCTCCACTACTAAACTTGATGGCCACAATTAAGTTACACGTGTTTGGCTTGATGGTGCTTGATTTACACTTGTAGTTCTAATGAAGCTTACGACGCTGGATGTCAATGAAAGTTACTGAATTATGTGTGTTTTTAGATTTAATATAAGTATTTGATATAAGTATTTTGTGATATCAAAAATTACTGTTTTGCGACGAGTGGAAAGCTTGTTCTATTCGTAAGGCTAGGTTTTGTTTGAAGTTGTGTAGGGGCATTTTCATATGTTCCTAAGTATGTACGGGTAGTTCGCGGATGTAACAAAACTGACAGTTATGTGTTTTAAACTTATGTTAAGCTTAATTATGCAAATCACTGAATAAATATAAATAAATAAAAATGAAAATTCAAAAATACTTACCAGCTGAAATACTTACCGGCTGACGGCTGACCGTAGAAGTAAGTTTTATATGTGATATAGAATATGTTTGACAAACTGCAGGTAGAGTAGAGTACCTGCTCCTCAATTGGTCCTTGCTAAATGAGTTTCATATACTTGTTCGTAGTATCGGGTCCGTGAAACTACATTAAAGATTTTAAATATAGTTTTAATTGACAGCTCTTATATTATGGCTTTACTTGACGGGGCTTAGTAATGCACTTTATTTAAACCGAGTATTTATAGTAGATTGTAGGTACAACAAGGGCATAAAACGACCATTCAAGGGGTCATTCCGTCGTGAATCTCGTCAGACATTGATAGATACTGCACTTAACAGACTGTATCATGACTATCATATGTATGTGTGTCTATGTCTAGAATGTCATCTTATCATTGATCCAGTATATATAATGAACCCACTGTTATCTACTACACAATTTAACGTTTAGCTGCATAAGTGTAGGTACTTGTGTCCAGAGTTAAAAGTTAAACTACCATTTCAAACTTCAATTTCAAACTCAACGTCAAACTTTTATTTACATGGTTCCATGCATCTTCAATGATATTTTTAAATAAATATGCTTAAAACTTGCTTCTAACTGCTGTCTTTACTTTTCCTTAATTCTGTATATCAGTATACTATTTGCTGAATCAAATTGCTTAATTATACCTACTAAATTACCTACTTAAATAAAATTTTCGTTTAGGTTTTTAAATTTGGGTTATTACTTATTATCCTGTTTCGTAGTACTTATATAAGTAGTTCTGATGATTTATAGATGGTTATGGTCAGTGATACTTACCTACTTGTTTATACCTTATAAATAGGGTTATTGACACATGTTGAATTTTATATCTACAGTTAAATAGATAGAAAATGAGCAATTCATCACAATAAATTGGAAACTTAAAAAATATATAAGAATGATAAAAAAATACAAGTTTCAAACTTTAATATGTGTTTAACTTCCAAATAGGAAATAAATAATGGTACCATTCGATTCCTTACATTTTATTGAAAGAAGTATTGTATTGCAACAGCATACATAAACCGCAAAAATCGCAATTTACTTGTTTTCCATACATCGAAACGGCTTCTAAGCAATAGCATTTTGTTAGAAGCGTTTCGTCAGTAAAGTGCGGATGCCAAACTTTGTCCGACTTTTGTATTGTTTTAAGACAATGGGTCCTATACAGAGATTTGATCCTCAAAACAAACCTGATCGACTGATACCATTAGGTAATAAAAATTTGTCAAATACCCTATTGTTTATTAGTTACCTAAATTATGATATAATACCTTGTTATGGACATTTTCGTTAATATCACGATATAATTGTACTTATGAAGTTTTAGATACTAACAATTATACAGTGTTGACAATAATGTTGTTGTTTGATTTCAAACATTCTCATACCTACAAATGTGACGTTATCTATGAAAAGGGATCTTATTGTCGATGGCACTTATGCCATTATTAACGATGCTCCGATATAAATACAATGCCGCGCGACGCTGTGCGGCGTAAGCGCCATCGACAATAAGGTCCCTTTTCATAGATAATGCCCCATATTTTCTACAAACTTTTTGTTACAGTGCATGTTGTCTACACGATGGGTAAAAAATAAGTGCATTCCCGTTGCCAGGGAGGTTTTGGGACCACGATCTCGCGTAAAAAAAATTTACCCTCCCATAGAAAATGGACCAGCCAATTTTTTTATTCGTGATTTCGGGGTTGGTGCCATACTAAAAGTTGTTCAGTATAATCCCAAAACCTCCCTGGCAACGGGAATGCACTTATTTTGTAGCCACTGTGTATAGTGCTTCAACTTCAACACTACAGGCAGGCAAAAAAAAAGAGTAGTAAATAATTAAGACCGCAGCTGAGCGTAAGCAGGCACGCGTACAACATACCATAGGGTGTAGAATATGCATGTGGTTTCTGTTAAGATTGTGTGCTATAATGGTTAATTTTCAACGACAGAAAAGTTAAAACTCGCGACGGAAGACCCATATCATATGCCATTTCTTTGCACGATTTGAACCCAGTGACAAAATTACACCTCATCCTCTAGCGCAGGGGTCACCAATTAGTTTATTGATGTGCATAATTGTTCTCTATCGTATTTTCTCGGAAACGTTCGTATTTGTCATGCTACTTCAGTTAACCTCAGTACTTTTTGTACCGAGACTGGTTGAAATAGAAAGACACGTTCGTACGTTTCCGTGAAAATACGATAACTCAAGGGTCGCAGGTGATTATTGGCGATGATAGTCGTTGACTGGCGGGTATAGTAAAGTAAAGTAAAGTAAATATAAATATACGTAAAGTATTATCGTGCCCGCTAGTCATCGTCTATCATTGCCGATAGTGTAGAGGAGGCATAAAGTTCAATTTCGCTGTAATAATCGCGATCGCCTGGCGTCCGGGTCACGGCATATTCCTTCGCCGTCTGGCGTTCAGAAGGTTAACAAATAAAAACACCCGACTGGTTCGACAGTTATTTTAATTTAAAATTTCAAAAAGCAAATACAATCTCCGCATGACTCGTCATAAAGCTTTACACGTAAAGTATTATCTTTAATAGTATAATAAATATAACAAAGAGTGAAGTACTCCGGCGCTAATAAAAGATCTGCATGCGCGCGCTCTCGCTCGCTCCCGCGTCGCTCCTCATCTTCCGTCCCGCTTTACTTGTCCTTCTCTGTCTCAGTCTTCCTGCCGAGTGGGACTGCTGCTCGCACTCTGTAAATTCAAACACATAGAATTAGCATCGATTGTTTCAAAGCTATATAATAATTGCATGCGATTTAAAAAAAAGTGCGTTTGACAAAATAAAATATTTTTTTTTTCTTATAATTTAAACTGTGACGTCACTTTTCCGTACAACAAACGTTAGAATAATATACAGGGACGTGAAAATATGTCAGAATGGCCGTGCCGCAGACAAAGGCACGAAATTCAAATTTTCTATGGGACGATAACCCTTCGCGCCTTCATTTATTAAATTTGCCGCTCTTTTCTACTGACGGAATTGGCTTGACAGACTTTATACGACAGATAATCACTAGACTCGATCCATAAAGCGTTTATCACATTCTCTATCGGTACAGACATGCGCCAGACTAGAGGCTCAATTCGACAACGTGAATGGGCACAAAATCACTACCTCTTATAAAACAAAGTCCCCCGCCGCGTCTGTTTGTGTGTATGTATGTTCGCGATAAACTCAAAAACTACTGAACGGATTTTCGTGCGGTTTTCACCCATCAATAGTGATTCTTAAGAGCCCGTAAAATTGATAGATTGTTCCCTAAAATTGTACACCTTTTGATACGCAATAGAAATAATAAGTACAGGTTTCTATTAGCACGTCTTCTCATCTTGCCGTTTTACAGATCAATTTTTTGAAAACAGACCAACTAAATTAGTAATGATTTTTTTTCTGATGGACGTTTAGGTAAACGCGCGTAAAGCACTGATTTTATCGGTCTTATTTGTAAATTTCGTAAAGTTTGGACGGCTAAAAATGGTTTTTTGTATTACACATATCCTGTACTCCACCTTTTACAGACTACATTTTTATTATTATGACTGAAGTAGTGTAAATGAAGTTAGACGAAATCATATTTCTCCAGAAATTACTTCAAAACAAGTGACAATTTCTCTGAAAATCGACTTATGTAATTTCAACGTAATTTTGATACTTAAACAATCTACAACATTTGCTGAAACTGTTATTATGCATCAATTTGTATAATTTACCAGCATAATTTTTTGATGAAGTTTTAAACACTGCCCCTTCTCTTCATATATTACCGGTGACGTACGCTCGGGACCTCATTATTAAAAGGCAAGATGAGAAGATGTGCTAATAGAAACCAATACTTGTTATTTAAATATTACGTAACAAAACGTGTATAATTTCAACGACAAAATCTATCAATTTTACATTTTTGCTCCAAAATCGTTACCGGGCTCTTAAGGCCGTTTCATCGGTTTGCCGCTGTCACTGTCACATTTTGCAAGAAAGAACGGGAAAGATCTTGCGCGCCAAGTGTCAATTTTGATCGAATTTTGTCGATTTTTATTTATTTTAAAAACGTTACCTTACAATATCGAAATACGAAAGCTATGAAATTACTAATTAAAGTAAGATTGTTTTTTGTTCTTTTTTTTATAGTATTACATAATAAATAACCGAGTAAAGTTGGATTAAAAGTGCGAGTTAGAGGTTACTTTGGGAATTAATTGTATCGAGCGAAGTGTCATAATTCGTGTATCGGAAGCTATGATATTAAAGATAATATAGTCAAGAACTACATATATTTTTTCCACGTCTACGTATATCAGCGCCTCTTAGAAATACATGATCATATAAGGAGATTTTTCGCCTTCTGGCTCAGGGAAGGTTTATGTGTATCATTTGTTATGGTTTTGTGTAACCCGTGCGAAGCCGGGGCGGGTCGCTAGTTATTATATAAGACGACTCGCTGGCCGGACGATGATGATGATAGATGATGATACTTACTTGGCGGAGATCTCGTTGATCTTTGCGCGCGCCAGCTCGAGGTTGGCGTCCACCTGCGCCTTGTTCATCTCGTAAGCCTTCGGCAGCGTGAACAGCGCTATCCAGCCTGCAATATATGACATACATCCATGTTTAACATACGTTTTATCTTTATTTTTACCGACATTTTGGAATTTATACTACACTATAGGACATCTTACACAAATCTACCTAGTCCCACAGTAAGCTTAATAAGGCTGGTGTTATGGGTACTAGACGACGATAATAGATAGATAAAGATAAAAATATCCAAAACTAAGAAACAAATGTCTGTGATAAGCAAACAAATAAAATTGCACAATAAGTACATGAAAGTACGATTTAGACGGTTCAAGAACTTCAAACTTGCATGCAATATTTTATTTAATACATTAAAAATGGCAGCTTTTGGTGGCAACTGTATAGTCAAACTATAGCGTTGGATAAAACTACAGCAAACAATACATGCCGTAAAGCGCCATCTTTTTAGCTGTCATGACGTCCATAACGAATTCAAAATGATTGTTATTGTGAGATTTGTGAGTGAGAAAGCTCTACCGAAGTCTCGGCAAGGTTCTAAGGTGTAATAAGGAAACAGTTTAGCGAAAAGGATCCATCCCCAAAAATTTGACACTGAAACGAAAATGACCTGTTTTTCTGACAGAAAATTAAAACTTAATTGGGTGATGATTGTAGATCGGGTGACTTTTGGAGATCAGGTCCTTTTCTCTAAATGATGTCCATAACTCCTTATACAAAAGGCTAATTCCTTACTGCAATTCGTTAACCACATTATAAAGGTAACACTGACCCAGGATAATGAGCGTCATGCCGTTGAAGCAGGCGCCCACGTACGTGAGGCACCACAGCAGCACGCCGAACTTCAGCGAGTCCACCAGGTCCTCCACCAGAAACAGTCTGAAACGTGATAAAGGGTACTTAATAACACATCCAATATAACAAATGTTCAGGAAACAAACTATTGGCGTTGCGCGTGGTGGAAGATATATAAGCAACAACAACGCACGGCAAAATTTCATTTTCATGGGATCACACTTCATACCTACCTAGTACTTATTTAACACTGTCAAGGAACTGTCAGATAACTTGTGTCCTTATAAACACCAGGGCGGCTACACCGTCATGCACAATGCGAATGCAAAAGGGTATTTGACTACTAGTCAAATCAGTTTCTTTTTTCGAACTGTCAAAACGATTTTACTACTATGGAATATATATGGGGACTTCCGGTTCGAGCGCCATCTTGATAGTTAGCATCGTGATTAATTACTTTGTTTTTTGCTTATTAATATTGTTTAAAGTGTAATATCGATAGCTTATTATACAGTAAACTAATGTGGTAGTGTGCAGTGAATGGAGAATTAATTTTGAAGCGCGTTTAACCACCATCTTGGAGTCAACGGCCGGTAGTCCACGTGCTTCTTGTAAAGACTAGCTATCGATTTACAAGAGCTAACAAATCACCGTACACTGTCTTGTACAACCGTACAATTTTTGTCGTTTGTAAACCTCTCAATACCTTGATACTGGCGAAATAGTCCCACTGGGCTGAAGCCATAATTTTAAAAGAAGAAGAAGAAGGAATATATATGACACAACTAGCATGTGACGTCACGACCAAATTACCTACTCTTTAAAGTTTTATACGGGGTTTAAAATAGAAATAGTGTCTAAAAATAAGTGCTGTCTACGTTTCTCTTTTAATCTTTTGGTGCTTTATTTCATGCATGGTGTAATATAATTTATTTTAAATACAGTCAAATACCCTAATGTATGTAAGGATAAGAGCATGTGTTCCAATGGAAAAGATTTAAACAGCGCCTAAGCGAAGTGCCTTCAGGGGCCCATTTTTCGAACGGTATTAGACTAATATTATTAGTCCACGAACTGTCAAGTCATGGGTAACCATGGCAACACACTAATAATATTAGACTAATAACGAGACATGGGCCCCTGGGGCCCGTTTCTCAAAAGCTTGTAACTTCTAATGTCACTTTTTGACAGCTTTTATTAGAAAGGGACTCACTTGTATTACAAGTTACAAGCTTTTGAGAAACGGGCTCCTGGTCGATCATCTGACCGGCGACGTGTTTTTTTTATGGGCGAGTTTTTTATCTAAGAAAAAATCCTCACCAGTAGTGTTAACAGTCAAAGGAATATCATCTCTTTTGTCCAATGGGATCTACATCTATCGCGAAATATTATTCGTGTGTTACTCCATTTCTGGCCGCCTGTCAGATGACTATCTTAGCCATAGCATAGCTGTGTCAATGTTTTAAAACAGAATATAATACAAGTATCGCAAAAATGGCACATTTGAAAGTGTTGGCTGGCAGAATCTTTTGGGTATCCACGACGGCAGTGATAGCTAACTAAACAGCATTATTTGAATAGGTACCAAGGGTTTACCTGCGAAGTTCGCTGACTGCAGCATTGAGGTGCGCCGTGGCGGAGGCGGCCAGCGACTGCATGCGCTCAGCGGGCACGCTGATATCTTTCTCCAAGAGGAATCTGGAAAGAAAACATTAATTTTCAGTATCAGCTGTAACGCTACCAAGTAAATTCAGTAGGAGGAACATTCCTAGAAACTTACTAACTAATTTTTTTATAAGAATTGTTTCTGCGTATTAAATCTGTTATTATTGATTCAGAGCACAGTGTTTTGACACAGAAAAATCTGGAATGCTATAATTGCTGTCTACACAAGAAGAGTCGCAAGTCGCAATGCGTACTACAAATGATTGATGAATTAAATATGTACTAAGCAGTCGTCAACTAGTCTGTCAAGCCATTTCTGTCAGTAGAAAAAAGCGGCAAATTCAAATAAAGTAGGCGCAAAGGGTAATCGTCCCATAGAAAATTTGAATTTGGCGCCTTTTGCTACTGACAAACTTGTTTGACCGGCTATAACGTGCTGTTTATTAGATCGACTGTAGTACGTGTGTGCCAATAGAGACGATACTTTTCCTTTAATCTAACCTATTTGTAGATTTTGTACGCTCGAAGCAGCGCTTGAGTAACCAAAAGAAATAAACTACATTGGTACATACGTGATTTTACAATTAATGGTTGGTAAACATGACAAGTTACGTTGAACACCGTAATATGTATAGGTACATTGGAACCTCGATAAGAAACTACTAGTGTATTGAGAACGTTAAACATGTCACGTTCTAGCAATGACAGCCATAAATCTAGAAAACACCCATCGGCTGCGACATTTTCCTACATCTCGTAGAAAAACCGTTTAGTAACCTGACGTTTCGTCCCAGCTTTCCCAGTAGGCGACAATTTTAGACCCTCGACCGGGATTATTTATACGGTTTTCCGATAGAGTACCTTTCTATCTTTGGATCTCCCAAATGCCTGGTTATCTAAACAAGGCTATATAAGAATATGTTTTTAATGTTCAAGAGATTTTTAGAAATTAAGATATAAAGGCGAAGGGCAAGTTTAGAAAAAAGTAGTAGGGAAAGTATAGGGTAAGGGTTAAAACAGGACTTTTCCCGCTTGACGGCGTAAAGTGTGCAACAATAATAGTTCATATTAAACACAAAAAAAACTTGTCTTCGGTCAGAATCTCACTAAATGATCATGATCAATAAATTATTCATATCCGTTCTTAGTATTTTTAGATTCTTTATTAATCTGTAGTTACAAGCAACTTAAGTTATACGTAACTATATTTCGAAAAATTGCAAATCAACAAAAGATGAGAGCACTTCGTGTCGTTTTGAAAGATTAACTTAACTGGAGAAGTATTCAATTTCAAAAATTGGCAATAGGTCTCACGACATTCACGACCATGTCACAAGATTTGCGATGCCAATTTCCGTCGAAAAACAACTAACCTAACCTCGCCCACGAACGAGTGTCTAGTTGATGACAATGATGACGATTATGAAGTACCCTGCCGCCTAACGCGCGCGATAGCCTCGCCACGGTCAAGGTCTTCAACCAAAGCTCCAAAACCCTCTATACACTCAGAAACTTAGCAAAGTTGAAACCGCTCTTGTATGTTTAGTCTTAACATCGCCCACGAACGAGCGTCTAGTTGGTGACAACAATGACGATTATGCCGCGTGCCCTGGCGCTTATCGCGCGCGATAGCCTCGACACGGCCAAGGACAAGGTCTTCAGCCAAAACTCCGAAACTCTCCAGAATTTACTTCAATTCTTCAATAATAATCCGTTTATACTCTATTTAAACACTAATATTTAGAGCAGGAATTTGAAGGAATAGGTGGTGGTCATACTAAGAGGTGGTCACAATGATCAACCATGTTATTTTTTCGTTGTGTAAGTTGTGTAGTGACACTTATGACTGCCCTTCACATTTCGGCATCCTTCTTTTTTGACCTTTCGATATTTCTCCTTTGCCCGTATTGCGGCTTTACTTAGTCTATTAGGTGTTTTCTATAAGAAATTTAACGATTTCTTTAACCTATGAAAGGCAATTCACTCAACTGGTTGCTATGTGACGATTATCTTGCTCTTTACTTATGCAAGCGTATGGTAACAGGAGTAAAGTGAGTTTATCGTTGTTGATTTATGATACCTAGTATTTCCTTATTAAAGCAGAAACTGCATAAGTAGTAATTTCATAAATTTAATACAGTCTAATCGACTGCAGAAAGATGAAAACTTAGGTACAAATGGTACAATTATTTATGGAAAAGCTCAAAAATATTACATAATGTAAGTGTGCGCGCTAAATTAATACAAAAAATAGCTTACAAAAGACGCGCGTAAGCTGTTTAAACATAAGTGTCCGCCACTGTTCAATCCAAGACAATAAGGTACCTACTGATTGTCATGGAAGCTACTTACATAAAAATTCACGACGTTAAGTGTTGTTTAAGTACCTAGTTAAGAATGGATAGCCAGGCTCGATTATTAAATTAATTTATTAACCAGTTTAATAACCACCCTGTCAAAAAATTTAAATTAGTCAAAAGCTGAAAGACACGTCTATGACATCTTCTATTTATCCATGCGACCATCACTGTCATGAAAACCTCTACAATAAAAAAAGTTTTAATATTTACATACTCAATTTTACCTTCAAGGTGGTTCAGTAGTGGCGGTACAGAAACGCGGTGATTTCCTAGTAGAAGGTAGCTAGAGTTAGGAGCTAAATCTACTTAATCAACTAAGCATTGCACACTGCCAAACCAAACCCCAAACCACACCATAGTCAACAACTTTGTATTAAGACGGTGTTTAGACCTATTTATATTTATAAAGCCGGGCTTTTCCGACCTTGTTTTACGTCTCAAAGAAAGAGATGACACATGACACAAATATTTTGCAAGCTTCCGCTGCGGTCACCGTCACGGATAAAAGAGATGTCTGACCGAAAATGTAGTACATGACATACATAATTATATATGTGAATGTGTCGAGAGGTCCCCTATCGAGTTTCTTTTTCACGCTTGCGCGGCTGACGCGACTGGTTGCGCATCTCGGCTCTATCACTGTTGCATATAGGTCCCTGTATTTACATACCTACATATGTATCCTTTGTTTGAAACAATAACTAACTTTTTACGCACGCGAATTATTTTGTTTTTGTCAGAAGAATAGAAATCAACAGACAGTGTAGTCCCGATGACACACATAGGTATCTATGTATCCAGAAATCTGATCATAGTCAAAAGAAAATATAATGGGCACAGTTTGTACGGACTTCTATGCAATCCCTACGTAAACCTTCAAAAAATTTGACAAATGTATGTAGGGACCTAGGATTCCTAGGAACATACAGAGTTCTCGATATCACGCAGTCCCGACAAACTTAAGCAGTGATTAAGTTACTAGGCATTTATTAATTATCTACTGTAAATAAATGTTTTCCACCTGTTTAGTTACTTAAAGCGTCTTGCAGGACATTCTGGAGTTCTGCTAATGTTATGAATTTTATGCAGTCAGCTGCCGAGGAAAATACTATTTCCTCTCTGTCCCTCTTTATATATGCTTGTTTCTTATGCGATTCTAGTGCACGCTGCATGATATACTTTTTCGCTATACTTTCATAAGTAGCGGGCACTCACTTGAAGGGATGTCCCTCATTGGTTTTCTGCACGGCCTGGAGCACATTCTTGTAGATGCGGAAGGCGACGGCCGCGGACAGCGCCAGCAACGAGACGTAGGCCGCCACCGACACCACGGAGCAGCACGCCAGCGCCAGCAGCAGCGCCAGGCCCGCGCCCAGCGCGGCACCCGAGCGCGCCGCGCTACGCCAGTATATTAGCGCCTCCACTGAAATATACGAGTGAATTGTTACTATTGAAGGCAGCACCGCTTACGATGCCGGTCGCTAGTGCCAGTCTTCTTAGTCCGCCCGCATAGTCTGTTTGAACGATAGCGGACTGGTTGTAAATACAACAACTGACAACAGTGTCAACTCTTGATATTCCAAAGAGATTGGCACTAGCATTGGAATCGTCTAAACTAAGCATAATGACAAGTTCAACCGAGAGAAGACTAGTCGAGCGTCAACAATGCAAAATCAGCTCTGTTCAGAAAAACAAACTAGTGATAAAGCTAAGGATGTCGTGATTCGTGATACTTCTCAAAATATACTATGAAAATTAGTGATATAACCAGTCTGATATTTCATGTTACAAGGTGTGGCAAAGTTTGTCGAGTCGTCTCTCAGTCCAGCACGCATTTTGCATGTTAATAAGACTAACGTGGGTGGGTGTCGATCGAAGCAGTGAGGAAAATTTCAATTTAACTCAAAGTAACAATGTGTCGGGTGCATCATTTTCGGATTTGCCATTTCAGCCGATGCCAACAATTGTGCAACTTTGTTTGTTGAATAATCAAGTAAATATGTACTATCTTGCTAGTAGTTCCTGGAACTAGAAGAAACTAATACTTTTTGTCCAATTATACCTAAACTGTAAGTCTAAGGAATTTTGACAGGTCCATGGAAAACATGGGAGTTAATCCAAGAATCCCAGTACAAACTTAGTAAGTAAATACAAAGTTGCGCAAAGGCAACCCGCCTTCTGGGTCAGCTACTGAAGTAAGCTCGCGGGATGCGGTGAATAACCCCGGACCGGTCCCGTGCACACTACGGCCCTTTGAGCCTGTCTCCTTCTAACTGATCAAACAAAACAACTAAATACACGAAACCAAACGAAACAGCAAAACAGGAAGACACTATAACGGGGAAAACAAAACCGCACCTTATGGGTCACTAACAACACTTATTGCACTACGAAGCACCTGGAACTACGAACACAACTCAAAAGTAAGCATAAAATGAATGAAACTACATACACAAACACGTTCACTCTCAAGTGCATCTTTAAAATGATAAGATAAGTATTTCGTGGCAGTTTCGGCAGAGACAGTATGTTATGATCCCGACACGTCGACAGAAAGTCCGCGGCGCTCGCCGATCCCGACAAATTTATGTTTTTGTGCTTTGTGTGAGGGTTCGGGGGAAAGTATGACGGGAAATTTTAGTGATGATAATGTGGTGTACCTGGACCGCGGGGCGGGAGGTCCTCGTATTGAGCGGCGTGCCGGGGCGACTGCTTAGAACGCACCATGGCGGCGGAGTGAGAGAGCGCACGTGTGAGCGGCCGCGCCGCGCCGCGCGCGCAGCCACGAGGGCACACGTCACCGCGCAACTACGGACACCACGACAGCCCCGGCTCCGTAGCCTTATCGCGGCGCCTTTCTTTTATTTCGCTACGATAAAACTCGCGGCACAGATGCCTTTATTCATAAACGTCTGTCAAATATGTTTCAGTTAATATTCATTCGTGGAGAGGTTTAGTGAGACAAACCAATTTTCACTAACGGGGGCATGATAAGTTTTATGATTAAGCTCGAGAGTAGATAACGGAAAATATCAGTCTCGTTGGCTGAAATAATATTTCAATTGCTTTGAAGTATCGATAAAATACCGGCGTCTGTTCGTTTCGATTATTGAAATCGGTGACTCACAATACTAAATCGGTCTCGAATCTCGAGCCTCGGTCAACGACTTGGATACGATTGAATTAAGTTAATGGGGCTATTCATTTTGAGATACCGCATGTCTAAGTGAATGCATTAGTATCTAAAGTGGGCTGATCGAACATTTGCAAAGTAGAACTGCATACATCAATTAAATACATTTGAAAGTACCAATTGGTCTAAGACGCGAGTTGGACTACATAAAAGGAATATGTTTATCCACAATTCATTTTAAATAGCTAGGACGTCTCATGTTTTTCATGGTCACCCTACACATTAAGCATAGTGAAAAATTTACTTTCATTCCAACAAGTATTTAATTGCGTGATCGCTCCGTAAAGCTCGCGCCTATACTTCATAAACTTGACATGAGAATGACACGAAGCATCATTCAGGGGGCAGAGAGTGGTAGTGGTACAAATTAGAAAGTAAAAGTAAAGAATAGAGAGTAACAATGGTTTCGGCAAAGAGGGAGTGAAAGGCACAGCGTCCCACATCAGTCTGATCCCCTCGGCTGTTTATTACTTCTTCCCAGCATTTACATACTGTCTCGAAACTCTCGAACTAGCGTGAGTGGACCTAACTGTGACCTCGACATCCGTAAAAGTAATGTGTAATCGGAGACCACACTCATAATAGTTCGTCTGTCTACTGAACAAGATTGGAACAAGAACTTCGGGATGAAGTTACACTAGGTACAGTATATCTCCGTCTGAATATTCATGAGGAAGAGTAATTCTCTTGCGAAAAGCTGCTTGCTTATTTACTTATTCAAGCATTCCACACTCCAATTACTTATTTGCCTCGTCAATTAATTACTGCAAACAATATGACAGTTAGCAAAACTATCTGTGTGCGTGTAGGTAGGTATCTAATTATCAATTATATCAACATATTTCTACAGCATTAACATAACGTTTCTCAGTTCTCATATAACTCAAATAGGTAAGGAACCTATTTTTTTTTCCACAAAATAAGAAAACCCACGATTTCACAAATAATACCTCCGCGACATTACTGTCACCACTTGTATGGCACTAAGCATAGGCAACTTCATTTTTAATTCTGTAGATAACAGTAGAATTGGAAACTTTTATGTCCATTTCGAAACAGTAGATTTAATAGAGAACTTTAGTAGAGGCGTCCGTCTAAGCTTACTTTGCACCGATTTGAACATAGCAGTGTCATTATAAACGTACTTTCATAGAAATTTGACATAAATCATGACATTCCACACTTTGTCATTACAAATGCTATGCAGAGTTGGCTTGATCCAACTTTATATAATACTGGAGATCGCCAATATCAGTAGACATAACCTGGCCTAATTCAGTCTGTCCTGGTTAAAATGGCAACGCCTAAATTTCGGGATAAATTTAAACCAATTTGTTAATAGATTTAAGCCATTCAAAATAAAATTAAAAGCTTAAATTAATGGGTTCTGAATGGTACCAATGGCAATTGACGAGCAAACTTCAAGAGCAATGTCTGCGCCGTGAGCATTGCCAAAAGCAACACACAGGCGTCGCGTGCACACCGCGATTGCATGAGCGATCAACGTAGGTATAACCATAGAGAAATAAGTAAGCATAGAGTGCTCACTCCATACATCAGTTTTGTTACCAAAACGACTATTATTTTCTTAGTCGACATAGATAGATAGCGTCAAGTAACTGAATTATCAGTACTGCTTCTCGACACTATATGCATCTTCCATCTTCCGGTTTAGAGCTCGTTCCCACTATGTCGGATGTCGGGACGATTTTTAATCGGGTGTCGGCGCCTCTGTTCACACTAGTCGGCAGTCGGGACGATTTTTAATCGGTTGCCGGTGCCTCTGTTCACACTAGTCGGTTGTCGGCCACGACCGCAGCTGGTGCTATTTGAGGTTCTCATTTGACGCGCGGGAGGCACAGGGGGTGCGGCGCGGCCGGGGTCGGTCCGACATCCGACATCATGTGAACAACGCCGCCGACACGATTTTTTTCCGGACGGAGGGCTGACAAAACACACGATATTTTATGTCGGATCCGACACAAAATCGTTGTCGTTCGTGTGTGAATAGCTTTATATAAAATGTTCTGCCGCTACGACACCCGATTAAAAATCGTCCCGACATCCGACATAGTGGGAACGAGCTCTTAGGATCAATTAGTCCATAGGTAATTCCATGTACGGTATCGTGTAAATTCAAAATCCTCACTCATCAAATTGGCCATAACGTTTTTAGACCGAGCTCATCGAGGGTGCAACCGGGATTAATTTTAAGATGAGAGGTATATCCCGATCCTTACTTGATCTTATGGAATCAAATTAAGGAATTAAGAAGTCGGAAAACCCATCAACCAATAGAACAGTCAAATTGGACTATTGTTCTTTTGACCTTAATTAGAGAATTTAGAGAAAAGAAAATAGGCACTAAATTCATTACAATAGACTAAGCTTGCGCAGACAGTAGCTACAAAAATACATTCTGAATTTCTGACTGTCACCAATGCTCCTAGGCGTCGTGATTTCGTACTTTAGTCATACTTGTTATGGCCATTTTTTGCCCGGATGCTGCACTTCATGATAAAAGCAAGCCGCTTTGCACAGTGATAGAAGGGACCAAACTGAGTGATTTGACCCGCAGCAGCGCAAGTTTCACCCCTTAGGAACAGAGATGGCGCCACTTCTTTAAAAAATATTTCAAAAAATTCTACAAGCTAAACAAATGAACCGATTTAAATGTTTAATATCTTAAATGAAAGCTTATTATATACGTTACTTTTTTAAAAATACTCAAAAAATATATACTGAATACTTTTGACAAGAAACGGCATCTTAAGTTTTTTTTTTACTCGATTGATAGTTGCTACTTGATTTCTCAAAAAAAATGTATGGAACATGAATAGTTTAATACATGTGCATATTACTGAATAAACAACAAGTATTATACAAAAAACTTGACACCGATACCTCTCATACTTCACGAAATATGAAAGTTTGAATGTAAGTGTAAATTTCTTCAAAATATATTTCAAAAAATTCTACAAGCTAAACTATTTGACCGATTTCAATGTTTAATATCTAAAATAAAAGCTCATTATATACATTACTTATAAAAAAATACTCAAAAAACATACACAGAATACTTTTGGCAAAAAACGGCATCATAAGTTTTTTTTCTTACTCGATTGATAGTTTTTACTTGATTTCTTAAAAAAAAAATTATGGAACATGAATAGTTTAATACATGTATATATTACTGAATGAATAACAAGTATTATAAAAAAAAACCCGACACCGATACCTTTTATTCTTCACGAAATATTTAAGTTCAATTATGCACGCTCTTACAAATAAATTTATTTAAAAGAAATCTTCAACCGCAGTAAGTGCACTGATTTTAATATGAAATGTGTCATATGAAAAGAAATCACCCAATTTATTTTAATAAATAAAAAATAAATAAATAAAAATTAAATAAAGTTTTTTCCTGGTGCTGAATTACAAAAAAATATAACAAAATAGAAATTATTTTTATTTAAAGTGACTACATTTGTAAACAAAAAACTTAAATGTCCTCTTCGGTAGATGTAGAACTGAAAAAGAAAAGTCGTTTTAAAGCACTCGTACCATTTCAATACTACAAAATCACCGATCATACATGAACTGGTTGCTGTAGATTACTGTTGAATTTTAATTTTAATTTTCTATGAAAACAATAAAGTGAGCTAAAAACATAATGACCTAAACTAAAAAACTTACAAATAAAAAATCTGACCTAGGTCTCGGTCGTGTGGTAGGGTGCCCAGAAGGCTGGCCGCATTTCCGCGCTGTATAGCTATGCTGATGCGCTGCGCGAAATAGTGACCAGCCCTCTGGTCACAAAGGGCTTCTGTTGAATTATATTTGTGCCTAGCTGATTACCATTAAACCTATAATTTTGTGCCAGACCTATAATCAGTGGTCAGCATGCAAAATAACCCTGGATTGAGAACTACATTAACTTACTTATTATTTGTACAGCCACCTTTGCATGATTTACACTGGGCTGTGCATGGTAAGCTGACGCGACGATACCCACAACGCATAGTTTCGCAGCCAGATTTACAGCCACAATGGTCCAAGAGGCTTAATTGCGACCAAATCGCTGTAACTGCCGACCATTTCTGGAGTCCAACTCTCTTTTTCCTAAGTCCATCCCCAAGAAGATGGACATGGTATGAAAACTTCTGGTTTCAGAGCGTTTCCCCACATATATAGCCCGCTTGGTAAGCTGCTCGAAGTGCATGATGTAGGTGGCAGGGTAGGCAGGTTCCAATTTCTCGGCCAAATCATCTGCTTTGAAATTGGCCGAGAGATTTGTTCCCTGAACGAAGCCCTCCATTGACTGACAACGAAGGTGGACAAATTTGGTTTTCGTACTAGAAGAATTCGTTCAGATCCAGCTGCCTTTCTCTGGCCACTATAAAAAGACGGGAAAATAGGAGTACGTCAACTTTTAAGTTTTTGATTTTGTCAGTTGTTAGGTGTGTACCTACATATTTTAATTTTAGTATAAAGTTCAAAGTTCAGAGTTCAAAGTTCAAAGTGTTTTTATTTGTGAGTATATGTCAAACTGATTACAGTGGCTGGTGGAGTAACCCTAGATTTATGTTATTGCTTTGCTATAGTTACAATTTCAAAAAACAAGCTTGTGACAAGCCTGCCACCTACATCAGCTGCTCTCTATAAACATGCACTTCGAGCAGCTTACCAAGCGGGCCATACATGGGGAAACGCTCCCCTGGAACCAGAAGTTTCCATACCATGTACATCTTCTTAAGGATGGACTAAGGAAAAAGAGAGTTGCACTGCAGAATTGTCGGCAGTTACAGCGATTTGGTCGCAATTAAGCCTCTTGGACCATCTGGCTGCGAAACTATGCGTTGTGGGTGTCGACTGTCGTCGCGTCAGCTTACCATGCACAGCCCAGTGTAAATCATGCAAAGGTGGCTGTACAAATCAAAATTAATGTAATTTTCAATCCAGGGTTATTTTGCATGCTGAGTTGCTGACCACTGATTATAGGTTTGGCACAAAATTATAGGTTTAATGGTAATCAGCTAGGCACAAAAATAATTCAGCAGTAATCTACAGGCACAAAAATAATTCAACAGTAATCTACAGCAACCAGTTCATGTATGATCGGTGATTTTGTAGTATTGGAATGGTACGAGCAGGAACCGGCCCGCTATCCCTTATCGGGGTTTTATAAGGGTATTGCATAAGGCTTAACTCACCATACCCTTTGCCAGACAAAACCCTTTGTTTTGCTTTTAAAAACCCTTATATAAAGCTACCACATTTGAGTAATCGGTAGCCCAAATACCCTTACAAAACCCTTATCATCCGCTCACCAACACCTTGCATATTGCTTATAAGGGTTAGCCTTATAAAGGGCTTCCCTTTTAGCATATAAGCGTGCTAATTTAAGTCGTCTACCTTGTTCATAAAGCACACATTACTTCGAATATGAGCGATCGTCGGCGGCGACGGCGGCGTTCTTTGACTAGGCACGTATTTTCATACACTACCGTAGATATATACTAATCCTGTCTCTTTCACGCAAAGGGAAACCTTTATAAAAAGCGCTTAAAGATAAGGGTAATCCTTATTAAGAGCTAGCCTTATTTTTGGTTAGCTTTTCGGTAAGGGTTAGTCAAAGGTAAGGGTATGAATGGGCTTGCAGTTCAAAAGGGAAAGTCTTTCAATGTGTTAGCCGTGTTTAAGTGTCGCCCATTGAAAGGGTTTTATCGCGGAAAGGGTTGTTCGGTCCCTGGGTACGAGTCCTTCAAAACGACTTTTCTTTTTCAGTTCTACATCTACCGGTGAACCCGAAAAGGACATTTAAGTTTTTTGTTTACGAATGTAGTCACTTTAAATAAAAATAATTTCTATTTTGTTATATTTTTTTTTGTAATTCAGCACCAGGAGAAAACTTTATTCAGGTTTTATTTATTTATTTTTATTTATTAAACTAAATTGGGACATTTCATATTAAAATCAGTGCACTTACTGCGGTTGAAGATTTCTTTTAAATAAATTTATTTGTAAGAGCGTGCATAATTGAACTTAAATATTTCGTGAAGAATAAAAGGTATCGGTGTCGGGTTTTTTTTCTAATACTTGATATTTATTCAGTAATATATATATGTATTAAACTATTCATGTTCCATATTTTTTTTTTAAGAAATCAAGTAAAAACTATCAATCGAGTAAGAAAAAAAAACTTAAGATGCCGTTTTTTGCCAAAAGTATTCAGTATATGTTTTTTTAGTATTTTTTTATAAGTAATGTATATAATGAGCTTTTATTTTAGATATTAAACATTGAAATCGGTCAAATAGTTTAGCTTGTAGAATTTTTTGAAATATATTTTGAAGAAATTTACACTCACATTCAAACTTTCATATTTCGTGAAGTATGAGAGGTATCGGTGTCGAGTTTTTTGTATAATACTTGTTGTTTATTCAGTAATATGCACATGTATTAAACTATTCATGTTCCATACATTTTTTTTGAGAAATCAAGTAAAAACTATCAATCGAGTAAAAAAAAAACTTAAGATGCCGTTTCTTGTCAAAAGTATTCAGTATATATTTTTTGAGTATTTTTTTAAAAGTAACGTATATAATAAGCTTTCATTTGAGATATTAAACATTTAAATCGGTTCATTGATTTAGCTTGTAGAATTTTTTGAAATATTTTTTAAAGAAGTGGCGCCATCTCTGTTCCTAAGGGGTGAAACTGCCGCTGCTGCGGGTCAAATCGCTCAGTTTGGTCCTTACTATCACTGTGCAAAGCGTCTTGCTTTTATCATGAAGTGCAGCATTTTGTTCATAACAAGTATGACTACTTGTAGCTTGCGTATTAAGGTGCGTTTTGTTTGAAAACTTCATAACTACTTAATAATGAGAATCAGTGTCTCATTAATTTAGGTTTAAAAAGCACCTAACGGATCTTTGGAAAACAATGGCAGGTTATGCTTTTGTCTCGTTCAGGCGCCATTGAAACTAGGATTCGTTTCGTTCTGATTATAATCCCGTTACGTTTATTTCTTGATGTAAATAAGAAAAATATGAATTAAAATTAGCAGAAATTACACAAGAGGTTTTAAATTACACATCAACAACCGACATCCTTAAAATGGGTCTTATTACTGCCTATACGAAAAACTTATAGCAAAAACTTCTAAAAGGCAATAGTAAAATTATAATATGAAATTGTGTAGTAGTAAAGTAGTGGCACCAATTATCGACACTTTAAGGAGATAGTGGGGTTCTCTATAAAATTAAGAGTGATTTAGTCATCATTAAGCCAAAATTAAGTAACGATTGAGTATGGTGAGGTATATTCTTGAGACTTATCAAGAGTGTATTATTTTTATCAACTATAAACAGAAACTATAACTATAGAACTATAGAACTATAGAAGAAACGCCAAAAAAAGAAAAAAGTGTATAGGTAGATCTCTATTCATCGACACTAAATCTCCAGTAACCAACACTTAGTTATCGACAGCTACCAGTTTCTATAAGAAATTCTGTTATTTTCAACAGATCTCTAGCCGCACTGGATTTTCACGTTGCCATTTTCAAACAAAAAGACGGATTTCGCTTAAATTTCAGTGGGTGCCAGTCAACAGGTGTGCTCTCTAGTGCACAGTGTTGCGAAGTTAAAAAATTGGTTTCCTATACTTACTTTCTAAGGTAAAAAAAAAACCGGCCAAGTGCGAGTCGGACTCGCGCACGAAGAGTTCCGTAACATTACGCAAAAAACGGCAAAAAAAAATCACGTTTGTTGTCTAGCTGTCTATCATGTATGTCAGACAAACGGACAGTGGAGTCTTAGTAATACGGTCCCGTTTTTATAAAGAAAAATACCTACAGTATGTAATTGCATGAATAATAGTAATTTAAATTGTATTTTTTTCTTATTTACTCGTAATGCATATAAATTACAAGATGTATTGTTTTGAAAAGATGTGTCCCGCCGAGTTTGTTGCCGGTCGCATATTGGGATACCCTCCTCCAATTGAGGGAGGATTTAAATCTTCTCGGGGCAGAGGTGTAGGGTTAGAGCCGGCGTAGCTTTACTTGACGTTGTAATATGCCTACTTTAATAATAAAGATCTTTATCTTTACCCTTTGGGTACGGAACCCTAAAAAGTGTCGGTTATTGGTTCTTGTCGGTCATTGGTGCCTCTACGTTACTGCAGCAAACAATGTTAAACGTTAAAGAACAAACCACTAAATCTACAAATAGCCATTCCAAAAACATAAAACTCGTGAAATAACATTTTCGAAAGAATCCTTGTCCAAAAACCTACTTTTACCAAAGTTTGTGCTGATTTGTTTACCATATCCACCCACTAAACCAATAGAGATGGAAGATTTGTAGACCTTAATTCAATGCGATCAAGGTCAACTACCTAATATTCTGTTAATTGTATCTGTTGATACAGACGTGAGGTACATACATTTACGCAGTGCGGAGACGGAGACCCACCCAGCATATACCTACTCAGTATTTAATTACCGTACATTACGCGAGTAAACAAACGATCTACCTAACTTATACTTTTTTGTATGTTTTTTTCTTTGTTGTTTCTAGTGTACTTTATATAGGTACGTATAAATCATTGTCCAATAAGTTGGAGAAGTTCACGGAAAAATATGGAAATTTTTCCAAGAAATAAATGAAATTTCCATTACAGAAAGATGAAATTTCGTTCCACATACTAAATTGGGAGAAGTTTTCGAGATCTTTCCACGTGGAAAATTTTGAAATTTTGGAATATTTCCGTCGGCAGGAAATGTGAAGAGTCGTAGTTGTTCAGACGTCCGAGACCGAGACTAACGTCATTGCTGGTTGACAAAAAGACGATTAAATTTGCATCTTATTGACAACCGACAAGTTAGCCAAAATAGTACCAATACTAACAATTGCATTGTTTTAAAGGGGGGTTTTAATTGTAATAGAATAAATGCGGGATGGATGAAATGGCGACAGGTCTCTGGAACAACTTGCGATCCACGAATGCCTCTTAAACTTAAGGGGAAAATTTACAGGACGATCGTGAGACCTGTTGTAATGTATGGATCAGAATGCTGGGCGACAAAAGTGACGGATGAAAGAAGAGTGCACGCAGCGGAAATGAGAATGTTGAGATGGATGTGTGGAGTGACGAGGAAGGATCGGATTAAGAATGAGTATATTAGGGGAAGTTTGAAAGTAGCACCAGTAACGGAGAAGATAAGAAGTAGTAGGTTAGCGTGGTATGGGCATGTGATGAGGAGGGATGAATGCCATATAGGCAAAAGAATGTTAGGGATGAATGTTGATGGACGGAGAGCGTATGTTAGACCCAAAAAGCGATGGATGGATTGTGTGAAAGAGGATATGAGAAAGAAAGGAGTAAGTGCTGAGGTGACGAAAGATAGAGGAGAATGGAAGAAAAAAACATGTGCTGACCCCACATAACGTGGGATAAGGGTAGGAAGAAGAGATCATTGTTTTAAAGGGGCGCACTGATTACCAGCCCGCCTGCAGTCTGGCCAGTGGCCTGTCAGTTGTTCGGATCTGTCAACTTTTTGTTCTAACTGACAGGCTGATATCGTCCGGCGGACTGGTAATCAGTGGGCCCCTTAAGACAGGTACATACTAGTACTTGTAAATGACTAAGTCTTATTATAAATACATTTTTATCCACATCACGCTGCAGAACCAGTCCGGTCGTTCTGAGGCACTGACCTAGCCCAAGCCAAGAAAACGTGCATGTTTTCATCGCTTACATAGCGCTGGCGACAGTTTAGCTCACTGACCAGTTTTTAATGAGATCTCAGAATACGCAGCTGTTACGGATCTCGAAATCACATCTATGCTGTTCCGGCAAACTTTAATTGTGTAAAAAATAAAAATAACAACCTTGTTAGTTAATACAAAATTATACACGAAGCGCATTTTACCAACCCGTAAAGGCTTTCTTTATTTTTCAAAAACTGTTGAGTATGTTGCTTTTTATCCAGAAGAGTAATTTCATTCAAATTTTGA
Source organism: Cydia strobilella (assembly GCF_947568885.1). Lineage (NCBI taxonomy): Eukaryota > Metazoa > Arthropoda > Insecta > Lepidoptera > Tortricidae > Cydia > Cydia strobilella. The sequence continues at coordinate 29,993,872 of NC_086041.1, read as the reverse complement.
GTATTTCCCTCATGTTGGCTGGTAGAATTGACTTCTAAGTGATGATTTTGAATGATAAATATTTAATAGCGTTCATTTGGATTTTTAATGTTTTACAGTTAGTATTTTCCTCGCGGTGGTGTGGTGAAAAATTGTGTGCTTCATCAGTGGAAAGTAGTTTAAGCCTTGAAGCCCTTACAACGCTCAACATTCCACTTTTCGATTTTGGATTCCATACTTACTCGAAAATCGGGTATTATATTAGAACGAGGGTTTCAACAACTTTGCCCCCTTATAAAACAAATAACTATTATAGCCTACATCAACAATACAGTCAGATTTATCACATTTGATAAAAAAAATCTCCATCAACAACCATCTACATCTCAATCTACACATATTTAGGTAAGTAAGTGTAAGTATTGATGTTCTGTTCCACGGTGTTACTTACAAGTTACAAGTGGCTGGTGGTACATACTTTGATATTTAAACCGACATCAGAATTAAGAATTACGTTAGCAAAGCAATTCTAGTCTATTACGTGTATGTATAATGTGGATTTCAATCAACTTAACACTGTAACAGCACTATGCACAAAGTAACTCGTGTAATTGCTAATGTAGCATTTACTTACTTTCCTTTGTTTTTTGCCGTGTCCAGTTAGTAAAATCGCTTACGGCGCTCCGAGAGCCGAGAGCCGAATGCAAGAGTTAACCAGTATAGATAAAAGAGCTCGCTGATTAAACATACACATTGATTCTTTATCCCAGAAATGTATGTAAAGCTCAGAAATAATGTGGCTCGTTGCATACAAATTTGACCGCTTATCTAAGAAACTAATTAGTTATATCGCAGAAGTACCTAATGTCCTTTTTGATGTGTAAATAACACCTACTATATCCCCATAAAACATATCGATAATAGGAATGAAACTGAAAAAATTGCGTTTTATAAAATAAATATTGAAAACTCACAGACCCTGGTGTTTTTGGATTATTTCAACTCAATCCTGATGATTAAAAAAAGTGTCTCAAAAATTTGTATGAAAATTGTAAATTCCACTACGTCACGCACATAATAGTTAAAAGAAATCACACTAAAACGTGACGTAACGGAATGGACATTTTGGGACCTCTTTTTTTGATGGCATGATGGAGAATGGTGTCGATTCTGAGTAGAATGAGCCCAAGAATGTCCAGATTTGAAAGAATCAGGTTTCAATATTTATTTTAGAAAACGCCCGAATACATAGACTTAAGGTAATATCTCGGTACTATCGACGCGTGCGACCTACAAAGTAGCAAAACATTATTCAGGAATGCCAAAAACAGACTAAAGAAAATCGGTCTGCGCATGAGTGGAGTCCACGCAACTGTTGCGCATAATCGACGTAACGAAAGTGAATCGCAGTTACAATGTAATTCCGTCTATGCGGGAGTTTAGACCTATCCTGTATTTACTTTGGCTTCAGATCAGATGGCAGTCCCTTCTGTAAAATTTTGTTTAGTTAGTTAGTATTTAGCGCTGGCGCCAATTATTAGATCAGAAAATTCCTGAGATAAGGTGTTGTAAACAATATTTAGGGGCCCACTGACTATCAGTCCGCCGGACGATATCGGCCTGTCAGTTGAACAGTCAAATTTTTGTTCTAACTGACAGGCCGATATCGTCCGGAGGACTAATAGTCAGTGGGCCCCTTTAGGGAGTTAAACTGCTATGGCAGTAGAAGTATAGATATAAAATATTTTGTAAATAAATTAGGTAGCAAGATGTTGTTATTGGGTACGCGTATCAACTGTTTCAAGCGAGACAGCCCACTGTAACTTAATATGTTTAAACAAAAGTTGTCAATAAGTGATAAGTAACTATAAGTTTTAAGTTAATTATTAAATAAAACTCGATATTGTTATGTCAACAAGACGGTTTCAAGTCACAACAGTAGGCCGAGCACATGATTGACGCGACATTATCTCGCCGCGAGATAGACTACCCGTCTTTTACTAACTGTATGAATTAAAGGGGGACGGGTGGTCTATGTCGCGGCGAGATACTCTCGCGCCAATCATGTGCTAGCCCGGCAGGAGGTAAACTAAGAACAATGGACAATTTAATGGAACTGTAGTTTATTTTATGTATAAAGGAAATAGAATTTTAGAAAATATGTCTTCAATGATTTTGTGATTTCAATGGTGTAAGTATTTTAATAAATAGAAAGCCTGCGGAAACCCTGATGTTTGTTGATGATTGTACTATGCATTTTTGGACGACCCGTGAGGCTTACGAAGTCCTGCCTATGAAGGCGATGGTCCTGTGGGTTCAAATCTCGGTAAGGGCATTTATTTGTGCGATGAGCACGAACATGTGCCATTCCCAAACAAAAGGGTACTTATTGTCGGTTGTCAATAAGGCGCTATTTCCATATAGCTTCAGTTTGAAATCAATCTTATTGACAAGCGACAATGACGTACCTTTTGGTTGAAAATGTCACATATTTGTTCTTGAGACAAGGGTGTTTTTTATGTATTTTAGTATTTATACCTATATATCGCTGTTTAAGTACCCACAAAACAAGCCTTATTGAGCTTATTGTGGGGCTTAATCAATTTGTGTAATATGTATAATTATGTATTTATTTCATTTAAATACAGATACCCATGGCCAAATTTTTTATTACTACGTTTAATTTTCGGTCCACATTGTGACGCGGCAGGTGTACTTTGATAGCATCAGTTAGTCTGTCACCAGCCAACGACCAACAGTTTAAACTAAATTCATTACGAATAGAAATACAATGGCGCCGTCCTTGTCGCTAAATATACCGGCCACTTCCGAGCAATGGGAGACGGATACTCCTTCAGAAAGTATGCGAATTTTCCCATCTATTCAGTTTAAATAATCCGAAATTTGACGGTGCGGACGACTTGCATAACTTTCCACTAACTTATAAGTCAAACATTACGAGGAAACCCAATAAATAATGTAATTATCACATCGAATTTGCGATCATAAAGATAAACAGGCGGCGAAAGATTGCACAGGCAAGGCGAAACGTTATCGTAACGATGAAAATTTGGCTACCTTGTATCAGTAAAATAAATCTTAAGTAAAAAACCAGCCAAGTGTGAATAGGACTCGCGCACGAAGGGTTCCGTACCATTACGCAAAAAACGGCAAAAAATCACGTTTGTTGTATGGGAGCCCAATTAAATATTTATTTTATTCTGTTTTTAGTATTTGTTGTTATATCGGCAACAGAAATATAGGTACATCATCTGTGAAAATTTTATCTGTCTTTCACGGTTCCTGAGATACCGCCTGGTGACAGACAGACGGACAGCGGAGTCTTAGTAATAGGGTCCCGATTTTACCCTTTGTGTACGGAACCCTAACAATAGGTTGAGACAAGGTCTTTAACAAGGCCCATTACATTAGCGAACAAAAACACGGTCTCAATTTAAATTCAACGTCATCAGTATAAACAGCAATCAGTGGAGCTAAAATTAGAAAACGATAGTGCAATGTGACCGTCACGTCCTTCCACGAAAGTGTCAAATTTAACGAAAACAACGATGAAACCCTGTCTGCATTATAACCAATGATTTACTTTTTACCTAATACCAAATATGTAACATACATTGGACCCGGATTTGTCCTTAAACTACGTCCAAAAGAGAGGCATTGGGCACTGTAAATATCATCTCGCTTTGTGTGGTAGGGCACAGCACAGCGGATGTCATTCCAGATCTAGAGCCGAGCCCAACTGGGGAAGTACCTTACAAAAAACCGCAGCCAAATAACACTAGACCCTTAGTGTGGTGTTCCTGCCGGTGAGTAAGGTTGCCAGAGCTCAACGAGGGTGCGGAGTGTTAGGGACACGCATGTAACGCCTTTGGAGTTCCAGGCGTCGATAGGCTACGGTAACTGCTTCCGTAATATTTCCGTATTGCTACGGTAATATTTCATAGGATATAACTTCTCTTGAATCATGATGATTAGCAACAAACGAACATGTGTTCACTTAAAAAAAGATACGCACTTAATCAAGGCGATCACGTCAACATATTTATCAGACTGTTTAGTTTGTAGTCTGAGAGCGCTGATAAATGTTGTTGACATGGAGGAAAGTGATAAAGTGTGAATGTCGATACGTATGTCTTAAAATAGTAAGCACAATTAATAAGCTAATTGCTCATTTGTTGTTTTTACTTATAAGTTTTGTCTGATTTTTGATAGGTGTATAACAAAGTATTTGTACCTAAGTATTCATAATTCGTTGTGTTGTAATTGTAACGTTCTTTGGGTCAAACCATGGATCAAGGTCATCTCTATAAGCAAATTTGTTTTGTTTGGAAAAAAAATAAAAGTGGAAAAATTCGGGTCTTGGGTGGCACTAGGAACCCACGACCACTGGATCCCTAGCCCAGTGCTCTGCCATCTGAGCTACCAAGACCTTACTTAATACAGTGAATATTTCCACCATAATTATATTAACCCTAGCGACATCTACCGTAAGAGTGTTACACTTCTTAAACGGCTACTGGAGTTCCAAGTCATATTGGAAATTCACCAGTAACGATGCGCAGCAGGATGCGAATCGCATCCATGCGATGCAGAAAACATATTGACTGTAAAAATGTATGAAGGATAGTAAGGATACTTCAGTTGTTAGTGTACCTTTTATATCTTCACCAAAACTATTTCCATGAGACCTATCACATGATGTTGTTTCCGAGTAGTATACATCTTCGACATCGAATACCTTTCGACTTTCGACATTTTCGACACAAATACCTAAAACCTACACGTGTCGGCTATCGGGTCCCACGGGACAGGAATCACGATAAAAACGTTTGGCCACAAGTATCAGCAACACGTGTTATCAGCGTGTCTTGGTGGTAGATATAGATAGCTATTGTACCGATAGTCGACGGACGCGGAAAGCGACTCATCTGGCCTCTAACTACCTAGCTTGATGTTATGTTGAGGCCTAGTTTGTCAACCTAACCTTTATAGTAACCTAACCTTTGTAGTATTTGTAGTAACTGTGATTAATTTTTCCGAATCATATGAAGACTTTATACTTGAAGGATTTCTAGTGCTATGGAACAAATGAAGAGTTGTACCCCAAACCCTGCCCAACCCTAATCCAGTTAGTAGCTTAATGAAATGATTAACCAATGTTTAGTTAGTAGAACTTTAGTTAATTTGCAAACCAATGGACGCGTCGAAAACACGTGACAGCCTGACAGGTAATCATATGGCATGGTTATTGCCTAGTTATACTATGGACACTATGGTACTAAAGACAAATAGGTACTAAAGTGAAAAGGCAATTGAAGTGGGCTATAAATAGGTAGGTAAGAAATTAATTCTAATGTAAAATGTTTATCGTCGTATGTTAATACTCTAAACCTCAATAACACCACAAAACATATTATGCTTGCTTTTACTGCGCATAAATCTCGTCTAATAGGTATGTTACTTCAACATCCTTATACAATTGAGGCGCTTCAGGACGTTACTACTTAATAAACTATCAAGCAAAATGGCCAATGAATTCAAATACGAAGCTCTGTCTGACTAAATAGTTTTTAAAAAAGTTCGAGGGTCACTTTAGGTAAGTAATTTCCACGAAATCTCAGCTTTGAGGTCTCAAGGAAAGGCCGATGTGATCAGATTATATACAAGAGATGGGATGCAAGCACCGCGCCTTCCGAGTTCCGAGGCCGGATCTTGTTTCGTGGTGCAACAGTAGTAGTTATCATCAGGTACAAGCGGAAACAATGAGGGAATAGCATCGTAATCGCAACCCTATACGGACGAGATAGACTACATGTTTGCTTGCTCGCCCTCGTCTGGCCTACATGACATCAGAGCACATTCGCTTCTAATTTAATTAGACCCAGCGTATCGTAGACGTAAGTGTCGGGTATTAAAAGAGAATCGCATTAGTCAATACAATAGCTTATTAAACCCGAACTTTGGCAACTGACTAGGTACAATCTTCACGAGACTTTTAAGGGTCAAACAGTTATACCACAACCGTGATTATAATAACAAATTAACATGCAAATCATGCAAACTATAGACAATACACATTCGACAATCATTGACAGAAGCAAAATTCGTTGTCCTGTACACAACGGACCGCGCATGACGGCCCGACCTGAATCTTCCCGAGCCCTCCTGCCCTCACTAATTGCTCGCTTATTCTATAAATGAGTACACAAGTTATCTACAAGGGACGGGTCACTCGCGACAGTTTGTATTGTTTAGGCGTCAATGTCAGTTCGAAATTAGTCTAATTTGATCTTGGCAGAGCTGAAGTTTGCCAGATGAGAGCGCGCGTGCGCGAATTACATTGGGCGATAATTTCGAAACAAACTAAGTACATATTGAAGGAATTTATGAATTGGTCGAGGATTCCGGCGGCCAAGCCCGGTTCCGCATTGCGGGGACAGTGGCGTCCTTCGCACGTTAGGCATTAGGACAGATATAAATACAAGGAGGCAACAACCTCAACGAGGAATACCGGATAGTAACATTTTTAAGCGCCAAAATATTTTGGCAGATACTAGCCAAAGTTTAATGATCCCCATACTGAACTGGGCTATGGAAACTGACATGTGGTTTACATCTGTATCGTTTAACAATGGAATTTTCGATGTACATTGTACCTATCACCGTGACAAGCAGAGCGCTGAATGATAATCGCAAGTGTTTGAATGAGGTCGGGCACGTCGGAGTGACACGCGAGGTTATATATCGGTCTGCGACAGCGCGAAACGTGTGTCATGTGTGATGGATGGGACTTCATGAGAGGAACCGGGGGCTTCAGGGGACACTGTGCACTGTCAACACTGGGCTCACAACACCGGCGCCGTCGGTCACTGGGTCACAGTACACGGGGCGCGACGAGCGCTCCCGGGCGGCGGCCCACTTGGCGGCGCGCCGACCTAAGCGGTCCTCCTATTTCTGCCCTCCGCTCTGGACTCACCTTCGGGATGCAGCCTCTGCGGGTCGAACCAAGCATCTGCAAGAGAAGGCTGCGAGTTAGCGGGTTAGTCGCGACAGAGGCAAGCGAGCGAAGCGGGCCGTCGGGCACTTACGGGGGTTGAGAACAGAGCACAGGGTAGGCCCGGAATCCGCCATGGCCGCGTTTTACGTAACGCGCGCTCTACAGTACGGCGGGTGTGGGTGACACGCGCGGCGCGCCAGACTCTCGCGTCGATACTGGCACCACTGGCGCGCCGCCGCGCCCCGCCCGCGCATGCGTCCCGTGCACCCTCGCCCTGCCCAGCACCACCACCCGCCGGTGCATGCGCTTGCATTAACAGGTGTTAGTTGCGAAATCGGTTAGTTGGGAAGCGTGCATACAATACATTCGTGAAATCCCCCAGCCCTACAGGGGCCATCAGATTTATCGGAGCGGCCAAGGTGCTCGAAAACATCTGAACATGCAGTTTTGAACGTCTTGATCACAGATGCTTTGTTCAGATATTTGTGAACACCTTGGCCGGTCCGATATATCTGATGGCGACTGTACATAGATACAATAGCACCCAAAGCCTAGCGAGTCAAGTCGTAGACAAATTGTCAAGCGGCACTGCTGTCAAGGGTCAGCCGCCCGCAGATAAACAATCTAGGGTCCTGACCGATTAATGCCTAAATAGGGCCACAATAATGGCTAGTGCTGGCCGCTCTCCCATTCCCTGTCGCAGACAGATTGCGAGACATCATCGCATCGACCTTGTCCTGTTGTCTGCCGGTGACTCACCCGGCCTTGATGCTGCGTTAAATATGTAGCTTTACTTAATCACTTAATGCGCGTCGACACATTGCTTATCAGAGATTACCGCATAACATTCTACTGACGAGCTTACTATATACCTTCATTAGGTACGCAGGAATTTCAATTCCTATAACCTTCCTTGCTTGAACTTGACTGACAAGAGAAAAGGTCAGTCATGTGCAGTAGCAATGTTATATGAAGATCGACGACGTAAATTACCATACACACAACACAACACATATGTAACCGAGACAATACAATGCAACCTTTGTAGGAAACACGTGCTTCGTCAACTGCATGTTGATATTAAGACAATTGGTTGTCTGAAACTAAGTCTGAGACAACTTGTCTCAGACTTAGTTTTATCTATCAGTACTTGCAACTGTTATTAATATAAATACCTAACGTAATACTTCATTAACAGTATTTTGATGTGGAGCGCCTAAAAAAGTGGTTATCTCAAGCCTAAAAGGAATTCACAAGAAACCAAAAACGACTGGCTGGATGGATTGGAGATGGATGGGAGGGATCTGCGATACGAGTACATGCTGTTTTTAGCCGAATTTTAAAAGGAGGTTCTAATTCTAATTCTTCAGGGTCTATGTTTATTTTCTTCTTTTTTACGTTTCTCGAAAACGGCTGGATCGTGTTTCTTGTTTTCAGTTTTTTGGTTAAAATTTACAGGTGGTCCAATTGTCATCATCGTCATTCAAATCCTATACCTAGCCATCGTGATTGTTGGATATGCTTTCAGAAAGCACCATTTGGTAAAGTCGTACTGCTAAAATACCGATGATAATCATAAAATATCAGCACTTTTTCGTAAAGTCAGTTTTGCTAAAAATGTTTATGTAGTCAATCAAGTATTTGCTTGTGAAATGTGAGATTATTTTTACATTTAAAATCTACATTTTCCTGGAATTGGCATATGAAATGTTAACACCAATGGCTGTGTAATTTGTAAGGAAAAATGATGGCCGAAATATAATATTCCTGGAAAATAACTTTTGGTGGTGAATTTGTAGAGACATTGAGATATGTATAATATATACGAAAATAAAAATAGAGACGTTATTGTTATGTGCCTATTTTATAATTATAACTATTATAGTATCACTCAGATACTTTAGGAGCGATCAATACACAGATGTGCGATTGTGGAAAATTTCCTAAGTTGAAAAGGATCTCAGAATTTTCTAGAAAATTTCAGCGATATAATTTTAGAAACGGAAAATTTCAATTTCCAACTCCATAAAAGAATATGTCAATTTTTTCTGTTTTTCTCTTGTAGAAATTTCGCTATTTTGCAAACTTTCCATGGGACATCAGTACACAGATGCCATTGCATTGCATTGCATGTGGATGCGATGGAAAGATAACCTAAAAACAACTTCAACAATATCAACCAAAGTTGATTGTGTTTCGGTGGTTTCGGCATCGCCCAAAACATACCATAAGAGTATATGAACTGTATGAATGAATGAACATACACCACAATATTCGTGATTACGATGACACAGGAATCGAGGAATAATTCGAAATTTTGGAAGTTTTATAATTAGTGAATCATGGATGAGTGCCAAACTAGTTTCCTGCAATAAAGATCAAATAAAAATAAGATCGTGAAGAAACTTATGAGGCCGTGGAAACGTATATACAGCTTAGTTCGAGGAGTGTGAATGTCAACCTACTAATAAACCACATTTTCTAGATTTAACTTTTGACAATTGTTATGACAAATTGAAATTTTTTTTTACATAACACGTAGGAGAAACAGTAAACGAAAACTCGGAAGATTTAAGCATCCTTCCTGTTTGTTCTTCCTTGTTTATTTAGAATTAAGAATTGACGGTAAATAGGAATGGCCCGAAATGGGCGAAAAGGATGCCTCACGTCCACGAGACTATTAGTATAAAAAATTTCCTCTACCTAAATTTAAATTGAAGGAAAATAATAAGTTATGTTTATCAGGGTGTTAAGTATGTTTAGGGTGTTGTATGTGTTCAGGATCTATGAATCATAAAGTAACAACCACAGACATCAACGTTATACAATTTGTGACCAGTAGGTACGACCCAGGCTAGCAATAAATAGTAGGTAGCAGGTAGCAAAATGTCCATTCCCACTCGTCACGTTTTAGTGTGAATTTTTTTCACATGTGCGTGACGTACAATGTACAATTTTCATACAAATTTTTGGGACATTTTTTTATCATCAGGACATATTCAATACTGATGATAAAAAAATGTCCCAAAAGTGATTCTCAGTTGAAAGAACCCAAAAAAACAGGATCTGTGAGAATCGTGTTTTCAATATTTACGCCCAATACAGAGGGCAATTCAGGAAGCTACATGTAGTTCAGGTATATACCATTACTTATACATATATCCGATTTTTGCTAATACACTGTCATTACAAGTTTTGGTATCCAATTATTATAAAGCCAACAAGTGAGTCAGGCACTATCACACGAACTCAGGGCGGGGGCCAGGGGCTGTTTTACCCTCCCCTCGCATGACACTACACCCGCATGATTCATGCCAGTTACGATAATTAGGTGCTTTGATTCGGGGAAGTAATCAATTTTTAAATTTAGTATAATTATTGTAGATAAATTATTGTAGGTAAAGGGTCGGCAACGCGCGTGTAATATCTCCGGTGTTGCAGGAGTCCAAAGGCTACGGTAACTGCTTACCATCAGGCGGGCCGTATGCTTGATTGCAACCGACGTGGTATATAAAAAAAAAAAGATGAGGTGAAGTTTTCGCATTTTACGACCTAACATTAAACCACGGAGTTTGTGTAAGTGTTCGTTATTCATAAACGCGTTACTGGCCTGAATTAGCTATGAATCGTTTGTCTGTACCTGTTATTTTGACTTATGTGTTTGTAAGAAAGGCCATAAATAAAACATAGTTTAACCATGTTTAACTAAGTCCCGAGACGAACTTTGTTGCCTGGTGATAAAGTATGTTATAACATTTAAGACTTTCGCGTTTCGAACACAAATCACATTTCTGTGTAGTGGGTGGTTTGAAAATGTGATGTCTACCCCAAACTTCGTCATACACTTTTCGTCGGGTAGTCACACAAATCTCTGTTTTGACATTTTGCTGGGACGTCAGTTAGACGCGACCACGACCAGTGAAACCTATGTCGAAACGTCGGTAAATAAAGGTAACAAAATAAATTCGCGATAGTCCCGATTGTAAATGTGATTTAGTATGTTATAACATAGTATATTAATTATATCAGTATGTTGTCAGAACATACTGATATAATTAATATACTATGAAATGTATGAGATCATATGAAATGTATGAGAGACGAAGCAGGAAAGATTTTGACGGATAACAAGAGTATACAAGAACGCTGGAAGAACTACTTTAGTAAACTTATGAACGAAGAGAATGATTGGAGTGGAGTGCTAGAAAATGCTAGAAATAACATTGGTATGGTGAAAGAGATCACTGTAGAAGAAGTAAAAATGGCCGTGCAAGGTATGAAGAATGGGAAAGCGGTTGGGCCAGATGGAATACCTGTGGAAGTATGGAAGTTTCTGAAAGCGGATGGATGGAAGTGGCTGACTTTATTCTTTAATAAGTTGTTGCAAGAAGAGGAAATCCCTGATGAATGGTGCAACAGTTCACTGGTGCCCGTTTTTAAGAATAAGGGTGATGTACAGGATTGCAACAACTATCTAGGAATAAAGCTCATGTCACATAGTATGAAGATATGGGAAAAAGTGGTAGCGAGACGAATGAGAGAAGAAAGTGAGGTAACACAGAACCAATTTGGGTTTATGCCGGGCCGGGGAGCTACGGACGATATATTTGCACTTCGCCAACTGTGCGAAAAATACAGACTTGCGCAAAAGAACTTGCACATGGTGTTCGTGGACCTGGAAAAGGCATACGATAGAGTCCCCCGTAAGGTTCTGTGGTGGTCTATGAGAGAGAAAGGAATGCCAGAGAAGTATGTGAGGCTTGTTCAGGCGATGTATGATAGAGCCAGTACTCACGTCAGGTCTGAAGCTGGAGTAACCGACAAGTTCAATGTGGCGGTAGGTTTACACCAGGGATCGGCTTTAAGTCCATATTTGTTCCTCCTGGTTATGGATGCTCTGACATCGAATATACAGGAGGAGGCACCCTGGTGTATGCTGTTTGCCGATGACATTGTTCTTGTCGGAGATAATGCACTTGAGGTCCAGAGCAGGCTGGTAAAATGGCAAGAAAAGCTGGAAAGTGTGGGACTGAAAATAAGCAGAACCAAAACGGAGCACATGTTCTGCGATTTCGGTGGTCTATCCAGTTTTTCCCATATTGCCTTAGATGGTGTATCCCTACCAGTCTGCCCCGACTTCCGGTACCTTGGGTTATTGATCCAGGGCGACGGACGCATAGACCGTGACGTGAAAAATAGAATAAATGCGGGATGGATGAAATGGCGACAGGTCTCTGGAACAACTTGCGATCCACGAATGCCTCTTAAACTTAAGGGGAAAATTTACAGGACGATCGTGAGACCTGTTGTAATGTATGGATCAGAATGCTGGGCGATGAAAGTAACGGATGAAAGAAGAGTGCACGCAGCGGAAATGAGAATGTTGAGATGGATGTGTTGAGTGACGAGAAAGGATCGGATTAAAAATGAGTATATTAGGGGAAGTTTGAAAGTAGCACCAGTAACGGAGAAGATAAGAAGCAGTAGGTTAGCGTGGTATGGGCATGTGATGAGGAGGGATGAATGCCATATAGGCAAAAGAATGTTAGGGATGAATGTTGATGGACGGAGAGCGTATGGTAGACCCAAAAAGCGATGGATGGATTGTGTGAAAGAGGATATGAGAAAGAAAGGAGTGAGTGCTGAGGTGACGAAAGATAGAGGAGAATGGAAGAGAAAAACATGTTGTGCCGACCCCACATAACGTGGGATAAGGGCAGGAAGAAGAAGTTGTCAGAACATCCATTAAAGCATCGCACCGCATTTGTCAAAACTGTGAATCCTCAACTTTAACAATGCGCATGTCATATGTCATGTGACAGACACATATATTTCGAACAAATGCAATTCAAGATTGATCTAGTTGGCTCGCCGGTAAACATGAAGTTTATTAAATCACATGGGCCTAATATCGCAATGGAGAGATTGTTTGTTCATATATTTGTTACATGCCATTAATTTCAGAAGAGGTTTTGGGCATCTAAAATTACCTAATGATCCTATCCTTTTCACTCATGAATATAGTATAACTGGATCGGGCATGAGGGGTGGGCGGAAATGACCGAACGGGATAGTCTATGTATCTTTCAGTAGGAGTAGCAGAGAAAGCGCTGTTATTGTTTGTCCTTGTCACAGTCTCACATTTTTTTTATTCCCTACCGTAAATTCAGTATGGTTTATGGTGGGCTATAAATCTACTCGACCAATCATATTGTCGCATTGCGTATGTTCTGTCCCTCACGGGCGCACGCGTATTGCTCATCTATGTAATGCTAGGTCTACGTATTCACTCCTCAGACAGGAACCAGTCAGAAATATTTCCCATTTCTTTCACTACTTGATTTGAATTGTCAATGTTCTAAATGACAAATGGAAAAAATTACATCGCGAACGGAACGCATACCGAGGGGCATTTCTACTTCCGCATACATAATATAATAGGCTCAATAATAACTGTATATCACCGGCTCCCTAAACGGAGTAGTTCCGTCCCATTCCGTCGCGACACGGCAGGTACGGCAGACGACATAAATATAGACGTGACGTCACCGCACCTGCAGCACACGACGAATACCCATCTATCTGTCAAGATTTCGACCAGCACGTGTATTCCAAATGCTCCAAGCGCAGTCGGGTACTTAGAAGAACTGTATCTGAGATCCCTAACAGCTATGCCAAATCGGAAAGCACACTCAGGGTCACTTGCACCATCCCTCTAACCCGGGGTTAACCGGTTAAACCTGGAGTTACCATGGTAACCAGTACAATTTGACACTGGGTTAACGGTTTAACCGCTTAACCCCGGGTTAGTGGGATGGTGCAAGTGGCGCTTAGTATATAGAAATAGCTGAGCTCACCACTAGGAAACAATGTTACCCCTTTTTAGGGTTCCGTATCTAATGGGTAAAAACGGGATGATTCACAGATGATGTATTTCTGCCGCTATATAACAACAAAAACTAAAAAGTACGGAACCCTCGGTGGGCGAGTCCGACTCGCACTTGTCCGGTTTATTTCTTAACAATCGGGCTTAAAATATTTACGGTAATAAAAAAATATGAATGAGCCGGTAAGGTTACTAATATACACTTTTTATTCAAAATATTGAAGTAAAGTGTATATATTTAGATCCATAACAATACTCAAGTCATTACTCAAACCCAGACACGGCGAATAAGTACTTCCATACATTTACATAAAAAAATAGATTGGTGTGAGTCATTCTTAAGCAATGGGTACTTTGTGAACTCATGCGGGAGATGTCATCGCTACTTATACTAGGTACTTAACTTGTACTTGTATGTATCAATCAATAAGTGACGCATTTACATATTCTAACAAATAGTATTTTTATTTAGCACTTATTTTATTCAGAAGGTCGCCGAAATTACAGCTAAGAGAAATTGATTATCTATAGTGAGTAAAAGGTCAGGAAAATCTTTGACAAGATCAAGATGATGATCAGCTCGAACTATTATAAGTTCAGAATGACCCTAGTCAGTGCCAGGTACCTATACATATTTTAGAGGTAAGCACAGATAACGCACGCGGCTACATATCTCATGAGATACTACGTTGTGATGTTCTACAAAACACAAAGGTACCATTGATCAGTACTTCAACTTTATTAGATCAGAACACATATAAGGGTTATTATGAAAATAAATGATGTGAAAGAGGCCGTCATATATACCTATGTAAAAATGCTTCAGTTTTTTACTGTGGCTAATAAATACTAGTCGAAGTGACACGCGCGGTTCATTCGCCCTATCGATTGCTGTCTATTAACTGGGACAAGAAACATGCTAAATATGACGTGTTACCGTAAACCTTATACAGCTTACACAAGATGCCCGATAACACAATTGCAATAAAATAGATCTACTTTCCAAACATTTGACCTCTTTAAATTTTACAAAAGGACAAAATCTTTCAAATGACACGGTTGCTTAGTCAGTAAAAATTCTGCCGAAATTAACTTTCACCCCACAAAGCAGGCGGACGCGAAGAATGGCAACCATTGTTCGCAAAACTGTACTAAAGGGGTGACAATGTCGTCGACTCGTGGCACACCACAGCGGAATGCAATGTTGACTCACTTTCTAACTTAGATTCATACTTTTTATTCAGTTTCAGTAGTGAATGTATCTGAGTACTCGTTCAGTAAACGAAGTTCGAAACGGTAGGTATGCGTCGGCCGCACGGTATCGATCAAGGCTTCACCGCGCGACCCCTCACTCCGTTACAAACCGTCTAGGCTTTCCGGAAAACCCAACTACGGTGCACTGCAACTAAATAATTTACATGGTGTCTATCAACTCGAGCTTATTGATCTTGGAGGAACATAACGTCGGCTAAAGTCGCAAACCTCTTATCTCCTCCTTTTTTTGCATCAATCAAATAATAAAAGAGGTTTTCAACTTTAGATACTGCCTTTAAATCCCCTCCTCCCTTGGAGGAGATAAGAAGTTTGCGACTTTAGCCGACGATAACTATCAATATAAGTTTGGTCGAAATTAAACTATCGTGAGACATATTTCAAAATATTTAGATCAGTACGGTTTCGCTATAGTGTTGAAATGTTTCAAAAGTCTGAACTAGTTTTGCAAACGTCTTAAAATCATTATTTCAACTTTCCATGGCAATTACCATTAGCTGTGTGCTAACCAAAATACCACTTAGTGTCTGTTGTTTTTCCGCCGGCTAGCGATGAATAAGAAACGATTACAGCTCCTGAACATCTGAAGTGCCACTGCCACCCTTTGTTTGTGCCTGTTTAACGCGAGGGGAGGCGAGAGGGCCGCTACTGCCTACTGCGTCGCATTTTTGAAGGGCCGGAATTAGGTCAGCGGTGTTTAGAGATCTGCTGACGTATCACCGCATATCTGCCTATATACACATATCTACAAAACTATACGAAGCGCGGAATTTTTATTCGCGAACATTGCATATAATGCGGGACATAAATAGCACGACGACTTTAACACGCCAGTTGTAGTGGATGCGCCTTAGCGATGCCCATGGCACTTGATCAATGACAGATAATTGCAGATAATGGTGCACAGGCCTGCCAAAACCAAGTCCTAGACACAGGCGTGGAGATAACGGAAAACAAGGAAAAGGTTATGTGTTACAGTCCTTCAGGGGCACAGGCAAAAATTTAGCGTCGCCAAGTGGCAAACGCTCCGTCAAAACGAGTAAGCAAAACTTTTTAAATTCAAGTGGGTACACCGGACTCGGTTATCCTTCTACGCTGTTATAACAACATTCCAAAAATCCTCAAACGCGGCTGATCATCTGTTACACTCGTGAACGCCGAAAAAAATAGCAACGCCACCCAAAACGAACATTTGTAACGAAGTAAACTCGATACTCACGAGTGATGTCATCGGATCCCATTTTGATTAAATCACAACAAACACACAAAAGGTAATGGTCTTTTAATGAGTCACTTAGGCACGGTGTTCGCGAAGTTGCATGGATCGCAGGTGCGGGCGACTTGAGCGCGGCGGCAGGTCGCGCGCTTGTGAGCTGCTCGCGGTTCGCGACTGCTGCTAAAAATAGCGATGGTGGCACCCGCCCATCCCGCACCACCAGACTATACCCTATCTATGGAACGCCAATGATCATGCAATACATCAACGCATCACTGTTATTGCTAGCTAAACTGCTGACGTAGATGCGTGTATTATTTAATAGAAGTCTGGTGGTTTTTCTTCTGTAGATAGCAATACTACTTATCGAAATTCGTCAGAGGCGTGGTTATGTGGCAATATAATTATGAGTTGCACGCGACATTATAAATTGGTCCAAATTGCGAATATTCGCGGGACTTTCACATTGTTGAGAGCCAACATGCCGCTTTCATGAGATAAGATAGTGCTATCGTCCTCTCCCGGTAAATAGCTGATAATAGGCAACAGCGAATGTTTGCGATGCACATTCAAGTTTTAGGATACCTAATAATAGTGTCCTTATTACAACTACGATGTCTAAAATTATATATACCATCGTGATTAAAGTTAAAATTTTAAAAAAGTTAGCTAAGTAGGTACTTAGTACCTAAAAATTAATAAAGGATTCAAAATTGTCTTAACACTAAGCATTATCCTCACGTTCAGACATAGGTATCGGACTTTTTCCGTTAATTCTTCTTTTTAAATCGCGTAAATACCTTGTAATCAACGTAGTTAAAGCGAACGTAACAAATTTTTAACCCAATTAAATGACATTTTCCTAGGTACTTACAGGCGCAATTATCTTCAGTCTGCAACCGCTCAACTCCAACTACCCAATTTTTAATAGCCGACAGAAAACTTCAATAACTTTCGGGAGGAAATCGATAAAAAGTGTACATATGGTAGCTTTGGTAACCAGCAAATGCGTTCATGAGTCACCACGTCCGCTTTGACCCGTGGATAACATGCATCGATTTTTTCGCCGATGCGACACGTATGCTACGGTACGGGCGGGTATGGCACGGCTACGATACGCGAGTATGGATACAGGGACTCGAGGGACTTTAATGCAGTTCGAATATACCATTCAAGATGCACAACCTTATTACAATGACATAAGACCCACTTAGGTATTAAGTTTGTACAGCTTCCGGGGTGCTCTCATTGTTGGCGGACGTCCTTTCTTTCCGCCTGCAACGTGGGTTGTTGCGCCGTTAGTGCAGCGGTCAACGCTCTTGCCGCTCCGCCACCTCTCAGACCCCCGCGACCCCGCACCCCGCGCGCATCCCAATCTTAATACCTACGTACTGAAGTCTTCGTCGTGAAAAAACCTAATGACCCATGATTCATCGCCGTCACGCGCCTACCAGTTTTTGCTCAGGCTTTTTAGTTTTTGAGACCTTGAACGGCCATTGTTGCTTAAAATCCAGCGCGTGCAGCGCCAGTTCGGGCCGAAACTGGACAATGAAATCATGAGATGCAAATAGCATACGCTTCAAAATATTAAACACGCTACTGTGACTTTGCTTTGCAATCACAAAACATTTCCTAGACTTGTGACTAATCTTGAGTGTAAAAGTCGTGGTCCTGGAAATAGAAGTTCTGATGAATCTGGCAAAATGACAATTAATGGTTAATAAGTTTGTAAAAGAATATGTCTTACCAAGTCCCATCTGGCAGAAGATGACTTCAGCTTCAATGACGTGAGCGACAGGCGTGCGGCTGGGCTCGGGCGCGGGTTTGGGCGGTTCCGGAGCCGGTTTGGGCGCCGCCACTGGGGCGGGCACTGGTGCGGGCTTGGGCTGGGGCGCGGGCTCGAGCGGCTTAGGCGGCTCGGGCCGCGGCACCTCCACCGGCGGGGCGGGTGCCAGAGCCGGCGCGGGCGCTGCCGCGGGCGTGACCACGGGCGCGGGGCTGGGAGCCGGAGCCAGCACGGGCGTGGGCTCGGGCGCGGGCGCGGGCGCGGATAACGGCGCGACCGGCGCGGGCCGGTGCAGTGGGGACTCGCCGGCCGTGTCCGCGTCCGACTCGCTGTCAGTGAACTTGTCGGCTAACTGGTCGGCCAGCTTGTCCGCCGCGGAGGGCGCGCGCGGCGGGTCCGCGAACACGTCCCGTTCCATGTCCAGGAAGTTCTGGGTGGCGAGGCGCGCGGGCCCGTGACGCGGCGATTCGCTGTCGTCGCGACCCTCGCGGCCCAGGTGCTCGAAGTCATCCGTTGAGTCCTGCTCGCGCTTCATCGGAGGCAGGGGTGCCGCCGCCGGCATCTGGTCGCCGAACCCTCCTAGAAGATCATCCGTGCCGTCCATTCTAGTGTAGTGGTGGAAGAGTGTGATCGGAAGATGGGCGCGTCCCTAGGGCGCGGTGGAAAATCGTTAGTGCGCAGTTAAGGCGGTTGCCGTGTCGTGGGGGCGCCGGGCGCCGGAGGACTGAGGCTCGCGAGCGAGCGGCCGTGTGGGGTGCTGTGCGACGTCACTCTGCACGACGAGCGGTATTACTCATCGCCGGCCCGCCAGTGCGAGGAGCCCGCCCTTGCCTTGACTATGTGAACGCGCTTACAAAGAAATATATTGCTAATGTAATACAAAGTATACAAACTAAGATATATATATAATAAAGTTCCACACAGATTTTTTTTACTAGAATTTTACACGGACTGCGAATCTTTTAGCATTAGCGAACTCAATGCAGGAAAATGCAAAATTATCGACTTCCAGTTCCAGTTTCTGCTTTACCGACGGAGCTTTTTTGACAATTCGAAAATTGATTAGAGTGCGGTCAGAATGCAAGATTTGTTTTATATTTGTGTTGCACTGAGAATGACATCAAAATGTCCGGCTTTATTAACAAAGTATTGTTTATTACGCCAGCAAATTTATAAATAAATATTTTCTAATATGATATGGTCAAAAGTTAGTTGCCTAACTAGGTATTTGAACGCCGCTCTTAAGACGTTTTTCAATTTTGATTGAACTTAAATATTTCCTGTAAAACTATTAAATCAAATTTACTTTTGCGAGTTTTTCACATCATCATATGATTATTGATTTTATAAGAATTGTAATAGAAATAATACCTTTTTACAGGATTCCATTTCGTCATATTTCTAACCCGTAGTTTTGGCCTCTCAAACGACACTGATCGCATGCGATTTGCAATACATTTCGGCATTTGATTGATTTGATAGATTGAATTCGTTGCTTCTACTTAGCCAGCAACAAATAATATATCAAACCAAATTGGCAGTATAATACTCACGCCAATCGAGGCAATCGCACAATCGACCGCACGCCATTTGGTGCAAGATATGTATAGTTTGTCGAGGGACTGCCTCATTTCGGGCTTAGACGGAGAAAGTCATACTATCTTTGTCTTGCACTGGTGCTGGCGCCCAGAAGAAGGGGATGAGTGTAGTTTTTTCGTTCTTATTTACTGACAAGATTTGCTTGACCAACTATAGCCTTTTATAAAAACCACTCAGCGGTGGCGTATGGTAGCTGTCACTGTCAACGTCAGTTGTCATGTGTCTTGACAGATTTGAGAGCATTGACAGATACGCCCAGTCGATAAAGCAGGCAGACAGGCAGGCAGCATTTAATTTTCTGGTAAAGCGCAAAAAGCGCTTGTATAATGCAACATAAATAAAGCAACTCTACGCCTTGACCAGACAGCAGAAACATCGCTACAAAATATTGTAGTTCAATCTGAAGTTTGTATTGAGTGCACAAGATAAGGATGGCGGCGACGGCTGCGAACGGTAGTGTCGGCTCGTGTGAGGCGGGACCGTTGAAGAAACCACAGCAATGTAACGGAAAGGAATCTAGTGCTAATGGCAAGATAAACAATCATAAAAATGGATACACGAAGTCTACTCAGCACAGCAATCATGACGTAAGTAATTGCGATATTTTCCGTGTTAACCTCGTGCATAAACGTTTGAGTTCCCTCACGTTTGAGTTTTCCTAGTTCCTGGGGCTACATATTAGCCGAGCTGGTGTTCTGGTCATGGTGGTGATGCACTGTGGCCTGCGTACCTTAAAAATGTGAAAGTTACGAGATCTCGTGTCCGGTGTCCCGTGCGTGATTACGAGCGGGACTGTCCCACTGTGACTACTAGACCATGAAACATTCCAATAACTACTGTCACGTCTGTCACTTAATAGTATCAATTGAAATCATGAATCAGTGTTTTAATTTTATTTGATAGTTCAGTTGGATAGCAGTAAATGATTTATGTTTAGCTGCATTCAAAAGTGGTTTTTGAATGCCCTTTCATTCATGTTTTATTTCATTAATTTTGTAAAAATTTAAACCAATTTATCTAAAAAACTTCAGTGAAGTAAGTGAAGATATGACTTTTTTAAATATATTGTTTATATAAACATTTACAAGTATGATCAGGGAGCGTACAATTCATGCCGATTTATTTTGTTTAAAAGGGACGCGCGACGCTGTGCGGCGTAAGCGCCATTAACAATAAGGTGTCATATATATATGATACCCCAAATGATGTCAAGCTACATACATGATGTTTCAGGTTTTAAGTTTATTTATTGTTACCGTAATAACTAATATGGAAAATAGGATTAATCATTAATTGCTACTATCTAATCAACCTCTTCTATTTAAGTAGACGTCTATTGAGACTTGTGACATAAGACGGACAGTAAAAAACATCATTATCTGACATTGTCATACCCAATTATAAATCAATATGAGGCGTGCGGAAACAACAGATTTCAGTTAAATTTAATAAAATCGGAAACATTAATTTATTAATTATTACACAATACAGCATTTCGTTTCTAACTCATTAAGTACTCAGAAATCAGAAATCAGAAACATTTATTGTTCAAACTGTGTAGGTACAAGAAGTATAGCTAGGTACATTTTTTTATGCGTATCAACAGTTTTACCCTTTTCGGGCATACAATTACTACATTAATTAAATACTTATTTTTTATTTCAGTAACTAATGTAAAAACTAACGTAAGTGAATGTTGATAGTCTTTATCTGTCATTACATATTTAAAGAGGGTTCTCATAAGAGGGTTCTGGTGTGATTTTTCTACCCTTACAAATTTAGACTAAGTTTTGCAAATAATTCATAAAAAAAATTAAATTCATAAATTCATGTTACCCAGAAATAAAAGGCTTTTTTATTTATATTTATTTTTATTATACATATTTAAAAACGGGATGTGTTTATATACGTCATTATGACGAAACCGGCATGAATTGTACGCTCACTGCTTATTATTTACTAATGTATAGTGATGATTCGTTTGTTTACATTAATTCGACGTATTTTTGCAAACGGGAACCAACCTTAACCAAGCTTAAGTTTAAGTCTAACGACTACTCGAGTGGCGACCATGGGGGGAAGAGCGTCCTCAAAGGAGACCCCAGACGCGTTGGGACGACGACATTAAGAAGACAGCGGGAAAACAGAAGACTCCAAGTCGCACAGAACCGCGACAAATGGCGCAAAATGAAGGAGGTCTACACCCAAAGGGTAGAAAAAGGCTAAAGAGAGAGAGAGAAGTTTAAGTCTATTTTACATTTCTGTGCAGAATCTCTAGTATCAGATTATGTGCACGGTCACTAAACTCGCGTTTTGTTGTTAACTAATACAATGTCCTAATGGGTTTAGTCAAGATGTATATGCAAATATTACATGTAACTAAAATTGCATTTATTATTGAAGATTTTCTTATTCCGCTCATAATCGGACAAAAGACAGACAGATCAATAACAAATTTTAATAACTATTTAGTAGAACCAAAAAGAACAACATACAAGAAGAAATAGTTTCCATTAGGATTGTTACAAGTGTACTGTTAAAGTTTTATTGTGTCACAACTAGATAAGATATAATAAGATGATCTTTATTGGTAGCATACTGATACACGTCAAATACAGTTTTGTACAATAAACATACAAATTCCACATTACAGAGTAGGTACATAAGTACGAAATATACACAGCATAGTAATATCAGTTTTTCTGCCAACTAGCAAGTAGAGATAAGCCAGTTGTTGAACCATAAACAAGTAAAATATTTAAATAAATTATTACCCAACTACTATGATATTTTTCTCAGCCAGTTGTAGCCTATGCCTATGTCACCTATCGCTTTACAAAAAAGTACAATTAACAACTACAACCTTGATCAGTCAAGTCCATTTTGAAATTATAAATAGCATTTTGGTTTAAATTTTCATAGGCAAATAACTAAAATGTAAAAATGCTATTTAATATCATCTACACAACAAATCCCAACTATTCCAAGGTGTGTATGAGAATTTCTAGTCTACTTTATTTAATACTGATGATACATTCTGTCGGACCTCCTTTACCGTCTGCGCTTTTAGCACCTAGCACCTTGCAAAGTATGTATACTTAAAATAAATTGTTTTTTTTCTTTTCATAGTTAAATTCTTATTTTTAAAAGGTTATTATATAACCCTTACCATAAATTAATTAATGAACTTGGTACACTAAGATTCGTTTGGTTGGTTGAATGTCCACCATCCATCTAGTACAAGTACAAAAAAGTTAGCACTTTTATTCCTAACTGTACTCTATGATACTTTAAATGCACGCGCACGCTCCATCGGCGGTGAACAATCGGGCCGTAATGCGCAGGTGCCACTATTGGCACCATCGCTATCGATGATTCTCTGATTGACGAGTGCATTTTGATGTATATTATTGTGAGACTATATCCATGGTACAGTCAAGTTCATAAATATGTATACATTTCTTTACCTTAATCCATTGCAATAAGGTGAAAAAATTTATACATATTTATGAACTTGACTGTAACATGGATACATACTACTTGTAAATATAGGATTTAAAACCTTCGCTTTTTTTACCGCGTCAGGACCAAACAAGCATACAGCTTCGCATTTATAACAAGTTATAACTGAGCTTTGCTTTTAACTTATTTGTAATAAGATTTAAGCTTAATAAGTATTAAGTTTTAAGCGAGTTTAAAGCTTATTATTGATGCGTTTTACCATACCTCCCATACAACTTATTTAAAAATCAAGTAAGAAAACTTGTGCGAGTACTCGAAGCTTACTTATTTCTCAACTGACCAAAACTGAGTTTTAATTCCCACTGTAAGGAAAATGTTTGAGCAAGAATTTAATTTTTTAAATGAAAACACTATTGAAGCAATCAATGAAAATATTGAAAATAGTGGATTATTTTTAACAAGTAAATTAATTTGTAACTTTGTCTATAGCCTCTGAATTTTTATTATATTATAGGCCAGTAGGTAATCATCTAAACTGTTATTCGAAGCAGGGAATAGGAAGGCTTGACTGTGAATAGTTTTTTTTGTTACCAAGCCAAAGACATTGATAAAAATGTGGCATGGCCCAATTTCTGCAATGAATTGAGTGTCAGATAGTAGCCGCGGCGCGTGGGCACTCGAGGAAGTCGCTCTTACAAACTATTGTGTGACAATTAATTCACTTTATGTCATTCATATAAGGTTTAAAATAGCCATCAATGAGTGTCAACGTTTCTGTAATACTTAAGTGTCCATTAATGTCTGCCTTACCGCAACCTTGCGAACCCTCTTTGATTTGACTCTGTCCTTGTCTAGGCCATGCAGGCTTGTTTCACTTGAGCAGTCAAGATAAACATTGCTTTCCATTATTGAACGACTGAAAGGAAACTCATGCTCACTTCAAAACAGGCGGACAACACGGCGAGGCGATGCTTCCTTTGCGTTGGAATTGTAACATGGGGTTCTTCAAAAAGCGAATACTCAGGGTTATCGGTAGTCAGCAACGTATAAGTGGCTCTTTAAATGTTACTTATGTCCGTTAGATTGTTTCGTGCTATTATGCGGTTATCACACTGACGCGGATCCGCACGCCCCTTCGGTGTGTGAGCGAGACGCGTTTTTCCCGTATATAGCGATGTCGCGCTCGCACACCGGAACGGCGTGCGGAGCCGCATTTCATACATTACAAAGGTTGAAATTCATGAAGTGCTAATTAAAACTGTGATGTTCACAGAAACGAGCGCCACACATACCACCCCTGGACTGGAAGACATTCGGCGGCACCGAGGAGTCCTTCGAGCGCTGTTCACTCATCACTGCAGCTCTCACGCAGTTCAGCTTCTTCCTTATAATCTTCTTGAGCTACATTAATCAGTTGCTCTTCCCGCCCAAGGTCGCCACGGAGAGGAAGAGAGAGGTATGTCCCAACTGAAAAAATCTCTCCTTACAGCTGCTCAAATTTTTACCTCATTTTCTTGAGCTACATTTTAAAACAGTAGCTCTTCCCGCCCAAAGTCGCCATGGAGAGGAACAGAGAGGTATGTTCTAACTGCTCATTCAGCACTGAGAAGTCATTCGAGCACTGTTCACTCTTTGAGCTACATCATGAGCTACATTAATTAGTTGTTCTTCCCGCCCAAGGTCACCACGGAGAGGAAAAGAGGTATGTCTCAACTGAAAAAAACTCTATAGTAGCTCAGTTTTTTACCTCCTCATCTTCTTGAGCTACATTTTAAATCAGTAGCTCTTCTCGCTCAATATCGCCACGAAAGTAATATAGAGGTAGGCCGTAATTGCTCATTCAGCACTGAGGGGTCTTGCTTGCCTTGCCCAATCATTACACCAGCTCTGACAAAGCTCAGTTTCTTCCTTCTCATCTTCTTGAGCTACATAAACCAGTTTCTCTTCCCACCCAAAGTTGCCACGGAGAGGAATAGGGAGGTATGTTCTAAAGGCACATCTCACTCCCCTGCTATAAAGCAGTTCAGTTTTTTACCTTCTCATCATCTGGAGCTACATGAATCACCTGTTCTTCTCCCCCAAGTTAGGTGTGTCCTAACTGGAGCACATTACACACTGGTAAGTGTTTCGAACGCTGCTCACTCCTTAATCCTTAGCAAATTTGAAAATTGTATTTAAAACTTGAAATAGGACAACTTGAGCATCGCGATTTATTGTACTCGCGACTCGCGTTTGATGAATGAGTCAGCAGGCAAATAAGTATTGGTGTTATCAGGACATTCAGCGAGTGATAACTTCAGAAACATCAGACCATGTTTATAATCTTCATCTCATTAGTTCATGTCATGTTACCTTATCTGTATAATACGGAATAGGGGTTATTACTGCAATGTTCTGCCGCCAGTGCAGCACTAGCACCTATCGTAAACCATGGAGTAACTTATACATACTGTGCCCTAAACAGTATTTTGACAAGTTTTCACAGATAATAAAATATGACATTGATGCATCAAGGCGGTTTGTTTACAGAGGGCCTACCGGGAAACGTGGAAATTAAAATTTAGTTGTTTGCCTCTTTGTCGATCGAATTTACAAGAGTAATAGAGAGGTTAGATAACGAAGTTCGAAGAAAATTCTTTCAAATTAATTAATTTTATTGCTTTGATATTGTGTAGTAAATATTAGGCAGAATATGCTTATGGATATGTGCGAAGTACTTCGTAGATGAATTAAAATGGTTGTGTCCAGTACGGTAGAAAAGTTATTCTGATATTGGTTAGGTTCAGTTACTTTAGTTACAGTGGCATAAAACACCAGTAGATGCAAATTATGCAAAAGAAAACATGAGAGTAGGTAGTGTTGTTGGACGAATGAATATGAATATGCAAACATGGCAGATTAGGCAACTCGTAAAAGGCGGCAATCATCGTTAACAGACATAGCTTAAATTAGGGATGAGACAATTTGAAGTAACCATTTAGAATATGGACCTTAATGTTAGGCTAGAAAATTTAAATTGCAACTAATATTAGTTTGTAAATGAATGTCCATCTCAAATAATTTCAAGTATAGAGGTGAGTGTTGTCAGTATCTACAGTTTAGTTATTAGTTTTTGTGCTGTAGTGTAAAAATGTAGTGATAAGATGCGTAGTCGTAGTTTTCCTAACACTGACAAAAACCCTTACCTAATTATAATCAAAGTAAAAGATGTCCTCTTAGATATTATAAAATAATTTAGCAACAGAAATTTGAGCATAGTCGACACATTTTTTTTTATGTGATAGTCAGCAAACGAGCAGACGAGCCGCCTGATGGGAGGAGGTTATCGTCGCCCATGGACATAAGCAACACCACAGGTGCTACTTAAGCGTTGCCGACCCTTTAGAACCCTAAATACCCGCTTCTTGAAGAATTCCATGTCGTAGCGCAAAGGAAATACCTCAGGAGGCAACTCATTCCACATTCTGCACAATATTGTATAATGGATCATATGGATTCATCATAAGGTTAAATTTGGCATGGCTTGTATCGTAGGTATATCGTATTGGTTTTTGCACTATACGTGGCTGTTATCGTATTCTTGGAATTCATTGAAAACTAAGTAGTTAATGATGTTGTTGACCAAATTAAAATTATAACTTGATCTAAAGATAAAGAACGAAGTTATGCAAAAAACAAAGTTACATTCTAAAAATGACTCTAAGCTAAGTCGAATGAGCTCAGCACTGCACACTGACGGTGTAAAAGTGGTAGATATGCTTACTTAGTCAAGTGTTAAAGCATTAATTCACAAAGCGATTCGCTTCTTCATCTTTCTTTTCGCAATCGTTGAATTTTTGCAGCATATAACGCATTCTAAGGTGCCATTGCAATAGCTTTCAGATCGCAGGTGTCTTTGTAGTGCCCTCTACAACAGAGCAGTGTATTCGCGTATTTGTGCTCTGGTAATTGATCTAAACGAGCCCGCGAATTCCATTAGCAGCCGCTAACAACGCCTACCCTTGTCCTGCTTACACAATCGCTTGCGCAACTAACAGGAGCAAACTATATCGAGGCAGTGTCGGCCCGAGTCCTTGATCAGGGTAGAGCGAAATCGGGTTTTGGCGCCCTTCTTTGAAGCGCGCGTCTTTTTTTTATGTTGTTTTTTCTTTTGACATTTTGGCGCCCCCCTTGCCATCCGGCGCCTAGAGCGGCCGCTCCACTCGCTCTACCCTAGATCCGGCCCTGACTCGAGGGCAATGAAAACGGGTCACTTTGAATGGTTATTTCTCAGTCTGTAAAATGACAGATACACTCATGATCCGTAGTTCCGAAAACCTAATTGTGTAGGTATCACAAGCGGTCGGGTTTCGGATCCATGAGTCTGAATTCCGCATCCCTACCCTTCGGTACTACCACGTACTACTTACTGTACTTACACCAGTTAAACCTACCTAAAGCCTCAACAATCGCTATATCGTTTTATGACCTGCGTCAAATTCCCGTATCGATTTCATATTAATGTGCGTGGGAATAGACATACGACCATTGCTTTACTTCTTTTATTCAAGGGTAACATTACTGGTTTTCGTTGGCATCATAATATTTCAAAAAAAAAAAGATGAAAGTTTAGAAGAAATGTAACCAGACTACAGATTTTTCTCGTATTGTCTTTTTTTTAAGTAGTTTTTCTCGTATTGTCTTCTTTTTTTTAAAATGTAATGTGAGAATTTACGCGTTTAAATCTCAAACATCTACTCTAAACCAAAAATACAAAATACAAAGCTTCATGTGTCGTTTTCAAGCAACATTGTCGCTTGTCATAAGGACGCCGTGACAGGTTTTTCGTATAAAAATACAAGCAATTTTCGTCCTTATGGTAAGCGACGATGTGGTATCTTTTGATTGTAAACGTCACAAATGCTCAACTACACAATAAGGTTTTACGGCAATAAGGCTACACACGAACTTTGAGGTCACGTCAAGCTGGTTCCACCGAGAAACTTCGCCCGCGCTCTTGTAACTAACAAGAATAGTCGCCAGGTTTCACGCAGGAAAGTAGGTTATAGACTACCGCAGTGACGTCACTCCACAGGCCCGTCCACGTCTACGTCGCACCTTCCCGAGACATGACACCGCGGGCAAAATCTAGTCTCATCAGACTATGTACTTAGAAATAGGTTTAGCCCAACCTAATATATAGATTTAGCCCAATATGCGGGGATCTCAACATTTGTTGTCTGGAGCTCCACGTCGTGGAAATAAAGGAAATCTTACGAGTTTGTTTATCTATTTCTACGAAATTGAGGTGTTATAACTAATTTAAGAATTTGGAATTTCTCTATTGGGAAATAATTATCCCCACTGACTTTTCCTTTTTATTATTTTAAAATGCGTTTTTCTTAAAAGCCATACCAACATATTTTTTTATCTGATTCTACATGTATTAACAAGAATATTTTGCTTCGTGTTCTGCTCAGTAGCATTGATTCCGTGTAGAGGTTTTGTTATCGCGTTTTATTTTTTATATTGTTTATTTACAATTTGCCTCGTTCGATTATTTTTATAGCATATTCTGGAAAACAATAACATGTTCCAATAACGAAACATTTTGTCAGAGTCGATTGTAAGGTTTAAAGCAACATAAAAATATTTAGTAAAAAATCCGTCCATTCTGTCGAGATAAAGTACTAAAACAACCGGCCATGTACGAACCGGTATCGCCCTCTGATGTGCCATCACATTTGATTTATTTATTTAACCTTTAATGCACAATATCAGAATAAGTAAATTACAATACTCCCCGTTGCATTGACTGTATCGAGGATCACTAAAAGTACCTATTGAAATATTTACCAAAGTAGGTACCGAAATATTCGTGATTCATGGAACAATAACTATAAGTTGTGGGCGGGAAGCGGGAATGCAACATTTTATCGCATTAAAAACACTTCACGTCTGTTTCCATTGACATTGCTCATTCGTATTTAGCTGTAGTAAAAAAATATATTTAACTAAAACTTTGTAACGAATATAACTTTTTGTGTGTAGCGCAGTCGAGGAGTCTTCTATTAATTGGAACGGCTGGTCTATTTAATCGATCAGATTGACGACAGCCTATGATTGGCTTGAAGCTCGGTGCGGCACATTACGGTACACTTTCCCCTTAGACTCTAAATAGTCAATCAGTCGTGCAAAAATTACCTACGTCTAGTTGGCTATTTTAAAGTCTTAACTGAAACAACTACCTACTAATGTACCTACCGTAGAATGTGCCTACTTTGCTTCAAAATTTGGTCCAAAATTTGAAATTCATAATGAATTTTTATAATGATTATATTGTGGTATGTTGATACACAGGCATGCCGATTTAGATATAGTTTTAATGTATATATAAAAAGTATCGGAGCACGATTGTGGTCCGGGGTAATTACCCAACGGGGAGAAAATAAGGCATATTTTACATACAGTTACATTTTTAGGATGTAGCTGTAGTAGTAGGATTTAGATACGATACAATACTCGAGTATTCACGTCATGCTCTCCAGCAACCCCACATTGCGTTTTAGCATTTTTCATTATTTGAGGATTTAGTACACAATAGGTACTCAATTGGTACTAACTTAAAAAAAATTGTACCTCAATAGATTTGGAGTAAAAAGCAAAAGTATTAGGGGTTGCTTTAGAGGATCCTCCCAGCAACCCCCCCCCCTCCCGAGTCCCTCCGAGGACATATTTTGCGAGCTTTCTAGCCATTATTAGGTAATTACACTAGAAATAGTCAATTTATTTGAGGGTAAAATCGTAGTACAAAATTTTCTGGCCACTCGTTTAGTGGAAAATGTATTATTTATGTAAGAACTCGCGGGAGGGGGTTGCTGGGAGAATCCTCTACACTCTGTAGAGTCTACAGCAACCACAAATACTTTTGGCTTTTACTCCAAATCTATTGAGGTACAAAAGTAAAAATTGAGTACCTATATTGTGTACTAAATCCTTACATAATGAAAAATGCCAAAACGCAATGTGGGGTTGTTGGAAAGCATGACGTAAGTATTCAGGTACAGAGTGATCGATCGCTATCGCTACTGATAAGCACCTGAATCACGCAGAGGCACGGCATGCGTTACACTGACTGACGAGTACATGATGTACTAAGTACTTGATAAGGAATTATTGATTTTTTTCCTATATCGAGTCTGCTAAATATTTTAAAATTTGTTAACGTCACTTCTAGTTTGCTGCTTGGTGTGTTGTAAGCTTAGGATTCGTAAATTCGTTGCTTAATCATAGTTGAAGGAGGAGGTAATCTGAAAGTGAAAGGCGACTTCTGCAGAAATGTAGTTACAAAGTGCAGGAATTTTTGCCATCATGAGATGACACTAGACACTACCTAATAATTGTGACCATACTTTGGAGTTTTTATCCAACAGTCCGTGACGACCGGTCTGGCCTAGTGGGTAGTGACCCTGCCTGTGAAGCCGATGGTCCTGGGTTCGAATCCCGGTAAGGGCATTTATTTGTTCCTGAGTCATGGGTGTTTTCTATGTATTTAAGTATTTATATATTATATATATCGTTGTCTGAGTACCCATAACACAAGCCTCCTTGGGCTTACCGTGGGACTTGGTCAATCTGTGTACCTAAGAATGTCCTATAATATTTATTTATTTATTTATTATTTATTTTATTAACAGTGGACTTCTTGTACTGACACTCTGTACAGATGTAGTGAACAATCCTTTGCCATTGTATTTTCTCGGAAACGTTCATATTTGTCAACTTCTGTCAACCTCAGTAATTTTTGTACTGAGACTCACTGGAATAACGTAACACGTTCGAAAATACGAAATACGACGGAAAAGATCATTCACTACATCTGTAACTAGGTACTGTATGTATTGTCCATATAAGAAAGTTTGCTAGCCCAAAATAGGGCCAGTTGTTGCATCGATAGCAAAGAACTGTTAATTGATGATATTTAATTGTCTTCGCAGGGCTACGCACCGCTATACAACCCGTTCGACCAGTTCTACTCGCGCTATGTGTACCGACGAGTGAAACACTGCTTCAATCGACCAGTCTGCTCCACACCTGAAGCGGAGATCACGCTGAAAGAGCGCGCCACCAACGACTACAACTGGACCTTCAGGTAACCCTTGTCGGAACCTGAACTACATACATGAATTATTTATTTCGAGCCTGTCGTGTTGCACTGCTGGTGCTGGGCAAAGCTCTCCTACCTAATTTCTCCACTGATCCAGTGCATCGCTGGCGGTCTGCCAGATCCTCGATTTGAGTTTTCAGACTCCCACTCCGTAATTATTATGCCCCACAACTCATTCGGCAGGCGTGGCCAGCTCAGTCCCATTTTAGCTTGGCCGCCTTCCGAGCTACATCGACGATGTTGGGTCTTGGAACGCAGCGCACCTATTTATATTTCTTCACCTTAAAAACATAGGCCTCCAATCTATTTTTCCACCCGCATGGATCCTTTCAACTCCTGCCGGCTCTCTTGTGGTATTCGTTCGGGGACTGCTCACGAGAGTATCCCGACCAACGCATTTCGAATTTCTGCGTTTGCGTTAGTATGATTTTACTCTTACCATAAATAAATGCTTTAAATATTCCTACTCTGATTTCAGGTTCACGGGACGCGAGCTGAAATGCGTGAACCTGGGCTCGTACAACTACCTGGGGTACCGAGGCGGCAACGCCGACGTGGAGGCGGCCACTCGCCGCTACGGGCTCGCCCTGGGCTCGTCGCGGGCGGAGCTGGGCTCCTGTCCGTTGCATGCTCAGCTCGAGTCTGAGCTTGCTGAGTTTTTGGGTGTTGAGGTAAGACAGAAAGAGCCGCTACCCGACTTAACTACTCTCCAAAATTTGTATAAGGGTTACTCTTCTGGTTTTAGCTATTCATTCATACGTGATCTACCTACGGCAGAGCTCGTGGTGTTTTTAACAAAATGTTTAGCTTCAGAAGCTTGCTCAGAGAGTACTAAGGAAACAACATTTTCTCAAAAACTCATTATATTTCTTTTCTTTTTCTCAGTTTTTTAAGTTCAGATTGAGTTTCCAAAAATATTGCCATTGCCACAAATGCACAAATTACTAATCATGCCAGGCCTGCTGGGTTGTTAATGCAACTTGCAACTTTTCAGACAGATTGAACTCAAAAAGCTCATAGTAAGATTTATTTGTTTTGTCTTTTACGTGTCCTTAAATGTTTAAATGTTTGTTTTCAGGCAGCCGTGGTAGTAGGAATGGGTTTCGCCACCAACTCCCTCATGCTGCCCGGCCTCCTGGCGCCCGGTGCGCTGGTCCTGAGCGACGAGAACAACCACGCGAGTTTAATACTGGGGCTGCGGCTGGCGGGAGTGACCGTGAGAGTGTTCCGGCACAACGACGTGAGGCACCTCGAGCAGCTCGCGAGGAAAGCGAGGGCGGAGGGGAAGTGGGAGAAGATTGTTATTGTAAGTCTTTCGTTTGTTACCCTCTTAAGCTACCCTGAATTTTGAAAACCGGACTAATTTCTAAATAAGGCTTCATTTGCCCTCCAGGTTGAAAGTTCAGATAGACGTCATTTTCGTTAAAACCATTACTTTGGCTAATTAAATAAAGTAAATAACAAATATGAGGAAGACCAAAATTGTTTGAGCTGTAAAGTTTTGAAAGTTGAATTCTACCAAGTTGTTCGTTGTTGCAGGTAGTAGAAGGCGTGTACAGCATGGAGGGCTCCGTGGCGGCGCTGCCGGCCGTGGTGGCGTTGAAGAAGCGTCTCGGGCTGCACCTGTACCTGGACGAGGCGCACAGCGTGGGCGCGCTGGGTCCGCGCGGGCGCGGCGCCACGGACGCGTGCGGCGTGGACCCCGCCGACGTGGACGTGCTCATGGGCACCTTCACTAAGAGCTTCAGGGCTGCGGGCGGGTACATCGCGGGTATGTACCTATTTATATTAGTGGCAACTTGGCTAAGATGTAGTTAGATAAAGCGCGCGGTATAGGAGCCCTGGGCCCGCAAGGGTGGTGTCAGTCCGAGAGATGTTGACGTGCTAATTGGCACGTTTACTAAGAGTGGTTTCACATTGTCCGATCCGATATCAAATGTCGGGTGTTTCTCTGTATTTATTTATGCATTAAATCATTATTACTAAAAACCGGCCAAGTGCGAGTCGGACTCGCGCACGAAGGGTTCCGTACCATTACGAAAAAAAAAAACAGCAAAAAAATCACGTTTGTTGTATGGGAGCCCCATTTAAATATTTATATTATTCTGTTTTTGGTGTTTGTTGTTATATCGGCAACAGAAATACATCATCTGTGAAAATTTCAACTGTCTAGCTATCACGGTTCATGACATGCAGCCTGGTGACAGACAGACAGACAGACGGACAGCGGAGTCTTAGTAATAGGGTCCCGTTTTTACCCTTTGGGTACGGAACCCTAAAAACGATGAATAACGCAAAAAGGCGGACTTAATGCTAATGGCACTCTCCTGCAGCTGTTTTTGTCATAGGCACCTTCCGACATCCGATATCGGAATGGCGCTTCCGATAAATTTAGCCATGTCGGAGCCCCCCGTCAGTTGTCGGACCGATAATATTTGTTTGTGTGCGTATGTGTAGGCATAATGCTTCTTGTAGTACATGACCGCTAAAGACGGCGCCCGGGCGCGCCCTCGCGGCCTGACTACGCGGATGTCGGATCCTACATCTGATATCGGATCGGACAATGTGAAAACGCTCGTAACTGCTTTCGGGCTTCAGGCGGCTGGCGGGTATATAGCGTGGGTATAGTCAAATATATGTTTACACTTTTACACTTTATTCCTTTGTAATAAGGTGATTAAATGTAAACATATTTGACGTAGACTTTGCTTATTGGTACTAGTAGCTCTGTAACAATTGCACCTCGCCTTCCGCCATTGTTTGTCACGGACAAAATGTATGACGAATTGAATATTTTATTGAAATAAATATCAGTAAGACCGTAGAAAGGAATAGAAAACAGCGAGATAATATGCGGATACGATCCGCAGGGGAAACGCAACGGTTAGCCTATAGAAGATAGGATTTGGGGAAAAAATAAATTTAGGGGTCAAAATTTTGAGAAAATCAATATCCGGCTCGAAGGACCAGAAAATGTGGCGTAAAGCCAGTGGACTGTAGTTGGTGTTTTAGCATATATTAATCCAATAGATTTAGGTGCTATGAAAGCACGGTACTACGAATGCGTGTGGCGTTAGTAGAGAGAAAAAGAGGAATTAATTTTATTAGGATTAAACAGGTAAAATATATAACAGTGGTTAATGTTTAAGATACGTTGAAATTTATATGTATATTTAGGTAAGAAAATTTAATTTGCTTGGAGTTTTCATTTTGTTTATACCCTGTTTTCACATTGACATTGCAGAAAATTACGGAAAAATGATATGAAATGTAGTGGTTTCGCTAAAAGTTTCTGTAGTTCACGGCATCATTGTGCAACAGAGTTATTTGTTCATAATAATTTCAGTATAATTGTTAATTTTTTTACATTGAATTGGGGCAGTTATAAGAGAATTATCTGAATACATGATTATTACTTATTGAATCAACCTTCAACCAACCATTTTGTCATGCACACAAATTTTAACATTCACTCATTCGATCCATTCGTGCCAGCTCTAGTGAAATCATCTATAATATATGTCAAACCTTAAGGCTAGAGCACAACGGCTGCGTTTGTGCGTAGACGTGCACGTGCGCGTGCGCTAAAATATCTGAGCCGCGCACGCACACGTCACGCAAGCGGTGTGCCGTCTCTCATAAGGATCTGTATACACTCGATGTACATACCTAGTGAACCGGCTTATTTTTCGGACTTAAGAGTAACGTCAAACCTTAAATAGTTTTCATAACCTCTAAAGTCCGCCTCGATATCTACAGGTTCCCGGCAACTCGTGAACTGGGTGCGCGCGCACGGGCACGCGCACGCGTACGCGCAGAGCATGGCGCCGCCCGTCGCCGCGCAAATACTTAGCGCGCTCAGGGATCTACGCGCTGAATCTGGCCAGGCGCGTGTGGCCACGCTTAGGGATAACACGAGATACTTCCGCGAACGGTCAGTATTACTATTTGGCCTATCAGGTCGGCTCACTATAACTAACTCTCGTCAGGTTTCGGCGCAGAGCATGACACCGCCCGTCGTCGCGCTTTAAGATTTACGAGCGCAGTACCTACGGCCAGGTGCGGGGGTCGAGCTTAGGGATAATACGAGATATTTCCGCGAACGGTTAGTATTACTTTTGCGGTGTCTCTTGATTTAGATTTTGTGTCTGCGTGGAGCATTGAACTTGTTGTTGCGCAAGTACTCAGCGCGCTCAGGCTCCGCTGTCACGCGTGGCTGCTCTTAGGGACAATACAAGATACTTTAGCGAACGGTGATAGGTGATAGTAAGTATTATTTCTCTTTTAAGAAGTCAGTAAGGGAGGGTTACATTTACAGTGCCTTTCGTAAGGTTTACGGGCAGATAATGACGTCACCCATCGTTGTGCAAGTAGGTACTTAACGCGCTTAGAATCTGCGCGCGGAATCCGGGCCGCGCTTAGAATTAACATGAGATAATTCCGCGAACGGTCTGTACTCTCACTGTGATTTGGAAGGAAAATAATAACATAAATAGTTTTCTCTAATTATATTCTCTAACATTCGAATTCGGAGATTTGCATTTGCGAATAAGAAGAATGCGACATTCGTGACTTGTTTTCTATCTTCTGAGACATTCCTGCCGGACTTATTT
The DNA here is from genome assembly GCF_947568885.1 of Cydia strobilella. Taxonomy (NCBI): domain Eukaryota; kingdom Metazoa; phylum Arthropoda; class Insecta; order Lepidoptera; family Tortricidae; genus Cydia; species Cydia strobilella. The sequence goes on along the minus strand of NC_086041.1, from coordinate 29,957,895 downwards.
TAACCTTTTGAACGCCAAGCATTGACGTAACTCGACGTGACACCGCAATGAAGCAAAATAAAACCTTAGAGAACAATAGTGATTACAAAACAGGATATCGATATTTTCACTGATTTCGTTTTTGACATACTTAGATTAGAAGAACCACTACACAGGTGTTTTACAATATAATATTAGATAATTCTGGCTTTTAGCTCTACTAAAAACCTTTAAATAACGTATTTAAATATCAAAATGTACTTGTAACTTCGACTCAAATCTCTCAATAATGCCACATCACTACTTGGTGGTGACGTCAGGCATCGGACGTGAAGTGCCGTCATGGGCGCACGGAACACTGATAAGCGCGCGTTACTCAGAGATGTGCAAACCCGTTGTCGATTATTATTACCTACTAATTAGCAAACTGCAGTATCGTTACAATAAAATAAATGCATAAGGGGTTACATTATCACAAAAGGTCAGTACCGTCTTTCAAACCAAGTTGTTTAAATTAAGCACGAAAACAAGTACCGTAACAGCACAAATAGCAGTTATTTTAGCAAAAACAACTCCTATTACAAAATGTATGGGATTAAGCCATATCTATTATTGATGGCGCTAGCGTGTTTGTCGGAACTGCGCGAAACGATTTCTATTAGGAGATTGTTACTTTCATATAATAATATTATTCCTCCATGACTCGGTCACATCACTAGGCGACGTCAAGTGCCGTTTTTGGCGTGGCTAGCTATGCTATTTACTGGGTAAGTCGTATTATAACATAATGTTGTTTTTTTTAACCTTCTATTCATAGTTGAATTGTAATAAAGTTATACAATAAAGTAGAAGGGCAAAATAAAATAATGCAAATACAAACAAAGAAATATAGTTATTTATTAAAGAGTCTTTGATAAATTAAGTTTGGACGGCAAATGACGTCGGCGGCGTGAGTGGCACAAAATGTCGACGACGTGATTTACCGTCTTTGGCGGTCAAAAGGTTAAAACACTCAATTATGGACAATACTAATCTTCTAAGAACAGATTAAATTACTTACTATGATGTCTTTTTTGTGGGGGCGCCACGAGCCTTCAGGAAATTGTCATATACGTGACCGGATAGCCGAGTGGTTCGGGCACCGGTCCGGTAAACGGGGGACGCTGGTTCGATTCCAGCACTTGAGGCTTTGGTAATTTTTCCTTCGTATATGACATTTATTTCGGTTGAATACTAATGTTATTATTTCGTTTATTGCAGACTACGCGCGATGGGAGTAGTTACGTACGGGCACCCCCAGTCCCCCGTGGTCCCCATGATGGTGTACTCGTTCAGCAAGATGGCCGCGTGCGTGGAGCGGCTCACGGCGGCCGGCGTGGCCACCGTCGGCGTCGGCTTCCCCGCCACGCCGCTACACCAGGCCCGCATACGGTGAGTTACGAGTACGACGCCCGCACGGGTAACTGAGTATTGTTGTTCTAACTCACCCCAGAAATACATAGAATACTGACGTAATTCCGTACCACGCCTTAGAGCGGTTTCGCACTACGTCCGATCCGAACCCGTGAAAATCGGACGTAGTGCGAAACCGCTCTTACTATCCTCACCAACACTTTTAGTCTTGCACTATTTGTTCGCATTTGTACTTTCTAATTTATAACTGCTGCTACTTAATAAATAAAAAAATTGATTTGTGTTTTTAAGTAGTCACACTATATCTTCTGACCTCGGCCACCAGAGGTGTTAGTCACTTTTTCTTTAGCATTTGACATTTATTTCATTTTATAAACTTTATAATAACACTTATAACCGGGCTTATTGTACCTGGGTCTATTTTTCTTTAAAATTTCTTTGTAGTTTTACATGTATGTAAATGTATAATTATTGGTGCAATAATATTGACTTGCTTATAGTTTATCAAAGGACTGTCTCATTTCAAACATAGAGAGGATCATGCTATTTTTGTCTTACACTAGTACTAGTAGCCAAAAGAAAATGAGTATAGTTTTTTTGTTCTTAATTTACTGACAATTTGGTTTGACCAACTTTATCTCGTCCACAGGTTCTGCCTATCAGCGGCGCACACACGAGAGCAACTCGACAAAGCGCTCGCGGCCATCGAAGCGGCGGCCGACGAGCTCGGCCTGCGATACTCACGCCTCCCGCACTAGCTTTACTTTACGCGGTTATCATGTTGGTGTGAGCGAGACACCGTGTATGCGCTGTCGCGCTCGCACACTGGAGCGGCGATCCGCATCCAATGTGAAGACCGCCTTAGCGTACGAGTGTATGTGAGATTACTCAATAAATTATTTTATGTTGCTTGGTGTGTCATTTACCAAAAGACGGTCCGATTTTTGTTTATGCCTTTATAAGGCTTTATAATTTTGAACTTTGTTTCAAAGTGATAGGATTCAATTTTGCATAATTTCTGTCGCCCTTATGCCTTATTAATGGTTAAAAGCTTGTTTCACGAATTAAATCAATGGAAACTTCATTTCTTAGGAATATCTAAGTACCTACGTATTTGTTTTAAAGGCAACTTTTGTAGTTCATGAACAAATAGTATAGGGGTATAGGTATCACATGTATGAATTAATATCAGATGTGCAAACACGTGTAATAAAACACAAAATACTTTACGATAAAAAATTTATTGATATAATAATTATTTATTTATAACAATCGAAAGGGGCGCGGGCCCTCAGCTATTCTACCGTGACCTTACTCCTTTGTACTTCCTACGACACACATTATTGCCAGTCCCGGAGCCCCACCTTTATAGCAAGCTGTATAAATGTAAATTATTCAAAATAAAAGCACTTAAAAATGTTCACACAATTTTGAAAGCGCAGGCCGCCGGGACGATCCTATTATCATTACCATTACCGATACAATTCAGAATGTAAAATATCCTCATATTAGATACATTTACAAAGCTAAGGATGATACCTGCTTTATTAAGTTACTCTGAAATATCTTACATACACAATTAGTGAGTATTAAGGAAAATAATTGAACAGCATGTATTATCAATAAGCCAATAAAAGAAACGAAATTAGTCCGGTTAAGATGGCGTTAAAATCTGAAGTGCCGCAAAAAGATAGATTGGCAGTAATGGTAGGTACATTAGTGCCAATAAAAATGGAGTTAATGCAATATTTCTCGAGCAACTTGATAAAACAGTCTCACGGCCTAACATGCGTGATATCACTGCAATCATGCAATGTGGTGGGCGCGGATATTTATTTTACCCGCACCGCTGGGCCTGCTCGTAGTTAATATTATAAGCAACGAATTGGGTACGGTCATCAAGTTACACTGGATAAGTTTATTCGTTTGTTTCATAGTAATATAACGTAATAAGTAGCAGTTAAACACATCGCATGATAGGCCGACATGTATTGGACAAGCGAAACACCTAAAGACTAAGCTTGGAGGTTGTGGTCGGTACAAAAATAGAGCGGATAGCTCGCTATCATACTTAACGTCTTGTCTTGCCCGCCACTTCATTTAAATCCATAACAACCGCACAACAAGGTCGCTTTTTGTAAAGTCCGCGGGTCCTACGCTAAACCATCCTTAATTTTAATGATATAACATTTCAAGTTCACTTTCAATTGAAATACGCACTAAAATAAATATAAGGCAGGTCCCAAGCATTACATATCTCATCCTAAAAGACGCAGACTCATTTTACGATATAGCTGCGTCTCTCTTAACAAGGTATGCAAGTATGAGACCTCTTATAAAACCAAGTCTTAGGTTAGTTCATGAGTTTTAGTTCATAATTAATTATTTCAACGAAACTCAGAACTTGAACGGGTATATTCATATTTCTTACATAAAGGTCAATCAATAACCAATATAAATACCTAAGTCTGTTTTTGTTGAAATAACGCATGAATATCGTGAAAATATATAAGTCCGTTTAAAGTAAATGTACGTTAGTACACGACTTACAAGTAAGATAGGTAATTACTCTCGATTTAGTTAAAACTAATTATAAAGAAACCAACTCGCCGCCATCGACTAATCGATAAATTATCAGTCGTTTGGTTCCTATACCTACGTCACAAACTGGTCCGGAGACCCTACGCGAATGAGAACCGTGACCATCACACACCAACATCTAGATCAGATTGCATTGAGAATACTCAAGACTATAGTGAATAGTGGTAAATTTTTGCCATTTTTTCTTTTAATATAAAATTGATAGTGGACAACCGCTTCTCCGTACAAACGTAGTCCCCATTTTCCTCTCTGGATATTGACATTAGGGAAAATATTTTTACATAAATTATTGTATATTAACCGTAGCTATGCCTCTTCGTTTAACTTTATGATTATTATAAGAGTTACGAGCGAAAAACAAATTTGATACAAATTTTTAAAAGCTGTTAACTCTCGCCATAATTAAAAAGCGACAAAAATCAAAGGAAGACTAACATTTTCTATAATGTTAATATTTAGACAGGAATATGAGGACTACGTTTGTATAGAGAAGCCATCCCGTAACTTTGAGTGTGTACTCTCTCTTCCGGAAATCGATTTTTCAGATCGCGATTTTTGCCATTCGCAATTTTTACCATTTTATTTTTTCTCAATAGCTTCCTTTCCCGAAAGCATTTATAACCATTCGCATATTTTCCGATTAATTTTATTTTCCAGTAGCTTATTTTCCTGTTACGTTTTCCAACCATTCGCATATTTTCCCATTTTTTTATTTTACAATAGCTTATTTTGTTTACAATCACGGAAGACAGAAAATAGATAGGTGCGACGACGAGCGAAGCGAGGAGTGTGCTAGGTAACTACTAGCAAAACAGTGCGCGAAGCCGAGCGAGCGAAGTGAGCGTGCCGCGGTAGAGGCCGGCGAGCGCAAGAATCGACTTATTTTATTGTACGATACTGATTTACAAAAAGAAGTTATTTATTTATTTGTGTCTCGTATATTATAATAAGTATACATATCTAAATTATGCGAATGGCTAGAAAACATAATAGGAAAATAAGCTACTGGAAAATAAAATGAATGGAAAAATATGCGAATGGTTCGGGACAGGAAGCTATTGAGAAAAAATAAAATGGTAAAAATTGCGAATGGCAAAAATCGCGATCTGGAAAAAACGATTTCCAGAAGAGAGAGTACACACTCGTTTTAGTTTATCTAGATATCTGTTAAAGAGTATTAGACATCTGTATTGCCTTATGATTTATGGTACACGGTCCTCGTCTAACCCTAGTTAACCTACGAATCTGGTCACTCATAATCTCAACCCCGCACTACGGTTATCCAGTTGCAGAAATATCCATTGTTAGTACTATAAAACTATCGCTTTTATCTAAAATAAGATCGCACAATTTAGTTTTATGAATGTTCCTGCAACTAGGAATGTCGGAAGTGCCGGAGTTTCATTTTACAATCATTGTACGATACAAGTCCAAATAAATAGTTAAAGAGTTATACATAGTTACGTTTCATAACATGTTTTAAATTTATTTAGAAGAGCGTTCGAATATCATATCATATCGAATAGGTAACATGTAATTATTATTGTAAGTACAAATTACAATTTATTATAGAATCCGAACACTCTTTGACAAATCAGCAATTGTGTTTCCCGCCGAAAACATGTTCATTTATAAATTTAAATATTGCACTAGAAATGGCACGCATATTGCACATGATTCTTTAAAAAGTTAATGTAAATGTATCAGAACGGAAATTCATATTGTGTTGTGTCCAAGTACGGAACATTATTTTAACTTGGGATTTTTTTCTGCGCGAGTGGTATGTAGTGTCAGGTCAATGACTACGTGTTAGGCGAATCTGTAAGCTCATACTGCTAGTTTTAAAATTGCCAAACAGTGTCTCGAATTAGTCGGCATTTCAATGTATTCGACGGGACTCCTCACAGTGTCATTTTAAACAAGTTTAAATTATACGATCGACAATTAAATGGTACTTAATATTTGGCAGCCGTAATATTAAATCGAGCGCTTCGTCCGCCGACTTGAACGATTATATATAGTTTACACAAGTTTTAAGGCTAAATACTATACGGGTCTTCAATATACATGTTGAATGTGCTATCACATTTTGGTGTAGTATTTTTCCTTTGGGCCATTGTTAGTAAACATTTTGAATGCCATAATTATAATTCGGTACCTTAAACACCCGTCATGGAATCTTCCTTAATAACAAGGAAGTTAATTACAAGCAATACTTTGACATGTTGGGTGATTGTGATTGAGTAGACGCGATCACGAAAAAAATATAAATCGCAAACAGAATACGATTAAAAATTCTTGTTTTATCGGACGGAAGATCTGTTAGACACCAAGGGTCAAAAATTCAGTTTCGAAAATAAAGATGTGAAAACAAAATACATATTGATATAGTAACTCAGTTACTTTACAATGTAGTATAGAATTTTATGTATAAAAAGGTAACAAAAAATAACAGACTTTAGAATCACGATTCGCCGCATTTTCGGGTTTCCTCCACTATTCATTAGGTTTGATATTTGGTTTTGTTTGAGTTTTTAGTGAACCCCGGTGAACCACCTTAAGGGCAAAAATTGTTTAACGTCTTGCATACGGTCAGGCGATATCATAAAAGTGATGACCAATAAAATGGCACTTAAAAATATGGGTATTGAAACAAAATTAGCTCAGGTAGTTTATTGCCGTGCACTGTCTTTGTGACAGCCGGCATTTGCAAACTAAGATAAGGAATCCAAAATGCATCCTAATTGGTTATCTTTATGGGGAGGCGAAGCTTAGCCTAAACAACAACTAATAAACTGTCCTTACTATCTACCCTTACTACTTGTTTGTCTCATTACCTGTTATTACCCTTTTCATTATTAACATAAAGAAGCATTTATCGTAATTGGTTATCTCTATGGGAGGCGGAGTTTAGCGCGCTCGTAAGGATCGAGGTAAAAGTTTTTCTGAAGTGGTTCACCGGGAATGTCCCCGATTGTATATAGTATGGGGACGTATCGATGATATTCTAGGATGCGCATCTTTTAAATCATTGTGTTATTATTGACGATTAAGTATTATGTCTCCTGTTACAACCTTATTTCTGAGGTACTTAAATCATAGTTTTTCATTGAGTCAATACGATGAACGAATAAGAGAGAAGTCGACAGACTTATCTTTAGTTGATATCAGTCTTGCTCGAGGATGTCGATGCTTTGTAGTATTATAGATGCCGTGTGCGAGTCGTTCCCGGGCGGGCGCGCGGGGCGCGCTTTCTGTAAACAAACACTACATTAGCATGACGGAGTTTCATCGACTTTAAAAAGGAGGAGTATATGTATAAGTAACTATTAGTTGAAATAGGGATGTTCCCTGTATTTAATAGTAAATTATAGCAATTGCAGGCAAAGAAGACGCATCCACAAATAAGGTAAAATAATCATTATTTAGGCATCAAGCATCACTCAAATCAAAGATAAAACTCCGTAATAGATGGATACAGTCTAAGGAAAAAAGAAACTGATTTGACTAGTCACTACCCTATTGTGTTACGGCAGTCACGAGATCAGGTTTACGGAAATACACGAAAAAACGAGGATACATCCTCATCATCTTCCTCGCGTTGTCCCGGCATTTTGCCACGGCTCCATGGGAGCCTGGGGTCCGCTTGGCAACTAATCCCAAGAATTGGCGTAGGCACTAGTTTTTACGAAAGCGACTGCCATCTGACCGTCAAACCCAGAGGGGAAACTAGGCCTTGTCGGGATTAGTCCGGTTTCGTCACGATGTTTTCCTTCACCGAAAAGCGACTGATAAATATCAAATGATATTTCGTACATAAGTTCCGAAAAACTCATCGGTACGAGTCGGGGTTTGAACCCGCGACCTCCGGATTGCAAGTCGCACGCTCTTACCGCTAGGCCACCAGCGCAGTGAGTAGTCGTCGGAGGCGGAGGCGAGCACGTCGTGGTGCACGGGGTTCCACGCCACGGCGATGTAGTTACGGAGGAAGGGTCTAGACTCACACTAGCAGCGCGGGCCCCACAGCCGCAGCGAGTAGTCGTCGGAGGCGGAGGCGAGCACGTCGTGGTGCACGGGGTTCCACGCCACGGCGATGTAGTTACGGAGGAAGGGTCTAGACTCACACTAGCAGCGCGGGCCCCACAGCCGCAGCGAGTAGTCGTCGGAGGCGGAGGCGAGCACGTCGTGGTGCACGGGGTTCCACGCCACGGCGATGTAGTTACGGAGGAAGGGTCTAGACTCACACTAGCAGCGCGGGCCCCACAGCCGCAGCGAGTAGTCGTCGGAGGCGGAGGCGAGCACGTCGTGGTGCACGGGGTTCCACGCCACGGCGATGTAGTTACGGAGGAAGGGTCTAGACTCACACTAGCAGCGCGGGCCCCACAGCCGCAGCGAGTAGTCGTCGGAGGCGGAGGCGAGCACGTCGTGGTGCACGGGGTTCCACGCCACGGCGATGTAGTTACGGAGGAAGGGTCTAGACTCACACTAGCAGCGCGGGCCCCACAGCCGCAGCGAGTAGTCGTCGGAGGCGGAGGCGAGCACGTCGTGGTGCACGGGGTTCCACGCCACGGCGATGTAGTTACGGAGGAAGGGTCTAGACTCACACTAGCAGCGCGGGCCCCACAGCCGCAGCGAGTAGTCGTCGGAGGCGGAGGCGAGCACGTCGTGGTGCACGGGGTTCCACGCCACGGCGATGTAGTTACGGAGGAAGGGTCTAGACTCACACTAGCAGCGCGGGCCCCACAGCCGCAGCGAGTAGTCGTCGGAGGCGGAGGCGAGCACGTTGTGGTGCACGGGGTTCCACGCCACGGCGTTCACGCAGCGCGAGTGTCCCGCTACCACCGCCACGGGCTCCTCGCCGGAGATGTGCCAGATGTACACCTAGGAACCACAAAAAAATGCAAGTAACCCCTCGCAATATTTAAATTTATCGCGATGTGCGGCGCAAAGCCTCGAGGCGGCCAGTTTTCAAAGTCAAAGATGGCGGCCGCCGTATGCACTGCTATCGGAGAGCGTCTTTTCGAGGCTCCTTGCCGCATGAGGGTTTATAGGTTGTGGTATACGTATACAAAAAATATAACAATTTAAGAGTGCACCATTCGCCGACAAAATAACCTAACAGTTAGGCGAAAATATAGTAAACCTAGAACCTAAACATTTTGACTAAATAACCGAATGCCGTTACCGCTTAGTGAGACGCGCCATTGTCGTTCTCAGCGATACGTACAAAATACAGTCTGCTGCGTTAGAATATTAATGACCCGCTAGCAGAGGTCAGGGTCCGTTGATGTATTTTTATTTGTTTTATGCCACTAAATGTATTGCATGGTCCCGAGTCCGTAACAGCCTTGTCAAACATTAACCATTATAATAAAAGACAAGTTGAGAGTATACGTATTGAAGGTCACATACCTTGTTGTCCTCGCTGCCGCTGGCCACGAAGTCCTGGCGAGCGCCGCCGAAGCACGCGTGGATGGTGAAGTGGCCCTGCGACAGCCCGCGGAAGCGACGGACTAGAGCGCGGGCACCTGCAACACAATAGTAGATTTTAGTGCAGTGTGTCATTATGTACCATAGTTACGGATAGGAAGACAATCATAATAGCCAACACTCACGAATGTCCCAGAGATGCACCCCCTGGTTGGCCACGTTGAGCAGCAGCAGCGAGTCAGCCGCGTCCACACACATCGCCATCACCGCGTGCTCTTCTTGGATTCTGAACAGATACACAAAAAAACGGATTATTCGTCATTTTCTGTCATCTGTTTTTTATACAGTCTGGAAAACAACGAGTTATATATATATAACTCCATCGTTCGACGAATCACTCTAAGGTCTCTAAGAATTACCACTAGTCGGGGACGTCAGGTGATCAGTGATAAAATGGTGGTTATTATTTTTACCATTACGAGTACACATTTTATTTTGAAAACGAACATTGGAAATTCTTTAAATGTAAGAGAGGCAGGCGTAGACCAGCGTGTACTGTAGTCAGTCATTTGTCTCAATGCGAGTGCTTGAGGTGTGGCTTTACAAGTCAGTCCCCCGACCAAACTACGACCCGCCCGCGAGCCTGCCAATCCGACCCGCGAGCTTTCTATCAATTTCTATACAATCCGGATCTGGTTGAAGTTTGGATACCGTACGGGCCGTATCAGTACTTTACGATACAAGTGCGAAAAGTAGGAAATTCGCAACGAGTGGCGATAAACTAAAGCACGACCGAAGGGAGTGTTTTAAATCGACACGAGTTGTGAATTACCTTTTTTGCATGTGTATTGTAGAACGTTTTACAGTAGATATGGCCCTTTAAATTTTCGACATACGCACGTATAGTGCTAGTTACCGCACTAGGGCGGTAAATTAGCACCATATGTACTGTAAATTTAGTTTTAGCGCGGGATGACGGGCTACCACTGATGGCACAGAATAAGTGAAAGTATTATCATACAGAACGCCCGCGCACCGCCCCGCCCCGCGACAGCAGATTGACGGCCGCTCTGTACTATTTAAGCAACTTACTCCCACTATGACGCATGCCGCGTGTACAGAGGTGCCGTTCACACATAGAAACGGAAGTGATTTTTGTTTTGATGTATAGCGTGTCCGCCCCGTGCCCAGGGACCGGACAACCCTTTCCGCGATAAAACCCTTTCAATGGGCGACACTTAAACACGGCTAACACATTGAAAGACTTTCCCTTTTGAACTGCAAGCCCATTCATACCCTTACCTTTGACTAACCCTTACCGAAAAGCTAACCAAAAATAAGGCTAGCTCTTAATAAGGGTTACCCTTATCTTTAAGCGCTTTTTATAAAGGTTTCCCTTTGCGTGAAAGCGACAGGATTAGTATATATCTACGGTAGTGTATGAAAAGGAAAGAAAATACGTGCCTTGTCAAAGAACGCCGCCGTCGCCGCCGACGATCGCTCGGATTCGAAGTAATGTGTGCTTTATGAACAAGGTAGACGACTTAAATTAGCACGCTTATATGCTAAAAGGAAAGCCCTTTATAAGGCTAACCCTTGTAAGCAATATGCAAGGTGTTGGTAAGCGGATGATAAGGGTTTTGTAAGGGTATTTGGGCTACCGATTACTCAAATGTGGTTGCTTTATATAAGGGTTTTTAAAAGCAAAACAAAGGGTTTCGTCTGGCAAAGGGTATGGTGAGTTAAGCCTTATGCAATACCCTTATAAAACCCCGATAAGGGATAGCGGGCCGGTCCCTGCCCGTGCCCCGTGCCCTGAGCCCTGTGCCCTTGTATTGGTTGTGAATGTTGTGATCGTGTAGTCAGATACTCACAGGTTGCAGTCGGTGAGGTCGGTGAAGTCGTAGTGGCGCACGCGGTGGTGCGTGTCGGCGGCCAGCACGCCGCGCCCGTCGCCGCGCGTGGCCAGCGCGTTCACGCGCACGCCGTCCCAGCTGTTCAGCAGCTGGCCCTGCGTAACAATACGAGTAACAAACACCACACATTATTACATTTCATTCATTTAAAATTTCACCATTTTTACTCATTATTAAATAAATATAGTAAATAAACAAATATTATTATAGGACATTCTTACACAGATTTACTAAGTCCCACGGTAAGCCCGAGGAAGCTTGTGTTATGGGTACTCAGAGACCGATTAAATACATGGAAACCAACCGTGACTCAGGAACAAATATCTGTGCTCCTTACACAAATAAATGCCCTTACCGGGATTCGAACCCAGGACCAGGATAGTATTATATAATCTGTGCCAGGACCATCGACTTCGCAGGTAGGGAACTTTATCGCGTAATAGTTATTTACAGTACATATGGTGTTACTTTGTCGCACTAGTGCGTCAAATAGCACTTTTCGTGCATATGTCGAAAGTTTAAAGGGCCATATGTACTGTAAAACGTTGTACGATACACGTGCGTATAGGTAATTTGCAACTCGTGTCGATTTAAAACACTCCCTGCGGTCGTGTTTTAATTTATCGCCACTCGTTTCGAATTTCCTCTTTTCCGCACTTGTATCGTAAATGACTTGAACGTTTTAATGAACTTATTTTACGCGATGAATTCCCGTCGTTGTGAATAATAATCATAACATTTATTCATTGGAGTCGTTTTCTAGGTTTCAGGGGACAGAAATTACAAATAACTGGTGATTTTTATGAGCTTTTGTTAATAGGCTGCAATTTTTAAGCTAACAATAAAGAGACACCGTTCGACTATATATGTGTTAAATAGGAAAAAAAACCTTTAAGCACAAAAATATTAATAAATAAAATATTATTTTCATCCCTCCTTGTGTTCCGCCCCTCCGCAGCACCACCCTACCCCACCACTTTTCTGCACACGTGCAAAAGTTAACACTTTTCCGGCTATGATGCCACTTTCACAGAGCTGGAGTCCCCTTGTGAATTTGAAAAGTTTCAATTGAACAATAGACAGTGAAGTACGGCCCACCTCCTTGCTGCAGTGGTAGAACTGTCCCCGGGCGCCGCCGCACACGAACTTGTCGGAGCCCGCGTGCCACGCCACGGCGGTCAGCGAGTCCTCTTGTGAGTGCGACATTTTGGTCGCCAGGGTCTCCGTCTGAAATAATAGCCACTATATAACTCGCGTACTCGTATGGCAGATATGGCGTGTTCACACTGTTCACCGCTAGCACGCTATTTACGAAACGCGCGTCGCACACGCACGCGTTTCGCAAATAGCGCAAGACAACAATCGTATATCGACTAACGCCACGGCCAAGTGCGAGTCGGACTCACGCACGAAGAGTTCCGTGCCATTATCTAAAAACGGCAAAAAATCACGTTTGTTGTATGGGAGCCACCTTAAATATTGATTTTATTCTGTTTTTTTTGTATTTGTCGTTATAGCGGCAACAGAAATACATCATTTGTGAAAATTTAAACTGTCTAACTATCACTGTTTATGAGATACAGCCTGGTGACAGACGAACGAACAGCGGAGTCTTAGTAATAGGGTCCCGTTTTACCCTTTGGGTACGGAACCTTAAAAAGTACTAGCGATTACAAATGCTACGAAAAATCACGTAACGTATTTTGTTGATGAGCAATGAGCATGTCTTTGTGTGTGAGTATTATAATATTACACTAAAAACTAGTGGTCTCGTATTTCACTTCTCAGTTCTATTTAGTGACTGCAATCATGCAATGCACATGCCAGGATGAATTGGCATATCGCTCAGAATATATCCATTTATACAAGCTTAAAGTTTTTGATCTCAATAATATTCGTGGCCCTCCGCTACATGGTGGAGAGGCTGGGATCATACCCTTAAAACTGAACTAAAGGCTTTTTTTCGTCTGTTAGTGAAGTATGATTTCATACTGAACAACTTTTGCTACGTGACCATTTGACCAACCCTGAAATCCCGAAGAATGGTTGCGTAGAAAAACGTCGGCATATCTAATCACACGAAATTTATGAAATAGCATTTTTTGAAAATCTTAAGGTTGTCGAGGAGGTTCTCAAGTACCACCAACATGTACCACTCGCAAAGTAAAACCAACCAAACTTTAGAAGAGCAGGATAAATATTTCATGAGGGGTGGGGGGAAATGACCGAACGGGATAGTCTTATGTATCTTTCAGGAGGAGTAGCAGAGAAAGCGCAGTTATTGTTTGTCCTTGTCACAGTCTCACATTTTTTTTATTCCCCATCGTAAATTTAGTATGGTTTATGGTGGGCAACAAATCTAATAGACCAATCATATTAGCTAGCCATACACGCACGGATTTGCCCGTTGGATCTGCCTGAAAGATGTGTCTGGCGGAGACATCCGTCAATGTGTGGCGAAAATAGACACAGTTTTGTCCGCCGGATGCCCATCCGCTACACATCTGTGACTATTTTTCGCCACACGTTGACGGATGTGTCCGCCAGACACATCTTTCAGGCAGATCCAACGGGCAAATCCGTGCGTGTATGGCTAGCTATTGTCGCATTGCGTATGTTCTGTCCCTCACGGGCGCACGCGTATAGTTCATCTATGCAATGTTAGGTCTGTGATATTTGTACAATTTGTGAGCTAATAGTGATATAATCGTCACCTCCATGTTCCATATCCACAGGTCCGGGCAGTCCTCGGGGCCGGCCGCGATGAGCCAGCGCCCGTCCGGGCTCCAGGCCAGGTATGACACGCCGTACGAGTGCCCTTCCAACGACTTTCTGCAATCACACATTGTATACTGATTACCGATACCGCCAGTTGCACCAACCATATTTAACAGACTGATCAACAGCACTCAACCGAGTACTATGAAAATATCTACACAATAAAATTTAGCGAACGCTTTAACGCTGACAGACGGTTTAATTGGTGCAACTGACCCTTATTGCAGAACTAAGGTCGGCGTCGCTAGTGGTCACAGGAATATATATAGACGAAGCTCTTAGTACATTTTTGACTTCGAAAAACGGACCATATGACTATCACTTATCTGACACATATCACTGAAAGTGAAAGCCCTCCCGCTGCTTTAAATATAACCCAAAACACCATTTCCTGTTATTAAAAAAAAAAAGTTGTGATTGGTTGTATAAAAGTTTTGATTGGCTAATATACAAAGTTCTATGTGTGAAACGTTGTGAACATGGGCGCAGTAGGTAGGTACAGTGGTAGTCATACTTGTTATGGCCATTTTTTGCCCGGATGCTGCACTTCATGATAAAAGCAAGCCGCTTTGCACAGTGCTAGTAGGGACCAACCTGAGTGATTTGACCCGCAGCAGCGCAAGTTTCACCCCTTAGGAACAGAGATGGCGCCACTTCTTTAAAAAATATTTCAAAAAATTCTACAAGCTAAACCAATGAACCGATTTAAATGTTTAATATCTCAAATGAAAGCTCATTATATACATTACTTTTAAAAAAATACTCAAAAAATATATACTGATTACTTTCGACAAAAAACGGCATCTTAAGTTTTTTTTTTTACTCGATTGATAGTTTTTACTTGGTTTCTCAAAAAAATGTATGGAACATGAATAGCTTAATGCATGTATATATTACTGAATAAATAACAAGTATTATAAAAAAAACCCGACACCGATACCTCTCATACTTCACGAAATATAAAAGTTTGAATGTGAGTGTAAATTTCTTCAAAATATATTTCAAAAAATTCTACAAGCTTAACTATTTGACCGATTTCAATGTTTAATATCTCAAATAAAAGCTCATTACATACATTACTTATAAAAAAATACTCATAAAACATATACTGAACCCTTTTGGCAAAAAACGGCATCTTAAGTTTTTTTTCTTACTCGATTGATAGTTTTTACTTGATTTCTTTAAAAAAATATTATGGAACATGAATAGTTTAATAAATATATATATAGTACTGAGTATATAAAAGTATTACAAAAAAACCCGACACCCATACCTTTCATTCTTCACGAAATATTTAAGTTCAACTATGCACGTTCTTACAAATAAATCCTTTAAATGAAATCTTCAACCGCAGTAAGTGCACTGATTTTAATATGAAATGTGTCATATGAAAAGAAATCACCCAATTTATTTTAATAAAAAAAAAATTATAAATAAAAACTGAATAAAGTTTTTTCCTGGTGCTGAATTACAAAAAAATATAACAAATCTAAAATTAGGAATTATTTTTATTTAAAGTAACTACATTTGTAAACAAAAAACATAATACTTAGGATCTAATCTTAAATCTATGTGTATAATATAAAAGTAGGTCAATTTAGTAGTTTTTATACATATAAGCCGAATTGAATCAGATAATTGTCAGTGTATTAAATACAAAAATAAACGGGCAAATAATTATTACTAGGTGATGTCAAATTATATGGTTCACCGGTAGATGTAAAACTGAAAAAGAAAATTCGTTTTGTTAAGTACTCGTACCATTCCAATACTACAAAATCACTGATCATACATGAACTGGTTGCTGTAGATTACTGTTGAATTATTTTTGTGCCTAGTTGATAACCATTAAACCTATAATTTTGTGCCAGACCTATAATTAGTGGTCAGCATGCAAAATAACCCTGGATTGAAAATTACATTAACTTGCTTTTGATTTGTACAGCCACACTTGCATGATTTACACTGGGCTGTGCATGGCCAGCTGACGCGACGACACCCACAATGCATAGTTTCGCAGCCAGATTTGCAGCCACAATGGTCCAAGAGGCTTAATTGAGACCAAATCGCTGTAAATGCCGACCATTCCGGAATCCAACTATCTTTTCCCTCAGTCCATCCCCAAAAAGATGTACATGGTATGGAAACTTCTGGTTTCAGAGCGTTTCCCCATATATGGCCCTCTTGGTAAGCTGCTCGAAGTGCACGTTTATAGAGAGCAGCTGATGTAGGTGGCAGGGTTGGCAGGTTCTAATTTCTCGGCCAAATCAGATTTGTTCCCTGAACGACGCCCTCCATTGACTGACAACGAAGGTGGACAAATTTGGTTTTCGTACTGGAAGAATTCGTTCAGATCAAGCTGCCTTTCTCTGGCCACTATAAAAAGACGGGAAAATAGGAGTATGTCAACTTTTAAGTTTTTGATTTTGTCGGTTGTCAGGTGTGTAACTACATATTTTAATTTTAGTATAAAGTAACCCTAGATTTGTGTTATTGTTTGGCCAAATGGAACACATAAACGTAAATGAAGTTCACAAATATTTGTTTGCTTCAAAAAACAAGCTTGTGTCAAGCCTGCCACCTACATCAGCTGCTCTCTATAAACATGAACTTCGAGCCGCTTACCAAGAGGGCCATATATGGGGAAACGCTATGAAACCAGAAGTTTCCATACCATGTCCATCTTCTTGGGGATGGACTGAGGAAAAAGAGAGTTGGACTCCGGAATGGTCGGCAGTTACAGCGATTTGGTCGCAATTAAGCCTCTTGGACCATTGTGGCTGCAAATCTGGCTGCGAAACTATGCGTTGTGAGTGTCGTCGCGTCAGCTTACCATGCACAGCCCAGTGTAAATCATGCAAAGGTGGCTGTACAAATCAAAAGTAAGTTAATGTAATTTTCAATCCAGAGTTATTTTGCATGCTGACCACTGATTATAGGTCTGGCACAAAATTATAGGTTTAATGGTAATCAACTAGGCACAAAAATAATTCAACAGTAAATCTACAGGCACATAAATTTTCCAACAGTAATCTACAGTAACCAGTTCATGTATGATCGGTGATTTTGTAGTATTGAAATGGTACGAGTACTTCTCAAAACGACTTTTTTTTCAGTTCTACATCTACCGGTGAACCCGAAGAGGACATTTAAGTTTTTTGTTTACAAATGTAGTCACTTTACATAAAAATAATTCCTAATTTTAGATTTGTTATATTTTATTGTAATTCAGCACCAGGAAAAAACTTTATTCAGTTTTTATTTGTTTATTTTTTATTTATTAAAATAAATTGGGTGATTTCTTTTCATATGA
Organism: Cydia strobilella; assembly: GCF_947568885.1. Taxonomy (NCBI): domain Eukaryota; kingdom Metazoa; phylum Arthropoda; class Insecta; order Lepidoptera; family Tortricidae; genus Cydia; species Cydia strobilella. The sequence goes on along the minus strand of NC_086041.1, from coordinate 29,940,465 downwards.
CACATTTCATATTAAAATCAGTGCACTTACTGCGGTTGAAGATTTCTTTTAAAGAATTTATTTGTAAGAACGTGCATAATTGAACTTAAAAATTTCGTGAAGAATGAAAGGTATGGGTGTCGGGTTTTTTGTAATACTTTTATATACTCAGTACTATATATATATATTTATTAAACTATTCATGTTCCATAATTTTTTTTTATGAAATCAATTAAAAACTATCAATCGAGTAAGAAAAAAAACTTAAGATGCCGTTTTTTGCCAAAAGTATTCAGTATATGTTATTTAAATATTTTTTTATAAGTAGTATATATAATGAGCTTTTATTTGAGATATTAAACATTAAAATCGGTCAAATAGTTTAGCTTGTAGAATTATTTGGAATATATCTTGAAGAAATTTACACTCACATTCAAACTTTCATATTTCGAGAAGTATGAGAGATATCGGTGTCGGGTTTTTTTTATAATACTTGTTATTTATTCAGTAATATATACATGCATTAAACTATTCATATTCCATACAATTTTTTTGAGAAATCAAGTAAAAACTATCAATCGAGTAAAAAAACAAACTTAAAATTCCCGTTTTTATCAAAAGTATTGAGTATATATTTTTTGAGTATTTTTTTAAAAGTAATGTATATAATGCGCTTTCATTTGAGATATTAAACATTTAAATCGGTTCATTGGTTTAGCTTGTAGAATTTTTTGAAATATTTTTTAAAGAAGTGGCGCCATCTCTGTTCCTAAGGGGTAAAACTGCCGCTGCTGCGGGTCAAATCGCTCAGTTTGGTCCCTACTATCACTGTGCAAAGCGGCTTGCTTTTATCATGAAGTGCAGCATTTTGTTCATAACAAGTATGACTATGGAGTCGCTGGCCTAGTAAGTAGTGACCCTGCCTATGAAGCCGATAATGCCTGGTTCAAATCCTGGTAAGGGCATTTATTTGTCTCCTGTTATCCATGTACATATTTAAGTATTTATAAATATTTATTCAGGGTGGCTAAAAACAAGTGCATTCCTGTTGCCAGGGAGGTTTTGTATTTATACTGAGCAACTTTTACTATGGGACGGTTGGTTTTCGAAATCGCGAAAAAAATATTTACCCTCCCATATAAAATGGACTAGCCAAAATGTATGAAACAGCAAAATTTTTTTTTTCGCTATTTCGGGGTTGGTCCCATAGTAAAAGTTGCTCAGTATAATCCCAAAACCTCCCTGGCAACGGGAATGCACTTATTATTTTGCCACTGTGTATGTAACATATATCAGATGTCTAAGTACCCACAACACAAGACTTAGAGCTAACTGTGGGACTTAGTAAATTTGAGTGATAATACTGATAATGTCCTATAATATTTTATTTTATTTATGCTAGTTCGTTGGGTCACAGCACTATAGCCTAGCCAGAACAATCTCAACAAGATCAACAACAACAACAAGACAACAAGATCAACATCGCTCGCCGTTACCGGTGTCGTCGTAGAATTTACTCAAGCCACGTTTGTTTTCCGTGTTTTAATTTATTAAGCCCTTTGTTTGATGATGATGGTGTCTTTTCCATTAACCTTTTTGACGCCATTGACGGATATAAATATCCGCAAGAATTGTATTGAAGTGACACCTGTCAGCGTACCCATCAAGTTTGAAATATACCTATAGTATAGTGCCACGTCCAATGTAAGGATGTTTAATATATGACAGTTAGTATACCTGAAGGCGAGGCGGCGCGCCTGCGGGTCGTAGTCCCAGATCATGACGGTGTTGTCTTTGGAGCCCGAGGCGAGCTTACTGCCGTCGGGAGACCACTTGCAGTACCACACTTCGTCGCAGTGCTCGTTTAGAACCTGCGTAAAAAAAATGTGTGTGTGTAATCTTTACGCGCGATTGAAGTAAAACTTATTTGACGTTTATCGCTATGTTGGCACTTTGACGTTACTTCCGTCAGAAAAAAAATCTGAGTTCTAGTCGCGCTTAAATAAGTTTACCTTCAACAAATGGTTATTATGTATTTTTTGTTTTTATGACTGTCGACCGAGCGTTAGCGAAGGTCTCCGTTTCACCTTAGGCAAAAATGCTTTCGTATGCTCGGTTTTTCTCCTCTACAGGTCGCAATTCTCAACCAATTCTCGTGAAGTTTTGTGAGTAAGTTCAATGATCAAATAGTTATTTTTTTCGAATTCAATTTTTGAAAATTATTCAAAATGGCGGAGCCATACATTAATTCAGTTTTAAGTTGTGCTCCCGATGTCTACAGATCACAGAGCTATAGTTTAATATTTTATTACTGCGACAATAACGCAAGTGTTGCCGCAGTGCTGTGTGGAAGTGGCAGCGGCCACCTAGCTTGCAGGGCCTAGGTTCACCTAGGGTGTAAGAAGAGCGGCCTGGAGAGCACTGGTGAAGAGTGTCCACACTCGTCACGTCCCTCAGCCATGAGGTTACGACAAGAAAGAAGAGTACACAGGAAGCATAAGGTCCTGTACCTGCAGCGGGTGTATGGGGAAGGAGTCGGGCGAGCAGTGGTGGTCCTGCAGTAGACTGAAGGGGATGCAGTCGGGCGGCGGCCGCGGTGCTGCGTGGAAGCGGCAGCGGGTCACCTGGTTAACAAAATTGTTTTTTATTTTTTTACATCATCATCATCTTCCTCGCGTTGTCCCAGCCTTTTTTTGCCACGGCTCATGGGAGCCTGGGGTCCGCTTGGCAACTAACACACGAAAGACACATCACATACAAAACGTCATCGTCACGTATTCGAAATAGAATAATGCAGAAACTGTTAATTTCAATCACTATTTAGCGGTGCAAATAATGGGTACGATCCAGGGCGTAATTCTATAATATTGTTTTATTAAATTGTATATAGATTATTTTTATGTTTTGGAATTAATTGCTCATTTATTTCTTAGTTTCTAGGTATTTATCAAAATTTCTGACTAAGTTAATTATCTCATTAAATAAAACTAATGATTTCCGTTTTATTACATGTTATAGACGCATGTCAAATCTATTATGCTGGTTTTTTGTTTGGTTTGGAGTGTGTATTAATTAAGTGATCGCAACCTACTTTTGGCTAATAGTATAATAGGTACCTGTGCCTGAGCAGCCTGCGCGAGAAGCGCGCGTAGCCTGAGCGGCGGCATCATGAGTGCCGGCGGGAGCACGGCCTGCACGCGCTGCAGCACCCGCGCGCGACTGTCCGCACCCGCGCCCGGCCATCTAAAAAAGGTCAATGTTTTGATTCAAAATTTAAAGTTCTTTTTTGATGTTCAAATTTACTTGTTGTTGACGACGGCGAGCTCGCGTACACTGAACTAGTTTAGAACCCACTTACTCTGGAAGTCTCTTGGCCTATACGAGGTATATCACGAGCGCCGACAGGCAGTGGTCGCGTCCGAGCTGCGTCAGGTATCTTGAGCACGTGCGTGCGTGCCCGAGGCATGATACCCACCTAGCGCGCGCGTGCAGCTCGGCGGGGTCCGCGCACATCATGAGCGCCGACAGGCGGTGCACGCGCGCCGTGTCGTGCCCGAGCGGGGTGAGCTCGTTCCTGAGCACGTGCAGTGCGTCGAGCGCGCGCCCGGCTTCCAGGTGCTCGAGGTACTTCTGCTCGAGGACCACGAACTTCATCTCCTGCAGACAAAACATCATTTTCAACAAGGAGTAGGTTTTGGCCGAGGGTGTCATTCTCCGGCGGTTCCGCGGCCGGCTCTCTGACACTGCGGGGTTGCGTAATGTATCGCGACCATTATGTGTTTTGTAGTCTTAAAATACATTTTTTATAATATTGTATGCTAGTTTTAACTCTTTAGTCCGTAGCGGCAACATACATGCCATCAATGCCATCATACTTAAAACAAAAACGCATCTCTACTATAATAACTACGGTTCGAAATCGAATGACTAGAAAGGAATGTCAAATGGTTAAAGGGTTAAGGTATTTATCTATGGGCCTTGCTTGGCCCTTGCCCATTGTCTTTTATGCCATTTCAGTTGCCTGAAATAAAGATTTCCATTTCATTATTTTATGTAATGTTTCACTGCTTACACACTTTACATAAAGACAGATCAAAGTTATATCTCGTGGCCATCTTTCGTAATTTAAACCTGAAATGCAATTAATTCAGAAGTACCTACACAACATGGAGCGGCATATTTACCCAGGGTCTATCAGGTTTCTCATTACGATATATGACAAGTCAAACAATAAACACAGCGGCAAGTGCAAAGAATGTAATACTCACTAAGCAAGAGTTAGTAAGTAACATGTACAGTTAATTAGCAGCCCGGCAGCTTCCATCACACGCCGTGGAAGATAACTATAAGTTGAACAGTACAGCCCCGAATGCTTTATTACCAGCACGGCTTGCGTCTGACATTCCACTCGCACGTAAGACAGTAACTGAGACACAAGTGAGTGCGGGTCGAGCTGCTTGCCCTCCACCAGCGCGGCTGTATGTCCCACTACCAGTGACAGTAACTCGCGCTACGTACCGCGAGTGAGTGCGGGTCGAGCTGCTCGCCCTCCACCAGCGCGGCTGTCTGTATGTCCCAATACAGTTCGTGGTCGGCCTTGCCCCAGTCGCCGGCCAGCACGTGCGCCCGGAACGTGGCGGCCGCCGGGTGCTCCAGGCGCAGCCCCTCCACCAGCGCGGCTGTCTGTATGTCCCGCTACCAGTAACAGTAACTCGCGCTACGTACCGCGAGTGAGTGCGGGTCGAGCTGCTCGCCCTGCAGCAGCGCGTGCAGTGCGCGCAGTTCGTGGTCGGCCTTGGCCCAGTCGCCGGACAGCACGTGCGTCCGGAACGTGGCGGCCGCCGGGTGCTCCAGGTGCAGCCCCGACTCTTCCATCACCAGGGTGGCGCTGCGTCTGTATAATTTGTACCTATTAGTAGTTGTAGGTATCTAATAAATAATCTACGTTAGCATGTCCGAATGTGACTGTAAGCAGGGGAAGCAAGGTAGAATTAAGCCAAGTTTAAGCAAAATACTTTGGTTGAACAACACTAACAATAAAATAATTAGCTTTCTACTAGAACCCATATTATGCATGACTTACTTAACCCTTAAATGCATGATTTTTTGTATAACTTTTTAATAAATTGAAATAGATGTGTCATGTTGTATAGATTGAGGGAAAAATAAATAAAAAAATCATAGTATTTAAAAAAACATATATTTTTTACGATGCATATATACATCATTATGCATTTAAGGGTTAATTATAATTATGTATTAACCATTAAAACAAAAGATACATTTTAAATTAACAAAGTATATATGGTGTAGTTTGGTAGAATTGATACTAACAGGTACTTGTGCAAGACGGAAAATGACTAGTTTTGGTTATCAGCATTCAGCAGCAGATCTTTGCGAGGCCCTTGTCTTTTGTGTTAAGTAAAAATAAAATGTGCTTGGGTGCTTGCACAAGACCAGTCAACTGCCCTGATAGTGTAACCCGTTCGAATTAAAAAACCGTAAATCGATGTACAGGTTAGCCGCTTGGCACACGCATACTAGAGGTCAAAACGAAATTTTTGACCCGCAGTAACTAAAAAAAATTCCCGGGGAGTGGTAAACCATATTTTTTTTGTATGAAAATTTTTTTTTCCAAAACCTATCGTGTGTGGTATCATACGAAAGGGATTTTTGAGGCGATTCTAAAAATATATCACATCATTACATTTCGGCCATTTTTTTAAATTAAAACAAAAAGAATTTTCGAAACATTGCAAGTTTGGGCTCCTCCAGATACGATATGGCTGATTTTTTTTTGTACAATATACCACAAATGATACGTGATATCATAGAGTAACTTATACTAGAGCGGTACTGTCATAGTAAATTTTGTAACACCAGTAAATTCACTGCCATCTGTCGACACACTTTAAAACTAAAATTGAAGATTTATAAAAATACGATAAAATGTATTTAAATATAGATAAATGTTTTTTTTTATTTGCATTAATTATTTTGATGATAATGACCCATGTTCTTTCACTGATATGCGTTAAAATTGTTAAATAACAAACGAAACCGTCAACGCCATCTATACGACTGTAGGCCAAAACAAGTAGCGCCCTCTGAACGAGAATCAAATTTTCTTGATTTTCGAGGCACGTTTTTTCCTTAGACTGTATCCATCTATTACGGAGTTATATCTATCTTTGGTGATATCCTCATATCCAACCCCAAGAAAGCAATTTTGAAAATAATATCATTAACATTTTTTTTTTTTTTTCAATTTTACAAAGTGACACAGTTCTACTTCAATACCTATTTAACGAGACTTATGGAACTGTACTGCAGATACGGTACATATTAATCATAAAATGATACGTAATATCCATATATCCAACGGGAAATAAGAATAAAGAATAATAAAGATAATTTATTTACAGCTATAAGAAACTTACTAACCAATATGCTAAAACTTCTAATGTAAAACAATTGTAAATTGGAAATAAAAGGCTTTTTATTTTATTTATTTATTATTTACAGCTAAAGGTTACAGACATTCCAGGGGTCTACGCACTAGGCAGTGCCTGTATCGCGGAAATACCTCTTTAACTGCGCTTTTTCATCAGTTGGTATAGTTTGTTTAGTTTTTGACACAAAATATCAAGGTTGTATCCTTCAGATACGATATACCTTATCGATTTTTCTTTGTACAATATACCACAAATGATACGTAATATCTTATTATCTAACCCCAAGAAAGCAATTTTGAAAATAATTTCATTTAGATTTTTTTTTTAATTTTTCAATATTGTAATATTGAAAAATTATACACATGAAAATTTTTTTTTCCATACAAAAAAAATATGTTTCACCACTCCCCCGGGAATTTTTTTTAGGAACTGCGGGTCAACAATTTTGTTCTGACCTGATAGTTATAACAGAATAATGCATCCCACCAAAAACATTTAATGTAAAATTGGCAGTCTAAACTTACTAGCTTTTACTATAAAAAAGTTATTAGATCTCAGCAAAAGTCAAGCCCCTAAGCCCGACTTTACTAACCCTACCTTAGTTTAAAAACTATGGCATGACCATCATAGATGGCAGGAAGATAGCCCTAGGCACAATGACTGGACTTATCATCTATTATGTAACCACGTAACATTATGGTTAATTAACACACAATAGTAGATAAGACAAAAGAAAACATTTGCAATATCATTAGGAATTACGTCACAACTGAAGAAAGATGAATAAATGAGATATTAACTGAATAAATTTTGTATCAAACAGAATGATGCTATTAAGCTTACAAACCAAATAAAAGTGAAAAAATTCACTGTCTTGGGTGGGACTTCCACCCAATCCACAAATGAATCAGTTCAGTGGAATTATTTTTCCACTTTTTATTTGTTTCTTAGCTTAATATTAACTGAATATTAGAATAATTCAATCACTCAAACAAAAACATAAAGATGCAGTCACAAACAATGGCAAATAAATCAATTTTAACAATAACTAGCTCCTCAGGCCTCAGTTCTGATAAAAATGGAACCATTAGGGAATAGAAGTCCAAGCTTTAAAATTATTTTTGGAATACTGTAGTAGTCCCTCAGAACTAACTTTACCTTAGTAACATTAAAATAAAATTAAAAAAATCTTATGTAATATTTAAAATCAATAATGTCATTGTAACAAAATTATTAAAGTAGAAAGCAAAATCTTACAGTCTTTACCAATTACTTGAGTTATCATTAGATTACCCAGTGTTGTTTACAATCTTGCGAGGTCATAGATTACAAACTTGACCTCAAATACCTATTTGGTAAAAATATATCAGATTCATCCATATGACAAAGAACAATTCAAGACAAGGATATTTAGAAATGCAATAATATAATTATTATATAAAATTTATCTAGAAAAGTGAAATCAATGTCTTAGCCAAATACGCTTTTTGATCAGCAAATAAAAAGATCAGTGACCTGGCAGCCATTAGGTTAACGACATCCAGTCCAACAGATGTTAATATCTTGTAAGCTGGATATTATAGGATATTTAAAAGCATCATTACCATACAGTTTTTGTGCAAAACTTTCCCTTCTAATAATAGTATTAGGATAGTAAACAACCAAACATAAAAACATAGTACAAGCTTTGCATAGTTTGGGGCTAGGTTGATCTGTGTAAGGTCCCCTGATATTTATTTTATTTATTTATTTGTGTGTTAGGCATAATTAACATACCTGACAGGAAATTCTCTAGCAAAATAAATATGCATGTTGTTTGTATGCTATGCAAATCCAAATAGAAACATTATTACATCTTATCACATGTCAGAGGCATGACTTGCACAAATAAATCATTATTAAGCATTTATTAGTCTTTAGTCTCAGGTCTCAACATATTAGATTCAAACTCAAGCAACTAAGTTTTAAACAAAGAAATTTCAACACAATGATATACAAACAGTGATTTGGCATGTATTTTTGGTGCATGAATTAGTTGGCTGAAATTATTACTGTTGTCAGGCAAATTTGTTGACACAAAGTTAGGTGACAATGACTTAGATCATGTATTGAACTATCAAGTTATTTGGTCAAGGATATTTAGATGGGCATTACCTAAATATTCCACACACTGTTTTATTGCATAGAAAGGATTCATGATGTTTTAACCTTTCGAGACCTGTCGGCTCCCTGGGTAGCCATATTTACTGTATTTACTAGAATATGGGTCCGGGTCCTGAAAGGTTAAGCAAACAAGACTGTTGTAATGTAAAATTGACTAGAATTACAAAGCAGTCCACTATTATCACCAGATTTGCCCGGCAACTTGAATAGCTACTTTGCATATTGTGTTCAGATTGATACGGGGTTTGAGGAACGGTATAAACATGGTGAATAACATGAGATGATGAGTACTCACTCAAGGCCAATAGAGAGCAGGTGCTGCCCTATGAGGCGAACAATTTCTTGATCAGTCTGGGCCATGCGCGGGCCAGGCGCTGGCGGGGCGCCGTTGCGGTCAGCGTCGCCGTTAACGTGGGCCGCTTGGCCGTTGGCCGTGGGCTGCTGCATGGCGGGCGCTGGCGGCGACAGCTTGCGGGACCGCTTGCGCGGTGGCCGATGCCCGGCGCCCTCGTCGCCCGAGTCAGTGGAGGCCAGGCTGGCGGAGCGAGAGCGCCGCGCTGCCCCGAGCGCCGAGCTCAGTCCCGCGCGCGCCGCATCAGCCCGTGCTGGCGCTGCTGACCGCCCGACGCCCCGGCGATGCTCGCGCTCTGACGTCACGACAGTCCACTACGCACCACCCGCGCTCAATGGACCATCTCCCTTTGTTCGTCACGGTGAGCTGTGCTTCTCGATTGTTCCCTTTTTATGCCCTTTGTCTACGATGTGAAATCGGAGTAGCGATCTTAAAACTCTTTCTCGTTACGAAACTCTTGAAACGCGAGTGCAGTTCGAAGCGTACACAAAAATCAGCTGAAAATGAAGCGACAGCTGTCTTTCTTCGCTGAGTACAACATCGCCCTTCTCTCCGTTTCGAACGACGTTCGTGTCTCACCCAGGCAAGGCGTTCGGACGCGCATCGGGCGCAATCGTGTCGTAATGTAATGACCTCAAAAATAAAATTATCGTGTCATAGAAAAATGGCGCAAGCTAGGACTATTTTCTAGTTGCACATGCAAAAGTCTTATTTAAAATCAAGAAGAAACTCATTATTTTTAGCTTTATTTTAATCCATAAACAATATCAAAAATAAACGATAAAATAAGTTTAAGCATTTTAAGATTATACTACTCTTTGATTTTAAGCTTGCAGAACAAAAGTAACAAATATTGTGATTTAATTTTAAATAATAAAATAAAAGTATATCTCAAAAGCATATTTCAAAATTGACTTTTTAAAGGTTTATTTACTTTATTTAAAAGTATAATTAAATTTCGTCTCGTTTATTTATTGAAAAATACTTTTGATTTAACTCATTGTGCGTAGAATGGAATGGCCGTCCCAGCATTTACGAAGCATGGTATTAGCAAGTATTCGTTATACGCATGTTTCACGGTCAAATAATATTATTTGCAGTCATAGACCTAGCATTACATAGACCAGCTATACGCGTGCGCCCGTAAGGGATAGACATAGATGACGTCATAAACGTGGGGATACCATATTGGTAAAAATTACCCCAATATTTGATATCGCGTTGGGGCGATTACCCTGGAGCATGAATCTAGTATAACTGGATCGGTCATGAGGGGTGGGGGAAAATGACCGAACGGGATAGTCTTATGTATCTTTCAGTAGGAGTAGCAGAGAAAGCGCTGTTATTGTTTGTCCTTGTCATAGTTTCACTTTTCCACCGCTGCCACAACCGAGGTTGTGGCAAACAAATAAGTACGTGACATGTCATGTTTGTTCGTTGCTTGTTTAATTATCGTTGTTTTGTATGAAATTGTGCTTTCTCTTATGAAATATAGTGATGGTTAGCGTTTTGAATCCTTGAACTTTGATAAAATACTGGTGAATTGTTCTGTAATCGGCTGTAATAGCCGCTCTGAGCAAAAATATGAGATCATAACCTTTCACACGTAAGTACGGTATTTTACACCTTCCTCTTAAAGCAATATGTGAGAATAACATCGTAAAATTACGTTACACTCAAAGCAATGTAGAATCAAACGATTTCAATAAAAATATCACAATTATTTACGCAAATTAACAAAACATTATTTGTAAAATTATCCGCTCAAATTACGTAGGTAGGTAGGAGTCTGTGGTCAGCCATTTTTAAACTTCTTCTTAATTTAGCTGCATAACAATCATGTTAGGGATACCAGATGAAAATATCATAATTTTATGGGTAATTTTGATCTCGAAGTTTTTTCGTACTTCTAATTCCAAAAAATAAATAAACAAATGTTGTGAAGATTAAATGTGGTGTACATTAATTGGTGTGATTGCGATTTGTGATTTCTTTAAATTAAAACCCATAATACATTTTATTTTACGTTTTATTTACTAAACATGTTTAGTTTTGTACCACCTGCGCGAATTATAGGAGGTATTTCATTGTTCATACGCCTAAAAAGAACGGCCCATTGACATTTTATTTAACAATTTTTTAATACCGTCAAACAAGCTAACTTTGCCTCCAGGGTAATCGCCCCAACGTGATATCAAATATTGGGGTAATTTTTACCAATATGGTATCCCCAGGTTTATGACGTCATCTATGTCTATCCCTTACGGGCGCACGCGTATAGCTGGTCTATGTAATGCTAGGTCTATGCCCTGGAGGCAAAGTTAGCTTGTTTGACGGTATTAAAAAATTGTTAAATAAAATGTCAATGGGCCGTCCTTTTTAGGCGTATAAACAATGAAATACCTCCTATAATTCGCGCAGGTGGTACAAAACTAAACATGTTTAGTAAATAAAACGTAAAATAAACTGTATTATGGGTTTTAATTTAAAGAAATCACAAATCGCAATCACACCAATTAATGTACACCACATTTAATCTTCACAACATTTGTTTATTTATTTTTTGGAATTAGAAGTACGAAAAAACTTCGAGGTCAAAATTACCCATAAAACTATGATATTTTCATCTGGTATCCCTAACATGATTGTTATGCAGGCAAATTAAGAAGAAGTTTAAAAATGGCTGACCTCAGACTCCTACCTACCTACGTAATTTGGGCGGATAATTTTAAAAATAATGTTTTGTTAATTTGCGTCAATAATTGTGATATTTTTATTGAAATCGTTTGATTCTACATTGCTTTGAGTGTAACGTAATTTTACGATGTTATTCTCACATATTGCGTTAAGAGGAAGGTGTAAAATACCGTTCTTACGTGTAAAAGATTATGATCTCATATTTTTGCTCAGAGCGGCTATTACAACCGATTACAGAACAATTCACCAGTATTTTATCAAAGTTCAAGCATTCAAAACGCTAACCATCACTATATTTCATAAGAGAAAGCACAATTTCATACAAAACAACGATAATTAAACAAGCAACGAACAAACATGACATGTCACGTACTTATTTGTTTGCCACAACCTCGGTTGTGGCAGCGGTGGAAAAGTGAAACTATGACAAGGACAAACAATAACAGCGCTTTCTCTGCTACTCCTACTGAAAGATACATAAGACTACCCCGTTCGGTCATTTTCCCCCACTCCTCATGACCGATCCAGTTATACTAGATTCATGTTTGCAGTCCACAATATACCAAAAAAATATTGCTAGATTTCGTACTATACTGTAAGTAAAATTTGTATGCGCATTAGTTAATAATTTTGTCCTGATTATCTATTAAAACACCTACACTTTATTGGGAAAAGACACAAATACTGTAGCGTTCTCCTTGAAGACTATAAAAACCACTTAAAAACCAAGGGCCTGACACTCTTTACCCCTACACTATACTATGTCTATGTATGCTGCCCAAATTTTATATGAATATTCTTTCTCTTACCCCCGGTCGCTCGGTGGCGCGCAAGGGCCTGACACTCTTTGTAGACTCTTAGTTCCTCATAACGTGAAATAAGAATTGAAACGCCGATTTGCAACACAATTATATTATTAATAAATTAGACGCGTATACATGACATGTTATTTCTTTGAAGGATATTGCAAAAGTAAAAAGCTTGACAATGGCCGCGCTTATATAGGTCGCAGGAAACCCGTAGCGCGCGATGTGTGCAGCGCAGCGCCATCTACCATGAAATTGAGTATGCTTTCTTGCTTGCCGCAACATACTCCCGCCTAAAGAATAGCAGAATCCTTTCTTCTCACATCTGGTAGTGGACAGAGCTTCGAAATCGAGCGGGTTAGCACTCCAGTTGCTGTGCGGACTTCGTAGACTCGTGTCACGTTGTCTTGTCCAGGGTGTTTCTGTACAACTCTACCTAGTAGCCATTTACTAGGAGGTAATCTATGATCCTTAATTAGTATGAGGTCTCCGACGTTAAACTCTTGTTTTCTGATTTTCCACTTCGGTCTCTCTTGTAATCTTGTTAGAAATTCAGTTTGCCATTTTCTCCAAAATATTTGTAGCATTTTCTGAATGTTTTGCCATCTTGATAATGAATTTGTCTTATGTTGTGTCAAATCTCTCTCCGGGATGGTGACTAACGGTTCTCCGACAAGAAAATGTGCTGGTGTCAGCGGCTCTAGGTCATCAGGATGATCGCTCAGCGGTGATAAAGGTCTTGAGTTCAGACAAGCCTCGACCTGGTTCAAAAGAGTTGTAAATTCTTCGAAGGTAGGTGTAGCGTCTCCGAGAGTTCTCTTAAGATGAAACTTGATACTCTTGACTCCGGCCTCCCACAATCCGCCATGGTTTGGTGATCCAGGAGGGATGAACTTCCACTTGGTGCCTTCTGTATCTAGTAGGGCTGCTAGTTCAACAGGGATTGTTGACTTGCCAAGTCTCCAAGTCTCTAGTATTTCTTTGCTCGAGGAAATAAAGTTAGTCCCGTGGTCACTCCACATCTCCTTGACGAATCCTCTTCTTGATGTAAATCTTCTAAATGCTGCCATGAACGCTTCCATAGACATGTTGCTCACACATTCTATATGTATTGCTTTAGTTACCATGCAGATGAAGATGCTTATATATGCTTTGAAAGTCTTTGTTGTTCGTCCAGGGCTCATGCGCACGTTTACTGGACCTGCGAAATCTACACCAGTTGTAAGGAACGCTCTTGACGGCTTCACTCGTATCTCAGGTAAGTCACCCATCAGTTGAGTTACTGTCTTTGCTTTTTGTTTAGCACAAGGAAAGCAATTTCTCACGTATGTTTTTATAGTGTTTCCTGCGTCAATCAGCCAGTATCTTCCTCTAAGATATGTAGTCATCAGTTGAGGGCCTCCATGCAACGTCTTCTTGTGTGCGTCGTTAAGTAAAAGTGGTATCAGTACGTTGTTCTTGGACAGGATAATTGGATGTTTGCTCAGGAACTCTAAATCTGCATGTTTCAATCTTCCTCCAACTCTCAGGATTTGTTTGTCATCGAGAAAGGGCGTAAATGACAGTAAACGACTTCTTTTCTTCAATGTTGTGTGATTTCTCAGAGCTTCGATTTCTTGTGGAAATTCTAGTTGTTGAGAAAGCTTGATACATGTTGTAAGTGCTTCTTCTCGCTCATCATGAGTTACATATTGAGGTAAGTTTTCTTTTACATGTTTGTTTTTTAAGATAAGCCATCTTCTACAGTAGGCTATGACTGAGATGAGTTTTCTCAATGATGAATATCTCTTTGAAATTGTAAGTATGAAATCTTCTGTCTTCTGAGTCTTCTCTGACAAGGTAGTAGTTGCGCATTTGATAGATTTTCTTGTTTCTAGATCTGTATCTTCTACTTCATAGTGTTCTCTTCTCCATTCTCTTTGATGTAAAAATGTTGGGCCTTGAAACCATAGTGTATGTTCTTTTAATTTCTCAGGTGTGACTCCTCTCGATGCTCGATCTGCAGGGTTTTCTTTTGTGTTCACGTACGACCATGTTGTATCTATGTTGTTGTTGATTGCAATGACTCGGTTTTTCACAAATGTTGTCCACTTCAGCGGGTCTCCGAGAATCCAGGCTAAGGTTACTTTTGAATCTGAATAAGCGTATGTATGGTTGTGCTCGATTCTCATAGCTGTAGCGACGTGTTTCAGTAGTTGGCTCAGTAGCAGTGCTGCACTCAGTTCAAGACGGGGCAAAGTGAGTTGTTTTTTCAACGGTGAGATTTTTGTTTTTGCCATGATGAGTGATATTTTGACTTCTCCGTCTGGTTGGATTACTTTGCTGTAGACTACTGCTGCGTAGGCTGACATTGATGCATCAGCAAAGCCATGCAGTTCTACTAACTCGCTGTTGTTGGTCGTTCCGATCCATCTCTCAAGCTTCACGTCTGACAGGTGCTCTATGCCTCTGCAGAAAGTCTTCCACTCTGTCTTCAAGTCTTCAGGTAACTCTGTGTCCCATGATAATTCTCTTGACCAGGTCTTCTGTAGAAATATTTTCGCCATGGCTACAGATGGTGCTAGCCAACCCATTGGATCAAACAGGGAAGCGATGACTGTTAAGACGTTTCTCTTTGTTACTCGCTGCTCAGATAAAGTGTTGATTTTGTTTGTTACTAAGAGGGTATCTTCGTTTGAGTTCCAAGTGATTCCTAATGTTTTGATTGTCTCTTTTTTGTTGATGTCTATCTCAGAATTCTTCGCTCTCTTCTCTGGTTCTACTGTGTTTATGAATTCTTTGCTGTTTGAAGACCATTTTTGTAACTCGAAGCCTCCTCTTCTTAGTACTTCTGTCAGTTGACGTTTAGCCTCTACTGCGGTTTCTATTGTATTTCCCCCTGACAGTACATCATCCATGTAGAAAGAATGGTTGATGATTTCTCGAGCTTGTGCATAATCTTCTGTGTTTGCCTCATCGATTGCTATCTGTCTCAGGGTTTTGATTGCTAAGAATGGTGCACATGCTGTTCCGAAGGTTACAGTTAGCATTCTATACTCTCTTATGTCTTCATCAGGGCTGAATCTCCAAAGTATTCTCTGAAAGTCTGTGTCTTCTCTTCTTACAAGGATCTGCCGGTACATTTTGATGACATCGGCGACAAAGCAGACTTTATGCGTTCTCCATCTCATAAGAATGTCTCGAAGATCTCCCAGAAGTGACGGACCAATTAGCAGTTCTGAGTTGAGGCTTACTCCGTTGGCTCCTCTGCATGAAGCGTCATAAACTACCCGAAGCTTAGTAGTGTCTCTGTCTTCACGGATCACAGGATGATGTGACAGGTATACTCTTCTGTCTGGCTCTCTCATAGGTTCATCTCGTTCAACTAATTCCATATGTTGTAACATTATGTACTCTCTCATGACTTCATTGTAGGATTCTCTCAATTTTGTGTTTGCTTCTAATCTTCTCTCAGTGCTCATGAATCTTCTCAGTGCGATTTCTCTCGAATTCTCTGGTAAAGTAGGTTTGTCACACTTGAATGGAAGTGATACGATGTATCTTCCGTTTGTATCTCTTGCTACTGTATCTTGATAAATGTTCTCAGCTCGAAGTTCTTGTGGGGTGAGAGTGTCGTTTTCCTCTGACTCTAATCTCTCTGTCTCCCAAAATTTTTCTACCATCTTCTCTAATGTTATGTTCAGATGCATGCTTTTGAACTCTCTCATGTGGTTGTTGTTCAACTGACCTCCTGACAGGATGTATCCCAAGCGAGTTTGTTGTGCTATGGGAGTACCTGGTTCTCCTTTAATCACTCCGTTCATCAAAATGTCTGTGTAGATGTGAACTCCAAGTAGTAGATCAATGTTGCTTGGTGTATGGTAAGTTGGGTCTGCAAGTGACAAGTATTGCAGATGACTCCATTTCTGTGGATTGATTGGGACTTCAGGCATATTGTCGGTGACATCTTGAACAATGTAGGCTGTGCAGTTGACTTTGAAGTTGTCGTTGAACCTTGAGTAAACTTCTATATCTGTAGCGGACTTGATTCTTGTTGACATATGACCCACTCCGGTAACTAATCCATCAGCTGGTTTTCTTCGCAGCTGTAATTGTTTGACAGTTGCTTCACTTATAAATGATTCTTGTGAACAGGGATCAATGAGTGCTCGTAGAACTTGTATACCATGGCCAGTCTTAATGTTTACTAGTGCGGTAGCCATGAGCGCAGTATGACTCTGAGTGATAAGGTAGTTTCTTATTTTTGGTGTATCTGAAGGTTTTGTAGTAGTCTCTTCTCTCAAATTTGTAGCGGTTTCTCTCGATGTAGATTGTATTGGATTTTCTCTCTTCTCAGTTGGTTGGTTTTCAAAATGAAGTAAAGAATGATGTCTTTTTTGGCAATGATGACAAGATACTCTGGATTTACAATTTTTCACATTATGTTTTGATGACATGCAGTTAAAGCAAAGTCTTTCCTTTTGGACATGTTGAACTCTGTTGTTGACATCTAGGTTTACAAATTCTTTGCATAGATAGGTGAAGTGGTTTTGTTTGCAGTAGGAACACTGTATTGTAGTTGTAGCGGGGCTTGTTAGAAAGGATCTCTGTCTCACGATAGCTCTCTCTCTGTCCTTCGAATAGGTTGTAGATGGAACCATTTCTAACACTCTGAAACGTGTCTCTAAGAAGGTTGTAAACTTCTCTAGTTTCGGCAACTCTTGTACAGGAAGCGCTTTTATCTCCTCTTCCCACTGTTTGCGCGTCTCGTCATCCAATTTGTTGAGTATAATGTGAATCACGATAGTATCCCACTCGTTAATCTTTACGTCGTTGTTTTTAAGGCTGTTCAGGCATTCTTGGGTAGTATCGAGTAGCTCTCTGATAGATCTAGATGTGCCGTTGTACACTTTCTTTTGATTCATAAATCTATTCAAGATGGTATTTACTATCATGCGTTTGTTGTTGTACCTCTTGTCTAAAGTTTCCCATGCAACATCATAGTTTTTCTCGGTTATTTGCAGATGCTTCAATAATTGTTCAGCTTCACCGGTGACACTTGATTTCAGGTAATGAAGTTTTTGTACCTTGCTCAGCGATGTTTTATTATGAACGAGCGACGTGTAC
Source organism: Cydia strobilella (assembly GCF_947568885.1). NCBI lineage: Eukaryota > Metazoa > Arthropoda > Insecta > Lepidoptera > Tortricidae > Cydia > Cydia strobilella. The sequence goes on along the minus strand of NC_086041.1, from coordinate 29,922,907 downwards.
AGGTCTCTAAATGACGTCCATTCTTGATAATCTCCAGAGAATTGGGGCAGGATCACTTTTGGAAGCTTCACCTCTTGCGTAGAATGCTTGTTTACTTCCGACGTTGACTTGTATTGCGGTTGTGATTGCGGTTGCTCACTCAAAGTTTCGGATTTGTTGAATAGCTCGATAGTATCCGATAACTCTCCTTTAATCACAAAATACTCTTCTTCTCCATTGGAGTACAAGTCGGTTGTGAAGTAATTATGCTCCTTTTTCTGAGCCGTAGTTGCATATTTCAAGATTTGGAAATGGTTTGTTTGAATTTCTGCCAATACTCGTTCAATGTATCAATTCTAGCTTGTACATAGCCTTTCGTAATACGTGATTTTCCTTGCTTCTTGAAGTTTATCCCGATTTTTCTTATTAATTCGTAAGTAATTTCTTGTTCCGACACGTAAGTATCCATTTTGTAGGTTATGTAGTAAAATCTTACGAAATATCTTGAATCTTCACTCTTTTGGCTTGAAAAACACTAAATGTTCGTAGCTTTGCTCGTTTTTACACGTTTTCTTCAAAATTATTACGAATCTCGATGTATTTTCACAGTTTTATGTCCATTGTTTACACCGAAGCGCCGACTATTTTTACGAAAATCACTCAATTATTGTTCTCGCGGTACTCGATATGGTTATTTATTGTATTTATGCACTGAAACCTCGTAAATATTATTCATTCATCGTTTATTTCTCGTATTTTTAGAATTTTTTTCATCATTGTTCGTATTTTGTTTTTTCACTCTTGTTCCTTCTTCATTTATTTTGTTCTAGAATGTTCGATGCGTGACGTCTATAATCTCTCAAAATTATTCTTATTTCACTGCGATTGTTCGTTTTTCACCACTAATTCACTATATTTCCGGCTCTAATGGACCACTTTGTAGACTCTAGTTCCTCATAACGTGAAATAAGAATTGAAACGCCGATTTGCAACACAATTATATTATTAATAAATTAGACGCGTATACATGACATGTTATTTCTTTGAAGGATATTGCAAAAGTAAAAAGCTTGACAATGGCCGCGCTTATATAGGTCGCAGGAAACCCGTAGCGCGCGATGTGTGCAGCGCAGCGCCATCTACCAATGAAATTGAGTATGCTTTCTTGCTTGCCGCAACACTCTTTGATAGAGAAAGATAGTCTTATTACGATTCCTATAAGAGGAAAGAGAAAATAGTGCCATGCTTTGTCCTTATCACCGACCGGGTTTTTTTTCATGGTCGGGTTATGGCAGCATAGGTAGGAGGCGATGGCGAAATACCGAAATTTATAAGAGTGAAAAAGAAAAAGGATTATGCTGCCATATATTAACCTGTCAATACATGAATATGTCTTTCTCTTACCCCTGGTCGCTCGGTTTCATGTCTATAACTACTATACTGTCTATGGTGGCGCGTCTATAACTACTTGTATATACTATATCTATGTTAAAAACCGAGAAACTGTCAAAGCTGTCAAACTAAATTTATAAAAAATCTTGTAAATAGAAAATGAAGTTATTTATTTTAACTTTTCTACTCTATTTCCTTATTTCCCCTTCTAATTTGCAACTTCTCATCAATGTAAGAAATCAGGTAATGGTATAACTTTATCCGTATATGATTTGTGCACTCATTAATTCGGTGAATCTCAGGAAATAACTTTGATGATCTTTACCTTTACAACTTCCTTGTAATATATCCCCTAGTTTTTTCTTTAGGTTAAGTTCTCATGAGACCATTTACTGTGTTCTGACTGATATAGTATCTTTACGGTAAAAACTGAGATATTGTGCTGATGGTGTGTGAGCGGACGTATCGACATAACATAACCGAGAGTATATTGCAGGGCGGCGATGTGGTGCAGGAGACCATCACGGCGAACGTGTCGGAGGACACGGTGACGCTGGAGTTTTTGCGGACGGACGGCGTCTTCGTCTCGCAGATCGTCGATTTCGCTAATGTCAGTTCATTCTTAATTACCATGGCTTCCTAGCTGATTACAAGCTTAAGAATCCCCTGCAAGCTCGGTTCTCAATACAAACGTAGTAACGTTCTTATTTTAAAACGACTAGCTAGATTGCTCTGAAACTTTGTACTTACAAGTTGTTTCATATACTACAGCTATATAATGTAATTATATAGCTGTAGTATTACTTTTATATATATATTATTTTAATTTAGACTGTCGAGTCAATGGTTTATATGTTTTTCGTTTTTAAGCCATAATAAAATTGTTAGTGCTGGCTGTAAATGACAATAATAGTAGTACTAGTTTAAAAAAATGTTATAAATAGGAAGATTAGGAAGGAATAATAATTTGATTCTGTCTTATGATGAAAACCACATTAATTTAGTAGTAGTAGTAGTAAACTCTTTATTGTACAAATATACACATTAAAAATTACATGGTACAAATAATAAGATGTACAAAATAATAATAATTAAATATCTAATTTAATATCAGTTGCATAGTTTAAATTTAACTAATACAATGTAGAGACACATATGTAATACTAACTGCACATTTCTATATTGTTTTTTTAGCATTGTTCTCCATATTTTATATCCTGGACTGAAATATTGTTTTAGGAAGTGGAGGCCATGAAGGTGGTGATCCCAGCAGAGGAGGAGCTGGGGCAGACTGGTGTGCAGACCTTGTGCTTCCTGACACACGCTGCGCAGGCTGACTTTATTGCACCCGATGCCATGGCCAAGCTGAGACAGGTATTTTTTATAATAGTTTTATTATAGGAGTTAGTTATGTAGGAGTAGGAGAATGTTTTTTAATGAAACTAGTAATTTCAAGTATATTGCCCCATGGTGTGCTGCTCTGTGGGCGCAAACAGGTTATTATGAGTCACAATAGTTTAAGTTTGAGGTGTATTTTGTTTTTTATGGTTATTTTATATTTTACACTGAAATTTGGATAAAAAAATGTGCTAGAATCATTTCAGTGTGACTTGTAAAAAATATGTGATTTCATAAAAATGTTTTATATATTTATTGCTATTATATGATTGGATGCTTGCTATTTCTCATCTACATAAATGATCTCCCAAAAATTATAGAAGAATCGTCTATTTTATTTGCGGATGACATTTCTATACTAACTTCATGTCAAGACGCAACAGATATAAACATTAAAATCACTAATGTACTGAACAAAGTTACGAACTGGATGCAGGCCTACCACCTGGATATTAACTACGAAAAGACAAAATTAATGGCATTTTATCCGTATCAAAGGGACCCCATCACTATCAACTATAATCACAACTCCATAAGGCTTGAGGTGGTCGAAACGTTCACGCTCCTAGGAATAGAAATAGATAAACACATATCCTGGAAGCCGCACCTAACCAGCATAAAAGCTAAGCTCTCTAAGTTCATGTATGTGCTTAGAGTAGGGATGTACCGACTAGTCGGGAAAGCCGACTAATCGGCCACATTTGTAGTCGGCGACTAGTCGGCCAAAATGGCCGATTAGTCGGCCTATTCTTAATTACAGAAAAAACAGGACATAAACGATATAAACAGCGAATATCAAATGATAAATATCTTTTTGAGTTGCGTACGAAATGTTTTGTATATACACAATTATTATTATCGCAATGTCGTCGCAGACCGTATCATATTTTGTATTTGGTTGCATTTACGAAAGTAGGTAATATGAATTTTAGGTAATTTTATTTCTATTACTTGAGGTGTCTTTAATTAAGCTGCTAGGTAGGACCTACCAACCTTACAAAACGCGGGTCTCTCAAGGAAATTCTATATCACTCAAGTCGCAGAGGAATTATTACTGTTATGAGTAACGGCGGAGCACAATGCTTCTACAGCCTATGGTCACTGGGGATGGTAATAAATAGTTGAATTGTTATTCCACACGACCAGTCGTTAAGTCTTTACATCGGCAGGAAACATCTTTCAATTAGTAATTTGATAAATATCGCGACACAAATGGTTTTTGCTGTGTTGGACCAGCTAGAAAATAGTGAATTTTTATCGCGGTAGACCCATTAATATCATTAAATATGTGTACAAAACGCGAGTTTAGTGTTACATAATAAGACAAAGTTATTGCAGTGAAAATCCCTATGTAAACTTTATAGAGAAAGTAATGATTACGGATTCGACCGACTAGCCGACTAGTCGGCCAACTAATCGGCCACCTGAGCGCCGATTAGTCGGCCAGTCGGCTAGTCGGCCAAATCACTAGTCGGTACATCACTAGCTTAGAGTAATAAAAAAAACCACCAACTTTGAAACGGCGCTCATAACATACTATTCTTAATTTCTTACGGTTTTGCCTGGCTCAGCTACGGAATTATTCTATGGGGAAATAGCACCGATTTTCCCACCGTCTTTACGCTGCAAAGAAAACTTATAAGAATATTAGTCAATATTAAACAATTAGACAGCTGTAAACCACATTTTATAAAACATAAAATACTCACCTTGCCTTGCTTATATATCTTAGAGATCTGCAAATTTGTCCGCAATCACCCCGAATTTTACACGAGACGTGAAGACCTACCATCAAGATATGAAATGAGACACAAACAGAGACTAATACTCCCAGCCTCTCGTCTAAAACTCTATTCCTCCGGTCCCTTAGTAATGTCCATAAAAATATATAATAACTTGCCAGAAAATTTAAAAAGCGAAACCAAAGAAAGTCATTTTACTAGTAAACTGAAACAAATTTTAATAAATAAAGCCTATTATTTTATATCGGAATACTTAGACGACAAAACACTGACATAAAATAAAACACATATTTTCACTAACACAGAATACACACGCACACACATTAAATGTACCTTACAATATTGGTGTTAGCTATAGCTTTAGTTTTAGTTTTTAAGTTTAGGAAATAAGAATTGTTTGCGATGCCCTCACAGGGTTCATGTTTGAAGCATCTATTGTAAACATTATCATCTGTATAACAACATGAGTGCAATAAATTACTTGATATATTTATTATTTTAATCGCTTATTCTGGTAAATATTATTCAGATACAGTTAGCTAGGCAGATATCCTTACTTTCTTTTTTTGTATTTAACAGTCACAGGACATTTATGGAGTTAATATAAAAAAGAAAACTGCTGGTTCACAGAAAAACCCAGGTACGGTCCGAGTAGCAGAGGAAGCCCGTGGCTGGAGACAGACCACGGCCACGGCATCAGGCGCACGCGCCGTTGCGTTGCTGTCCTCACCTGCTGCTCGGCACTGTGCACAAGCTAGGGACAAGGTGTACCTGCGCCAGGCTGATCTGGCGCGCTGGGCGCCTAGACCAGGTGAGTTGTAGACAGCAAGTATGGGACTGAAGATAGACCACAGCACGGCATCTAGCGCACGCGCCGTCGCTTTGCTGTCCGCACCTGCTGCTCGGCATTGCGCGCAGGCCTGTCACAAGGTGTACCTGCGCCAGGCTGACCTAGCGAGCTGTGTGCCTAGACCGTTGTAAACTTAGCAAGTTCGAGGCGGAGGAAAAACTACAGCTACAGCATCTGGCATTAGTGTCCGACGCGGCACTGTGACCAAGCCAGGGATAAGATGTACCTGCCTCAGGCTGATCTGGCGCAGTTACCTGGCTAATTGTTGACTTAGTAAGTCTGTTGGTGGAGACACACAAGGTGTATCTGTGCCAGCAAGGTGCATAAAAGGTCACGCCACATGAGGCAAAAATGCACTGCAAATTGCACAATCCACACATTGCACAATAGAGTTGCATAGTTTAAACTAAAATTGTAGGGCTGACTAGTTGTATACTAGCCAGGGCTGAAAAGATTGTTTAGCCAACTGGCTGATAAACAGGGTGGATTTTCTTAGTGGGTCAGTCAGGGCAGCTACCAGATCGCTTGCTGCTACGCGATAAAGGGTCTTAGAAGACATTCCCTCAATTTCAAATTAATAGAGATTGGCTTTTACAGATTTTGGAAAAAACATACAGGATGCGAGAAGTCTGATTTGTATAGTTTCCCAACCCAATATTGCATAGTTTCCCAACCCAATATTGCATAAAATATCAAATTCTACAATGTGATACTCTAACATGATTGACTTATTTCCAGGCCTAGATCAATCGTCGTACGGCAGTCTAGTGACACCGTTCCCAGCGCGCGCCCTGGACACGGATGGCGCCGCGCTGCCGCCCTGTGTGAGCGAGACCGACAGGGGGAAAGAGTGCATCTGTCACTTGGAGGTAACATGGTGTTTACAGGCTTGGATCAGTCGTACGGCAGTCTAGTGACACCGTTCCCGGCGCGCGCCCTGGACGCGGACGGCGCCGCGCTGCCGCCCTGTGTGAGCGAGACCGACTGGGGAAAAGAGTGCATCTGTCACATGACTCACATGGAGCCCATGGAGGTACGAACTCAACTTATTATATCACTACTCACTAGCGACCCGCCCCTGTTTTGCACGGGTAGTTCAACAAATTTACACAAAACCTTTACAAATTATACATATAAACCTTCCTCTTGAATCACTCTATCTATTTAAAAAAACCGCATCAAAATCTGTTGCGTAGTTTTAAAAATCTAAGCATACATAGGGACAGACGGACGGACAGACAGCGGAAAGCGACTTTGTTTTATACTATGTAGTGATGAGAGAGCAGCTCCTGTTTGCTGTAGGATACATGTCTTCCTTCAAGCACCTCCTTTGACATATTCCATTGTTGATATACAGTGAGATACCGATGAGTGACCAATGCTCTTATCCATACTTATTTGTTCTATTCCGCGTTACCTATGTGACTGGAACAAGAGCAAGTAGCCTGCAACAGACGAACAGCATGCGCCATGGGTTGTGTACGCACTATTATAATGAGCCAAAGGGAATGATGTATCTGTCTCGGTCTTGTAAAAGTCATAATTGACAGTACTATTTTGTTCCTGCTTCCTTCAGCAAAAATAATAACACACTTATTCTTTTTAGGTCTGTGTAAACTGGTACCCTTGTGGTCTCAAGTACTGCAAGGGCAAGCCACAGGGAGGTTTAAGCTACCGCTGCGGCATCAAGACCTGCCACCGCTGTTACCGCTACCATTTCTATGTACAGGTATGTGTGGCTCACCAATGTAATGTCAATGTTTTGACACTTGCCTAAAGCCACAGGTATAATCGCTAATTTTGAAAATGATAAAACCTGGAACCTAGTTGTGATTTTAGCATCCAGGATTTTTAATTTGCCAGTCAACTCTAAACTTGAAGTTTATAAAATTGCATTTGTTTCTCTGCAAATTGTCAGTGAACGAGAACAAAAAAAACCGGCTAAGTGCGAGTCGGACTCGCCCACCGAGGGTTCTGTACTTTTTAGTATTTGTTGTTATAGCGGCAACAGTTCATGAGATACAGCCTGGTGACAGACAGACAGACGGACAGCGGAGTCTTAGTAATAGGGTCCCGTTTTTACCCTTTGGGTACGGAACCCTATAGGTTTTCGCGGGCTTGGTTTCCGCAACTCGACGTCATTACGGAACCCTAAAAACTATACTCATCCTTTTCTTTTGGGTGCTAGTATTAGTGTAAGACAAAGATAGTATGATTCTCTCTGACTATGTTTGAAATGAGACAGTCCTTTGACAAACTATATTGAGTTGGCGGGAAGCAAGAGGTTACAATTTGATAATGAACCTGCGGGCGTATTATGGATGGCTTTATCCACGTGATAAAATAAGTGTCACTTTTTAACACCACATGATTGATATATCACGCTGTCGTATAGACAACCACGACCATCATATCCATACTATACTGAATGCATTCCAATAATGAGATCTTCAATATTTCAACGAATGTTTTGCCTAACCAACATTGCTTGTTTCAGTTCCGGCACAACTGCTACAACTACACGTGACCCCACGCCCCGCCTCCGCACCAAATGTTTCTAGTCGCTTCTACCATTATTCTTAGCTCTATTTTTATAACCTCAGTTTTGTAATGTGACAATATTTACTTGTAAATATTTTGCTAAGACTGTATTTTTTGTGATAAGCAAAAATGAATGACTGTCTTTTTTATGAGTGTTTTATTTACATTAGTCTAATTCTAATTGCTAAATATTATTAGGTTGTTCTATCTACAACAAATGCAATCATAAGGATAAGTTTAAAATACACACTATTTCAAATATATCAATTGCCAGTATCGTAGGGCTTAATCTATTGTGGTGGCCGATATTATTACCCCCTTATTCATAAAACTACGGGCCTGTTTTAGTTAAATTATGTTTTATCCCTTTCTTACAAATACATAAGTCAAAATGGCAGATAAAGACAAATGATTCATAGCTATTTCAGGCCAATAATGCGTTGGTGAATAACGCCATTTGAGTTTACCCTTTTCATGGACACGGGACTGCATTTGTTGTTAATAGAAAACATAAACTTCATAGATAATCAGTGGCATCCAGGGAAGGGTTCATGTCTGTTCTTGCGGAGCACAAATTGAATTTTCCTCTCCATATCTTCATTGTAGATCGCTTTGCACTTTTCATGGTTGATTCGTCGTCTCGTCTAAAATAAAATGTTACTTTATAAAAATAAACTATAATTTTTTTTTTTTATTATAAATAAAAATTGGTCGACCAAAAATCCATTATAAGCTTTTTGCAAATCTTAGGAAATGGGAATTTTAGAATATGGGAATATAACGTGACATTCAAAATAAAATGTTTATGAACTAAACTATACCTGGAAAGGTTTCTCATAGTATCTGGTTAGCCTGAACTGCTCCAAGATGCCTTCTTTGCCCAAGATTCTGTTGACCAGCCTGCAAGCATCGTCTACGTTGTTGTTCTTCACAAATACCGTCCTGGCAATGAAGGACGGATGTCTGTTAGCCAACAGCCTTAATGTTAATTGCATTTTGAAAATATAAATTAAATAATTACAATATTGAATAGGATTTAGAGGTTATATTAACGAAACGAAGTCCACTTTGTTTGACAAATTGACATGACATGACTTTGACAGGTTTAAGCACAAGACAAGACGTTTTACGCTAGCTCAGCCTATGGATGGTATAGAAAGGATCGCAATCTCTTATGGCAGAATTGTTGTAAAAGTGACCGCGTTAAGCTTTAAATAATAGTTCCTATTCTCTCCGGTGGCGCTAGTTAGGCTCTGGGACATGAGTATAACATGAACCATATAAGGCAACAAATAACCCGACCAAATTACGTAGGTTGTTTTTGGTAGTATTTCGGTGTATGGTGGCGCCGCCTAATTACTGCTTTTTGATGGACACTTTTCATACATAGAGATTTGGCTCCTTTATACAGTCTCCATGGCTCAGCCCTTAAGTTGCTCCAGACAACGCGACGCGAAGCCGCGAACGCGAGTGTGGAGTCTAGTTCGCTAACTTTACTCATTGGAGAGAATCATACTATCTTTGTCTTACACTAGGTTAAAAGGATGAGTATAGTTTTTTTGTTCTTATTTACTGACAATTTGGTTTGACCAACTATAGTATAAAACTGGATTAGGCATGAATGGTGGGGGGAACTGTCAGAACGGCATAGTCTTATGTATATTTCAGTAGGAGTAGCCGAGAAAGCGTTATTATTGTTTGTCCGTGTTACAGTCTCACTTGTATGGTTTATGGTGGGCTACAAATTTAAAGTTGGTCAAACCAATTTGTCAGTCAGTAACAACCAGGAAAATTATACTCATCCCTTTTTTTTGGGTGCTAGTACTAGTGTAAGACAAAGATAGTATGATTCTCTCTATCTTTGTTTGAAATGAGACAGTCTTTTGACAAACTATACTCGGCCAATCATATTGTCGGATTGCGTATGTTCTGTCATGGTTCTGTCCCTCACGGGCGCACGCGGTAGGCCACGTCTATAGCATCCTACCTTCTATGATATAGTTGGCCAAGCAAATCTTGTCAGTAGAAAAAGGCGCGAAATTCAAATTTTCTATGGTACGATATCCCTTCGCGCCTACATTTTTTAAATTTACCGCCTTTTTCTACGGACAAGAATGCTTGACCAGATATAGAGATGAAATGGTAGAGCCGGAAATGACCGAACGAGATGCTCATTATGGAACACTTTGAACTTCAGTAGGAATACCAGAGAAAGCGTTATTATTGTATGTCCTTGACAGTGTCACATTTGATTTTTTTAAATTCCCCACCGTAGTATGGTTAATAACCCGACTAAATTACGTAGGTTTTTAATTGTGGTACGTTAATTGTCAGGAATGTTAAATGTGTCGTTTTTAATTTTGCCGCATTGCGTATGTTCTGTCCCTCACGGGCGCACGCGTATAGCACATCTATAGAAAATATACTAGATCTATGACGCAATGCAAGCATAGAGACTATATAAAGGAGCCAAATCTCTATGTATGAAAAGTGTCCATCAAAAAACAGTAATTAGGCGGCGCCACCATACACCGAAATACTACCAAAACAACCTACGTAATTTGGTCGGGTTATTTGTTGGTTCATGTTATACTCATGTCCCAGACCCTAACTAGCGCCACCGGAGAGATTAGGAACCATTATTTAAAGCTGAAAGCGGTCACTTTTGCAACAATTCTGCCATAAGAGATTGGCATCCTTTTCTATACCATCCATAGATGCAAGCATGGCGACTATATAAAGGAGCCAAATCTCTATGTATGAAAAGTGACCATTAAAAAAAAGTAATTAGGCGGCGCCACCATACACCGAAATACTACCAAAATCAACCTACGTAATTTGGTCGGGTTATTTGTTGCCTTATATGGTTCATGTTATACTCATGTCCCAGAGGCTAACTAGCCCCACTGGTGAGATTAGGAACTATTATTTAAAGCTGAAAGCGGTCACTTTTGCAACAAGTCTGCCATAAGAGATTGGCTTCCTTTCTATACCATCCATAGATGCAAGCATGCAAACATGGAGACTAATATATAAAGGAGCCAAATCTCTATGTATGAAAAGTGTCCATCAAAAAACAGTAATTAAGCGGCGCCACCATACACCGAAATACTACCAAAAACAACCTACGTAATTTGGTCCGGTTATTTGTTGGTTCATGTTATACTCATGTCCCAGAGCTTAACTAGCGCCACCGGAGAGATTGGGAACTATTATTTAAAGCTGAAAGCGGTCACTTTTGCAACAATTCTGCCATAACAGATTGGCATCCTTTCTATACCATCCATACTTGCAAAGCTTTGTGTGTGAAGCTGTGAATGTGAAGGTAAAGAACGCCTGTACGATTTCCTTTTCCGTTCCAAGTGCGCGAAGCTTAAACTTCGCTCACAGTTGACACTGGACTGACACTGCTTTGTCAACAATAAAAACAAACAGCTTTGTGATATTATTATTTTGTACTATAGAATTAATCTTATTATTATTTTTATTGAGTACCATGGCAAATGAGAGCGAAATTGTGGTCATATCGACCTCTTCTAGGGTGTCGGACGCATCTCCGTCGCTAACAGTGCGTCAGCGGTGGCGCAACGTACCCTTGCACGAGCGCTGCTCTATGGCCGATATGATAGTACTCAAGAACGCTTTCCAAGAGGCTTTCCTGCACAAATTGCTACCGAATCAATTCAGGGAGCTTTTGAGGACCCAGTTTAACTTAGAATACGATGATGAAGAGTTCAATATATTGTTTCTGAAGGTAGTACCTCCTCAACTCACCTACCTGTATTTTTAATAATTTTTATTACAGTCATCTACCTACCAGAAAAGTAGACTCCGACCACGCTATGTCGCGCGCCAAGTTTTATGCCGTGGCCACGGCATAATCAGTATAATCACTCACTGACAAGTGCGCCAAGTGCCAAGCTGGTAGGTACACCGCAAGGTTAGCACCAGCGAACCAATTTTTTTTTCTGTTATGCTTTTGACCGCTTTCGTTTAGCCCAGGTCATCGTCAGTTCAATCATGTATGTACCTATTTATTCACATGAATTATCTTCATTTCCTAAACCCTATACAGATAAACACGAACCGTAACGGCGAGATGGAATGGGACGAGCTAGTATCGCACCTGCTGCTGGGTTACTTCACCAACGACCCTGAGAACCAGCGCGCGTCGCTGCAGCTCGCTATCATGGGGCGACCCACCATCATGCGCTCGCAGCACCGCCATCCCATATCCAAGATATGCTTCTGTCCTGATGTTGCAAAGGTTACCAATTACACCATTGCAAGGTCACCATTCTGAACTGACAAATATATTACAGTACATATGGTGCTACTTTTTCGCACTAGTGCGGGAATGAGCACTTTTCGTGCATATGTCGAAAGTTTAAAGGGCCATATGTACTGTAAAACGTTGTACGATACACGTGCGAAAAGGTAATTCGCAATTCGTGTCGATTTAAAACACTCCCTGCGGTCGTGTTTTAATTTATCGCCACTCGTTTCGAATTTCCTCTTTTCCGCACTTGTATCGTAATAGTTATTTGTTATACAAGGGTGCAGTTGTATTTTACCCGCGAGCGTAGAATTGAAACACAAGCAAGGGAAAGGATTCTATAGGTGAACCACGAGCGAAGCGAGTGGTTCTAAAATAGAATCCTGAGCGTACCGAGTGTTTCAACACACGAGAAGTAAAATACACTTGCGCCCGTGTATAACACAAAACTTTTCACCTCACTATAGCGAGGAAAATGCAACATCCACAGGCGTTAGATCATCATCATCACTGGAATCACTCATTTCTTTACGATATTATAACAGAAAACTCTGGAAGTTGTGTATTTTTACGCGAGTCGGTGAGAAAAGTTTTTTAGTAAAAAAATTGTTGACAATGTTGACATTTCTGACGTATGAAATGTCAACGATGCGTTTTGAAATTGCATCGACTCAACTTGTGCGTTCAGAATTATATTTAACATCATTATAATAAAACAAACGTTTCTTATGGAATTTTAAGGTTTATGACTTAAAATCATTAAATAAAGCTAAATTTGGTATTTTTCATTAGATTCTCAAACCATTTATTTAATGATAATTAATATCGAACGAATCATTATCATAAACGATTTACGTTTTGTTATCTGTCAAGCTACTTAAACACGCTCCATCCAAGGTCAAATTACTTTCCCCACTAGTGGATAAAACGCGTTTTTCCCCGCTTGTATTGAAGGATAAAAAACAACTTTCCGAGCTAGTGAGGGGAAAATAACTATTGTACTTAGAGTAGTGCTGCCCGACGATTTAACTCTATCAGATGCTGCCAATTGTGAAACTGCTCAGCTATGGTAAGTGCCGCTGTAGAAAGAATAAGTAGGTAATAGGTAGTTTTTAGCTGGTCTTCTTAAGACGAAAGTGGAGGACCCTTGCGAAATCGACTTTTCAGAGAATCGTAGTCCTCATTCTCCTTTGAGGATATTATTGAAAATATAGGTATCAAGATCAACCACGTTTTAGTGATTAATTTCGAATGTTTAATTAAGTATTATAAGAGTTAAGGAGCATTTAAAAATTTGTATGAAATCTGGTTTTCGCTTCTAATTTTTACAATTATCAAAAAATCGAAAAAAGTCAAACGTAGCTATGGTTAATCAAATTATGTCAAAATATTTTCCATATTTTTTAATATTATTATTATGAAACAAGAAACACGGTCATTTACAAAGTGCGTGGTAATTATACATTGCATTTTAAAGTTAGACCTACAGTTTCCTTAATTAAATATAAAGGTGCTACATTTTATAAATTTCTAAACAATTTTTTTTTTATTACTTTTGTTACATAATGTCAATCAATATCCAGAGAGGAAAATGGTGACTACGTTTGTATGGAGAAGCGGCCGTCCCCTTTCCTCTTAAATCGCAAACTAGTGCTATTGACGTGAACAACAATTTTGTACAGATCTTGTTGAAGCCAAGCCGAACTGAAGCAAAGCGTAAATGTAGGGACGTTAACAACGACGAATTTGGTACATTGACCCGCTAGTCCCTATCTCTATCGCACGCGCATAATTATATAGCTGCCCCGCTCGCACAGTGGCATTGACATCCTGCACCGTGAGTGGACCAACAATAACATAATTACGCGCGTGCGATATTAGAGATCGGAACAGGCACAGGTGGGTCATACCTATACGAAATTCTTCCTGCGTAGCGTCCTTATTTGATAATTATGTGTGCAGGATCGCAGCACGACTCCAATGCAGGGCGGATACATTACCGCGAGCCGCGACGGGCAACTCAACTGGTGGACGCTGGACATGACGATGCTTCGCACCGCTTATTCATCCAGCCGTCAGTGGACTATCATATTCCTCACATTTGTGTGTCACACATTCATTCCTTTAGAGCAGCATTTCCTAAATTATGGGTCGCGACCCTTTGGTGGGTCGAAAGCCAACATTGAGTGGGCCCTGAAACTACTAGGAAATTGAGCGTTATAATATTATATTTTTTTATACCAATAATGTTTTACTTATACTTATCTATAGGTATATATGCCCCCTTTTTTAGATGGCCAAGATTTGTGCCCCAAACATTGAAGTTTTTGTTAGGTGAGTCGCAGCCCAGTCAGCTTTGGGAACCTCCAAAGAGTCTAAAGCATGGCTATAGGTACTGGGTGATTTTGGGCTCGTGACGTGATCTCGAATGTCAAAAATGAATTAAGATGGTCATACTGAACAAGGTTTCCCATGGGAACATTTTGAAAATCGTGAAAAAAATATACCCTTGGTTGGTCCCAGTTTCGTCTACTTCGGGCCGGGCCCTCATGCCATGCATGGTGTCCATTAGATTTTATTTTCGCAATATTGTGGTTAGTCCCTGTGTTTAGCATGACCATCTTAACACATTTTTGTCATTTAGGATCACAACCCTAAAATCTCCCAGTATCAATCGTTTACATAGTAGAATTCGTCAAATCGCGACACAATATTGAAATGGATATTTAATTATTTCTGTATCTGATTGTGTAAATTGTGTTATTATGCCGTAGGACGTAGATAATCAATTATATAACTACAATTGAGTTTCAGCATCTCCTAGACATATAATTCCTAGACATTTCTTTTATTCGAGCATTTGTAAGCATTGTGTTTTATAAAATCGTATTTGCGCCTGAACTGTAAAAGTATCCTTGTCCTCAAAGCCAATATATCCGCCAGCTGTCCTGAAAGTGCGCACTACATGGGTGACGGACTGCGTGTGCCTTCCCGACGTGAACATGCTGGTGACTAGCTCAACGGAGCGTGATCTGCGCTTCTACGACATCACGGCCAAGACCTTCACACTCAAAATCGTCATCACCAGCTGGGAGTACATGGCTAGTATCTAAGCCCGCTCCAGACTACGCGGCGCGAAGCCGCGAACGCGAATGTGGAGTCGATTTCGCTGATTAGCGAACAAGACTCCACACTCGCGTTCGCCGCTTCGCGCCGCGAATCGCGCACGAGTGTGGAGGGGGCTTTACGAACAGTGCACATTGCACACCCGAATGTCAGAATGAGGGAATCCCCAAGATATAAAACATTGAATATTCTATGCCTAAATCTAATCTGTTGATTAACTACATGTGTACGAGGAGCTCGGTTAAATAGTTCTTTTTAAATTTAAAAATAACTATCTCTTCTGTCTTTACGTAGTTTTAGTTTTAAATTAACTTAGTTATGCACTAAATTATCACTACTTTCCTAGATATGCACGATGTACTACTACTTCCAAAAGGACATAAACGAGAATTGCATCCTGATTCTCGGAGACGTTGGTGGATATGTGCGAGTTCTGCAGTTCTCTCCAATCGAGCGTGGACCTTTCCGGAATGAAGCTGGAAAACCGTTGCAGACCGTGCGACATATTGATCTACAACGGAAGGTATGATAAAAAAATAATAGGGGAATGGTTGTTTAACTTGTTTTATTAACTAGGCATCGGCACTATCGTAGGCACACTTACCTCCGACGTTAAAAGGCCATTTTATTTTTATTTTATTGATTAAAAAAATTACACAGCATTACAGTAGGTACTAATGCACTGCGAAATTTAGGACAGAAAGTAATACATACAAACAAGGTACAGTATACAATCTGGGACTAGGTAGGTATGACATTTTTTTTTTTTTTTACACAAATTCAAAGAAACGAGGTATATACACAAAATAAAACAATATACAAAGAAATATTAATAACTAACTGAGGACGGACGGTCATCCATTGCCTCACAAAGGTTTTTGCATTCCTCACAAATTAGCCTCCAACTACCGGCAAAAACGTCACAGTCCGGAGCCGACTTGAGAAGTGCGTTGATGTAGTGCAAAGCGCGAAGCCGTGGTGATTGCCTGTACGCCGCAGTGCGCGCTTTAGGTGCAGCAAGTAAGTCGCGATGACGAGGTCTAAAATTAAACTTTGCCTGAGACAGAGAAGGGACGCGGAGGCGCAACAGCTGCGAGACCAGCTGAGGGCAGTCTGTGTCCCCACGCAATATTCTGCACGCCCCGGTCATGAGTGCATAATTACGCCTCACTTCCAGGGAGTTAAAACCCAGAGTTCCAAGCAAATATTTTGTTGGGTAAAGGAAGGGATAGTACCCATAGATTTTTTTAAATAAAAATCTCAGGAACGCCTTTTGGATCTTTTCTAGAAGCAAGGCGTAAGTGACCTCATGGGGATTCCACACTCTGGACGCTGCCTCCAGTTTACTCCTAACTAAAGCGGTAAAGACAATCTTGATGACAAACGGGTTGTCAAAATCGCGAGCGTTGCGGATAACAAATCCCAATCTCTGATAGCAGTCGGTAGCTAGGTTACTCATATGAGCATGAAAATTGAGGTGCGAGTCAAATATGATACCTAGGTCTTTAATAGTGTTAACGCGGTTTATTAATTCCGTCCCTAACATGTAATTACCCAATAGGGGGCTATGAGATCGGCTAAAAGACATTACGGAACACTTCTCAGGGTGGAAAAGCAGTTTGTTTAAGATACTCCATTCATCCATCATAGTTCGATTAGTTACTAGTCACAAAATGGGTTCAGATTGATAATAAAAACAAGCACGGCATATTTTTGAGAAAACCACACTACAGTTTTACGGACTGAACCCAATAAATCTGTTTATGTTTTTTTTTAATGTTTGTGTCTACCAGCGCGCGCTACCAGAACTGCGCTTGATTGAAAAAGCTCGGGTCCATACAGATTGGGTGCGACAAGTTTCATACTACTCGCCGCTGCACTGTCTCATGTCCTGTGCCACGTGCCCCGACGCACTGCTTATGTGTGACCTGCAGGGCTCCAAGACACACAACATGTTCCATGTCGATAAGGTAAATCCTTAAGTTGATTGAAGCTTATAAAAATGTACACGCATTAATATCAATATGCTGAATCGCTTTTGCCATCAATTACTAACCCTATTCCTAAAACATCCTTGCAACCCTTCACGACTTCAAAAGAGCACGCCTCAAAGATCTTGGACTCAAGCGTCTGCTTCGAAAATCTCAGCCCAAATTTCCAGTACGAGTTTTATGCGGGGTGTACACACTCGTCGAGAGCGCCCGAGACAGGCCGAGAACGAATGTGTACATGCTGCTCCCTTCTCGTCTCGCTTTTCCTTGTCTCGTCTCGCGCTTTTCCAATTGGATCGGAACACAATTTGGTTTTGCAAGTCACGCTGAGCGTGCATGAAATAATTTATTGACTACGTAATTGTCCAGGTGTCGCCGTCGCCCCATCGTCATCATCGTTCATTACTTTTTAGGGTATCCAATGCTTCGCGTTTGACGAGGAAGCCCATGTACTAGTGACAGGCGGGCCAGACTGCACGGTGCGCGTGTGGAGCCCCTTCGTTCCTGCCGCACCTAACTTGGTTCTCCAGGGTCACCATGCGGGCATCGTTGCCCTCGTGGTGCAGAACGGTGGGCAGACCATCTATTCGCTGGCGAGAGACAGGGTTATCAAGGTCTGGGATGTTCAAGGGCAAAATTGTGTTCAGGTAAGATATATTAGCACCTACTTACGTAAATAATAAAGGGATGAAAAACGTCGTTATCGGTACTGGAACTAAGTATCTACATACTTTGGATTTGGTTTCGTAGGAAGTTCTACAATATGGTCAATTAATTATAACTTTTAGTACCAGTAACATTAAGATTTAAAGATGAACAATTTGACATGATGTCAATTTTGTCCAACTCAACCTGGTCGTTCACTTCCTTTGCTTCCTGGAAATTTCTGGTGCACAAGGTGTAACTGTAATTTCGAGAACACTAAGAAGTTTGAGTTATCATCGACCGCGCAAATAATGTCTCGCCAGTCTTTGACCCGCAGCCTGCGATCGATAAGCGCTTAGAAAATACATCTGCGTGCCTACCATTCACAGACATATATAGACGTGCCGTCTGAAATCGGCGAGCGTACCCCGATCTCAGCCGTCTACAATCCAGCTACGCGAGAGTTTATTCTGGCAGCCATCAAGATTGCAGTTCTGGTATTGGATGAACAACTAAATACCAACCATACGGATGGCTTTACGCATTCGAGAGCGATTGCGAAGGTGCTCTACAACCCGCTCTTTAAAGTGGTAATCACTTGTGGGTTGGACAGCATCATTATCAACTGGAACCCGCTAACTGGTGAGAATTTGTATTTAGCTTTGGACTGTAAATTGCCATTAACCCCATAAATCGTATATTTCCATCTGTTACCGCGTGCAATGCAACCATTTATGCAATTCACCCTAGGTAGATACAGTTAACCACGACCATGGAACATTTTGGTGTTTTAAATAATTTAAGATTACAAGAAATTGTTTGTTACTGCAGTGAATTAGTTTTATGCGTATTTATCGACCTTATCGTCTATCGTGGCACACTTATAAATATTTCATGTAAAGGGAAACGCAACGTGATGGTGAGGGATGCACATACCCGGCTACTGCATGGCGAGCAGATCCCTGTGGAGATCACTGCCGCCTGCTTCGACCCCGGTTACCAGCTGCTGTGTACCGGCGCTAGAGATGGTTCGCTTAAGGTTAGAGATTGTATTTTTACGTACAGACATACTGTTCAACGAATCCGATGTGTGTCGCAGATATTGTGATATTACTTTTTCCGAGCTGGAGGCTTAGCCCAGGTGCCAATCGTTTGCGCCATAGCGAACGAAACGCTAGTGTCTCTCTGTCGCACTTATATGGAAGAGTGATAGAAAGACAAACGATCGCTACGGCGCAAGCGATTGGCATCTTAGCTAGGCCCTCTGTTCTGCAGCCTAGAACAGCAAGACCTAAAATTAAGAAGACGTAGCACCTTGATATTGTAACGAAAGGTCACCTCCGCAGGCCCATTGGGATTTGGGATCTATTGTGATATTTGGGATGCGATTAGCGACAGCTCCTTTTTTCCTCCAAGTTCTTGATTTTAAAGAAGTTTGCGTATCTTGTCCTAAACTATAGCAGCACCAAGTATTTTTATTCTAAATATTACTTACAGACTTGGAATTTTAACACTGGATTGTGTCTGAGAACCTTGACGATTGAGTACATGTGCGAAGTTACCGGCGTGTTCTGGGTTGAAGGACGGTAAGTAAAGCACTACTGCCAAAAAATGTTTCCTCTGGTGATTATCAATGGATGAAAAATCTTTTGCTTGCAGCATTATGGCAATTGGGTGGAATCGACACGTGACAGAGTTTGAGGACACTGGCACAGCCACAACGGGAAAGTCTTGGGAGACGCGGCACAGTGAGGATGTCCTGGCCGCGGCGGCGCGTATGCCGTTATCACTTGCTACCAGCTCCTATAACTCCGAGATGATACTATGGAAGTTGGAGACTGGTCAGCCCTACAGGTAGGATTAAGGGGCATATGGGAAAGACATTAGCATGTCCATGGGGGTGGACGTGGTCGTGGCTTGGCACCATAGTCAACCAACAGTAAATGAGAAAAACAGTTTTTAATTAGGAAAGCCATCCATGGATGAAAACAAACCATTAGACAACAAAACGCGGCCGTAGATTGTGAAATGGATGTTCATTAGGTAATCTATTTCTTTATGATGAAGCAAGACATGGACACAAATTTAGTTGACATAGGTGAAACCGGTTTCTGGTGCCTCGGTTGGCTGGTTACACTTGAAAGGACGCCCAACACCTAAAATAAATTACATGCATGAGTCTATTGTTACATTTGTTACCTTTGCATACCGCTGTGGGTGTGAGGGAGGAATAAGTATTAGTGTATAGCTTGTACAATTATATTTGCTGGCTATGTTTTTTACAGAATGTTCTCGTGTACGGAGCCCATGCTGCGCATCAAGATGCAATTCAACAAGCGCGATTTAAGCCGCGCTGCTAGTCCCGGCGGCACGGGTGCAAAACGGCATTCATCGTCCGCGCACAGGCCCAGGTATAAGGGATATCAGGTATCCAGGTCTAGGGCGTATAGGCGGTATAGGGATGGGCTATGAAGATATCATAATTATATGAGTCAGCAGACATCCACCAGGTCTTGGGCCTTATTCAACGGACTTCAAAAATCTTCACTGAATTGTCGATCTTTTTGAACAGCTTCAGTTCTTAATAGCGAACGAAAGTAAAATACAATTCGAAAATAGCAGGATCAATTCCCCTAGCCTAACTTTTTAACTGTAGGTACCTGTCAGGATGAATTTTGAAACTTAATGTATTTATAGTCTGTAACTAAAGATTTACGTAAAACTATCTCCAGACGGTGAGTAAACAAGTTGCACGGTGGAATTCTAGTAGAAATTGACTAAATCCAGTTTAACATCCTCACGCAATTAAACCCTCCATGTACTTACTTACACCATAGTCTACTTACGTCTCCTCAACTATCTGGGTTGAGCACTAAAAACCTGTGGTTATGCGTTGTTTTGGTAATGCAGCAGTATGAGTGGACGCGGCGTGGACACGGCAGCAGCGGTGCAGAAGGCGCGCGCGCGCCGCGTGTCTACCGTCTCGCTCCCGCAGCGGGCGCAGGCTATGCGTCATCTCGGCGTGCATGCCATGGTCTTCCTCGAGACTCGGCCTATGCACATGCGCGTTGGTTAGCAAAAAAAACTAACATGTCTCGCTAGTGTCCATCACCGTAGTTAAGCTGTCCATACCATAGTCCTTACGGTGCTCGGTGGACCACTCCGGTAAACCGTAACGTTTAAGTATTGGCCATCATCTTTAACTGTAGTTGTTGTAGTTAAACAGCTGTGTCAGTTTCACTCTCGTATCATTAACTGCGCACTTAGATCTTTCGCGCGAGATACAGCCTGTATCCTGTAGCCTGTGTAATGTATGTTTGTCAGCTGAACGGTTCCTCATAAAATTCTTCACTACACTTACCAAAATACTACAATCTTTGTTTTCCAGCATCACTGATGTTGTCCCTCGAAAACGGTATGGTGCAAGCTTGGTCAGACCACTCAGCCGGCGGGTTCCAGGGATCTTTCCAAGCCGTGCACACAGCTGGTGACTACGTCTCTGCGTTGGCCACTGACGCGCAAAACAACTACCTCTTCACTGGCACTACTGTGGGATACATTAAGACATGGCTTATGACGAATTATCTTGTCAATAAGGAGGTCAGTACCAGGGGGGTGTCACTGCGCAGTTTAGGTATATTTGGCCGGCGCACCGCCCGAGACGGTGTATGGCAGTGGGCTGCTGCTCGGCTCGCACGATAGTCGTGTCACGTGGCGCTCGCGCAAAATTGTAAATAAGCAATGGCTTCGAAACCTAAATCGCGATCTAATCTGTATAAAAGATAATGTTCTGTTTACGGATGTCTGAATAAACGGAAGAACAAGGAAGCAGAAAAAACCTTTTTTTTAAATTCCGGACTATATTGACCGACATATTTTCAAAGGAATAAGTACTTCTAGGGATCCCTTATAGGGATAAGTCCGCCTTTGTACATTGTATATTTTTTTGGTGTTTTATTGTGTTTGTAATCTGTCTTAGAGTTCGCTAAATTTTGTACAATAAAGTGTTTACATACATACATACATACTTCTGTGGCATACCTACTTCCGTGAGAATCAGACATACTATCTCCGGCTAAAAAATTTATGTTTACAGAATCAACGTTTGTAATTCCTACATATTTATCTTAAAAATAATAAATCAGTAGGTTACAAAAACTTGTCAAGTGACAACCCCGTGCCGACACTCGGAGCTCGGTCATAAAACTGCGGCGCGCAAAGAAGATTCACGGTTCGTGCGCGGTTATAAGTTTCAATTTTGCTTGCAGGCGGCGAGTGTAGGTATAATTTTATACCTAAATCTGGCTTTTGTGAAGGAGTGAATTTTCTGTACGGTAGTACTATTAGTTATTCTGTGTCAGTACTCAGTATTGCTGGAGAAGAATCAGGAGGGAAACAGCTATTGCCCAAAAGTTTATAGGTTCATCAGACAGTCTGGCTTCTGACTTACCAATTGCAGCATTATGCTAACTGAGAAGTACATGAGCGCTAGAGAGAAAGGATAAATGAAATATCTATGGCATGGGGATATAATCTTATGTACATTCTGACGAAATCTGTAAGGGATACTTCTGCGCATTCATTCAAAGAAACTCTCGGCTAACCTTTCCTATCTTCTTTCCTTCTTAATTCAATTCAATTTTCTTTATTTCAATTTAGGCATTAACATAATGCACCTATGAAAGTCAAAAAAGTACAGTTGTACAAAATTAAAATTAAACATTCATCCAAATAATCACAAATCACAACATACATTACAATTTACATACTTAGAAAATACAGAATTATTAATAAAATCAATTTCAATTACCTATTTAACAAATTAAACATTTCAATCAATACAAAAAATATATAACAGAATTATAAATAAAATCAATTTCAATTATTTGCCCTTAGACTACTTGGTTTGTCACTTAAGTTAATTTTCCATACATCCCGATCTGTGATATAGTCCTTAACTCTATAATATGCCCTTGCAATCAGTGCTCGTTTTACAACGGTTTTAAATTTTGCATCCGTGAGCTCACAAATTTCTAAAGGAATTTTGTTGTAGAACTTTGTACAATTTCCTACGAAGGTCTTTTTTGTTTTTACAAGTCTATAGAAAGAAACTTTCAGTTTACCCGAATTTCTGGTAACCTTTGGTTTATCAGCGTTTGTTGGAAAATTGTACAAATTTCTCCTTACATACATTATTACCTCAAAGATATACAGGGACGGCAGCGTTAAAATGTCAATTTTCTTAAAAAAATCTTTTAGTGACTCCCGCGCCCTTAAGTTATATATTGCCCTTATTGCTCGTTTTTGTAGTATAAATATTGTTTCTATATCGGCAGCAGAACCCCACAGTACAAGACCGTATGACATTAAACTATTAAAGTAGGCGAAGTAAACCATTCGTGCCGTCTCTACATTAGTTAACTGTCTCATTTTTCTGACTGCAAAAGCAGCTGAGCTCAACCTACTGGCTAGTGTAGTTACATGGGATCCCCACTGCAGATTTGAGTCAAGTGTTATTCCTAAAAACACCGCTGTTTCTACAAAATCAACAGACTGACCATTAAGTTTAATTTTAGAGACTAAATTTAGATTAGAACCATTAACTAAAGAGAATTTCAAACATTTGGTTTTTTTTGGATTCAGCATTAAATTATTTGCAGCAAACCAATCACACACTTCAGAGAGGGTGTCATTCGGCTCAGCTAACTCAGTGTCTTTTCTGTTCACCTTGAAAAGCAAAGAAGTGTCATCGGCAAACATGACAATGCCGGATTTTCGGCCTACCATATAGGGCAGGTCATTTACATACACCAGAAACAGAAAAGGGCCTAAAATCGATCCCTGCGGTACACCTAGCTCTACCACTTCATCTGACGATAAGGCACCATTTACAGCAACCTTTTGGCTTCTCTCTGATAGATAAGAGTGTATTAGATTCAATGCTTGTCCTTGAATGCCATAAAAACAAAGCTTAGCAATTAACGTCTTATGGTCTACACAATCAAAGGCTTTGGAAAGGTCGCAGAAGACGCCAATCGCGTCCCGCGACTCTTCCCAAGCTTGCAAAATGAATTTAATTAAACTTATGCCCGCATCAGCAGTGGATCTATTTTTTGTAAAACCAAATTGTTGTGTATGTAGAATTTTATTAGAATTGAAGTGAGAAATTAATTGCACAAGGATTATTTTTTCAAATATTTTACTAAATGCTGGCAATATAGATACTGGACGATAATCAGTCGGATTATTGCTATCACCTGATTTGAAAATTGGTACCACTTTACTCAATTTCATTAAACTTGGAAAAACACCCTTTTCTATGCAACCATTAAAAATTAATGCTAGAGATGGCGCTACAACCTCTAAAATCGATTCCAGTACCTGTACCGATACCCCCCATAGATCTTCAGTTCGTTTTATTTTTATCATTTTGAACGTCTTAAGAATGTCTAAGGAGGAAACCTTATTAAAATGGAAGTGACTTATATTTTCAAGTTTTACATTTTCACGTAGCAAAGATTCAGCTGCAGCTGTTGATGATGCCAGAAATTTGGTGGTTTCCTTGGGAATTTTAGAAAAGAAAGTATTGAATTCGGTTGCTACTTTAACGGGGTCCGTTTCTAATTTGCCATCCACTGTTAAGGCGATTGTGGAATTGCCTTTACTCCTTTGCCCCGTTTCTGTGTTTATTATTTTCCAAACAGATTTGACTTTGTTTTTAGAACTTGTTATTTTTTCTTTAATATAAGCTGCTTTTGCTTTTTTGCATACTATTTTAAATAATTTCGAATAATTTCTGACATACTGATGAAAACTTTCATTGGTGGTATACGATCTCCTTTCATATAACTGGTATAATTTGTCTCTGCTTATGCGAATCCCTGCCGTGGCCCATTCCTGAAATGACATCTTACTTTTTATTCTTATTTGCTTTTTTGCACAGGTCTTATTGAATTCCTTGCACACCGTGCTCTGGAGCATGTTGAATAGCTCATTCGGATCATTTGATTCTACTTGTGTATTTGAAATTGTAACTGCCAAATTAGATTTAAGTTGTGCCAGTCTGTTTTTACCTAGTGGTCTTATCTCAATCACGCGGTCAGTGTGCTTCCTCTCACCAGGTAGCCTAACAATAAGAGCCTTATGATCCGAACGAACACCGTTCACCACACTTGATTCCAGGTGAGAACAGTTCAACCAAATGTTGTCAATACATGTAGCGGTGGTGGGAGTAATCCGAGTAGGCTCATTAAACACATAACTCAAATTAAATGACCTAAACAAAGCGACATACTGGTCTTTCTCAACGGATTGAGTCAAAATATCTATATTGAAATCGCCACACAGGACTATTGATTTTTTAGTATTGGTCGCCTTGTCAAGGACATCATCAACAGTATTAATAAAAGAACTTACGTCACAGGATGGAGGCTTGTACATGCAGATTATAAGATACTGGTCCAGCTCTGCGGATGCAATCTCGCAAATTCGATCCACAGAGCGTACTGAGAGATCTTTGCGCTCTTTGAATGCTAAGCCATTCTTTACTAAAACCATAGAACCACCACCTGCCGCAGTTGTTCTGTTAAAAGCGCTAGCCACTACATAGTTACTAACATTAAATTTCATTGTATCGTTTTTCAACCAAGTTTCTGTTAAGCAGATTACATCGACATCTTCTTTTTCTGTAAACAACTCTAAATCTAAGATTTTGCCAGAGAAGCGATTTATGTTTTGGTAAAGTAGTGAAATACTGTTTTGCTTATCTGTTGTCTTTACTTTAAGTTTAAATTGTGCAAAGAAATTTTGTTCGTCATTTTAGTATTGTTGGTGTCAAATAATGTATGTCTTGCATCTACTGCGTGTGGGCAGTGCGGGTCACTAATGTTATATGCCAATAATTTCACTATACACCGTTTCTCTACCTGTGACATGTACATTGAATATTTCGTTAATTTAAAATTCTCTATAAATTTATTAACATCAAATAGTTGGATCACATCGCGAACCTGACTTGTCGCATTATACATAAATAGATTAATTCGGTGGATACATAGATTATAATCTCGACTCATATTAAAACAATATGGAAAAGTACATAAAATTATCTTACATTTACATTTATTTTGAATGTCAAGCAAAGATTTGATATTAGTGTCTAGCGATCGCTTTGTTACCGTAGTGTGGTCTCCGACCAAGACAACTATGGTAGTGAATTCATCATAGTCACAAGATTGAACTTTTTCAATGAGATTATTAAACGATAACCCTGGATAGCACTTATTCACTACATTTTGCTGAAGACACTCGGCCATTATAGGTCCAGTTCCTACACCTATTTTGTCGGAGAAAATAACAGTTTTCCTTTCAGTTGATGATGGAAAAAGTTTCGGTTTTTCCTGTGGAGTATGGTTTTGTTTAGATATCACGCCGCTTTGACATATACTAGCTGCACTGGTCATGCAGCACAGCTGAGACGTGACCTGCCCATCAGTAAGTAAGGATGGGAGTACCGATGACTCTGGAACCTGAGATGGAGGCGCCGTTACATCAATACCTGCACTTTTATGCCTACGACGACCGGCAGCTCGATTGCGACGATTCCACAAGTGACGGCGACGTTTGATCTTTTTAGAATTCCTGCACCTTGGTATTTTTTTGCGCTTCGGTGAACAGATGGAGAGCTTACTTTCTTCTATAGATTCCTCTATTTGTGGATTGTGATCGATAGTATCGGCGTCCTCGGACTCTTCCTTTTCCAGCCGTGTTTCCAAGAACCACTCGGTCAGTTCACGGTTTTGCTGACTGAGTTGCGTGAGTTCCGCTGCTGCGCTCGATAATTCATTAATCTGTACATGTGCCGAGTTAAGTTTTATATTTACAGTCTCGAGCTCGGCTTTTTGATTGACTAGTTTAGTTCTTAATTCTATAGATTCCTTTTTCAGGTTAACATGTTTTCTAAAAATTCTTATGCTCTTTCTAATGAGTGATTTATATCTCTTATTTTTCTTTGTCTTAAACTTTCTTTTATTAACATTTTCTTTAGCACCTATGCTAGTGGAGCGACCTAATCCGGTAAACGACGACAATTCCTGTGATAGTGACATGGTGTTGACCCAATCATCTTCCTTGCGATGGGTTAAAGCAGCTATTTCATTTTTTGCCTCAGCTAGTTGTCGCTGCAGAAAAGCGATTTTCTCAAGGGCGGCATCATGTACTGACTGACACTCTTGTAAGTCGTGTACGAGTATCTGTAGTGAATTTCTCTGAGCTTCAGACTCTGCTAGATGGTCAGACAACTCGTTTAACTGACGCTTTAACGTAGAGTTACGGGCTACCATTAATTTAATTTCAGTTTCATTGTCATCCCTTTCTGCCAAAAGTCTATCAGTTGTAGCTTTTTGTTCTTTTAGTTCGTCTTGGGCCTTTAATAGATTTTGTTGAAGCAACATCCTTCGTGTCGTCATTTTCCATTAATTTACAATGAGGTCAAATATATAATGTTTAAAGTAATATAATTATATTTAAAAACTATCAAGGATAGTCTTAGTTCAGTGTAGTGCTTGGAACAGTCCCCTAGTAACTTACTACGAGTAATACGAGATACTAATTTCTGAACGCACTCAGTCTTCAAACGTCAGTGTGACTTTCTTGTCATATGTCAATGTCATTCATTGAAAGTTCTTCACAGTTTCAAAGTGTCAACACCAGTTGTTAATTACCGCTGTGTTTTGTTATAATTTATGCATAAAATCAGTTATTTCGAAATGTTTCTATGTGTGAGTGTGGTTCCCAAACGGGTCTTTGTTTTCCGATGAAGTATTTGAGTGATAATATGTAAATGCAGCTCACCAGGATGTCCCAGACTTTTTCGATAGGCAGCTTATAACCTCACGTAAGTTTTTACACGCAGTTGTAACTTTTTTAAGTGGTTTAAACATTATTAATTAATTAATTTGAGTACAAGTGTTACAAACACGACTGTCAATGTCAACCCACACACACACATTTGTTTGTGTGTTCAACCTGAGCTTTGATAAATAAATAAATGAGTACCTAGAGTGAAACAATATAACTATAAGGAACTTTCCTATATTACGTCTCCAACTTGTGAACTAGTGGACGCAGGACGTGTATAAGCTGACAGAGACGATTAATTGTTTCCCCTCAGGTACACGTCAACATGCCAGCTCTCCGCCTCGAGTTTCCGTTTCTGTGGCGTGACCGCGTCGAGGGTCGCGCCAAGCGTTGTGTGCGCGATCAGCCTCTGCCCTTGCTGCTGAACAGCTACAAAGGTCACGTGCGTTGCGTCACTACCCTCGCCTATATCGACGAGTACAAGCTATTGCTTAGGTAGGTACTACGCGCTCAACGAAGACGATGTCATGATGTCACTTTTAGATACAAGCTGTTGCTCGGGAACTACCGGTCCTGTCGAGGGTTGTGTCAAGTGCTAAGAAGGTATAATCTGCTCAAGTACTACAGCGTTAAGTCCTTTATCGCGCACCTAGGTACTGTAAAGGTTTGCAAGTTTTGCAACCTTTACAGCCTTTTTGATCAGTGACTGGCAACAGTTACGTATTTAAATTTAGAATCTGTTCTCGCTGTCAGATGGAACGGGTGTGTGGATCGGTATTCCAGAAGGGGCAGCTATCAAAACTAGTCGATGATTGTTACTTATTAGCTAACTTGTGAGAAAAATAATAAAAATATATTGAAATGCAGATAATCCACGTTTTATCATCTTCCACATCCTCCCTGCTAGGCCGTATCCCTTTACAATCCCTACAGTGTGCCATGGTGCTGAAAAAGATTATATTGAGGATAGCTGCATTGGATATTGGATCATCAGATCATCACACATCAACAACATGATGTATTATAGGTACTTACGAGTACATTAACGAAAATAAACTGTTGCTCGGTATGGGTGAGGGTCACGTTAAGCGCTGTAGTGACCAGCTTCTGCTTATTATTACTCACTTGAATCGACGAGCACATATGTACTATCTACTACACGCTTTGAGCATACCTACTTACGAGTAAGTAGATAAAACAGTAACACATTAATGCGTATGACTCTGTCAACCAATCTTTTCACGCAGTGGCAGTTCAGACTACAGCGTTCGAGTCTGGCGTCTTTCCGGCGAGTACCTACAGACCCTGGGATCCTTCCAGCCCTGGAACCTGGACGTGACCTCTGTGCCACCTGATGTCAAGAAAGTTGCGAGCTTTACTACTATGAAGGTGAGCTTTCTTGTGTCTACAATTGATAAAGCTGAAAACTGTCTTAAGAATCTTTGAAAAAAGCCGCCGCATAAACCTTTCTAAGGTTTAGTTCATTTGAAAGGATTCAGAAGAACTATAATAATTTTTTTATCAAATTCAATTTATGTCATTCCTAGTTCATCAATCATTTTAATTTCTGTAGGCTTAGGTCGTCCTCCCCAAAAAAACCGGTAGTCTATCTCGCGGGCCAAATACTGTTGCGGCTTGCGGCGCACTCGTGCTAAGCCTAATGAAAACTTAGAATTTGAATCACTTCAGTTTTGGCATTAAGCGAGTATTGCCTAATCTTTTGCTTCGTTTTAGAACTGGCACCTACCTATTTCAAATAAGAATCCCATCACTCTTAACCTTATTTTGTGCAGGTCTTCCGCAGCGGATACGTGTCGCGCTACGTGCCCGGCCAGATCGAGATCGACAAGCTGCGCGACATCACGGAACGCGAGCTGCGCACGGGCACGTTCGGCGCGCCGTGCGCAGACCCGCTGCTCGGGCACCACTTCAAGCTGCCGCGCCGGCCGGAGACGCAGGCGCGGATTGTGCTCGATGATTCTCTGCAGACGGTTAGTAATAAAACCGAGGACCTTGAGGAGGGCTTATTGCCTCTACCGTGTCATTGTCATGTCACGCCGGGTAAATTGGTCGTCGCGCTCGCTGAATCACAGATAGAGTCAACAGAGCAGGATGCGGCTGCCCGGTAAGTTCTAAATGTTCGAACCACTTGTTATTTTCCAGATCCCGCTATACGCGCATCTGCGCATGGCATCCACCACCCCGATACGTCGGCCGCCCACTCCGGAGCTGGTGCGCGCCACGCGCCTGCGTCGCGCCGCCGCCGCCGGCAAGAAGGCCCATTTCGGCTCCACTTCTATGGAGGGGCCCCAGAGGATTAGCTCGGAAAAGCGCCCGGAAACTTGAGAAGGGTTTATTAGATCCTTGCGCGGGACACTTAGGTACTAAGAGCTTACTAAATTACTCAGAGCGACAGGGAAAATATACATATACCTTGCTTTGTCCCTGTCAGCAGAAAGTGTCCGGCCACCGGGATAGTGGTAATATACTTCTTCTTTCTTCGCTGTAATAGATTTGAGACTTTACCAAAGACAGTAAACCCAAGCTGGATGGGATGGCGCGTCAGTTATTTTGTTGAGGCGTAATATAATGTAATATTCTTGAATGGCGACGTCAAGTTGGAATTGCCATTTATTTCTGCAGATTCCCTTGAAAGCAGCGTTTGAGCTATTTTCAAGAGATGCGAAACGAGCTTGACGTTATTAACCTTTTCGACGCCGTGTCAAACACAAAAGTTGTCACTTGGACGCCACGTCACCGAAGTGTCAAAACTGAAATTGAACTTTATGCACATGCACGTAGGTCTATATTGCTCTGTGGTCTTTGACCGATTAATCCGTCTTTGTCGTTGGACCTGCGGTGCCGTGGTGCCGATATATCCGTCATTGGTGTCCAAAAGGTTATTTCTCACCTCATTAAAAATTAAGTAGCAGCTTGGGTTAAAGATCCTTGGACTACGGTTAGATTTTTCGACGTTTTTATTTACACACTTTTATTTAGCTTCACTGCGTATATACCTACCTTTGTATGCATATTTTGTATGTATAGTACTTCAAATCTAGTAACTAAAATTTGAACCACTTCCCGGTATCTGATTCAGTTGAAATTTGGAGCACTGTCGTAATTCCGGTGACAATGCAATAATATGCTAACATGGAGGTGTTCTGATGATGCAGCCGGTAGGTAGCCAAAGGAACTCCTCGATGGAAAAACACAAACACATCAAGTTTAGGCTCATTATAAAGGTCTCAAGAAGTACTCGATAGACATGCAAATTAGAAGAAGTACAGTCAGCAATAAAAGTGTGTGTCACAAAAACATTTTTTTGACAGTTATATATATTATAAATACTTATCATCATCACATATCATCAGTTAAGTAGATGACATATGTCGTGAAATCGTATATAAAATAACAATAGGTAATTAGGTATTGTTGGTTACTCAGCTTTAATGTTTTAGATTGATATGTTGTGAGTTTATTAACATTGTTACTTATAGATTAATCATTTGATTCTTTTCAATATATTTTTATTATAATTAATACCTGCCATTTGTTTCATTAACATCTCAATCCCTACCTGACAACCCAAGTAGCCAGTCAACGGCGCAGGCGCACTTCAGCCACCACAAGAAAACGTACTTGAACTGTAGGGCAGTACTTGCTTTGGCGTAAATCGTCGCGTTCTATTGTTTTAGCTACGTTGGCCCAATGTCGCCGTCTAAGCCTACCGCAAACATCGAAGTTTGCAAATAATGCGTAAATAGAGTGACAGAGATAGTTCCCCGATATTAACGAACTTCGGTTTTCGCGATTATAGCCCTGAGGGCATAACCAAACCAAGATGCCAATTGTTTGCGCCATAGCGAACGAAACGGATCTCTTACTCTTCCGTATTGTGGTATTAGTCCGACGTTTCGAGGACGGCGTTGTCCCCGTGGTCTCGGAGAAGACTAGCTAAAATTGACAACATCTTCTAGCCGCGCGAGTTTTTCTTTGTAATTGAAGTAGAACTGTGTCACTTTGTAAAATTGAAAAAAAATAAAAAAAATGTTAATGATATTATTTTCAAAATTGCTTTCTTGGGGTTGGATATGGGGATATCACGTATCATTTGTGGTATATTGTACAAAATAAAAATCAGCCATATCGTATCTGGAGGAGCCCAAACTTGGTATGTTTCGAAAATTCTTTTTGTTTTAATTTAAAAAAAATGGCCGAAATGTAATGATGTGATATATTTTTAGAATCAAAAAGCCCTTTCGTATGATACCACACACGATAGGTTTTGGAATTTTTTTATTTTATTTCCATACCAAAAAAAATTATGGTTTACCACTCCCCCCGGGAAATTTTTTTAGGAACTGCAGGTCAAAAAATTTGTTTTGACCTCTAGTATGCGTGTGCCAAACGGCTAACCTGTACATCGATTTGCGGTTTTTTAATTCGAACGGGTTACACTATACCCGCACTTGGTCTTGTTTATCAGCTTGAACGTTTTGCGCACTAGGGATGTTACTCTGTCGACACACAACACTAACGATATTCGATTTATTGACCTGTTTGTTAAGCAAAATATAAGTTTCTAAGAAACATTTTTGTCAAGGACCACAGTTCTTAATGTTCTGATGATGGGTCCACGAGGAATTAGGGAACTCTTCAAATCTTGATGGCTATGTAAGCGAAACTGTGACTTCGGTTACGTGACGGTTTGGAACGATTTCTGCAGAATGCACTCAAAAAGCCCATAACAAAAACTTAAAATGGAAAAAATATACTTAATGTTAATTTGGTAAATGTTAACAAATTAATTTAATGACAACAACAACTCGCGACAAATTTCTTGATAACTATTAAGTTCTAATCTACCTACTTATTTATTTTGCATTACACTTCGTTAAGGCCATGATGATAAAAAAAATAGAGCCCAGTTCTAAATACTTAAAAAAAAAACGACCACTTAATGTTAGAGAAAATGGTTTTCCTAAGTAATGTTACTTTGAATTGAGTATGAATACACGAAAATGTACTACTTAGGTACGTTAAAGCTACAAAATGAATAAGTGATACTTAATGACGTAGCGTAGCTGCCTCAACGTAGGGTTGATAGGTCAATGAACGCCAAGGGCAGGGTGGCTTTTCCGGCATTCAGCGATTCTGGTCATTAACTTAGCGATTTCCCTTAAATTGAATTAATATACCGTTATTATTATTTATGTGTGGAACTGTATTTTTTGTTTATTTGTAAATTGTAAAAATTGGGTTTCTTGCCTGCCAAATAAATAATTTATTATTATTCTCTTTATTTATTATTTTTCTTATGTTAGGTTTTTTATAATATGCATATAAAAGTAAAATATAAAAACACTTACAAAACAATACAAAATACATATAAACAAATTATAAAAAACCTAACCTAGGGTGCCGCCAGCAGCGGGGCAGGGCCCAAGCTGCCGGTGGTCAGGGCCGCAGAGAGAGGAACCGGCGGACTATCCGCGCCGTGTCCAAGATCACCGCCTTCTGCATCTGACCCTTGATCCAACCACCTAGCGAGAGTCTCTCAAGGTGTTGGTCGAGACTCTTATTATTATTATTAACTAGTTTTGACGGAGGTGTACATTATACTAAACAGACTGAACTAACATTTTGGGATTTTTGCAGTTTAACTAGTGTCTTGCCCTGAATATCAGTTTTTTTCATTTATTTATTTCAATACCTATTATAAATTAAGAACATACTTATTTTTTCATAATTCAGTCCAAGATCTAACCAATAGATACAAAACATAAGACTAAGAGCCGTATAAAAGGGCAATTCACAATTCAGACACACAGTCCGCAAAAAATCATATCGATTTCCTTGTCCCTTGTTATGATGCAGTTAATTGCAGTTCATAAATAAGTTGGCGTGCGCTGGAACTAATATTGCCAAGGCAACGTGAGGGGACGCCAGTGCGACTGCGCCGGCGGAACTCGGGGGTGCAATGAACTCTAGGGGTGACATCGTTTCACCCTCCTAGCAAATCTGGTGGCTTAAAACTGGGTGTTCCAATTTTGTTTAAACAGAGCCCTCGCCTGCTACTGATTCGTTTCAACGCGAGGGTTATTGTTCACTCACCTAGATTTATAACAAGTTGGGAGCTTTTTAAATCTTTTATGCTAAATAAAATCAATACTGTATAATATTTGCCATGGTATACATGATTCTTGCGATTTTATATCAAAGTTGGTGCGGGTAAAAATAAAACATTTTTTATTATTATTGCTAATGTCAATATTTTAATGTCTATAAAGTCTATATATTACCTACATCAGATTACATTCGTTGACATTATTCCAAAATTAAATGTAAGCAAGTCCACATGTTTGTATTTCCTCATACATTTATCGGCGATTTGTACTTTGTCTTAAATAACTCTAGAACTATATCCTAGGCCAAAACCTTACGATACCCAAACCTGCCCGAGGTAGGGCTGTCGAGACTGCCGCGCCCGAGGCACCGCAGTCTCGGCAGCTCTCAGAACAAAAATAATAAACAAAATTGTTAAAGTGGTTAAATATACATAAGAAGCTTAAAAAAACGAAATGTTAGTTGTTAAATTAAATTAATCTAAACACAAACAAAAAACTAAAACACAAAATATGAATGGAGAACAAAACTATAAATGGGTCAGGTGTAATGGCAGCGGTATGAATTTAGTGAAGTTATGATTGGAGGATTCCGTACCAGTTACGTAGGAGTGGCAAAAGCTCAGTTCAAGAGTCATTTACTGGAAAAGTTGAAAGACCAGCCAAGGGTCTAGCCAAAGCCAACGCCAATAGCTTAGATGGTCATACACTTGGTTAGAACGCGAAATTTGTCCCCAAATTTCTCGATAAAACATGGGACAACCCAAAAGTAATTTCATTACTAATGTAATAAAAAAAAAACACTGTTAAGCGAAATTCGTATAGCCGCGATGAATATGGCGACGCGAATTAAGCTCAAAAGAGTATTTAAGGTACGGAACCCTATTATTATGAGCAATATTCCTATAATAATCCGTTTGCTCCTTCATCCAAGCCAGGGACGACACAATATACATTAAATTACAATTAAGTAATAAATGAATGCCCTAACTATTAAAACGCGTGACAATTTTAAATTATCCAGCTGCCCAGTCGAGAACAAAATTGTTTAGTGTTATCGTAACTTTATCTTAACTAAGTAGCCTATTTCAGTGCCAGCCAGAAAAGGCAACTTATTTTGTTTTCGACAGTACTACTTGGACAACTTTAAAAAAGTTAATTAAAATGTATGAAATCAACGTGTGAAACATTGAATATTTTACCACTGCAAAGAAATGAAGAGGTACATTTTAACCTGACTAGTTCCAAACACATTTGCATTTCGCTGTGTTATATGCATTTACGGATCAGCCCGCTGTCTTCCACGAGGACCAAAGACGGCACCGGGAATCCGTTCGCGCGTCGGTGGTCCGGCGCGAAAGTTGCCGAGCTTGGCCCGTGTTATTACAAACTTACGTTAACCAAACACCACACCAACATAATTTGAACTCAAAATCCTAAGCAACTACATTTAAGTTTAAATTAGAGAACACAGTTTTATTTAAACACTAAATATAATAATTTATGTTGCACAAAATTATAGCTGACTAGTTCCGTGTAGTTAAGTACTTTAAATAAATAATTATATACCTTAATGAAACATTTATACTTATGTGAATAAGAAATTAAAGAAAATACTTATTCCAAATGCATTCATTATCCTTTTGAGACGATTTATTTAAGAAATTCTCGCCTCTTTAGTTCTTCCTTTTATGTTACCTGATATGCATTTATGTTATCTATGAGTAATTAACTATGAAGTTACGGAATCTACTAGACACGAATGGGAACGACACAAATCTTGCGGTAGGTAGGTACATCTTTACTCAGTTTACAGAAAACTTACACTAAGTAATATTCAATACATTAATATTATAACATCAAATGAATTCAATTACATGTCTATTATGATTACGATAATAAATTATGTTTACAATGAAATATAAAATTACTTAAGTAAATGTAATAATAAATAGTATGTAAGTTTAATGATTATTTAATTAAATGAATTAGAGAGACAATATCATATTTCATGTTAATGCCTGA
Organism: Cydia strobilella; assembly: GCF_947568885.1. NCBI lineage: Eukaryota > Metazoa > Arthropoda > Insecta > Lepidoptera > Tortricidae > Cydia > Cydia strobilella. The sequence continues at coordinate 29,886,956 of NC_086041.1, read as the reverse complement.
ATTTTGTCCGAGTTTAAAGGGGTAGCAAATGGGTACATCCTTGGAGTATTGCTTAAATATTCACTAAACCTAATATGTATCTCGGCAGGAGCTGGCGCCCTGCCGTCCCATCTGCCCCTTCCAACTGCAGCTTGAGCCAGGCATTGCCTCTAGCGTATCAGAAAAGAGTTTGCCGTTATTTTAAACCGACATTCACTACAAATATGTGCGCACAAGTCTGATACATATATTAGACACATACAAAATTTAGTTCAATAAAATGTTGATCAATAATTATACAGTTATGTCATGGTCCTTCAACTTCATAATTTCGATTGAGATTACTTTTCAAGGTAGTCAATAATAACCCAAATCAAATCTTAAATAATATCTACCACAAAACACCTAAATGGAATTCAATCAAGAGTTATACTGTAAGAGGGTATATAAATATATGATTGAATAATAATATCATTAACACTATTTTTCAATGATTTTGTGCATTTGAGTCTAGCTCAAAATCAAACAACCAACCATCATCATAATAATAAATTATTTTGCGTCCTTGTCAATGAGAGATGAGGGTTCTTATTTGTAAAACTTTCGGAAACATGTACATATTTAATGGAAGAAGTAGAATGCTATTATACACTTTATTACTGGGAATTCACTTACTTCAAAGATGTGTACATTACTTTATCAGTCATAGTTGTATGTAATTATTAATAAACTTTGACATCTTTGGTAGTCCACAAAATAAACCGTATTAAAGATTAAAACAGTATTATTTTTATTGCAGCTATTTGAGTTTTTATAGACATTTGTATGTAAGTAAATATAATTGCACCTGGCATTTTCATATACATAAATAATAAACTTTAATTTACTTTTACTTATAGTAAAAAGTTTCATATTGCACTGTCAATCCGTAAAATATTATTGCAAGAATTGAAAAAATTCTGCTAGCATATTGGTTCCAGTATCATGTAAATAATATCACCAGAACTTGTCTAATGTAATACACTCAAGTTTATAAAACATCTAGTGCATGCACATGTTTAGCCTGGCTTGCAACTTGGCTTAGCACACTTCTGTGCATGTTTCACAGAATCATAACCAATGTACCTATTTGCAAATTGGGCTTAGAGCAGATGTAAAAAAAACCGTTAGTACAGTTTAGGTAGGTAACATTCATATCTATGAATATGATTTTATCAGACTCACCAAATTGGGCCCAGCACAAAATTCTACTTAAGGGCCAAATAATGACCTTTGAATGTATAAGTATTGCTTGGTAACGAGTCTCAAAAATTTCTATTTCTATTGGTGTTCCATCCTTGTTGGGCAAAGAAGGCAAGTATTCGATTGGGGACTTATCATCAAATTGCAAGTTTGCCTATGAAGTTTATACACATACAGGATAACAAAACTTCCTGATCATTTCAGTAGATTATACATACCACTTGGACATCTTAATGACAGTGTTACACCTAGCACTGCCTAGCTTACATTAAAAAGGTTAAATATGAATTTTAGTGATACATTTAACATTAAAATTGCTTGAGATAGAACCATTAATCTATATCAGTTGCCTGATCGAACCAAGAGTAATGACAGTGACAGTTGTCCGTCAGCAGAAATAACTTCAGTAAAAAACGAAGGATATCTTATTAGGAAGATAAAAGAAATATAGGATAAATATTACAGTCTCACTGAAGAAAGTGATGCTATGTATTAAACCTTCCATGAATGGGAGATTGTGAATAATTCTACTTCTCACAGCAATAGACAGTCAAAAACTTGTCTATTTTAAACAATACTGTTAAGCCACAAGAAGCTAATCCATTTCAGGGAAGGTTCATATTAATTGTACTTGTTATTCACACTGACTTAAAAAAAATTCTCATGTCACTTTGTTACCTATGTCATACAAAAATTAATCAATCTTTTGTGATGTCCATGACAGTAATGATCAACATTCTTGTATTAGCTACAATTTATTGACTAGACCTTGCAGAGCTTAAGATTTACTCTTATTCGTTTTGAAGCTGACCTGGAGCACCTGGCCATTCAATGAGTAGCCATTGAGTGACTGGATGGCTACCACTGCCTCATCATAGTTGGTCATGGTCACAAATCCATAACCTTTGCACTTGTTGGTGGTGGGATCTCTTATAATTTTAACACTCTGGACGGCGCCAAACGGGCCAAAGAGCTGCCACAGGATGCTTTCCTCTGTGTCAGCCCCAATATTGTACACGAAAATGCACCAACCTGAGCCTCCTAGAGCATTACCTTGAATCAGGGGGTCGGCTAGGGGAGAAAATCTCTGCAAACCTTTGTTGATGGCCAGGAGAGCCTTGCCTGCAGGTCCAACGAAGCGGCGTGTGGATGTTGGTGCCAGATATGCGGCCAGTGGGGCAAGAGCTTTGTTCTGGTTGCTGGGGTTGTTAGCGCACTTGACAGTCATGGGCCCTGTCCCCCCAGGCGGCACGGTGCCGTTGAGCTCGCGGATGGCGGCTTCTGCCTCGCAGCGCTGGTCGTAACGGATGAAGGCGACGCCGCGCGATGGCCCCTGGATGCTCTCGCCGTCGCCGCCGCCCTGCAGCAGGTGGCCCACGTTCACGTTCTCGTGCAGGATGCGCGAGCTGATGATGGAGCCGTAGGGCCCGAACAGCTTTTCTAGCTCCTGCTGCGTCATGTTCTTGGGCAGACCGGACACATACAGGTTAGCGCCTTTGATAGCGTCGGAGCTCGGCCGCGCGTACGATACTTTGATGATCTTGTTCTGTAATCTCAAGCCGTTCAGTGTGTTGACCGCTTTCTCTGCGTCCTCCGTCTTGTGGTAGTTGACGAAGGCGTATCCGAGACTTTGTCCGTTCAGGATGTGGTCGGGGAATACGGTCACTTTGTCTCTAATCAACTTGCAACTTTCTACTTCGCCGACGCTCGAGAACAGTGACCTGATCTCCTCCTGTGTCATCGTCTGTGGCAAGTAGTTCACTATAAGGTTGGTCTTCGACTCGTTATTGCTCGGCTGCACCTTGCTTCCATTTTGCGTGGGTTGATTCGCGTTAACGGTGTCAAGTGAATTTGCCATCATTTTTACTAATTTATTTTTACAGATTTCCGAGGATACGGTCCAGTCGCTGGACTAAAAAGTGAATTAAATATGAACTAGATCATAGATTCTTCACTAGTTTTGTTAACACCACTTCGCGTTGGTTGAAAGCGTATGCAAGGAAAGAAAAATCAATAAGATGCTGTCCACATTCGTACTTATCTTACGTTCGGTGTTACGGCACCGACCCCGTTGAATCAAAATATAACCAGAAACACAAATTAACGTTAGTTTATTAGATCTTACGGAGAATACGAAAGCAAAGTGAAAAGGAAATCAACCAAAAATCTATGCGACGTGCGACCTATTCTCGTAAATTCATTTCTTTCACTTCACTTTCTTTTTAAAAGGTTGCCACATTAACATTTATCTTTCCACCATCCACCACATTAACAGTTTCGATTCGTGAGTACACAATGCAATGAAAGAGGGAGCCACTGTCTATGAACAATTCTTATTAGCTTCCAACAAGTTACATTTTCTTTCAAAATTGTTGTAATTTTTTTAATAGTATCCAGTAATAGTATTTTGCAAACAATAAATTAAAAAAAACAACAAAAAACTATCAAAAGAACTGCTACTTTTGTCGGTTTATTTCTTAATTTGTTTTTATGAGTTTTTTTACCGTTTAATAAGAATCGCTATAAATAATAAAGATAATGAGTACACTTTATGAACGAGTTAAATAATTTACCTTTTTCTGGGTAATGAATTACCCCGAATTATAACTAATTTTGTCCGCTGGCAGCATTATCTATTGTTGCCAACGTAACATAAGAATAAATCAAGGTGACAACATACAGAAGTAATTCGATAGCGTTTACAAAGATTGCTACGTGATTAAAGCTTTTATAGTTGGTCAAACCAAATTGTCAGTAAATAAGAATTAAAAAACTATATTTGAAATGAGACAGAGAGAATCATACTATCTTTGTCTTACACTAGTACTAGCACCCTAAAGAAAAGGATGAGTATAGTTTTTTTTTGTTCTTATTTACTGACAATTTGGTTTGACCAACTATATATAGAGATACTACACATCTATATTATAACTAGGGCTCCCGGTATCCGTGTTACACGCCGAAACGAATACCCGTGTTCTTAAGCCCGGCGGTACTAAAAACCCGGTTTACACGGAACCGCCGGGATTCGAAAACGTTTCGAAGGAACGTTCCCAAGAAACGTATCTCAGACACGTATCTCCGTTTACACGGGTACTTAAGACCGTTCCGAACGGGTCTGAATACTCCGAACCAGTTTGAGCCAATGTACAATGGTAACAAGGTCCACTTTCCACTATTATTATGTTGACTTCAGATGAATTCGTTTGTCTACGATTTTTAAAGTAAAACTTTTATTCTATCGCCCCAATTTATTAAGTTAACATTAAAACCGCGATTTTAATACCGTAATTCGAATTAATTTCCGAAATTTTTTAGTTAAATGCCTACAATCCGAAAAGTTTCACTTGCATCGTGGTTTCATAAAACCGCACAATTACTTTTTTTTAAATTGTTTTTAACCGTATTGATTAAACATGGGTACTGAGCCATCTTCCTATGTTTAATAGTAGATATATATAATTTTTATTTTAAACTATTTATATCATTTAATAAAACACATTCTTCTTAGCTAATTACATAAATTTGATATCGATCATAGTTTTTTTTTATAATTACATTATGGTATTGTATTTTTTCATTAATAATAGGTGTGCAGACAGAATACAATATTCATTAAAAATAACAGTTTAATTATTTCGTGGTTATTTTTATCTCAGGTGTATTACTGCTTTGCGAAAACAACAAGCCTGCCAACGGCGCAAAAAAAGTTAGGTACACAAAAGCGGGATTATCGAGTAATCATGCTCAAATGAAAAGCAGAACTTTACCCAAGAACCATAAAAACCCATACTACCTTGGATAACTTGCGATAATATTGCTAATTACATTAAGATAGATCTTTAAATTGGTAATCATTCATAATTCACTTTGGTCACTTTCTCACTAGCGTTCAGGTAATAAACTTAAATGGTCCATCCATCCATTGTTTTCCAATATCCTTTTGTTTGTCATCGTCGAAAACATGTAGGTTCCCAAACTATTATCACAAGTGTCACCGCGAATTATAAGCTTTATGTCGTTGTAATAAGGTCAAAACATCTGCACAAGAAAATGTTTTCCATTGTTTTGTAGCCGCGCCGCACTAAAAAGCGTTTTATTATGGTAAGAGGTACCTAGAGCAAAAACAATTAGAATTTATTGAGACGGTGCAATTTTATCTAGTTGATTTAAAATGTTTATTAATAACTAGCGACCCGCCCCGGCTTCGCATGGAGAGTCAAGCATAATAAAATACATTCTGTAACAAGTATTCACATCGGAAGCCCAATAATACTAAGACTTCCATCCACCTGTCTGTCACCACTCACTAGGCTGTATCTCATGAACCGTGATAGCTAGACAGTTAAAATTTTTACACATGTATTTCTGTTGCCGCTATAACAACTAAAATTTAAAATTAAATTTTGTACGGAACCTTCGGTGGGCGAGTCCGACTCGCACTTGTCCGGTTTTTTAGAAGTTAATAATGGGTTAATTATTCTTAAAATATAGACAGACAGCCATCGCGCACTTTTTTGTAGACTTTTTTCCACCATACATTGTGTCGTTATATCTCAAATAGATTGGGCAGCGTTTCCGATTAAGCTCCTGGCCAGCGTGATTTTTTCTAACTTCATTAGCAAACATCGTCATACTTCTACCAATTTAAACAAAACCTTAACAAAATATACGCATAAACATTCCCAAAGAAAAACTTCATTCATAGGTGAGGTCTGGTTATCGCGAACATACAGACAGACATACGGACGCGGCGGGGGACTTTGTTTTATAAGGTGTACCTACACTACATTATATGACAAGAAATATAATTTCATATCATGTTCTCAAATTAAACTAAAAATAAAGAAGAAAGTTAAAAATTTATTTTTTTATAAATACTTACCTAATGCCAATTTCGAACATTAGTTTGACTTCCTGCCTACATACTGAACTCGATGGTTCTAATTTTTTTTTTAAATAGGTACTAGCAGGTTTTTATTTTATTTCATCGCTAACCCGCAACGTAAAAAAAAGTAGCTATTTAAAGTGCTATATAAAATACTACTTTGATAAGAAGCGTGAATACTCGTAATACCTATTGCAAGCAAAAACTACCTGCTCAAGAAAGGGTTTTCTAAACCGTTTATTAAATTTCGACTTCGTCATGAATCTTTTGTCTATTCATTTGTAGCTGGCGTTCGTTCCTTCGCTACTATCGTCAAGGACGTGTCCGGAGCCACGGATAAATAAGATACGTATCTTCGAATACCCGTTTATCCGTGTACACGGGTCTTAACTACACGTTTCTTAATTAAACGTGCGGAACGGGCCAGAAAACCGTTTACGTATTATTCGGAGACGGGTATTCGAAACGTGTAAACGAAACACGGATTCGACCGCGAGCCCTAATTATAACCACTACGCCACTACGTTTTAAGAGACGGGACCTTCTTACTGGCCAATCAGGCCAATGAAATGATTTTGGCATAAGTCTAGTGACACACGTCTACACGATGGCCCAGCGTATACCAGTCTAAGGGTACTTAAAGAAGAACCTACCTAAAGGGCTCTCCACACTCATGCGCAAATTACGGCGCGAAGCCGCGAACGCGAGTGTGGAGCCTAGTTCGCTAATCAGCGAACATTACAAACATTACAAAGTCTATTTTGCTTTGTCACCTTGCTCGGACGTTTTTAATAAATTGGCAGTGTTATCTTCTCCAGACAAAATTCGTCATGCATTTTGTCTACTACATTCATTGCATAATAGTAAAACAGAAAACCTAATATATTTTTTGTCCCACTCTCGCAGATTTGTCGCCCTTCCTTGTCTGCTCATCGATGGCTTATTGGCTTGAAATGCTGAACCATAGACAAAGTATAAACAAGTAGTTATAGACGCGCCACCGAGCGACCGGGGGTAAGAGAATGAATATTCACATAAAATTTGGGCAGCATAGGATTTTTTCTCTTTCACTCTTATAGATTTCGGTATTTCGCCATCGCCTCCTACCTATGATATCATCCGATCGGTGATATGGACAAAGCATGGCACTATTTTCTCTTTCCTCTTATACGAATCGCAATAAGACTATCTTTCTCTATCAAAAAGTGTCACAGGCCCTTGTGCTGAACAGAATCTGCTGCAAGTGACGCCGTTTCATTTCACCACTTTTGTTACGAGACGCCACCATTTCACTAGTGTTACGAAAAAACAATTTTTGTTTGAAGAATAAAGCATAAGGGCCCTCCACACTCATGCGCGAATAACGGCGCGAAGACGCGAACGCGAGTGTGGAGGGCCCTATACAATCGTGCGTTCACGTTACACGGGACTAAATATTAACCAATTTCTTGCTTACCGGTCAGGATCCAAAGAAAATCTCGCCATAAACTTCCTTTCTTTATTTTCATATCGGTAGGCAAGAATTCCACAAATCACAATAGCACAATCGGATTAGGATTAGGACTAACCTCGAAATCTAACATAATAAAAAAAACACGAAACAAAAGTTGGATAACAGAGGCCATATTACAGAAGTTGGAACAAGGGCCTGACACTCTTTGATAGAAAAAGATAGTCTTATTGCGATTCCTATAAGAGGAAAGAGAAAATAGTGCCATGCCCTTCCGTACCGTGTGCTTCTGTGCCGTGTCCTTATCACCGACCGGGTGGCATCATAGGTAGGAGGCGATGGCGAAATACCGAAATTTATAAGAGTGAAAGAGAAAAAATCCTATGCTGCCCAAATTTTTGACCGAAGCGTAGCGAAGGTCTACGGTTTGACTCGGGCATTTTGCTTTTGTATGTCCGGATGTTCTCCTCTACAGGTCGCAATTCTCAACCGATTCTCGTGAAATTTTGTGACCAAATTCTATGATTAAATAGATTTTTTTTGTCGATTCGGTTTATGGAAATTTTTCAAAATGGCGGAGTCGTGATAGCTCGCTCCTAAACAAATAGTCGTATCGATATCATAACAGTATTTTCTTTTTATGATATGTTTACAGATTAAATGTCGAAAATGCAGAAACTTTCTATTGCTAGTTTTGGCGGTATTTAGATATTTAATTTTTACTCGAGACTGAGTAGCTGAATTTCGTCAGCTTAGGTAAGCATTATTATAGCGTGTTTTGCAAACATTCGCTTTTTTCGTTTGCACCGGGTGGTACCTGGTTCGATCCCCAGTAATTGTATGCTGCTACATAACTTTTTGTATTTTTTTACACTTAAATTCCGTATTGTTTTATTATTTGTTTTTTATTTTTCTATTTTGAAATTGATTGATCTAAGCGTATTCGTTCCATTTTTACAAGGTTTTATTTAACAAGCCCTAAAAATATGTTTTTTGTTGTTATTTTAAATTTCTAAAGTATTTTGAACGGCGGAGCCATACGTATATAGCTTTAAGTGGTTCTCCTTATTCCGAATTTCATACAATTTTATTTACAGTTTTTCTTTTAAAATACGTAGATTTCTTGCACCATTAACTTTGAGCTTTAAGTAGTATAGATTCGTTTGTCTGAGCAGGTTTATGGAGCCAATTATTCAATAATATTATTGAAAGATTCAATAAAAAAAATGTGACTTAAATAAGTAGTGCCTAATTTGCTCGATAGGTGGTGACATCGTGAGGTCGAAACGGGCCGATTTTTAGGGTTCCGTATCCAAAGGGTAATAACGGGACCCTATTACTTGGTTGAAGGGAGCCACACGAAATCAAGCGCTCGATCTGTGAAAACTTCAACTGTGTAGCTATCACGGTTCATGAGACACAGCCTGGTGACAGACAGACAGATGGACAGACGGACGGACAGACGGACAGCGGAGTCTTAGTATTAGGGTCACGTTTTTACCCTTTGGGGTACGGAACCCTAAAAACAAACCCCTATTTGCAGTGTTTATTTAATAATTACTTATCAGTCCATAAACCGATTTCGATACAGTTCATTTGATAGATCTTTTTCAATTTCAATGATATATTAAAAAAATAAAAAACTCGGTATTATAAAAAGCTGAAAAATAGTTAAAACGTGGCATTTTTACAAAAATTTCACGACTGCGTTTGTTTGAGGCCACAGTGTGCGAAAATCAAGGCATAAAACGCTCAAATGCGCTCTCACTTACAGGCTTTACAATATAGGGCCGGGTAAAGCCCGATATTCAAGCGCGCTTATTATACATGGCTCCTGGGGCGCCTTTTACATTGTAAAGATTACATACAGGGCGCCTGTGGCGCCCTTTACACTGCAAGGTCGGGTGAAGCCCGACATTCCACCGTGCGAAGCGCGCTCTTTTATACAGGCTTGACACTGTAGGGCCGGGCGAAGCCCAAAGAGTAGTATAATATATAGGAGAAAGAGAGCCCTCTCGTGGAAATTTTTTGTATCCATTTTGAAGCGCCATCTGAACAAGAAGCATTAACGTGAATATTCATACCTACAGGGCCTGTTTACATATTGATTATTGTTTAGTACGACTTCATACATTTGCTAGAAATGTATAAACTCACACTAAACACTAATCAATATGTAAACAGGGTCATATATCTATAATTTGTTATATCGAGTTTGCTTTTCTAGTACCTATTAATCAACAACTTTATTATAATATTTGCTTGATGTCAGATATATTGGCAAGCACATATTGTAAAAACATACAGGAAAAGTAAGTACAATACAGTGTTATACAAAGCACGATTTTAACAAGAAAATTATAATAAAGTAGCTTGTTAAATACTGGATAAAATAAAATAATAAGGTGAGTTACATTGGTACTAAGGTTTACAATGCAATCTCTCCGGAAATTAAACAGGCTTCAAGCTATAATTCATTTGTACGACAAATTAAAGCAAAACTTGAAATAGACGCTCTGTACTCGATTGATGAGTTTTTTTTTAGTAAGTAGTATTCAATGATTAAATAATAAATGGACATGTAATATATAATATAAAAATATCTAATTTCGTAATATGTATAACTAACTGATAGCAAAATGTGTATTAATGTGTTAATAATAAAAAACAATTCTTGTTAATTTTATTAAAACAAACCCAAAGTCTTTTATTTTCACGTCACAATAAATAAAACAATAAAATATAAAACAACAATAAAAAACTGTATATGTACCTTTGAAAAATTTGACGTGTAAAATGTATATTTTATCAATAAAATATTGAATTGAATTGAATTGAATTGAGTATAAATTGGAAAGAAAAGATAGTTGATATTTCATAATTTAAAATTCAAAAGTTTATTACACAAGTCGATATAACATTTACATGAAGAAAACATCATCACATTTACAAATACAGGAGCCAAAAGTTTAAGTACTAACACATGGCGATATAATTAACATTTACATGAAGAAAAAACATCGTCACATTTACAAATACAGGAGCCAAAAGTTTAAGTATTAACAAATGTCGATATAATCATGGCGCCCTTTACACTGCAAGGTCGGGTGAAGCCCGACATTCAAGCGCGCGAAGCGTGCTTTTACACACAGGCTTTACGCTGTAGGGTCGGGCGAAGCGCGCCTTACGCAAAGGGCGCCTGCTGCGCCTTTTTCCCTTACCTACAACCTTTTCACTGTAGGGTAGGGCAAAGCCCAACATTCAAGTCTTACATACAGGGCGCCTGCTTTACGCTATGCGCTTACGCTTAGGTTCCTATGCAGTCTTCGCAATAACTTCCACGCCACGTTTCACATCAACCATTGCGTCTGTATGCCTGTATCCCTGATACAGCCTATCACCATGTTTTTTTTAAAGCTAATCGATGCCATTCCTATACACGATCCAAAGCTTGTATGGTACCAAAAATGCTTCCGCCTAGAAAAGCCACAAATCGAGGAAAACTTTTTTTTCACATGCTATTTTTTATGCCAAACGATTCCATTCCTATCCAGTATCAATAGTTTAATAGGGTTCAACTAATAGTAATGTACCTACTAAAAAGCCACAATTATTTTAAAAGCGAAATTTACAAATTTACAATATATTATGCTGAAGCGATCAACATCTAAATCAAAGTGATTTGTTAAGATTTCGTTAGTGGAAACCGTTTTCTCCCGAAATGGAAATTGTATGAAAAAAGTACCTATTGTCTGTAGCTATTCTACTATGTGAATAAAATTTCACGTTTTCTCCGTATAGTAAATGTAAAGGAACGCGCCATCCTTAGGTGATTAGGTGGCAGGACAGCCCTAGACACATCCATCTTAAGCTATGCTCGCGAGGTCTACAGCCTAAGAGCCACTAGTATATGAATATTCTTAATCTTGCCCCCGGTCGCTCGGTGGCGCGTCTATAACTACTTGTATATACTATGTCTATGAGTTGGAACCTATGTCAAGCGCCATCTACACTGAGCAATTGGCAATTTTTAAATATGTTTGTAGCGCCTACAAGTATAAAATAGTGTTCTCTATCAAAGCTTTTGCTGCGTTATATTTTGCAAGTCAATCAAACCAAGGGGCAAGGAGTAAACACGACAATTTCATTATTGACTGAAGTAAAGAGTCAATGTGTCCTCCTGTGGCATTATACCTCCTAAACGGAATATTAAATTTGCTACACCCTACCCAGGGTACATATGTATCTAAAATACTTACCTGGTATGCAAATTAAGATCTCTAACTATCTAAATTATAGTCTGGCATAGCTTTGTTAGTAGAAAAGGAAAATTAAAACGTCCGCGCCACTGACTATGTAATAATAATAATACCTTACATTTCATTAAAGTGTCAAAAGGGGCTCTATGTGTTAGCTTCGGCTCCGCGCACGCCTCCCAAAAGTCCGTAACACCATTGTTTCGTGATGGGAAAGATATAATAATAAACACCACCAAAACTCTAAAACCATTTTACAAAGCTAGATTTTCCGTTTCCAGAATTGAATAAACCTAGCCTACTGTAAAAGTAGGCTAATCCCTAGATTTGGTTTTCGAGCAGATCTCGGGTTCGTTTAGGAAGTAGGTGTAAAGTAGGCTTTCTAAACACAATAAAATCTAAATTGCTTATTCGTGTTTCGGGTAGATTTAGTCTAGGAAAAAAGATCAAAAAGACCTTTAACTTAATTGGCCTGTTTAGGCTTATATCTTGTTAGGGCTAGTAGGTATCTAGGAATTCTAGGATAATGAGACTAATCTAGGCTAAAGCAAAACCTAAGCTGACGAGCTTTAATCACCTAGGCTAAGGGCCTGTACGTCCTACTAGACAAGTAGGACTACTTTTGTACAATGTTTACCATAACTGGGTCGGTGTCACCGACGAAGTGTCATGAATAAGTTACCGTAATAAATACCTGTGTTGAGATAAAATGGCTGTAATTGACTATCATAGTAATCTAAAGGTAATTAATGGGTCATTATCAGCATGGAAATGATATTACGCGATAAAAAAAGGATATTACGCGATGGTACAACGTTGCATGCAAGCGGATACTCTAACTAAGTTATTTGTATATAAGTAGTATATACTCAAATTGAAATAATAGTCTAGGCTTAGGTTTATGGAGAGTTGGAGACAGGATCGCTTAAATATATCTAAGAGATAATTGTTGTCATTGATCAATCACAAACTAGACCGTGCAGGTACATACCTTTAGGTGTAGGTGCATACCTACCTATTCGATCAGTTCACTTCGACTATGTTAAATTGACTAGTACAAAATGATAACCGCTCATTAAAACGTGGTCCTGATCCAATTGACTCCAATGTTAGTCGCTACTCATTAATTATTGGGTCAATTTACAATTGTAATCGATGGCTTGACATAGTAGGTATATATGTCAACGTAAAATTGTAAACACTCGTCCGTTTTACAATCTCGTTAGTTAAAGGGCCCATTGACTATCAGTCCGCCGGACGATATCGGCCTGTCAGTTGTTCGGAACTGTCAAATTTTTGTTCTATTGACAGGCCGATATCGTCCGGCGGACTGATAGTCAGTGGGCCCCTTTACTCGTGAATTATCTGACGGTAGGAAGATTACAAACTAACCTATCCTAATTTAAACTACATTAAATTTTAAAACGGGTGCACAATCTTTCGTGCACAAGCCTTTGATAATTAGGGTCCGCCAACTATCTCAAGGTACGCCAGAACACAGAATAACTAATAGTACTACCGTACAGAAAATTCACTCCTTCACAAAAGCCAGATTTAGGTATAAAATTATACCTACACTCGCCGCCTGCAAGCAAAATTGAAACTTATAACCGCGCACGAACCGTGAATCTTCTTTGCGCGCCGCAGTTTTATGACCGAGCTCCGAGTGTCGGCACGGGGTTGTCACTTGACAAGTTTTTGTAACCTACTGATTTATTATTTTTAAGATAAATATGTAGGAATTACAAACGTTGATTCTGTAAACATAAATTTTTTAGCCGGAGATAGTATGTCTGATTCTCACGGAAGTAGGTATGCCACAGAAGTATGTATGTATGTATGTAAACACTTTATTGTACAAAATTTAGCGAACTCTAAGACAGATTACAAACACAATAAAACACCAAAAAAATATACAATGTACAAAGGCGGACTTATCCCTATAAGGGATCCCTAGAAGTACTTATTCCTTTGAAAATATGTCGGTCAATATAGTCCGGAATTTAAAAAAAAGGTTTTTTCTGCTTCCTTGTTCTTCCGTTTATTCAGACATCCGTAAACAGAACATTATCTTTTATACAGATTAGATCGCGATTTAGGTTTCGAAGCCATTGCTTATTTACAATTTTGCGCGAGCGCCACGTGACACGACTATCGTGCGAGCCGAGCAGCAGCCCACTGCCATACACCGTCTCGGGCGGTGCGCCGGCCAAATATACCTAAACTGCGCAGTGACACCCCCCTGGCCAGAACCAGTGGTATTTAGTCACAAAGAATTTAGTAGCCTATATATATGACAAGGGAGGAAAAAGGTGAGGACTCCAACAGTTCGTACTCGTAGTTCAACAAGTGCTTTGTATAATAAACGAAGCGCATTGGAAACTGACAACTTTCAAAATAATGGTTTGTGTTTTGTGTTGGAAATGTCGTCGTTTGGGCTTAAACGTCCGGGATGCTTAGAATCGCATATATTTTCAAACAAGAGCGTATGACAGCCAGTATAAAAAAAAAAAGAGAAACTAGTGTTCCTTCGAACTAGAACGAGAGTAGTAACGAGAAATAGTTTCTTGGAAATAGGCCTATAGTTTCATACATTAATAACAAAACTATTATAAAGAATTGTAGATTACTTAATTATAAATAACCCGTTTAGTTGTGTACTACACGTAAAAAAAAGTAACAATAGTGACTAATCAATCTCTTGAAAACGGACAAATTATGAACAAAAGTATCTATATAATTGAGCGATTCATTATACATATTACAAGTGCACCGAAAGAAAGAGTTTTCAGCATACTGTATGCCACAGGAGGAAATAGAAAAAGTGGGTTTAGAACGTGAGTGGAACCGAGAAATTTTGAAGGAAATGTTTTCTAAGAGTCTATGTGGTTTCTAATAATTAATAAAAATAAAACATCTAGTTATGCTCTTCTTTTTTCCAAAGGAGGGAGACTTAGCGGCCGATTCTATAATCAAGACTTACAAAAAAAACTGAATCCTTTTAAGTCGAGACTTGTGAATACCAAAATGTGGGCTCCAAACAACACTGCCAAACTCCAAAATACTACGAACGAAAGAGTAATACAAGACTTAACGTTAATGGTTTACTTAACGCAAGATCATTCCTAATTTTTTATATGCTCTCGCCACAATAATATCTATATGTTCATTAAAGGAGAGTTTAGCGTCCAGAGTAATCCCTAAATCTCGGATCGACGACACACGTGAAACACTGCTTCCCACTAATTTATAATCAAAAGTACCTAGGATTCTGTTTACGGGAAAACGTGATATTTAGTGTAGCATTTCTCAGCGTTTAGAATCAAATTATTTCGCTGACAATAGTCCTCAAATTGTGACAAATCGGATTGTAACGCAACGCAATCATCATAATTACTAATAGTCTTATATATTTTATTGTCGTCTGCGTAAAAGGGATGAAGACTAGGTAGGTAGTATCAATATCATTCACATATAAGACAAATAGAAAAGGTCCCAGGTGCGAGCCCTGGGGAACTCTCTTCGACCTTATAGCCCTTGAGTGCAGCCGCCTGACTTCTTCGTTTTCTTGATTATTGTGTAAATTAGAAGCGAAAAACAGATGTATATTAAACATAGCTATGTTATTATAGCTACCCCTACGTTTGACTTTTTCGATTTTTTAGAAAAACAGTTTTCATACAAACTTCCTAACTCTTATAATAATTAAAAATTCGAAAAAAATCAATCAACAGATTGTGTAAAAATATTTTCAATAATGTTAATATCCAGAGAGGAAAATGAGGACTACGTTTGTATGAAAAGGCGATTTCGCGCGGGTCCTCCACTTTCGTCTTAGCTTGCGAGTCAATCGGTGCACGCGCACCGGCCGAGTTGCAATCAGGCTTTCAACCTTTGCAACAGTTAACCGCGCTAGCATTCCTTTGTGACTATTGTCTATTGCTAGGAGGATATAACCAAACGGAGACGCCACGTCTGTAATTTTCTGTACAAAAAAAGTCTGCCGATTTTTTCGAAATAGCCATGTCAGATAAACGTCATTCCATACATTGTGTATTGAACATTGGCCGACTATTTTCGACAGAGGGGAACGCCTGCTAATGGCTACTCCGTTTGGTTATATCCTCCTAGGTCTATTGTGACCGTAGCTGACATAGGTACCTATTAGTCTATTTCTTACACTAGTACTAGCACCCAAAAGAAAACGATGAGTATAGTTTATTTTTATATTTATTTACTGACAATTTGGTTTGACCAACTATAGGTAGTTAACGTCAATTTAAAGTACAGTCGCCATCAGATATATCGTTACACCAAATATATCTGAACAAAGCCTGTATTAAATATCAAGACGGTAAAGTGCATATGTTCGTGTATTTTTGAGCACCTTCGCCGCTCCGATAGGTATATCTGATGGCGACTTTTATCGTATTTTTCGTTTTCAAAAGTATTGTTGATTTAGTCCAGTTTAATAATTTTCTGCCAAATCCAATGAGCTGAAACTCATTTACTTAGTACAAAACATTTCAATCTAGTCAGTGTAACTTTGTTTGGGAATTTATTAGACTAGTTCTTATTTTATACCTTTCTCTTTTCATGTAAGAATTGACTTGGGTTCATTTTCCCCTCGCCTTTGCTCTATTACCTAGTCCAGTCTTGATTGCAATCTTGAATATTCATTAATGATAATGGCATACTTAGGTACGAACTAGGAGGAGTCATGATGGCCAAAGAGACTTCCAAGAATATTGGCACTATTGATTGACATAGCAACGGGCATTTAGTCCAGCTGACTTTTTCTTGACATCAATTCTTCACTATGAGTGGATAGAGTCAACAGAGAGTCAGTCATTGGAAATATTTATGACGATCATCAAAGCTTCCGCTACTTAAATTGTTTAAGTACTTATTTACAGGCCAATTCGAATGTACATACACTGATATCAGAATGACATCTAATCGAACTGATGTCATTTAGATATCGTGCATTTCGCTCGTACAATCGCCCATGAGATATATCGGAGCGGCCGAGATGCTCAAATTATATCTGAACACGAACTCTAACGCCTTGACAATAGAGGCGTGTTCAGATATTTGTGAGCTGTCCGATATAGCTGTTGGCGACTGTACCTACTTGTCCGTACTTGTATTGTCGCGAGTCAGAAGCACGATAACTAATTGACATCATTCCGATATCATTTGATGTCAGTGTACGTACGAGTAAGTTAGTTAGGGCTTGGTTCGTTCGGTCTTGAATATTTTGAATATCACATTTTCTAAATACGCACTTCTCCAATTCCGCATATTCCGAAATTATTTAAAATTCCAAGTGAAAATCCATTTATACAATACGCCTCAATAGCATATGCACGATGCTCTACTGGCCAGCAATCCATTCACTAATCAACCGTACGTTATCTTCAAAAATCACAACGCTTGTATAAAAACATGAACTTAACATGACACTGTTTATAATCATTGTTCATTCGAACAATACCAACTAATTTAGCTGGGCCTTGGGTAGTTACAGTAATAAGTTATAAGCAGGTCAATGCGTGCTGGTCGGCGGTTTCCGTCGGTCGGCAAGGTCCGGCTTTCAGTGCACTCGGTGCACGCGCACCGGGTTGGTATGATGGTGCGTCATTAGGGTCACTAACACTGGCAGATTTTATTGAGATTTGCGACTTTATCATACAAGACAAGTCATCAGTCTCAGATAAAACACAGGATGTATTTAGGGTTCCAAAACCGGAACCCTTTATAATGTCTTTATGTTTGTCTGTCCGCCCTGTCACAGTCATTTGAAAGACATGATAATGGAAAGAAAGCTCTCTCTGTAAAGGGTTGCTTTAGTTGCCTGTAATAGTTTCTGATCTGCTTTGTCAGCCATTTTCGTATAATCGTTGCTTTATAGAACAACTTGTATAAATACCGTGCTCCTGATTCATTTATTTTTTCATCTGTCTATATAGTAGGTATTTATATGTGCACATAGATCAATGCCGAAGTACGTATGAAATTTCAGAATGGCAAGATGATGCGATGTTGGCGCCATGGTTCAGCAACTTCCTCATTCGTTGAGCACTAATGTCAACTTATCTTATTTATAATTCTCAAGCACTACATTGCAATCCTACTTCACCATAATTGGCGATTATTTTCCAGATTACAGTTACTGAGAACTGGTAAATGCCAGGTATTTGCCCCTCACCATGTTTGCGGCAAAAACGGCTCATACCTATGATGATGGAATGAATATGGAAGGTTCAAGATCGCCTTGCGTCGCGTCGTGCTCGTAGAATACCTCTCCATTAGACGCTGCATTATAACAGGATTTTAAGCATGATAGCCAATAAGTTTGATTGTCCTCTTATGTGTAAAATGACCAAAGCTGAAATATAAGAGATATCAGTTATATTATATTATTATTAGTTATATGAAATGATATGAGATGAAATGAAAGATGAATGATGTGTAAAGGACCAAATCACTTTTATATACATTTATTATTAGCGTTAGTAAACTGACATGTAGATTATAAGTAGATTAAGCTCAAAACTAACAATATGTTGACCTAACGTTGTCTGTAATAAATAAATTCATTCATTCATTCATTCAGTCGGTGGCAAACAAGAATAAAGCAAAGCAAAATTCGATTTTGAATTTTGCTCACTGTTTTTAAGCATAAAAGCACCATTGTTCGAGCTGTTGAGGTGAAAAGGTTATTTGATTGTATAAGTAGGTATTTACCTAAAAAGTTTCGTTTTCACCTTTTCCACTAAAGCACCTTAAGGCTCCACTAAATCTTACTTCTGGGACGCTGTTCGGTAATCAGTATAATAAGTAATCTAGTGGGTTCCCAAGCGATCTGTGGCAGTGGCGTAATAGTTGTAATGGGGTGATGAACGCGAGTCATGCAATATAATGTTGGCGAGTACTCTGTGCCAGGATGTAGGTATTCGTGAATACATAGGTTGTAAACAGCGTAATTTGTGTTACGTGTTACTCTCTAATAAGATATCCTTTCTTAAACCATCTTCAATGTAGGTAGATAATCTGATCATTATTTGTTCAGATATCTTTTACCGTTGCCGTCTGTCGTTACATTGAGAGATGAGCTTTAAATAATGAATATAGTTACTTGCCTCAATTAAAACGATCGATAGTGATGTACCTATTTACCTATTTAAAAAAAATGTAGGTAGTAATACTTTACGTAAAGTTTACATACCTACCTAATTATTTTGCTGCACCAAACCGTCTGTCACCGTTAAAGCGTTCGCTAAATTTTATTGCACGGGCATACTTTACTGTTGTTTGTTAAATGTGGTTGGTGCAACTGGGCCTTAATCTGAAGTACTACTAGACTAGACTAGAAGTAGACTAACTCCAAGTCTAACTGAATTTAAATAAAAAAAAGTAATTATATAACAGGGGGCATATCCAAGATGACAACTGTACATCAACAAACGCCTAATGAATAGAAAAAATGTATCGGGATGACGATGTTACGAAAAGTCACTATTTACATACATTATTGTTTTGATTGGCGTTTTCTATCAAAGGTTGTCATAATGGCTAGGCCGTTTCAGACTTTCAGAGTAAAAGGGCCCACTGACTATCAGTCCGCCGGACGATATCGGCCTGTCAGGCAGAACAAAAATTTGACAGTTCCGAACAACTGACAGGCCGATATCGTCCGGCGGACTGATAGTCAGTGCACCCTTTACACAGGTTGACATTTGACATCGATCGTTGATACCAACTTGAAGGGAGGTCAAGAATATTCAAGACTATACTCGACTCGAGTTCGATGAGTGTGCTTCAAAGATAAAGAAAGATGAAATATCCGCAGATACTGTGTCGGGATTGAAATTTAGGTACCTACTATAAAACCAGATATCATACGAATAAGGTTATACGATGATGTCGATGATGTTGATGATACTTTTAATCGTCCGATACACAACAATAATACTGTTGGCAACATATATGAAATGAAGTATGGTGGATAAAATATGGGATGTCTACTCCCACATTTATGTAGACTTTTCGGGTAGTTAAAACAGGCTCCTCTCTGTTTTGGGATTTTTCTGGGACTTAACAAAAGTTACTTCGGGATAGACCCGTTTGCAGTTACACCTAGGTACAATTATTTTGTATGTGTGCAAACCGCGTACACACTTTCCATCTTCGCTTATTATAAATGTAACTAATGAATATTACCTATAGAAAACTGACTGAAAACTGTTAAGAAGTTTCTAAGTTATTACTAATTACTTATGTATAGTAAGTACTAATACTAATGCTATCGTGAATAGACAGACTGCTATAGTAAATAGTTAATTCTTTATCTTTCGACCGCCTTATAAAGAAAAAATATCACCTTTTCACGTCCTCTAACTAAGCACATCTGTTGTGTTTGTTAATATTTTAACCTATTTATAATTTCACGCCTACGTATATTGAAGCGTCCTTAGTTTATTTATTATTAAAAAATAAGTGTTATAAATTGAGCGTGTTACGCGTTCTAGAAACGTTAAATTAGGTTATCCAAACACTCTTAAAACCAAACATGCTCGTAGATACCCGGAGGTAGAAACAGGTGACGTGTTTTCTACTGTATTGTAAATATAGCCCATGGAAAACAATGAATATCGATTATAAGCACCTACGAGTACATGTTACGTGGAAGCATGGTGGAAAGCCAGGTTGTGGAAATACACTTTTTATTGAGTGAGTCAATCACATCACATGTCGGGACTCACGTGGTCAGGTTGGTTGACATAATATCGCGTAGGTAACTATTATTATATAGGTACCTAGTCCTGCCGTGGTAAACTGGTGTTTAAAGTTGCAAGAGCTCTCAAGGATTAGGTATCTCTAGTTAGTTTATTTTGTTTTCATTAACTGTAAAAGTGAAAGAAAACATGAAAAAAATGGAGCGCTACACGAACAGCGTTTTATATGCGTTTTATTTTCCAAATCATTTGTGTTCTATATTTTTCTTTAATAACATAAACAAAACAAAAAGATGCAGAGCCGTCTTTGGTCAAATAAGTCGATGTGAATTGCGAACATCAGAGTTACGAAGTGGTACCTAAAGGGAATACGCCCTAAAATACGAACGGGTTTGTTCATCAAGAGTTAAGTTGTGTAAACTATTTTGTTTTCATGTATTGAGGATTTTTGTTATAAGCTCCTCTTGCGCTGCAAATAACTGCGTAGGCCAAAGCGAACTTGTATCATCGCAGAAAATACGGTAGTCAGAGAGAGAGAGAGAGAGAGAGAGATAGAGACTGGTAACTCATATGGCTGGATAGTAGACATAATTCATCCCTTTCTCTCTGAAAAATAAACGTGTGCTTATGAGAGAATCATTTGTGGCCAAAGTAAATTTCCAGCTTATAAGGGCTCCAGAGAACAAGGTGTCGTGTCGTGTGACATTTTTCGATTCCTGGATTATTATTTCAATGAAGGTCAATGTGGAGAAGCACGGCATATATATTTTTTTATTTTAAAGACCATCATAGGGTACGACTCGTATTTACGTCGACGAAAAAGCATATTTCTATTCAGCACACAATAAATGTCAAAATACTGACTCAGGTCTATTTACGAGTCCGGGGATCGTCTTAGCTAAAACTCTGCATTACGTAACAACCCGCGCTTGGCATTCGTCCCTCTCGTGTTAATTGCGGGTCTTGTTTCCCGGAGGACGTAATTGTGTGTATGACAAGTATGTACCTATTTATATAAAGTACGATTTTCGTCC
Organism: Cydia strobilella; assembly: GCF_947568885.1. Classification (NCBI taxonomy): domain Eukaryota; kingdom Metazoa; phylum Arthropoda; class Insecta; order Lepidoptera; family Tortricidae; genus Cydia; species Cydia strobilella. The sequence goes on along the minus strand of NC_086041.1, from coordinate 29,865,366 downwards.
TGATAAATTGAAGCGCTTAATGAAAACGTACAGTCGCGGTCTTCTATAGCGATCCGGTTAAATAAGGGAATAATAATTTAAACAAGAACTTTCGTCAGGTGCTATGTTTGTTTAAAGATGCTTTTGTCCTCTTATTGTATTTAGCGAAATCGCTAGGAGAAGGGTAATTTTTTGCCCGGCTAGCTCAGTCGGTAGAGCATGAGTCTCTTAATCTCAGATTTGTGGGTTCGTGCCCCACGTTGGGCGCCAGTGTGAGGGGGTAGATAGATGGTAGGCCTCACAACAGGGGGTATAAATCAAAATGCAGGAATCTGAACGACGATGGGTATTTATTAATAAAAATAAAAGGCCCATGTAACAATACAGGCGAGAGTTAGAGTTAGCTGTGTAATAATAGTTATAAAATACTCTAAGAACAAACCCCCCGGGCACTGGAGGCCTTGATCATTATTTCCTTTGTATAGGTATGATATTTATTTCGTTTATAAAATACTGTCGTAGATTACTTAAGTGTGCCTAAAAACTTACAATATGTGCCTTAAGATGCAGGTAGTGGAGATGCGCTGAAATGGCATTCTCTAGCAATCAATCACAGGACCAAACAAAGACACGAGTTGCATTAGAGGTTCTCACTTTTTAATTAATTATCACTTTTTACCGTATCCCTGCGACATATGTAGGTACATACGTAAAATGAAGTGTTGCTCTCCTATGGACTTGACCTCTTACCACAGCCATCTGTAGAACCTATATCGCAAGTTCCTATCAATTATCCCTATATAATTTTGATCCTAGTTGATCTTCGGCAGTGGCGTGGCGTGGATCAATCTAGTCGTGGGCGTAAACCAAGGTAATAAAAAGGTTGGCTTTGCGAGGCCTCCCTCCTGAGTGCGAGGCCGTGGGCAAAGGCCTCATTCGCCCACGCTTAGCTACGCCACTGATCTTCGGTATACTAAAGCAATTCGTGCCGTTGTCAATCGGCATAGACGCATCAATTGGAACAATTTGCGGCTGTTAACATACTTAACACCAATTGCCTAATGTCGACTCAAACGAAACGCGCACAGATGTTTGGACGCTGCTGCACTCTGCGGGTTGCATTCTATAACGAACCTTATACGTGGTTAGAAAGTGCAAAATTGGTGAATTTCCTTCATGCCGTTATTGTCGTTTCATTTCGTCTAACGCGTGGCTTGAAATTATACAAACAGGGAACGGAACGAGCAATCTTTTTACGTGACTATAGCAAAGCCAACACGAAGGCTATGATACTAGCAGTAGGAATGATGCATTTATCCTTATTATTACATACTTCCGTTACTCGTTAGATACGTAGCCAAACCGATTGAACCGATGTTAATTAATGAGATGTCATTCGCTTCTTTTAAATGCGACCTATGTGGCATAGATTTTTTTTGCTTCCATTCAAAAAGGTGGACTACTTACAAAACTAGTCCGTAGTTAGGTTAAAGTTTTAAACATTTTAGGCACTACCACCACTAGATATATCGCGACATTCGCGACAGATTATTAGGTATGTGAAAGTAGGAAATAGGTACCTTCGTTTCAGGACTTTCAGTCTTCAAATATCAAGAGTAGCAGTTATCGACTCAAGGGGTTTAGAGGGCGGGAGGGGGTCAAAAATGTGACATTTGAACTTCAATTCAACTTAATAAATTAAAGTAGGTACTTGAGTGAAGAGCGGTTTTTCCATCAAGTGCAGTAGGTATATTATTATATCCGAACAATTAAATATGGCACTTATACGCCAATACTTGCCTTTATTTCTATTTAATGTATTAATGCATATGAGCTTCCGTGAATGCGTAATATTAGTTTTTACGTAGAGCAAAACCGAACGAATCAGGAAATGACTATCGTCACACAACACCACTCACACGCTTAGTTGCTATGTCGCAACCGCACAATGATAAAGGCTCATAAAGGGTTATTCTAAAACGCTGTTCAAACAAAATAAGTTTGCTTTCCTCTATTGATTCCTCGTTTAAAAAGTAACATTATTAGGTACACATATCAAAATCATGTCAACCTACTGAATTTACAGAGTGAATATTTTAACTCTGTTAGTCCACTAAGATGCTACCAGAGCAGAGACATACCGGAATTGAGACGGCAGGTCGTCCTAGATACTTTTCCTAGCTCTATAGCTAGAGTACATTCAACCGAACCGAACTCTGAGAATCACCCACCTTCGAGTGCAATATGCCGCTGAGTGTACCGGGAACAAAGGAGGGACTTTGTACAGCACGTGGCCGCGAGGCGATGAGTAAACTGCGGCTGTTTGTTTATTTTCATGTTTCGAAGGATTAGAGATATAAAAACCAAGTAGGTACCTACAAATAAGTATTTTGTCCAAAATTTCATTTTTGCTTTTATCGCTGATTGTACTTTTCTTTCAACAGGCAACTATTATCATCGAGACTATTCTAACAAACCTAAACACAATTGATTGCGTATCACAGAGTTCCTATGGCCACCTCCTGTCTCCATCATCAGATCAGCTCGATGGTACCACAATATTACATTTGCCATCCAGCTTACATATGTACGTATGCAAATTTTCAGCTTCATCGGACCGGATCAAATCTTGCAAGTTAAAGACCCACTGCTAGTCTTTAACTTGCAAGATTTGACTCGTACAAACATAGTTAGTTATATACATATATACATTGCAAGTTAATAAAAAGCATGTAATAAAAAAGTGCAGTTGGCAATCATAGCTGGTACTATATTTTTTTTGAGTGAGATAAGTAAGTTTAGTTAGTCCTTTTGACATCGCTTGGTTCGCCGTTCATCGTTCATCATCGCCATCATCGTTCTCTAGCAAAATGTATCTTTATGTTTGTGTCACGATTATCTTACATGCCAAGATTCTACCTTCATTTATGACAAGGCATTAATCTTTCTGTGGTTATATTAAATACCTTATACCCACGTGTAAAGGGGACTAAAGGGCTTCTGCGTTGACAAATTATGAGACAAAGCTGTCAACGCATCGGATCCTTAGCACCGAAAGGGTCGCTAAGGCGCATTTGAGACCTCTAAATAATAATTACTTGCGTTCATAGGATAAGGACCCTGAGGCCAATTCGAACTTAAATTCTGATATCTAAATGATGACATTTTTGCGCGTGAATTTCGATCGTACTTGTTCGTACATGTATTAACAAACTTACATCATATTGATGTCAAAATATAAGTCCGAGTTGTTCACCTTGGCTTACTTAACTAAACTTCTTCAAAGCGGCAACTGAGAAGAGAACGCTACCGGGATACACGCTGAAATATGAGGACAACGCTGCGTCTACGTAGGCGAACACTCGCGAACGCGAAGCGACGCGGCGGGCCCAAGGCGTTCGCGTTCGCAACCGCAACGAGATCGCCCACGTGGGGCACTTCTATAGGTATCAAAGGATTGATTCACCCCGCACCGCGCCGCGCTGCTTCGCGTTCGCGTGTTGCTCGCCTACGTAGTACGCTGCGAAAATACGATCTGTTTTGCATCAGGCGACGTGCACTAGTTTTCCACCATCAATAACAAGATAACAATGTCTGTTTGCTTGGCTGACGTATACTAAGTACTACGCCTAATACGAATAATTAAATTACTTACCAAAATATTAGTCGTCGTCTGCTACTTGCTACAGTTATTGTTAATTCAATATGCATGTTGATAATACAGACAAACATATGTGCAATACGACACCTTTTGTCTCTGAGTATTTATTTACACAGTCTGATGCTGCAAGCGGAGATTTGAGTTGGCTGTTAGGTGGTTAAACCACTGATGCCTCTTGTGGCAACCGCATCAATGTGATAACCTCTTTAAATCATTAAACAAAGAAGGAACATCAGTGAATCAAGCACGCCCAGTAGATACATCATATTGTCCTTGTGACAATCGGTTTACACGACATAACCTAATAATTTTGAATGTATTTTCAACAAAATAAAATATACTAGTGTGACACTTGAGAACGTAGCCGTACTACACAAATGTTAAACTAGTATAATTATGTTATTTTGTCGAAAATACGACATTTAAAATTGATGAAATATAATATGGGGCACAGGTTTTTTCTATTGAATTAAAGATGATTTAATACACACTTTCTTTTATTTATATTAATAATTAAATCGTACAGAGCTACTTTTAGTTTATCAAGTCATGGTGGAAGAAGAAAAGGTTCCACAGATACAATATACATATAGGCAATTTTGACATGCATGTGTCATCGAGGGATGTTTGAGTTGCATTTTCAACAAAAATTGATAGGTGTCAAGTGTGTTTAGTATAGGAACTTATGTAGTTAGGGGCCCACTGACATCAGTCCGCCGGACGATATCGGCCTGTCAGTTAGAACAAAAATTTGACAGTTCCGAACAACTGACAGGCCGATATCGTCCGGCGGAGTCAGTGAGCCCCTTAAAGACTATTACACTGATTGTAGCGCGTGACTTAGAGACCAATTCGAACGTACACTGATATTAGAATGATATCCGAATGATGTCATTTAGTTATCGTGCTTCTTACTCTCATTACAATCATTTGGATGGCATTTTGATGTTTGTGTACGTTCTACTTAGCCTGTTAGGTTTTTTAATCTTGACAAAAACTGTGAAATTCAAGATCAGAGGTCAAATAATAATGTCATCAAAATACGTCAATGCAGTTCAAAAAAATTGTGAATGAATACACTAACATGTTTATACGATATCCAATATCAAAACAATAGCAAACTAGTGTCGATCATAATTGATAATTATTATGATTGTATTGTATAGTCAGTGCATCGTCAAAACAATCGTATCAATTTACTATTTTCTGTGATACACGAGATAAACGATTTGCGCAGGATTGCGATTTTCACTAAATATAAATATGTAGGTTATGTTACAATCGGACGGTTTATTGTCTTAAGGATGACTCACGTTAGACCGGGCCGTGTCCGGGCCGGAGCTTCCGGCGCTTACTTTTCTATGACATGACAGGTGATCACGTGATGCTTTCCATAGAAAAGGAAGCGCCGGAGGCTCCGGCCCGGACACGGCCCGGTCTAACGTGAGTCATCCTTTACTTTTATTTAAATATAAAAGTTACTAAAGTCCGTTTGAGCTAACTGTGCAGCGCAGCGACTATTAGATAGAACAAAGCGAGGGGGTGTCATTATAAACGTGATATTTTCATCAGGAAATTAATGATGACATTTTGTCATTGCAAATCAGAATACTTCTAGATTAGGTATTCAATCATCGCTTAAAAGTTTCACGTCGATAAATCGTCAGCTTAGAAAATTCCGAAGGATCAACATAGGTATAAATTAAGTAACGAAGAAAATAACGGAACTTCAGGGAAATAAATTTCAAGCCTTTAATTCTGCTACCTTATTGTAGCGAATACTTCACAGTAAGTTTGCAGGCAAATTAGATTTCACCCGACTAAAGAACGAGCAAGCAGACGACCCGGTCAATGACCTAACTGGCCTGTTGCTACTGCTATTGCTTGCCGAATCGGACGCTCAGGTTAGGGCTTTCAACATGATACCCAGGGCCGACCTTCCGCTCCTCCGGCAATTTTCCAAGAACCAAAAGCACAGAGCAGATAAATGTCCAGAACTAAGATGCTTACCTCAGGCCGTGGTTTGGGAACTAGCTAAGGGGAGCCTGTGTAAGTCCATCTCATCCCAGCACATACATTTTGCTCACAAAGAACTGACTTATTAATTAATTAATTTAGGTTTTTGGTAACGCGAGGATTGTCACTTTGATGTCCGTAAAGCTAGTACTCATGGTCCAGCTGCAGCTATTTATCTGCTGGATTAGTGTTAGTGCATTGCCTTCCTATGAAGAAATTCCAGACCTATAGTGGCACAACAAAAAACTTAAATAAAAAGAAAATATAAACTTTGAAGCTGAAATCGAAATTACTGGATTTTTAAGGTTATACGTGCGACACCTTATACATTATTATAATATTTATAAATAATAAATATTATAGGACATTCTTACACAGATTATATAACTAAGCCCCACGGTAAGCTCGAAGGCTTGTGTTGTGGGTACTCAGACAACGATATATTTATTATTAATATATTTACAAATACATAAAAAACACCCAAGACACAAATAAAAGTTTAATAGGCAGAAGCATAGCAACCATTTTTTTTTGCATTTTCAGACCTACGAGTAACGGGAATGTGGCTATTTCCGTCATAGGGACTATTCCGTCCCAAGCGTATATTTCTTTGATTTTTAATCGTAGGAAAAAAAACATTTGCTTTTAATTGCTGAAACTAAAAGCAATCGCTGCTTTGTCGATTAAATTATCAATTTTGTGCTTTGTGTGAGAAAAACGCTAATGGACGGAATAGTCCCTATCCCTATTGACCTTGCTTACACATTTATGTAGCAGAGTAGGTATAGCTAAGGTTAAAAATGCCCAGTAATTTTTCAGCAAAGGTTTAATAACTTATGTAATAACACTTTTTTGATATCGCAATTATGATGGTTATCCTGAGCTTCTAACTCGTCTGCGCTTTTTGAGCTATAACAATAACACATCTACCGGCCTAGCTGAAATCCATCCATGGACCTTACACACTTGGACATTTGGTTCAAAGTCGAGTGAACTGTTAGCAATGGCTGTTTCTTACAGCTTTTCTGCCCACTCGAGAACTGTTCATAAATTATGAGCGCAATTCATATACTTTTTTTGACAGCTCATGACATGGCAAATATTGGAACAAAAAAATGCTGCGTTCTTCAAGCATTTTCTTACTTATAATGAATAGGTACGGTCGAAAATTATATGAACGAAATATTATTTGATTTACCACTCGCTTTTCGGCGAAGGAAACCATCGTGAAGAAACTGTAAGAAATCGTACTGCACCCGCTACATAGTTCTTTAGGTACTTCAGACGGCCTGTCTCGTTTTTCGTTATTTGCCTGCCTACCGCACGAATATGGCAGAGCGATTGAGAGGTATAGTTAAATTTGTAGGCGCAACGGGTTATCTTCCCAAAGAAAATTTGAATTTCGCGACATTTTCTACTGACAAGATTTGCTTGACCAATTATAGATAAGGAAAATTTGATTTTCGCGGTAGACCCTTAGGTTAGTTGAGTGTATCCCATAATTCCCATGCAGCCCTCCCAGGCCAGTGAACCGTTGGCTCGTTCACTCTTGTGTTGACACGACCCCGGCTCTTAGAATTCAATACATTTCAATAAGTTAGATTGAGAGTTTTAGATCACAAATTAACAACTCTACATTCAACGCCAAATGTGTAATTCGATCCCAAGTAGGGATCACACATACACCACATACACATAATTATACACATACATACACACATAAGTAGACCACTTTGGGTGCTTTTCTATATCCCTACTTGGGATCGAATTACATTTTTTTTTGACGTTGAATGTAGAGTTGTTTTGTAACTATACATATTTTAATTCTTGGCATCTCACTCGGCGACGTGTACTTAGATAATTTATGTAGACGTGACCTGTGTCTGTATTTTAGTTATTTCGTGTTTAAATTTTACCTTGCCTATTACTTAAGCTTTAGCTATCCGGCCTATCTGTTATTTAAACGCCTATGAAATAGGGAGGCGTATCCTAGTTTAAGATATTAAAGTTTTTTGTAGATTTCGCTCCGTATTTTTTTACTCTATTCAAATAATTGCGTCATACAATATAAAGTTCTTGTGGACAAAATAAATAACTTTAATATATCTACTATAACCAGAGCTGAAAAGGGGTAACTTTGATAATATGATAAGTAAACATTATAAGTAATATAAACATTTTTTTTACATTTAGGTACGTACAAATGTAGACCATTCCACTTGTAGAATTATTACATTTTCGATGGTAAGGGCATTTTCAGTTCATTATCATGGTTTAACACACTTCGTGTCGTGTCACAAAGAGCGCGATCACATACAACGTGTATACCAATATCAACATTTTTTTGAAATAAATCACATCATATCACTTGACTTTCCAAGTAAAGAAAACGGAATTGGAAGATTTTCCACTGCACTCTTTTAAAAGTATTCTCTACTCTACAAGCGGCTTTCCGCTTTATTGTCTGAAGAGTCTGCGTACGTAGATGCAAAAAATCTACGTATGAAGCCAACATGGGGATAGGGTGAAAACAGTAGAGTTGTATATACACCCGGACTTTCGTTTAAAACCCTGCCTAATGTAGTTTTAAAAGTTTGCTAGTCTGATCGCCGGAATTGTATGAACTTTAGATGTACCTATGTACAATTATAGGTACATACTCTTGTAGAGTAAGTAATTTTGTAGAGTAAGTTTATAACTTTCATAACCATAATACTTGATAACACTAACTGCAGCGAGAGAGTGTTCCATAATAATATATATGTTTAGTGATTTTTAGGAAATTTGGGCTAATTTTTCATTTCATTCAATATGCTAAAGCTTAAAATATTCAGGTATCGCCGTCTACGAAATAAATTCTTAATAAACGAAACGAAAGTTCGCCGTAGACTATTTTTATTCTGAACTAGTTTATTTTTATAACCGTAAAGTTGTCGTAGGCAGAAGTTAACTCCAAAATAGGCCAGTTAATTTTCAAGCCGTGAGCACGCTGCCATGTCCGCAGTGCAATAGGTGCGAGCGAAACAACATTGCGACTGAAAGGGACATTGCGCGATGACCGAAATCGATGTAAGACCGCAAGAGGAATATCTCGCCTCTCTCCTGACCGCCGGTACGCGCGCACCGAGAATGCACTCGACGGCAGAGACTTGCACAAGTACCGAAATCGATGTAAGACCGCGAGAGGAATATCTCGCCTCTCACTTAACCGCCAGTACGCGCGCACCGAGAATGCACTCGCCAATCCAATGTTTATATAAACTCTTTATTGTATTGATTGTTACGACTGTTTTAAAATCGTAACGTTTTTTTAATGATGTCAAAGATCGTGAGCTTGGCTGATATTTTCGTAGGTATGTTTCGCGTTGCTGAGGCTATAGGGTAGGTATATATTGTTACGTCATAGGCAATGTATTAGTCAATCGATGACAGCGTCTAGGGTTCACAAACATTGAACAGCTGTGGTCTTTGTTCGTGGCTCGCCAGCGACTGGCGGCCAAGAGAGCGGCTGCGGGCAACACCACCAGTCAGTAGCACACCAGCCTCCGGATCGGCTCCACGCTCATCATTTTCGTGACAGTAACTTACTGATCCTATCGAAGTAGGATAATTATTATCTGTGCAGTGTCTGTGAATTTGTTTGTGCATCGTGCGAGTTTCAGGTAATTTAATGTAATTGGGATTTGAAAGAAAATAGGAAACAAAGACGATCATTTGTTTTGTGTGTTCGGTGTCAAAAATAACAGTAATCAAATCCCTTCAAATTTTGCTGGTTTCGTTTTTGCATTTCATCCATACTGACACTATCACTAAATCACCTTAACATATAATGTGATAATTACAAAAGGAAATCTATTTAACCAAAATAACTGTGACTAATATTTAGGAGATTTAACTGAGGTGACAGCGGGAATGTTTTCTTATCAAATTAAATATTGACACGTTTTTATTAGGCAATGAATCCTGCAATGATTGTTTTTAGACAATGTCTCTCGAATACCTATAAAAACAACTCGTTCTAAACTTGTTTTCTTACAGACTATAGGTACGCGTATTATTTATCCGAAAATGCAACAACACATTTTAGTCATTTGAATAAATTTTGAATGCCTTTTACAGCTTATACAGCCAGCATCAAATAGATTGTGACGGTCAAATTAGCCAAATGTAGAGTCACAGTCAATGGCTGCAATAATACCTACCTATACCTATGTTACTCTTCGAAGGCCGCAAATATATGTGAAACCCTCTTATGGTTCTACAAATGAAATCGTGTCAGATATTTTTGCGGCCTTCGTTGTGTAACATATTATTGCAGTTGACTGTACAATATATTTGTAAGGATGTGATCCGGCACTAGCCGTCACTACATAACTGGACTGTACCTAAGTATGTAGGCAACACTGAAAGTTCTTAGAAAAGGCCACTTAGAGATCATATAACAAAAGAGGAATATAATTTATAAAGCTATAATTTTATAATTTTTTTGAGGTCGTTACTTGTGTTTCCGGAATGCTGGCAATTTGGAAATTGTACGTCGAGCGTTATTCCGATTTCGACCCAAGATTTTTTTGGTGTCACTATTTAAAAAGATTTGTGGTCTCAGCCAACAACAGACAATTGGCTTCAGTTATATTTTCATAACCTCGTAAGCCCCAATGTTCATCAGAATATTCACTCTGTTTCAATCTAATTTGATCCTTACACTAACTGAATTAAGTAGCATTTCTTTTTTTTTTCATTGTTTTCTAAAACAAACGAAAGTTACCCTAATCCTCTATACAATAAGGTTCAAATAAAAAATAGGGAAACTGCATGGTGGGCCTTACGAGGATAATGAAGCCTAGTTCTCGCTCGTACGTCTGTTTGTTTTTAAAATTTCAAATTTAATCCCTTTGTAGTTCTTTAACGGATGATCTTAAAGAAGCATGTCATACAAGAGCGACGTCAAAAGTTTAGATACATCGCAGTTAATAAAAAATACTGAAAAAAATTCTATATCAGCAGTTTCTGACATCCCTCAGTATTCACATGACACTGTTAAAAATTCTTGCATAAATATTTATGCATAAAAAAAACTTTAATCCTGATGGGTACCTCATGAATTTTATACAAAACCTTCCAGGACCTAAAATCGCCATACAAAAAAGGCTTGAAGGATATAACCAAACGGAGTAGCCATTAACAGGCGTTCCCCTCTGTCAAAACTCTATGACCAATGGTCATACACATTGTATGGACTGACGTTTATCTGACATGGCTATTTTTACGTTACGTATATATTTTGATGTGAAACTATACAGTGACGGCCTCATTACTTCACCTTTTTCTATTCTAACAGTTTCAGTTTGCCCGTCGTATATTATACCCACACAAAATGATGACCTTTTCTTTTGGCAATAGTCTTGTACAGTTCGTTTTGATAGTTCGTATCATAGTGTCTGTTTTCTGTACATCAGGGTGCGTAGACAAGATGCCAATCGTTTACGCTCCGTAGCAACGGAACGCAACTGTCTCCGTCGCACTAATATGGAAGAGTGATAGAGAAAGATAACTACGCTACGCTACGAAGCGTTAACGATTGGCATCTTGTCAACGCACCCAGAGGGCCTAGTCAAGGTGACAATCGTTGATAGAAAACGCCAATCGAAACTTAAATAAAATTATGTATGGAAATAGTCACGTGACTTTTCGTGGCAGCTGTCATCCCGATAGGTACATTTTTTCTTTTCTTTCGGCGTTTGTCGACGTACTATTGTCATTTTGGCTTGTCAGCCAGTAATGACAGAAGGCTGGGCAGCCGTGGGGCAGCCGCATCCGCAATAATCACGGTCTAAATTGCCTGTTGGGAGTACAAACCTTAATTCATCTGAGACTGCTATTACGTTAGTCACTCTTCCGCATCCCTGCTGTGGAGTCTGTGTAGTGTCGCACCCCACCTTGTGGGGTGGTCGTTCGCCGTCATTGTGTGGACGGCTGTGTGATCTGTTGTAGGCCAGCTTTATCGCTACCAGCCGCGGCCGTTATCCAACCCCACGACCCTTACCGCCTGGGGATACCGTTTGAGCGGGGCCAGGTTTCGGGGCCGCAGTGAACGCGACCGGCAGCTTAGGCTGGCGTGTGCGTCGTGCCTATCTGTTGGCGTCATCCGATGTGTGTTGTGTCGGTTATTACGTTACGCCTCGCTTTATAGAAGACATTTGCTCCCCTCTCTATCAACAGAGGTGCCGTTTTTTACAAAAACGAATAAAATAACGATTTTCATTATGTGTTAAATTCTCATAAAATTTTAGCTAAAGCAACGAAGTATTTATATAACATTTTAACCGCAGCGTGGAAGCCATAAACACAAATGTCGAAAGAAGTTTACAAAAGAATATTTTTCTAGATGAAGCAGCTGTAACTAATAATAACAGCAGCTGTAACTTATAATGTTTTTTCAAGTCACGAACCAGAACTACTAGAATTAAACACAAGTCTAGATCAAAGTATAAAATATAATTTCGTAGTTAGGTACAGCATGATAGTTAACTATAAATAATAAATATTTCCATAGGTTCTTAGTATGTATATTTATTGATTAAATTCATTTTATACGTTCATACATTTGAAGTCATTCTATACTTTATATATAAGTAGTTTTTTTAGTGTACGCAGGTAGTGACGGCATATATTAACTACTATACCTACTCGTACTAGAGAATAATTAATGATAAGTTATACTGGTTATACATCCTTGACCAAAGTTCTCTAAACTGGTGACCCCAACTAAACATGATAATTTCAAGGCAAGATGTATTTATCCTCAAATAACTTGTCGGATAGCTATTTAAATACACATAAGTCTTCGCAAGTTCGTCATCTGCCTTTTCAGATGAAGCAATTAGGGAAGGATGGGAAGCTTTAGGAAAAATAAACAGAAAAGAGAAAAGGTACACTAGGTCAAGTGAGTTACCGATGCGATGGATCGCTCAGTGACAAATGAGTCAAATGCCGAAATGTATGTAACTACTACGAGCAACAACATCTATTACGCCGGATAACACTAGCATTTTTCGTCAATACTCTGCAGAGTTGAACGATTGATAAGATTTTCGCACATGTAAAGTATAAAACGGTAAGGTATTATTCTGTAGGAGTCTATTATAAATATGCTCCATTTGACTAGCGATTGACCCGTTTCTCACTTTATTGAGTGGCGGCAAGACCTAAAATGACCCGGCCTACAAGAATACAGATGTCATACGATTGAGAGGCTTTATAGGTTTACTGAGCCATGCTTGTAATCAATTAGGGGTTGCTAAGCTACCTACACACAGAAATAACCACGCCATATAGGCGACATGACAAAACTTCCGTGAGACACAGACATATTAAATATATTAATAACGGGTCACTCACGTGTTTTAAGTAGAAAACGCTCGACATGTTCACACACACGACACACCCACGACCACAACACGTCACGAACACGTGAGTGACCCGTTATTAATATATTTAATATGACATGACAAAGTTTCAAACCGTGCTTAAACCACTGTACTGCCATTATCGTATGCTGCCAGTATTGCTACCATTAATAACGGTCAGTTGCTATTTTCGGCTTCAAATTGGGGCATTGCAACTTTATTTTAAGTAGGTACGAAGCTGCAGCGAAAACTTAACATAGGGAACTTTATTTTACGGACATTGCAATATCTGTTTCTTGTAGCTTAATATTTATTTAACAAATATTTCGAAGTGTGAACCAAATGATTACCTACATTAAGATTACCAATATGTACCAGTAAAGGCCAAATGGATTTTTAATTTGGAAAGTATGTAAAGTAGTAGCCAAATATTAAGAGCCAAGAATATCGCGTAGCCGATTTTGAACCGCACCATATGATACACAATAGACATGACGTAACTTAACTTTATGTTTATACCGACATACGCAAGCCTAATTAAAGGATGACTCACGTTAGACCGGCCCGGGGCCGGGCCGGGGCGTCCGACACTTTAATTTCTAAGACGGGTGATTCAAAGCGTTCGAATGATATGATGAGAGATGAGATGGAGCAGGAATCCTGTACTCTAAATTATATTGAATATCCCTCAAGATATTATTAATTTAAAACTTTCGCATTTTGAACACATATTAAATCGGGTCTACCGCGAATTTATTTTGTTACCTTTGTTTTTGTTGTTTTGTTTGTGTTTCGGCAACTTGGGGACCAGTGATCCAAAGCCAAGGGATCTATCTTCGGATGTGTGCGCGGATGTTGTGTGTTGCGTGTCGGACTATTGACAATAATTAACATTTATGTGTAGTGGGTGGTTTGAGAATGTGATGTCTACCCCAAACTTTAAATACACTTTTCGTCGGGTAGTCACACAAATCTCTGTTTTGACATTTTGCTGGGACATCAGTTAGCCTTAGCCGCGACCACGACCAGTGAAACCCGTGTCGAAACGTCGGTAAATAAAGGTAACAAAATAAATTCGCGATAGATCCGATTTTAAATGTGATTTAATATATATTATATTTTTTATAACTTTCACTGTTTCCTCCATGTCCTATTGTTTACGACGAAATAAAATATCTTACTTTTATTTAGTACTCCCATGTACTAGCTATTCAGACACGTGCAGTCTCATCACTATTCTTTGTACATTTTGGCCTATAATGTAACTGGATTTGTCTTATTCTCGAAGCACTTAAGTTGATCCCGTCCACGTCTTCCTTAACGGTGTTGTCAGTCGGAAGTTTATTGCTAGGCTTTAAAAACTTCTCAGCGTCTGTCTGCATTCTTAACTTTGTAAATCTGCTAAAACAATTTACCTACTTTACTGTCTTCATTATCCACACGTGTATTTTTCAAAGAAATTGCTATAAAGATAAGCTTGACGTAATGCGATTACATATTCAACGGAATCCTAAGTAGAATGTTATTGACGTATTTGACGTAATATCTGTGTTATCTCGTAAATCATCATAAGAATTCCCGAACATAGTACATTCGCCTCCTAAGATTACGATTGACAACGTCCAAAAACTTGACAGTTTCCGAGATGAAGCTCGGTGATTTATTGATTGTTTCTAGGAACCAATATTTCATCGGTTTTTTGTTAAATTCTTCGTTTTGGTGTTTGTGGATTGAGAGGGACATGGCAACAACAAGTACTACATGAAATAAAGCCTGACAAGATTCTATTTGGCCTTAAATTTTGGCCTTATGATAGTGTCACTACACACAGTTTACATTATAGCTATAATTTACATATTTCATGTATAGTCAAATAAAATGTCAGTACGACGAGCCAAGTTAACGACCATTTTTAAATATTGCTTATTCGTATACTACGCAATCCTTCATCTTATTTTGATGTAAATATTTTATTGTATTCAAAATTATTTATCTTATGCATCTTAAGGAATTTTCATTGGGTATTTTTGTAGCAAAATCGTTTATAATTGCGAAATATTTTCTACTTGTTTACATCCGTAACATTCGATGTCTTTCAACCTACACAAATTATTATTTTTGCCAGTAAAATAGTCTAGGCAGGCTTTACTATCTTTTATAAAATTTGTAAATAAATTTACAATTTTTAACATGTCATAATTGATAATCAATCATTGATAAACGATATATACTATATAGGCTTCAATACCTACTCTAAAAGTGAAATTTGACTGCGGTACTTTAAAAAGTATTTTGATTGACACATTTGCTACTAATAAATAAATAGTTGCTTCCTTAGAACAAATGATTGTCATCACCAAATAGTTTCAAAAAGGGAAACAGTGTCTTTCAAGGCAGTGTAAGCTTATATACGGGTCTAATACGTCACAAAACCGTACGATAAGCAAAACTCAGACAGCAACTGACTAGTCTTCAGAATGGCTTTACATTTTCACCATACTTTTCTTTTCTGATAATGTGCTACATATCACATGATATTTCTTAGGTAAGCAGAAAAATGATATGGTCGCTCTTATGTTCTTAAAGACGCGATATCATATATCATAGATATGTAAACTCAAAATCATACGCTTGCTTACGAAATGTTTGCTGCTTCGGGAACTCTTCATTTTATTTAGTGCCTTCTCGGTGGCAATGTCAAAATGATCAGCTTTGTTTGCTACTGTGTAAAGTAAGTCTTGCCTTTTTTACTCATCCCCAAAAATGTACGGTACGTAGATAAAATACGAGTATAATGACGTTAACTTTTACCGTATTATTACCGTATAATTTACTTACAAAAAAAAACCGGACAAGTGCCAGTCGGTCTCTCCCACTGTACTTTTTAGTATTTGTTGTTATAGCGGCAACAGCTAGTACATCATATGTGCCATTCTCAACCAAAAGGGTACTTATTGTCGCTTGTCAATAAGGTGCTATTTCCATAAAGATTGAATTTGAAATCAACCTTATCGACAGCCGATAATGTGGTACCTTTTAGTTGAAAACGTCACATATGTAAAAAAATTAACTGTCTAGCAGCTAACACGGTTTATGAGATACAGCCTGGTGACAGACAGACGGACAGACGGACAGACAGACGGATAGTGGAGTCTTAGTAATAGGGTCCCGTTTTTACTCATTGGGTACGGAACCCTAAAAAAAAGAATTTGCAAGAGATTGCGCACACGCGGAAAAAATGTCAGATGAGTTCTAAATAGAAAGCTAGAGTCAGTGCAAGCACCGTTTGTTTGCGTGCACAACTGCACACAAATACGTTATGAATGTTATGATTGTATAAATAATTAACGCTATCTCAATGCCAATTTAGCTCAATTAACTACATATTGAATTTAAGAATTTTAAATATTTGGCAGTGTGTATTGTAATAGAACACTTTCTAATAAAGATTCCATGGCTTCATTTTTTTTCCTTTTACGATATAGCAGCCAGCGTCATGTCGAAAATCGAGGGAATTTAGACAGAAAAAAATATATTTTCTATAATTATGACACAACCAGTTTGTCAGTAGAAAAATGCGGACAAAGTGGGCGAGCCAAAGTATACATTCAATTGAATGATTTGAAGGATTTTACATGTAATAATAGTCTTCATTACAGACATGTAAGTTGCGGACAGTTTTCAAAAAGTCGGAAAAGTTTTCGGGAATTCCAGGAAAATATCACAAGAAATAAAAGAAACTTTCATTTTGGAAATTGATAGTTTCGATCCCCGAAGTTTCTGTGGGAATTTTGAACTTTTGGAAACAGCACATCTGTAGTCTCCATGTTCCTTTTGCTTTTTTATAATGATACCTATATTTCTTTCTTGAAAAAATATTTGATTTTTGGCTTACTCATCCACCAGTTTCTTAAAAGTGGGCCAATGCATTCACGCCTGCCGCTTAGCCGGGAAACAGACGAACATATGAGTTTCCGTCACGATCACTCGGAGTTCGACTAAACACTCAACCACGATATGCCCTCACGCAGTGTGGCTGAGACGGGATCGCTAGGTATTCAACCTCGCCTGCCTGCTGCTCCCTACTGATGGTAGCCTGCAGTGCGACACTAAAACGCTTGCCTTCCTCACCCTCTTGGAGCAGTGATTCTCAAGATTCACCCACTTAGCTTAGGTCGCCTTTCTTATTCTGCATTATTTATAGTCTGCTTCGCAGCCGTCGAGAGGCACAGGGCCGCCGTGCCGCCTTGGCAAACCGGTCACGGTTGTCGTTGGTGCTCGAAGATGATCCCCTGAGCGGATCAACCGGTGGGTAAGCGTCATATCTCTACCAGTAGAAACCTCAGAGGTTTCTACATTTACGTTAAGTAATGTAATATCATAGAATTTATATAATATTTTTTTATCACTTAATTTACCATCATGTTCACTTCATTAGCTGTGCCCATTTAAATGTTAAAATTGGACACCGCAAATAAAGGTTGTCGTTAAGACGACAACTAAAGCTCCAAATCATTTTGGGATTCTCAGTCTAATGAAAATTTATTCGACCTTAACCCAAAAAGGGCCTAAACTTTACAAACAGCAAGCTTCCTTACCCACTTGAGACTTCCGCCGACGTAAACAGCCTCGTTTGTCATTAACTTATTGTTTTGTCGAACGAAAACAACTTTGTTTTGCCTACTATTGCACGGAATACTAAACGATTAGTCCAAGTTTAACTCTACTTTGACGTGAAAACGGCTTAATGGAAATATATTTTCAAGAAACAAGAATACAATAGTTTATTCGTGATAAACTTAAATTATAGGTACATACAAAAGTATAACTAAAAACTACAAGCATACATGAAATAGGTAGAAGTTAAAGTTTACCACGAAATCGTCTCGCCTCAGCATAATACTGATCCGAAAGTCAGCGCTGATCTTCCGGCGGACTATTTGTGGGCCACGATCGCAGCCGTACGACGGCCCTACCATAAGCTGAACGCAGCCTTTGTAGCGGCGACCAGCGCCATCTTGTTAGTAGTTGACAATGACATTATTGACAATAATAAATGGCCATGCCGTACAACGAGATCAAAATTGATTTAAAAATCTTTCAAGGCCTGTGCACACCGGGTGCGTGTGCGTAGACGTGCACGGGCACGTTGTAATATGTTCCTTATGAGAGACGACACGACACACCGCTTGCCTGACGTGTGCGTGCTCGGCTTCCAACAGTCCCAACATTTCAGCGCACGCGCACGTACATTTTTGTAATTTCGTACTTATTTGTCATGAATTCATGACTAATGGCTTTATTCAAATATTCATGAACGCGTTACTGGCCTGAATTAGCTATATGAATCGTTTGTCTTTATCTGTCATTTTGACAAATTAGTATTTGTAAAAGATGGATAAAACATAATTTTTAATACAGTTGCTCAAAAAGTGCTACTTTACGTAGCTGTTTAGCGTGTGGAAAGTTGGTTTTCGCGAACAAGTGCTTTTTACTTTTCCAATTTTTTTAAATTTATTCTTGTTCCAATTCATGACTACTTATTGATGAGTGTTAATATTAGTTTCCTTTAAACGTCGTAATCAACATAAAAACCTACTATTAATGTAAGAATACGAAAAATATTATTATTATTCAGAGCCCACTGTGTCCCACTGCTGGGCAAAGGCCTCCCCCCTCTTTTTCCACTCGTCTCTGTTTAATGCTATATCCGGCCAGCCTGTCAAGAAGGAGTCCAAGTTATCCCGCCATCGCCGACGAGGTCTGCCGGATCCCCGGTTAGACTCGTGGGGCTCCCACTCCGTGGTTAACTTGGCCCACAAGTCATCCGGCATTCGGCAGACATGACCAGCCCAGTCCCATTTCAACTTGGCCGCTTTCCGAGCTACGTCTATTATTTGAGTCTTAGAGCGCAGCGTGGTGTTTCGGACTCGATCTCTTAATTTTACACCTAATATGCTGCGCTCCATAGCTCTCTGGCAAACCCCGAGTTTGGACTTCTGAGCTTCCGTCAAGGACCAGGTCTGAGCACCGTAGGTGAGAACTGGAAGTACGCACATGTCCATAAGCCTACGCTTGAGTGACAGAGGTAGGTCTCCCTTCATCAGGTGTTTCATTGACCAATAGCTCTTCCAGGCGTTTTCGGTGTGTCTTTGGACTTCTTTGTCCTGCCGCGCCTGGAAAGAGACTATTTGGCCAAGATAAAGGTATTCTTGGACATATGCGATGTGTTCTCCGTTTATCTCAATCCTACGTTTTGTGCTGTTAGTCATGACCTTGGTTTTTGACATATTCATCTTCAGTCCAACCTCGAGGCTTGCGTTGCTAAGGTCTTCTAGCATGTGACTTAACTCGGATGAAGTTGAGGAAAACAAGACTATGTCGTCGGCGAAGCGAAGGTTAGCCAGGCTCCTTTCCCCGCCAATCAAGCCCCTCTCTCCCCAAAGCGGCGCAAGTTTTTGGAACACGTGCTCTAAAGTGCTGGTGAAGAGCTTCGGCGATAGCGGATCTCCTTGTTTAACTCCTCTTTGTACATCGAAGGACGGGCCAGAAGACTGAAGTTTTATGGCGGCTGTGCTGTTGGAGTAAATGGTTTTTAAAAGTTTTATGTAGTTCGGTGCTATTTCTTGGTGTTGTAGAGCTTCAAATATGGAATGATGCGATATACTATCGAATGCCTTCGAGTAGTCGATGAAGGCGAGGTAAAGGGGGAGATTGTGCTCTGTGCATTTTTCGATCACTTGATTTAGTGCATGCAGATGGTCAGTGGTAGACAAGCCGGGGCGGAATCCAGCTTGCTCGGGGGGTTGATGGAGATCGAGCTGTCCTGAGATGCGGTTCTCTATGATTTTTATAAAAGTTTTGTAGAGATGGGATACAAGGCTGATAGGGCGGTAGTTACCTATATCAGCCTTGTCTCCCTTTTTATGCAGCAGTATTATATTTGAATGACACATTTGTTTAGGAAATGTGTAGGTCTTTATAATGTTATTAAAAAGTGTTTGTATGTAGGGGATAAGTGATTGCTCTCCAACTCTCAAAGCTTCTGTAGTGACCCCATCCTCACCTGCGCTCTTGCTGTACTTCATTTTCTTAAGTGCTATGCGCACTTCGTGTTCAGTGATGGATGGGATGGTGTTAAAGCTTTCATCTCCGGTTGGTTGCTCGTGAGTCCGAAAAGGGTCAGAGTAGAGAGTTTCATAGTATTTACGAAAAATATACATATTTTATATTTTATTACTTACCTCTTCATCATTATAACACGTCATTTTTTTTTATTGAATATTGAATAATGGAACGGAACGCCTGTCAAAGAAGAGGCGTTTTTTTCTTTCTGCTTTAAGTTTCCAAAGGCAACATTCGATATTGTTTTTATAAATGTACGATACACAAATAATCGTAATTAACGATATTTGGGTAATAATAGTACAATGTTTTATATTTACAATTGTTTCTGTCTTATAGAACATGCATTTAAAAAAAAACTTTCATTGGAGTGGGTTCAATAATAATAACACCCAGCTGAAAAACAGCTCTTTATAATGTCAATGTCAATGATGTCACAGAATTAATAATATAAAAGTTTCGAATTCCTTACTTGTTGTTTTTCTTATTTTTTCGCAACTGTATTAAAAAACGTCGTTCGATACACGTGCGGAAATGTCAATCTTCACTCGTCCCGAGTCTTGCCAAGATATCTCGGTACTCGTGAGGTAATGACATACTTTCCGCACTAGCATCGAAATGTACTATTAACTAAATCAGGTCCGTAAACGTAATAGTACATTTTACAACTAGTGTGAAAAGACATTTCACACGTGTTGTAAACGACGTTTTTTAATACAATTGCGAAAAAATAATAAATTAATATATCATTAGTAGAATCATACCACCAAACCAAACCAAAACCAAAAGTACCTATACAGCTAAGATACGCGAGCTGCCGCAGCCCGCGATACCTGGATACTCGTGCGCGCCCCGGCCGCGGCCGCCGCGGGCCCGGCGCGGGTTGGTCAACGACACCTCCTCATAACTCATGAGGCCCTGGTACCTGCTCCGCGCTAAATTCAATTTTAACTGCGTTTCGAAAGTATAGTTTGGAACTAAAAAGTAAAAAGCACTAGTTCGAGAAATTGAGCTTCTCGCACGCTACGCAGCCACAAAAAGTACCACTTTTCATTAAGACCATGCAACATTAATATTAAATCACATTTACAACCGGGTCTAACGCGAATTTGTTTTATTACCTTTATTTACCACACACTTTTCGCCGGGTAGTTACAGAAATCTCTGTTTTTGACATTTTGCTGGGAAATCAGTTAGTCGCGACGTGAAATTAGTACGTTAGTAAAATTCTACTTTATTTCTAGTACTTAGTTTATAGTCTGGGCAAAAAAAAGTGTTAGATTTTGCCGTCACAGTCCATACACCTGCGATAGATGAAAATGTTTGATATTGGCGTCACAGACCATACACCTGCGATAGATGCAAATGTTTGATTTTGGCATCACAGACCATACACCTGCGATAGATGCAAATGTTTGATATTGGCGTCAAAGACCATGGAGTGCGGATTTTTTTTCTTATAAATTAGTATTATGTCAATATACCCAATATGGGTTTAGGTCAGTCACTCTATTTCGATTCTTGCAGTGACGAAATGTATATAGACGAAGTTCTTAGTACATTTTTGACTTCAAAAAACGGTCCACATGACTGACTCTTATCTGACACGGATCACTGACAGTTGTCCCTTATTCTCTTCTCCATTAATATCCCCGCCCGCAACTTTGAATATTACCCAATA
The DNA here is from genome assembly GCF_947568885.1 of Cydia strobilella. Classification (NCBI taxonomy): domain Eukaryota; kingdom Metazoa; phylum Arthropoda; class Insecta; order Lepidoptera; family Tortricidae; genus Cydia; species Cydia strobilella. The sequence continues at coordinate 29,843,495 of NC_086041.1, read as the reverse complement.
CACAATGAGGTTGGCCGGTCGAAGTATTTAGCAGATGGCGCCAGCACAGCTTGCCCTGTTAATCCCTAGAATTGTGTCAAATTTTTGTTTTTTTAATGGAATTTTATGGCCTGGATACCAGCTAGGGATTGCAAATCGGATTGATTTTCAGCCGGCCGGCCGTATTACCGGATCCGCTGGACGGGATTGCAATCCCTAATGCGAGCTCTTTATGCCAAATCTTAAAGAAAAAGGGGCAAGCTATGACGGCGCCATTTATGCAAACCTTTGACAGTTGCCAACCCCATTTCCTGCTATTTTTTGACGTTGTTAAGCTGCGCGCAGTACAGTCGAGTCGCTTCGCTTACGGCCTGCGACATAATACACGTGGGGTAATTTTTGAGCTTAGTCAGACTTTTAGTTATTCTAGTTACCAAACGGAACTAGTTATACCTGCCGTGGAATAATTTAGCCCCGCCAGCTTACGTAAGGTCCCAATCTTGAACGTCACTGGGAAGGTTACGGCTGAGGTTAAGCTTGATCCATTAAGATCGAGTAGAATCGTTTACATAAGTATTTTGACTTTCGACGGAAATAAAAACTATGATGATGTCGACTACGAAAATAATAGTCGTTTTGGTAACAAAGCTGGTGTATGGAGTGAGCACTCTATGCTTACCTACTTATTTCTCTATGATATTATTCACAGTTTATCTGGCCGTACGTACGTAATCACTAATCAGTATTAAATTAAGATAGGTAAGATATTTTAAACTTCGATTGCCGCAAAAAATATTTTGTATGGAACCTTACTTGATCCGTTTTCATTGCTCTAGTGTATAGGTAGGTAGTGTAATGGTTACGCAAATAGCCACGGAAGCGAAGTTATTGTCCATTGGAAAGCGCGTCCATTCACTTTAGTGCTATTTTGGCCACGTCTTTATCGCGTCACGAGTCTATATGCTGAAAAAAGTAGGCGGAAGAGAGACAAATATATTAACAATAAAGATGGCGCAATGTTTCAAGACCTATGTTTTATTTTAATTATTGCTCTGAAAAAACGATCGGTTGCGTCCAAAATGCCTTAACAAATGTTATGGAACTGAATAATGATAAGATTGAGTGAGTCTTTTAATTAGATAAACTTAATTTATTATTTATTTGTCCAAGTCGTAGTAAAAATTACTAGGCACAGACGAAATGATATCAATCAATGTCGCAAAATCTTTGATATGCAACATTACTCCTTTTTTCTATAAGGAACTTTTGAACATATAAACATCGGTTGAAAGGTTTTACCTTTTTTAATGGATGACAAACTCTGTAACATACTGTACCTACTGTGCGCCCAATAGAGGAGGCGTGAGTGAATATTTGTTCGTGTCAAAAATCGTAAATGATAGAGAGTGATCCTTCTGTACTTTATAGTCTGTGGATTCGTTCTATTTTACACTGTTAAAAAAGATTTCACCAAATAGTCGATTACCTTGTTCTTGGAATAGAAATTCCATCATTTGTATAGATAGGTATGAGTATTGAAGCATTTTATCTTATGCAGATGGAGTTATATATATACACTGTTACATATTTTAGTATTGCATATGTAACAGAGTTGGGCAACAAGTCATTGAATTACTAATTAACAATTGCAATTATAATTAGCAATTGAAATTAAAAGTTTCAATTACATATAAAAAGTAATTGCGTTTTCAATTTACAATTGCAATTGCAAAATGTAATTGTTAATTAAATTTTTGATTACATTTTGAAATTAAATACTCTATTGAATTTCAAATTACTTTTATTGAATACAAGTTAACATTTATTTTTATTTCCAAAATCATATTAAAATTAAGAATGAGCTTTTAATTGGATTAACCTTACAATGTATGACTTTTTATACTTAAAAAAATGAAAATGAGTATTTTTGCAAAATTTGGTACAAGGGGTAATAAAATAATAAATGAAAAACAGTTTTATGTTAGATTGTTAATGGGTTTTAGTTGATGTATAATACAGCAAGAGTTTGTAATAGGTACATGATTATTATTGAAATATTTTTTTCGCCTGCGTGTTATTATATTAGTCTTCGGGCAACATAAAGTAATTGAGTAATTTAATTATCAATTGATGTAATTGCAATCACAAATTACACAGCAAATTTAATTGCATATAATTAAATTTCATGCAATTGTATTACAAACAATTTAATTACATGCAATTCAATTAGTAATAAAATTACACAAGTAATTAATTGCGCCTAACACTGATATGTAATGCAAAGAAATCAAAGTTCAAAGTGTTTTTATTTGTGAGTATATGTCAAACTGATTACAGTGGCGGTAAATAAATATTTGTAGCACTATAACCTGCCTGATGGCGTACAAAAACTTGAATAATTTCCTTACATACTAACATATACCTGCATCATCTTTCACACATTTTATATGGCTCATATAAAATGTGTGAAAGATGATGCAGGTAAGGTGATTACGAAAGATGAAGCGATAAAAGAACGTTGGAAAGTCTACTTCTAAAGGTTGATGAATGAAGAAAATGAATGGGGCAGGGTGCTAGAGCACAGGCTGATAAATATGGGTGCAGTGAAAGAAATATGTATGGATGAAGTAAGAACGGCTGTGAGAAGTATGAAAAATGGAAAATCTGTAGGACCAGATGATATACCAGGAGAGGTATGGAAGTTATTGCGTGAGGATGGATGTATGTGGCTGACTTTATTCTTCAATAAGTTGTTGCATGAAGAAACAATCCCCGACGAATGGTGTGACATTTTGCTGGTGCCCATTTTTAAAAACAAAGGGGATGTACAGGAATGCAACAACTATAGAGGAATAAAGCTCATGTCACATAGCATGAAAATATGGGAAAAAGTGATAGAGAGACGCCTGAGAGATGAGAGTGATATAACACAAAACCAGTTCGGGTTTATGCCGGGGAGAGGTACAACAGACGCCATTTTTGCACTTCGCCAAATGTGCGAAAAATACAGACATGCCAAAAAGAACCTGCATATGGTGTTTGTTGACCTCGAAAAAGCATACGATCGAGTACCCCGAGAGGTTTTGTGGTGGGCTCTGAAAGAGAAATGCGTGCCTGGGAAGTATGTGGAGCTAATCCGGTCAATGTACAACCGATGTTGTACACGCGTCCGGTCAGCCGCTGGCACCACCGACAGGTTCAGTGTCACAGTAGGCTTGCACCAGGGATCGGCTTTAAGCCCTTACCTCTTCCTGCTAGTTATGGACGCTCTGTCGTCGGACATACAGGAGGAGGCACCTTGGTGTATGCTGTTTGCTGATGACATTGTGCTTGTAGGTGAAAACGAACTAGAGGTGCAGAGCAGACTTGAGAAATGGCGGCAAAAATTGGAGAATGTTGGCCTAAAGATCAGCAGATCTAAAACAGAACACATGTTCTGCGATTTTGGCGGTGTCTCCAGTTTTGCTGCCATAGATCTCGATAGCGTTACATTGCCGGTCTGCTCCGACTTCAAGTACCTCAATATTGACCGTGACGTGAAAAACCGGATTAGCACAGGATGGATGAAATGGCGACAGGTTACGGGAACCATTTGTGACGCCCGTATGCCCCTTCGGTTGAAGGGTAAAATTTATAAAACGATCATAAGACCTGTCGTCATGTATGGATCAGAGTGTTGGGCCCTAAAGGTGAGGGATGAAAAGAGATTGCATGTAGCGGAGATGAGAATGTTAAGGTGGATGTGTGACGTGACGAGAATGGATAGGATAAGGAATGAGTATATAAGAGGAAGCCTGAAAGTTGCACCCATAACAGAAAAAGTAAGGGCAAATCGCCTAGCATGGTACGGGCATGTGATGCGGAGGGATGAAAGTCATGTGACAAGAAAGGTATTAAGAATGAATGTGGAGGGAAGTACGAGGAGAGGAAAACCGAGGAAAAGGTGGATGGATTGTGTGAAAGATGATATGAAACTAACGCAAGTGAATGATGAGATGACGGGTGACAGAGATGTATGGAAGAAAAAGACATGCTGCGCCGACCCCAAGTGAATGGGACAAGGGCAAGCGAATGATGACTAACATGCGAAATAAATTTACATATCTATATAAATACCTAGTTATTATTAATATTAAATATATATATTTATAACTATTTTCTTTTTACAACTAATCGAACATATGTTCATTACTAGATTTTGTAAAATAAAAGTTCAACACAGGGTGTCCTTAGCCATTGGACAAAGCCGAAATGTACATATGCATTAGGATATTTAGAATCAGTATACAAAGTATCATAACAACCGGTGTAGCGGTTACGAAGAAATTAACAAATTACGATTTTTTACTTTGGATCTGTAGCTGTAATATTTTTGACAATACTGTGTGTATGCTTAAACTAATGCTTATGTAAATGAATATGAACGTATTTAATCTCGTAGTCAAGGGAAATCTTGCTCGCGCCACTTATCAAAATATTATTTCTGCTCTTGAGATAAGATTATAGTTGAATTAAGCCACTTCAGATTTCTATTAACACCTGGCGTTTAAACACCAAAAGTGTAATACAGTAATCACTGATAAGACGAGTGACACAATTGATATTTATTCGGAATATTTGAATGTCTGGTGGTCACTAATCAGTCAATTTACTTATATTTACACATTGTAAAATATTAGCCTTATCATTATTGCAGATATTTAAGTACATACACGCGAAATAATATATTTCTCCTGCTGCCGTTGTCAAGTAAGTATGTATATTTATTATGGCTATGCCCCAGACCATATGAGTAACACTGTAGAGATAGTATGGTCAGCAATGCCCCTTTATTGGTGGTCACATTAAATTATATTTTCTAGCGATGAACGACGAAGTCTTTGAGCTGAAGTAATTTACTTTCTATAAGTTTTTTTGAATACACTAATTTTAATCGAATCTAATTTAAAAATGTGTCAATTTAGGTATTTTTTTCAATTTTATCCATCGTTAAAATATCTTAAATATTATACATATTAGGTAAATTACCTAAGTTTGATTTTTATTCTTGCAACTCGCGGCACGTGCGACGTCTATTTATAGATATATATTTGTGGGTTCGAAGTGGAGATTAACACATAAAAATCAACACAAAACTACTACTGACGTAAATATGGTAGTGATAAAGGTATGCAAAAAAACCCATTTGTATAAAAAATCGTGGGTTAATCTTATGCAAATTATGTACATACCTAGTATACCTAACAAAACCTATCGTATATTTTAGTTATAATTGGCATGGCAGTCAATTGTTTCTATTTGTGCCCAGGTAGGAAATATATACCAGAATAAATAAAATCACTTTAGAACTTCAAGCAAAAAGGACATTAGTGATGTGCAATCAGTTGTGAAAAGTGATCCTAATGCACCGTGCTATAAGGTACATTTCACCGTATTATCAAAAGATGCACTTTTCAATAAAAGCGACACTATTTCGAGTCCGGTATTTCGGTTACACGGGTTGTCTGGTAGAGTTAACCCGATTCGACAGCTCTGTATCTGGAATCCAGATTCTGGATTCGGGTTTTAGATGGATTTTCTAAACAATACATCTGTAAAACCACCCAACTATAGTCCAATATTGCAAACTATGCTACAAAAGTTCGATGCGGTTTTATCTGGGCGTTTTAAAATATTTTGCCTCAGAACTGCGCCATTCAAGTAATAACCACACCTAGGCAAAGGTATTCGAGTTAGTGGGAATTTTTACTATTTTTAGTACTATAGTTGGGTGGTTTTCTGGTACAACTACAGCATCTGTCAGGCTTTAGTTTAACCAATTAGTGAAAACTTGGAACATGCCAACAAATTACGTAAGGTAAACCATTTTGTGACGTCGCTCGTCGAAAATTGAAACTAGAGATTGCATAAAGTTTGTTTTATAAAAATTAAGCGATAATGTATTTGTATCAGACCGCAATGAAAATGGAATTCGAAAGTACCGTTAGTACAACAGTAATTATAATTGTCTATGACGTTATCATTAATTACATTAATTAATTCATCAATTTATGATATGTCAATTAAAGTATTTAACACACAAAGAATACTACTTTTTCGGTGATGATACGATGATGTTAATGGTGTTATGAGTTTAATCGATAACTTAATAACTCGTAAATGAAATTCGTTTTTTTTTGTAGTTGTAGAATGTCATTGTACTGAAATACGTAATTTTATTTATCTGCATAGTAGACTATGCAAATTAAACTCATAACACCATTAATATCATTGTATCATCACCAAAAAAGTAGTATTCTTTGTGTGTTAAATACATTAATTGACATATCATAAATTTATGAATTAATTAATGTAATGTACCAAATATTGTCAATTTATTTCCATATATTACTTCTAAAACGACATTATATGCTATGCACAATCCCATTCTTATCGCGGTTTAATCTATCGCGGTATACCTAACGGCCCGGCCACGACATCGCGCGGCTGCGGCAGCGGCGAGCGGCGGCCATAGGTTGAAAAGAGACACAGCGATCGGACCTTTCGTTTCCACCTATGGCCGCCGCTCGCCGCTGCCGCCGCCGCGCGATGTCGTGGCCGGGCCGTAATACCACAAACGCGCAAAAGGGCTGGCCAGAAACAGTTTTAGCCCTAACGATAACGGCCCGGCCACGACCATAGGTGGGAACGAAAGGTCCGATCGCTGTGTCTCGCTCCAACCTATGGCCGCCGCTCGCCGCTGCCGCCGCCGCGCGATGTCGTGGCCGGGCCCGCCGGGCTGTAACGGAACTATAGTTTGTCACAAGCATAATCAGAGAGGTTCAAGTGGTGCCTGCAAAATAGACTTAACTGCCTACATTTGGAACTCATCCAAGCGCTCAGAATATGAGGGTTATGTACAAGTTACTGGCAGATGTAGCTAAGGAGGCCTCCAACAACGACATATTAACATGATGCAGTATATTTACTGGTATCAACATAATATTCCAACGCCTAAAGGTTATGTCTGAATAAATAACTAATTTTTAAAAAAAATAAACAATTTGATTGAAATACTGTTTTAAAAATAACAATTTAAAATAAACATAGATACGGTTAGATATAGTTGGTTTAGGATTTAGGTTAAGATTTTTGTAATAGTTAAGTAGATTTTAGTTTATTATGTACCTATCGCTGTTCCTTTTATCTTTTTATTTTAATAATTCATCTTAAATTACAACCGTGTTAGAGTTTTTGTAAAAACGGTTAACAACAGCTCAAGAATTTAAGAAGTGTTCACGGTTCATGTGAAAGTCTTGATCTGGACAAGACTTCTAATACCTATATTTAATTTTTAAACGTTTTATACTATTTTCGAGTAGCTCTGGCACTTTAAAATACATGAGCGGGAGAGATGGAGGCGATCACGAGGCGATGTTCGAAATTCGAATTTCGATATTTTACGATATTTTTGGTAGCCCTTTTGTACAACTTTATCTCTACAGACATCTAACGTTTTTTTTATAATTATTCATATTCCTAAACACACAGATTCACTCAAAGATCGACATATATCATATGATATATCTGTTAAGATATAATTTAGACTAAATATTATTTAAGTAACTATGTTGCTATGCCCTAACGGGTGCATGTTGTAACCTAAGATATAAATAAAACCTAATGTAAACACATGTATGCAATAAATGATATGACTATGACTATGATATGAGCTATTGAATGCTAGAATATCGATTAGGAAGTTGGTTGCGGTGTGTACGTATACGTACTGCTTTACCTACTTGTTATTATATACTTCAGGTTGGCTGGAAGCCCAACGGGTGTACAAGCGTGGTACAGCCTACACAAACCGCCCGCCGTTCGAACGCGAACCTTTGTGTGTGTACATATTATTACAATGGACCAAACACAATGGCTAACTTAGAAGAGATTACGATAATGGTGGAATTCGAATGTATTAAAGGATTTATTGTTTATGGGTTAATTAGGGTATGGATTCGGTTTGGATTAGGCAATTTATTTAGTAAATTCTACTTTTAGTTGTCACATCAAATTGGACACTTTGTGCCGTTTTGAGCTCTATTCTATTTATTTAAAGTACCTTAGTAGAAAGGTAAGAACTAGCCAGAACGTCAGTGAAAATGAGATAAGTTGCTTCTTAGTTCTTATTGCCAGACACCATCAATTTTAGCCAATGCTAGCTGAAAAGATCACGAAAATTGTCCTATAATATTTATTTATTTACTACGCCGTTACGAAATTGCTACAAAATTTACGAAGTTTTCTTATTGCCTCACTTCTGGTTCTTGGTAGGTGGTTTAGTTGGTAGTTATAGGGCAATAAACACCCAGACACCGTCTCATATGATCTAATCGACATCTTAGATTAGAACGAAACCATCAACAAGTAAAGAATACGTCAATAAGTAAGTAATATAATACTATAGCCCTCGCCTCGGCAAACGTGCTTTGTCTTTCGCAAAAAACATCGATAACTTTAGATGGGTGACCTTAATCTTGAATTCAAGTGTTTAGGTGGATTATTGCATGCAAGTCGTGTGTTTTAGATTCTGGTTTTAAATAATTATTTTCCATGACGTTGGACATAATTGAGTTCTTATTAAATCACAGTTAGAAACGGGTCTATCGCGAATTTATTTTGTTACCTTTATTTAAATGTTATAATTGAGTTCTGTTCCTCAATCAGCCCGTCCATATATATATTAAAAGGAAAATAGAAAATACTTAAGTTAATACTACAATCACTTCTTGTATAAGCGTCGAAAATGGAAAAGCTTTTTGTCGCTACAGCGTGTTCGTCACATTATTAATCTGTCTGTCAGTCAACGTGGCGAATTCCACTTTGATTGGAAGTTTTTGCGAGCCGTTCTTTTCCCGTTGGTATTTATGAAGTAATGTTTCACTGTAGGTGAAATGTTCTGTCTATTTCTGGTGTCTGGTGTATTTGAAATGTTCCGTCTAATTCTGGTCAGCAGATCCTGACCCGATGACTACGGGATCTACGAAAAGGAAAAAAAAATCCAATCTGTCCAGCCGTCTTCGAAAATCGGGGAAACATAAAACAAAACAATTTTAAAAAGAGCAAATTATATCATGATGAAATTGAGAACCTCCTCCGTCGAAATTTATAAATTCGTTAAAATTGTGCAATTCGAATGTCGCCTCTTGTCGCTATAGCGTGCTCGTCTCAAAACGAGACTGCTGTCAGTCAGTCAACATGGCTGATTCTACTTTGATTGGACAGCTTGACGTTTTTGCGGGCCAAATAACAAGGTTAGTCTTCTTTCTGTAGGTTTTTATTCGGCAGTGTTTTGTTCCATGTATGTTTGATTTTATAAATACGTGGTCATTACATCATGGTAAAAATTATCACGCTGGAAAAAGAAAGCGAAGATAATTTTGTACAGCTTTATTGATCCTCCAATCTTAATTATTATTAAAACATTAACGAGCTTCTTTTTCATGAAAAAGAAACTAGTTGATGTCTCTTGTTCTATTCTTTGGTTTTGTTATAGTTCACTAAAGCGTTTCGAAATGAAGTCATTACAGTTGAGCCGAGAGCTCATAGTAAAAAATATGCGATTATAGATTTGGTATACAAAGTCTCAATTCAAACATTAAAGTCGACGAGTATACAAATATATTTTTTGACGGTAACTTGTTATTACTCGTAGATTACAAATGCAAATTTTAGAAACAATTTCTCCTTATACGTTGATAACACATAAATCCTGTTATCAGTTACAATCATGTAGTATCAGTATCAGCAGCTGTTCCATTCATTCGTTATCACATATCAGTCGTTAACATCAATCAACTCAATGCAACTTTTATCCCTTATTGGTTTGTTATCTTCAGTGCTTGTAATTAAATTATGATTAATTTTATGTAATATCAGAGTTTAGTTACATAATGATTTATTGTTCTCTGGAATAGTAAACTGATTGTAAAATGTATGTATAAATATTATTTATGACTACTATTACATGAATAATATTACAGGGTTATCTTTAAGATATAATACTCGTATTTAAATATCTGAAATTAAAATTATTCAGAGGGCTTATAAATTAAAACTATTAGTTTCAACTGGAAATCAATAAGCCTTGGCATACTAATTGATTGTAATACCTACTTGTAATCGTCATTCAGCCCAGACTAGGTCATAACAACGAAAGGCTTATGACAATGACAACTCAACTTCATTACGCTCGTCATTTCTAAGGTGCCGTAGCAATTCTCGTTTCAAACTGAAACTGGTTATGTTATAATGTTAAATGTTTTCATTTTTAAGACGTACAGTAGAAATAGTTCTACTAACTACCTGTCAATCTATAAAATCTAATCGCAATGATTAAGGGATATTTGAAATTAATTGCACACTTGCATGACACCAATTCTACATGGCTTTCTATGAACGATAATAAGATAGATACAGTTTTAGTAACAAAGTACCTACTGATTTTAATCGTCACGATTTTTGTACATTGTAGATGTAGTGTATAATTATTTTCCATCGTATTTTCACGGAAACGAACGTGTCTTATTATTTCAGTCAGTCTCGGTACACAAAGTATTGAGGTTAACTGAAGTAGCATGACAAATACGAACGTTTCCGAGAAAATAAGGAAAACAATTATGCACTACATCTGTAACAGAGGACTTAATAGAGAAGGTATAAGATAATCCTAATATAACAATATCTCCAATGTGTCGACCCAGAGACGTTCGCGAGTCTTTCTCCGGGGCCGAAATGTTCTCAGTTCTTCCGTTCTTAGTTGCTCAGTTCTTTCAAATTTATTTTAAACGCAAGTGAGTCCCGAGAGACATGCAAGGCAGTTAATAATAATAAACAATTATTAACAGACAACATACAACAGAACAGATACATAAATTATAACCAATAGACCCAATCAAATAGATCACATCCAATCAAAACATCGACGGGACTTCTGTTCATTCGTGGCGAATTGGCGATGTGAACTTGATTGACGTCACCGCTCGATAAACAATGCCAACCACGATCGTGGGCGGCCAACCATTCCGCAACAGAAGCATCGGAACTTAGAATATCTAAGTTATTCCACGGAAATTAAATTGAAATTTTAATAAAGTTAGTTTAGCGCTTGATAACATTAGACAATGTAACCTGTTTGAAGAACTCATTATTATACTCGTAATCATACACCGAATTGGGGTTATCGTGATATTTGTAGATGAACAATACATAAATAATGTTTCTACTACAAATACCTTTATGGAAGATAATATACCTATAATAGGCTATTGAAGTTTTCATGGTCATAATCTGTTGCGTGCTTAGCTTTATATATAGGCTTAGATCAGGAGGCATAAGATAAATACAATAACATCAATAACAACAACAACATTGTTAAGATTATTATAGACCCCCCGGTTCGACCAGTCTGAAATAAGTGTTCATCCTACCATTAAACGCCAAAATTGCATGGGAAACTCGGATTTATAATTGAAGACTAAAAAAACTACTACAGGTACTAGGTACGTCATTGCCAGAAGTGTCAAAATCACTTAGGCTATGTATTGTTACTGTCAAGGTCAGTTAATTATTAAGGTTTTTTTTTCAAAGTTAAAGTTAAGTAGATTATCGCAGACTGTACTTTTTTTTCAATACCTAGTCAACTACTGCTCATCGAGACAATTCTAACAAACTTAAACTCAAGAAGGTTGCGTTGTTTAACCACAGAGTAGTCCTAGCTAGACTATTAGAGAAAAAAATAATTATAGTAACGCCACCAATCAATCCAATGTATTTTTTATTTTTTATCGACACCTGACAAAATTTCTACCGCTTCATGCGTTAAAAGTTGAATGTCCTATTCGTTATTTATGTTTTTCATGTATTTTTTTATAGATAATTATTGCAATTGGTTTCAATTTCAATATTATTTACAAGTTTAAACTATGTGTTTTTGCTCCAGTCATTGGATGTATGGTGCCATTAAATTTAAAACTAACAAAAATCCATGAAAAATAAAACTGTAGCATCTCTATATATGGCTCTTGTTTATGGATGGCACAACATTGCCAGTGTTTAAAAACTGATGATATATACTTAATTTACAGCATTTGTCCATACCATCCCATTACTGGTGCCAGTCCCATTATAGGGTTGGTTACGATAAGTACGTATTTATTCATAGGATTCAAATGAGCAACAAATAAAAACTATTCTGTTTTTATTTGTATAAAATATTGCAGTGGAAACCTTATCGTATTTTTTTTGGTACGGAATTATACAAGGTGACCTAAAAATAAGTCACAAAACAATTTTGGACATTTTTACCCGCACGTTTTTTACAAAATATTATCATAAAAAAATAAAATTACAATTAGTATTATCTTCAAAATGTTCTCATTTAGCTTTGATACACAAACACAATCGTTTATTAAAATTATCAACAATATCCCGCAATAAAGAAAATTGACAATGTATTTTTGGACAGTCTAGATCAGAGGAAAAATACTGAATCTCATCTCATCAAACCAAAACCGTTACACTCATTTTCAATATTCCTTTCGTCTTCTGCTTTCGGATTCTTGACGTCATTACCAGCATGACTTATTAATAAGTACTTTTGTATTCACCAACTAGATGTTACCTAGAGCTCTACCTATAAATTGAACTGTTTCTAAACGGGTGTCGGCAGCAGGTGACGAAGCGCCCACACTTCCCACGGGAATCACGAGATTCAATTATCACCGTTTATACTCTTATATAATAAATTAAGTACGTTTTGAAAGTGGAAGTTTCTTAGGCCCACTTGCACCATCCCACTAACCCCGGGTTAAGCGGTTAAACCGTTAACCCGGGGTTAGCGGAATGGTGAAAGTGGGCCTTAGAGTTATACTAGAATTTAGAATAGCTAAAAATGTTTCCATGATACAAGGATTCACTATTTATTCTGCCCAAACTTTCTATTCTGTTTCTCAAAGTGCGCGTTTTTGGGTGATCGTATGATAGTTTGCTGAGTACGTGAAAAAGTTGTTCATTTTTGACCAACTGTTAGGGACATATAAGCTCAGTTGCTTGCTTTACTTACGTAGGTACTCAGCGAAAAGTTTGTCAACATACCAATCACCAACAAACCACATCACTCACTGCTTGGTTTGTTTGTGGTTTTCGTGACATTCAATATTTGTTGTTGTTGAAGGCGTTACCAAAGACATTTGTTTCCCAAACAATGCATGCAGCCAGTGCAGTTTTTCTACTCCATATTAATAAAGATAATATTTTACATTAATCTTTTCTGCGAATTATAATTATCTTAGCCTTTTCTTTGAAAAAGTAAAAAAAAATACACCATTTCATATTTCTTTCCTGTAACCCACTGTTGAGCAGAGGCCTGCGTTATATGCGCATCAGTTTTTTGCATATATCACCGCCATACTAACCGTAATATTTTTCTTGCTTCAGGCTATAATATCTCACAATGGTAATGCTGCGATGACGTCCGAGCTGACGATGGAGTCGAAGGGCACCCAGATCCACTTGCCGCTGGTCGGGCGCGGCAGCCGCGGCGAGCTGGGCGACAAGGTGACCTTTAGCCAGGTCAAGAGCCCGCCGTTCGCGGAGCAGCTCAACAATGGACAAGTGCTGGGGTGAGTGTTGTTGAAGGGCAGCAGGTCCACCTGCCGCTGGTCCGGTGTGCCAGTCGTCGCGAGTGAGATAGATCAGCTCAACAATGGACAAGTGCTGGGATGAGTGTTGTTGAAAGGCAGGTCCACCTGCTGCCGTGTGTGTGATACGGTCGCATTGTGTGTGTGAACCTCGGTTTTTTTAAGCAATTGAACAATGGCTATAGATGGGCATGTTTCGGAAAATTTCCAAAAAGGTCGAAAAGTACTCGGGAATTTCAGGAAAAAATTACAGGAAACAAAGGAAACTTTTACCATGTGGAAATTTCGCAATTTTGGAAAGATTGCGACGGCACATAGTGCTTGTTGACGGCCGCACTGATTTTACCGATATTACCGCATTATTTTTTTCTCGTGCCAATTTCTAGATACCTACCTATGTTAGCTAATTGATGTAAAAAAGTTCTTCTAATTGGCAGTATTGTAATGCATAACGATTTTTTACACCCCATACATATATTACATATAGGTATAGTATAGTAGGTAACAAGTTATAATTGATTGACGATCAGTTCTGTTTCGGTTAACGCGCGATGCGTTTACTATTTAAATAATTTAATTTGCCACCCAATGGCCGCATCGCTCCAATTGTAATTGATTTGATATTTCGACATGAGCCGCTCTCGTGGTTTGATAACATAGCGCGTTGACTTCTGCGTCGCTGAAAAATTGAATGCGCATCAATTTAAATAGGTTTACGTGTATAATAAAATAAAATGAAATAATCATTTAATTCAGGCATGACCCATAAAAGTATTAGTAACAAAACAAATACTAATGTTATACAATACAATTATAATTAAAACCTACCATGCAAAACAGTATACTTAGAGGTAGGACAATACATTACCGGGTGAGCCATACACTTTGATAAAATAAAGTACATTCACTATAACTAAAAATAAATAAAACTAATCTTAAAATAAATACCTAAAAACTAATCCCCTGCGGCACGCGGCATGGTGCCGTAGATGCTGGCAGCATTTCCTCGCTGTATTGCAATGCTTACTCTTTGTGCGAGGAAGCTGCCAGCTCTACGATCACCAGTGATGTCTATAATTTTTTTAGCCAATTGCTTAAATAATGAAGATGCATTCGGACCCCACGGGCCAAGGGTCTCGACCCCAAAAGGAACGAAATCGTATTCGGGGCCGAGACCCCTATATTTTGTCTTTTTTAATTTCTTACAACATTCACTATTAACATTAAAATTTTGACTAACGTCACGAGTGACGAGTAATAAAGTCATTTCTATATTACGTTTCATTTAACAACTAGCAAGAATGCCACAGAACACAATTCCATTTCAGAGGTATTAACGTTTACAATTACGTCAGATTTTTATATGAACTAAGTATTAATTTACGACACAGCCTGACCTAAAACTGAAGTCTCGTAATTCCGATGAAAGTGTCTGAATAATTAATGTCAATGAAATATCTGGATGAATGAAATATACCTAGATCCAATAAAATATAAATTTAATATTACGAAACGAAACTTTGAAGGCTAGTAACTAACTAAGTAGGTATCTACTAGAATATAATTTATTTACACAAACATATTTTTTGGAATTCCTAGTGAACATTAGAAAACGTGGGGGGTAAAACTAGTGTCATTGTCAATAAAATTGTTACGTTCAGCAATTCCGGTATTTTTCCAATATCCCGGAAAGCTACTGGTACGAGTAAATAGCAATAGTTACTAAGTACATTACGTATGCGCCCTTGGTCCACATAGGGCACAGCTGTGCGTCCGAACCTAATTTTCTGGGCCAGATGGAACGTGTAACGTAATCACGACATTGTTTCATTGGACAACGGCTGCCGGAAGTTAGATCGTGAAATAGGCATTTAAATTAGAAACAGCATTTTCTGATAGAAAAAAGTTACTTACCTACTGAAGATTATTTTGGCTAATTGACGATTAGCTTGTCTACTCGCCGGTAATTGCTCCCAATGTAACTGAGAAACACCGTCCAAGTGCGAGTCGGACTCTCTTGGAGGGTTCCGTACATGACAAAATTTAAACAATGTATTTTTTATGTGAAACGTGAGTGAAATGTCTTTAAGAACCCCGTAGGGGTCGGATCAAGAACTAAGTAATTAAGTCCGACTCACGCTTGAATGTACATTTCTAATAGGTTTTCCTGTGATCTATAGGTAAAGATCTATTTTGTGTATTTTTTTCAAAATTTTAGACCCAGTAGTTTCGGAGATAAAGGGGGGGGGGGGATGGTCATTTTTTGAATATTTTCTTGAATAACTTCTAAAATTATAAAAATATATATTTGAGATTCTCATAATGAGCTCTTTCATTTGATATGTAATACGATATAGTTTGAAAAACTTATATTTTTTTTTTTTAAAAGGGGTGTTTAAAATTAATTTGTTTACGTTACATCCGTCCGTCTTTGGGTCACAAACTTACATATGTATACCAAATTTCAACTTAACTGGTCTAGTAGTTTCGGAGAAAATAGGAGAAAATAGACAGACAGACAGGCAGACAGACGCACGAGTGATCCTATAAGGGTTCCGTTTTTTTCCTTTCGTGTAATTTCGGCTCATCTAATTACAGTTTTCATGATTTTTATCGCATACTTAATTTCTTCTAATATTTTGTTTAGTCGAAAATCACCTTTTATTATGTTGTCGTTTTTTTTAAATCTTTATTGGTCAGGAAATAAATTACAAAAGTGTAATTTTCCTTATACCTACTTCATTCTAACTTGTATTTTAAAGTTGGTTTGTCTTACTTTATATAATTATTCGATACATAGATACAGTCTACATCAGAGATGTCTTTTGGAGCGTTCAAGGCGCTCACAAATAACTGAACATGTCTCTCTCTATCTATTGTCAAGGCGTGAAAGTGCTTGTACAGATATTTCTGAGTACCGTCTCCAATATAGCTGACAGCGACTGTACAGTCAGTTGCAGGGATAATAGATCCCCCTGCATAAAAGTTTATTTACAGAAGGTATCAACTACCTCTACATCTGACTGTACTCGTACCTACATACTCGACTCGTACATTGCTCAACGACATGCTACAATATTTACGTATATTGTGAGTAGGTAATTGCCGACACAGGCTGATGTCGGACATGTTGACATTTGTATGTATATTTACTAGGATTTATTAAACAACGTATTTTTCTTCCTTTTCAGCCAAGAGATTAACTAAGTTAAACATGCACAGTTATCTATTAAACATATTATATTGTACATACAACTGTTTAGTACTTGTAGAAACTTGAAACTTCACTTTCACTACAAACTCACATTACTATATAAACTGTTATCTACTTGGTTTCGTAATGTTCGTTAATTAGTTGGTACTTATTTTAAAATCAAAATACCTACCTGCCGAAAATAACTCGCAAATCGGATTCCAGGGAAACATTGAACAAATGCGTACGGTTTTTAAAAGGTCACTGCGTAGGTGTTCTCTGTACGTTACCCAGGGCATGTTTGCATTTTTTAAACGGCCTGGTAGTTTAGTTACTTTTAGAACTTTTTTAGTGACGCCATCAATTTTAACAAATTAAGTTTCATACTTTATAACATTAAATCATTTTACGGTTTAGACTCACTTGTTTTAGTCACTCGCGCGACATGTTTCGGAGAGCCTAGGTCTCCTTTCTTAAGCACTAATAGCTAACTGTTAGTATGTCTCACAACAGTTTAAATTCGATTAAATTCGATTAAGTTTCATACTATCTCTTCGAAACAAACCTGTAATGTTTTAATCAAATTTACTCCCTTAAGAGAGTTCTGTTTTCGTTACCTATAGGGCAACGTTTTACATGTTTAAAAAGGCGTCCTAGTAATTTAGTTATTTTTGGAACTTTTCTCTCAACTTTAACATGACTTTATCGATAGCATTTTTATAATATGTGGTATTTTCTTTAAAAAGGGACCTTATTGTCGATGGCGCTTACGTCATTATAAACGATGCTCTGAAATAAATACAATGCCGCGCGACGCTGTGCGGCGTAAGCGCCATGGACAATAAGGACCCTTTTCATAGAAAATGCCCCATATTATCTCTTCAAAGCAAACCTGTGATGTTTTGATCTAACTTACCACTTAAGAAACATTGTAATAATTCCACAGCATCTACTGATATTAATTTAAAGTTCAGTGAGCTGATTTCATATAAAAAAAATCCGATAACAGGATAAGATAGATATGCAGCGATTGCAGCGAATAGAGATCTTATGATTATTGAATTAATAATTCGTAGACAGTTGATTGGACTAGGCGAATACGAATCAACGTTGATATATATTACGTATATGTAATATATGTATTTTTTATGAATTTAAATTAAGTAACATCATGGATTGTGAGTCTACCAAAGGTTTATCACCATGTCAAGCCAAATAATATAAATTGCGTGAATTACGATGTGTTTACGTAAATAATATGGTAATCAAACGTGGTTACGATGCATTTTACGCCGATAAAAAAAAAATAAAGTGCTTGAAATAGGCCAATTCTATACAAATATATATTTTTTTTTAGTAGTAATTAAGACGTATCCACTAATCACCCATCATTAAATCGTGAAGTTATTCCGGCCCGTAATGGCTTTGATCATGATCATCAGTATAACATGTTCATCAAACTATATTGACCCTAACAACGCCCAGCATAGATTCCTAGATTAGTATCAAAAGCACGTAGCAAGAGATCAAATTTATACTGGTATACAGAACATCGCTACATTTAGTACATTGTGCACGTTTTAATAAACTGGATACATAATGATAATGATTTGTTTCGAAATAATTTTTATTACCGTTTTATACCATAATGGTTTTTATCGCAGCTGCCATTAAGAGGATATATTAGCTGAGCCCCTTCTCAGATTTGAGAATTTTAGGTAAATGTCTCCATCGCGCTGACGCGGACGGTTCCTAAAATTAAAATTAGTGCGAAAAGGACAACTGCACCTGCTTAAGCAGGCGGTCGAGGTTTCGTTCTCAACATTTTCCTCCTCTGAAACTGAACCAATCGTAACGAAATTTTGGGAACGGAATGATAAAGAAATTATCTGTGTCTGACCGTATTGTTGCCCATTTTGTATCCTATAGGCGTCTGTTTACGGCGCATTTATTTGGGTGTTTTTAGCGCTATTTGAAATAACCTAAAAGTTCATATAAAAACAAGAATATCATAAAAAGCAAAACGTACAGACACAGACACTGGTAATATTGGCTCATATAAAAAAATACACATCTAGGGCCAAAATCCAGAGAGGAAAATGTCGAGAACGTTTGTATGGAAATATGACCGCTGCTGCAATGTGGTTATGCAATAGTAAAATATGATAAGTAATACAATCAACATCAACAGTATAGTAGCGAATGAAACAACGCGCTAATAATATCTGCCATCCTGGAGTACTTCTCCAAATAGAGATACTGCAGTTCCTGGTCAAAAGTATCTGATACAGTCTATATGTATCCTACATTTACATTTCTGTTTGTGAAGCTGTTAGAGACTATGTTAACTTTATTACTTTGTACTTTAATATTTTAATCAATCTCTGATAACCACTCGATAAAAATACTGCTACGCTGAGATTTTTCTTCCAGGCGTTTTTATTACAATAATTTGACAACTTGAACAGTCCGCAACTAATCTCATTTCCTCTTCATAGCCCAGTATAAACTAGGATCTTCGGGGTGTAATCTTATTACGAAAACATTGTATGGCTGCCGGATTCAGGCGTGCGTTCATTCTCTACGAAACATACACTTCATTTATTCAATTTATATGGTACCTGTTTATTGTAGTGGAGATCTCAGATTACCTCCCGAAACAGCTTTCAATTATTTTCATTTCAATCATATTTAATATTAGACCGACAATAAGCCTTGTGAGAGACGGCCATTACGTATGTGCCAAGGCACAAAATAATTTAATGAGGCCAATTTTAAATGCCAAAGAACTGTACTTTTCTTTAGTAAGATACACATCTAGACGATACGATACTCTACGGTACATCATTAGATTTTTTTATCTTATCTGAGTTTTGACTTTGACAAAGAAAATATGTATGAAAAAAAAAACCGGCCAAGTGCGAGTCGGACTCGCGCACCGAGGGTTCCGTACTTTTTTAGTATTTGTTGTTATAGCGGCAACAGAAATACATCATCTGTGAAAATTTCAACTGTCTAGCTATCACGGTTCATGAGATACAGCCTGGTAACAGACGGACAGCGGAGTCTTAGTAATAGGGTCCCGTTTTTACCCTTTGGGTACGGAACCCTAAAAATTAATACATCCCCTGTCAAAAGCAACATAGGATTGGACATAAAAAATATTGCAGATTAAATAAACGCTTCTATTAAAAAGTAAGACTTCGTGTCTAATTAATTAATTTGAACGCTTTTATCCCTTTGGCTTATATCTTTTTTTGTTAATAGCCACAAATATGTACCTACGCTTAATGATGTAGAGGCCTTTACACGTCTACGCAGGAACGTAGCTTATATTATAAAAGTGTAAAGTCAATATTTTCATATTTCTATCTTACCGATAACAGCTGCTAACATTGTTTTTACTAAGATGCGAGGAAACCGAGTGCACCTGTACTGCACGAGTGAGGTCGATCCAATCTGCGACACGCATATTTTATTATTTAAATTTACTCGCCATAGGAAACATCTGATATTAATTAGTTATATCCTAAGTAACTAATATTTATTGGGTGTTGAGCAATACTATAATTGTTATCTTTTAAATTATTAGCCTAATAGACCACTGGCTACACAGTAACCGTACGATTAATATGAGGTAGTTTCTTAAAAGAAAATTAGTGTGGTTGTGAGCTGTGTGACGCTGGTACGCTGGTAGGTACACTAGGTACACTTGACTGGAACAAAGTGACGCCAAATATTAATTTTGCTATACACGTTTCACGACTCGGGTTGTCACTTTGACCAAAATTTGGTTTACCAAAATGTGCGCGAGCCACGAACTATACTGGTATTATAAAATAAACTTCAGGCTCTTGTCGTCTTCAAGTTTTGGTTTGTCAGCGCTTTAAGGATGTCTCACGTTAGACCGGGCCGTGTCCGGGCCGGAGCTTCCGGCGCTTACTTTTCTATGTCATTGATCACGTGATGCTTTCCATAGAAAACGAAGCGCCGGAAGCTCCGGCCCGGACCCGGCCCGGACACGGCCCGGTCTAACGTGAGTCATCCTTTATGTGTTCTTATTTATTTTATGTAAATGTATACTCGCGTATGTATGTTATTAGAAACATCGTTTTATAGCTCTTTTATGGGTTTTCTTTTAATTGCAAAATGGTAAACGGTGACCAACCGAATAAACAATAAAACGTATTTAGTTAATTCTTCTGAACACGTGGTAAAAGAAAATATTTTTTTTAGGAATGATTGAGGGCTTGCCGCATTAACTTAATTCAATAAATCAGCTACCGTTAAATCTAAAAAAAAATCCAATAAAGCGACCTCATCCTATACATTTTAGTAACAGATTTACTTATAGCAACAGTTACCCTCTAGCGGCCTAGTGAGCCCACCATACAAGAGAAGTTGGCAGCCGATTAACCCCCAATCCCCATTCATAAAACTTTATGAGCCTGAATTTGTTAAATTATGTTTTATCCCTTTCTTACAAATACATAACTTACATAAGTCAAAATGACGAAAAACGATTTATAGCTAATTCAGGCTTGTAATGAGTTTATGAATAACGCTATAAATCAATGGCATTATAAATTAAAATTGAACTTCTTTCGTTGTTAAATCGAACGAAACAAACCAAAAGCAACTCTCTTCCATTTAATAAGTATTTAAATTTCATTAGAGGTATATAATTGTATAAGAATTAGGACCGTGGGACACTAGAGGTTGCCTTGGTGGTAGCCATCAGATATTTCATATATCTATGATGGTAGCATTATCGAGGCTTACTACGTATACGTAACCAGTGTTAAGGCGGAATCAGGGACCGGCCCGCTATCCCTTATCGGGGTTTTATAAGGGTATTGCATAAGGCTTAACTCACCATACCCTTTGCCAGACGAAACCCTTTGTTTTGCTTTTAAAAACCCTTATATAAAGCTACCACGTTTGAGTAATCGGTAGCCCAAATACCCTTACAAAACCCTTATCATCCGCTCACCAACACCTTGCATATTGCTTATAAGGGTTAGCCTTATAAAGGGCTTCCCTTTTATCATATAAGCGTGCTAATTTAAGTCGTCTACCTTGTTCATAAAGCACACATTACTTCGAATCCGAGCGATCGTCTTTAACGGCGGCGTTCTTTGACTAGGCACGTATTTTCTTTCCTTTTCATACACTACCGTAGATATATACCAATCCTGTCTCTTTCACGCAAAGGGAAACCTTTATAAAAAGCGCTTAAAGGTAAGGGTAACCCTTATTAAGAGCTAGCCTTATTTTTGGTTAGCTTTTCGGTAAGGGTTAGTCAAAGGTAAGGGTATGAATGGGCTTGCAGTTCAAAAGGGAAAGTCTTTCAATGTGTTAGCCGTGTTTAAGTGTCGCCCATTGAAAGGGTTTCATCGCGGAAAGGGTTGTCCGGTCCCTGGGCGGAATAGGTTCAGACAAGCACTGCAAGTATATTAAAATGTTGCTTGGTAACGTCTATTCCATTCGCTAATACTGATTACAACTACTGTCTAATTGAAGCATTTAATTATATTTTACTGTATATTTTTTTAAATATATTAATACACGTGACTTAAAATACGTGAGTGACCCGTTATTAATATATTTAATATGTCTGTGTCTCACGGAAGTTTTGTATATTTTTTTCTTTTTATTCCTCCTTTCATAATTATTTAATTACGAGTAATGTAATTTACTTTTACAAACACAAAAATACTCAATTTGATACTGGAAACTCTCACAGCCATATACTTTAATATAGGTAGTCGTAGAAAAGCAGTATGTGCGAATTTCACCTTAACTCTATCAACAGTATGATTAAGTTATGCACTTCGCAATTCGCATGTCAGTAATTACTAGGTGCGAGTTGGCAAGTACTTGCAAACTAACCGGTTCAATTACCACTACCGTTTTGTTAGCCCCGAGTTCGTACCCAACTGGTAAACAAAGTTTGTCTTTGTTAACTGGGTTATGATTTATCTCTCATATTACACACGAAACTGTGAAAATTTGTACGTACATGTTTTCATTTGTGCAAATTGAGTCCTACGTTGACTCGAGAAAGTAACTAAGTAGGTTCAAATCTTAAAAATTTAATTAAAATCAGATTTTTTCTCTCTTTCTTCCTCGATATAGGTATCGTTGACGTCGGATTCTTGGAAGCAATACCTGCAGAGCGGTCATTTACTGTGTTTGTCAACCACGTCAGTCCTTTTTGTTTGACATGAGAAAGTTTAATTGCTATAATACAGTATTTTTCCTTGAATGTTCCCGACATTTACTAAAGTGCTTGTATCACAGACCACCTACTAGATTCCGCATTATGAAGCATTTAAGTCGGCGCCCTTTACTCGTTTGTCACCTACACAATTTTATAATAGGTACAACAACCCGTGTTTACCATAAAACCCATAGAATTCAGTTTAGTTTACAGCTTTTAAACGTGGACGCAACTTTGTCATACACATATTGTAATGCAATAAATTTAAATACAGTGGCAGTGTTAAGGCGGATAAGGGTTCAATGAAAAAATGAGGCTCTATAGCCGTTATTAACATTGATTATGTTCACACGTAAATACGTGAATGTAATTGTTGTGTAGGAGCTGAAATGAGCTTTAATGCAATCGCAAAGAGCACTAATTCTTTTATAAAGCCCATCTAATAGGTAAGTGATATTAATTCGTGCTGAACTATATCGAATAAACCCAGACCGGCCCGTTCCATTAGCCATTACTTAATTAAAGTTGTTAGTAACCTAGTCAGGGTCAGCTGTTATGTTATAGCTCCAATAAGTACAAGTTTTTATTATATAAAAACAACATAATATATCTTAGATCTTCTATGTAAGATATTTGTAGTGCTGCTTACAAACTTAAACTTAACTACTAACTTAAACTTATTCAAAGTTATCGAACTTACTGAAAGTTAAAGTGGACATGTCTTTTGTAAAAGTTTTCATTATTCTCTAAAATAGGGTGTATTTTAGAGAATAATGAAAAATTGGAAGCTACATAAAATATCGATAGAAAAATAATGTCCCCAATCTTACCTGTTACAGACATTTTTCATAGAGATTAACTATGGTTCAAGCCAACGACCTATAAGCTTCTCCTTATATCAATCTAAGCTTTACAAGCCTTGAATTTCCAAGATAAAGAGCTTTTAACCCAACCCAAATCGCTACTTAATTCTAGATAGAATATTATGAAAAAAAAAAACTTTGTAGGGCTGTATCTCATAAACCATGCGTCGTAGCGTAAAAATAATAAAATCTTCGTTTCCCTCTAGGTGCCCTCAATTTATATTTGAAAAAAAAAAACTCAAAAAAAACATAAAAAATCTTTATAGGGTTGTATCTCCTAAACCATGCGTCGTAGCGCAAAAAAAAAATTTCGTTCCCCTTTCAGAAGCCCCAAAATAATACACAAAAAACACAAGAAAAAAAAGAAAAAAATCTTTATAGGGCTGTATCTCATAAACCATGCGTCGTAGCGTAAAAATAATAAAATCTGCGTTTCCCTCTAGGTGCCCTCAATTTATATTTTATTTAGGGTTCCGTACTTCAAAAGGAAATAACGGAATCCTTATAAGATCACTCGTGCGTCTGTCTGTCTGTCTGTCTGTCTGTCTGTCACAGCCTGTTTTCTTCGAAACTACTGGACCAATTAGTTGAAATTTGGTATACATATGTAAGTTTGTGAATTGTGACCCAAAAAAAATAAGTTTTTTAAACTATATCGTGTTACATATCAAATGAAAGAGCTCATTGTGAGAATTTTTTTATTTTTATTTTTAGGATAAACAGTAGGTTATTTAAAAAAATGGACAAAAAATTACCATTTATCTCCGAAACTACTAAGTGTAAAATTTTGAAAATAAAATACACAATATAGTTCCTTACCTATAGATCACAGGAAAACCTTTTTAAAATGTGCAGTCAAGCGTGAGTCGGACTTAATTACTTAGTTTTTGATCCGACCCCTACGGGTTTTTAAAAGACATTTCACTCACGTTTCACATAAAAAATACATCCGGTTTTTATTCTGACTTGTAGGCAAAGATCTACAAACCAATATTTACTTTTCCACACTTGTGGATAACATGCAACCTTAACTTATCTTTTACGAGCAGCCCGCGCAGCATGGTTCCCCTATCACTAAGTCCGTCACTTTCGCACTCACATACTTGTTAGAACGTGACAGGCATGGTGATAAGCGTACCGTGCTACGACCCCGGTGTGGGAAAAAACTTTTCCCCTCACTAGCTCGGAAAGTTGTCTTTTAACCTTCAATATTTACTTTGATTTTATTTCTAATTCTAGATGTTTACCGCTTGCTTGGAAAAAAAATTGTGTGTTTTGGTTTTAAATATATTAATAACGGGTCACTCACGTATTCGTATTCGGTACGGAGTGAAACATGTCGAGCGTTTTTCGACTTAAAATACGTATTTTAAGTCGAAAAACTTCCGTGAGACAGACATATTAAATATATTAATAACGGGTCCGTTATTAATATATTTAATATGTCTGTCTCACGGAAGTTTTGTTGTTTTGGTTTTGTAGTTGATCAGAACGTAGGACGTAGTTTAATTATTAGGGAAGCCACAGCGCTTGTAGATTATTTTGAACAAATCCAGCCCAGCTACTTCGGCTGGCTAAATGTTCTATAATGAGGGATCTAGTGACCCGTAATCTACGATTAGGGGTAATTAGGGCAATCGGCATGTGTGCGTAGGAAAATGGAATTGAGGCAAACTGTATGGCAAGGTCGCATAAACCTATACAAAGTTTTAGCGCTTTAGTACCTTGACATATACACGGCGGCAAAGCCAGGAAGGTTTTGGGATTATACTGAGCAACTTTTACTATGGGACCAACCCCCATTTTGTCTGGTCCATTTCCTATGGAAGGATAGTTTTTTTTTCGCGATTTCGTGGTTGGTCCTATAGTAAAAGTTGCTTAGTATAATCCCAAAACCTCCCTGGCAACGGGAATGCACACTTAGTAAACCACCCTGTTATTTCCTTAGGCTTAAATGATTTCTTGAAATAACACTTACATTGCGAAGATAATTTCTTTATATAATTATGTCGTGCAAATTCGTATGCGAGTATTACTAGTTACATTGCGGGCTATTGTGGTTCGCATGCGAGTTTTCGCACCATCTTAAAGAGCCCTTAAACGGGCACTCTTTTATTTCCATAAAACTTAGGAAATTCGACTTGCGAAATAATAGTTGGATCGAAGCCGCGTTAGATAGAAGTTTAATAACATTCAGTTGAACTAAGTAAACTATGAACCATTGAATGGGATGAAGCCGCTTCGTCTGCCATCGTCTGGATTTCCGCCATGAATTATTTATCGAATCGCGTCGATCTGCATCTTCCATCCCCCTCTAACTTAGGTTATGTAAGAGAGACTTCATGCCCACTAAGCATGTCTCTCGAGATGCCGGGAAAGTCTATGATAAAATTAAAGGCCGGGAAAGGTTCTTGAATGTGTTAGGTACGTATTTAGTGCTCAAGAACAGTAGTAGATTTTATGGTAATTATACGCTAGGGCTAGGGGGAAAGGTAGGTTTATGCTTTCGCACGCAGAACCTGTATTTTTAAAGGTACCTACTAAAAATTTACACTTTTTTACGTTTTGCTTTGTTTTTTTTTGTGAGCTGATCAGGCTACATAGGCTACATTATTACAGTACCTACTTAATATTCACCATAAACACAGAAAAACAAGTAAATCCTAATATAAATAAACATGAGTCGTATCGAAATCATCACAAACATACCTACAATGCGACAGTGTTGTGAGGTACGAATATTTTGTCGTGATCTAAATACATACAAGATGGCTAAAAAATAAGTGCATTTCCGTTGCCGGGGATGTTTTGGCATTATACTAAGCAACTTTTACTATGGGAACAACCCCGAAAAAGCGAAAAAAAATTGGCTTTTTCATACATTTTTGCTGGTCCATTTTCTATGGGAGGGTAATTTTTTTGCTTGAATTGACCCCCGCCCCCCGACGGACGCCCGACGGGCCCGAAACATGTCGCCAATAGCGACCAAAAATTCCAGTGAGTGTAACCGTTGTGTTCCAAATATTTTAGACCAGATAAATTCAGGTGTAGGCTACGTCGTGGTTGAGCACGTTGGCGACTTGCCAGCAGTATTACAAAACCATTGATGGGATGAAGATTAAAGGCGAGTCTGCGTTTCATCATGTGTGTTGAAATGTGAATAACTAGTATAACTACATACAAGATAAAGCTCAGAAGCGGTAAAAGCTTGACTGACAAGACTATCCAACGTAACGACCGAACCGCTGTTACGCCGATAATCTACTTCTGTTTTTATTAGAATTAACACCAACATCTACAATTAGTACCTATTTAATTGCCTTAGGTAAAGGTATTATTTATAGGTAAAATATATTATTTACTTCTTCAATTGATTGTTTCACGAACCGGTATTCATCAAAATAATTCTTCATTCCAGAGGCTCACAAATCAACCTATGCAATGGAGGCGCTGGCACAGCCGCCATGACGGGCCTCGTCCGCAAGATCCCCAACGGTTACGATCAGAAGAAGCCAATGGCGTCCCTCACACATCTGCCCAAACGGCCCCCCGTCGACATCGAGTTCTCCGACCTCTCCTACTCTGTCAGCGAGGGTCGGCAGCGGGGCTACAAGGCTCTGCTGAAGTGCATCAATGGAACCTTCAGGTCTGGAGAGCTGACAGCGATCATGGGGCCTTCTGGTGCGGGGAAGAGCACGCTTATGAACATTTTAGCAGGTTACAAGTAAGTAGCATCTTATAAACTTCTAAGTTAAAATGAGTGTACGAAATGATTTTGATATACATACATAAGTATGATGCTATGATAGACAAATTATTACTGCTTAAAACAAATGCATGTTATGTTTACCGTTTAGTATCAAAATGATTGACCTCTGCCTTGGCCTGTCAAACTGGACGGAAAAGGAAGACAGTACAGCCCCGAGGCCGGTTGTAGATCCATCTTTTCCTTATCATCCGATGCAGTACGGATACTTACGTACTTTTCCTTATCATCCGGTCAAAGAAGTTTTATCTAAAAACAAAACATTCTAAGTAATCATCTAAGAATAAAAAAAACGCCTAAAATATAGTCAATGTTTAAATATGTATCAGACTTTGTATTATCATCTATGCTAGTGCATCGATTAGTGAGAGTATTTTACCCTTGCTAGACAAAGTATTTATAAACCGGTTGTCCCAGCTAATGCGGCACGCTGTCCCAATTGGTCTTGGAATGTGTCCAGCGCAATCTAGAATATCTAAAACGTGACTATTAAAATTATTTTCTCCCATTTCAGAACTTCGAACGTCAGCGGATCGGTGCTCATCAATGGCAAGGAGCGAAACCTGAGGCGGTTTAGGAAACTGTCTTGCTATATTATGCAGGACGACTGTCTTTTACCTCACCTGACAGTGAAAGAGGCCATGCATGTATCAGCGAATTTGAAGTTAGGGAAGGACATGTCTGTGCAAGCAAAGAAAATAGTGATCAACGAGATAATAGAAACGTTAGGGCTTGTCGATGCAAGTGATACACGGACGATTAATCTATCGGGCGGGCAGCGCAAGCGTCTATCCATAGCTTTAGAGTTAGTGAACAATCCCCCTGTGATGTTCTTCGACGAGCCGACCTCTGGGTTGGATAGCTCCTCGTGTTTCCAATGCATATCGCTGCTGAAGAGCCTGGCGCGGGGCGGACGGACGATCATCTGCACTATCCACCAGCCGTCGGCGCGGCTGTTCGAGATGTTCGACTTCCTATACACGCTGGCGGAGGGCCAGTGCATCTACCAGGGCAAGGTCAAGGACCTGGTGCCATTCCTGTCGAACATGGGCCTCAACTGCCCGAGCTACCACAATCCCGCTGACTACGGTTAGTACTTTATCTTCATCATTAAACCGTTCACCATGCTGCCTTTTTTACATAGGTAATTGTTCAAGTATACGGTGGCTTATGGTGCTACACTATTATTAATAGTAGTGTAGTTTTAACAACCATAAAAAGTTGATTGCTCTATTGTTTAGGTTTAGTATTTATACTACACCTAACACACCACACAGGCACATGACCTATGACAAAATTTTGACATATGTTTTTCTTGTTATAAATATAATTTTATTATGATTTATATTTAGTCGAAATACTATGCACACTAAACGCTGTAGAACTTGTGTTAACTTTACACTAAGCTAGATTAATTTAATTATAAAATATGTACTTAGTCTGTGATTTAACATAACTTTTGAACTAGCAAATAAAAAATCAAAGGTTAATATTAGACTGAACTTTGTAGGTACTTCAATCGACTGTGTCCATGCGAGCACAGAGTCGGACAAGGTGGCCTTGTCATCATTATTATGATAATATGTTATTTTATTGTAATGCGTGGCGTCTTCCTTCGCTGACAATTGTGTACTTACTTTGGTGGATTTTCCTTAACATTTTTAAGATGTTTAAGATCTTTTATACAATACCTAATTCAATTAATTAGAAGACAGACTAAACACCTAGTTGGTTTTTTTGGATTCGTAAAGTTACTTAAGGAGCTCGTTACGCCAGCTTGGCTGGTCTAACGACATAATAAAAGGGATTAAGAATGTTACCCTGAGGAAACTTTTAGACTCAAACGTGCAGTTAGCACATTATGTTTAGAAATGTGTCAATTGCTTCAAGGGTCGATATAATCATTATTTTATTATTTATCTATGTTCTTGACCTTAACCGACCTTAACCGTGCGGCGTATTGACAGTGCCTTTTAGCTGCTATGACTTTTTTTAAGTAAATTGTTTCGTTCTTTAAAAAAAACATCCTTTTGGTGTAAATAACGAAGTCATGGGTCATATAGTATTTATTGATATATGTTTGTTGTTGACATATTTTTATTATTTCTAATATACAAAGTCACGAGTTCATGACGATATGTTTTCGACCATGGTGATGCTAATGAATCTAATGATAATGTTTAATTTATTAGTAAATGTGTTGTTGATGTACCTTGTAACGGAAATTTTGATACATCAGAATCCAAATAAGTACCGTAAAATAGTAGGGTTCGCGGGGAGAGTTGGGTTAGGAATGGGGAGAGAAGGTTTGAAAGGGGGGTTAGATGGGTTTTTAGGGCTACTGCTACAAAAATAATGTATTCCAATTTAAAATGGAGCTATAGTAATACTCATAATAAAAAAAAACGATCCAACAATCTTCCAAAATCACCTTTGTATGAAAACCCATCTCACACCAATTACGAGGGACTACGGGGTGAGGTGGTTTTTCCTGGTTATCGTCAAAGTTATGAAATGGAACTACCCAAAATAAAATAAAAACTAAAATACAAACGTCCGGAACACTTATACACCATTGTATATACACCATTCAATTTGCATATGTAAAAATAAATTTTTATCGAGGTTTGAATGTCAGTTTTGCTCCTACTCACCCCATTTTACGGTACATAAAATAATTAAAAAAACTTCAATTATCAGAATACTTTAATTTTTGTTCTGTTTGTTACTATTATTTATTTTCTGTGCCAATTGTGCCATGGAAAAGTGTGTGCGTATAAACATGTTGCCACGCCCCAGTAGGGTCCATGACTGTACTTAAGTAATTTTTAAGATCTATAATACCATGGTTTGCAACAAATAAATGATAATTAAATTAACTTATAACCATCAGTACCGGTGTTCCCCAAGGAACCATGTTATGACCCCTGCTTTTTATATCTCTACAATACCACTTATCTAAAGGTAACATGTGGCATTCCAGTGATGGAGGTAGCGACCGGCGAGCACGGCGACTGGGTGCACAAGCTGGTGATGGCGGTGAACAAGGGCAACTGCGGCCGCGTGCAGCCGTCCGCCGCGCCGCAGAACTCCAACTACAACAACCAGGCCAAGAACAACGTCAAGTCGCTGGAGGTGGTGATGGGTGAGTTCGAAGGCAGAAGATCTTCAGCCTTGAATTATGAAAATGTTTCCTTTTCGTAAAGTGTTTCATGTTCAAAAACTCACGACAAAAAATAAGTTTTAGATACATTTTTTAAGCGGGACTTGAACTTGTAAGTTTGGCTTCACAAGAGTCAATGATCTTAATCAATTGCAGACGTTTTTGCTCAATAATACGTTAATAAATTTATGTATAGTCAGCAGCAGTAGTAGCTTAGCGGGCGAGATGTTCAAAATGACTAACACACTCTTCGTTTCTTAACAATAAAGCTGTGTAAACATCAATTTGAACACCTGGCCCGCTTAGCTTCTGCCCCTGACTGTACACTAAATACACAAGTAGTTTTATTAGAGACAAGACAAAATTATAATTACACGGTTATTCATCTCTACCACTGTTGAGAAAAATAGAATATACAGAAACATCTCTAACAAAATATCGCTCCGAGAAAGTTGGGCTAATAATAAATAGATAGTATTTTCAGCAAGACGTGACAATGCTCGTTTAGTAATAAAGACGGGTATCTTCGTATTATTGACCAAAGAAATAGAACAAATACCAAAGGTCACCCAAGGGACTGGCATTGGCATTTGAGACAGTGTTAGTAAAAAAATTTGTTACTTGGTACTTTTTCCTACCTAATCAGAACACGATACGGAATATGCCTAAACGGATCTCCACTAGGTATATTTTTGTTATATCCTGTATAGGAACATATGTTCCTGGGTTATAATATTGTACTTACTTACAGTTTCCTAATTACTACATTAATGTAAATTATACAAGTATATTTAGCTACCTACCTGTTTAATTGTGTTCTACACGCATAAGAGACATTGCTAGAAATAATATTATCACATATCTTATTATCTAGACAACTTTATTCTCGGTTTCAGACGACAAAGCAAAAAAGTTGACCATTTTATTTATTTTTATAAATTGTCGTAACTTAAAACTTAATTACAACTCTTTTATTAAATAATAACTGTTTTTTTTTGTTTTAGACAAGCCAACCTGCACAGTAATAGATATGTCAGGCCCAACACCAAATCCAGAGAAGCAGAACGCCCTTCCGAATTCCACCAACCTAGCCCCCGTTACGTGCACCACCTCCCTCCTGGACTCCAGCGAGAGCTTCACCAAGAAACCTATCAAAACCGGCTTCCCAACTTCCGGCTTCAAGCAATTCTGGATCTTGTTGAAGAGGACTTTTAGAAGCATTCTTAGAGATCAAATGCTGACGCATTTAAGGCTATGTTCGCATACGGTTGTCGGGTTGCTGATCGGGTTCTTGTATTACGATATAGGGTCGGACGCGGCGAAGGTTATGAGCAACGCTGGATGCATATTCTTCACTGTTATGTTCACGATGTTTACGGCTATGATGCCTACAATCCTTACATGTGAGTTTACTTGTTTTTCTGCCAACTTCTATAGCAATGCAAAGTTTATTATACTTTTTAAAAGTGCATATTCGACTTTAAAATTATGCATTGTCGTTACTTATGTTTGCCTTTTTGTTTCAGTCCCAACGGAAATGAGTGTATTTGTGAGAGAGCATTTAAATTACTGGTACTCTTTAAAAGCATTCTACTTCGCAAAAACGCTAGCGGACTTACCCTTCCAGGTAAATTTATATTATACAATGTGAATGAATACAAAATCTTCCAATCAGGACTTAGAATATCAAAAAATCGGCAACACTTCCTGAACTTTCTATATTTTTGAGCTCTGTTCTGAAACAATACAACGTACGTCATTTATTTTCCCAAACTCAATAAATATTTTACGAGTCGACATCCTACTCCCCATACTAAAATATCTTGTTTATGCTCTTTACAGATAGTGTTTAGCGGCGTATACGTAATAATAGTTTACTTCATGACCGGGCAACCGATGCAAACGGACCGGGTGTTGATGTTCACCACCATCAACATCCTCACGGCGCTGGTGGCGCAGTCGCTGGGGCTGCTCATCGGCGCCGCCATGAAGATCGAGACCGGCGTCTACCTCGGACCCGTCACCACCATCCCCGTCGTCTTGTTCTCAGGTAAATGTGCACTGCGATCAACAATCTTACTAAGCAACACCCCCCCCCCCCCTCAAGCCCTACTATTGGCCCCTACCTCAAGCATTAAGAAGCCAGCGTATATGTGCTTCAATGACAAAGTTATCAGTATTTTATGGCTCTCAACATTTTTTATTTGCGCATTCACAAGGGATAATTGAACACATATGACTGTGTTTTCGGTGTTGACTTTCGGTGTCTAAAACTGCTGGTTTGTTTTGCTGTCGGTGGAGAGGACCGAATATACTAAAATGAACATCGTGCACCAGTAACATGATTGCGTATATACTTTCCATTCCATTCCATTAATATATTTTTCTTAATGCTATTACTATAGGTAGGTAATTTTCTGGACAGGAACGAAGAACTACATAAAAAGTATCACGCTGGCTAAATAATTTATTGTCATTTGTGTAAATTTCTGTTAGCACTTGCGGAAGTCTTGTTTAGTGTCTTCATTAACAAACTATTTTCTTTTATTTTCAGGGTTCTTCGTGAACTTCAAAGCTATCCCCAGCTATCTGCAGTGGATAACATACTTAAGCTACGTCAGGTACGGCTTCGAAGGGGCCATGCTGTCCGTGTACGGCTTCGGGCGGGAGAAGCTCCACTGCTCGGAGGTGTACTGCCACTTCAGGAAGCCGGACACCTTCCTCAAGGAGATGACGATGGACAAAGCCAACTTCTGGGTAGACGTAGGAGCGCTTATAGCGTTTTTCGTATTCATCAGACTCGTTTCGTACTTAGTGCTAAGGTTCAAACTGAAGATGATGCAGTAGGCACAAATTTAGGTTTTTCTAAGGTACGATCACTTTTCCATTAACAGATTTTGGAATTTCAAAATGTACATTTTCATTAGGTTACGCTATATTTAGACGCTTTGTCTATTATGGGCAACCTGCGGATGTACTGGTCGATTCACCAAAGCTGACGTGAACTGATCGAAATGGGCGTTTTATATGACAAAATAAATATGTCTTGATAGTATTCACGATAGGATTGGTGAATGTTGCTTGGTCGAGGTTGACCATAGATGGTAGGATCCTATAGATCTGCTATACAGGTGCGCCCGTGAGGGACAGAATATACGCAATGCGACAAAATGATTGGTCGAGTTTATTTGTTACCCGCCATAAACCATACTAAATTTACGGTGGGGAATAAAAAAAATCTGAAACTGTGACAATTACAAACAATAATAGCGCTTTCTTTGCTACTCCTGAAAGATACATAAGACTATCCCGTTCGGTCATTTCCCCCACCCCTCATGACTGATCCTGTTATACTAGATTCATGAGGTTGACCAAGCATATAATAAAAGCCTTAAACAAACGTTTGAATGGAGTAGTTCTTTGTTTGCGCAATTGCGGCCTATTTGACTTAATCCAATCATAATGTACAATTCGATATGAGAGCGGTTCCCAACTCGAATTATCAAACTTAATAATATTAATAAATTGACATCAATCGTATCGAAATAGGAAAACGTTATAATTAGAATGTATTTAATGAAAAGTTTAGCATAGTTATCTAGTTGTCGACTCAGCCTTTAAAAGTAATATTAAGGCACGCATGTTCCAATAGTTTTAAGTATGCGGAACTACCATGAGTTCGTATGAAAGATGTAAAATAATTGAAAAAGAGTGGAAGGAAACTATATTCCATATTTAATTTCCGCTCAAATCGTTGTTCATTTCATAGTCTCGCTCAAGCAGTTTAAATATGACTATGACTTTGTCTATTTCGATGTGATAATTCTATTTATATAAAAATAGAATAGACCTGAAAATCAAAGGGCTAGTTTTTAATGCTAAAATGTGGCCCTGTTCTTTAAAATGGTAACAAAGAAACAGTTCCATATTACTATTAACTAAATTAGAATATGAATTGCGATTTGATTATAACTGGCGTCATACAGCTCATGGCAAGTTCTCAGATCGACTGTAGTTAGTTAGTTAGTTAGGTACAGTTAGAAGAAAAGTTAATGTTTCCGTCAACGTTTTACGATCGGTCATTAAAAACAAGAATAGATAATAACTCATTATTATCATTTTTCTATAGACATCTAAAGGGGCCCACTGACTCAGTCCGCCGGACGATATCGGCCTGCCAGTTAAAACAAAAATTTTACAGTTCCGAACAACTGACAGGCCGATATCGTCCGGCGGACTGATAGTCAGTGGGGCCCCTTAAGCAAAATAACATATACTTTAGGTTTTATGTAAGAAAGTTCCTCGGCTTAAATATTTAGAACCCAGTCATTAACCAATTAGGTCCCGTAAACTTAGGTCACTAGTCCACAACTTACATTTTTAATCAAATCCCACAATAAGCTTTATAAGGCTTGTGTTGTGGGTACTTACACAATGAATACCCCGTTTTTGTAAGATTAGAATTTTTCTAACCTCAAAAGTAGTGGTAATTAACTTTTTCTTGCGAAATTCTAGGGTTCCTATGATATCTAATATTGCGGTACAATAATATGTAAACGACACTATTCAGTGCATAGTAACTCAAATTTAATTTTGAAGGAAAAAAGAATACTTTTGAGGTTATAAAATTTCTAAACTAAAAAAGGGGTATACCTATACAATAATATTTAATATATAACTTTTTCTCAGAAACAAATATAGTATTCGTGCTTATCACACAAATAAATGCGTGCCACAGACAGGTAGTCAAAAATGATAATGCTGGGATTATTCTTGAGAAATCAACAAATACACACAACAAGTACACATTTTAAAGACGCGCACAGAGCAGCAGGCATACAACATACATAGCATTTAATATAGCAAGTTTTTATTAAATACAGACTATTACAGACCGACCAGCGCTGGACTCTTAGTGCCAGTTGCAGCCACTTGTAAAATGATTAAAATGATTGATGTGATTGTTAGTGACCGAGCGTAAAATATTTTTTGATATTCGGCAGCAGCCGCCGGCTTGGCTTAGGTTAGGTTAGGATAACGTTCAGTAGATCGAAATATCTAGTTAAAACTTAGTTTGTTATCTAGGGGTTAAGTAAGGTTATTTAGACCATCGGGCCCATGACTTAATCCTAAGTTCACAACGCAACCTTGCACTAAAGTTTTGTAAATTATGTGTAGAAATTGATCTAATCATCAAACATTATGTCGACCCTGAACGAATTGTGGGTATGTGATACCTACTCAATCATTGTATCCACGATTTGTTTGAAATATCTATAATCATCTTGTATTGTTAAAGCTGGTTCCGGTGTCAGTTAGTTTGATTTACGATGATAAGCTGATGGACGAATGACAATTTCATTTTGTCATGTTATTAGTTATAATTATTCTAGTTCAATTAATTACCTACTTTATTATTATTACCGTTTTTATTTACCCTATTACCCAACTGAACCAGACGAGCATAATCTTGTTACGCGAATTTAAAAGGTACTTATTATAGGTACATCGTTCATCTGATGATCTCAAATGATTTCAACTTTGTTGACGATGATGTTGACATGTTTACTTCATCTTATTCTGTATTCATAAATGCGTTTATAAAACTTATCAAAGACAGAAAGCAATAGAAATAAAAGTTATATTAATAAGCTATATTTGTGTTATAGTGAATGTTTGTAAATAAGTTAGTCTTTACACTTCAGGTAAAATTTAGCCTAACTCAAAGGCAATGCGAAAAACGTCGCGAAAGAAATCGCTCGAAGCGCTGGAAGTATCAACTGCCATATGTTATTTTCGAGGCCGAGGTATAAGGCGAGTAATTGAGCTGTTAGTGTAACGACAAACTCACGTGTTGTAATAATATGTTTTTCACCACACTAGCAGACGAGGTTCTTTGAAATTATTAAATGTAAAGAATATACGTGTAATAAGTATTTGTAAGTTGAGTTTAAGAATGCAAAGATGTAACCAGATCGGGCGAATACGCTGCAAGCGCGCCAGTAGCTTACCGTTCGCGCGCTGCGCTTCGTATTGCAATCCCAGTGGTGGATTTGCCCTAATGCCCAGTAAGCTAGGGCCTGGGCTAGTCTATATGATGGGAGTTGAGAAAGGGGTGGCTAGTACTTACTACAGAGTAACAGGGCCTGGGGCCTAGAGCGGCCAACACTACAAATCCGCCACTGTGCAAACCGCATGCGGGCAGTTTGTTTTCTTTTCGCAAATGGTTCGCCACTGGCGCGCTAGCATGCGCCAGATCTGAACGAACCCTTTAAATGGTGCATTACCGAAGAGCTTCATAATGAAAACGTGTGCTGAGAAATTATTCGATTCCGCGAAGCAAATTTTTTTTGAGGGAGCTTTTTGATACCTACTAGTTTAATTTAACACACGGTAGGTTACTACTACGTACTCATTCATAATTATGTCCTCTATTAAAATGGCCATGTTAACAAGTGCCGTTATAGTGATCGTACGAATACCAATGCGACGTAATCATACGTAAGTTCTTGTTAATTTGGCCGTTTTGGTGATATACTAGATTAAACTAGATTTAAAGTATACCTTTCCACAGCGCTAACGGTTTTGGTAAATCTCTATGTCTATCCTTATAACCAGTATTTATTAATTATTAAACGACTGTGATTTTTATTATATCGACATGGTTTTATTTTAAACTATCCTATCATACAACTAAATCATCCGCTGAAGATTCCGTGTTCAAAAGGAATGTAAAGGAAGTCCGATCCTAAGTATCGACCAGCCCATACCTACAAAACAGAAGGCCTGTCGTGAAAAACGGAATATTGTAACGCACTCTAAGGGACAGACGCGCACACATGTAGACGCGGAATCGGAAAAAGCCGATAGAAAAAACCTTTATGTCTGCGCAATTAGAGCGAAAAAGTCGTCGTTCGGCTCGGCCGACGCGAATCGGCATCTATTCACGGGAATACGGTGATTTGCCGAAAAGCTCTTCAAATCCGTAAGCATCCGCATGGCGCTGTTAGATGCCGAAAGCCCGCGTTTCGCATTCTTACATCTCCGAGTGCCGCAGATCGGCGCCGACGAGGGCTGAACAGTACCGACGATGGTCGAATAGCTCCGACGAGAGCCGATGAGTCCTGGCGAGGTCCAAACGGAGCCGAGGACGGCCCAACAGCGCCAAGACGTTTAACCGCTACCGATGCATCCACGTTTGTATTAGGTTCAGAATACTTTCACTCCATCCTTATCCGAGTCGTTGATCTCTGGGGTCTGTCCGCAAACCGTGACAAGGTATTCAAAATACAGAAACGAGCTTTGCGTGTAATCTCGAACAAACCGTTCGATCACCCCGCCAAGGAACTATTTAAGACCCATAAGATATTAACACTGCCAGCCGTTTAAATATTAGAAGCATGCAAATACGTTAGAGCAAACCTAGATACATATTAAAAAATCTGTACCCGCGACGCAGACAGCCGCAGAATGCCTATGCTAATCGCTCCTACTCAACGACTCGCGAAGGCCCGAAAGTCTCTCAGTGTTATCGGGCCAAAAATATACAACAAAATTCCTAATGACATTAAATTTACAGAAAGCGATTCAATATTTAATAAAAAACTTAAATGTCTACTCCTTGACCAAGCATGTTACTCTATTGATGATTTTATGAAAGAGATTATTTAAAATATTATTGTATTGACAACTATTGCACGATGATTATTTAAGAAATTGAAAACTTTGACCAATGTATTTTATCAATCATATTTAATTGTATACATATAACTGTCGTATTTCATTTTTTTACATTTATTTCAAATGTTTATTCATTGTGTGACCTGTAAAATATTTTTTACCAATAAATAAACTGAACTGAACTGAACTGAAAGGGCAGTTTGTAAATAAATACATTGTGGAAGACGAAAGCAAAGCCAAAAATCTCCAATAAAGAGTCAAATTGTAATATAATAGTCATGCCATAACTTAATTGAACAATTTCCTTGGGTTTAGCCTCAAACGCGGGTAGCGTAAATGAAATCCTCTTTCCGTCAACCTGTATTGCCATAGTGGGCCACGGTCTACTGCACTTTCGCTGCTTTTCTAGCTCCTCCAATAGACAGGCTTTACGATGATTGATGCCGCTGAGCGTTTTTCTATAAAAAATCGAATCGATTCGATTGTAGATCACCCATTGCGACATACGTTCAGCTGATTCGATTTCTGCCCTTGGGTAAACAGTAGGGATGTACCGACTAGTCACCGACTTATAGTCGTCGATTAGTCGGCAAAAATGGCCGATTAGTCGGCACTTTGTTAGTGAAAGAAAAACAGGGCATAAAGGAATAAAATAACCAATACTTACCATATACTTTATACGTACCTATTTCAGCCAAAAACCTATTTAGGGCGCATAAAAAACTTTATTAAGTATTGAGAACAGAACGAAACTGACTTAATGCTAAATCTCAACTTTTTGGGAAATCGCAAAATAAGATTTGATGTTGAATCTTTTTGCATTAGTGTACCTATTAATTATATCTCCTAAATTAATTACGTAAATTATCCTTTTATTATTGAAAAAACCTTATCAATTATTAAAGCTTGATAACCATTGATACAACTTGTTCATATTTTATAAAATAGTAGTTTAAAATTACGATTTTCAGAAACCTCAACTTTTTGGGTAATCGCAAAATAAGATTTGATGTTGAATCTTTTTGCATTAGTGTAAGGAGATATAATTAATAGGTACCTATTAATTATATTAATTATATCTCCTATATTAATTAAGTAAATTGCCCTTTTATTAGTTTGTGTTGTACTTACTAACACTATATGGATCAAAATGATTCGAAATAAATAATTGAATTGAATTGAATTATTGAAAAAAACCTTATACAATTCTTGTTCATACTTTATAAAATAGTATAAATAGTTTAAAATTTCGATTTTCAGAAACTAGTCACTACAAGGCCACCTTTTGACCGAACTGCTTTATTATTGTTTGACTTAATTCGAATTAGGTCAGTTTCGTTTTACGTTGATATATAGTTCAATTTTGATTTCAGATTCGTGTATATAAAGAGGCCTCTCGGGTGTTCCGATATTTGGCTTAAAGGACTCGCATCCAGGCCATAAATGTTAAAAAAAAAAAAAAATGTTCCGATATTAAATTTCATCAAAATCGGGTAAAAAATAAATAAATTCAAGATGGCGACTGTTCCTATCAATTTCGACTTCAAATTCGTGTTAAGGGGCCTCTCGGATCCTAAGATATCAATTTTCATCAATATCTGTTTGAAAATAAAGAAAATCAATATGGCGACCGTTCCTATCAATTTCGACATCAGATTCGTGTTAAGGGGCCTCTCAGATATCAATTTTCATCAAGATCGAGTTGAAAATAAAGAAAATCAATATGGCGACCGTTCCTATCAATTTCGACATCAGATTCGTGTTAAGGGGCCTCTCAGATATCACATTTCATCAAGATCGGGTTGAAAATAAAGAAAATCAATATGGAGACCGTTCCTATCAATTTCGGTTGTGTCGCTTTTGTTACGTGCTGACGAGTATATACGTATGGTTGATATCTACATAGACGGTGAGTAAATGAGCTGTGGCGCTGATCTGGTACCGAGCTTGGTGCGCTCCAAGCATCACCAGTTATTAAACTTTTTTTTTGTTTTAATTACCCAAGGTAGGGATGTAGTATGTAGTAGACAGCACGCCGAGTTATCTTCTGCAACTTTCTCAGTGAAATCGGACCCGAGCCCTGTTAGTAATGACTGCAAAATAGTTGCGAAGGTATGTAAGGGTTAAACTATTTCAATGGCCTCTATAAACTCGGCTTGCGGCACAAATCCTCGGGAGTTAGTTCGGATGACTTACAAATGTTACTTTTAGTTGCGTGTAAGATAGTGAAATGTATGGCGCGTTAGTGTAAATTGACCGTGAATAAAGGGAGGCTTTTGATGTCTTTTTGTTTGTTTTTAGGATTAGAAAAGACTCCGCAGAAGTAAGCTTTAAATTCTAAATCGGCCACTGTCAGACAGTAGTGACTAGTGACTAAAAATCTTAAAATCACGCAATTTGAAATAACGTTTTTCACCGTTATTACCGCATATAGTTGCGATATTTAAATATCGTTACTTATGCTTATTCCTGCGATTTGCGAAATTCTTTCTGATGGAAAATAATCGTTTATTTAGCCGACATATTCGTATATGGAGACGTAAAAAAATACATTTATATAATTGATTTTGTTGGGCTCTCGAGCTTGCATATATTTTAAAAATATATACTTATCTACTTAAATTTATTTATTGTATAAAGATAAGGTTATATATGTTTGTTTGATTTTGTGTACCTTAGAATACAGATGTGTGAAGTTACGGAGTTACCGAAAAATTGGAAAAGTTCTCAGAACTTTCGGGAAAATTTCACAGTAAAGTAAACAAAGGAAACTTTAATTTTTGAATTGGAAAAGTTAAATTTGAATCCCATTCCATGTGGAAATTTCATTTTAGAAACTTTCCGACTACACATCAGTACTTTCGAATATCCATTAAACTACATAAAACTTATTTATGAGTTACAGTTACTTTCAGTGGTTTATTGTTCAATTATTGATTTTAATTACATCCTGATTAAATTCACATGTCTATTGAAGGCTGTTTGTTTAATATTATGAACAAGGGTCGAATAAATAATAGTTTCCGGTACATTTTCCTTCACATCCGCTGTTAGAAACTTCCTTTCTACCTAAATTCTTGATAACGATCCAACATCACACACACACACACACACACACACACACACACACACACACACACACACACACACACACACACACACACACACACACACACACACACACACACACACACACACACACACACACACACACACACACACACACACACACACACACACACACACACACACACACACACACACACACACTTACACAGTAGTTTATCTTATAAACGGTTGTAATAAAATTATAGCAACAGGGGGTGTCTACTTTCTCTGTCAAATACAATCCATTCTAATATACTTAATATGAAAATGCGAAAGTAACTCTATCTGTCTGTCTGTTACCACCTATACAAGTATACACACTTAAACAGCCAGGCAGCCAACTCTCCATACCAAATTTTATCTAAATCGATTTAGCTGTAGGCCTAGCACATGATTGGCGCGACGGTATCTCGCCGCGGGTCTACGCACGGGTATACGGGTAGTCTACCTCGCGGCGGCGAGATACTGTCGCGCCAATCATGTGCTAGGCCTACAGCTATATCGATTTAGATAAAATTTGGTATGGAGAGTTTAAGGCCCGAGGATGGACATAGGATGGTTTTTATCAATCATCATCATCATCCCACCACATGTGTGCAAATGTGTACTTAGTTGTATATGCACCAATGCAGTTGTATATGAATACACATAGCGCACTGCTGAAAACCGTCAATGATTACACCTGCATAGTCAAAGAAGGGTGGACAAATTGGCCCTTTTGACCAATACTTAAGGGCAAGCGATGTGTCACCAGATAGATAGGTTGTAGAACTTTTACTATGGCAGGTAGTCCCAAATCTTTGTTTGAAAAAAGTTATCGCCGCAAATATATAGTAGTGTGACTAGTGCGAGTTGAAACGAGACTAAGTATAATATAGTTTTTTTTTTCGATACTAAGTTCCTGTGTCGCAGATCATGAAGGTTTTGTTATTGTTGATGATTTTGTGTCGCGATATTTTAGATTTTGGTATATGGATATAGTGCAGTAGTGCCTTCAACTTCACTCATGCACTGTTAGTGCTTAATAATGGAGACCTAGGCTCTCTGAAACATGTCGCGCGAGTGACTCAAATCACGTGAGTAAAACCGTAAAATTAGCTTATAGGTAAAGTAGTAGTAGGTACCTTATCGACCGAATTAAGTAAATGTTTTGATTTTAGTTAGTTCGTCTGACAGCAACTTAGTTGATTCTAAGCACTTAAAATAAACTGGTAAATAGATAAGTTATTAGAACTTTCAAGTTCTAATACAAAGCTGGAGTTCGCAAAACTCCAAATATTATATGCAAATCTTTAAAAATAATTAAAACAATTAACTTCTTTGAAGAATTAGTATATCCGTATTGATGATTTCCGGAATAAAAACTGTCCTTGTCCTTTCCCGAGATTCAAACTATCTAATCTCTATACCAAAGGTTCCAATTGAAGCGTGAAGAGTATGGATATCTTCCAAATCCTTCTCAGTTCATCACTACATATATTTATGACGTGTCGAATTGTCGATCTTGATGGCATTCAAAGTGATGTGTATTCTCTTACAGTTAAACTGTGTTTACGAGTATATAAATCACTTTGCACATCGTCCAAAAACAATCTATAAGTAAAGTTTAAAATGCTTTGTAAATAGAGAACTAGTGATCAAGTGTAATTCGGTTACCTACAGCGGCGCAGCAGATCACGTATTGCACTTTGCGAATGAGATCATATTTCAACGGAACTAGGTCGAATTTTGGTTTTAGGTAGTTTACCGGCGCTTGCTGAGCGATTTTAATCTGCTAATAGACTAATTTACAAACAACACCGAGCTAATATGAGAATGCCTGTAGGGTAGGTAAGTTTCAGGCAAAAAATTTGGTTATCTGGCAAATATTTGGTAGGTATTTGCCACATACAAATATTACAAATGCTTTTGAGGTTTTAAGGGTACCGCGAAGAAAGAAATAAAATTGTGTAAAATCTTCGCTGGTCTCAGGTGTTGTTTAGGTGGTGAAATAAGAGTGGACTGTAGTTTAAACGCTGGTTTACTTTCTAAACTACGAAGAAGTACAAAAAGTGGCAAAGTGAAATTGTCGTTAGGAATCGAGAGAATGAAAGGTGAGTTTTTGAAAGCCCTAACTGTCAAAGTTTTGAATACAAAATTGCCATAGTTAAATATTGAACATATAGATTTGAATGATAATTGTATTTATACATACATATATATCAATGAATATTTTATTTAAAAAATATACAATTTGGATGACGTTAATTGTGAGATTATTTTATTACATGAAATTAGAATTATTTTTAATTGCAAACATTAAATTAAGCTAAAGAAAAAGGATCAAAAATGAATCCATTTTTGAACGTTTCTGAACAAATTGCGAAATTTCTTTATTTGCCTCTCTATCGCTCGAATATGCCATAGATATTTCGAGTTTTCGAGTAGGATCTCTACACTATTCTGCCTCGAGCTCTTAAAAAAAAACTTTAAACAAAAAATTTAACGTTGAAAAATTTTATTGTAATTCTAAGTCGAATATCTCTCGTGCGCTGACAGAAACGTCTTTAAAAGGCAGTTTCACACGAAGAAACGTGTATTTAAGAAACTTTTCAGTTAAGGTAAAAAAAATAAGTAGTATGGCGTCAAGCACTTGCTTAAGAACATTAAAATATTTTAACGCAACGACATTAATCGTAGCTAAGTATTTTTAGGTACATACCTACATACAAAATTACCCGTTTCTATTGACCCTTGAGTGTAATGTCCAAAGCAAGTCACACTGGAATTTCTGATCAAAAGTTTGGCCAGTAAACTGAAGTGGTAAGTTATCTTAGCGCTTGACCGACAAAGTTACTGCCAATAATTTCATTTTTTTGAACA
Organism: Cydia strobilella; assembly: GCF_947568885.1. Lineage (NCBI taxonomy): Eukaryota > Metazoa > Arthropoda > Insecta > Lepidoptera > Tortricidae > Cydia > Cydia strobilella. The sequence continues at coordinate 29,798,979 of NC_086041.1, read as the reverse complement.
CAAATATTGTCAAATGTACTTGTTAACGAGCTAATGTCTTATAATATATGTAGAAGGTATCGACCCAGAGAGATTCTTATAAGTTATTGAGCGTCTTAAAAAGGTTTCAAGTAACAGAGGTAAAACGAATGAAAAATTCGTATTAGGGTATAACATTACACAGTAAATAATAGTATGGCCATGCATGCCCTAAAATATTATCAGAAAACGACAAGACTATTGATTCGTTACGTTATTCATCCGCGAGGATCCTTCAAAGATTAATACTTGTTTAAAGTAATGTTCCCCATCGATTAGGGTAGCGACCAGGTAGCGACCGCAAATAAGATAACAATTCGAGGCAAGTACGCCCATTCGTAAATACCACACAATGCCGTCGCCGCTAGATTGACGTTACAATATTAATTAATGAAACATACCTATTGTTCGTCGATCGCGAATCACAATGCTTCCAATTACGAAACCGTCTGATGCAGGTCAAGCTGCATTGAATTTTGCAGCATTGGATTATGATGCTCCCACACTGGCAGTTATATAACATCGTGTGACAGGGACAACATGATTTTAACAGTGTTATATTACTTATGCTGTCCCTGTGACACAATGTTAAATAAGTGTGCCAGTGTAGGAGCACCACGTTTCAATGGAAATATGCAGTGGCAGAGCGTCATACAAATCCAAAAGCAGACGGGGCTAATTTGGTTTGCATCTTCATCAAGAGCAGCATTAAAGAGCCAAATTAAGTCGGAATACGCGATGCGGTGGCAATTAAGCTCTATAGACGCACCACACGTACGTAACATAGGTAGGTAATAGGGTTGTTTCCACATGTTGAATTTTATAACTAAATCTAGTTAAATAGATAGAAAATGAGTCATTTACAACAATAAATTGGAAACTCAAATATATGGGAATAATAAAAACATACACGACCTCAGTTTCAACAAAAAAAAATTTTTTAACTTCCTCATAGGAAAAAAAATAGTACCATTCGATTTTTTACAAAAAAAAATTCGTCAACAATAGACGCAATATTTCACCGACAATATCACAATTTCCTTGTTTTCCATACATCGAAACAGCTTCTAAGCTATTAAGCTATAGCGAAGATGGTGACGTCACGACGTATTGCCATATTGTTAGAAGCGTTTCAGCCAGACTTTGACCATCATTTGTGAGTTTTGTATTGCTTTAAGAAAATGACCTATACAGACATTTGATCCCCAAAACAAACCTGATCGACTGATACCATTAATAAAAAATTGTGATATACCCTAATATATATGTATACCTAGTAATACATTATGGATAAGGTGCGTCGAATATATTTAGCTAGTTAAGTTAAAATGTTATGTTGGCCACGCAAAGCCACGTCTATGTCCTTAGGAATTCAAGGAATTCTGTGCCTACTTAAGAAAATATGTTTATGAACTGTGACCTCGCCAATTTCGTGCAAAATTTTCAATTCATTCATGCCTTTGATATGCATATATGTACCTAGTTCTCATTTAATATATAATTGATATGTATCACGTACCCTACGGGTTAAATTACGTAGTATCCAGTTCTCAAATCCCGGTATTCGATATAGGTACGCACAATGCGGTTTCATTCGAATGGAATCAATCCATTCTAAACCCATCGGACCACTGAGACAAGTGTCTCAGTGGAATTGGAATCAAGTGATTCCAATTCCAGTTGATATCGGAATGCATTCCGACGTCACGACGACTGTCGTGTAACTATAATGAGGAAGGCAACTCACAGTACATTTCGCGTGCACCAATAAGCGCGAGCAATCATATCATAGCAATAACAAAACCAATAATTCTCTTTTTTTGGCTTTAGATTGGTTAATTTAATATAACGTTCATTAAGACCAAAATGGACGATCGCCCCGAAAACTTGATCCCCACTCCGGGTCATTCCTGGTGCAAAGGATATCCATCGCAATTCAACGCGGAAACGCTGCGAGCGTAATTGGGTACTTTTGCACTGGGAAAAAATACAATCAGGTATAAGAAAATTAAATAGGTACCTAAAATTACTACATTCCCAAAATGAACAATATACATAAGACACTACAATTAAGACAATAAAGAAAAACAAAAATTATACAAGTTGCTTAAAAACAAATTAGTACAAGAAAAAAACCCCAAAAACCTTTTGACTAGAAGGTTTTGTGAATTATGCATTTATTTATTATGCGTATATTTTATACACCTTTACCCCGGTACCCTTTACACCTTTACCTTTTACCTACATGAACTATTGCGATATCCACATTAAGACTTTCCTTCTTTCCAATAAAATCGTTTATAGATATAAAAATTTACCACCGCACACTAAAAACCCGTTTATCAATATAGAAAATAAATGAAAAATAATAATTGACAATAAAGAAGAGCGTTAAATTTAAAATCGCAATAACCGTCCGGTAATTTATATAGTAGCCAGCGTTGGAATACATTTAAAAGTTAACATCCTCATTAAAATTCTTAATAACGTCGCGTTGCGGAGTTTTCTCAAATATTTGATTTAGTCTTGTTTTTTTTGCATGTTTTCCTCAGAAAGGCGTTGAAATGTTAAAGATATTTTCAGTTACGAATGAATTATAATAAATTGTATAACCCGTTTTGTTTGATGCTTTTATTTCTTAATACACACACATAATAATAACATAGGGGCATGCCGAGATCCAGCGGCCCGAAGTTGGATCTAAGGGGCCCACTGACTATCAGTTCGCCGGACGATATCGGCCTGTCAGTTAGAACAAACATTTGACAGTTCCGAACAAGTGACAGGCCGATATCGTCCGGCGGACTGATAGTCAGTGGGCCCCTTTACGAATAAAAAAATTCTCACTAGATCCATCTTGGATCTAGTGGTTGGATCTATCGAGAATGATTGCTTTTTCGTTGAACTATTTCATAGAATATTGGCGCTAGCACCAATCTAAAAGTTTGTGAGAGATAGTGAAAGAAACTTATAGGATCAATCGTGTGTCCGTCTATCACAGTCAATTTGCTCCGAAACTACCGTACTGGTTGAAATTTGGTACACAAACGTATGTCAGACGTGTAACGTAAATAATACATCGATAAATATATGAATAATACATTATCCAATAAGGGAGGTATGGACAACATTTGTCGATAGAAACACGATACGTGCAGTGTTTTTATGACTCGAGTTCACAATTTTCATACCCATTACATTCGGAAAAAAACACTGGAAGTTGGAGATGACATACAGGAAAACCTATAAGAAAACTACTGTCATGTGTGAAAACCTTAGGCCGCGAGTCCGACTCACCCTTGGTTTTTGAAATTCGAATTCCGCTCAATAACGAGTCACCACCACTTCACCAGCGCTCGCGCATCCAACGCGAATGCAGCCTGCACTCTCAGTTAATGGATGCATGTGGTTTTATTGCTAATAAAAACTGAAACGGCTATCACAATGCGTTATGGCTGCATTTTAGTGACGGATAGCTAAGATCTGGCATGCTTGGAGGGTAGTTTAGGGGGTTTTAATAACGTCTGACTATTAGCAATGTTCCTGTAACAATGATAATTATCCTGCGCCCCTGATAGATTGAATCAGAAAATAGTTATTTGTTATACAAGGGTGCAAAGTTGTATTTTACCCGCGAGTGTAGAATTGAAACACGAGCAAGCGAAAGGAATGTATAGGTGAAAAAGTTCTAAAATAGAATCCTGAGCGTAGCGAGTGTTTCAACACAAGAGAAGTAAAATACATTTGCGCCCGTGTGTAGCACAAAACTTTTCACCTCACTATAGCGAGGAAAGTGCAACATCCACAGGCGTTAGATGATCTTCATCACTGGAATCACTTATTTCTTTACGATATTATAACAGAAAACTCTGGAAGTTGTGTATTTTTACGCGAGTCGATGAGAAAAGGTTTTAAGTAAAAAAATTGTTGACAATGTTTCTGATGTATGAAATGTCAACGATGCGTTTTGAAATTGCATCGATTCAACTTGTGCGTTCAGAATTATATTTAACATCATTATAAAAAAGCAAACCTTTCTTATGGAATTTTAAGGTTTATGACTTAAAATCATTAAATAAAGCTAAATTTGGTATTTTTTATTAGATTCTCAAACCATTTATTTAATGATAATTAATATCGAACGAACCATAATCATGAGCGTTTTACGTTTTGTTATCTGTCAAGCTACTTAAACACGCTCCATCCAAGGTCAAATTACTTTCCCCACTAGTGGATAAAACGCGTATTTCCCCGCTTGTATTGAAGGATAAACGACAACTTTCCGAGCTAGTGAGGGGAAAAGTAATTTATCCTACACAGAAAAAAAGTTCTTGAACCACGGAATAATATTTGTTTCAAGATCTTTTCGAATTTCAATAATATAAGGAAACTCGAAAATGCCTTTGTCTCTTGTCTTGGCCCAAGAACTATTTATTGTATAAAATAACAAATTATCAAATTAAAAAATCGGCCAAGTGCGAGTCGGACTCGCGCACCGAGGGTTCCGTACTTTTTAGTATTTGTTGTTATAGCGGCAACAGAAATACATCATCTGTGAAAATTTCAACTGTCTAGCTATCACGGTTCATGAGATACAGCCTGGTGACGGACAGACAGACGGACAGACGGACAGCGGAGTCTTAGTAATAGGGTCCCGTTTTTACCCTTTGGGTACTTTAAAAACGTCAGCTTTGATTCAATATGTATATGACCTGACCTAAGTATTTAAAATTCTTGTCACAAGTCTTTCAATCATGAATTTTGAGAATTTGACATTCTTGAACCGATGGTTTTTTTTTTTTACATACAAGATATATACAGTGGTACTACGTAAACGAAATTAATATCAAGCTTAAATCTAAAAAAGGCCCTTGAGGCATTGTAACAAGGATGCTGGCGGCATTTCCTCGCTGTATCGCAATGCTGATACGTTGTGCGAGGAAGCCGCCAGCTCTTCGGTCACCAGTTACGTCAACCAGACGCTTCCCGATTTCTGCAAACAACTTGTGCGCGCTGGGACCCCCTGGACCTAGAGTTTCAACTCCAATAGTTGGGTGTTATTTTAGTCCTTTTATCAGTTGAGGCATAACTGGTTCTTGCTTCTAAACAATTTTTTTTCGTGTATAATATAGGCCTAAATATAATACTTATATATATCCTTCCCCTGCGCCATTGCCAAGTTATTATAAGTATTAAAAAAATAAAGGTAAGTATCTAATATTGTTACGGTTTTAACACCCCCTGGCACTGACTAAAATAACCGACATGGTATCACATTACATTTCAAAACTTTGTTGTAGTAGAAGAACTGGGTTGCGAGACTTACATTTTTTACATATAATGTTTTTGATGGGATTGAATTGACTCAGTGAATTCTGTGTGGATTCGCTACACGTGCTACAGCGTCACCAATGGATATACAGTAGAAACTCGCTAATCTGGATCCTCGCTAACCCTTTCATCACAATAGAGCTAGGGGGGCTATTATCCGGCAAAAGGGAGTATTCTGCGCAGCGCTTTGTAGGTACGTATTTATGCGTTTTGGGATAACTCAAAAACGGCCCAAGTGTGATCGATATAGTCATCATTAAAAGTCTTTATTACTTAAGTTTTATATTAACGATTTTTTTAATGTTGGTGTAATGTTTTGGATCCATGGTTCCAAAATTAGAAAGGCCTTGTTGACTACGGGTCCTAAAAAGAGTGTATTTTTTTATGCTGTTTACTTATATGATTATATCCCATATTTTATCAAGTTCCGGAGACCTATGTAATCCGTCAACGCCCGGTTTTTTGCCCGTCCGGATTCGCGAGGCCCCACTGTAGTCATTCGTCATCGGGTCTGCATGTGTATCATCATCATCCATCAATCGATTACTATGTGTTAGGTAATGAAGAGCGATACGAATGGCTGAATGGCGTTGTTTCCCGACCGGAGAGGCTGAAAACGAAGGGTTGTAAGACTTGTAAGTTTGATTTGGGAACTTGGGCACTGTTCGCCCTGCAATGTCTTGCTTAGCGAATGTATCATTCCTGCTGGCTAGCATGCTACGAGGAGATAGCTATCAACTGTTGACACGATAGCTATTTCACTATCTATGTTCACCCTATAGGCAATTTCTGAAAATTTTCTTGTTTCCGAAGCTGTGTATAAAGTAAGATAATTATCTGTAGAATCTTATGTTTATGTATTACTTATTCTGTGCCGAAGGCGAGTTGTACTTCAACAAATGAAAATAAAACACAAACAAAGCTACGTCCCGAACCTCCATTAATAAACTGTTGCATAAAATTAAATTAAATTGACTTCATAGCATTAAATGCATAATGGGACAAAGTTTCACAAGAAACTTAACTATAAATTTCACTGTGGAAAATGTTCTACCTCATTATTCTCAATTTTCTCATGCGTCTCGCGACTCGCACCCTTTTGTAGTGGTTTGTAGGTACTTAAATAATTTCTCTGCCTGCGTCAAACACATACCATTAAATTATACAGGGTGGCTAAAAAATAAGTGCATTCTCGTTGCCAGGGAGGTTTTGGGATTATACTGAGTAACTTTAACTGTGGGACCAACCACGAAAAACCCGCCGCCACAAAACCGCTCTCATACAATTGAAGTAACGCTCTCATTTTAAAACGACATGGTTAAATTACATGAAAATTAGTATGAACATTAACGTAACATACATATATGAGCTCGTATCTATATCTGGTACTAGTTTTCTAAGACATGACATGGCGACTTTATCAAGTTTTTATGTTTTTCCCGCATATGGAACAGTGGTGTTGCGGAGGTTTGAAAGGCGTGCGAGGAGCCAAAGAGGCCCTTTCGACAATTCAATGAAATGCATGAAATTATTATTAATACTTTCCTAAATTAAGTCGCAGAAAGGAGGAAGAACTACGGCCTAATGTTAAGGCGGTATTTAATAAGATAATTTTTTGTAACACGTCTACCTATTGCAAACTAGCATACTGCCTACCTGGGCCGTGTTGCGTAATAAACTACAACTAATATTACAAGCGGAACTCCTTTTCTAATTCCACTTATTAGAAAAGGAGTTCCGCTTGTGATATTATGTAGTTGTAGTTTATTCTGCAACACGGCCCTGATGGTAAGTAAACTCACTATGGACACTTGCAACTTTAGGTATATGTCGAGGTGTATGAAACAACGCACCAAAAGTATACGAATGGTAGTATACCAAATAGAGATAAATCTTTACAGTCAGCGTTTAGAAGTATCTGTTAAAATTTAGTTGCTCTACATTATAGAGATTATCTCTTTTTGTTCAGCTGTTAGAGAATAGTAGATATTTTTGACGCGTAGTCTGATACGTCACTTTTACTTTCTTATGAATATATTTTAATTTGTGACACACAAAACTCTCAAAACGACGTTTTTATTCCACCCGATTTTTGGCTCATAATCCTAGATTTTAAACACGTGTGCTTTTTCTGTATATTATAACACTCGTGCTTTTTCATTATATTATCCGACTGAGTTAAGAAGGTAACTGATTGCTAATAATATGCATGGAAACGGAGCCTTTTTTAATTGGTCGGACTGGCGGGCACCGGCGCCTGCCGCGGCCGGGGCGAGGGGCGGCCGGCAGTATGACAGATTTTAGACTTTTACTAACTGTTTTAACAATTAAAATTTGATTAATATGAAACATTTTTTTTCTCACAAGCGTGTTGAAAAACGTCGTATGAAACGCGTGTGCATTGGTCATTACACACATCGGCTTTCTTATTGCGTGCTCGCTTACAGCTCGCGCGCACAATATCGCCTCGTGTGTAATAACCAACTTAGCACACTTGCATCACAATGTACTATTATATAATTTACGATACTGACCCTTTCAAAACATATACAGTCAACAACACTATTAGCTTAGCACCCCTGCATATCATGCAAAGGTGCTACGCTAATAGTTTTGCTGACTGTATCCGTCAAAAAGCGAAGTCGAATTGCGTCACTAAATATCCACAAAAATTTTAAACATGGGCTAAAATTTATGTAGAGTTGTCGGAAAAAGTATTTAATAGGAGTGGGGCCAAAGAAAGGGCCCAGCGAGGGAAATTTTAATAAGTCCAATTTAGGCCCTCAGGATCCAGAGAGGAACAGATATTGCTTATATTTTACTTGTTGTTTGTGCGTTAAGTGAATAAAAAAATTTTTTTTAATTACTAAAATGAGTATTCTTATTTATTTTTTATCTTGAACTTTACTGAATTCTTATGTATCAAAATCCGTAAGCCGTTTGGATTGGACCACAGCGCGGGTGATGTCGAAGATATATAACACGCAATGAACTTAAACAATTTAAATAAGTACCTATTAAACTATATACCTACAACAAAACTAAAAATCTTGACACATCGATAGCAAAAGCATCAATCGTAATTCAATCATGATTGTCAACGTAAAGAATGTACATCTGAATGACGCTATTGATCGCCTCGGAGCCCTTTAACAACATGAACACCAAGACCAAGCCGTATTTAAATTATTAATAATAATAAACATTAAGCCACTATAGCACATACATTTCATGTTATTTATTCATTCATTTACAATATACATTGTGTTTGAATAAGAGATATTTACAAAATTAAAAATAACATGCAATAAAATAAAACTCTAAAACTAACAAAGCAAATAAAATAAAAATATGCAAAGAAAATAAAAACAATACGATCCAATTAATAAAATGTCAATCATTCCTAATAATAAACATATTTGATTAAATGTTACCATCTGCTACGAATTCATTTACATAATAATATGCCTTTTTTAAAAGAAAACTTTTTAGTATCGCTTTAAAAATATTGCTGTTGATGTTGAGTATCTGTTTAAACTCAATTAGCAGCTTATTAAAAAGCTGCAGCTTACATAAGAGACCTTCCATTTTAAGGTAATCAGGTTTAAGTCTATAAAAGGTATTTTTTAAAATATTGTCATTTTAAATCCTATCGCAATAATAGGTTATGAATTAATTAATTTGATATTGTTATGAATATCATCTATCAGTGTCAAGAGTGACACCGGTTTGAACATCCAACTGACTATTACAATGTTTCAAAATGGAGCTGTGTTTTTCTATCATGATCATATACCGCATATATTTGCGGACCAAATATACTCGTATGCAAATATTTAAATTTCTGAATTTAAGTTATAGTAAAACTCGTTTTAATTTAAAATTACCTACGTTTTCTGTTGTTAAAATTAGTTTTACAAACTTGTTTTTTAGCCACCGTGTATAGTGCTCAAAAATGAGTTGTACAGGCTTATTTACCAAAATACATTTTCTCGGTTAAATATAGCATTTACCACTAACTAGGTACAAGGTGTTTTAACAAGTCTACATAGGAAAACTATTTCCTACACCTACTGGAATATCTAATTCCTATGACATCAAATTAAACAAAGGCAGAATGGCCAAAACAATCTTTTAAAAGCAAATGTTTACTTGTGTTTAATAGCACTAAAGGAGCTCTTTCAGTTCTTTATTTTCAGAGTATGTCATGCTAAAACAAAACTATCATCTGCAGTACTTATAAATCTAATGGCTGTATTCTCTTAGTTTCACTGCAAATTTTACGTTGGTATACTTGGTATCTTGAGGAAGTTTAAGTTTCAAAATAACATTCGACTTTTTGGCATAGTACGGCGTATAAGGATTAACATGATTCTGAATTCCGCAGTGGAAGTATCTCATTCAAAATTTAAGGTAAATTTGTTTAAATGCAAAGTAAATAAGTTTGAATTCGTTTAAATATTGTTGTCACAAATAGTGTGAAATTGAATTATGCAAGTATTTTACGGTACGTTTCCGGAGAAAATACCGTTTCGTTGGTTGTGAAAAAGGCAAATGCTAAAAGTTTTAAATGGAGAGGCAGCATTGATACCTCCGACACATGGGGTCATATTTTAGGTCATTAATGGAAACTCCATAGTGTAGACAATCATTTTTAAATTTCATTTAAAGTAACTTATTTGACTTGTTAGTCGGATCACCTATTTCTTATGTCAGAAACGAATTATTATAGATATTAAGATTTATTTTTGTTTTGTTAATACATGATTACTCACTTACTAGATATGTATTCCACCGGCTTTACCAATGTACAATTAGCAACACATGACAAACAAGCATGCTTATTAACAAACAGGGATTCAAAAATAAGTGCTCTTACAGTATGTCAGACATTGATTAACTCTTAAACAAAAGCTACAAATTTCGAAATACGTTCCCCCAATCTTGAGCCATAATAAAACTGCGTTAAGGACTCATTTGAGTTGTGGTTTAGTTTTAAGTTATGCCGTTTGGTGTAAGGAATGTAGTTGAACTACTGAGGACAAAGCCGCAGACAGGCAAGAGTATATTGTAAAACGCGGGAAGACGAAATGATCTCATTTTCCATTCCATTCCTTGCGCACAAGCCACACAAACATCTGTGTTGCTTTGTCAAGATGCCGCCAGGGCACCAGCGACGCGATGTGGCGATGCCGGGAAAAAGGTGAGCACATTTTTAATGAGCTCAAACAGTAAGCAGTTGCAAATACCTATTGACAAACATTGCTTGTATTCGAAGCAAAAATTGAGAACCTCATTTCTTAACTGATGTTATTAGTCATTTTTGAAGTGAAAACTTCTTTAGCGGCGCTGTGCACTTTTTGTGATGGGGAAAAAATGTTAAACTCGCGACAGGTAACGTGACCGACAGATTGAAAATTCGTAAGATGGACACGTGACCTGATCGAAATTATTGATGGAAGTTGATTTTTCTGAGAGATAAACTTTTTAATGTTAAATAATTGTAATAGTTCTAAAGTGTTAAATTTTTAATGTAATATAAATTGTTATGTTTGTGTACGATAGCGCAATAAATGAATATTGTTGAAGTGATTGATAATTTGGATTAGTTAGGGAATAATTTTGCACGATTTGCTTTAATTATCAGTAAAAAGTAAGTAAAAGTACTATAATTTATGTGGTAAAATACAATATTCAAGTTTTCACTTCTGCCAGCACTCCCGGAGTGCAACCCGTTGTTTTTTTAGTCTGAAGTTCTTTTTAATATAACGCATGAAATTTGCATGTACATTGTACAGCTTATTTAAAATTATCATAGGAAATTTGCTTTTTTATGAGGCTATTTACCTACTTTGTATTTACCAAATAACGACTGAGTACCTACTAAAGCTGGTTGTTTTAGTAAATTTGCCTACGGTGCGCCGGGTAATAAGCAAATGCATTGACAAACAGAGTTCGAACTCAAATCAAAGGCAACTAGGAACTGAAATTATATTATCGAGCTCTCGGGAATCACCGTCGATATTGCATCATACGGTTAACAGTTGTTGTTCAGTTGCTATTAAATGTGTTCACTAATATACTTAAGTGAAATTAAAACTGGTCGCGTTGGTTTTTTTTTGGTGTTTCACTTTGCACGTTATCTGCGTCGCTCAGTCATAATCAGATTATTTAGGTAGGTACTTAATGTCCGATTCTTAGGTACTGGCACTGGCTAGACCCGGAGCACAGAATAAGTACAGTAGAGTCCGGTTAGTACGACTTCGCATATAACAACCAACCGGTTGTAGCGCCGTAAGTATAGGCATATGTTTGATTCTAGTATGAGCTACTATGAAAGTACAACCGTTTATTACGACTCCGCTTATAACGACCGCCCGATTTTAACGACGGAAATTGACACAAAATTCGTCCATCAAGTCCGGTTACAACGATGAGCGACGTAGTTTTGACAAATAAATTGTTGGTAAGAAGCTTACTCCGTCCCGCGCACCCAACTCCTCTCCCCCCTTTGCCTATACGCAGCAAGATGAAATAATCATGTGGCTTTTCGTAATATTGCAAGCTAAATAAAACCACTTCTCATTATTTAATCGAGCTTAAACTTCACATACTTAATTGTGTAAGCTAGGGGACAATGTAATATTTTGGTACCTTCGAGCTCAGCTGATGATGGACACAGGAGGTGGCCATTGGAATTGTGTGATAAAACAATGCAACCTAATTGCGTTTGGGTTTGTTAGAATTGTTTCAATGAGTATAAGTTGCGTGTACAAAAGTACAAAGTCAGCGATAAAGGATTGTATTAAAATTGATTTTTTTTTTATGTTTTTTTTTTCTTTGATGGTCGCATAACTCGCATAAGTATTAATAAATACAAAATAATGTAGTTATTTTGATTAAAAAATTATATTAAAATTGGCAGTTCGTTTAGTACGACGTCCGGTTATTACGACGTTATATCAGCGGTTCCTTGAGCGTCGTTATAAACGGACTCTACTGTTATAGTATTATCATACAGAACGGCCACGCACCGCCCCGCCCCGACTCGAATTACCTCGCCCCGCGACAACAGGGTGACGACCTTTTGCCAATCGCTCAGTACTGTTTTTAAGCAACTTACACATTGACGCATGCCGCGTGTACACACGTGCCGTTCACATATAGAAAAACAAGGGATTTTTGATGTCCGCCCTGTGCCCGGAGCCCGATTCAGATTTAACACCTTGTTAAGGTTTTGATCTTATTTTGATACGATCTTGAAGTTCACTCACGCTGATTGGTGCATGCAAATTGACGTGAAAGTCGTGCGTGAGACGCGCGACAGTCACCAAGATGATTGTCAAGGTCGTATCAAAACCAGTTCAAAACTATAGTTTACCTATAGGTAGGTAACAAATAATTATTCTTTATGATTTGTTAAATTAGACACCTACCTCCCGACGGTTCTAGGAGGACCCGGAGGTCACGACCTTCAGTTTGAAAAACACTCGATAATATTATCTTCGCTAACATCCTGTAACTCGCGACGCCTCATAAAGTCATTTGCATAGAACACTTTATCCAGTCGCGAAGGAATACCGAAACGGCCTGATTTAAACAATCAACGTAAACACTGTTCGTGTCACACGCTTTATTCAAGGATGACTGGGATAACGCACACTGAGCCGAGCCGGATCCGACAGAATGTCGTGTCGCCCTATATTCAATCAAAGGTTGTGTTGACCGTCGCCAACACAGTGCAACTTTGAAAGTTCTGCCAACCGCGGTTATTATCTCATCTCATCGATTGCGAAAGCGACGTTCGGAGGCTATTGCAGCCGCATTACTGTTGCGGAATCATTGCTGCGGCCTTGACGCCGGCCCTGTCATTATCAAAGATTGCATACATAGTGCTTTTGATTATATATGTCGGAGAACGGCTGAATTGTGCCATCTATCGCCTTTTATCACGTAATCTTTGACAAATAGAGCAAACTAGGGTATACGTACACTTGAGGGGCGTTCGACGCAGTTCCGCCAAGGCGTCATAGAGTGCGCTGTCAAAACAAATGAAATCCAGAATTGAAGTTATGCTGTCAATCAATCTTCAGAAGAGAACGAACAGGAGAAGATTACGTCTGTGACGGTCTCTAGGTCAAATCCACTGGTTTGCTTAAGATAAGAAACGTAACTTGTGCTGTGATTTCTAATCAGTCTTGTCCAGTAAAGACTGTGTTGAATATCGCATTTCATGGAAAGTCCTCGGCTTCCACGATTGAAGCTTCTGATGTGCTCAGCTCCCGATAGTACGAGTATGATACGCCCACGATTCCCGACATATACCTATATTTAGTGCCAATGCACTAAACATCTAACTAACAAATAAGCATCAGTATCATGGTTGTAATTTTCTATAAACTGGAAGTATTTCCCCAGACGGGCTTCTCGAATTCGGAGCGAAGTCACATTCTGCTACAAAATCACCTTTTGTTATTTTTTTATATAATTTTACATGTGCAATAAGGACCTTTTTATCAGAATTTCTGTTGAAATTTCAGATGTTAAGGACTTTATTGTACTTGAAGCATAAGGGCCTTCTGTGTGGAAAGCCACAATAATTAAACATTCATAACGTTTTTGGAGTGACCTTAAGGAGTCGTGAGTTAATTTCAAAAGGTCGCTGAAAAGGTAATGAAAGTCAGGGTGCGACAGGGAATAACTTGGAAGTTCTAAAACTTAGCCTTAGGGTGGCTTCGGGAGCACTTAACCTGGTGAGGTATGGAGTGGATATCAATTTTAACAAGTAATGAGAATACGCTCGTGCAACACTTTTTAGGCGAAAAACTCACGCCACGCCGCTACGTGGGTTCTTCGCCTAAAGGTGACTGTCCAATTGTAACTGCCGCTGCACTGCAGTTGCGACGTTACGCGGTGCCGCACTACTGTAGCAGCACGACTGCGGCTGTTGCGGCGTGCAGTCGCGACAGCGTTCGTTGATGGCTTGTCAATGTCAAGTCATATAATGTCATACGTACAAATAAAATACTAATTTACTTTTGTATTTTTTACGTGAAGAAGCGAGTGACGATAATGCTACATGCTACATGAAAAAGAAGACCAGTTTGCCTTTCTACAATAGTCAGAGTCCGACGAAGGCAGCTACGCAATATTAATAAAAAATCTGATATTCAATGGTGATCCTTTATTCAGATAATATTGCCGATTAAATGAAAAGCAATTCAACATTGAATGAGACTTAATAATTGACGAAATACAATCAAATTACTCAAATAAAATTAATGCAGAGGAAAAATTATTCCTAACATTAAGGTAAGTTCACAATGTGAAATTTTCTTCCCCATCCTCTTGCCTAAATGCGTGACCACCGCACACAGCAATCCGACGGAAACGGGACTCATGGAGTTCGTGATATATACGGGGGGAGTGCGCACTTGATCCACCTGCATCACGTATAGGTACTCGGCCGTCAGAAACGTGCGGCTGGATTTAGAAGTCTGTAATAAACGTCCCCTCAAAACCATGCCAGGTAGGCTCTTTTAGCAGGCCTTTTATTGATTTCTGCAAAGTGATTCGTGGGTTCTGGAGATGACGATGCGACACGTAAGAATAAAATTATCCAATGGTGGGCAGGCAGTCGTTCGGTGTTAGCAAAATATTACAGATTTATCTTTCTAAGTATCCATATTAAGCCAATTTTACTTTCCTTAGGTACCAAACAGTGAAGTATGATGAATAAAATAATTTGTAATTTACACTTCATATTGTCCAGTTGCAGGTGTGAATGGGCGACGGCACTCTATGATATGACCGCACCATCCATATAAAACTTGACGGGCGAGACAAGAAATCCTTTATGAAGAAAGATATTTCCCTCGCCTTGGCCGATAGAAAGAACTTTTAATAAATTAATTTGAATAATAAATGGTTTCCTCGTGTTGGTGTGAAGAATTACGTGTTGCACTGTTATGTAACACAGTTTGTTTAACCCTCATGCCTTGAGACCTCCGCAACTGTCAATATTCTAAATTTTAAACCATTCGCTTCTCTCGTGGTTCAATTTTGTATCGTTTCGTATGTTTGGATATCAATATGTTACCATGAGGTATTAAATAACATCTTTGCCCCTTGTAATAAAAATAAATGATTGCTTCTTTTATTTAGCTCAGGAATGGCTTTGCAATGACAAAATGAGAAATTGTCACCATAAACGACATTATATAATATGATATATTACAATACAATTACAGTTGCCAGGAATATTCGGCAACTATTCGGTATTTGGCCACTTTGCCGGATATTCGGTATTCTATTTGCCTCTCTATCGCTCGTGCCCTGTCGAGCTTATAGCTATCCTCGCAAAACTACGAAAAAATAAAAGAACAGTTTATTTAATGAATCTATAAATAATATCGTCGTATTATTTGAATCCCTAAATCAATAATCTCAAAATACGCTAAATTTGTGAAAGCTGATTCCACAAATCTGCCTTAAGTTATATACCTTAGTTTTATTGGATGTATATAATGTACAAATTTCTAGAGAAGGCGGAGAATGTAAAGTTATAGCAAGAATAGTGCCTGGGCGTGGGCATAGATTTAATAATAAACTATACAATTATTTTCTGGATCAACAAGAGTAGAACCTAAATCAACTTCAACTGAATGCTACTAAACAAAGCCCTCAATGTCAACCTTACGTGCAGAACATGTTGAACATATAATGTATACACTTTTTTGGGAAACAGGTTTTTCGTAAATTAATAAAAAAGTAAAAAATAAGACATGTTTTATTTTTCACAACTCTTTATTAACTTTAGTTTTGTCCGCCATGATCGTGATATCAGCAGCTTGAGCCTTGAACTGCAACTTGTAGGTACCTGGAAATTAGAAATTATCTTTTCAGTTTCATGTTGTATTTTGAATATAACTATGTATTTTTGTATGTATATGATTTATTGCTTGCAAGTTACATATATGTATGTCTGTTTGTTGAATTTAACTTCAAATCAGTAAAACGGAGCTAGTAGCGGACAAGCTGTGTTAAACGGTTTGTCTTTAGATATTCTGGCCACATCATCACAGAAAATAAATAGGTAATAGTGACCCGACCACCAAAATGGACTTTTAAATATTCGTAGTAAAATAATATTAATTTTATACTTACATCGACGTGATCCTCACAGCAATATTGTGTGTAACACTTGAAGTATTCCATTCCACATTTACTTCACGACAACACCGTCTTTCACGTAGGTCTTCGCGGACTATAATTTTTGTAAATCATTCCCACAAGTGGAAACAAGGTTTTTGATATATTAAGCAATCAAAATCTACTGTTTAGGTATTAAAAATTATAAATCAAATCGCAAAAAACTAGCGGTTTAACTGAATTTTTTTATTATGACAATTGATGACAATGACATCTTTGACAATTACGTGAGTGACGGATTTATTTACTATGGTTCGATAACTTTTACTATACGATGACATTATTATATTCAGCCTCGCGAGAAGGTCAAAGGTTTGTTGAAATATCTTCAATCCTCGATTATTATATCGCAGCAAATGTCGGAAACTGTTTAAAAACCTAATATCTCGAAATGGTTTTCGAAATAGAACATTAAAAAAAAATTAACAATCCTAATTAGAGATTGGATTTTGCAAGTAGTGAGTGAGAAGTGCGACTGTGTGCACGTTTTCCCCCGCAAAAAATGGCAGAACGATTTGTACGGTAAGATATCGCTTGGGCTCCTCCCTTCCGACGTGTCGGAAGCCGGTGTTGCTCGAAGGGTTTGCCAGACTATAGTTAACTTCCGAATTTGACACTGTCTTTTTCGGACCTATCATTCTAGTTTCCTAACTGGCTCTGTGATACTCGTATGGCTCAATATAGATTAGCAAAAAAGTTTACAGTAGTACTACAGTCGCCATCAGATATGTCGGAGCGACCGAGGTACTAAATATATCTGAACATGCACTCTAGCGCCTTGACAATAAAGGCGTGTTCAGATATCTGTGAGCTCCTTGGCCGCCCCGATATATCTGCGATATATGGCGACGGTACCATCGGGGTTGTTTATCCGTGGGTGTAATAACTCCTTAGAACGTAGTGGTTATATCCTCTTTGCTTAAAACTACTAATATCTGTGATCAAAGACAATTCAGTGCAGGTGACAGATTTGACGTGCGGTCTGCAGCCGCAGTTGCAATAATACACCAAATACGCAAAAATGGCCATGCTACGTGCAGTCGGTCTCGTCATTCATTTTACTATGGAAATTGACAATAACACCGACGTGTCGGAGCAGTAGTGCAGCTGCGGTCGGGAAAACGTTAAAATCACCATATTGCGTGCAGTCGATATCGTCATTCATTTTACTATGGAAATTGACAATAACACCGACGCGTTTGGGCCGCCGCAGTAGTGTCGGAGCAGCAGTGCAGCTGCGGTTGGAAACGGACAGTCACCTTTAAGGAACTCAATCAATTCTATTTTGGATCAAATATCTATATGAGAAAAACACAAAGAAAGTCAACTCAAAAACAAGTCAAATTCTGAGGTCTTCTCATGACAGCCTTAAGTAACTAGGTATGTAGTAAATATGGAAAGCTTGTTAATTAGGTTCTAGTTGCTGAAATATTACGTATATTATATGATTTATGTGTACCTAGTAGTACTAGTATTTAGTACAATAGTATACGGTGTATGTATTCAAGATTCAAGATTCAAGCATTTATTCATAAAACATAGTGTTTTACATGTCAAGTTTACAAAATTGGGTAGGTACATAATAGGTACACACATAGTTATGATTAATACTGTTGTACAAGGTTTAGGTTTTCAATTTAGTTACTACACGCTTCGACAAATTCGTCAATGGTATAGCAAGCGAGGTTTATTAGTAGCATTTTTAGGCGTTTTGCAAAAGCGATATCACTTCGTACTAGTTTTAACTCCATAGGTAGTGAGTTATATAATCTTGCACCCATGACACCGAGCGACCCTCGAGTTTTTGCGAATCTGCAACGCGGCACGACTAAAAAATTACTACGACGGGTACTGCAATGAGTGGTGTAAGTGTTCAGGTTTGCTCTCACATATTTGCAGGCGTTAAGTATGTATACGCCCCTAACAACCATTTTCGGTCGCCGTTACGACACGGTGTAGACACATCTTGCGTCGACACCGTCTTTTCCGGTCACAAAACGGTCGCAGTGTGGTCGCCGTTACGTCGTCGTTACCAAAATGGGGAAGGCTCGACACAGACACATTTCAGTCACAAAGTGTCGTCGCCGTGTGCACACATTGTTACCAGTTTGCGACTAGTTATCCCAAAATCATTCGTTCATTTTGTTCGTTTCAAATGGGAACTGTCAGATGGAAATATACTTAAATAAAAATAAACAAGTGACAAACGCCATCGCTAAGAAGGATTTACAAGACGTAAGTATTTATTGTTTGCATTTATATTACATTATGGCTTTAAATACTATGGGAAATTAAACTGCTCGAGTGATTTGATTAACTAGGTGTAATTTTATCAACGCGCCACCTCATTATTTTAGTTTAGCCAGAAATGAAATTATTTACTTCTCAGTGCATGTGTTCATAACTACATTATTTGATGCAATTTTAGTGCTCCGATGCATATACTATACCTAAATAATAAAAATAACGCTTTACATACTACTAAACTTGGTAATTATGATGTAAAAATATGGTTTAAGGCTGAGAAAAATTCCAGTCACAAAGTAGTCGCAATGTTACGACTCTGTGTAGACTCTGTGTAGACACTGTGTAGACATATGTCAAAAGTAGTAACAAAGTTTGCAAAATGGCTCCTTGTACTCATTTGTTTTCAGATCAGTGTTGCCAGATCGTACCTTTTATTTACGTACTTTTTGAATAGCATATGTACTTAAAACGTACCCCGCCCAAAACCGTACTAAAATCGTACTTTTTGGCTAAACCGCACATTTTAGTACGATTTTACGTACTTTTCGTATGAGCGGTTCAAAAATATGCTATAAAGGCGTAGAAATAATAGTGACAGACCAAAAAAGTACGATTTATTTGCGTAAAAATTTGTGACTTTTTGTTTTGGTATTTCTGTGCCTTACTATTTTGCATATTAATACTGTTCCTTTTGCCCTGAGAAAAACAAACTAAACATAGTTTTTTGCCCAACGTGACCGCAAGTTATCTTTATTTTCAGATCTAACCAATTGCTACAGAATACAAATGACAAAGAAAAGAAGCAAGAAGGAAATAAAACAAACAAAAAAACAAATGATTCCTCGACGCAATCGGGTGATTCTTAAATTGTGTCCAGATTTTTTGTTTTTGTCATAAAAGTTTTTATAAGAGTTTTGAATGATTCACGGCTAGTTTCACTACCTATATAGACCGTGATTACCTTTTGTATTGTTTTTGAGCTCCCGATATTTCGACGCAGTTACATGCATCTTATTCACGGGTGACTGAAGATAGCGGGTGGGTGTCAAAGTTGTGTAGACTGCGCTCTGTCTACCCTAATTATATCATATCGGGGATATCGGGAGCTCAAAAACAATACAAAAGGTAATTACGGTCTTTTTTTTTTCATATAAAACATGGTACTATATTGGTGATTCTTAAATTGTGTCCGGAAGTTTTTTTTTATAAAAGTTTTTATTTTTCACACATTGTTACATATAAAGTACATACAAAAAGTGAGCGTTCCGTGACATTTCTTGCATTTTTTTAAATATGTTTTCTTTATCTATGAGGATCTCACTAGAATACCTAATATTATTAAGTCGTTAATTTTTAATTATCCTGTATAATGATCTCAGCAATTCGTTTAACCCTTAAATGCATAATGATGTATATATGCATCGTATATTTGATGGTCCGTGGCTCAATATGCAGCTATCCAAAATCACATTTATTACTTTTATACAGCATGACACATCTATTTCAATTTATTAAAAAGTTATACAAAAAATCATGCATTTAAGGGTTAAGTAGTTTAAGTTTTAAATAAGTATTAAATAAGTACAAACGTATGGTTGTGATATAATATATAGACTGCGAGCCACGAACCGATTTTAATGACCAATAGCCTCCCGGGCGAAAACTCGTAAAGTGGAAAACCCTGGTTTTTTTCTTGTTATTTTATAATAGTTTAGTATGGTCAACCACTGAACAAATATTAAACTTTAAAATATTTTGAGCCTTGCCAAGATAAGGGTTAAAAAAAGTATGCTTAGAGAATGTTAATAATTAATGTTTATTTATCGAAGCGTTGATAATATTGGAAAGAATACCATTTCGGTATTGCAATCCATAGCAAAAACTTTGCATTTAATGTCGTCTAAATTATATTCTCTCAATTCTTCATTTTCATAAATGAGCGCTGTGGCATATATGTTTATGTTTGATGATTTAAATGGCAACTCAAAAAATATATATTTGTTTTTTATATTCCCGCCGAAGACTTTTATTTTTCCTTCTACACAAGTAGCGTATTGCATTTCTGTTAAATTTTTGTCAGTAGTTAGAAACCACTTGTCCTTATTGTTTTTAAGCTTAGAATAAATTTAAAAGTGGAAAAATTACTGCCTTGGGTGAGACTTGAACTCACGGCCTCTGGATGCCTCGGCAGAGCGCTGGAGTATCTATCCAGAGGCCGTGAGTTCAAGTCTCACCCAAGGCAGTAATTTTTCCACTTAAATTTATTCTAAGCTTAATAGCATCGATCGCAGACGTTTCTGCTTGTTAAAAATTAACTTATTGTTTTTAGATATCGAGTATTTTTTACTAATTCTGACTGTCTTAAAAACTTTTTCACCAGTTTCCAGTAAAATTTCGTTTTTGAGGGCGGGATCTGATTTGTTGCAAGTAGTCTCTATATTCAATTTCGACAGTTCTTGTATGCGGTTCGCTACTTGCGCCAATGGTTGGTCCCCTTTTCGTAACAGGTTTTTAATACTGTAAAGCATACCTTCAAAAGGATAGGCGCTAAGAGAAGGTAGAGACCCGAACTTCATAACGTCAATCATTGACAACATGGCATTAAATTTCAAAAAAAAAGTTCGGAAGGGACGACAAAGGGACGGTGTGGCATTAAAAAGGACGGAAAATCGTCCTATTTGGGACGATCTGGCAACACTGCTATTAATGGACAGTTTGACAAACCTTCGTTTTCAATAGGTACTTTATATTGTCATTTGCGGTCACAATGTTTCGAAACATTTCAGTAACCGTTACGACACATTGTGTAGAGATTTGGTCACAAACTGAACGCAAAGTGTACACAATGTGTCGACACCTTGTTACCGAAAAGTTTACACACGGCGACGACATTTAGTTACTGAAACAATTCTGGCCACATTGTGTGCACACGGCGACCACACTAAGTTACCAAAACTGAACACAGTCGCAAAGTGTAGTAACGGTTACGACACCGTTTCGACACATCTGACATTTAGTTACTACTTTGATGATTCTGCGACCGGAATGGTTATATGGGGCTAGGCAGGGTGATAATCTTCGACTCCTTAAAAAGACCCTTAGCGGGATAGTCGTATGCCTTTCTCATTATTATTCGAATAGCTCGTTTTTGCATCTTAAAAGCCCTGTCTCGATCGGCCGCGGTGGCCCACAAATCCACACCTTGGATTAGTAAAGCATGGAAATATCCATAGTATGCCTTTTTAACATTTGTAAATGACAAACTCGGTGCAAGTCTCGAGAGCGCATAGCATGCCGACGATAGCTTGTCACATAAGAGGTCAATGTGAGGGGACCATGTTAGTCCGGAATCTATTGTGAAGCCTAAGTATTTTGCCCTGTCAACCTGAGGTACCCTGGTATTGTTTAGCATGATGTCAAACTGATTATTATTGTGGTGCCTAAGTTGAAAATGCATTATGTTGGTTTTGTCTACGTTTAACATCATACCATTTGCGGTAAACCACTGGGATATTTGATACATAGACTTATTTACCTTTGATTTCAAAATTTCAAAGTCATCGGCGCTCACTAGTAGGCACGTGTCATCCGCAAATGTCACGAATTCAATATCCGAACAAGCGGTCGAGACGTCGTTGACTAGAACTAGAAAAAGGCAATTACCCATCGACGAACCTTGAGGGACAGCAGAATCACCTATCAGCTCCAGGTTACTCTTTGACGCTAAGACATGCGTACTCTGCTTTCTGCTTTTTAAAAATGAACCTATAGTGTGTAGGAAAGGTCCATTTACACCGTAACGAGACAGTTTTTCCAGGAGCAAAGAGTGGTCGATCATCTCGAAGGCGCGCGACAAGTCGCAGAATATCGCTGCAACTTGTCGCCCGGCCTCGAGGTGCGTCAGCACGCGCGACTTAACGTCGCGCGCTGCGTCAGCTATCGATCGCCCGGGCTGGTAGGCGTACTGCTGTTTGTTTAATAAATTATTACTACTAAAGTAATTCATTAACGAACAACACATGAGACACTCGAATACTTTGGAGATGACTGGTATTAATGATATTGGCCGGTAACTTTTTTCTTGTTCCATCTCCCCCCTACCTTTGTAAATAGGTTGTATTTTTATTAGTTTCAGAGCGTCAGGGTATTTACCGTTTTGTACACATTCATTAAATAGGGCAAGGAGGATCGATATGACTACTGGTGGTAGATAGTCAAGCACACGAGTGGACATGTCGTTTATGTCTTTTGATGTTTTCCTTTTGATTTTTTTTAACGCTAAAATAATGTCACTTAGGGTGTAGGGTTCAAATTTAAATGTAGGTATTGGTGAGG
The DNA here is from genome assembly GCF_947568885.1 of Cydia strobilella. Taxonomy (NCBI): domain Eukaryota; kingdom Metazoa; phylum Arthropoda; class Insecta; order Lepidoptera; family Tortricidae; genus Cydia; species Cydia strobilella. The sequence goes on along the minus strand of NC_086041.1, from coordinate 29,775,837 downwards.
GCAAGTACCCATCTAAATACTCAAGTGCAGTGCGAGCGCACGGTTTAACGTTGTTTGTGTTTGCATTTATATAATACCGGTTTAGCCGGCGCGCAGCGCTGGCGGCCCGCGCGTCTACGCACTCACCAGCTGACTTTGAGACAAAAACGTTTAACGCACTGTTTTTGTTATTACGGTTTTTGCACGTCTCGGATGCTATCACACGCCATATGCTGCGACACATATCAGCATTTGTATTTGAAATTTGTTCATTTAGGTAGTTGCAACGTGAGTCCCTTAAAGTAGTCCAATATAGTGTTTCTTGTTTTGATAAGTTCGAACGTGACTCGGTGTCATGGGGGTCGCGTGATATTTTTTGTTTAAGTTTACGGATACTATAGCGTAATTGTCGAACCGTGTCAGTAACCCAAACACATGTGCTATTTTTTAACAGCGTTTTCCTGAGCGGAAAACATATGTCAAAGTAGTGTTTTAATACATTCAATACTAGTTCAATTTTTTTGCCAGGACATATACATTTATCATAAATGCGATTCCAGTTGTATAACTCAAGATTTTGTATAAAGTTAGATATGGTAGCATTCGTAAAATTTCTCATTAAAATATGATTGTTTGATAATCCCTGTTTTACAATTTTTAGAGTTACATTGATACTTAAGTGGTCAGATAGGTTCAGTTCATCAGAAAACACATTTAAAATATTAGATGTCAATATATTTGTAAATGCGTGATCAATACATGTGCTAGACAGGTTATTTATTCTAGTAGGTATTTTTATTAATTGTCTAAATCCAAATTGTGTAATGGTATTATTAAGATTTTTACTAAGATTACATTTCGTCATTAAATCGATATTTATGTCACCAATTAGCAATACATCATAATTTTGGATTACATGCATACTCAATAATTCAGATATTTTAGATAAATATAGCTGTACATCACCGTTTGGGGGTCTGTATATGCACACAACAATTAAATCTGCTCCGATGCACTCGATGGCACACACTTCAAAGTTCATTTCTACGGATAGCTCAGAAATTTCCTTCCTCTCCATTGTTACCAGGTCGGATTTGGCGTAGATGCAGGCACCGCCTCCTTGACGGGACTTCCTGCAGTACTGGGCACGTAGACTGTAGTTATGGATGTTTACCGATGATATCTGGTTGTCCTCAAGCCAGTGCTCAGTCAGGCATAGTACGTCTACAGTTAGATTTCGTAGCTGGAGTTCACACTCAAGTCTGTAGGTTTTGTTCTGAAGACGGTTTATGTTTTGGTGCATTACGCTTATTTGTGTGCTATGAAGATTCGTTGTTTTATCAGGCGCTTTGTTCACTGGGGGCCTTGTTTGCCCTGGGTCGGAGAAAGGGCTGCCATTTGGATATTCTGGTATTTAGTGGCCATACAGATGATTCCCGGAACTTGTCGAATACTGTTGTGGGGATACCGATTTTAAATGATTTGTACGACTCGTGCTTTGAGGTTATTTGTTCAACACTATATTCGTATTCATCGCAGATGGATTTTAGGTGCTGTATTAGCTTATCCGGGGTAGTTTCTTTTTCGAAGTAGCAGCCGTGGAGAAATTTGAAGGCTTCAACTCCGTGTAGGGTGGTGTTGGTGGCGGAACCCTTTATGATATGACCAGTTTTATAGCTACGGCGCCGATGGTGACGACTTCGGACAGTTTCCCAGTCGTTTTTGTCGGACAGACTCATATCATTGTCATTAGTTCCATCAGAGTGACCGTTGATATTTGTTTCAGGCCTATCACTAGTTGTTTGTTGTTGTTGGGTCATGATTTGCGTTATCACATCATTTGTTGCAGTTTTTGTGCAGTCTTTTGCAGTCGTTAGGGAAGAAATCGGTAAATTTGTCGCGGTGGCGGCGGCGGTTTTATTTTTAATTTGCAAGTTTTGCAATGTGCTTTGTTTCGCTGGTTTAAGCGATTCCTTTGTCTTCGAGGTTACAGCAAGCTTCTCTTTCGCGCGCATTGCAGTGGTCCGTTGGGTGCGCGTAGGCGCATTTGCAGGAGCGGGATGGCTATTCGGTGTTGATGCGCTGCTCGCGGCGCCTCCTATTGGCGTAGACGGGGCGCTTTTGTCATTACACGCGTCCACAACTTTAGTTTTGCCGTTGACTTTTTGCGCAGATATTACGGATTTTATTTGATTTAGTTCTAGCATAATTTCATCTAATTTGGTAAATAAATCGCAAACTTTAGTCTCTATTGGCTTAAGAGCACTAGTCAGAAGGATTTTTACACTGTCACTTTCACTTGAATGCATTTTGGCTTAGATTTTTGTAATTTCAATGACGAGCGACCGTCAGTGACGTGAGGCTACCCGCGCGCGACTTGTATGTGTAAGTATTAACAGTTTTGCACGATGTGTTTTTCATTAAAATGTGAGGTATTGAGACGTGGTAACCTTTACCTTCACTTAAGTAGATTAAAAAGGGAACCGCTTTAAACGTCGAATTTCACTATTTATCATCAACCTGTCATCAACCCATTATAACATTAACATGTTAATGTTCCTACAAATGTATTCTACATTATTGATTAGCAATCGATAGGTAAAAGGCTACCTAATTTATATGCTATAGAGCCCAAATTGTAGTTTAACATTGTACAGCGACAGATGTAACACTACAATTAGCTTTTACACAAACTGTAAACTGTGAAAATTTAACTGAATTTACGACCTATAACCTATAACCTTAGGGGTTAAATAGGTGATGTAAGTTTATATGTGAGACAAATTTTGAAATTTGTTAAAATGGCGTTATATTAAAAGAGACGAAAACTGATTTCACCATTTTTGATAAGTTTGTGTAAAGTTTGCATCGGGAGTGACTTTTTTTTAAACTTGAAAATCTTCTAAGAGGATTGAGAGGGAGAGGATAGAAAACATTTTTTTTTCAGTTAGGTGCTTGAAACTTCGTAGTTTGTGACAGACAAATATTAACCAATGATTAACCGTCCCTACTGAATTAAGTACTGATGTCTTTTGCTGCATAATGTTCTATATGCTCATGGAGAATATGTAACCACCAACATACAAATCTAGTGTTAATATATAGTTATGACGGACTTTAAAGGTATCCAGTAATTAAAAATCGCCAAACCCATTAAAGAAAACCTTTCCTTACCTTAGTAACTACGCTTCATCCTGTCATTTGCAAAAGCTTTGAACTCGAGATCGCACTAAACAATGACTTCACTTTCCTTTTGTTGTCATGCTTTTTGAAGCCACAAAACAGTAAATAAATTTATAAATCTGTCTTCAACATTGAGTACCTGAAATCGATTCTTCGCGTATCCTGGACAAATACAATTCGAAACCAACACCTGCAGAGCGCCTGCCGACAGCTACCGATATTAACGTTGAAATTCTGGCAATTAAAATAGTGATGGATAATAAACACCACACAGTACCTATTCGTAGAGAAGCGAATAAGGAAAGGTTTTTTCATTTCTCATGCTCTGAAAAAGGATCATAGTTGTTCTAAAAGGTGCGCAGAAAATGATACGTGTCTGCACTAGAGCATTTTACGTTCGAAGTACGATTTTTAATTTTTTTTTACGATAAGCAATTGAAATTTGAGTTCAAATGGATTTGTTGTACAATTTCCATTTTGATATTTGACTCTCTATTACATAAATTACGACACTTTAGGCTAAATTGTTAACTGAAAATACACTATTAGTTGAGTATAATTTTAAATGACACTCCGAGTACGACTAGTTCTTTATTCCTTGACAAGTCAACAGCCAAAAGCCACTGATCCCAAGTGATCGCTGCTTATATAACTTTACAGAATGAATAACTGGTTTGAATGAATGATGGAATGATGTCACTTGAAACATCAATCACATTACTAATTATTTAAATTACGAGTTTTATAAATTGAAAATGATAATTAACGTCATCTGAATTATTTAATTCTGACAATACTAACAGCAAGTGACATCATTCGACATAATAACAACAAACTTAATAATATTTATCTTATAACTAACACTCGGCGTTTCCTGACATACAAATTACGCCCTCGTAATTATAAGAAAAAATAACAATTTGAACTTATCGTTAAGTGATCTTATTATCAAAAATGTATCTGTGAAAGATATTTTCGTCATCATCACTAAAAGGACCTAGTTTACAACGTGATGAAGTGATGATGCCCATAATTAATGCGGAAATAGTTTACGTATGACTGGTTGAAACTGTAAGTGACTAAGAAATGTTTACACAGATTGTTACATAACGTATCCTGCCCGGCCTTTCCTGACCTGACTTTACGACCTCGTAATGTTATTATGGTTTGATTTTTACGTAATCATTACAGGACACACACAGTTAATGTTTACGTAATGGGACACACCCGAATGTGATATATCCAATAGATAATCGAGAATCTGGCTCGACCTATGCCATTAGATATATGTATTATTGATTTTTACGTAACCATTACAGGACACACACAGTTAATGTTTACGTAATGGGACACACCCGACTATGATATAACTAATAGATAATCGAGAATCTGGCTCGACCTATGCCATTAGATATATGTATTATTGATTTTTACGTAACCATTACAGGACACACACAGTTAATGTTTACGTAATGGGACACACCCGACTATGATATAACCAATAGATAATCGAGAATCTGGCTCGACCTATGCCATTAGATATATGTATTATTGATTTTTACGTAACCATTACAGGACACACACAGTTAATGTTTACGTAATGGGACACACCCGACTATGATATATCCAATAGATAATCGAGAATCTGGCTCGACCTATGCTATTAGATATATGTTTATTATTAAGTATTTGTTTTTTTTTTTTACCAACGGACACACCAGGATGGTAACATATACCTATACACTGTTAATTTAATTAATGAATGAACTGTAAAATACGATACTACTATCATTCTACTATGTTTTATTAAATTATAATTACTTTATAAACACCTTTATTCTATAATCCTAATACTGCATGCACATGAACAAATACTTATTTATATGTCGGAGGGACGGCCTATGGCGGTAGGCGCAGTAACTCGATGTATTGTCGTCACAGCTAATTAGTATGATCCGATCTCTAGAATGGTCCGATCAAGAATGCCCGCGCCTTATCCTGTTGCGCTTCCAAGTCAATGTTGGCTAACCTGTTTGACCAGTCTACCAACATAACGACAAAACTGCCACCTCGTACCGAACTTCACCCAAGTCAAACCACTTGACGTTTCAAAGCCTTGTAACTGGCATTTTAGTTCAACAATACGCCAATAGATGGCATTGCTCTCTATACAACTTGATTAATTTAATTACAACTAAGTAGTATGTAGCCAAACATTGCTAATCGATTGTATACAGATGGTATATTGATTGTATATTGTATACAGGCATCTAAAACTATGAACTGTAACGCTGCAATACGTCCTTCTCCTATCATTCTCCCACACGACCGTCCTGTAGTAGACACGGCGGTCCCAGTGTGTATGCATTTGACTCTGAAACAAAACACACAGAAGAGTATCTCATCGTTCAGTCATTACTGACCCACAATTTGGGTCTCACTCAAATTACTTCTATAATCAAACTTTTTATCATCAATCAAAAAAAAGTTTATAAGTATTTAAACAATGCTCATTTCTCTAGTCAAAAGTATTCGTATGAACATAACTGACAACAGATAGTTCATTAAACTAAAACATGATACACAATTACACGTATTTTTTCTCTCAAACTCTTTGCTTAAGTGACGTTTACATTACTTGGACAATTGGACAAGACGTCCGACTTTCCTTGCTCTACTAATAATTTTCATTAAAAAAAAAACTGAATTTTTGAACATCAACTTAAGTACCAAATTAGTGTCAAAAGAGGAAAAAAAAAAAAAAACATTTGAATGTTCAAGAACCTATTTTTTTTTAATCCACTTACTCAAGCAATTTAAAACAATAAATTGTTTTGTTCCTGCACCGCACAGATATATTTTTATTTTATTTATGTTAAAAAAAAACATTATTTCAAGATAAACCTTGACATACACTAATAAACAAACGTGTCAAAGTACAACAAAAGCTACCTATGAGAGTCACGAAATAATTAACTGGTCTACTAAAATGACACCACACATTTTTTTTTGTTCCGTTAAAACTGATCTTGTTCAAAATAAATTTATTAAACAAAGATGTTTGAAGAATTGTATTGTATTGTATTTATTTATTGCATTTCACATGTACATTACAGGTTTTAACACACGTAGGAAGGGTAATTTTGATGAGAAAGAAGACAACAACACTATTGCCACTATGCCACCTTGATCTACTGTCATAAAATATGACGCAATGAGGGTAACGTTTCTCAATTTGCAATAATCTACCTTCATAAAAAATGTAACTGAATGCTACTACGATCAGGCTTTGTTTATCTTTACCTTTAATAGCATCCAATAAGACTTTCACTGATCAAGAAATAACGAGATGTAATTAAAACCCAAATACACGTCTTGTTGTTTGTTATTATTTTAAGAGTACTAATTACTCTCAATAAAAATATTGCCATTAATTGTTTACAAGGCGCTTCATGAAACTTGCAAAGTTATAATATAAAAAAAAGCTTACGGACTCTTTGGTCGATTCAAACTTCTAAATCAATTACCCTCGAAATACTTAAATTGTACCGCAAAACTTACGCACCGCGCTCTGAACGACCTACACCACATCACATCACCAACACGTAACGTGCGTCGGATCAACTGACAATTTTATTTTCGACTATCAACTTCATCTGGCATAGATGCAATAAAAATAGGCGCTTGTGCGTCCAATAGCAACTCATCTTTCAGATAATTTATTACAAATTTGATAGTGCCACGACACAGTACCTTCAGTAAAACACCAAAATCAAATTTACAAATTCGTTCATGGAATCATTGTCCTTGCCAGTCAGTCGGCAATTAAATACAGTCAACCTGCTTCATACCTCCCGAAGAGGTTAGAAATTAAACACAGGTTTATCGTACATGCTTTCAGTCCGTCGAAAGCTCCAACAAAAAGTAAAATAAGAAAAACTTAATAAGTAGTCGTACTGCCCATGATAAATAGCAGTGAAACAATTCGGATCTCTGGCATTATCAATTTTGTCATCTACAAAATTGAAAGAAAATAATAATATCCTAGATTCACTACGAATTTCCTATAAAATGAATGTACGTAACTTAATGAAAAATCATTTTTATCAGTTTCATTTTATGTTAAAATTAAAAACAACTTTTTTTTAAATATTATACTAATGCTTTAAACCCTTATTTGAATGTGTAACGTTGAAAGTATTTTTGAATAATAAACATGAAACACTATTTGTAAGTATGAAGTCGCATTTATCTCGTACTCTTATTATATTTTCAAGTGCCATCAGTACCTAAAAAGATTGCTAGGTATGCTATTATTATCAAACATTACCATAATAAAATTTAAATAAACTGCATTTTGACAGAATAAAAGAAAATCTAACTAAACCTATGTTGCCAGACTTTATCGATAATTTCACAGTCTACATTCCATCGATCTCCAAAAAAGAAAGAAGTAGGAGGTTCTCCATTTGGTTGGAAGTTTGTATTTTAAAGTTAATTTTGTGTTAGTTTATTATTTATCTACTGACCGACTGAAACTGAACATTAATGAACAAAATCATATAAAATCGTTTCCCAATTTTAGCTTTAACAAAAGATTGACTTGCTCAAGAGTTACAAAACAGACGTAAAACATATCAAAATAATCCCAATGAAATAGGAACTGCTCACCAGCTTAACATGTACAATCCAAAGGTGTTCACCAACCCAAGCACGAAGGCAGCAAACTGCAGTTGCTGTTGCTGCAGCAGAAATTGATGGCGAGATGCACGATGTGGTTTATCATAGCTGACTGTTAATTCTGAGTTATGGTCAACTGTTGTTATGCTTAGCCATTACACTCAAAAATAAAATTCACTAATAAACAAGTGGAACGACATGGCTTCTGTAAGTTGTCTCGGCTCGGGTTGCACCACACTGAAATACACCGCGCTCCCTTGTTCAAGTAATTGCTCTGGCATACTATGCTCCAACCGATCCAATCGTTCTGTTGTTAGGTGCCCGTGGTTTTCGACGCTTTTTAGCAGGTGGAACTGTGACTCCTTCCGCCTCTCCTTCACTATCGAAACTTCGTCGCCGTCTGGACCGTGATCGCTCAGATCTACTACCTACTCATTAGCACTAACTACGTCAATACTAGACACGAAGCGGTAATAACGCGTGAGATAAATTTAAATAACGACCACTTCTGACTTATTAGTTGAGTATAATTTTAAATGACACTCCGAGTACGACTAGTTCTTTATTCCTTGACAAGTCAACAGCCAAAAGCCACTGATCCCAAGTGATCGCTGCTTATATAACTTTACAGAATGAATAACTGGTTTGAATGAATGATGGAATGATGTCACTTGAAACATCAATCACATTACTAATTATTTAAATTACGAGTTTTATAAATTGAAAATGATAATTAACGTCATCTGAATTATTTAATTCTGACAATACTAACAGCAAGTGACATCATTCGACATAATAACAACAAACTTAATAATATTTATCTTATAACTAACAACACTTAAAAAGTACTATGAAAGTTTATACTTGGTCATGTTTAAAAAAAAAATGCATTTTACTTTCCTCGTATTCGAAATGAAAAGTAGAGTGTTTAACTCGGGTGAAACGCATCATTTCAGCCTCGGACTATTGGCGCTCTCACTGCGTTCGAGCGCCAAAATACCTCGGCAGGAATGAGTGCCTTTCATCCTGTAATATTAAATAATACTTTTATTGAGATATATAAGATTTATTAACAAGAACATTGTACATTGCATCATCATGCATGTATTGACAAATAATGACAGTGACAGATGGAAAACGCGGGAGACCTCCGGCCGGCGTTAAGGATGCGTTCCATGCTTCCATGTCATCCTTCCTTTTCAGCGATATCTAGCAGGGGTGATGATTAGCCGGCCACTGCGAGTACTTCGAGTTTGAGGAGCTGTCAGTAGCTGCTGTATTTCTGGACTCGACACAGTCAGTGTGGGTTTTGCTGGTGATATAGGTGACAGCTGCCCTACAGCGACTGGTGACTGGTCTATAGGTGATGGCTGCCCAACAGTGTCTGGATCTTCTGTTCCTGGCTCTGGTGCCTCTGTGGCTAGCTCTGTAGAATTGGCTGTCGGTTTTAGGTGCCAGGAGTTTCTTTTATAAATTGCACCATCATCAGTCTCTACTTTGTAGGCTCGATGACCTTCTTCCGTCACTATTTTTGCGGGGACCCAGTTTTGTTGACCTTTTCGTAGCATCACGTTTTCATTACTAACAAACTCTTTATTTTCCTTTTTTCCTCTGTCTGCATATTTCTTTTCCTCTTCTTTAATTTTTTGTAATTGTTTAGTGACATTTCTTATTATTTTTGGTATAAAGAGTTTACTGTTTGTAGGAAGTAAGGTTTTAGTCCTTCTATTAAACATCCTTTGTGCCGGTGACCCAAGATCTAGTCGGGGTGTGTTCCTGTGATGTAGTAACGCTAATTGTAAGTCTGTGTTGTCTTCCATACATTTTTTCATTAAGTTTTTAGCTTCTTGAATATAGCGTTCCGATAATCCGTTGGAGCGTGGAAAGTGTGGACTTGATATTCTGTGTTCAAAGTTCCATTCCTTTCTGAATTGTCTAAACTCTTGGCAGTCATATTGTTTACCACCATCAGTCAATAGTATATCTGGAATTCCAAATGTTGCAAACCAAGATTTCAGATTGTCAATTATGTCCAAGCTGGTAACTCTTTTCAGTTCCTTAAAGTCAAAGAAACCTGAGTAGCCATCTGCTATCACTATATAGTCTTTGCCTTTCAAATGAAATAAATCCGTTGCCACGAGACTCCAAGGGCGTTCTGGTGCTGTTTGTACAACAATAGGCTCCATTGGATTATCATTTTGTACTTTTGCACAAGATTTCGTGTAATTGACTAAATCAGTAGTCATACCTGGCCAAAATACGTTATCTCGGGCGAGCCGTATTGTGCCTTGAATACCTTTGTGACCCAGGTGGCATTGTTTCATCACTAGTGGTACCATTGATATGGGTACTAGTACCCTGTCGTTTTTGAAAATGAGGTCGTTGTATACACTGAGTGTTTCTCTATAGTGCCAGTATTTTTTTAAGTTATCTGGTAATTGCCCCATTTTTTCAGGCCACCCATCTTGTATAATTTGTTTTAAGTTTTTCAACTCACTGCTATTCTCAATTTCTTGTTTGATTTCTTCTCTGCGGTTTTTTGAAAATGGCACAATAGCACATATTTGTAAGTTTTCTGAGTTAACATCTTCACAGTTTAGCTTCTCACAATCTCGACTCAAAGTGTCGGCTACATACATCTCCGAACCCTTTTTATATGTCACTTTGGGATTATATGGCAAAATCTGGTATAACATTCTTTGTAGTCTTGGTGGTGCACTGGTAAGTGGTTTTCTGAAAATTGTTTCTAAAGGTTTATGATCAGATTCTATTGTTAAGTCCTTGCAACCCCAGATATAGTTATGGAATTTTTTACAAGCCACTAAGATTGCATTGGCCTCTTTTTCCAGCTGACTATAGCCTTGCTCAGTTTTAGTGAAAGATTTAGCACAGTAAGCAATAGGTTTTTCTTTTTGAATCATTACACCACCACAGGCATAACTACTAGAATCAACTGAGAGCAAAATTGGTGCTTGAGGATCATAAAATCCCAGAACCGGTGGGTTTTTTAACAGCTCTTTTAATTTGATGAATGCTTGTTCTTGTGGTTGATCCCAAACCCATTCTACATCTTTGTGTAATAATTGTCTCAGGGGGCTGGTAATGTCTGCCATATTTTTTATGAATTTTGACAAGTAGGTAATTAATCCTAGAAACCGTTGCAGTTCTTTTACGTTTTCTGGTCTCTTAATTTTTGTGATGGTTTCTATTTTTTCCGGATCGGGCTTTAAGCCTTCGCTGGTTACTATGTGGCCCAGAAATTTGACTTCTTGTGTACTGAACACACACTTTTCCTTATTAAGTTTAAGACCTGCGTTCCTAAACTTTTCTAGTACTCTCTGTGTAGTCTTCTCTAATTCGTCTTTACTGGGAGCATGTAGAAGTACATCATCCATTGACACCTCTGTATTTTCCAGGTCCGCTAAGAGTGAGCTCATAACTTGCTGGAAGACTTCTGGAGCTGATGCTAAGCCGAAGGGCATTCTTAAGCAAGAATATCTTCCAAAGGGTGTACTAAATGTGAGATACTCTGATGTGCGGGGTGTCACTTGCAGTTGCCAAAATCCTTTTCTACAGTCTAGCAATGTGAACCATTTCGAGCCATGAATTCTGGCCGCAATTTCTTCAAGAGTATTAAGTGGGTAATGTCTCCTTTTTAAATTTTTGTTTATATCTGAGGGATCTAAGCACAGTCTTATTTTGTCATTTTTCTTCACCACAACCATAGGTGAAACAGCTGGTGTAGGCTTTGTCACTGGTTTTATTATTTTCTGTTCCACCATGCTATCCAACTCAGCTTTTACTTTTTGTCTTATGGTGTGGGGAATTTTACGTGCCGGGCATATTGGTAAATTTGGATTGTCTACTAAATCAATATCATATTTGTACTGTTTCAGGCAACCAATTCCTTCAAACAAGTCATCATTTATTGTAATAGCATCAATTCTCTTTACTAAATTTAATTTTTCACATGTTTTCCTGCCAAGAATTGGTGTCACTTTTTCATCAACAACATAGTATTTAATCAGGTTTTGCTGTCCTTTACTAATAGTCATCAGTTTGGTTTCACCTAAGACTTGCATCTTATGCCTTGAATAGGATGTTAGGTACCTGGTTGTTGATGGACTGACATGTGATTTTGTTCTATCCATTATTTCTCGGTTAATAACATTGCACCGACTGCCTGAATCAAGTTTGAACATCACTGTGACTCCATTAGGTAAGGTTAATGGCTCATACCAGTCTTCTGTACCCACATCATCATCAGTATCTATTGATGACACCATAAATCCATCTTCACTATCATATTCATCATTCTGGAGAAGTGAATCCACCGTTTTTATTTTGCAACATTTGGTGAGATGGTTTCTTCGGTTACATCTCAGGCATATTTTCTTAAAAGCAGGACAATTTCTCCGGCCATGTATAGTGTCACATCTACCACAATGAAACGTCTCTTCACTTTTATCTTCTTTTTTCTTATTATTCATATTGACGTTTTCTTCTTTTTTCTTAATATTTGTGTTTTTACTGTTCCAGGTAACCGCATCGACAGTAGGAGCCTGCTTCATAGTTTTTACTTGCATTTTAACTTGCTCCGCTGAGCGGCTGAGATCAATCGTTTTTTGCAGTGTAAGGTCTTGTTCAGCTAACAACTTCTCTCTAAGGGAGTCGCTCCTTACTCCTACTACAATTCTGTCACGAATGAGGCTGTCCTCTAAGGTACCATAATCACAGTTTTTCACTTTACTTTTAAGTTCTGAGAGAAATTCGTCAAACGGTTGGCCCTCTTTTTGTATTATGGTATTAAATATATACCTTTCATATGATTCGTTGATCTTTGGAGTGAAGTGATTTGTAAATTTGTCTTTAATGGTTTGTAATTTTAACTGCTCTTCACTAGTAAGATTGAACGTATTGTATATAACCACCGCGTCAGGTCCGATACATGCCATGAATACCGCCACTTGCACCGCTGGTTTTTTCTCTTCCAGGTTTGTAGCGATGGCATACCACTCGAATTGTTGGAGCCACAGCTTCCATGCCTTTGCTACATCTTCACTAGCGTTTATTATGAATTGTTTGGGCGGCTTTATGTTGACGTCTGTTTTGTTTTCGGCCATATTTTGATGGTTTTCCCTGGTTTCGGCACCATGTAATATTAAATAATACTTTTATTGAGATATATAAGATTTATTAACAAGAACATTGTACATTGCATCATCATGCATGTATTGACAAATAATGACAGTGACAGATGGAAAACGCGGGAGACCTCCGGCCGGCGTTAAGGATGCGTTCCATGCTTCCATGTCACATCCCTTGGTTAACAATCTACTATAGACTAATATTGTTCGTTTGTTGTCATAGAAACCTATATGATTTGACTGTTTGACCTACCGCTGAAAGCCGCGAGATGGAAGACGTAATCGGGCAAATCTTCAAACGGGTTAAGGGGCTACCTGAGGTTTTCATCGATTTTTGACAAGTTTTGAATCGTATCTCCTACTTTTGCACTACATATAGAATTATAGGCAAGCGGCTATCGGTTCTTCAATCTTTTATCTCTATTTTTGTCTACCGGATTGTGAAAAAAAATGAATACTTATTTATTTATGATTGTTTTAAACATTGTCTAAAAAAACACTTTTTTGGTATCTCGATTGCTGTGAAAGATCTTAGTTATACGAAATCTACATATTTGGGTTCGTCTTAGACGTGTCTAAAAATTTGTCTAAGGTTTTAATTTTAAACTAATTAACACAAAAGTTATGGCCAGAAAACCAGTTTTTTTGGCCTTAAATTGTTCAACTTTGATGCCAAATATTTCGCAAACAATGAACTTTGAAGTAAATATGGGATATATTGCTAAAATCCGTTGCTGTTAATATGATAAGCTACAAAACATTCAAATCGAAGGTCATTGGGGCATGGGACCCCTTAACCGCTGGGACCAAATGCTTTTATTTAATAGTACATGACGAAAACACAGTAAGCATTCCGTTGCAGTTAAGTCAACAATGAAATGTAAAAGAAAGAAAAACACTTAGGCTTTACAACAAACAAATAAAAATAAAACATGAAGCCACAGCCACAACATAGACTGCAGACAATAAGGTACCTGTGTCAAAGAAATGAAGAATAAGAATAAAACGTAGGCGTAGGCGTTGGCGTAGGCGTAGGCTTGCATAGACTGTATTGACCGTCTGAAAAAGTACAATTATTTGGGATTCTAATAAAATTTACTTAAATATTAAGCCTTTTTCAAAACCCTCTGGCAAAATTAAAATTAGGTAGTTTGAGGTGCAAAGGCTTCGGTGGCTCGGCCATCTGGAGCGAATGGGAGACGATCGGGCGGTGAAAAGAGCGTTTGAGGGAAAACCGACAGCACGCCGCCCGGTCGGGCAACCTAGGTACCGATGGGCGTATGTGGTGGACGCTGATCTGCGCAAGCTCCAGGTCCAAGACTGGCGAGAAACGGCACAGGACCGGGATCAGTGGCGAACTGTCGTGTTGGAGGCCAAGACACACTTTGGGTCGCTGCGCCAGAGGAGTGAGTGAATAAGGACCACCGCTTTATTCGAATTCTAAGACATTAATCAACATAAACATCAAGTTTTTAAGTTCTTTTGGCATTGAATCATTTATTTAGAAACTTTCAAACAATTGTGAACGATTTTTTTCCTTCCTTTTAAATTAGTCAAAAAGTCAAAGAAATGCGCATAGCTTGGTTGAATACTATACATCAAATTGTGTATAGTATTTTCCATAATGTCAATATCTAGAGAACGTTTGTATGGAGAAGCGATAATCCACTTTCCTCTTAACCTAGCTAGTATAATAATAATAACGGAAGCTTAAAACTCCACCATGTTTGTAATTTTAGAAGCACTTAGTTCACTTCTCAGATTCCTAATGGCTGTAATACTCAGTGGTGTAATGTCGTAACCTTAGGGACTTTTCTCTTGAAATTAACCGTTTCTGAGGGGCATAATATCAAGACAAGAAAGTGAAGGCATCATATCGATTTGTGTATAGTAGATAATGACTAATAAACTTTAATCTTGAGTGGGTGTAACTCCTGACGTCGGATTTAATTAATTGCGGAAACACCAAATCCCCTTCAATTAACGTTAGGATTTTGTTATCTAGGATTTCGTGCTGACGTTAACAGAAATTTGAAGTGAGCAAGACGGACAACCTTACTCATATGAACATTTCATGATGTCGAAAGAGACATACAACAAAACAGAAGCGTAATTATATGTATTTTGACGACCGGTCTGGCCTAGTGGGTGACCCTGCCTGTGAAGCCGATGGTCCTGGGTTCGAATCCCGGTAAGGGCATTTATTTGTGTGATGAGCACAGATAGTACAGATACTTGTTCCTGAGTCATGGATGTTTTCTATGTATTTAAGTATTTGTATAAGTATGATATTTATCGTTGTCTGAGTCAACGCAACACAAGTCTGACTTACCGTGGGACTTAGCCAATTTGTGTAAGAATGTCCCTTATTTATTATTTATTTATAAAATCAACATGAAGCCGGTTCTATTGAAATACTAGTGTCTCGGGCGGGTGTACATATAGCTATTTTTAGGAGATTTGGTGTATGGTTGCGGGTGGGTTGCGGCTTCACTAATTATTAATTACGCATTCAAATATTAATTATTTCTGATTTCAATAACTAGTTCCGACGACACTTGACACCATTGCGTTTCTCGTCGGGTTTTCAATATTATGTAGCGCACCACCATTTACAAGTCTTTTCCTGAGGTTACGTATTATTAGAACTGAATTGACTGAAGCATCCTTCAACTATGGCGCATAATAGGGTATTTGTCAATTTTTTATTAATGGTATCAGTCGTCAGGATTGTTTTGAGGATCAAATGTCTGTATGGGACCCATTGCCTTAAAGCAATACAAAAGTTACAAATTATGGTCAAAATCTGGCATCCGCACTTTACTGACGAAACGCTTCTAACAAAATGACAATACATCCTGACGTCACCATGTAACGTCGCTATTGTCGTCGTTGTATTGTGCTGTAGAAGCAGTTTCGATGGATGGAAAACATAGGAAATTGCGATTTTGTCGGTGAAATATTGCGTTTACGTATATTGTTGCCTTACAATATTTTTTAAATAAAATGTAAGGAATCGAATGGTACCATTATTTTTTTCCTATTTGGAAGTTTAAAAAATGTTGCCATATATTTTGTAAGTTTCCAATTTATTATAATAAATTAGTTATAAAATATAGATTTAGTTATAAAATAAAGCATGTTTTTGCCTAATAATCTTACGTCTAGGGGAGTTCCGTTTAATGCTAGTATGTACCTACTTACAAATACTTGACGTATAAAATAGGTACAGAGGCCACCTTTGTTATACAACCTGGACTTCGCACCAAAAATATGTTTTAACATTTTTAATATCAAGGCAATTAGGTCGACCCCGTATTGTAGTATTTTATCAGTATATATACACTAGCTGTTGCCCGCGACTTCGTACGCGTGGATATATATTCTACATGAGCATAGAACATTATGCAGTAAAACATAGCGGTAGGGACGGCTAATCATTTATTAATAATTATACAAAACATGAGATTTGTCTGTAACAACCTACGAAGTGTCAAGCCTCTTAGAAGTTTTCCCTTTTTAACCCTTTTAGGGGATGAATTTTTAAAAACGTTGGAATTAGTTTTCTCTTATTCTAATAATATGCCTTTATTCAAAGATTCTATTCCCGCGCTAAAGAAAAAATGATCTCAATACAAACTTTCAACCTCTTTTTCACCACCTTTGGGGATGAAATTTCAAAAACGCTGAAATTAGTTTTCTTGTTTTTTAATAAAATACCCTTTTTACAAAGTTTCAAATTCCTAGCTTAAAATAAAACTTGAACCCTTATCCACCACGTTTTACATTAAAATGTTTTTGGTGGCATTTAATATTACGGAAACGCTCTGGTAGTTAACAAAACCGTATCAGGGCGCAAAACGCAAAGTCATAGTTATTTTTAAATTTACCCCCACTCGGTCATCGAACTCGATGTTGGCAATTGGTACCTACCTACCTACTATAAAAAGTTGGTTGGTGCGATGATAAAGCGAAAATATCAGGAAAATAGTCTGAAAACATTAATATTGTCTACTATTGAAGAAAAGGAGCGTGTGTTGCGCTGTGTCATGATTGTGCTTATGTAGCTGCTACCTGTGACAGCTGTAATTTCTGTAAAATTATATGTTTTGAAATTGTTAATAAAAATTAATCGCAGAAGCTGTGAATGTGAAACAGATGTATTTAGATGGAAAACATGTAAAATCCAAATGAATTAGCAATATTTGTATTTTCAGCCAAGGCATATAAATTAGGACATTGTAAATAAACAAAAACGTACGAAATTAAATATGAAGTAATTTTTTTGTCAGGATTTGACCGGGTGTGGTTCATTGGAATTCATCATAAGTAATATAACGAATTTAAATTTCAACGCCCGTGGACGACGACGGTCACACGCGTGTTTAAATATCCTATACGGTGTAAACTGTAAAGTGATGGGTTAGCTACCGGTAATATTTCAAAAAATTGGAAATATACGGTAAGATTCAGGATTTTAATAGAAATTCAAGGTTGTTTCGTGTTTAATACTGTAAATGGATAGTATTGAAATTGTAGGGCTATCTTCAGAAAGTAAATTACCAATGTTACCAGTAACTTACTCAATGTTACCAGGTATGTTACCATTATTACTAGAAATATTACCGCCTCGTAAATTCTACACAAACGTATTTTACCTTTCCAGATCAAATTTACTAAGTCCGAAATAAAAAAGAATATTGGCATTTAAATCAGTTTAATCACAACAATATATAATTTAATAAATAACAACGATCAGTCATCACAGTCGAATTATATGTCTGCCACATTGCTAAATATCACGACAACTGCTTAGGCCGTCTATTTGAAATTTGGAAGAGTTATGAACAACGTTGACCCAAACACATTAAGAGTATTTTTTATTATCTATGGTAAATGCCTGATATGAAAAGCGGGCAAAATTTTAAAGTCTAGTTACTAGATGAAGTGGGGATATATTATTTATAAGAGCTCAAATTCGACATTCCAAAACAATTCATTTTTTTAACAGTAAAAAATAATGATTTATTTACCGCTTTCCAAGCTCCTTGAAAAAAACAGCTATCGACACTGTAGTGACACCGACCCTACTTTACGGATGCCAAACATGGGCAATAAACAAAGAAATTATTGACAAAATACAGAAGTTTCAAAGAGACATAGAACGAAGCCTACTCGGTATAAAAATAAAAGACAGGGTAAGAAACACTGATATTCGTAAGAGGACAAATATAATGGACGCAGCAGAAATGGCATGCCGCCTCAAATGGCGATGGGCCGGACACACAGCGAGAGCGAAAGGCGACCGTTGGAGCAAAAGAGTTCTACAGTGGTACCCACCAGATGGCGGGCGAGGGCAAGGTCATCCGCTCCGCCGCTGGCGAGATGACATAACCGAGCAGGCAGGCATAGCCTGGGCCAGTCTGGCCGCCGACAGAAAACTATGGTGTAACATGGAGGAGGCCTACGTCCAAAAATGGACAAACCCACATAAAATACTAGTTAGTAAAACTTAGTTTTAATTTCTTTTCTCTGTAACTTTTTAAAAATAATATGTATGTAAACTAAATTTTTTGTAACACTTATACTTGGGAAATAAAGGCTTTTATTATTTTTATTATTATTATTAAGCTCCTTGTGGAGCCCGCGTGCACCCCTGCCCCATGGACCAAGTGTCTCGACACCAAAAGCTACGAATTCGTAGTTGGCGCCAAGACAGCCATAATTATTTGCTTTAAAGCGCTCTCTGGCGTCGGCCGCCGCCGCGGCATTTTTGTTGGTTGATGAAATGTAGGACGCTACCAGTGCACGGGCCATCCTCCAGGGGATAAATCCTGGGAATTTAAAGGGTAAAGGCACATCACTAGTCAGAACTAAGTCCTATTCATGCCCATTGTCCCATGCAAGATAATAAATTTGAGTGAAAGAGACAAAAGATGATAATGGCTTATGCATAATGCTTAAAGAACTGCGCAAATAACCATTGGGATTTTGGGAACCTTTTGGGATTATTACTGGTAAGATTGGCAAGTTACTGGTAATATTTCTAAACAAAATGTTACTCATGAAATAAAACTATGAAAACGGATTATATCGCGTATATTGAATTTATAATACATCCCGACGTTTCGAACTCTTTACAGCGTTCGTGGTCAACGGGTGACTGAGGAAAAATTACAAAATGCAAAAATACCCACATACTAAAATAATGAACAATCATAGACTACAAACTTTAAGGCTGGTTGTACATGCAAAATCGGTTCATAAGGCTAGTTATACACTATAATTATTTTTCAAGTAAAGATATATATATATACGCGATAAAAATAAACTATGCCGGCTCCAACCCTACACCACGGACCCGAGAAGATTACTGTTACTGTTAATGGGAATATTACTGCGGCACATTACATTGGCAAACCTGCATGGTGCAGCCACCGCGCGAACTGGCCGGTGGTTAAAAATAACCCGGCCAAGTGCGAGTCGGACACGCGCACGAAGGGTTCCGTACCATTACGCCAAAAAACGTCAAAAAAACATGTTTGGTATATGGGAGCCCCACTTAAATAATTATTTTTTATTCTGTTTTTAGTTTTTTTTTGTTCTAGCGGCAACAAAAATACACCATCTGTGAAAATTTCAACTGCCTAGCAATCAGGGTTCATGACATACAGCCTGGTGACAAACGAACAGACAGACAGACAATAATTTGTTTTTTTTTTTACCACCGGCCAGTGCGCGCGGTGGCTGCACCATGCAGGTTTGCCAATGTTATGTGCCGCGGTACCCTTACCTTCGCGAGGTTTTCATCGATTTTTCTCATGTTTTGAATCGTATCTCCTACTTTTGCACTACAGATAGAATTATAATTAAGATAAACAGATATCGGTTATTTAATCTTTTATCTCTATTTTTGTCTACCGGATTTTGAAGGAGATGAATATTTATTTATTTATAATTTTTTAAACATTGTCTAAAAAAACACTTTTTTCGTATCTCGATTGCTGTGAAAGATCTTACATATAGGTACGAAAAATACATATATGGGTTCGTCTGTGACGTCTCTAAAAATTTGTCTAAAATTTTAGTTTTAAACTGATTAACACAAAATTTATGGCCAGAAAACCAGTTTTTTGACCTAAAATTGTTCAACCTTTATGGCAAATATCTCGAAAACAATGAACTTTGAAGTAAATATGGGATACTATATTGCTTAAAGCCGTTGCTGTTAATATGATAAGCTACAAAAACATTAGAAAACTAAAGGAATTCAGATTGAAGGTCATTGGGGCATAGGATCCCCTTAATGTTATTCGATGCTGTTGATTTATTTGTATTAAATGTGAATATTACATATGTGGGCTGCCTCTTAGGACTACTTTCACCATCCCACTAACCCGGGTTAACCGGTTAAACCTGGAGTTAGCATGGTTACAAGTAAAATTTGACACGGTTTAACTGCTTAACCCCGGGTTAGTGGGATGGTAAGTGGCCCTAACGCAGGTAATTTGTATACTTAATTGTATATGGTATTAAGTTTCTGATTATGTTTAAATTAAACCTAATCCAAGTTTTATTCGTATGTGACTGGTTCTTGTAACTAAACGAAGAACGTAGAAGGCTTGGATTAGGTTCCGAACGGAAATTAAAGCACGTACGATTGTTGACTTACTGACTACTTGTTCTCTCTTGAGACGCACGACTGCCGCTGCTGATTTAACTGATTTTATTGCTGCTGAAGTTTTTCTCTGTGGGTGCCTTGGTGAGCGCATCTCGTCGGACATACAAACATACAAATACATCCGAAGCTACATTCGTTCGGTTCCGAGTTACCTGAAGATCTACGGACGTTAAGGCCAGTGACTATCTTTTACTTATGTACCTACGGCTCACGTACTGACGGATATTGAATTTTATTGTTTTGTACATGTTTTTATTATTAAATTGTTTTACAGTAAGGACCTGAGTTTTCATTAACCGCTCTAATTAGCCGGCTACATTGGCGATGGCGCCCAACGTGGGGCTACAACGGCACATTCATATTAACTAATCAGGAATTCATTCGTTTGCGTTTTGTGAGAGGCAAGATGAAAGGCACAGGTAAAATACCGTTCATACATCTTAACATAATGCATGTCGGCTTCAAAATCTCTATTGCATCATTTGCATCTATCGATATCGAAATAGGGATAAAATGCCTATTGACCAAAAAAACTCAAAGCGGGTTCGGTAACTTTAAACCAAATAAAGAATAGTGTTTATTTAGGCTTTTTCAATTGCGTACCCGGGATTGGAATTAACATTCAGAGAGCACGCCATGTGGATGTTTAACTCAATGTGTTTGATTTGATGGGTTCCATGGTTTAGCGTTTTTTTTACTCCAACTAAACTTTTGCTCCAATTCTCTCAATTTGACATTTCCGGGGACGTATTAATTGAGATTACTAGGTACATTATGATGAGAATGTAATGATGACAATTCAGTGACTACCAAACATATAGCGCAGTACAGTGTTTTCTGTTTCGTCTGTCAAATTATAGGGCAAGGTTTTATTTTAGACTTTACCATTAAAGTATAATCAAATTAATCAATTAACTCTTTGATATGTTGTACTTACCCTATATACCCCTCTTTTACCAAGTGCACATCCCTAAATTTCCACACCACTAAACCATCTCCTGTATAAATTAAAGTGCTTCATTGACCGCATTCAGATTTGACTAAGCAATAAATTATACAGCGAGTACCAAACTAGTTCCACCATGACTTGTCGTTTTAGTACAACGTCGCTATTCATGGTGTTATCTATCCCCACCCTGCCCATACATCATGTGTGACAGGGGAATAAAGATAGGTCAAAACGCAAGATATCATACCGTCATAATACCGTGACTTGGATATATTCTCGGCCGTAAATAAAGCATGTATATATTTATTGTAAATACAATATAATACATTCTTTACATTTTTATGTAAAAAATATGTTATGTCTGGGTGTTACAATTAACTGGATGTGAAATTTTTATAACACCCAGAAAAACCAGAGACCTCAAAGGATTTATTTTCTTATTCTTTTCCCGGTTGAATCCTAAAGGAGTCCAGGGTCCGCTAGGTAACCTTATTCCAAGAATTCGCGCAGGCACTATTAGTTTGCGAAAGTGTCTTAATCTAAATCTCGACCTTTGCTGTTGACTCCTCCAAACTTTACCGCATATTCCGAAATTAATGAGAAGCTAACGCCTTGCCGTACGAAAGTAAAAGCCTGGTACGATACGCCTCAATAGCATAATTATTATGCACTAACCAATCCACAACACTCACAAAACTAAAACTCCCTCTCGCGTCTCCTTCGCACTTCGCGTTCGAAAACTATTTGAATTTGAAATCGAAAATCTGCCGCTAACGAGACACCCCATACTTGAAAATTTTACCAAAATGAAGTCGTCAATGATACACAGTAAGTTGTATGCACAGTAAAAAAAAAGAAAACTCCCCTTCCCAAACCTTGTCTCAAGCAATCGCTTTTTTTTATTCATAGCCGAAACTCTGTTATTATCTCTATCCACTGGACCGAGTTCGTAAATTCAATTTGCTTATTATTACGTTTGTTCAGCTATAAAGGCCGTTACTTTATTGTACTGAACGCTTACGTGCCCCGCTTTCTGCTTGAACTTAAAAGGTTATAAGAATATTCCGCTTCGATTCAGATTCCCCCTTAAGGTAACGGTGAAGTGGGGAGGTCGAAATTTTATTTTCAATTACTGATTCCGAAGAAATTGAAAATGCAGTGCTGGAAATGCGGTACGAAATGTGAGAGGTTTTTGCGCTGTGCTGATGAAATTGTACCGAATCAATTTCTGATAATTTGATTGAGTTCACGGCGCTTGTTATTCGATATTTCAGAAATATCTTAGGCTGAGGAAAGACAGATTGTTTAAATGATGAATTTGTAGAGTTGATGAAGTTGGGAAAGTTAATCAAAATTATTTTTAGAGATGTCCCGAATAGTGGTTTTGGCCGAATACCGAATATTCGGCCCCTTTCTCGGCCTAAGTGCCGAATATTCGGCGACCGAATATCCGGCGTGATATGCGAATTTAGTCACAATTCGGTTCGTGACGGAAAACGGTTCTCCAACAAAGCACAAGGTTTGCTAAGATATATTATATTTTTTGTTAAACAAAATTAATGAATGTAAGTAGTTATAGTTAGTCAATCAAATCAGACCCATGATAAAAATTTTATATTTGTAATCAACAAATGCTCAAATAGACTTCGTATTTAACAACTTTCCAAGGATATATTTTAAATATTAATTATACCTAGTTTTTGGTTATTTTTATTGTGTAATTTTTGTTTTTAGGTAGAAGCAACAGATATTCGGTATTCGGCCGAATACCGAATATTCGGCAATTTGGCCGAATAGGCCGAATACCGAATAGTTGCCGAATATTCGTGGCATCTCTAGTCATTTTGGCCTATTAGTAATAACAAATACAATAAAATTAAATATTGGACGACCTGTCTGCATGGCCTAGTGGGTAGTGACTGCTTATGAAGCCGATAGTCCTGGGTTCGAATGCATGAATTCGCAAGGGCATTTATTTTGTGTGTAGAGCACAGACATTTGTTCCTGAGTCATGGGTGTTTTCTATATGTATTTAAGTGTCAGAGTACCCACAACAATCAATCTGTGTATGTCAATCACTGCAGCTGGTTGTTTAAAATTCTTATATTGTCATGATGTTTTAATAAATTTGCTTTTATTAATTTATTCAAGTTTCAAGCCCTTGGGCGTAAAGTCACGACCAAAACGATACGAAGCTTACTCACAAGTAGTTAGGTATCGTAATACTAGGTAGGTAGGCAGGAAGGCATTAGGTAGGTACTATCCGTTTAAGCAATCACAATGTCCATTTTTAATAATTTGAAAACAGCATAAGGTATTAATTAAATTGAACATGCTTAATGTAAATGTCAAGTTAGGAATATCTCAGAAATAAGCTAGTCAATCTTAAAATGATAGATTTATTAAATTGAGTGTAATTGTTTGCCAAGCTTCGACAAAGTTTAATGGAATTCATAGGTGCCAGAACTCCCTAGTGTCCACTGACTTAGATAGTTTCATCAGTCCAGGCAACACTAAATTGCAAAGTTGAACTGACAACAAACTAACACCCAATATGAAAAATAGCTTATATTACAAAACTAGAAAACTAATGTCACTAGCTTTCTAGTTGATCGAAAAACTTCAAAATGTAAGCAATAGTATTTCACGCAAAAGGTCTGTATAAAATAAGTGTTCTTAAGAGGGGGCTAACACAAATTGCAGTTTTTATATTGAATTTTTACACATTTTTACACGTTACGCGCGATGCGCCTATTGTTTTGTTCCTTTCTAATTTCCTGGCTTTACGCCCCCTCTTAAAATCGAGTAGAAGCTGTATTGACATGTACTACATTGACTGTACATGATTGTAAGCAAGTAATTGCAAAGCATTAATATCTGCCTAAGCATTTCAATACAGATTGGTATAATGTATTATTTTAAACGTCAAATTTCTATGAAACTATGACGTATAAATAACACTTGCACTGCGTGTGCTATCAAAATCGCTGCAGACTTTTCTTGGTCTAACTCTACCTACTTTGTAAATTATTTAAAATATCTTTGCAGAAAATATTTTTAATAACTAATAAAAATGTAAATACGTTAAGTCCTGGGAATGTCGATCCAGTCCCGGAAAATTTTAAACCATTCTCGATACCTATTTTGCATGCTCTGTGTATAAGCCACAGAATGGAAGCCCAATTGAGCCGTGAGAATTTATTATCCGTTCAACTTTTGGAGCGACGTGAGTTATTCTCTTAAAATTCTTCACTACATTTGTCTAGACTGCAAGTAATAAGATATAAATGACGTCTCAATGTATAAAGTGAATATGGCGGATATTGAATCTCAGTTGCAGTAAAGGAGATTGATAGAACTATTGGTTACTCGCAATCTTATATCTTGAGAAATAGCCCAATCGAAGTTTTATGCCGTCGTATAAAATTGTGAACCTTTATTATATACCTAATACCTATTCTAGGTCGAAATTTCATCTTTTGAAACTTACGGTACATGTCATGTTCTATGACGGCTGATCGGTGATCACGTTGTGCTTTCCATAGAAAACGAAGCGCCGAAAGCTCCGGCCCGGCCCCGGCCCGGTCTAGCGTAAGTAATCATGTGAAACATCCTACTTATTAAATTTTCAACCTATTTTTATTAAATAAAAATCAGCAGTAAGATAACTTACACTTATAATATGCAGCCGAGTAGTAGTAGGTATACGGAAATGTCAGAACAAGTTGTATACCTACCTATCAAAGTTTGTTCGAATTTTATTTGGAACTAGGGAATCGTTCCTTGTCGGACATTGGGGGAATAGCAGCATTGAAACAAATTTGATTTCATACGAAATTTTCCGTCACGAGCAATATTTAAATTTTATATTGGAGCGAAAATTGAGAATCTTGTCTCGAGCGGCAGCCGAGCCGCGAGGCATAATCTTGAAATTTTTGCATTACGATAAAATTCAAGTTTGTATAATGGCAACTTGGAAAGATAAAATAATTGAGATAACTAAAGAATCGCGCACTCACTGCATGGCTATACGAAATGTCATATGGGAGATTTAGAAACGACATACCTAATTTTAATTTTTTATAAAAAGCTAGTCAGTACAATATTTCCAACCTTACTTTTATGATTCATGCTCAATCATTTCATACTAAAGTCTGCATTATTTACGGTGATCTCAGATTGATTGTGCCCGACAAGAGACCTATTAATAACTATTAACACGCGTTGGAGACAAATTTATATTTTTTTAAACAAATATTACACAATTACCAAGTCGTCACAGGTCTAAAACTATATATCTATCTACGTCTACATCATCCTATTTTCAATAGTAAGTAAGACGATTATCACATTAAAAATACGTTACACGGGTTTGATGGTGTGGCAACCGTCTAAAGGGCAGAATTAACCGCTCCGGTCCAGGCTGTCTGAACCTTCTAGAGACTGATTCAAACTTACAAGTTGTTGTAAATATTATTTGAGATTATTTGCTCGTGCATTTCACTCTCTATCTTTCTGTCTCTCTCATCTGTGAGCGAAATGCGAGAGTATTAAAATATCTAGGTATATAGAATATGAACAGAAAATATTTAAATAATATAGTCGCAAGTTTTTGTTTGTTTTTGCAACGTAAACAATATGTTTGCCAAATGAGATTGCTTTTTCCAATTTTATACATTTCATCAAAATATTGTTGATTTATCGATATCATTCGATGTTGAGTAATAAAAGCTTGACTAACATTTAACTGGTAAAATATCAATACACTAGAATGTTCATAACCATAAACAGTAAGTTCTAATATTAAGAAATAAAAATGAAACTAAGTAGAAAATGGCATCCTCAAGGATATTCTTAACGACCGATCTTACGTTGCTCTTATCCGATGCTTAATCCGAAAAGGCTTTAATTTCTAGGCGTTTTTCTAGTATGGTAGCCACACGAGTACCTTTCTGCCTCGGCAGCTACCTATTAGTTCTTCGGACTAGGTATGCACCACCACACGCCACTTAGAGTTTGGAACTGTAAGCTATGTGAAACACTGATTTAAACTTTCACGATTTTTACTCATTATTATTCACAACGACGGGACTTAATCGCGTAAAATAAGTTTTAATTAGTTGGTAATAAGTTTTACGCGATTAAGTCCCGTCGTTGTGAATAATATGTGTAAGCTATGTGATTCTCAACCAAACTAAAAGAAAACATCTGAAAAGTGTACCTAAATACATTGATATTTTAGGTATGGTATTACAGCTTGGCAGCTTGAACAGGTCATGCTCGCGGTGCAGCGCTGCGGTGGCGTCGGTGATCGGGTCGCCACTCTCCCGAATGAAGGTTGAGGGAGGCGATGGCTGAGATACGCGTCATACTCGTGAACGGAATGGGTGCTGTTTGTGGAGACCGGTCTGTTTAAGCTTGCACGGGCTACATGTTATGTTATAAGCAGGTACCTATGTAACTTTACTTTTGAGTGGCATTAACGTGAGACACTTCATTCGGTTCTTATTTGTTTGTCTGATTTAATTTCTTGATATTTAATTACTTATCTAATAATTCAAGCCTTGGAGACCCTTTACATCTCTAAGGAAAATTAGATGACCGTTTATTTATTATATATAATTTATCTCACACTTAGAGACTTTTACCTACATCTCTGAAGAATTTTAGTATTTGTCTGTTGTTTGTATATATTTTTTATTGTAGTTTTTCGTGCGATCGCTATAGCGGCTGAAAAGCCTAAACCTCAAAAGTAAAAAGGCCCCGAGTTATTTTTATGCCATTTGGCAGACGGGGTCCTAACGCTCTCGAGTTATTTAAAGACCTTGTTAAGAGACTGATAGATTTCATCACTGGTAGGTAACCGAAGAGCTGACAGCTTCTTCGCGCAACGTATTACTATTGCAACACAGCAGGCAATCGGCATCCTCCGAATCATGCCAAAAAGCCCATTTTTTAGATGTATTTTAGTTTTATTTAGTATTAGTTTTTAGTTTAAACAGTGTTATTTTAGAAGTAGGTAAGTTAGTTCATATACATTGAACTTTTTGTAACTTGTTATAGAATATGTGTTTGATCGTTTATGCTTGATTCTCTTTATAGACAGACACACATAGACAAACTATTAAGACTGTATATTATACTTATATTAAGACTGTATATTATTTATTATATTAGACTGTATATTATATTATTTTCAAGCTTAATCTGTGCATCGTACACAATACGTACATAGAATAGAGACCGACTTGAGAACTATAATAGTTATTTACGATACAAGTGCGGAAAAGAGGGAATTCGAAACGAGTGGCGATAAATTAAAACACGACAGCAGGGAGTGTTTTAAATCGACACATTTTACAGTACATATGGCCCTTAAAACTTTCGACATATGCACGAAAAGTCCTCTTTTACGCACTAGTGCGAGAAAGTAGCACCATATGTACTGTAAAATATATTTCTCCAATTTTAAATTCAGTTTCGTAGTATTCTTTAAGTCAACGCGGTCGGTGATGTCGTTCCAAATCTTTGAAGAGGGTGGGCGGGTTGATCGCTCAAGTGAACCAGTGTATTGAGCTCTATCTACGCTAGTGTTACAAGGAAAATGGCCTAAAATCAATGACCTTTTATTAATAATAGACGCGTGACGTTTATAGTTGACAAAACTAAAATGCAGGCAATATTTAGTAGATAATTGTGACAATCTTGACACATTGGCGTCAGCCGTACGACTTACTCAATATAGGTTCCGGAACCTATATTTGATGGCTCACGATTGAGCGCCGGGTACCATATCTCCCTCCCTTTACTTACATCCATGCCTATAATAAGGAATTAGGCAATCAGGATTTTTTCTAGATTGGCCCGAGCCTAAAACGACAAGATTGCTATTCTGTTTTTTTATTCCGTAGACTAAAATGACATTTCATGTGGTACTAAGAAATGTCATGTCTTACACATGAAACGTCATTTTAGTCCACGGAATAAAAAAACAGGCTAGATCTTCCTGGCTACTATTTAAAATCGTTTCCATGCAGTACTGGGTTTAGGAAATTTTTATTTTGTTTCAGTTTTTTTTTATTCTAGCCAGCGATTCTCAAGACAGTAGGTTTACGCAATATATACGACAGTCATTGATTGATTGATTGTATCTGACTGTTATACTGGCCCACTGAAAAATGGATTCGCCCAGACTCGCAACTGCAACGGCACGAACGCTGCCTGTTGTGAGAGCTGAGAGCATCACAATGGCACTTGGGAGGCCGGATTACCCTCTTATTGTGTCATTTACCCAGCAATAACGCGGACTTATTGCATGCCCAGTTGACAACGCGCGTCTATGCACTGTTCCATAAATTAGTGTTTTTTGCGCTATAAATCTAGCACTTTGCTTACAACTAGGCTCCCGTTGCAGTGGCCTATTTTCCCATTTGGGAAAATTCATTTATATTTTCACATGCGCAACGAAGGAATTATTTATTATATTTTTTAAAATTATTTATGTCAATAACCAAACCCCTTGATATCAGATCCAAAAATTCAATAATATCCCTTCGTGACCAAACATTTCGCTTCAATAAATAAAGCATTCTTAATGCGTCATGTAAACCAGTCAACGAAGCTTTTGGCATATTAAGTCCTCATTTTGTTAATACACCTCAAGAACAAATAAAAATGTCAACATAATTATGAGTAACACGCAGTTTTTTTTTTTTTTTTTTTTTTAAGTTTGACACTTGTGTTAGGAGGCAGTTAAAGATTAATCAGCTGTAAAAAATGTTTAACAATCGATATGACGATGCTGTTTTTGTGAAAATGTAAGTTCTACTACACTGATAAATAAACAAATAAATATAATCTTTATTTTAGAAGTAATATATATATGACTATATTTTTTTTTTAAAAGGTACATAATACCTTCATCCACATTAAAAATTCTCTCATGAAGTAAATTAATTCAGTGCATGAAAGTGTTAACCGCCTGAGTATTTTTTTATCATCTTGTTTTCGCTTAAGGATCTACAATTGATTACTTCGAATTAGTCATATTACCTATTTCAACAAAAAATACTGTAGTAATTCTATAGTAATTTAAATTGTATTTTTTTCTTATTTACTCGTAAATGTAATGCATATTAATTATAAGATGTAATGCTTTGGATATTAATGGATACCCTTCTCCAATTGAGGGGGGATTTAAATCTTCTCGAGGCAATGGTGTAGGGTTAGAGTCGGCGTAGCTTTATTTGACTTTTATAAGCGCAATGTAATATGCCTACTTGAATAATAAACTATCTATCTTTATCTGTTTTTAACAGGAGAATAACATCATCTCTATACTGACACTTTTTACCCTTATATGCGAAATAATACACCTCGACATGGATGAAGATGCTATGATTCATACATGACACGTTTTTCCATATCAACGGAGTAAAATTGGAAGAAAATGCTATGTTGCGCACTTAGCACCTTCAACTTTTATGTACCTATACATAACACATTCATCAATTGGATTTAAGGCTTCTTTGGCCTAAAAACATGAAATCTGAAAGTATGAAGCTATTCATAATAGCTTCAAATCCATATTTATTGCACAAAATCAAAATCTGAAACATGTGACGTCATTTTTAGGATTCCTTACCCAAAGGGTAATAAAAACGGGACCCTATTACTAAGACACCACTGTCCGGCTGTCTGTCCGATTGTCTGTCTGTCTGCCACCAGGCTGTATCTCATGAACCGATGATAGCTAGACAGTTGAAATTTTCACAGATGATGTATTTCTGTTGCCGCTATATCAACGAATTCTAAAAAGTCCGTACCCTCGGTGGGCGAGTCTCGCACTTGTCCTTGTGGTTATTTTTATTATTTTGTAATACTTTTCTAAATTTAAATGACAAAAGTCTAAGTATGGAATTGAGCAAGTAAGAAGAAAAATAATATGAAAAAAAAATTATCCATTTTCAACAACCCAGTTATACATTTACGCCATATCTAAATGCCCTTCCACGAGATTCACGAGAATGTAGCTTAATAAAATAAAAAAAATACAAATATTCAAGAATATTATAAAAAAAAGAGTTAAATCTCTCTAAGTGCATTTGGCTACATGTATTTACTGAATACTTGGTTAGTGATTCTTGAACAAAAATTTATTGTAGGTACAATAAATAAGCAACATACCCATTTGTTCTTGAGTTTTGAAAGTTAATTTATTTATTTTATTTATTATTTATTATTAACACGTTTACACGACTTTACAGTAAACCAATACGTTTACGTTTAATGTTTTATTAATTATTAATTAACTTTTTGACAAAATGCTATGTTTACTGGTCTATAGGCTCGACCTCGTACTGCAGTAAGGTGGTACGACGATATTGCACAATTTTTATCCCGTTTCAATTTCCGATAGCAGATACGTTCGCGAGATTAGGTGCTATACTCCATTTTGATTTTAATAGCAATTGTAGTCAAGAGCCGAGGCTATATCTGAGCTATATCGATTCCTTTGAGCCACTTCTGCGTTGGAATGAGAATCTGAAATAGAATATAGATGAATTTTGAGCGTGATGTTTATAAATAAAAATACGACAATATATGACTACATATACTACATTTAAAATCGGGTCTATCGCGAATTTACGTTGAAACGTCGGTAAATAAAGGTAACAAAACAAATTCGCGATAGACCCGATTTTAAATGTGATTTAATATGTGTTCAAACGCAAAAAATTTAAATGTTATAATATATGACTTATTTTACTCAAACAAGAGCTTATTTGAAATAAAAAATCATATTACGAACTCTTTAATGATAAAAACCCTGGTTATTACATAATTTACATTTAATAAATATTTTCAGCATTATAAAACTCGTTTTGCAAAAACAGGATTTGAATTTATTTATATTCAGATAAAATAATATCATACGTAGGTACTGTCGTTTACATTATTACAATTATTATCATTGGGTAATAGTTTGAGCAGCATGTCCATTGTGGTGTTGCCAGTTGACAAATTAAATCAGGTAATCGTGTCATATCGTATTGCGCCATTTCATCAACATTTGCGATAAAATAAGATTAATAAAATTCACCTCCAAAAAAACTCTCTTTCACGTTGTAATGCATTAAATTACAAACGTAAATTAAAAGGCACTTGCGTTGTAATTAATTTGTATTAAGGCCTACGCCGGGGTTCGTGTTCTTCTCTCACTCTCGCTGTCACTGAGCGTAAGCGTGAGCGAGATGGATGTGCGATTGTGCGTGCTCGGGACCGTTTTTTAGTTTAATTTGTTGTAAATAAAAAAAAGCGGACAAGTGCGAGTCAGACTCGCGTTCCAAGGGTTCCGTACATCACACAATTTTTTATTATGTTTTTTTTGGACGCGAGTGAAATGTCTTGTAAAACCCGTTTAACCTGTAATGTAACAGAAAGGTCATGCAACTATAATAGTTAGGTGTATGCATAGATTTTATATCGATGTTTAAGAAAGAAGCCATTACTTAGAGATAGCGCTGATTATGCGCTAGAAACCACGTATTGGTGGTCATTTGTTGCCTATTATCTTAAATAACTTCTAAACTGTTTAATATAAAATTATAAAAAAAATGGTCATTCTCACAATGAGCACTTTCATTTGACATATAACACGATTTTGTTTGCTAAACTTTTTTAATTTTCTCATTTACCCCCCTGAGTGTGAAAGTGCCCCTTATGTTTAAAATTTATTCGTCTACGTTACATGTCCGTCTTTGGGTCACAGACTTGCATATATGTGTACCAAATTTCAACTTAATTGGTCCAGTAGTTTCGGAGCAGATAGGCTGTGACAGACGGACAGACCGACAGGCGAGTGATCCTAAGGGTACCGTGTTTTTCCTTTTGAGGGTTCCGTACCCTAAAAAGTAATGGATGAGTTCCCTCAAAATAAAATTGTACATTTTTAGAAGCAATTTTCATGTTTTAAGCTTGTAAAATCTTCGCTGGTCTCAGGTGTTGTTTAGGTGGTGAAATAAGAGTGGACTATATAGTATTAACGCTGGTTTACTTCCAAATTACAAAAAATATAAAAGGTGGCAAAGTGAATAGTCGTTAGGAATCGAGATGAATGGTAAGTTTTTGAAAGCTCTAACTGTCAAAGTTTTGAATACAAAATTGCCATAGTTAAATTAAAACATAGAGATTTAAGGTGACTGTCCATTTCCGACCGCAGCTGCGCTAGCGTCGCGACGTTACTGGTGCGACATTACTGCTGCGGCGAAAGCCGCGGTGACTGCTGCTGTTGCAGCGTGCAGTTGACATAACCAACGTTCGTCAGTTGCTTGTCATCATCATGTCGGATATATATAATAATAATTTTTTGTTATATCTTCTAAATGAAGAAGCGTCTGATGATCTAGTGATGCTTCGTGCGAGACGCAAAAGAAACCCAGTACGTCCATTCTACAGGTGCCGTCCCACCGAGGGAGCGTACACAATATTAATAAAAAACCAGCTGTCAAGCGACGATTATTTATTTCGCCAATATTGCCGTCTAAATAAACAGCAATTTAACTTTGTGTTAGGCCAAATAATTGACGAAATTCAACCAAAATACCAGAGAGCAATCAATGCCGAGGAAAAATTATTTTTAACGTTAAGGTAAGTTTACATTTTGAAACCTTCCCTATCCTCTTGAATAAATGCATGACCACTACCACTACCCGATATGCCAGCGGGAATCGTTGAATTTGTGACGCATACGGAGTGCGCGGTCACGAAAGTATCACGTACTTACCTAATCGGCCGTAAGAAAGCCTAATACGGCATCGCGCAGCGTCAACGATACGTGGACACTGCCAGCGGAGTTTTTAAGTCTGCGACGATCGTCCCCTCAAAACTATAGGCCAGGCCGCATCTTCACAGCCCGTTTACTTCATGCGCAGTGCGAAACTGGACGGGACGCTGACAGCACTGAAGGTGGTTGTCTGACGCCCTCATAGTCACCCTGTTACCATTATTCATTTCAGTGTATGGCGCTGACGTGGCATTTCATTGATTTCTGCGAAGTGGTTCACGAACCTACGGGTTCCGGAAATGGCGATGTGTCACGGAAATAGTACATTTCGATTCTAGTGCGGAAAGTGTGTCACTACCTTACGAATACCGAGATATCTTGCCACGAGCCGAGCTCGGGACGAGTGAAGAATGACATTTCCGCACGTGTATCGAACGACGTTTTTTTTAATACAGTTGCGAAAAAATAAGGAAAACAAAAGTAAGGAATAAAAAAAATATCGAATTTTGCCTTTGGAAACTTAGCTTGCAGCAAGAAAAAACCGCCTCTTCTTTGACAGGCGTTTCGGCAGCTATTCCTACCTCTACCTTCCATAGCTATTCCGTTCCATTCAAACAACTTATTAAGAACGGTTTTTCAATATTCAATATTAAAAATTAACGTGTTATAATGATGAAGAGGTAAGTAATAAAATATGAAATATGTATATTTTTCGTATTCTTATATTACTTATTATTTTGATTACGACGTTTAAAGGAAACTAATATTAACCCTCATCAATAAGTAGTCATGAATTGGAACAAGTATAAATTAAAAAAAAATGGAAAGTAAAAAGCACTATTATTTACAACGACGGGACTTAATCGCGTAAAATAAGTATTAAACCCACCTCCGACGTTTCGAGGACGGCGTTGTCCCCGTGGTGGGTTTAATACTTATTTTACGCGATTAAGTCCCGTCGTTGTAAATAATAATGAGTAAAAATCGTGAAAGTTTAAATCAGTGTAAAAAGCACTAGTTCGCGAATACCAACTTTCCGTACGCTAAACAGCTACGTAAAGTAGCACTTTTTGAGCAACTGTATTAAAAATATATTGCCGATGATGGGCAGGCCCTGATAGATATTCGTTCGGTGTTAGCACTACTTTATTACAGATTTATCTTTCTCAGTTACCAAACACATATGTGTTATTATTATTAGCATTACTGTGTCTAAAATACATCAAATTGTGCGAACATATTTTCTATAATGTCAATATACAATCATGGTTGAAATGTATTTGAAACACAATAAAATATACACAATTCTCATCTACTTTGAAAGAGCAGGTAATGTCAATATCCAAGGAAGAAAAATGAGGTCTACATTTGTATGGAGAAGTGATCATTCCCTTTCCTCTTAAAAACATTTCATCTACCTGATTCGGTCAAGTTATAAGGGAACACAAACAAATTATAGCCAGCATGACCTAAATGTAGTATGGTGCTTTACGCACACTAGCGTCCCCTCCTTTCCCACAGACGCAACCCCCCCTTTTAGCATGACATATCTGATGACGGTTTTATTAATTTTTGAGAAAAGTATTAGAGTTAGGAATAAAG
The DNA here is from genome assembly GCF_947568885.1 of Cydia strobilella. Lineage (NCBI taxonomy): Eukaryota > Metazoa > Arthropoda > Insecta > Lepidoptera > Tortricidae > Cydia > Cydia strobilella. Next base: position 29,740,831 of record NC_086041.1, on the reverse strand, counting down.
TGTCTAGGTACGAAATAATCCTTCATAAATTTTAAATAAAAAAGGTTATATGCAACTTTTGGTTAGATAAGACTCGAATACTTTAATAAAACTTGTATTTTTCAAAAGTGAGTTTTACATAATAAACTGATTATTACTAAAATATTTCATTTTAAATAAAAGTGAGCCTCATATGCTTCAATGAACCTTATAAAATATGGTAAATGTCGCTTTAGGTAAATACTGAAAAACAGAATAACTGAAAATAACAATTTAATTGAAAATTGAAACAATTAGGTACATCCTTACTCACTTTAAAATAAAATATTAAACCTCTTATTTTACAAAATAACCAACAGAATTCGACTTAATTTAGTTTATATTTAAATACCTAAAAATAAAATATTACTTTACATAATACATAGGTAACAACAACAAACATAATACTGATATTCCTCTTAGTTTTAGTATAAAGATATTATATTTGAAAATTAAGCCTATGACAAGTAAATTCATTCTTTAAAAAGTTTTATCATCGTCAATCTGCAGATTGATGAACATATTATGGGATATAAATCTGAAAGTAACAACCATTGTAACAGAATCTGAAGAGTTGTTCCGTGAAAATAAAATTATAATACCTAGCAATTGAATGAATGTTAGTACCTACTATGGCTCTTAGGGCTCTTACACGTGGTGAAGCTGGTGGGGCAGATATCCTTTATCGCTAAAATTATAACCATAATATTATATTCTTAGGATTTCTCCTACTCTTTATATTAGATTATCAAAATATTCGTTACATTCTCATATTTCGCCTGACAAATTAGTTTGCCAGAAGTGTAGATGTAGGTCTTACATAACTACAATTTTCCGTCTATGAGTTTCTGAATTTACCACTATGCAATACTGGTGATAACGTTTGCGGTACATTGCTGGAGCTCGAAAATCTGTCTGGGTTATCAGAAAATGATGAGCTACAAATGTCTGTAGGTATTGTTGAATGAAAACCGGTTGAGTAATTGGAGATGGATGAGAATCTCGGTGTTTCCAGTGAACTAGTCGCAGCCATAATTTCGTATTTCGCCAGGATATTACTTATGTCCAGCTTTGCCTTTGCCTTCGTTATTGTAGGTAGACTCCTCAACACTTCCCCAAGATGACTGCAAAACATATCAACGTCGTCAGTCTTCTTCATTGTAATGGACTTAATTAAGGCACTGCGTTCCTTTTCCCTTTCTTGTAAAATACTCATTAGGTCATCATTATTGGATCGTCTTTTACTTGGTTTGGATGTTTTGTTGACATTGCTTTTTGTTGGCAATGTAGTGGGCTCTGTTGCATTCGACGCATTATAATTCTGTTTTATAATTCTTATATTCGACTCACTGCATTGTTCAGCATTGTGCATGAGCATGGTTTCTTGCGAACCATTAATTTCTTCTATCACTACATCGGGTAAAATATAATCCTGGCTTACTTCAGTCAATGTACCGTGTTGAATATCCTCTTCCACTCTTGTATCGTATTCTTCTTCCGATTTATTTTGTGTCGGTGTAACACTTGAACCTCCAACTCGATGTTGGGGAATGCTGTCCAAGAATGATAGTAAAATGTGTCTCCTATCCTTATTGGGTCTTGAAGCAGCAGACCCTGTAGTGCCTTTACGTTTTTTTTTAAATCGTTGGTAGCTATCCCGTATGCATTTCCATTTTTTTTTACAATCTTCAGCTGCAAATAAGAAATAATTTAGCGGAGTAGAGTAGTAAAGTATAAAAAGGAACAGTCTCCACATAATCGCGTCACTCATCATTGTTGTCACAATCATGATAGCTTTGAGTAATTACACCTGTTAATAATTTAATGTAATTTAATATAATACTCGTTAGAATAGTAATTATTCGGCTTGGCACCGACTTCAAACGTTTCAGTTGCTAGTGCATATAAAAAGGGATAATATTTTATTTTATCCTTTTTTTTAAGTTTGTATTACTTTTTTAAGATTAATTTTTGACGTCCTGTCTGGTCTAGTGGATATGGTCCTGGGTTCGAATCCCGGTAAGGGCATTTATTTGTGAGTCATGGATGTTTTCTATGTATTTAAGTATTTGTATATTATAACAGCTTTGAATGATTCACGATTATTTTCACTAGACTTATATTGACTGGGATATGACAATACAAAAGGTAATCACGGTTCATATCCCGGTCAATATAAGTTCTTGTATTATATATATATATTGTTGTCTGATTACCCACATCTCAATAGTGGAAGCCGCTCGACCCCAATTTCAAAGAAAAACCGCAAATCGATGTACAGGTTAGCCGTTTGGCACACGTATACTAGAGGTCAATACAAAATTTTTGACCCGCAGTTTCTAAAAAAAATCCCTTAGGAGGGGAATGCTGAAACATTATTTTTTTTGTATGGAAAAACATTTTTTTTAAACCTATCGTGTGTGGTATCATACGAAAGGGCTTCTTGAGGCGATTCTAAAAATATATCACATCATTACATTTCAGCCATTTGTTTAAAATTAAAACAAAAAGAATTTAAAAAACATACCAAGTTTGGGTTTCTCCAGATACGATATGGCTGATTTTTTTTTGTACAATATATCACAAATGATACGTGATATTCCCATATCCAACCCCTAAAAAAGGAATTTTGAAAACAATATAATTAACAATATTTTTTTTAATTTTTCAATTTTATAAAGTGACACAGTTCTACTTCAATAGCTATTTAACGAGACTTATGGAACTGTACTGCAGATGCGGTACATATTAATCATAAAATGATACGTAATATCCATATATCCAACGGGAAATACCTCTTTAACCCTTTAACTACGGCTTTTCATCAGTTGTGTCAAAAACTAAACAAACTATACCAACTGATGAAAAGGCGCAGTTAAAGGGTTAAAGAGGTATTTCCCGTTTAATATATGGATATTACGTATCATTTAATGATTAATATGTACCGTATCTGCAGTACAGCTCCATAAGTCTCGTAAAACAGGTATTGAAGTAGAACTGTGTCACTTTGTAAAATTGAAAAAAAAAAATGTTAATGATATTATTTTCAAAATTGCTTTCTTGGGGTTAGATATGAGGATATCACGTATCATTTGTACAAAAAAAATCTACCCCATCGTATCTGGAGGAGTCCAAACTTGTTATGTATTGAAAATTATTTTTGTTTTAATAAAAAAAATGGCTGAAATGTAATGATGAGGTATATTTTTAGAATCGCCTCAAAAAGCCCTTTCGTATGATACCACACACGATAGGTTAAAAAAATATATTTTTTTAATAAAAAAATAAATGTTTCAGCACTACCCTCCTTAGGGAATTTTTTTTAGGAACTGCAGGTCAAAAATTTTGTTTTGACCTCTAGTATGCGTGTGCCAAACCGCTAACCTGTACATCGATTTGCGGTTTTTATATGGGATCGGCTTTCACTACAAGCCTTATTGAGTTTACTATGGGACTTAGTCAATTTGTGTAAGAATGTCCTTATAATATTTATATTTATTTATTTTTAAGTACCAAATATACCTATGCAATAAAGAAATAATGTACCTATCGATGCATAATTTACAAGTTATTTTGGCAAGTAGAAGTTACATATTTTAATTATTTATCTATGACTGACTTATCGATAATAGAGCTATCAATATTTCATTTTCTCAAGCACTTGTTTTTGTCACAAAAACATAGGTATTATGTGTAAAAAGTTTTTCAAATGTATACCTACCTAACTAATTATTTGTTACAGATTTTTGGCTTCAGGAGAAACATTCAGGTCATTGTCACTGGCATATCGGATATCAGAATCCTACATAGCGCGTATAGTAAAACATGTGCTGAACGTCATGAGACAAAAACTAGTTCCACTTTTAATGAAGCCTCCTTCACCCAACGATTTCAAAAGGATTGAACAAGAGTTTTGGCACAGGTGGAACGTACCTAATTGCGCTGGAGGAATAGACGGAAAGCACTGTCGAATTAGAGCCCCTAAAAACTCTGGATCGTTATTTTTTAATTATAAAAATTACTACTCGATTGTGCTGCTGGCTATTGTTGACGCAAATTGCAAGTTTGTAGCAGTTGATGTTGGGGCATACGGAAAGGAATCGGATAATGGCATATTCCAAAAATCATCAATGGGGAAAAAAATAATGACCAGTACGTTCGGTATACCCCCACCGAAATGTTTGCCGGGAACTGACACATTATTGCCACATTTTTTGGTTGGGGACGAAGCTTTCGCTCTTTCTACTTATATGATGAAACCCTACGCTAGAACAGCGGCAAGACTCGATAGGGATAAAGAAATCTATAACTATAGAATATGCAGAGCCCGAAGGGTGACGGAAAATGCGTTTGGATTGTTAAGTCAGGTATTCAGGGTATTTTATACACCTGTAGCTGTGGCTCCAGATGTAGTGGACGATTTGATATTTACAGCGTGTTGTTTACACAATCTATTACGGGATGGGCACCTGGAAAACAATAATTTGCCATACCACATCTACAACCCAAATGATAATACGGAAGAAAACATGTTAAATTTGGCCCGTATCGATAGTAGAATCTGTGCATTTGAAGCCCGAGATAAACTAAAAGATTTCTTTTGCAGCCCAATTGGCGCAGTTTCCTGGCAAGATACTATTGACCAAATATAACGGACAAAATTATTATTACCTCACGGACCTGAGTACTCCCGAGAGTCGCTCAGGGTCTACGACTCCGGCGTGTCTTCGTCGGTCGTAGTGGACCCCCAGGGGACCCCACAGGACTCTCAACTCTGGCATGCCTTCGTTGGCCGTCCAGTTAGAGCCGTTAGAGCTATATGCTCCAAGTGTGGAAGTGAAACATGCATAAGACGCGAGTTTGCACAGTGGCTGTTATCAGCCACTGGGTAGAAAGCGGCGTACACCTCTCGACACCCCTGAGCCTCGCACACCATTTTTTCCCCTGGTCGTCTTTATGACGGCATCGGCAGTTTTACGGGCCCATCTAGTCAACGGCAAGTCAACGCCTGCCTCGATAACGTGTGTTAGCATTTTGTTACAATATGCCTGCCTGCTGAGGCCGGTTTACGGATATCTATTGCTGTACCTAACCCGTGAATGGGTTCCAACAGGACAGGACAGGACATGACATCAAAGTTGTCTAAAAGGGCTTCTCCGATCGATATTGGCTAGGGGCCCACGCACGCCTCCCAAATGTCGGGGACCCCATTGTACCGAGATATGGAGAGGCATATAAATATAAATAATGATTGGGCATTCTTACACAAATTAATTATTATTTAATTTTACCTTTCAATTTGCAGATAAATAAATTGAAGCAAAATAATGATGTACTCACCATTTTTGTTAATCTCACGACCGATATCATTCCACACATTATCCTTAATAATATTACTTTTATAATATCTATGAGATGGATTATACAATATATCGTGAGAAATTACAATATTTATCAATTTTTCTTCTTCAGTGTCTGTAAAAACACTCATGTTTTTCAAGTAGCTAATGTATCATAATTACATTCCATATATATGCATTTTAACCATAAGCAGTACGTCTAATTAGAAAACAAGTTTATAAATTGCTTAATACATACTGAGCAGAATATTCGTAATTTAGTCGGTTATTATTGTTGCTCACAGGACTTCACAGGGTTTGACAACTGTTTTGACTTTGTTCTGGCAGCAAGAAGACATTATTATTACACAAATGATTTTAGATGTTTATTAATTCTCTACATGTAAAAAGTGCAATAAGCTAGGTAAGAATAATAAGTAGTATATTAATTAATTGGACCATCCAGTGAAAAAGTTAAAAATTAAATGTATTACTATTTGTGTACAGTTTTTATTTTCGCTTAACAAGTAGGAAAGAGGTGAAACATGCCGAGCGAGAACCATGACATAGACATCTGTAATTATTTTAAATTTCTATAAGTTACGGCAAAAAAGAGTAGAAATTAAAAAGTGGCAACACTGTAGTATCGTCCCGTTTTTCTTAGATTGATTTGAAAGGGACGACACTACAGCCACTTGCTACTTTTTAATTTCTACTCTTTGCCACTTTTTAATTTCTACTCTTTTTTTGCCAGACTGTATGCTGGAATAAAAGCAGCTTTGGCAGTATAATTTTAAAAATCTGGGAAATCTTGGCGGGCGATTACTATATTTACTATGGTAAACGAAATCTAGACAAATGATACTCCTTGAAATAAAGATATTATTCCTCACCTTGGCTGGAGAACTTACAGTACATTTGGTGCTTCTTTACTGCACTAGTGCGGTAATTAGCTTATTACGTGACAATTTCAAAATTTTAAGGGCCATAGTATGTGCTGTAAAACGTTATACCATACACATGCGAATAGGTAATTCGGAACTTGTGTCTCGTGTGTTTCGGAACTCCCTTTGGTCGTGTTTTAATTTTTCGCCACTCGTTGTGAATTTCCTACTTTTCGCACTTCTATCGTAATGTACAAATATAGTGCATAATTGTTTTCCATCGTATTTTCTCGGAAACGTTCGTTTTTATCATGCTACTTCAGTCAACCTCAGTACCTTTTGTACTGAGGTTGACTGAAATAGCAAGACACATTCGCACGTTTCCGTGAAAATACTATGGAAAATAATTATGCACAACATCTGTACCTACTACATATTAAGCGATGATGGTAAATGTTTTGGCCCTGGTGCTGTGTATATGTATGCTCTACAGCAGCTTCGCATTCGAGCGATGGAAAGACAAATAAAGGAACAAACGTAAGAAGTGCTTCGCGTTTGAAGCTGACCTTACTAGTCAGTTCGTAGTTTTGTAAGGTCAGCTTTTTGTCATAAGAAATTTATCAAGAAATCGGAGTAGTTGGTTAAAAAAATAAGGAAGCCACAGAATACAGAAATGAGGGCTATCGTTTTTTTGCTCACCAGTTGGCGCCTCTGTTGATGGTGGTCCAAAAGACTATAGAACAGCTGTCAGTCATTGAAGTGACAAGTGACATTTGACATTTCGAACTATGGAAAAGACCACCATCTACACTAGCGCCTCTAGCGGCGAATTCATACGCGTTAGCCCTCATTGATAACGTATAGTGTGACATAAAATAGTAGAAATTAATTAAAATGGAACAAAAAAATTCCATACTACTTGTTGCCATGTTTAAGCATTTTACGTCAAAAATGTGACAGTTACGTAGGAAGTGGCGCCCTCAATAATTTTCTACAATTTCTTGTTGGACTATAGTAAAATTATAGATTGGCCAGGGACTGTCTCATTTGAAACATAAACAGAGAGAATTATACTATCTTTGTCTTAGGCTAGTACTAGCACTCAAAATGTTTTTATTTACTGACAAATTAGGTTTGCCAGGCTAAAGTTATCTCTCCGGATTTGACGCTCTCTTATTCAGACCTATCATTCTCTGTGATACGGCTCAATATAGGTTAGCAATAAAATTAACAGATAAACAATCCCGATAGTACCTACTCATATACTTACTTTACTCTTTGACCTACTCGATCGGGGTTGTTTATCCGTGGGTGTAAACTCCTTACAACGTAGCGGTTATATCCTCCTTGCTAGAACTAGTAATATCTGTGACCAAAGACATTTCAGTGCAGGTGACAGATTTGACGTGCGGTCTGCAGCCGCAGTTGCATAATACACCAAATACGCAAAAATCACCATGCTACGTGCAGTCGGTATCGTCATTCATTTTACTATGGAAATTGACAATAAGACCGACGCGTTCAGGCCGCTGCAGTAGTGTCGGAGCAGTAGTGGAGCTGCGGTTCCAAAATACGTTAAAATCACCATATTACGTGCAGTCGATATCGTCATTCATTTTACTATGGAAATTGACAATAAGACCGACGCGTTCAGGCCGCTGCAGTAGTGTCGGAGCAGTAGTGGAGCTGCGGTTCCAAAATACGTTAAAATCACCATATTACGTGCAGTCGATATCGTCATTCATTTTACTATGGAAATTGACAATAACACCGACGCGTTTAGGCCGCTGCAGTAGTGTCGGTGCAGTCGCGCAGCTGCGGTCGGAAATGGACAGTCACCTTAAAACTATGATTGAATCTATACGTTTCATTGAATATTTTAATTAAAAAATATGCAATTTTTTTTATAATTAATAATAAGACTAATTGTTAAATGAAATTAAAATTATTTAGAAAATTTATGAAGCGCGTTTCTAATTGTAAACATTAAAATTACGCTAAAGAAAAAGGATCAAAAATAAATCCATTTTAGAACTTTTCTGAACAAAGCTTTTGTGCATAAATTGTTGCAAATTTTAAAGTGCGTTTTAAACCTATGTTCGTGATTTTTTTCTATTAGGCGAAAGTCAAAAAAGTAGGATTCGATTCGAAGATGTCACTAGACAAAATCCTCAAGATTGCTAATTAAATTTTTGGCAACCGTTTTGATTTAATAAAGAAAGCGGTACGATTTTTCAATAACTCCGCTCTCTCAACCTACGGCACCTTACCTTATATACCTTAGAATATATACCTACTTAGAACTGGCTTAGAAGAAGAAGATTGAGTATTCTTTGTTTGAAAAAAGAGTATAAGTAGGACTTTGGTAGGACTACTACAGGGACATATACCTATACCTATGTAAGTAAGAACCTATTTGTAGTTGTTTCTACAATATGTTTACGTTAAAAACCTTAACTGCACTATATTTTTCAATGTTGATTTATTTTACAATGTCAATCGTTAATTATGTAGTTATAAATAGATATCCTTTCTTTATGTTTTATTTGAGTGTAAATACTTTTTTAACAAGACCACTTAAAATCTTTAATTCAAATTTCTGAGAGTCGTCTGAAACCTACTTTGTAATATTTGAGGAAACATACCTACTTACTGGGCACACGTGGTACCTACACGTGAATAGATAACCAAATATTTAAGTATCGTTACGATTAACACAAAGAATCCTAAGTGTTTCCTACATTCTTAGTTTTATATTCGCTTTTAATTTAAGAATGTTTAGATAACAAGTATTACGTACATATGAATCAGGTATATAACTAAAGAAATTGCAGAATGCTACCTTACCGAAATTTGCATTGAAGCATGAACATAAGTAACAAGAGGTTCAAAATTTCCTATTAAAATGCAATACCTACATGTAATTATTTTACTTTGCTTCACCATAGCTGTAACTGCCATGTTTACAAACAATGGCTTGAAACAAATAAAACTAAGACTGACCGAAGGCAAAACTAAGCTAAGTTTGAAAAATGTTAAAGAAAAAAGGATCGAGCAGCCACTAGATCAATATGATCCACATGAAAACAGAACATTCCATACGAGATACTTCGAGAATTTCGAGTATTGGAAACCAAATGGACCTGTGTACGTATATATTGGCGGAGAAGGGGAGGAGAATGGAGAGCTCATAGCGAGCGATAACAGATCGTTAATAGTTCAATTAGCCAAGGACACAAATGGTGCTATGTTAGCTACGGAACACAGGTATTACGGAAAAAGTTTGCCCAACATTACTAAGGAAGATAAAATTAAATATTTTAAATATCTAAGCTCTAAACAAGCGCTAGCAGACATCGCAATGTTGATAATGAAGTTGAAATCGGATCCTAAGTTCGCGAGCTCACCAGTTGTGGTGGTCGGCGGGTCATACGCGGGCAACCTAGCAGCCTGGATGCGTCTGCTGTACCCCGATGTGGTGAACGCAGCAGTAGCTAGCAGCGCCCCTGTCCTTGCCAAGAAGGACTTTCATGAGTATTTAGATACTGTTCGATATACTTTTGCAAAATACGGAACTAAAAACTGTCTGCAAAATATCGAGAAGACATTTAAAAAAATCGAAAATTTATTGAAAAGCAGTGCTGGAATTGAAACGTTAAAAAAAGAGTTAAATATTTGCCCAAAAAATAATTTGACTAAGTTAGAAAATCAGCAATGCCTATTTAATAAATTGTATAACAAACTCAAATTCATCGCGCAATATGGCCAGGCCTCCAAGGTCAAATATGTTTGCGGTGATTATGAACCTAATAAAAAGTTGACACTTGATTTTGATTACTTTTTAAATAACGATATGTTAGTAGACGACTATTGTGCAAATGTTGATGATTGTTGGAACATTGACGACCAGGACGAAATGGCGTGGACATATCAATATTGCACCGAGTTTGGTTACTTACAAACAACATCATCTGAAAAGCAGCCCTTCGTTCACTGGGGCCCTTTGGAGTTTTCGTTCAAAAACTGCAAAGGTTTAGTGGAAGGAGACATCGAAAAGAGAATTGACGAGGGCGTGGCGAAGACCAATAAAATGTATGGAGGGCTGAGTCCTAAGGTGAGCAAGGTGGTGTTCCCACACGGGGACATGGACCCGTGGCACTCACTCGGGGTGCTACAGGACCTGGGACCCGACGCGCCGGCGGTCATGGTCAACGGTACTGCACATGGTGACATACTATTTGTTAGAGCTGGGGAACCAGCAGAAATGAAAGAAAAAAGAAAATACGTGAAGGAACTGATCAAGAAATGGATTAATTAATTATTAATTTGATATTATTTTTTATAAATAAAATGGTGAAGGTATAAATTTAACATCGGAAACTAGCAATAATATTATACATAATTTTTGAACTCCAATGAATTTATTTCTATATCGTGCATTATTACGAAACCATATTGAGTAAGTTACCATAAATGTATATATAAATATAAATGTACTTATACCAAGCCAATATAAATATATATTATTTTATTGTGTATTAAGCCATTTCCGTCAGTAGAAAAAAGCGACAAATTTAAAAAATGGAAGCGTGAAGAGTAATCGTCCCATAGAAAATTAGAATTTCGCGCCTTTTTCTACTGACCCGGGATACCGGGAATTAACCAGGTTTAAATGTTCCATTGGATAAGTAGGTACCTGGGTCAAACACAAAACTGTATTCACGTCTTTCCTGTAGACATACCCTAATTAACACTATTTTTGCATGAATTATTCGTTTTTTACAATTAATCTCATAATTGAATCGGCTCAACAAATTACATCATTATAATAATTGTACCTATCTGTATTTTAGTTTATATTAAAAAATAGCTAAAAGCGTTGTTTATTAACGCTTAAAAGCTCCTTACATGATAAATTTCTGGACCTACATAATAAACAACCTTGCTTTTTTAAAGAATTAAAAGCACTGCCATAAATAACCTAATAAACTTGGTGTGCTGAGATTGGTTGAGTGCCCGGCAATCAGGGAATGGAAAGTAAAAGTGAAGTATGTACGTAGGTACTGGTACATGTAAAACATCGTTGAAATGAAGTAATAACTGAGCGCTACTTTGTAGTCAACATTAAATAGTAGATTGTTAACCGAGGGATGAAAGGTACTCACTTCTGCCGAGGTATTTTGGCGCTCGAACGCAGTGAGAGCACCAATAGTCCGAGGCAGAAATGATGCCTTTCACCCGAGTTAAACACTCTACTTTTCATTTTGAATACGAGGAAAGTAAAATGCATGTGTTTTTTTAAAAACATGACTAAGTATACTTTTTTATAGTATTTCTTGAGGGTACTTTCAATTAACAATTTAGGCAAAAGTATCGTTATTTATGGAATGGAGAGTCAAATATCAGAATGGAAATTGTATAACAAATCCATTTAAACTCAAATTTCAATTGCTTATCGTACAAAAATTAAAAAAATCGTACTTCGAACGTAAAATGCTCTAGTGCAGACACGTACCATTTTCTGCGCACCTTATAGAACAACAATGACCCTCTTTCAGAGCATGAGAAATGAAAACCATTTATTGCCACATTTCCGAGCAGGAGCGTGAAAAAATATTTTAAATAAAATCAAATGTTTACTTTAAATAAAAAAACCGGCCAAGTGCGAGTCGGACTCGCGCAAAAAATCACGTTTGTTGTATGGGAGCCCCACTTAAATATTAATTTTATTCTGTTTTTAGTATTTGTTGTTATAGCGGCAACAGAACTACACCATCTGTGAAAATTTCAACTGTCTAGCTATCACGGTTCATGAGATACAGCCTGGTGACAGACGGACAGACAGACAGCCAGACAGCGAAGTCTTAGTAATAGAGTCCCGTTTTTACCGTTTGGGTACGGAACCCTAAAAAACAGACGAAGGATTGTGTACCATTGTAAATACAATGTTTTGACATTGGTCGTAGACATGAACGGTACTGACTTTTTATTTGGCTATACATGGTGTACGCACATTATTGCCATAATGTAAGCTGTGTGTAGCGACAAGGACAAGGACAAGGACAAGGACATATCCCAGGGCCAAATAGTCTTATGATCTTACAGACAAATAGACTTCAGCGCCACGTGCAGATTGAAGTGCAGCTGGAGTAAAACAAGACCGAAGAGATCCCATAAGTGTTCCGTGAACAAAGTTTTGTACGGAACACTAAAAACTGTTTATTCTCACTTAAACTTCAGGAGTTTTAAGAACCCTTACTATGTTATTAGTTCGTGGGTTGGACTTTTGTCTAGCAGATGATGAGGAAGATGATTATAAGCTGAAAGGATAAAAACTGGCCCTGTTTAAAATAACGCTCAGATTATAAAATATGGACAAAACATGCGATGAAGTTTTGTTCCGTAACCATACGAGTATATTTGGAGTACTTTTTTATATTGTAGGAAATTACAAGTCATTGTAGATTATGCCAGTCTAACACTATGGTGTTAAATTGTTAACAAACGTCTTATGAAATAAAACTATGAAATCTAAATAAATAGCGTATATTGAATTTATAATGCATCCCGACGTTTACGACCGTTACGACGTTTGTTTCGTTAAACGTCTTATGGACAGACGCCTTTTGCCTTTAACATCTTATTGGTCAGTTTCAGACGAAATTCCTCAGTGTCCACAATAAACATGGATGTAATCCAGCTCTTCCCGACCGGCGCACGCGCCGTCATAAGGCTGAAGCCACTGGCCGAGGTAACGGACGGATAAAACCCAATGTGGCCCTTAATGTCGCCCTTAACGAGACCCGCACAGTGGTAACACGGACAGTAATCTAACCAGGATGTATTCGCAAAGTCTGTTTTATGTTAAGAGGAAAGGGGGCGGCCGCTTCGTATACGTAGTCCCCATTTTCCACTCTGGATATTGACATTATGGAAAATATTTTTACATAATTTGATGTATATTAACATTAACCATAGCCATGGTTAACGTAGGGGCGTTTGACTTTTTTAGATTTTTTTAATTATTGTAAAAATTTGAGCGAAACACAGATTTCATACAAATTTTTAAATGCTTCTAACTTACAATAATTCGAAAAATAAAACGTAGGGACATATTTGTGGCTGATATACAATCAAAACATTTTCAATAATGTTAATATCCAGATAGGAAAATGAGGACTACGTTTATATGAAAAGGCGATTTCGCACGGGTCCTCCACTTTCGTCTTATCGATTCTTGCGCTGGCACTCAAGTGAGTCCGGCACTAGCTCTATTTTTCGAGATGAATTTTACACATACAATGCCGTCTAGTGTGTCATCACACTAATCACACACAGGGATCACTATAATAGTGTTGTAGCGTTGCCTAATGATAATGGTGGGTCTGAATTAATGCTCGGACTAAATTATATAGCGATCATTTAAAAGCAGATGGTGGATGAATAGCCACCATTTGCTGCCAATATACAGCAGCATCGATTAATTGTGATCGGAGATCGTACCTATATAAGGGTCTGTGGATAAATAAATTTGTCCGTAAAACAATTTGAACACCAATTTTTAAACTCTGCATACGATGCACGATGGATTCTAATGGAGCATATACAATATTATACATACATATGTATAATCATAAGTACATATGTCTTATGTACTTATTATTAGTTGTCAAGCGGACCCCAGGCTCCCATGAGCAGTGGCAAAATGCTGGGACAACACGAGGAAGATGATGATGATATACATCATCATCTTATGTATTATCATTTATCAGTACCATACCGACCGTAATAATTGAATAACCTTTATTAATTAGATAATACTGAGGCTCGAAAATTTACAGTTTTATATTGCTTCCTGTAAAACAAATTCGAACAAACTATGCACACCAGCGGTATAAATCTTCCGTATTGTTGGCAAGTTTACTGTGGCCGAGCCTTAAGCTACCGCCCTCCTGGGGGCAATGGAGGCGTGTACGAGATTTCTCATTGCAGCATCAATTTGATAATGTCTCTTTTTATTCTAACGCCTCTCTGGGCGCGGAATATTTGTCTAGTGCTTTTTCTGGAATTTACATTTGACGAAGTTAAATGTGGACTCGTTTTTTATTTGAGATTTTAACTGGCGAAAATCTTGTTACTATTTCGCTTGTTAATTAAGCTACTCCATTGTTATTCGCCATTCGTAATAAAATTGTTCCTAAACTCATTAATGTCAACACATTACTATTTTTTTATGATTAAACAGGCTTTATGCATTTTTATTACTCTTTAAGTTACTCTATTCAACTCAACTCAAAAATAGAAGCTTTGTTCTACAAGAGATCTGATAACTTTTTGACAGTGCGAGCCTTATGGTTTCGTCTTGGCAACATTTTACATTAAAATGTTTTTGGTGGGATAATTATTGTCACCTTGTGACTAATTGGTCATGGCGTGGGCCACCATTGCATTTAATTACCGCTTCGAGCCTCGTTTCAAACAAAATTGTTCCGGACGAAAAATTGTAGGGTCATGGAGCGTAAAAGCACGTACAGGGATATTTTATTTCGGCCGTAATATGTTGCACTTGTAAATTGCCAATGCGCTTCAAACACACGTGTTTCGCTTCACAACAAGCCAACCATGCGCAAGCTTAGCGAGTACTAGTAAGCCGAAGGCCCAAGACAAACTAGAATAGGTGACACGCAAGGTACTCATAATACTAACGGATGCAGAGGTTAAATTATACAAGACGAAGTTAGATCGCGATTTGCAGGCACTCGCGAAACAAAACTGAACTAGCCAACGTTGCCGCAAGAATGTTAGCGAGCAGGTGCTTGTGAAAATTTTAACCACAGTTTTGAGCTTTCGCTTTGTACCGATGTAAATTTTGTGTTAAAATTTCAAAGTGAATTTCGCTTTGAATGTTGTTTATTTATCGTTGCATTAGACGTAGAGCTAAAATTTAACTTACATTTACAATTTTTAGTGCTCCGTACAAAACATAGTTTACGAAGCACTTCGGTTGAATTTTATTTGTCTCATCGCCCACACTGACAGTTTGTAAACCTTATTACAAATGGCATAAGGTCCACCGATGGACAGTTAACGAGTGACAGCTGTTCGTGCCAGAGTAGTGAGGATAGAATCATTTAATTAGGATTAACTCGAATAATTTTCTTGTCACTCGTCGCCATAGTTACAATCGCCTGGGTCAATCTTAAATCCTGGTTTTATGGCATTTTAATTAACTAAATATTCATTTTCACATCATCTATTCGAAAAAGGGTTTTTTCTTCCCTGCTAGGAGGGATCAAAGTGGCACTTTTTTCCGTGTTCTTCTTCGTTTAATAATAAATAATTACAGTCCCGTCTTCGTTTCTGTTTCAGCGCTACGCATGAATGGCATGAAATGCCTCTTACACACCCACTGACACTCAGGTTGAGAAATTTACAATTTTGCATTAAAATATTGCGCGTATTTAAATAATTAATTATAATAATTTTACTAAGAATAATTTTAACAGCAATATCGTTGAAAGCCCTAGACGTTAGTCCAAAATTACAAAGCGTACCTTAAACTGCCGTGTCTGGCTTGGACCAGAGGGCCTACCGCGAACCCCGTTTTACGTGCTGCCTCCCTATCACACTTACGTACGAATTAACAAGTGCGACAGAAAGGCAACAGTCAGTAATTGTGAGTAACAAGCAGAGTACGAGCAGTCTAAGTTTTCGTTCGATTTTCAATGGTCGAAGCAAAATTGTCCAGACTAATTTAGAAGCAGTCTAGACGGAAAACCTCTTGAATAGAATATACCTACTTCATATTTCGATGGTTAAACCTAGAGTGCAAGGTTTACTGAGTTTGCTAGTATGTCTTTGGGGTAGGTATTTTTTAACGTTAAAAGGAAAGGGGATGAAGTTACGTGACCGCTTCTGAATACAAACGCAGTCCCCATTTTCCTCTCTGGATATCCGACAGAAAGGAATGGGACTGCTGGTAAGGAGTCGTATGAATCAATAATTCAATACAATACTACATACTACAATCAATTACAATCAAGGGGCTAATGCAAAATTCACGTTTTTATGAATTGTTACACATTTTAATCAAGGGAAAATGCCATTAAAATTGACACAAAAACTATTAGATTATTTAGATACCTACATTTTCAAGGGCAGACTTCAAGCAAAACCTTATCGTTTATTCCGCGCTATATCCCTATCTCCTGTCGCAAATTTCGCGCGGCGCGCCATATCTTTTATTCTCTTCTAATTTAAATATTTTTAGGCTTTAAAGCCCCTTTAAAAAAATTACCCTACTTTTCAAGGGTGTAGGGTGAAAATTCCGTTACTCCGGTCCACTTAAACCGGGCGTGAATCTGGCCCGACAATAAAATTGCGGGAAATCGTTCTACGCCGGTTCATTCCTTGAGCTATTAAGACATTCCAGACTTGTAATGAAAACTCGTGACATCGCCGATGTTGTAATATGGTGATGATGATCTCGTCGGCAGGCTATCAAAGATTTCTATTCGACCCACACAGTTTTACTAACCAATATATTTATGTATTTATATATTTGTTTGTTAATTTATATATCTAGGCAAAGATAGATATAACTCCGTAATAGATGGATACAGTCTAAGGAAAAAACGTGCCTCGTAAATCACGAAAATTTGATTCTCGATCAGATGGCGCCACTAGCTTTGGCCTACTAACGTATAGAGGGCGTTGACGGTTTCGTTTGTTATTTATAATTTTAACGCATATCAGTGAAAGAACATGGGTCAAAATCATAAAAATAATTAATGCAAATAAAAAAAAACATTTATCCATATTTAAATGTGATTTTTTGCCGTGTTTTGCGTAATGGTACGGAACCCTTCGTGCACGAGTCCGACTCGCCGGCCGGTCTTGGCCGGTTTTTAGTTTTAAAGTATGTCGATACATGGCAGTCAATTTACAGTGGTTACAAAATTTACTATGACAGTACCGCTCTATCTTATTATATCCTCTTTGATCTAGGTAAATTATGAAGTACATACATATCTCATTATTAGGGTCATAACTAAACAGATTTAGGTTCTAATTTAGTTGGTCTTTCATGTAGGTATTCTTACCAAAAAACACAGTGTAAAAAGTATACAGTGGATCGACGCCTTTGATGTGTACCGAGCTACTAACAATGGCGATGTATGCAGCTCGGGTGCGCGCAGTACATCCCTCGCCCCTCGCACCCACCCCGCACGATTTCCCTGTTTAGACGGCTTCGTCGAATGACTGTATTGTTATATGTGTGCCAGTCACACAAAAAGTTAAGGACATCGGGGAAATACATTGCTCCATCGTCAATTTTCGGGAACACAACTTTTGTTTAACTGCAGCAGGTGTAGGTACCTATAACGTATTTTGAAATAACACCTAAGAATAATGAAAACGTCAATTTATAGACCAATGGGAACCCTGAATACGTACTTCAAGAATTAATTGGAGACTAGTAGACCAATTCCAACGTGCACCTGACATCAAAATCATGTCTAAATTTTAATGATGTCAGAGGGCCCTACCGCAAAAAAATTAAATCGAAATTTCTGTATTTGCCTTGCTCGAATATTATTATAGGCAAGTATGATAGAGGCAGATATCGAAATTTCAATTTTCGTTTTTCGCGGTAGGCCCTCAGTATTCGCGCGTTCATTTGCAACAAAATAACATTATTTAGATATCGTTTTGGTATCGTTTAAATTGGCCTCTTAGTATCACAAAATTGACGATGTTTCGAACTGCCTCCAAAACGTTTTGAACTGGGCCACACCGGATCGCGTCGATCTTCTATTAGAGGATAAGCCCGGTTGATCTAATTCCAGCAAACTTTGCTTGAGGAAATTTAACAGCGGCTATTTTTAAAGAAAAACATGATCTACAGTAATTTTAGAACAACTCAAATGACCATTCTTCGGGATCGAGTAGATAATAGTAAGTATATTGTTTTTTAGGTAATCACATTTTACTGCGTAGGTACGTGACACAAGTGAACCTTCCTTTTTAAGGTAGTCGTTTGTGTGTAGTCTAGGCCAATATAAAATAAAATCTGTGTGAAAAATCCAAAATAAGTACCACCATTCTTTTAACACTCCGTCAAAGCCTCCAGGGTCATTCTAAAGAATCAGATTATTCATGTCATTTCCGTGATTTTTAATTAAACATATGCAGGTATATATACCATTACGTACATACTTATTAAGGCAATTTCTGACGTGACAGAACTCACTGCTGCGTTATTATATCACCGACTTCCTACAGAGTTGTTACAGATTCTTACTGACCATTTTTTCCCAGTTTTAAAAACTAAATGCAATTGTCAAGCGGCCCATATAAGCGAGGGAATTTCAACTTGGAGCAATATTTTTTTAATCATATCCAGCGCATGCGATATTCCTAAGCACAGTACATCACTGTTCAGAAGTTACGGATGCAAACAGATAACAATAATTACGAGTTTGTATTGTTCCCAGTGGAGGCAACGCCAGGAGACTGATTCCTATTAGCGCAATCTGGAGCAAGTTTGAGCAATGGACGAGATAAATAGGATGCGATGAATCGTTTCGGATTAAAGGTGCGTCCACACCAACCAAAGGCCAAGGAATGTTTGTTACCGGACGCTCGTTTAAGTAGTTATAACAGTGTCATTAATACGTGGTATTCCTGGTTCCAGTAAAAAAACGCTGATAATAAACCAGTAACAAATGCTATTTTACATAACAATAGTAAGTATAAAACTTGTTGCGGTTTGACCTTGATTTGATACATAAGTAACATTTGATGAATTTGAACATTTTGCACTGCTAATTATTATTATTATTTACTAGAGATAAATCACAAATTTTACATGGTAATTGATAAAAAGTATCGTTAAACCAGAATGGTTTGTCACGATACTCCATTCCGCAGTACTTACATAATCAAATATACAATACAATACTTAGGTACACATCCAGTTCGTAAACAACACAATAATTGCAAAGAATCACAAGTGAGCGCATCTCTTATCACACCGGCCGCGGCCGGCCGAGCAAAACTAGAACCGGTCGGCGCATACTCGATACGGCTGCTCCATTTATGCTATACGAAATAACATAATTATTCAATTTAGTTAAAATAATTTAATTGTTTAAGCATTTCTTTTTTAAGAATATTTCCTATATTATTTGGTGTTATCTTATCTTTCCATTCTTTAGGTAACTTATTTATTAGGTCTGGTATGATGTAATCTGATGTTCTTCTACCATAAAAAATATTGAATTGGGGCTTTCGAAGCATTTGATTTGTTACTTGCCTCGTATATATTGGATGAGAGATTAAGTGCTGAATTTCACTCCTAAAGTATTGCTCTTTTAACATATGGTATTTAAACTTTGTGTGAACCGGTAGAATATTACATAAAGTGAACAGGTCGCTATCACACACAAGATTATCTTTAATTTTATGGGGTACTATTAACTTTAGCAGCCTAACCTGTAGTTTACATATTTTGTCAAGGTATGACTTAAATGTACGGCCATAACTACTTAATCCATATGAAATGATGCTTTCCACGAGTGCATTATAAACATCCAATCTGATATTATATTATTTATTGAATTCTACCTGGGTCTAGGTCTAGGTAGGTAGGACTGGTCTGGTCTAAGGTCTATAGGTAGGTAATATTACCACAGATCTAGAGTGCCACTTACACTTGAAGATAATTGTAGTGTGCAAAAGGGAATTCGTCTCGTATAAACATTTCATGAGTGCGAAAGAGGGAGACTAAAAAATTAAAAATCGTGATCAAATGATTGAGCCTCATATCGGCCGCTTGAATGTACCAAAACGTGAGGTTAGCGTACTGAAAAATACGAAAAGCTGTATTCAGGAGATATGATGGGCGATTATGTCTTAGAATATACTGTTACAGAAACAAATGAGGAGTGTCTTTTCAAAAGGGCTTATTTTTGTATGGTGTCCATAGAGAATTAAGCCCTTTTGAAAAGACACTCCTCAAAATATAATAACGCAATCACATATTATTTCTGAATTCAATATTTCCAATTATACTTGATATTATTCCGATTTTGGTCGCACTTTTGATATTTGACAGGCAATCTTATACATTGCAGATTTGTGGGTGCGGTAGGGACAATAATGACAGTAGGTACCTATAATATTTTTCAAACGGAAGGGTACGATGATGTGTCATCTCCATACAATTTATAACCTAAAAATACCAAATGTCGTAAAATTGTATTGAATTGACATCTATCATCGTACCCTTGCAGTTATTATTTATTTCTGAACATTTAGGAATGCGCGTTTGACATTCAAATGACAAATCCACGTAGTCCCTTTTACGAATCTGGATTAAATTAATTCCTTGTAAGTGTTATACCGCTTAACTCCGGCAGTGTGGAAACATAATATGGTTAACTACGGCGGGGCTTATAGCATTTATTCATAAAGGTGCTACTCGTACAAACCCGAATTACCTTCTTCTTCTTCTTTTAAAATTATGGCTTCAGCCCAGTGGGACTATTTCGCCAGTATCAAGGTATTGAGAGGTTTACAAACGACAAAAATTGTACGGTTGTACAAGACAGTGTACGGTGATTTGTTAGCTCTTGTAAATCGATAGCTAGTCTTTACAAGAAGCACGTGGACTACCGGCCGTTGACTCCAAGATGGTGGTTAAACGCGCTTCAAAATTAATTCTCCATTCACTGCACACTACCACATTAGTTTACTGTATAATAAGCTATCGATATTACACTTTAAACAATATTAATAAGCAAAAAACAAAGTAATTAATCACGATGCTAACTATCAAGATGGCGCTCGAACCGGAAGTCCCCCGAATTACCTATTAACTACTATTAATCGTTTGTCATAATCTGTCATTTTGATATGTTTATTCGTAAGAAAGGGATGAAACATAAATTAAATAATCGAAGCTTGTAAACTTTTATGAACAAGGAGGTTAATAACTTTCGCCAATTTATGATTTTTAGATTTAAAGAGTAAGTATTATACAAGTAGGGTACGAGTCTCGCGCAGCTTAGGGTATAGGTGTTACGTGTAACTTACACCCTTCTACACCTGCGCTGCCCAAGACTTGTATTCTTATTCACTAGGGCCACAGTATTATTTTATGTATGATAGTTTGTCCTGTATGTATGGGCCTGGGCTTTGGTTGCTCAAAAATAAATTATATACCTTTTTTTTTAAATAGATGATCCTGAATATTACTGCCGAGCCGACGTTGCATGTTGGAAAGTTATTAATATGTGTGCACGAGATTTACTGAGTAATATTTAAAAAAACAAATGAAATTCAGTAAATGAAATTTCAAAGATATAGTCCTAAACTATGTAAGTTACCTTAGACTGGAAACTACCTTCTTTACCGCCAACTATCTAAGTTAAGAGAACTAAAGCAAGAATTAATGAATGAATGGGTCCATCGAGAGCCTGTTGTGTCCCACTGCCGGGTAAAGGCCTTCCCCCACTTTTTAAGTGCGCGCTCCTGGACCAGCTTACCCTATAGTTATAGAATAGATAAAACTTAGATATGATATTATAAATAATAATTATAGCTAAGTAGTTATAATTATGACTAAGTAGTGCTAGGAAGCTAAATAGGTACTAGAAATAATAAGCTTTCTGCAAACGTAGTCTGGCTTTGATGCCCCTGAAGCTTAGGTTGGGACAGTGAGGAATGTAAAGACATAGTTTGTATGCAAATTCTTATTCGCCGACTGGGACAAAAACTCTGCCTTGCCGCGTGGAAGGCTTAACCTACTGCAAGCGATACAGACTTCGAGTTTTATTTACACGTGACGTTCGGATATCAACTGCAGCTGCATTGCTGTTGCGGCGTCGTTGTTGCCGCCGCTGTATCTGTCAATCTCCTTGATATAAATAGTTAAAAGAAATTAGGCTTTTTGTTTGCAATTACTGTGATGTTGCCTGTGATGATCCTTTTAAAACTAAACAAAATAAGAATGACATACTTTGCTTCAACTTACAATGCGACTGCTGGCAGGTACTAGCTGATATAAGGCTGATATAAAGGAGATGAGGAGTTGGAGGAAAGGAATATAAAGGAATATTATGAGAGGCAAGATGTTAGGTCACCTGATACGAAACGACAACTTTTTCCTAACCATTCTGGAAGGCAAAATTGAAAAATCGAGAGGCAGTGGAAAGCCTAGAATCACATATCTCAGCCAAGTGAAGGAAAATTCATCGTACGAGCAAAATAAAAAAAACTGGCGCAGGAAAGAAAGGATTGGCAAATACTCCACCGACAAGAGTAAAGCTCTTAAGTTATGATGATGATGATGATAAAGGAATATGAAAACAGGACAGTGATAAAACGACGGAGTTCTAACTAAAATTCGCTCACAGAGGAACCCCACCTCAGCCCTAATGTAATCCCTTAAGTGAAATATAACATATTTTATTTGTTGCTGTCGTGCCGCAGTAAGGCTTGTTTCTTCCATTCTCATAAAATATGCAAACGAATTCAACATTATATTGTATACAGTACAGACTCGTCTAAATGGGAAATGGAATATTATTCTAATTTACTGGAATATTTTGGATTAATTGGAATATATAATATATGGATTGATTCCTCTTTTGATTAGAGAATGGAAAATTATAATAAAAATATTTAACGATAAAAAAAATTATATTTTTGTACAAGTTTCTTTTAATTGTAAAATAAGTAAAATACGTCCGCTGGTACGACATTATAGCCATTCTAGCTATTAAAAATGTTCTCTGGTTTTTCATATAAGTTTTAGTAGTAACTTAGATGCACATAATTTCTTTGAGCCAACCTCTTAAAATATTAAGATTAGAAAGGATGCCAAATGCTACGGGGAATTCACGGATAAAACATAAAATTTCACAAATTGAAATACCTAAGTTGAACAATTTAAAGATTAGGTCGGTCCTGATTTCCTAACCAGACATTGGATTATGCTTTGTGTAATCTACATTAGTCTTTTACAAAAAAAAAACTTCTTAAAAAAATGTAGGAGCGATCACTACTTTCACTAGTATGTGGGGAAATCAACGATAATTGAGTTTATCGATAATGTACCTCCCTACCTGTCATTGCATTTCGTCCCCAAAATCCGATAACTTTCTGAAACAATTAAAATTTTCAGCATTTTCGTAACATATGTACATAAAAAAATAAAAGCCGGACATTAATTTGTTTGATGTTTTCATAAAATATAGTTAACACGATTTTTTTAAAATAAAGATCATGCATAAATACATTGGACCTCCTTCCTTGCGCTTTGCACTTAACACATACCATCATAATTTAATATTAATTACCCTTACGTAAGTAACTAGGTATTAAGTTATTCACATCTATGTAAACAACATTAGCCTGTCGTGAGTCAGGTGCGCTCAAATAAATATGACGCCATCTTGTTAAACGAGGTTAATACAACATGGCGGATCTTCGCGGAAATGCCTGCATTTAGAAGCTCCTTGGCTGTACCACAGATTAAATAGTAACAGGTATTCAAAGAGATACACGAGTCGATAAAAATTACATGCATAAAACTATAGACACGCACGGTCGCACATGTCTATACGTACATGGACGCAGACTTGTTGAAGGTACCTTTTTTATATTTTTGCTCATGTCTGGAATATTTGTATGAAAAGCATTATACCTAATTACTTCGGATCAAAGTTTTAACATAAAATTTCCTACAAATTTGATTATGTATATTTTTACTCTACGATCAATACTTTAGGAGCTACAGGCTGTTACAGTTAACAAAGAGAAAAAAAATAGACGATTTAAGAAAACGTCGTTTTTTCGTAATTGTTCATCATTTATCCATTTTTAAGTGTAGAATAAGCAAGCTTAGTGACCTGCTGATGAAACATACAAAAAGCGGCCAAGGACATGTCGGGCCATGCTCAGTGTAGGGTTCCGTAGTTACCCGTCCGTAAAAATAGACTATTTGCAAAAACTCAAAACCGGCTAGACCGATCAGGTTCGCTATAAAGTCTTTACTAAGCTATACTTTAAAGATTTTTTTCATATTTTTTGACCCATTCAAAAGTTAGGGGAACTAGAGGGAAAACACAACTTTTTTTCTTTCAGATCGATTATTTACGAAAATATTAAGTATATCAAAAATTGGTTCTCAAAGACCCTTATTCGTTTTATACGACCTATCCAATGACACCCCACGCTATAGGGTTGAAGCGAAAATAAATTTCATCCTCACTTTTCATGAATCACGACTGTCAGCGTAACTGATTTATATATTCGTGTCAAGTTTGAGCTCTCTACCACCATAGAGTAACTTATACTAGAGCGGTACTGTCATAGTAAATTTTGTAACCCCAGTAAATTCACTGCCATCTGTCGACACACTTTAAAACTAAAAATGAAGATTTATAAAAATACGATAGAATGTATTTAAATATAGATAAATGATTTTTTTTATTTGCATTAATTATTTTTATGATTTTGACCCATGTTCTTTCACTGATATGCGTTAAAATTGTTAAATAACAAACGAAACCGTCAACGCCATCTATACGACTGTAGGCCAAAACTAGTAGCGCCCTCTAAACGAGAATCAAATTTTCTTGATTTTCGAGGCACGTTTTTTCCTTAGACTGTAACCATCTATTACGGAGTTATATCTATCTTTGCTACCACTAACGATCAGCAAAGTCGCCGACGGACAGACGAACCGACAGACAGACAGACGGACATGGCTAGAGAGCTGAAATTTGACACCAATCCATGGAGTTCTGGTTGTTTCTAAATGTGGCGTATCTATTTAAAGTATTGAGTATTCCACGTCAGAAGACACAATGTCAAGCGAAGGGTCCTGATTTACATAATCATTACCGTGCCCCAAATACTCTGGATGTAGAGTGATGAACGTTTCAACCCGCTGAAAGGGTTAACAACCACTTAGCTACAGATGGAATAGTGAAAAAATACTAAGGGAACTAAAACAGGAATCGAGGTTAGAGTTAATGCAGTGGAAACGAAATCGGCACCGATATGGCGAAAAATACTTGGCCTAAATCTCGAACTCCCATATCTAAGCATGCTTTACTCGAACTCTGTAGTTTTCTTTGTATTCAAGTTGTTTTTTGTTATGATTTCCGATTTTGAACATTTACTTCCAATCCATCATTAACTATTATCATCATCTACAAATACTTGTCCTACTGCAGAGCGGAAGTTTCCTCTTAGCGGATTAGGATCTTCACAAACAACTTTAAATTTCTTCTTATATGTTTGATGTTTTCCTTAATTGATATTCTAGTGTTCGAAACGAAGTTATAATCCGTAGAACGAGTAGGTTTGGAGAAACTCATTCAGTACGTGCCGAATCAAACTTACGACCTCTAAACTGAAAGTTGAACGCCTGAACAACTGGGCTATTGAATTGTTTGTAACACAAGTTTGACATGGAGGTAATTTGTAATACATTAACAATAAATTGCTATCTGAATAGACCTTATTCATGTAGCGCAATTTATTTATCACCAAAACGAGTCATTTTTCGTTTCGTCAGTCAGTCAACGAATTTTTTTTTATTTAGTTTTGCTTAAGGATTTGCGTATTGATTGGGTAGGTAAGTACTTTAAGAAAATATTGTATCATACTGATTATTGATGTTACATTATTTTTCTATTCTATGTTGTAGTGTAACATGTTCTATGTAGGTATTCATTCCTTCACGCCTATCATTCCGTCGTCATCCACTAAAACACTAAAATCATACGTTACTATCAAATGGAAAATTTACTTATTTATTACTCAGATATCCAAACTAGGGCTCCAACAGTAGACAATAACGACAATTTGGGGTGCTTCTCATCATTTACTAATATGCGGTGACAGAAAGTGAGGTAGATATATGGTTTATGTTGTAAGTTCTACCATAATACGCTTCAAGAGATTTGTCTTGCAATTTTATTTTTCTCCTTGGTCTCCGCCTTATCTCAATCAATCGTCAGCACTCCTAATCAATCATTTGCTAGGACGTTTTGTTCTAGTCTGTCTGTGGATCTAATTAAGCCTAATTCAGATCTTGGTGATTAATGAACTTCGTTGAGGTCGTCTTGGCTCGTTTTCTGTAACGTATACCGTTCTTTGGTACCACGTCATTCTAATTAGTCTTAGAGGGCATTCAACGGGGCGTTCATGATAAGCACATGCAAACATATGCGAGAGGGAGCTCGCTATGCTGCCCCTCCCCCCACGCCGAATGTTCCGCTTCACGCTCACCACTGGGTCTGTACTCTTACTCGACGGGTATACAGTATGAATTATCTGAGATAATTTTTTGGCCTCAAATCCTAAAACTGACGCCTCCGGTGAGTTTGATTTTCGTTATATCTTTCTGAGTGGCCAAAATTCCGTCTCGTCTTGCCCAGTAAATATTATTAAATACTAGTCTTTTATGTCTACCTTCTTCGCCTACACGTCGAATGTTCTAGTGGTAAGCGCAATGCTTGACAGTCCCACGACCAGTATATTTAGCACCAACATGAGCAAACTGCTCGAAATTATTTGCATAAAGCGAGCTCTTATTTCCTTGACATTACAGTTACGAGCTCATTTTCCTCTGATGCCGACGGTAGAGTCGAAAATATATAAAAACTCTCCTTATTACTAGGAAATAAGGTTCAAAAGTATTTAAGGTCGTGGATTGTACTAATACGGGTCGTTAGTGCAATTTTTCACCCGCGAAGGTAATTTCTGCAATGACTTGCCGGAAGATAAAAATCTAAAATTAATGTAAGGAGCCATTTTACTAAGCATATAATGTATGTATATGTCATCATAATATATTTAACATCCAACGTCTCAATATTCAAAATGCATTATGAATTGAATATTGACGCGTTGGATTTTTATGTATTTTTTACCTTACGATCTCGTTTAGGCTTCTTCTTGTGGGCAAAGCTGAATTGACTCGTATACGCCTTTGTCTGTGACCGCGACATTCATCTTGCGGTGATGAGACTCGTCTCTTCTGAGCGTCTGACTCATTATTATCGCAGCTTGCTTAGTACAGCGCGACCTTTCTTTCTTTTTAGCCATGTATCCCACATCGGCACAGCTTTGAAAAAATCTCGTATCTGCTACTCAAAGTAGAAAGGCAGTAAATTTGTACGCATCCCCTACATAGATACCACATTTTTTAGGGTTCCGTACCCAAAGGGTAAAAACGGGACCCTATTACTAAGACTCCGCTGTCAGTCTGTCTGTCTGTCACCAGGCTGTATCTCATGAACCGTGATAGCTAGACAGTTGAATTTTTCACAGATGATGTATTTCTGTTGCCGCTATAACAACAAATACTAAAAAGTACGGAACCCTTGGTGCGCGAGTCCGACTCGCACTTGCCCGGTTTTCTTTCGATTGACAGAACAAAATACGAGTTTTTTTCAAAGTAGTGCCGACATGTTGTTGGTGGGGTCATCTACCTAACTTCTCTCTCCATCGACATCGGCTTCAAATCGGATTGCACGCACTGACACATGTCTTTTTAGGGTTTTGCATTCCTTGTTTTGCTTGGGTCTGGCTTCTCAGTTTATTAAACAACCAAATGTATTCAATAAATTGAATAGAAAAAAGCATAACCAATGTTATTTTGAAATACATTTAATCATTATTCTAATTTTGAAAAAGGAACTATGTAGGTATGTATTTTATGCAAGTAAAATCAATTCTAGTGTTAACGGTTTCTTCCAGCTAACAACATTATATTTACATATTTGTTTCCGAACCGAATACAAACACTTCAGCTTTTTTTTTCTCTGTGCGACTTCTAGTTTGGATCTTGAGTATCTCTCATCCTATAGTTACGTATGACTAGATTAAAAAAGAAGTCACGTTTCTGTACTAAAAGTACTCTGCACTAGTATTTCATGATATTCATCCCAAGTTCTACATTTACAAAAACCTGATGCTGCCACGTAGATTGCATGATTACTAATTTACCGTTATTGGCAATTTGAAGCTCTCGAGCAACGCTAGGTGTTTATAAGTGCATGAGGCCAATTCTGAAACTAATACTGGGATTTGATGGTAATCAAATTTAAAGGGGCCCACTGATTATCAGTCCACCGAGCCTGCCAGTTAGAACAAAAATTGTACAGTTCCGAACAACTGACAGGCCGGTATCGTGCGGTGGACTGATAATCAGTGGGCCCCTTTAAATTTGATTACCATCAAATCAGTGGGCCGCTTTAGATGACATTCAGTTATCGAACATTCTGGAATACAGAGAAATTTGATTTAAAATCAGTTCTAATATCATTCAAGATGACGTTGTATTCGAGATGAAAATGTCAATTGCAAACAGGGTGATGAATGCTGCGATGGCGGTTGTAATACACGGTAATACAGAAAACAATATGTGTACACTAGCTGTTGCCCGCGACTTCGTACGCGTGGATTTGTATGTTGGTGGTTATATATTTTATATATACATGAGCATAGAACATTATGCAGCAAAATATATCAGTAGGGACGGTTAATCATTTGTTAATAATTAAACAACGCATGAAATTTGTCTTTCACAAAGTACGAAGTTTCAGGCTCCTAACTGAAAAAAATTGTTCTCGATATAATCCCTCTCAACACTTAGATTTTCAAGTCCATTTAAAAAAAATGTTCGCTATTAAAAAAAAAAAACAAAAACGTTGAAATCTTTTATTTTGTAAGAGGCTATTTCAAAGAAGAAGAAGAAGTTTCAAAGCATTTGTAATGGTTTCAAATTTTCAACCCCTTTTTAAACCCTTTTAGGGACGAATTTTTAAAAACGCTGAAATTACTTTTTCTGTATTCTAATAATATGCCTATAGGTATACAAAGTTTTAAGTCCTGCATTTGATAAAATCTTTGATCTCCATACAAACTTTCAACCCCTTTTTCACCACCTTAGGGGGTGAATTTTCAAAAATGCTGAATGTAGTTTTCTTGATTTTATATCTTTTACCCAAGGTTCGACTTCATAGCTTAAAATAAAACTTGAACCCCATACAAACTTTAGACCCTCATTTCATTTTGAAAACCCCCTTCTTAGTGGATACTAACGTTATAAAAACTACCTATCATTTATCATTTATCTATCTATCTATCTATCTATCTACCTATTGTAAAAAATTCAGCTCTCTAGGTCCAACGGTTTGGGCTGGGCGTTGATTTAAGTGAGTCAGGCAGTCAGTCAGTCAGTCAGGACTTTTACGTTTATAGATATAGATAAAGCAGTGTATGTAACTGTATATAATTAGGCATCGAAACATTCGTGTGATCATATCCAATACTATCATTTTAATGTAGCTTCATTATGTAGCACACATAAACTGCTTAAACTTTCACTGAATTGAAGCCATCCTTAAAATATTATGACACTTACGTTACAGAACAATGGAGCGTAGTTCTGTAGAAAACGTTCAACTGTTTATTTTTGTCAAAGTGACTTACACCATAACTCAGTGTATTTGGTCGCTTCCTGCAGTGATAAAAAATTAAGTCGGTTGTTTTCTGCATTATTAGAATAGAATAGAATAGAAATCATTTATTCAGACAACACATCAATACAACACATATATAGCAAATACAAGACAAAGATAAACGAAACAGTAGAAATAGAGATGTGAAGCCGAAATGGTCTCCACTCAGCAATGCAGCTGGCACGACTAGCGTGGTCAACGGCGCTGGTTTTCTGTGGAGCCAGCGGAGTGTGCGGTGATTAGGTATATAAGAAAAATGTAGTTTTTTGAATCGGGCTTAGTCTTTCTATTCTGTACAACGACCAGTTTCCTTGTGTTTCCGTAGCATCCGTTAAGTCCGAAACAGCGCTTCGTAACAAATTAGTTTTCCTTTGGCCCGACACGTCCGGGACAGTTTAACCTGCGAAGCAGTGTCGGTGGCCCCAGGAAATGATAATTTCGCGTGCAATTGCTAATGCACAGGGCTAATGTTCTCCTCGAACGGTATTCATACATTAAATAAATAAATAAATCTTCTTTATTCAAAACATACATGATACATTGAAGTTGGAGCCCTGGAGACTGCGTTAGTTTACACTGTTGTGCAGCCTCCGTGGTTGCCCGTATTAAATAATTATTTAGAATTTCAAAGAACAATTAGACTTAATTTGTAACATAAAAACTATTGACAAAATAACTCTTTTATATTAAACTGCTACTATTCGAACATTTAATCTGTCAATCATTTTATCAATGATATTAACATTTGACAACACAATTTTAACGACCGGTCTGGCCTAGTGGGTAGTGACCCTGTGAAGCCGATGGTTCTGGGTTCGAATCCCGGTATGGGCAACTATTTATGTGATGAGCACAGGTATTTGTTCCTGAGTCAGTGTGTTGTCTGAGTACCCACAACACAAGCCTTCTTGAGCTTACCGTGGGACTTAGTCAATCTGTGTAAGAATGTCCTATAATATTTATTTATTTACACCGGTGTCAACGCTATAGGCGCAATGCAACGAACCCAACGAACTACATAGCTTACTTGTAAATAAAAGTTAAAAAAAAACAGCAATAATCGACGTGTGGTACATACAATACAACATTCAATAGGTCTCTAAAAATTACTGTAAAGTAATTTTTTTTTATGGATAGTTACTTTCGAAAATAATCGCTTCGAAAGTTCACGCTGATATTCGGCGAATACGAATATTCCTATTCGTATCAGTCACGACTAATAAAAATATACATTTTAAAAATGACTTGTGTAAATCCAAGCAAGCCCACGCTCTTGCGAGGTAATTTAGAGATTTTTAAACACAAAGACTGAATCTTGAATGTAGCCGAGCTGCGATTGTGCGCAGCATTCATCTTTGCTTGGAAAGAAGATTTTATAACAACGGGTAATATTAAGCACTTGCGACGTTTTAGTACCGAAGTGTGCATTGTTGACCAGCTAATGTCGCAAGATATTAAACCTCTGGGATGCTATTCCATTTGCTTACCGAGTCGGATATTCAACTGGTCCAATATATATACAATCACTTTCTGTTTTATATTGTTGTTCTGCGGATCTGATTATTAGTTACGCTGGTTGGTTGGACGTTCGACTCACCTACGCGAAGAAACAATTGAAATACTCAGCCTGTACAGATTGCCAACTCTGAATAGAAGTATGACTTGAAAACCCTCGTTTTCTTATTAAGGCATTGCGTACATAATGGTACATAATGTCCTTACGGGCTTTTCAAAGTAACGATGATATTCAGGATCATTTTTGGGAGATTGAGAGGCTTTTGTACAGTTTTAATCGTTAGGGATTTGACAATTTCATTACACAAAATGACTGTAGAAGCAGGTGTCGTTCTTCTGATTGACGGTTTGTTGGGCGCTTTAAAAAAAAGCTCTAACGGAAGGTGATGATTTTATGGACAGGTGATGATTTTACGACTATAAACTTACTGACTTTCTCATCAACGTAGAGCCGAAACTACAAAAGGTAGAATATTGAGCATACCAGGTTATATTCAAAACGTGTACAAGAAATAAGAAGCGATTTTGAGAAAAACAACCCCTAAGGTAGTTAAAAAGGGGATGAAAGTTGGAAGGGGGTGAAAGTTTTATTTTAAGCTAGGAATAGGTATGAATCTTCGGAAAAAGGTACGATAATAAAATAGAAAAAAAGTTATTTTAGTGTTTTTGGAAATTCATCCTCTAAGGGGGTTAAAAAGGGGATGAAAGTTATTGTATGGGGATCAAGTTTAATTTTAAGTGAGAAACTTGAAATTGGTATTGAAAAAAAAAAAAAAAATATTTACTGAAATGAAAATGATAATTATTTGGTATTATATTAGAATAGGAGAAAAGTAGTTAGAGCGTTTTTGGGTAATCATCCCCTAAGGCGGTTAAAAAGGGGATGAACGTTTGTATGGGGAACAAGTTTTATTTTAAGCCAGGAACTTGTAACTTTGTAAATAGGTATTATATTAAAATAGAAGACAAGTTATTACAGCGTTTTTGGAAATTCATCCCCTAAGGGGGTTAAATAAAAGGATGAAAGTTTGTATGGGGATCCAGTTGTATATTAAGTTAGGAACTTGAAACTTCTTAATAAGACATTTTCATAAATACGAGAAAAGTAATTTCCAGCGGTTTTGAAAATTCGTCCTGCATTACAGCAGCAAGTGCTGCCACGTGAACGCGGGCGCTGGTACTATCAATTTACTTGAAAAAATGAGTGATGGATTGAACGTTCCAATCACGGCAGTAATGCGGCTACTAACATAACATATTTTATCAAAGAAATTGACAGTGAGAACGCGCCGCGCGTCATGGCCGCAGAAGTAATGCCGGAACAGTAATGCAGCTGCGGTTGCCATCCCAATGTCACCTTACAGGTCGAGAACTGAGATATTTGATTGATCTGTACTTAACCTGATTACAAAGCAATAGTTCTCCGCTACAAACAAAATAACTATACCTAAATATACCTACACCTTTTGAAGCAGTTAAGAAACAGGTCAAACAGCTCAACATTATGCACGTCTCCCATTGTCTTTTGGTACGGTTTCCGAGAAAATCGCCCGTGACAAACGGACAGGAAGACACGAGTATAATCGGCCATTTCTCAGTTTCAGCTCCAACCGCGTACTTAGTGGTCGCGTTATTACTAAGTAGATTCCTTCAGAGGCAAATTGGAAATTTCTTGTTTCAATTGTTCTGTAAAAGCAGAGACGCCTCGCATGTTTGATAGAATTTAATGAATACTGAATATAATTATATGTTAATACCATTGAAAACTGACGGCCTGTAATTTTAAAATAACGAATCATTTAAGGCTAACAGGCATTTCTAAGTAACGTGCCGGTTTTGCTTTGAGTAACCTTAAAAATGTTTAGACCCGAGGAGGCTTGTTCAAACTTTAGAAATCTCAACTTAATCCTACCACGAACCTACACATAATTGCGGGCGAGATGAACATCATTAAAAAAACACCGTACTTCGTCATTTATGTTGTCTTTTTGTTTCGTCAGATTTCAATAAAATTTGTGTGTTCCCTATTATGTAAAATATAAACGCCATTTCACCGTATGTCCTAATAAATATTCCCCTGAGTTACGAAAACGTACATATGGAATTTTTGTAATTGAACGGAAAATACATAGGTACATTTTTTGTCTTAAGATTACGTGTTTATGCCGCCCAGAATGAGAAGCTTTAACTAAATTTTATTACGATCTGACGGAAAAAATCTACAACAAAACAAAAATCCGCTCTAGTAACCGATTAAGACAGGAAATTTAAAGTTCAAATCGGCCTCCTTGAATCGTTACACAAAACTGCTCTCTCAATTTAATTAATTCCAGCCGTGCGCAATGAAGCCCACATAATTGATCTTAATTATGAAAATTGCGTGATTTACGTCACTTTCCGATTACAATTATTTTCTCATGGGCGTTCTTTTTGATTCAAATTTATGGCTCCTCAGTGCTCTAAGTTAGATTTATCCGTCCCCCGGGCCGCCTAATAGCTGGGCTTTTGAACAACTGACATCAATTTTTACTTTACCCATGGAGTTAGTATTGACTTTAGGGTATGGGACTTTACGGTTATGTTGTTGAGTACGATCTTTTTAGTAGGATTCCGTAGTCGTAGATTCTTCGACTCATGCGTCTGCGGCTTATCTCGGTGAGTATGAGTACTACTAGAAAACTGAAACTTTCGAAGACCAATTACAATACAATTACAATTACCAAGAAACATTAAAAGGTTGATTTTTTCAATTAAAAACCGGCCAAGTGCGCGTCGGACTCGCGCCCCGAGGGTTCCGTACATTACACAATTTAAACAATGTATTTTTATGTGAAACGTGAGTGAAAGGTAAATTGCGGTTTACGATTTATGACGTATTAAAAAACAAACTACCAACAACCAAACAAACAACTACCAAACAACTACCAAAAAACAAACCAATTTTCGGTGGAAGTTTGCATGGTAATGTACATCATATATTTTTTTTAAGTTTTATCATTCTCTTATTTTAGAAGTTAGAGGGGGGGGGCACATTTTACCACTTTGGAATTGTCTCTCGCGCAAACTATTCAGTTTAGAAAAAAATGATATTAGTAACCTCAATATCATTTTTGAACTAACCTAACCTATCCGTAGATACCCCACACGTATGGGATGATGAAAATTTTTTTTTGAGTTTCAGTTCTAAGTATGGGCGGCCCCCAAAATTTATTGTTTTTTTTTTAAT
Source organism: Cydia strobilella (assembly GCF_947568885.1). Classification (NCBI taxonomy): domain Eukaryota; kingdom Metazoa; phylum Arthropoda; class Insecta; order Lepidoptera; family Tortricidae; genus Cydia; species Cydia strobilella. Next base: position 29,706,300 of record NC_086041.1, on the reverse strand, counting down.
ATTTTTGTGTGAAAATCTTAATGCGGTTCACGGAATACATCTACTTACCAAGTTTCAACAGTATAGTTCTTATAGTTTCGGAAAAAAGTGGCTGTGACATACGGACGGACAGACAGACAGACAGGTTCAGGACATAAGGGTTCCGTTTTTTGCCATTTGGCTACGGAATCCTTCACATTCACCTTACAGGTGCTTACATTGTGTGTGCTTTAAATACAATAAATTGTGACCATCAAGACGGGCTTTCCTTCCTCGCCTTACTGAACCAGCCATTCCACCTCACCGCTGAACACCACACGTATGGGTTTAATAAAAAAAAACGAGTTTCAGTTCTAAGTATGGGGAACCCCCAAAATTTATTGTTATTTTCTATTTTTGAGTTAAAAATCTTAATGCGGTTCACAGAATACATCTACTTACCAAGTTTCGACAGTATAGTTCTTATAGTTTCGGAAAAAAGTGGCTCTGACATACGGACGGACAGACAGACAGACAGACAGATAGACATGACGAATCCATAAGGGTTCCGTTTTTTGCCATTTGGCTACGGAACCCTAAAAATACTCGTAGGTACTTATTTGCAACAATGAACAGTCTATACTATTTTAGACGTCATAAGTATTTTGACGGATGTAGGAAAATAGGTCTATCCAGATAAGTCTCAAAGCGAATGGTCTTATAATAAATAAATAAAAATTGTTTATTTCGGGCCAACATAAACCATAGATGTGTTAGTAAAATGCATCTTAAAAGCCTAAAGGTTAGTGTACACAAAGAAAAACAATGCAAAGAATATAAAACTAGAATTAAAATAATAACAACAAAAAGAAACGAAACTACATACAGATACCCCGACTTTTAGGGCTACTTGTCCTTCCCTCAACTCAATTTTTTATTAGCGGGCAGTCAAGATGCTCGGCCATACACCTCAGCATGCTGTTGTCACTGCCGCGCATTCGTTTCAGCAGTGAGGCAATTCTTTTTCGCCTAATGGCAAAAAGTCGTCTGCCCTCGCTTCGGAAAACATGCCAGATGCACTGCAGTGCTTCGACAACCTCATTATTATACCATGGGCAACCTCAACAGCATCCTGAGTATGTTATTGTATTGTACAAGTATTGAGTTGTAGGCGCTCTGTGTAAATTTCACCCACAGGCTGCACGTGTAAAATGTTTGACAATAAGCTTTAAAAAGCGTCAATTTCACCTGTTCGTTACACCGTGCAAACCTGCGGGTGATCATTATTGCCTCTTACATCCATCGCTCTTCTTTCCCTTTCCATATCTGTATCATCATTTAGTTCTACAGTGAGCAAGTAACCTAGATATTTGACCTTGTCAAATATTTTAAAGGACACACACCCCAGCTCGATAATCTTAGGCAGAGTACTTATGTTATATTTTCATCCCTTAAAGATGAGCAACTCGCTTTTGGTGGCATTGTATTTAAAGCCGTGCTGTTGAGCGTATCCCTCACACAGTTTAACACGTTGTTTCAACGAGTCGATTGACGGTCCCAATATATATATGTCGTCCGCATAACTGATATTATTGAAACATGTGTCTCCTTATGACAGCCGACACGTTTACTGCTGAGACCCTCAATCAACTCGTTAACTATAGGCTAAACAGGATTGGGAATGACAACCCTCCCTGTCTTACCCCACACTGTAGTTTATACTACCCTGAGTCCACACCCGCCCATTTCACTCATCAACCTGGTTATTGTACCAATATTTGAGTACCTAATGAAATGCATTCTCTTGGTAGACTGGTTCTTTCCAACTTTCCCATAGTCTATTATAAACAACCAGGTCAAAGGCTTAGAAAGCACACATATACAGACGTGTTTCTATCCTTGTAGAACTTGACAGCTTGCTTAAAGCACAAGATCGCACTTTCCGTTCACAAACCGGGCCTATAACCCCTGCCCCTCTTTCAGAATCACAGGTAAGAATATACGCTCGCACCTGTCCTTAAACATAGTATCAGTTACGAAGATAAAAAAGGGCAAATAACATTCGTTTCAACTGCTCGAGGGGTCCCATACGACTGTAAAAACCGAATAAGCTGTAGCATTACTTTGCCGCCTCGAGAAATACGGCTAAATTGGGTGTCAAACGGCGTATATTCCATAAATTGGTAGCCCTGTAGATGTATTTTTCCCGAAATGTATTCTGGAAGCGTAGTCGATACTAGCTATCTATTTCCATAAGCGTTGAGGGCTGACACCCGACGTAATAGAGAAATGGTCATATTTCCATTCGGGGAGCAAAGCGAATTTGTTAGCGTTGCAGTGACGGGGTATACGGTATATGTTTGTGGAGATCGTGAGAGAAATATTGTTATTGTGCACGCTTTGGATTTTCATTACTGGTCTGTGATGTACTTCTACTTTGTGCGAGATAGGTATTTGTTAATTTTTGATGAATTTCTGCAGAAGTGGATGATACTTTTTTACATATTGTAACAGAATGGATGACACAAATTGAATAAGAAATTTGATATTGTGTTGAATTTCTCCGTTTCCTACTTTATATTTTGACTTAAATAGTATGAGTAACATAGTTTTCCTCATCGGCCTCGTCAATTTTGAATGACGGCGACGAAAATAAACATAGATATTGTCTAATTGTGAGGCCTAAATATATGGCTAGGCCAAACTTACTTCTAAAAACTCATTGCGCGTAGAGCTGGCGAGCAACATTGGAAGTGTGCACGTACAGTAGAACATAAAGTTGTAAAAAATAAATAAAATGGAAGTAAAGGCGAATCATAGTGGCAACACCAGTTGGAGCGGCACCACCAGTAACATCAGCAATGAAGTCGGCATTTAAAAGTGATTTTAAATAACTGCCTGCTTGCCAGTTTATCCGTTCAAAAGTATTGCTTTCAAGGGTGCTAAAGAAATAATCATACCCCTGTACCGCACTTTTATGGAAGTACTCCTTTTATCAACAGTAGGAATAAACTTTGTTAAAAACATTCAAATAATATTATAAAAGTGGGCGATGTTGCCACGTAACGGCGTGATCAATACGTATATGTATATGGGGTTCCCAGTACCATTCGCAACCAAGCACGCGTTTGTGGTATTGATCTAAAAAAAACCGGTCAAGTGCGAGTTCGTTTAACTTGCGCACCGAGGGTTCCGTACAACCTCTTTTGACCAAAATCATAAGTAATAAGTATAATCGTGTATAGCCCCATCTATCGGCAAATTTGCGTGGACTGTATGTATGTTGGTTTTTCTGGGATAATTCTTTATCATGTGAACCGATTTCAATATTTTGAAAGAAGGTGGTTTTAGTGTAATCTCATAGTAATTTAAGTAATATTTTAAGTAAAATAAACACCCGCAAAGGGGCTTAAATTGCAAATTGAATTACAAAATGTTTTTTTGATAATTAAAAAAAAAGTATTAAAGATAGGGGGGTGATTGTATTTTTCCTGTAATATAAAAAAACACAATTTTTGGTTGGTAAACTTCGGAGATAAGTCAAAAAGTAACGTATGACTTGATTAATGTACGCCCCCTTATATGAACCTCTAAATTTACCCACAAGTGGATTTGTAAAGCTATAATTGTACACTTTGTGTACTTCCGAAGCCCGGGGCAAGTTAAAGCAAGTTGGCTTAACCCGGTAATACAGACGCTATTTATTATGGAGTCGGGTTAAAAGTCGGAAAGTTATATTAAGAAGACTTGATTTATGCCGACACCCCCGAGTAATAGTTGCCAACTTTGTCGAGTTTTTAAACACTAAAGTTTAAAGCGAGTTTAAATTTTAAGTTTTTGAGTATGCCTAATAATGTGAATTTTTACCGTCAACTGGTAACTCAGCCAATTTGCGTAGTAATTTTTATCATAATCGAGATCTAGATCGAGAGTACCTACTTTGGGATATTTCGATTAATTATTCTTAATTTAGTAGATACTACTGACCCGCCCCGGCTTCTCACGGGTAGTTCAACCAATTCACACAAAACCTTAACAAAATATACATCACCTAAACCTTCCTCAAGAATCACTCTACTCATAGGTGAAAACCGCATGAAAATCTCTTCAGTAATTATTGTTTATCGCGAACATACAGATAGCCAATGAAGATATAATTAGATAGAGCGGTACTGTCATAGTAAATTTTGTAACCGCTGTAAATTCACTGCCATCTATCGACATACTTTAAAACTAAAAGTGAAGATTTATAAAAATACGTTAAAATGTATTTAAATATGGATAAATGATTTTTTTATTTGCATTAATTATTTTTATATGATTTTGACCCATGTTCTTTCATTGATATGCGTTAAAATTATAAACAACAAACGAAACCGTCAACGCCCTCTATACGAGACTAGGCCAAAACTAGTGGCGCCCTCTGATCGAGAATCAAATTTTCGTGATTTTCGAGGCACGTTTTTTCCTTAGACTGTATCCATCTATTACGGAGTTATATCTATCTTTGAGATAGCTGACGCTGCGGGGACTTTGTTTTATAATGTGTATTGAAATGGTAGCTAACCTATTCGCTTATAACATGCCCTCTCCATCTCCTATATGTATTTTTAAATTAAATAGAAATGGCAAAGAAAATTATTAGAAGATTTTGCCATTAGAGCTTTTTATTTTCATTTGTCCTAGAACCGTTCACGACGGTTGTATAATTATCGCTTGTATACTAATGTACCTATAGTTGCCCGAGAAATGCACTACGAGTCATAATCAATATCAATCAATTAATATTTATTAGAATACGGCTTTTGTTATGGCAGCTTCTGATTTCGATAGGTAGGTATACTAGGACAACATGAGCACACATTCATGATTATTGCGCCTCTGCTGCGCCTTTAACCAGCGGAGCGAGGGAGTTCGTCCATGCGAGCTAGGTACTTCGTTACGATGTTTGCCTGGGGCCGATTGTGACGCAACTAACCGTTTAGGCGCGAAAGATTCCGTTTGTTAAACAGACCGTCCATGACATACGCTAGTGTAGGAGTGTACGACACAGCTATCTGGCAACGATATATCTAGTTCCATTACCTAAAATACCTATGCGTCAAAAGTTGTTTTCTGTTATAACAACGCTGAATTTTCAGGCATCTGATTGGTATTTTGGAACTTAATGTTAGAATATATCTGTCATTATCAAGGAAAATATTAGTCAGGCTCTAACATCGCAAAAAAATTGTATTCATACCTACTTAATTCACAACCATTACTTATATCAAACGTCGGATTCAAAAGCAAACAAAAATAATTCGTGATATACCCCAGAAAACACATAAATAGGTAGTACCTATTTAGTTATAAAACAAATATTGTCTGTTTACAGAAACACGCATGTCAAAGGATCAAAGTTCTTTCACTTTGAATGAGAGCTTTGAGAACTCCTTACTTCAAATACTCGTGAAATATTTTAACAACATACCTACCAGTATTTTCAGGTCCGCTATTTCATAATATTCAATTCGCTGTTTTCACGCTATTGCATAATATATATTGTAATAGGAAGTTTGCAAATATATAAGAAAATAAAAGCAAAACTGCGTTTACTAAGTGTTCCAGTAGGTTCCACTAGTTGATATCTTAGACTGGCAGACCACGGAGGTAAGTAAATATTTCCTAACCTACTCTGGGTTTATAGGATAGGTACTTAATAGTGAAATTAGTGATTAAATGAATAAAGTTTCTGTTTGTATTTTTTTCAAAATTTTTGACCCAGTAGTTTTGGAGATAAAGGGGGGGGGGGGGGGAATGGTAATTTTTTGCGAATTTTCTTGAATAACTTTTAAACTGTTTATCCTAAAACTATAAAAAAATATATATATTTAAGATTGTCAGAATGAGCTCTTTCATTTGGTATGTAACACGATATAGTTTGAAAAACTTTATTTTTAATTTTCTCATTTATTCCCCAAAAGTGGCCCCCATGTTTTAAATTTATTTATTTACGTTACATGTCCGTCTTTGGGTCACTAACTTACATATGTGTACCAAATTTCAACTTAATTGGTCCAGTAGTTTCAGAGAAAATAGGCTGTGACAGACGGACAGACAGACAGACAGACGCACGAGTGATCCTATAAATAGGGTTCCGTTTATTCCTTTTGAGGTACGGAACCCTAAAAATGTCGATTCGATAACGATATTTACGCACAAATAAACGCCTAAACAAACAGTCACGGACATTTAATAATATATACCTATGATATATATTTACGTGTCTATATCTATATAATTGCTGGTAAAACTTCAGTCAACAGCATGGCGTGTCAGTTTCAAAAGCAATCTCAAACTACCTTCAAAACACATTCCGGGCACATTTGGAAATAATTAATTACGCGTAACGCGATCCGCCATTTTCCCCGTAACTTTTCGAGCGACGGATTTCGCGGATGATTTCCGAATTCGGGGAACTTAAATTGGGCACAAATCTAGAAACTCCAGTCGTGCTCGACGAAGGTCAATGGTGTAACCAGCGTCATAAATATTTACGTCACCACATCTATCGCTGACGAATTGGTTTAAATAAATGATGTTTCTTACTACCTATTACCGGCCGAAGTCAGATGGCGTCTTTCTAGCCGAAGTGAAATGAAAGTGTTTTCCCCTCACTAGCTCGGAAAGCCGTCTTTTATTCTTTAAAACAAGCGGGTAAAAACGCATTTTATCCACTAGTGGGGAAAGTAATTTGACCTTGGAGCGTGTTTAAGTAGCTTTTGACAGATAACAAAACGTAAAACGCTCATAATAATGCTTTGTTCGATATTAATTATCATTAAATAAATGGTTTGAAAATTTAATAAAAATACCAAATTTAGCTTTGTTTAATGATTTTAAGTCTACCTTAAAATTTACTTTTACCTTAAAATTCCATAAGAAACATTTGTTTTTTATAATGATGTTGAATATAATTCAAAACGCACAAGTTGAGTCGATCCAATTTCAAAAAGCATCGTCAGAAATGTCATAAATGTTTTACATAAGTAATGTTATACTATATTGATGATGATATTGATGATTATAATTAACCTGATGATGATTATAATGTTAAACAATTTTACGGTTTAGACATGTCGCACAAATGACTAAAAACAAGTGAGTCTAAACCGTAAAATTATTTAATGTTAGTGTGTCTCACAACAGTTTAAATTCGATGATTATATATATAGTGTGTACAAATAAAGACAAAAAAAAATATGAGCAGTTTTTTTGCATGTTGCACTTTCGTCGCTATAGTGAGGTGAAAAGTTTTGTGTTACACATGGGTGGAAATGTATTTTACTTTTTGTGTTTTGAAACACTTGCTACGCTCAGTATTCTATTTTAGAATAGAAACTATAGAATCCTTTCGCTTGCTCGTGTTTCAATTCCACACTCACGGTTAAAATACAACTTTGCACCCTTGTATAACAAATAACTATTGTAGTCTATGAAGTTGTGACAAAACTCTTATATATATTTTTGGATTGTTGAGGGTACGATACTTCTACAAATAAAGACACATTTGGTCAGACAAGAATCTATGATCCGCTTTTTGTGTTATTTTTTTATACATAAAATTACTAAGAAAGATTTTAGAATCGCTAGCAACATAACACATACAAATTAAGATATTATTATGTTATTATATTTAGGGAGGTAAGATTGAATATATTCGAGATTATTCGTGAGTAATTTGGTTGTGGACTGTACAAAGATAATCTATGTATTTGAGTTAAGTAAATGAGTTATATGCGGCATAGGCGTCACGGCGGCAGACAAGCGGCCCACAGCTGACTGGCATTATCTCAGTTAATACATCTATATACGCCTGAGGAACTCCACCTGTGTTGTATCTCGCGCACTGTCGGTCCCAAGCCCGGGTAAAGGAGGAGGGTTCTTCGTGGGGCCAACAACCCCACAAGGTAAAAACCTAAACGATCCCAAGTCCAAAACAGAGGAATCTGGATTGCTTTACAACTGGAGGAAGATTGTGGAGGAGGCCAAGACGCTTGTTGTAGCGCCAACGGAAGTAAGTATGTACGCCTGAGGCACACGTGTACACATGATGTAGGTACAGACGAGGGTAAAATTTAAAGGCAACAGATCTTTTTTAATATGATTCTCTGAACTCTACCTGATAACGCGTATAAATTGTATATAGGTATCTACGATAAAACCAATCTGAAAAGAAACTTGACCTACTTATATTATCTTGGTTTTTTATTTAAATTGTGATTATTGGTTCCTCGGTTATTTTGCATCGCAATTTCGGGGTATATATTCCATCAAGATTGAATATTTATTTACTAGGTACACATTGTCTATCATTACCAAACTAGCAATATATATTATATTAGCAATTGCAACTTTAACAGAATTACTGTTGTAGTATGTGGCTGTCAATTTTCTTGATAAATTTAAAGTGACATAGCCCATTTCCCGTAGCTGCAACGCCGTAGCAGTAACGCAGGGACGTCACTATCGAGCGACATGATCATACAGAGTACCTAATACCTAAAGTAAATGCCCCTGATTTAAACTTTCAACGTTATTAACTATTCAAATTAATTTGTAAAGTATATTGAGTCTACTTATAAATGGAACTATTTAGAACATTTACCTACGAAACCTATTATACTTCGCACTTCATGACCGTTCTGTCTGATTTTTCAAATTAACGTAGTTGGGACCCTAACGCAATTATATATACATACACACGAGTATTTTTATGAGCTTTCCGAATCTTACACTGAAAAAATAATATAGAGCAGGTAATTTAAAAAATCTTTGATCCTAAGCAACAAAGAAAAAATTTTTGCTCAATATCCTACAACCGACTTTATAACAGGTTTACCCATTTTTTGTGTATCTATTGCCAAAATATTTTGTTACTGTTATGCAAACATTTCTTTCAGTGTAGGCCCGTATCTAGTTAGTCCGTGCCATCTTATTCCGTCCGTTGCTGGACTCAAACTAGACAGTTTCAGCCATTACCAGAAAATTATTTTTTCCATGGACATTAGGTAGGTACAGTCAGCAATAATATTGACTTTACACCTTTGCATACCTAGTAAAGGAAAACAATTAGTAAAAAACAGTTAACTGAGCGTTTTCTACAAATATTGAGCTTCAGCCCGAGGCGCCGTTTTTTATACAATATTTTGAATACATTATAATCCTGGAACGATATTGTCTGTAAGGTACTAAATTGTACCTAAATTGTAGGTACCTGCTACTAATAATATTGAAGTAAACGTTATTGTTAAAATTATAGTAAATGTTTCGATGTTTGGATATTTGGAAGTCTATTTCTCATTGATGCAAAAACGGCTGAACCACTGCATAAACTTTAGCACGCACTGCGTGCCACGCAGATAGTTCATAATCTGGATTAATAATTTTTCCTTCACTTCCTCAATTTATTGCCTAAACGAAACGGGTGAAACATGGGCGTACGAGAGGACTAAGCGATGAGGCTAGTTAAACAAAGGAAACGAATGAAACAGTAGCTAATCGATCATCTGACTACCTACTCAAACAATTTTCGGAATCCTACACTTTAATAACACAAACCAATAGCACACTGCGTAACATCATTAATAGCATAGAGTAACTTATACTAGAGCGGTACTGTCATAGTAAATTTTGTAACCCCAGTAAATTCACTGCCATCTGTCACACTTTAAAACTAAAATTGAAGATTTGTAAAAATACGATAAAATGTATTTAAATATAGATAAATGATTTTTTTTATTTGCATTAATTATTTTGATGATTTTGACCCATGTTCTTTCACTGATATGCGTTAAAATTGTTAAATAACAAACGAAACCGTCAACGCCATCTATACGACTGTAGGCCAAAACTAGTAGCGCCCTCTGAACGAGAATCAAATTTTCTTGATTTTCGAGGCACGTTTTTTCCTTAGACTGTATCCATCTATTACGGAGTTATATCTATCTTTGTTAATAGGAACCTCTCAGTGAATTACTAGACTTGTGCTAACGTGGAGTCGAAACCTTCCGCCCACCAAAATTATTTAAAAAAAAAAAATAGGTAAGTAACGTATATAAAAATAGGTATTTTTTCGGATCAAGAAACGATACTTAAACTGGTTCTTTGACAGTAAGCGATAGAAACAAGAGTTCTAGACTATTTGCTCTTAGAGCGATACATTAAGTACGTTCGTGATTAGTGCACGCCACTCGGATAGCTCGCTTCGCTTAAACCTGCTTTTATTTCTCTTATTACCTACGTTTCAAAGAGCAACTACAAATGTCCGTATATCTTGCAATTTAACGTCTTCTAGGGTAATTGCTGCAGTAAGAACATTAAAAGGGTAATGCCCAATTGGGTATAAATTAAATCTTTTAGAGGATTGTCTACTCTGGTCGAGTCATAATAGTTCTCCTAAAGGAACTTGAGATTTTCTCATTTAAAGAATTCCAGGGATAGGCACTTTTTTACAAAAGTGACTACAATTTGATGTTTCAATTAATTAAACCAAGCTTTTTGTAGCTGATTTGCTTATGTGTCCACTTGACGAAGCCTGCGTTGCTGATCACGAAAAATAAAACAAGTAACAGATGTCTTATTTTATTTGGTTTAAGATGGTTTCTATTTGCACACGATGTTTTACTTCATTAAAATCTTAATTTCCTGGCCCGCATAAGGCCTGAGTGAGTATTACAGAATGCATCCGCTCAACACCGGAACGTACCTAAATAATAACGATGATGCAAATTCAAATTTTATTATGGATTTCAAACTAGCTTTAACTACAACAGAAGAAACAAAGGCGGGAAGCGCCGATTTCTTTAAAATTTACTGTAAACTGCTTGTTTCAACTGGGCCAGAATTCTCGCCACGATTCCGTACAACGGATTGTTAACACGGACAGGAAAAGTCGTCGTTGAAAAATTGCGGGACACTAGACGCCGTAAACATGTCTTTTAAATCCTGCTGCGTATTCATATTGGGTACGCGAGCGCGGGCTAATAATTAGATTAGGTTAGAATCTGTGCTCCTTTAAATTATATGTGCAAAGGAACACAACATGTTTGGCTATCTTATTGCAAGAAGTGGCGTAGTCGCTCATTTTTAAAGTCTCGTACCCTTGTAGGAACAACTAGTGTTCCGCCTGTCCGTAAATAACCATTTTTATAATAAAAACGCTCGGAGGTAGGTACCGAGTTCTTTACACCTTCGCTGCGGCAATTAGCGTAAATCGTAAATTAACCATACTTTGCATGGGGTCTTTCGAGTTTCGACCCCATCCCACAGTGAATGTGTTGAGTCACGCTTCAATAAAACACAACTAAAGACACTCTGAAGTCTTAGCCGAAAAGTCATGTGTAATTGAGGCAAGTTCTTTAAATTTACACTCATAATGCCCCAAAAACACCAGGTGCCCTGCACCTTCGTATCGCCCGTACTCTGCCAGAGATTGAAATCACACTCTGAAACCCTCACCTAGCGAAACAACACCATTTCAGTACAGCTAACTTCATCTATCCTTATCCAACACGTACAAATAAAAAAGGATAGATGTTTTTTTTAGCGCAATGGACTGAGAATGTTAAGCCACGTTTTATTTATTTCACTTTACATGCGCCACCAACTTTAGTATTTCTTTCTCGCACAATAGGCTGGAGGATTACTGGGTAGACCGGTATGATATAATTAAAACACCTTTTGTGTACGGAGAGCTTACAGGAATTTCAATTTATGTTGGCCATCGGATTTCTTTTGGAATCTAACTAATGGCCGCTGAGGCAAGAAGCGTACCAGACAGAATATTTCCTGTATTTCCAGGTGGAAATTTCCCAATGCTACCGAGAATATTATCCCAAAAATTTAACCCTTTTAGAAATATCGCTATTCCTGGGTCCATAATTGTTCCATATTCACTGCGTAAAGCAGTTACTAGTTACCTATAACCCAGTAATGTAACTAACTGTGTCAGTAATAGCCAGTTAACCATTACCTAAGATTACCTCTACCGCGTGCTGAAAGTAATTCATAAAGTGTAAATCGTATTAAGGCCGTTCCATCGGTTTGCCACTATCACTGTCACATTTCACTGTCACAAACGTTGCCTTACAATATCTAAATTCCTATTTAAGTTAAGATTAAATAACTATTTAAGTTAAGATTGTTTTTTCTTCGTTTTAGGGTTCCGTACCAAAAAGGTACAAAAGGAACCCTTATGGCGCGACTCTGTCCGTCTGTCTGTCTGTCACATTGCTAAATATCTCGAGAACTACTTAGGCTATCGATTTGAAATTTGGAATAGTCATGAAGAACGCTAACCCAAACACATTGAAAGTGTAATTTATTAATTAAATAAAGTTTAAAAGACCGTTTTGAAATAAAGATGATTTTTTAACTATCCTTGTTTCTCTTTGTCAAAATGCAATGCAAAAAAATCCTTATAAATCCTAAACCTAAAATAAAATGAAAAAATTATAAAGTATCCCCAAACTAAGAGGCCGTAGTCGGTTTTGGAGCAAAAATTTTAAGTTGATAGATTTAGTCGTTGAAATTATACACGTTTTGTTACGTAATATCTAAATAACAAGTATTGGTTTCTATTAGCACGTTTTCTCATCTTGCCTTTTAATAATGAGGTCGCGAGCGTGCGTCACCGGTAATATATGAAGAGAAGGGGCAATTTTTAAAAATTCATCAAAAAATTATGGTGGTAAATTATACAAATTGATGTATAAGAATAGTTTCAGCAAATGTTGTAGATTGTTCAAGTATCAAAATTACGTTGAAATTAAGTCGATTTACAGAGAAATTGTAACTTGTTTTAAAGTAATTTCTGGAGAAAATTGAATTCGTTTAACTTTCATTTCCTCTAACTCTAAGTCATATAACAAAAATGTAATCTGATAAAGGTCAAGTACAGAATATGTGTAATACAAATTTACCATTTTTAGCAGTCCAAACTTTACGAAATTTACAAATAAGAGCGACAAAATCAGTGCTTTACGCGCGTTTACCCAAACGTCCTTCAGAAAAAAAATCATTACTAATTTAGTGAGTCTGTTTTCAAAAAATTGATCTGATAAAAGGCAAGGTAAGAAGACGTGCTAATGGAAACCAGTACTTGTTATTTCAATTTGGTAACAAAAGGTGTACAATTTCATCGACGAAATCTATCAATTTTACATTTTTGCGACTAAAATCGACACCGGCCTCTTAAGTTGAAAGGTGATCACCACTTTGGCTTATTTTTTCAAGATACATTAGCTATTAAGTACTAATGTAATCTTGATATTTTTAGTGAAATCGATAGAGGAACAAAAACCGATATTGTAATTTATTTATTTATTTTTAGATTCCATGTACGGGGAGATTCCATACATATAGGTATTAATTTTGAAATTGATCAAAGTTATCCCATTCCACGGTACCTAACTTCTCTATGCGTTTTAGACCGGGAGCCAAAGGCATTACTACTTGTCGTACATAATATTTAAACCCAGAAATTGCTTAGTTATGGCTTAAATGCATTTATTTTAGTTACAAATTTGTTAGAATCTAGACAGAATTGTGTCCAATTAAGTATCATATCAAATACTTATTATGCCTTAAAAAACTTGGCTTGATTTTCACATGTATGTGTTGGATGGAATATATTTATCTATAGTTAACTGTCACTGTCACATTACTCAACTCTTTTATAGTCTTAAATTCAAATGAATTATTCAAGTAGAAGGCATTCCTCGTTGTTAGGCACTGTTGCAAAATGTCTAAAACTGCGAAACTATTTCCTTACACTGGAAATCTTAAAAATATGTGCGAGAGAAAATCTTTGTATTAAATCATACTTATTACTTACTTATTATTGCAACTATCATTGGTCTTGTGTTTAGTAAACTATCGTTTAAAACATGAACTTGACGACAATAATGACGCGGGCTCCTGGCCTACAGCCTTGCTAGCTTAAGAAACTTCCAAATTACCCGTCTAGCCACTTATTTGTCCGAAAGTCATTATCTCACTCGCAGGGGCCCGTAATAATACGAGCACAGCTTACGCTGAGCTGAACAAGATAATGCAATATGTTCAATCCAGTCAAACATTAATTCAAATTACTTCAAATTTTTGTTAATGTTACCTAATTTGATTATTACCTTAGTTATAAAAAAAAGATTGCCGTTCCATGTACGGAAGCCAAGTCACTTTTGAACACGCATTAAGTAAATCAACAGTAATAATGACGATATAAAAGCCATATCATGTTTTACAAAACTTTTTTTTTCATCCATTGCGGGAAAATGTGGGTAAGTAACTAACTGAAATTAATTTCGTGATTATCTTCTGAATGAAGACACTGAAATCAGACGAACGTTAACATTATTTTAGAATATAAGCCCCTTTTAATTCAGTGTATAATGGCTTGTCCAATTACGAGGGTTTTGGTTCACATTTGACATAGATACGGTTTCCAGGAAATAATATCACAATTCTCTAATAATGCATTTGTATAGTTAATTACTATTTTAATAGAGTCTTAGGTACGTTTCCCACGTTGAAAATAATGGTAAAAATACAATTTCATTTTATCAAGTTTTATTCTGTTATGATACGATCTTGACACGACTTGCAGTGGATCTCGCACGCTAGGTTCGCTGTTGGAACAGCAGCGTGCGGCACGCTGCTGTTCCAACAGCGAACCAAGTGAGCCCACTGTCCCCTCTGCCTGTGACTGCTCATGGTACCCGTACTTAGCAAACTTTTAGTGTAAATAAGCCTTCGCAACATTTTCATTTCACGACCCTGTAAATAATGTTTAATGACAGCCTGTCACGACTCACGAGTTGCCACTTGCCCTTAAGTTGTTTCCTTGAGTAACTCGAACAAATAATACTTAGGTACTTTACTTTTAATTATTTCGGGTAAGCAGAAGTTAAATATTAATCTGAGTTTTCATTTGATTAAATCTTAAATAATGACTAGCTAAAATTAATTTAAGGTAGCTGATTTTAATTGACTTGATACAGACAGTAATTTTATGAGAACCTTCTACCTAGCAATCGCCCGCGGCTTAGTTCGCGTGGAATTCAGTGATGATAATTTAGACAAAATGTTAATTATTTGATAATCCTGACTATAGCCTGTGTGTGCCCCGAAATCCATTTATTTTAATAATTTAGTTATTAAATGACAAACATAAATTATTATATTACATATAGAACAGTTAAAATAATTAAATTGTTCATTGCTAAATAAAGGATAACTCACGTTAGACCGGGCCGTGTCCGGGCCGAAGCTTCCGGCGCTTACTTTGCTATGACATGACAGGTGATCAAGTGATGCTTTCCATAGAAAACGAAGCGCCGGAAGCTCCGGCCCGGACACGGCCCGGTCTAACGTGAGTCATCCTTAAAACTTAGAGATTAAAGGTTTAGAAACCTACCTATAACGATAATCTTTATTTTGACCAATCAGTATCTATTGCATTAGTCTTTTAAAGTTTTGATTTGCGAGCGTGAACCTCTAGCCTGGCAAATGCTTATAATGTAACCCGTCAAAACAATGTGTACGATGGTGCTGAGCATTTATACAAGAGTCGTGATTCAGGCTTATCCAATCTCGTATTAAGTATAGTCGGTTTGTTTAAGATTGCCCCTAAAAATATATTTAAATAAGACGTCGAAATATTTTTTTAAATCGTCCTAGAAATATTGAAAATGTTATGTGACCCATGAAGCGTATGTAACGCGACCGTTGAAACAGTTTGTTTTCATTGTGTCTATATTTCCTTTAAGAGAGAATGAAAGCAACCTTTTGTTTGCATGAACATACCTAATTGCCAGATTTCTGTGTCACTGATCAAAGAAAGGTTATATCATAAGTACGGTCCGCATAAAAGCTTCTACGTAGGGGGCGTTTCCATACTTACTCTGTCGGACTGTACTTATTTAATAATAAAGCGAGTAGTGCTGCAGTTTAGGAGCAACGGAATGGAACACAATTATATGTTATTTTTAACTGTTATTTTCATTGAGACGAACACGTGAAAGGTATTTTTAATGAGAGGAACAACACAGTTTGCCTCCATCAATTCTTAAATTAATTTTTTTACTAGCGACCCGCCCTGGCTTTGCACGGGCGCAATGCTGATAATATAAAACATATAAACCTTCCTCTTGAATCACTCTATCTATTAAAAAAACGGCATCAAAATCCGTTCCGTAGTTTTAAAGATCTAAGCAAACATAGGGACAGACAGACAGCAGGAAGCGACTTTGTTTTATACCATATAGTGATGATAGCTTTTCCTATAAGGTTTCTCAAGACGATAACGGGTTTTTCAAATAAGGAATGTACGTACACGCAGCCGCAAAATTACATGGCCATAAAGTTAAGCTTATGTTTTAACTCACGAATGATGATAGTTTGTATGTAGGTATTATTTATTTCTTTTTTTTTTTTTTTTTTTTTTTTTTTTTTTTTTTTTTTTTTTTTTCTTATAAGTTCTTTTTTATTTATTTGATTTAAGTAGCTACTATTAGCATAAACGAACGCCTGCTGCTAAGCTTACGCGATATATTCCTATTACCATTAATACAAACGATACTTACGATTACGGATTAAGTCCTATTTTATGTTCATACTTCATAAATAATCTAATATCATTTTCTCTCCTATTCTCGAACCTTACAATTTTTCATGCGTTTATTTGAAAAAATGACATGTTATTTTCTCCTACACCTGCTAAATTAGGTTTAGTGTTCTATAATTCACTGTCATCGATGGTTAAAACCGAGGCCCCAACGTTGTCGGATCTCAGTACAAAATTGAATTGTCAAGCCGCAGCCATTTTGGTGGTTGATCAGCTGTGAACGTGTGCGTAAAAATGTGTATCTGTAGGTTTTTAGGGATGTGAAATGGTCGATTTTAATCATGTTATTTATCGATAAGAGCTACACAGCGAACGGAATAGCGATTAATTGAAGCTTCGATATCTTAGCTAAAAATAAACTTAATGGAAATGCTAATGGATAATGATTATTTTGTATTATAATAAAATAACTCAATTATTGCGGAACACATACTTTTGTTAGTAGGTGATTATGTATTGTAACTAAAAATCGGAACTTTCCGTTCGTTCCTTGCTGTGTCGTGACGATAAAATCGTGAACAGATAACCACGATAAAGAGTAAAAGCGTTGTCTGTTCTCTGTAGAATTAAAATTGTAAGAAATGTCGATAGTTTATCGATAAGACTTTATCGATATGGCCACAGCAACTGGGCTCACATTGGGCTCACTTTGGTAATCGTACACAAACACCAAGTGGTTACGGTGACAGCTTGCTTAGACTCCATCTATAGAAATATTATATTAATGGTTAAAACAATGATTTATTATTTATTTTAAGGTTTAGACACGTACAGACTATACAGAGTTTAAGGTTCAGACACGTACAGACTATACAGAGTTTAAGGTTCAGACACGTACAGACTATACAGAGTTTAAGGTTCAGACACGTACAGACTATACAGAGTTTAAGATGTCATTGACTGGCGAGCAATGAAGATAATTATATATTATAATAAAGGGATTTAAATACCTGCCTAATTTTAAAAGGACAATGCTTTTTCAGTGTGAAATTACATAAGAACTTTCTGGCAAGCATTTTAGCAAAACGACAATAAATAGGTAAAGAATCGGAACAGTCTTATTTTTAGGGTTCCGTACCCAAAGCGTAAAAACGGGACCCTATTAATGTCCGTCTGCCCGTCTGTCTATCTGTCACCAGGCTGTATCTCATGAACCGTGATACCTAGACAGTTGAAATTTTCACAAATGATGTATTTCTGTTGCAGCTATAACAGCAAATACTAAAAATTACGGAACCCTCGGTGGGCGAGTCCGACTCGCACTTGTCCGGTTTTTTTTTCATTTTCTTCATATTTCGTAACGTTTGTTAGCTAAGTTACAGTTGTTATTGCTTAGTTAGAGTTTATTTGAAGAAACCAAATAGTCGCAGTCTTATTAAATGATTTTTAAGCCAGGATTACACTTGTAAGTTTTACTTACGTAAGTAGGGACACAGCTATACTACAGAATGAGATATGAATATCGTTATCGCATTCTAGCAAATAGCTTTGTCCCTACTTCATCATATCATCATCATCATATCAGCCTTCTATCGCCCACTGCTGAGCATAGGCCTCTCCTCGCGTACGCCACTTATCCCGGCCCTGAGCCAATCTCATCCAGAAGTGACCCGCAGTCTTCCGAATGTCCGAATGTCCGCAGTCGTCCACCCAACGAGCCAACGGACGCCAGGCACTCCTTTCGTCTTTCGTAAAACTTACGAGTGTAATCCTGGCCTTAGGTAAATGTTCGTAAGTAAATTCTGTCTGTCTTTTGTTTTCATGGTGCTTATTTATGCGTACTTATGCATACGTAGGTATGTACTTTGCGTAGTAAAGCGGACGATTATTCTTCGTATAATTTCAATAAAAAAAACCGGCCAAGTGCGAGTCGGACTCGCGCATCGAGGGTTCCGTACATTACACAATTTAAACAATGTATTTTTATGTGAAACGTGAGTGAAAGGTAAATTGCGGTTTACGATTTATGACGTATTAAAATAAACTACTTACTATATCTCGATCAAACCAATTTTCGGTGGAAGTTTGCATGGTAATGTGCATCATATAGTTTTTTTTAGATTTATCATTCTCTTATTTTAGAAGTTACAGGGGGGGGGACACATTTTATCACTTTGGAAGTGTCTCTCGCGCAAACTATTCTGTTTATAAAAAAAATATATTAGAAATAAAACTATGAAAACGGATTATATCGCGTATATTGAATTTATAATACATCCCGACGTTTCGAACTCTTTACAGCGTTCGTGGTCAACGGGTGACTGAGGAAAAATTACAAAAATGCAAAAATACCCACATACTAAAATAATGAACAATCATAGACTACAAACTTTAAGGCTGGTTGTACATGCAAAATCGGTTCATAAGGCTAGTTATACACTATAATTATTTTTCAAGTAAAGATATATATATATACGCGATAAAAATAAACTATGCCGGCTCCAACCCTACACCACGGACCCGAGAAGATTTAATTCCCTCCTAAATTGTAGGAGGGTATCCCAATATGGGACCGGCAACAAACTCGGCGGGACACATCTTTTCAAAACATCAGAATGTCCAGCATCATCCAACACTACGGTCTCACAGTCTATGTCTCGCTTGCTCCTTTATCAGGTGGACTACAGGATCCCAAGCTGGTGGTAGAGAAAAGCCATCTTCCCTATTAAAGTTTGGATATTTCTTAATCTCAATGGCCTCGCGCAGCATTCTGGGTATGTAACGCTTCTCCTTGGCAAGAACCAGAGGCTTATCAAACTTGATTGAGTGATTGGCTTTATCCATGACATGCTCACAGACAGCAGACCTAGGTCGACGGTGCTTGACATCAGCTATGTGTTCCTTCACCCGAGTGGAAATGCTCCGTTTCGTCTGCCCGACATATGATAGGCCACACTCACAGTCCAGCCTGTACACTCCTGCAGTCTGTAGAGGGGTATTGCATTTTACAGGCCTCAGGAATTGTGACATCTTCTTCATTGGCTTGAAATATGTTTTTATAGAAGCACGCTTCAAGATGTGGCTGATCCTGTCCGTGACCCCCCTGACAAAAGGCAGAATGGCAGGCCTGCGCTCGACTGTGGGGATCTTAATGTGGGACCTCTGGTTGACCCGCGGTATCCTGAGCTCGTTTGCCTGGAGCGCGCGCCTGGCATGCTGGAGCTCTTAGAAACCTCAATATAATTTTTGAAGACCTATCCATAAATACCCCACACGTATGGGTTTGATGAAAAAATTTTTTTGAGTTTCAGTTCTAAGTATAGGGAACCTCCAAAGTTTATTGTTTTTTTTTTTCTATTTTTGTGTGAAATTCTTAATGCGATTCACAGAATACATCTACTTACCAAGTTTCAACAGTATAGTTCTTATAGTTTCGGAAAAAAAGTGTCTGTGACATACGGACGCACAGACAGACAGACAGACATGACGAATCCATAAGGGTTCCGTTTTTTGCCATTTGGCTACGGAACTCTAAAAATTGTATATAAATCTAGTAGTTACTTTAGCAATTTGATAAAAAATACAATGTGGCGGCTCTGCAAACAGGGGACCGAATTCGAGGAAGGGCAAATATTTTTATGTTATTAAGGGATAGTTGACTACTGCTTCTCCGTTGAAACGTAGTCCCCATTTTCATCTGGATATTGACATTATGTAAAATATTTTTACACAACTGTATGTGTATTAACCATGGCTATGCCTCTTCGTTTGTGTTTTTCGTTCATTGATTATTATAAAAGTTAGGAGCGAAAGACAAATTCCATACTTAGAAATTATTTAATGCTTCTAACTAGTTTTAATAGCTAATTAAAAAAAATACAAAAATCAGACGAAGGGGCACAGCCGTGTTAATTTTACATGAAATTATTTTCTACGAAATTTAATAATATTAAGAAAATAATTATAATAAAGAGAAATATTAACTTAATATACACAGTAGAAAAGGACACTACGTTTTGTATGTAAAGGCGTGCTCACGCGGTCGTCCACCTTCGTCTTAACTAAAGTTAAACGTACTCTAGAGATATACACAGATATGTTGCTAGCAATACATATATCTGACTGAAAGCATCACTGATCGTTAAATGATAGATTGATGATAGCTTTTGTAGTTAGCACTAATGTGGACGGGAATGTGTATGGGTATGTATTTGACCGGGTGATTCATCGTCATTCATCTTCCTTTATCGAAGCTCAATTTTGGAAGGTGGCGGTAACTCTGGTTCTCGCTGGGAAGTCGAAAGAGTACATTTTTCGTCGTTATCCTCAAAGTTGGCAATTACTCTTACCGCTGTGGTGCAAAAGGTGCTGCGTGTCAAAGTTGTTGCGGTTTTTCCTTATATTGCGGTATATTGATGGAGACAGAGATGAATGACATTTGCCCATAAACGCTTAAAAATCGGCTAAAATAGTGTTATAGACTTATAGCTCACTACAAATCTGAATTTAGTTTAGTCCTTATTTGACACAATCTTGGATGGTGGACCTTTTCTTTCTTCTTCCGCTCATGGCGATCATGTATCCGACTTGTACTCCGCGGACCCAACAGTACTGCAGTGGCTCCATCTGATGTTTGCTCTGGGTCTCTATTCTAATAGGACTCGTCTTGTTCAGCTTGTTAGGGTTCCGTACCCAAAGGGTAAAAACGGGACCCTGTTACTAAGACTTTGCTGTCCGTCTGTCCGTCTGTCCGTCCGTCTGTCCGTCTGTCTGTCTGTCACCAGGCTGTATCTCATGAACCGTGATAGCTAGACAGTTGAAATTTTCACAGATGATGTATTTCTGTTGCCGCTATAACAACAAATACTAAAAAGTACGGAAACCTCGGTGCGCGAGTCCGACTCGCACTTGGCCGGTTTTTTTTTCACTATGCAAGACCATGAGCACTTTTACTTTTTGCTCTGACAAAAATACCTGGTATTTTTAGCATTAAATGCTTTGATTTTTGATTTATTTGTTTTATATTCTGATCAAAACTTTACTTTCCCGAACTTGTAGCCGCGTGATTCTACATCAAAGGATCAATGTATGCAAAACCAAGGTAATTCGAGACCGACAGTAGGGGACGGAATTGAAAGCCCGTGGCCCAGACGTATCGATTGAGCTGACAACGTCGAGCTTGCCGTTCATGGATGAGCGAATGAGCAAACGACAGCTTTGAGCTACATTCATGCCTAGTTCTAGAAATGAGGTTGGGAGTTTAGATTGGCATACATGAATTTCGATGTGTTGTAACATGAAATAATGCAAGAAGTGAATGAGGAAATGAGTTTTAAGCTGGCCATGCTATGCCAGGCTCATGCCAGTCATGCCGACTGTCATCTACACGATCTAAATTCGAATAGGAGTTTATATAGTGGCTTACAAAATGCTATAGGTAATATATATTCATAATATAAAATATTGCTGGGTGCAAATGGGCTATATTCATGCCTAGGTCTAGATATAGGATTCGCAGTTTATATATTATTGGCATAACTGTACCTATCGGATTCATGCTCTGTGTTGTGTAGTATAAAAGGTGGCGAGGCTGACGACGGGCGGATGAGTGAACTAGTAGTCTGAACTAAATTCATGGTTCAAGGTCACGGTCAGGTACAAAACTCTCCTTGTGAGACCAAAAAGAAATGTTGGCTGATCAGATTGTTTGTTGCATATATAAGAACGCTGTGGCACAAAGATTATTTGCTTGGCTACAAATAAGCAAATTACACATATGTATTAGGATTATTCATACCTAGGTCATATTATTAGGGAATTCGCTTGGTGGAGTATTTACTGTGTGAAAGGATAAGCTTTACATGCTAAATATTCAACGTTTGTAAAACGTCTGTTATCGCCATTATCCTCGCACTAAACATTACATTAGTTTAAGAGATGGGTGGTTAGGGTTATTCACTGTTCTTAATGTGGTGATGATCGTGCTCATATAATCGTAAAGTGCACAACACACATTTAACACGTTCGACAAATACAATTGTCATATTTAGTACAGTTGGGCTTTATCGAAACTGAGCGAGATGATATTTGTACAACAGGAGCGAATCGCCTGAGGGTTCCAGCTGTATTGATTGACCGTTATCTACTCCATGTCATAAAAAAATATAGGCACAGTTTTGCTCGAAATTCATACCTGGGTTATCTGGGGAACTGTTCCACCGGTTTTTATCTTCGGGAGAGGCATTTGTTGTAATAAACTTGCCACTGACGTAAATAGTTGGGTTGACCATACAATAAAATACTCGTACCTACAGATCTGTTAATAATAAAAATTGGTTTCATCTCTTTCTAATAAACATACTATCTGTCTCATGAATATTATATATAACAACCTTTCTGTAGCGGAGAGGGCCCGAGGGGATCCCGTCTCTCGCACAATTAAGAACTTTACATTTTAATAATAATACGTATTGATTCAAACTTAGCCGATATTTTGCATGTTATTTAAAGTAAAACTAACTAACGTAAGTCGGCGAATCAACGATTATTAGACCGACACAAATCTGTTCACGACATTTAAACTTCAATCGAAAATTTCGCTTATAACTTAATTTTAAACAATTTTATTTTATGTTTTAGGTACGCTCCGACAAGGGATTTTCTCTCTGATACCAAAAACTTAGTCTTCTTGGTTACTCCAGAGACATTTATGGTAGGTATTTAACGCCAGAGATGTCAAAATTGTCGGTCTAAAAGTTGATTCGTACAAGTGTAAAGTTCTATTCTTGTTTAAAATGTACACTAGTCACAATGACGATAGTTATTTTTTTGTCAGATTAATACATACATAGACATTATGATATCGGTAAATAATATTCTGTGTTGTATGTCTAAAAATAAACAATATAGGTAATATCGATATCTGATAATAATGCCATTCTTTTCTGTTGCATGGCAAGCACATTCTCTTTTTTTGCGTCTCATACTGTGATGTATGTGACTATGTAAGTAAAGCTCAGAAGAACAATACTATAGAGGGAATTACCGAACGAGATGGTCTTATGGGATTTTTAGTAGGATTAGCAGAGAAGAGCGCTATCATTGTTTGTCCTTGTCACAGTCTCACTTTTGATTTCTGCTTACATCTAAAAAGTCCTAAGTGCTACGTCAAAACGGTAGAGGTATGTTGTTCTCCACCAAAGCTTGGTCGGCAACTATGAACAGTATGAACCCGAATAAATTACGTTGCACTAGACTTATATTGACCGGGATATAGACTGTGATTACCTTTTGTATTATTCCCGCTATCTTCAGTCACCCGTGAACATGATGCATGTAACTGCGTCGAAATAGAGCTTATAAAATAATACAAAAGGTATAATCACGGTCTATATCCCGGTCCCGGTCAATATAAGTCTAGTGAAACTAATCGTGAATCGAATTTAAACTGTTGTGAGACATACTAACATTAAATCATTTTAAATAAATAAATAAAATAAAAAATAAAAATGTTATTTAGGTTTAGACTCACTTGTTTTAGTCACTCGCGCGACATGTTTCGGAGAGCCTAGGTGTACGCAATACACGGTCGTCGTGAACGCTGCTCGCACTATTAGTGCTTGAAAAAGGAGACCTAGGCTCTCCGAAACATGTCGCGCGAGTGACTAAAACAAGTGAGTCTAAACCGTAAAATGATTTAACCGAGAATCATTTAAATTACGTTGGTTGTTCTTGGTATTGTGTCAGGAATATAAATAATCCACTTAAAACGTGTTTTTAATTTCGTCGCATTGCGTATCATGCGTATGTTCGTATGCATGTGGCAACAGTACCCCAGTGATTTCGATAGCGTGACGTGACGTACGCGTTTGTATTAAGTGACATTTTGTATGGAATTTTGAGTTTCCAAAACGTCCCGCTTGGCGCGCTGTCCAAAATTCCATACAAAAATAGACATAACGCAAACGCAAACGCTCGTCATGCTATCGAATAAAATTTACACTAGGGATTCAGTATAATTGATTTGAGGAGTAAAGTGTGTGTTGTAATCTACGAATAGATACGATCGCTTGACGCTCACGTATCGATTGGGTTTTCAGTCGAATTACGCAATAAGCGGATTAACGCCTTCTAAATAACTGGCAAGCTGGGAGTTTACTGCTGCTTTGAATCACAAATTTGTACGGTCAAATTGATGGCTTTTCATTGGAAAACTTGGACTATTATCGAGCGTTTGGTAAAAATTGTTTGCAGAATAATTATTCCTACTAATAATAATAGCTACTAATATTATAAATGCGAAAGTAACTAGCTGTCTGTCTGTTACCTGTTCACATGTAACGCAGCGTACTACGTAGGCGAACAATACGCGAACGCGAAGCGGCGCGGCGCGGCGCGGAGCGGGGTGAATCAATCCTTTGATAGGTAGGGTTGCCGACGCTTCTTTCAAATCAATTTTCAAATACTTAGGTATCTTAGGTAGATAATTTATAATATTAAGTAGAGATTACCAGCACCAGCAAAACACTCAAAAATTATACTGTGAACATATTTTTATATAAGTGCCCACACTAGTGATTTGCGGGCGAGTTGAAAGCGAGGCAGCGCGCAGCGAGTTCGCCGCATAGCGCACAACGATCTCGCCGCGAGTGCGCAACGATTTCGCTGCGTACTAAGATACTGGAATTCGCTTAGGCGAAGTCGCTGCGCGCTCGCCTCGCTTTCAACTCGCCCGCAAATCGCTAGTGTGCCCTAAGTAGGTACTTAGTAGTCTTAGTTTAGTACACGTTATAACCGAAAATGACATCAAAATTAACACAGTCAAAAATGAGCTCCAAAAGTGAGGCTCTTCCGTGTACCTACTTACAATATACTTAACAATTTTAATCTTTGATTGATACACTGAAAGCTGCCAAAGAAGAAAGGAATGGCGACCAGATACAGACGATACAGTACAATGTATTGTATTCGGTAACCTAAAGTAAGGTAGACCGTCGATTTAATCAAGACAACAGGGACTTTGATGCTTTGGGAAGTCCTTTGTTAAACAGTGAATTGATATTGTCATCTACATTTCATGTAGATGAAATTTGGCAAGGGAGGGAATGGGACGGGTCCTGGAAAGCCCATTTGATAATTTTTAGGATTCTACTCAGTAGAGTATAAATAATCCTTAACACTCATGGGAACAGGACATTGTCACCTGATATGATATAGTAGATTAGATTGTTAATTAAGGGTGTCACCGTGGGTGTCAAACTGACATATTCGCTAACGTCTGCGTCTTAAGGTGACTGTCCGTTTCCAACCGCAGCTGCACTGCTGCTCCGACACTACTGCGGCGGCCCAAACGCGTCGGTGTTATTGTCAATTTCCATAGTAAAATGAATGACGATATCGACTGCACGTAATATGGTGATTTTAACGTTTTCCCGACCGCAGCTGCACTACTGCTCCGACACGTCGGTGTTATTGTCAATTTCCATAGTAAAATGAATGACGAGACCGACTGCACGTAGCATGGCCATTTTTGCGTATTTGGTGTATTATTGCAACTGCGGCTGCAGACCGCACGTCAAATCTGTCACCTGCACTGAATTGTCTTTGATCACAGATATTAGTAGTTTTAAGCAAAGAGGATATAACCACTACGTTCTAAGGAGTTATTACACCCACGGATAAACAACCCCGATGGTACCGTCGCCATATATCGCAGATATATCGGGGCGGCCAAGGAGCTCACAGATATCTGAACACGCCTTTATTGTCAAGGCGCTAGAGTGCATGTTCAGATATATTTAGCACCTCGGTCGCTCCGACATATCTGATGGCGACTGTAGTACTACTGTAAACTTTTTTGCTAATCTATATTGAGCCATACGAGTATCACAGAGCCAGTTAGGAAACTAGAATGATAGGTCCGAAAAAGAGAGTGTCAAATTCGGAAGTTAACTATAGTCTGGCAAACCCTTCGAGCAACACCGGCTTCCGACACGTCGGAAGGGAGGAGCCCAAGCGATATCTTACCGTACAAATCGTTCTGCCATTTTTTGCGGGGGAAAACGTGCACACAGTCGCACTTCTCACTCACTACTTGCAAAATCCAATCTCTAATTAGGATTGTTAATTTTTTTTTAATGTTCTATTTCGAAAACCATTTCGAGATATTAGGTTTTTAAACAGTTTCCGACATTTGCTGCGATATAATAATCGAGGATTCAAGATATTTCAACAAACCTTTGACCTTCTCGCGAGGCTGAATATAATAATGTCATCGTATAGTAAAAGTTATCGAACCATAGTAAATAAATCCGTCACTTACGTAATTGTCAAAGATGTCATTGTCATCAATTGTCATAATAAAAAAATTCAGTTAAACCGCTAGTTTCTTACGATTTGATTTATAATTTTTAATACCTAAACAGTAGATTTTGATTGCTTAATATATCAAAAACCTTGTTTCCACTTGTGGGAATGATTTACAAAAATTATAGTCCGCGAAGACCTACGTGAAAGACGGTGTTGTCGTGAAGTAAATGTGGAATGGAATACTTCAAGTGTTACACACAATATTGCTGTGAGGATCACGTCGATGTAAGTATAAAATTAATATTATTTTACTACGAATATTTAAAAGTCCATTTTGGTGGTCGGGTCACTATTACCTATTTATTTTCTGTGATGATGTGGCCAGAATATCTAAAGACAAACCGTTTAACACAGCTTGTCCGCTACTAGCTCCGTTTTACTGATTTGAAGTTAAATTCACCAAACAGACATACATATATGTAACTTGCAAGCAATAAATCATATACATACAAAAATACATAGTTATATTCAAAATACAACATGAAACTGAAAAGATAATTTCTAATTTCCAGGTACCTACAAGTTGCAGTTCAAGGCTCAAGCTGCTGATATCACGATCATGGCGGACAAAACTAAAGTTAATAAAGAGTTGTGAAAAATAAAACATGTCTTATTTTTTACTTTTTTATTAATTTACGAAAAACCTGTTTCCCAAAAAAGTGTATACATTATATGTTCAACATGTTCTGCACGTAAGGTTGACATTGAGGGCTTTGTTTAGTAGCATTCAGTTGAAGTTGATTTAGGTTCTACTCTTGTTGATCCTGAAAATAATTGTATAGTTTATTATTAAATCTATGCCCACGCCCAGGCACAATTCTTGCTATAACTTTACATTCTCCGCCTTCTCTAGAAATTTGTACATTATATACATCCAATAAAACTAAGGTATATAACTTAAGGCAGATTTGTGGAATCAGCTTTCACAAATTTAGCGTATTTTGAGATTATTGATTTAGGGATTCAAATAATACGACGATATTATTTATAGATTCATTAAATAAACTGTTCTTTTATTTTTTCGTAGTTTTGCGAGGATAGCTATAAGCTCGACAGGGCACGAGCGATAGAGAGGCAAATAGAATACCGAATATCCGGCAAAGTGGCCAAATACCGAATAGTTGCCGAATATTCCTGGCAACTGTAATTGTATTGTAATATATCATATTATATAATGTCGTTTATGGTGACAATTTCTCATTTTGTCATTGCAAAGCCATTCCTGAGCTAAATAAAAGAAGCAATCATTTATTTTTATTACAAGGGGTAAAGATGTTATTTAATACCTCATGGTAACATATTGATATCCAAACATACGAAACGATACAAAATTGAACCACGAGAGAAGCGAATGGTTTAAAATTTAGAATATTGACAGTTGCGGAGGTCTCAAGGCATGAGGGTTAAACAAACTGTGTTACAGTGCAACACGTAATTCTTCACACCAACACGAGGAAACCATTTATTATTCAAATTAATTTATTAAAAGTTCTTTCTATCGGCCAAGGCGAGGGAAATATCTTTCTTCATAAAGGATTTCTTGTCTCGCCCGTCAAGTTTTATATGGATGGTGCGGTCATATCATAGAGTGCCGTCGCCCATTCACACCTGCAACTGGACAATATGAAGTGTAAATTACAAATTATTTTATTCATCATACTTCACTGTTTGGTACCTAAGGAAAGTAAAATTGGCTTAATATTGATACTTAGAAAGATAAATCTGTAATATTTTGCTAACACCGAACGACTGCCTGCCCACCATTGGATAATTTTATTCTTACGTGTCGCATCGTCATCTCCAGAACCCACGAATCACTTTGCAGAAATCAATAAAAGGCCTGCTAAAAGAGCCTACCTGGCATGGTTTTGAGGGGACGTTTATTACAGACTTCTAAATCCAGCCGCACGTTTCTGACGGCCGAGTACCTATACGTGATGCAGGTGGATCAAGTGCGCACTCCCCCCGTATATATCACGAACTCCATGAGTCCCGTTTCCGTCGGATTGCTGTGTGCGGTGGTCACGCATTTAGGCAAGAGGATGGGGAAGAAAATTTCACATTGTGAACTTACCTTAATGTTAAGAATAATTTTTCCTCTGCATTAATTTTATTTGAGTAATTTGATTGTATTTCGTCAATTATTAAGTCTCATTCAATGTTGAATTGCTTTTCATTTAATCGGCAATATTATCTGAATAAAGGATCACCATTAAACATCAGATTTTTTATTAATATTGCGTAGCTGCCTTCGTCGGACTCTGACTATTGTAGAAAGGCAAACTGGTCTTCTTTTTCATGTAGCATGTAGCATTATCGTCACTCGCTTCTTCACGTAAAAAATACAAAAGTAAATTAGTATTTTATTTGTACGTATGACATTATATGACTTGACATTGACAAGCCATCAACGAACGCTGTCGCGACTGCACGCCGCAACAGCCGCAGTCGTGCTGCTACAGTAGTGCGGCACCGCGTAACGTCGCAACTGCAGTGCAGCGGCAGTTACAATTGGACAGTCACCTTTATTTTCCATGGGTACAACTTGCTCGCACTAACGTCACTTTAATTAAGTTGCGCACACGCTAGCGAATAGGTATGTCAGTGTCAAAGTGGTGGTAGCCGTAAAAGTATCTAAAAGAAGTTACACTAAAAAAAATATACGCACGGGACGCATTAAATTTATGCGTTAGAGGGATTAAGTGATATTGCTATCTCATTTCACCATATAGCTGCGTCCCTTGGACTGGCCTACGCTGGGCCGTCGTGTTGTAGAGCCATTACAGTCGCGGCATGCAATTGCCTGTCAACCACGCTCAATAATCTCGAGGAAAGGGGACGGCCGTTTCTCTATACAAACGTAGACCCCAATTTTCCTCTCTGAATATTGACATAATGGAAAATATTTTTATCCCCCTATGTTATGCCCCTACGTTTGACTTTTTTGATTCTTTGATTTCTGTAAAAATTCGGAGCGATTCATACAATTTTTTTAATGTAACTAAATTATAATAATTAAAACCTCGAAAAAAAAAACAAACGTAGGGGCATAGCTGTGGTTGATATGCAACAAATGGACAGTAACATGTTGGCCCGCAGGTTTGCTCGTTGCTCGGATCAAGTCAAGATCACTCTATTTAAAGCGTTTTGTCAGAGCTTCTACACGAGCAGCCTGTGGTACAACTGCACTCAGAAGGCGCTCAGTGCCCTGAGGGTTCAATATAATAACGGCTTTCGGGCGTTGTTGAAGCTGCCCCGCTTCTGTAGTGCATCTAAAATGTTTGCGGAGGCACGTACAGACGGGTTTCACGCCATCGTGCGCAAAAGAACTGCCTCGCTAGTCAGTAGGATGCGGGGCAGCTCTAACAGCATCCTTAAAGTTTTTATAGAAAAGCCTGATTCGCCCATGCACAAACACATTAATAACTTAATGATCATGGGTAGTCAATTGTGTAAATTTTAATTTGATTGATTTTATTTATTTATTTGTGAATTCTATTTTAATTGATTTTAGTAATTTATTGCGAATTTTGATTGTATTAATTTAATTTATTGTAAAAAAAAATCCATTCATTTAATTTATTGTAAATTTTTAAATTAATTTAATTTAATTAGTATTTAAAATATTAACAATAGATTTTAAGTCACCATGTACCTAACCCCAATGGATCCTAGTTATCTAAATAAATAAATTATAAATTAAAAATCGTGTCAAAATATTTATAATGTTAAAATCCAGAAAGGAAAATGAGTACTACGTTAGTATGAAAAAGGCGATTTCGTGCGGTTCCTCCACTTTCGTCTTACAATATTTTCAGTTGCGCGGTTATCATACGAGTATCAGACTGATGCATACCGGAGTGGAGTGCGGGTCAGCATCCAATGTTAAGACCACCTTAGTTTACGAGTCTTTGTAAGTATTATTGCTTTGTATAAAACGTTTATATAAAACACTCATGTTAAGACTAAAACTCTACTATATCTAGAGTGCTACTAACGTTTGACAACCCATTAATTTAATTATTAGGTACGGTTTAGACTGGCGTGTTTTTAGTCATTTGTGCGACATGGTTGCGCAAATGACTAGAAACACGTGAGTCTAAACCGTAATAATAATTATTTTAATGTTTGTCAACCCAGTTATCACAAACCGTATGCCACTATGTAATTTCAGCTGTCAAATTTGCGGCTTCAAGATTTAGCACTTACTTTACACTTCGCTTGCCTACTCTAAAAACTTTCACATGCAAAACACACGTCAACTGGCGCAGTGTTCGTAATGCAAACAATTTCATGAAGTTGGGCGACGGCGCGTTTAGCATATATCACAGTCCCTTTAAAACCGGTACACACAGGCATTTCGGGGAAATCGGGGAATTTTAAAATTAAAAATCCCGCCGCCGTTTCGAACGTACACTAATATCAGACTGACATCAAACATTCTAATATCGTGCATTTCTTTGCGTGCGTTTTCTGTGCGTTACTTCTAACTAAATAATACCTACGATTCACCTGTTGGCTTATTTGACATCTTCGTAAATTAATTTAAATTAGTAACAATTGACTTTGACAAACATTTTGATGAAGCTGCAGCCGACTGCTAAATCATGGTTGGAAATCGGTAAAGCCATAAATTTGCGAGATGATCACGACAAATCGTTCCTGAGTTGTATGCCCGTGTACAATGTAATCTAAGAATTTATTATGTTTATCCAAGTCTAGTACTAAGTCACTGCTTAGTTTGTGTTTCGGTCGATCTGAGTAAGATTATCTCCAAATATATTGCAACTCCTAACTATCATGTCATAAACGTCATACAAACCAAAATGCATAAAAACATCCGTTTTTGCGTAATGGGACTTATGGTATCATATATAATGGTATATAATCATAAATCACTTAAAATGGAAATTTATAGAAAGGTAACTTTTATTTTGAGAACACCAATGGTCCAACGGACGAGAATGTGAAATATGTCAAGCATACCAAGTTTCCTAAAAAAGTTTTCCTAAGGAAGATAAAAATTTTACTTAAAAAAAATGACAACATTTGTGTTTTCGACACCGATGACTTCAAAGTAGCACATTTTCTGTTCAAATCTCGCATTTGAGTAACCTTTATCTTGCATTTAACGTTGTTAAATACATTATTAAAACACATGAAAAATACAGGAAAATTTATGAAAAATAACCATGCTGTTTTATATAAAAATCTGCATCAACACATCTATTAACTTAGTGATAAATAATTTCTGTTCCTAGCCTTATATACATCGAAGGGCCGGACCAATGCGACGGACCAGTATTTAGACCTATACAAACTTAAGTATAAATATTCCAATAAATTCCAAAATACGAGAAGAATTTTTAATTTAACTTCCACGGGGTTTATCGGGTGTTGAGTTCGGAATTTTCTGAGCTTGGTTACTTAGACTAGAGACTTAGAGTTAAATAAAAAGTTATATGTATGATGTGTATGTATGTTTGTGAACACCGATAGTTTACAAGTTTTGAAAACTAATTGCCTGAAATCTACCTGTAGGTATCTCAAATCCAAATGTATTTTTAAATAATGATACTAAATGTGTTTATTGCTAATACACATTCATACAGTACCTAAGGTAAACGGTGGGTAAACGTTACAGTGCTCGGCATGCTAATGCCCAATAAAGGATACTCTACTGTCACTTAAAGTCAACTGCAGCTGTATTACTGTTACGGCGTCGTTGTTGCCGCTCTATTTGTCAATTTCCTTGATTAAGTCAATGACAGTAATGCGGCGGCGAACGTTCTCTGATTGGTTAGAAATACCTGTTAGATTTTTTTTTATTCAGACGCTAAGGTCTGGTTTAATATTGTTGGTTTTGTTTAATAAGTAGGTGCAATTCAATACTTGTATTTCTGTATAGAAGGTTAAAACAATCTTTCAGCAATGTTTCATCATCTTTCATAGATGCTTTAGAAAAACCAATAACGAAATATGAACGCTTGGTTGAATATTTAACAATTCCTTTGTAATGCTTCCCCAAGCTACGCTGAATAACTGGAAATTATTTACTAGTGATGTGCCATGAACAGTTAACGGTTGTGTATGGTCTTTTTCATTTTAGCTTGTACTTTAAACCGCGACTTTTTGGTTGTGTTATAACGTCCAAGCAACTGTCATTTTCCTGACAAAATGTATGGGGTTTGACGTTTGACATTAACCGTCAGTTTCGTTGTTAACCGGTCGTTAATGGTACACAGTTAAGTGACAACGCTCATATTTGAAATATGAAATTGTGAGTTTAATTCAATGAAACTTAAGCTTATTTTGAGATACCTAATCGAATTTTAAGTGTCGTTATTCATACTTACCAGGCACCATTCACACACAGACACGGGCTTCATACAGGCACTCGTGCAGCATATCAGAACAGCGTATTAATTACAGCTTTGTGTGTATAAGTAGCCGTTGGTGAGAGTCACTTGTCCACGAAGTTAGCCGCCAATGCAGCCGTCGCAAGCGACATGAGAGGTAGTAAATGTAGTAATGTGTCTTTGCACTCTCAAAGTAAATATTCGCACCATATTCTCAGATGTGTCGAGCTGAAGTAGAGTGTTAAATTATATGTAACTATTTAGATCAGCACTCACGATAGTTTAAGTTCGATTATATGTAACTATTGCTCAATGGTAAGAAACTACGATCACGAGGATAATAATGTATATATTTTGTAGGTATGATTTATGGACAGGTACAAATCTTTAATTTTTTACCTTTGGGCTACTACAGGGGCACAGTCGTATTACAAATAAACCGGACGGATGTATCCCAATTACCATTGCTATTTTAAAGGCCAATCAAAACGATATTTTGATAATTATTTTGATGTTGTCTGAATGTTCCCCTACCTATGTACGAATGTACCCCCTAGGTAGGGTAGATTCGTAAATTCGAGAGCTTCTTCTAAAATTCAATTCATTCATTTGTTATAAAAGTTATCGATTTCTAACTTTTTGAGTAGGGAGCGGGATGTACGCAGACTGTACGCAGAATGTTATAATAAGTAATTGAACAATCTATATTTGGAGTTTAATTTATGAAAGATCAAAATCTAAATTATGACTAATGATAATATGACAATCATTACATTCTGGGACATTTGAGTCAGGTACGATTCGTGACGGTTATTTTATTTAAACAAAAAAAAAATGACGAAGCCTGTTGCGGATATCATCATTGGTATTTTTGGGACGAAGCATGTTGCTGATTTGCATTTGTAGCCACCTGACGGAACCTGCGTTGCGGATTTTTTACATGTAAAATTAAATACAGAATTTGAGAAAATCTTAAAAAATAATATAGTTATATTATTTAAATAATATTATTTAAATAATATAGTTATATTATTTAAATAATATTATTTAAATAATATAGTTATATTATTTTTTAAGATTTTCTCAAATTCTGTATTTTATTTTTAATGTAGTGTGCAAATAAAAGAAGAGGGTTAGTTACATTATGACTTTCAATAATTATGTCAAACAATAGAGACCCGTAATATACATATTTAAAATACCTACTTACATAGAATGAGAATACTAAGTTATTTTTTACCCATAAAAATTGGATCGTCGCTTGGTATCCCTTAATTAATGAACATCACTCACCTATGTAATGTTAATAACAAAACTTCCGTAAGACACAGACATATTAAACATATTAATAACGGGTCACTCACGTATTTTAAGTCGAAAACGCTCGACATGTTTTACTCCGTACCGAGGAGCGTCATCAGGAGCTTGCGTCGATGGTGACGGACCGGCGCAGACTGCGGGCCGCAGCCCTCCTACTCACCTATGTACTTGGATTTTATTCAAATACTACCTAAATATGCGTTAGGTAAATACGTGTGTCTCAGATAAAATTTATAATTTTCCCATGCTTGCACATCCTTGAAGCGTCAAATCATTATCTTCCACCGGCGTAGAAATACACTTAAAATAAGACAGTATCTCATCTGTATTATTAAAGCCCATTCAAACGCCCATCTTAGGTACACGTAACTCGTACAAAAGAGTCGCTTATACGCAATCTCGAAGATAACTAGGTATTCCGAAGCTCATTTCTGTCCTTAAGCCGTTCCATAAACAGAGCGTTTTCCATAAGCTAGCCATCAGCTTTTATGAACAGGGCGCGGCCTCTGCCGGAGCACTCGAGCTGTGCTGGATTTATCAAAACTGTCTGTATTAATGTGGGTTTGCAGGGAGCTAAGCATTAATTATTTCACTTAGTAATCGCATGTTCGTCAAACAACTCCGTTGTTACCTGTTAATCTTATCTCTTTACCAACTATATATTTCTAATTTATCATTTGGCGTAGGTTATGTTATTGGTGTAGATTTACCTCAGTACCTATGTGAAACGTTCGTAAGCTATTTGACGATTCGCCCAAATAAAATTAAAAGAAATATGTTTAGGATAATGAGTTGCGTTAAAATTTCCGACAAATCGGATTAACTAGTAAATGTCGAGTCAAAATGCAATATCTTAACGGTATCTAGAAGTATTGATTATTCTATAATCTATAGGTATTTACTTTCATCATGTCAACGTCTAACGAAATTCGCACATACATTAAATTTGATGGTTTTGCTTTAAGGACTAACCAAATGTCATCGCTATAAATTCTCAGAATTCCAACCTAGTTACGCGTGCGCCTAATTGTTTTTTTTTTAAGCTTTGGATGCGCAATCCTAGAAATTGCCTCAAAAAATCAACGCAAAAATCGTGCCATGGAGTAGGTTCAGTATTGTCGTGCCACACGAGGCGGAAAAGCCGCCGTAAACCTCCGTCGCGACACGGGAGAATTTGTGCGGCAACAGTGCTTTCGTGGGGTTGATCCCAATGTAGTGTAAAAGAGGGAAACACAAATTTACTTTTCCTTTATTTATTTATTTCTGCATACTACTGAAAATTCTTGGTGAGACCAGAGTGACGTCAGTAGCATTGTATACTGAGTAAAAACTTGAAGATGTATTCGTCTCCAGACAAAAGTGAGGTGAAAATGTAATATGTAGGCATTTAAATTCTACTAGTAGAATTAAAAACGATTGGTCAATACCACAGGACTCCCAATATCTATTGCTCGTATTTCAAAATTATCAATGCGCCGTTTTCCACAGACTTTTGACGAAATCGAGCGCTCGATATTAAAAAATCGGCCCCCCGGACCTCTAGGATACCCCGTCACGGTGGTACCCGTCTCAATTTTTCGACTATATGCCATCTTATATTATTAGGGTTCCGTACCTCAAAAGGAAAAAACGGAACCCTTATAGGATCACTCGTGCGTCTGTCTGTCTGTCTGTCTGTCTGTCTGTCCGTCTGTCACAGCCTATTTTCTCCGAAACTACTGGACCAATTAAGTTGAAATTTGGTACACATATGTAAGTTGGTGACCCAAAGATGGACATGTAACGTAAACATATTAATTTTAAACACGGGGGCCACTTTTGGGGGTAAATGAGAAAATTTAAAAATAAAGTTGTCAAACTATATCGTGTTACATATCAAATGAAAGAGCTCATTGTGAGAATCTCAAATATTCATTCTTTATAATTTTAAGATAAATAGTTTAGAAGTTATTCAAGAAAATAGGCAAAAAATGACCATTCCCCCCCCTTTATCTCCGAAATTTTTGAAAAAAATACACAAAATACATCTTTACCTATAGATCACCGGAAAACCTATTAGAAATGTGCAGTCAAGCGTGAGTCGGACTTAATTACTTAGTTTTTGAACCGACCGATGCGGGTTTTTTAAAGACATTTCACATAAAAAATACATTGTTTAAATTGTGTAATGTACGGAACCCTTGGAACGCGAGTCCGACTCGCACTTGGCCGGTTTTTTTTAGCAAAAGACATCTATTTCAGTCTATAAGTTGTTAGTTACGTACTGTCTACCGATTCTACCGAATCCAAAATTACTGTTGGAAGTAAAATATATAAGAAACTGAAACCGGCGGCATTGCGGCGGAACTGATTCACATGCGATTATCTACACCCCTGGTTTTGATTAGTCAAAGCGGGACGTACCGGGGTTCAGCTGATCAAAGAACCTAACAAGAAAGGGGGAATGGGAGAATGGCATGTTGGTTGACATTCCTATGATACACAATACGTTATGCTTAACTTTACGAAACTTTTTGCTAGCTTTGAATAATATTAATGGCGTGTGCGTGATTTTTTTAAATTTACATAACGCGTACTTTTTTTAATATATATATCATGCGTTTACCTCTACGCCTCGACATAGGGTTTACTAAATACAGATCGGAATTAGAAGTCCAAACAATAATAGCACCTATATTTTATCACTTTAGACGGTTCATAGACGGTTCTAAAACCGTTTGTTAAGTACACAATTACTTACAGGTACATTACAATTTCGTCATTTATAAAAATCTACAGTAGTGGCAAAAAATCTATCATATTGCAGGCATTCATTCGAAAATTCGTGTAATTAGACTTTATATCGTATAAACAATGATTGTATCATCATCACGACCATATATATGAATTCTTACGTCCCGCAGCACGTGGCAACAGGCAGCCACGCTAGCACAATGCGGGTTGGGGACTTCACACACACACCAATTAATGTATTTTATAAATATTGAATTTGTTATTTGAAACAACTCAAAAGCGAATCTTACCAACAATAAAACCTAGATAGATCGATTTAATGCGAAAGCTCAGACAAACTATAGGTAAATATTTTAAAAATGTACCCTAGTTTGTTCGAATTGTCGTTTTCGAAAAAACGAGAACTTTAAATTTCATCGAAATCGTTAAAATCTTTTTTGAGAACATACCAAAAAAAATATGAAAGATTATTTGCCGCTACTGTATTTCTCACGCAAGGATCTCGCTGGATAAAAAGAGATAACTACGACTGTAATACCTAATAGGCGAAATATTAAGCTATTTTAATATTATATCACTTTTCCAATAGAGCTTTTACGCTCGAGCGACAAATGCAAAAATCATGTTCTGTTGAATTCGGCGGCCCGCAGGGATCTGAGTTGCGACTGACAGACAGACAGACTGACAGGTGTGCCGAATATTGGAGATGCGTTTGTTTATAGAAATGTTGACGGTAGATACCTGTATCGACGTTATTCTTCATCTTTCTTGTTTTCTATGCGCGTACCTCTCGCAATACGACTAGGTAATTTAAAAATAACATAAGTAAATATATTTAATTTATTCA
The DNA here is from genome assembly GCF_947568885.1 of Cydia strobilella. Classification (NCBI taxonomy): domain Eukaryota; kingdom Metazoa; phylum Arthropoda; class Insecta; order Lepidoptera; family Tortricidae; genus Cydia; species Cydia strobilella. Next base: position 29,668,106 of record NC_086041.1, on the reverse strand, counting down.
AACTTTATTGCACAAAATATATACACCAATGTTCAAATGGCGGATTTAATACCAAATGGCATTTTCTACCAGCCAACCATAGGGTGAAGAAACAGAGATACATACAATTGGTGCAGAGAGAAAAGCATATTGAAAGAATTAAAAAGGAAAGCAAATTATAAATACCTACTTAGGTATAAACTACCTATAACACAAATAAAATACATATGTACTTACTATTATAAATAAAATATTATCAAGCGCTGGTGGCCTAGCGGAAGGAGCGTGCGACTTGCAATCCGGAGGTCGCGGGTTCAAACCCCAGTGCTCGTACCAATGAGTTTTTCGGAACTTATGTATGTACGAAATATCATTTGATATTTATCAGTCGCTTTTCGGTGAAGGAAAGCATCGTGAGGAAACCAGACTTATCCCAATAAGGCCTATAGTTTACCCTCTGGGTTGGAAGGTCAGATGGCAGTCGCTTTCGTTAAAACTGGTGCCAAGCGGACCCCAGGCTCCCATGAGCCGTGGCAAAATGCCGGGACAACGCAAGGAAGATGATGATTATTCTAATTCTTGTTTTAGCAAATGCTACGTACCATTCGCTTGAAAGAAAACTTACATGGAGCTGGCTGATATTTAGAGGAAGTGAATTCCAAAGACGACTAAATAGCCTGGGCGGCGAAAGAATTAGTCATGAAACCAGTGCGGTGGAAAGGTATTATGCTCAGTGAGAATGCGGGACGTACGCAGCTCACATTAAACGAGGAGTATCGAAGACGAATTTACTTTTGAGATATTCAGGAGCAGCAGGCTCAAACAAGATAGAAAATAGGACACAAATAATCCGGAAGCACCTACGCCTATACGGATAGAAAGGAGCTGCCGAAGGTAAAAGGAGACACGATCATATATTATTTACGAAGTCCGAATATAAATCTAATGCAATTATTGAGGAAACGGTCTAGTGATTCCTGAGTGAATTGGTGGTGCACACATCCCCGTAAACAATTGTTGGTAACACTAAGGAATGCACTTTAAACTTTTTCGTAGAGACAATTTAAGTTTATAGAGAATTCTGACTAATTTAAGTTTACAGAGAAAACCGACAGCACGCCGCCCGGTCGGTCGGATATCGATGGGCGGATGTGGTGGACGCTGATCTGTGCGAGCTTCAGGTTCAAGATTGGCGAGAATCTGCACAGGACCGGGATCAGTGGCGAGCAGTCGTGTTGGAGGCCGAGACACACTTTGGTTCGCTGCGCCAGAGGAGTAAGTAAGTAAGAGAATTCTGAGTGTTCCTGAGACTTTTCGACTTATAAGTATATAACTACTGGGATATGGACCGTGATTACCTTTTGTATTGTACTTTGACGTTACCCGCTATCTTCAGTTACCCGTGAACAAGATGCATGTATAATTAACTGCGTCTAAATATCGCGAGCTCTAAAACAATACAAAAGGTAATCACGGTCCATATCCCGGTCAATATAAGTCTAGTCAAACTAACCGTGAAAAATATTGTGTAAAAATAGTTTTAGTATAAATAACCTAGCTTTTAAGTAACTAATTAACAAATTTGGAACGCCGTGTCTGAATAAAGAAATTATTTATTATTTATTTATTATTATTTACAACTATTATTGTTTCCGACTTATATTCGACAGCTGACCAAACCAGGAAAGGGTAGAATCTAAAACTAATCCAAGATTCTTAACCCGAATGCCCACCGAAATTACAGTATCCTCAAAAAGAAGCTTAAAATGTTGGCTTGCAAAAGGAAGGAAGGATACGATTATGCCTTGCTATATTATATATAGGCGCTCACAAATATCTGAACACGCCTCTATTGTCTGGGCGTTAGAGTACGTGCGTGGTAGTGCACGACGTACAACCGCCGCGGACACTCGTGCCTGAGGATGGATTCCCAAAGAATCCGAAACATGTCGCAAAAAGCGACTAAAAATAATAGTGAGTAAAAACCGTACTGATAAATATTTTGTTAGAGTGTGTGTTCAGATATTGTTAACACCTTGGCCGCTCCGATATATCTGATGGCGACTGTACAACTAACGACCTAAGTAACAAACAAACAAAAACGTTCACATTTACAATATTGTTAGGATATTAACTCTATATTTAGTATTATTTAGCCAATTGTATGAAGAAAAAAAAACCGGTTAATAACCGGTTATTAACCGAAATTTCATACAAATAAAAACCAGTTTTCATTCCCAAGTACCTATTACTTAATGTTAAGTTAAGCCGTCCTTTATGTTCTGTTATCTGATTTTGTCTCTACGCATTATACAAACATTAGCTTTACAATAGACCCATATCGGTATCGTGTAATTCAAAGTTTACGTTAAACCCGCGCTCACATCGAAAATCACACATGATCACGCGTCTCTTAATATACTTATGTTCTTTTGAATCCAAGTTCACGTGTTATCAACTTATCAGAATAAATCGATAAGGGCATTAGAAGACATGCTCCCGGCCGGGCTGTATTAGGTATTCAAACGGCTTCCCGTGGTAAGGGGAACATTCGCTTCAACACTGGCTTGTCTTAACTGAAGCATCAAGAAAAATGCAACAACGTGGCTACTGCAGCGACCATTACATACATTATACAGAATTATTTTTTTGTTTGATCAATTTTTTCAGATAGATAGGTATCACTTAAAAAGTCCATTTTCGGAAAAATAGGCAGCTTGTTTTCAATTTTTGTTTTACTTCCGTAAAAGTACTTATCATGAAGCTTAGTTACCCTGTTAGGTTAGATGTAAACAAACCCGATAGATACAAAAAAAAAAACATAAACGAGGGTAGTTTACAGATTAAACCGCCCGGTTTACTGTTAGTCGCTCATCGAATCTTGCCAGGATGGTACTGTGTGCGCTAGCGCTCATGACGTTATTTGGTTTAACAACTAGTCAGTAAAATTCGTACCGCGAATATTGTGTATAAGTGGTGCGATGTTACTTTTTAAGTCGTGAAAATTTACATGGGGCCCAGAGACTGTATGAAGCATCGTCTATCCCAAGCTCCGGCCCGGACTCGGCCCGGTCTAACGTGAGTCATCCTTTAATCTATGAATAACATCTCGCACAACTAGTATTCAGACAAAAGGCAATGTCAATAGGGAAGATTGCTCATTTTTTTTGTTACAGAAGTCTTATTGACAATAAGATTTGTTTTAATTTAAACGTTTTTGCATTTTGTTTTGATGTAGCCAAGTGGGGGCGCGCTCTGGTCGCATAATAAATTTTGTCATATTTTAAATAACACTTTATGCATGAAAGTCATAAAAATCTTAAGTCAGAATTATTCCTGAGTATAACTGGGTTTTTGTCATAAATGAGTATGTCATAATTTTTTTAGTTATTAATTTAATTCGCATAAATTTTTAAGTCATAATTGTTTTTCGTTCGAAGTATTGCAGTGAATTCTATTAATATAGACATAAAAAAAGTCATATATTTAGTGGTCATAATATGAAAAATAAATATGATGATATGTGAGGAACCCATGAAGCAAATATTACTTTAGTCATAGTTATAACCACATAAAAACCGCATAAAAGAGGAGATCGACGGAGAGGAGCCCCCTCCAGTAGGAGTAACGGACGCTAACGGTTTTATAAAAGAAACTAATCATAGATATTGATTTATTTAAATAGTAGGTAGGTTAGGTACGTTAGGTTTTTTTACTTGTCCGAAGGACAAATCACGCAGAAATAGGAGCCTGGCGGCTCCGTCGAATTAATTGTTTGGACGGAGATTAGGGAAAAGGTTTTTTTCGAGGAGTTTCTTGTGTTGCTTATCATTTTCTTTTAGACGTTATGGAGGTGGGCGTATGCGCAATGATGACTATGAGACAAGTGGTTATGCGTATCAAAGATATGACTTTCATTTGTATGCGATCCATTATGGACCCAGCTAGGTGATTAAGAGCACCTTACTCGTTAAATCGCCAAGTTCGTCTAAACTTGATGCGGTAATATCCTAAATGCATAAACGCTTCAGGCCGTCGTAGGTAAAAATAATTCAATAACATATACAAAAGTGGCATTCCGAAAAGATGACATTGACGTGTGTTTGCGCAGGAAGTTGCATTGCCATAGACAATTTTAACGTTCCTTTCAGAGACAACTGAGTTTAGAGCGGTTTCAGACTAGTAGCGTAAATACCTATTTTTCTGTCCGTACACAGTCGTTTCAGCGTTACGAGCACACGGGCGTTCCATTCCCTGCATTTTATTTTTAAGATCTTACACGCGCGTTCGCGTACGCTCGTGTAAACCCCTAGTCTGGAACCGCCCTTACTGCGGTAAACTTATGGCAATATTAAAGACGTGTTCGGGCGATACGAGGCGAATGCTCTGTGAGCGTTAGGAACAGGATTCTCCTGTACGTCCTTTACTTTTAAAGCTATTAGTTGATAAGTTACGAGGCTCAGGCTCAGGCGGCTTAGCTAAACTGCGGTCCCTCGGCCGACATAGTAACTCGTGCCAACTTGTGTATTTTTAATTCGCGTCCCTTGGAACTTTTATATGAGTTTCGTGTGGCTTTAACTAACATAAATAGCCGGCGTTTATGTTTACTTTTATTATAATTATTATATGTAATCCGTACTCACTACTTGCTCGAGTTACTTACCCATCTTGAAAAATGAAAAAGAAATAGTTATTTTTACTTCATTCGATTTGAAAAGGGATATATGGTAGTCTGATGGTAGTATGTTCAAGTCTGCTTGACACTTGCGCTCAATAGTCATTAAAAAACCCAGAAAAAAAAACAAAAAGACTATGCCGACTATTTTGAATGTTATAACACATAAAACAGTCCGACACAGATATTGGCAATATTAATCTGTGTTGAAAAAATCAGCAGCTCTAGCTTCAAAAACCACGGAGGAAACAGTCGAGTACGTTTGTATGGAGAAATGACCACTCCTGTTGGCTCTTAAGAGTAGAAAAAGTTTCATCTGTTTGTTAAAGTTTCGGACTTCTCCATACTAACCAAGTTTTATTTCGCACCATAACCATGTGTTTTCAGTGGGAAGATTCTAGTTTAAAGACTCAGTTTTTTTAGTTATTTAATTCGTATACAACATATGTGCCATTTTCAACCAAAAGGGTACTTATTGTCGCTTGTCAGTAAGGCGCTATTTCCATATAGCTTCAATTAGAAATCACCCTTATCAACAAGCGACAATGTGGTACCTTATGGTTGAAAACGTCACATATTTTGCTGACTTAAACTAAGAGCTCCAGCATTAGAAATGTATATTATGGTGCAAATGCCTAAAATTGCACCAAATACAACAAGCCGGAACTAAATCTATATCTAATATAGTTCCACTCACATCTCCTTTGTACCTACCAGTACATGCGGTTCTGAAACTGATTTCTCCCATTACAAATGATATAAAGCGCGACACAGCACAAATTTTAATCACAAGTTTGGCCTCAAACCTGCATTCTGTCATTAAATTGTGAACTTTCTCAACTACAACATAAAGTTGTATTTTAAGCGGGGTTTAGATTTTGCGGTTAGGTATAACAAGTTGACTTTACGAAATGACAGCTAGATCATTAATTATGTATGGAGCCGATCACAGCTGAAGCCTTCTTTGTGGTTATTAATGATACTGCAGAGTAGCTTGCTGGCTAGCTATTTCATAAATATATTACAACCCACAAAATGTGAGGAATGTGTAACGAATAAATTAATATCTATAAATAGCCATAACTCTATTGATTTTGAATATAGGTATTATACTTACAAGTACACTTTACACATCAATATAAAATCTACAGAAACCCAATCACGATTATAATCAGAAGGCAGGAGATTTTGTCGTTAAAAACAAAATCATTAAGACAAGAGGAAAAACACTCTTTTAAAATTACATAGAAAATATATTTCATTTAGATGCTAATGTAAGAGAAGAGCTGGCGCGAAATCTGTAGTGAACGGTTAAAATGCTTATATAAGATTCTCTCCAGCTTTCGTAATATCAATCTGTATGTATACACACAACAACAGTGTATATTTATAACATTTAAAACATGTATATTTTTTTCTAATTATATATATATATATTTACACTATACACACCCATTGAAAATGTAGACGTTAAGACGCAAAATAAATAAATAAAATAAAAGTTATTTATTTTACAATTTGGGGGTGTTGTAAAACAAATAACTATTTCTTCTTGGTAGAGATTGCGGAAGGAAAACACACAAAAAATTAAAGAACCCCATCCCCAAGAATTAACAAAATTTTGAAGTCAGTAACATTGTTACACGTGTTAAGGATGTTACGTTGCCAATAGCTTTTACACGTGAGTTTTCAGATTCAGTTACAGAATATTTTTAAGCAGCTAAATTTAGCCCGAAAAGCCGCTTAACATAAAAACCCAATCAAAATGAAGACAAGTCTCAAGAAAACTATGGAGAAAATAATTGAATGAAATCATGTTTAATAAATAACATTTATTGCGTTCTCCTCTGGGCTTTCCCTAAAAGGTTTTAATATAAACTGAGTTCGCTGATAATAAAAATGGCTAAATAACACTATTATTCGAAATTAGATTAGACCCTTTGAAGGATCAAAATACCCGCTGCTCACTACAGACTACGTTTATATTGAATATTCGGAGTATATATGTATCTTAGGTATTTACCTAAGTTAAATAAATACTTTCCTTTGGGGTAGTTTATCTATTTAAGTACCTATAAAAACGTTTGGAATCCAGTAACTGCCGCTTAAGTAACAAAGAGCTTTATATAAATCAATAGTATGATTTTATTACCCTTACTTAGAAGAGCGATTGATTGAATAACAGTTGTAAGTGAAAATGAATAAAGGGTGATATTACAATGTCAACATCACCTGTTATTCAAATCACAAAGTTACGATTAAGTAATGGCGATTAAAACAGTTATAATTTTTCGTACACACAAATGTCAAAGAGTAAAAAATATTGCATTTAATCTTACTTAAATTTTTAGTTAAATAAAAAGCTCAAGCCCGGTATCTTTGGGTACGCGGATGACAGCACGGTTGTTACGGAGAGATACCTTGGTGACGCAGGGTCAGTGAAGCTGACACCAAGATCCTCAGGGAGACCATGGTGGAGCGATTGAATCTATTCTGTCCTTGGATGCCGTGTCCGAATGGGGCGAGGCCAACTTGGTTGGATTCAACGCCACTAAAACACAGGCGTGTCTTTTCACCGCAAAACGGAGCCAGTTCACCTTGGCTCTCACTTTCCGAAATGTGTCCCTTCCCGTGACCAACACTTTAGAGCTTCTCGGTCTAAGTTTAAAATCAAACTTAAACTTCGGGTCGACTATTGAGTCTAGGGCTAAAACTGCTGCCAAAAAACATGGTGTCCTATTTAAGGTGAAGCGGTATTTCACGCCGAATCAGCTTCTCTCCCTATACCAAGCACAGGTACGCTCGTGTATGGAATACTGCTCCAACCTATGGGACGGTTCTGCCAAATATCAGCTGGCGGCCCTGGACTCAATAGAGCGCCGGGCTCATAGACTCTTTGGCGATGACCCATCTGTCAAGTCAAGGATACAGAGCCTTGAGCATCGCCGTCGAGTCGCTTGCCTATCGGTGTTCTATCGGATACATTTCGGGGAGTGCGCACAGGAACTGCACGACCTGATCCCACCTTCCCCTTTCCATCATCGGACATCCATGCGCGGGGAGCGAATGCACCCGTTCGTGGTCCACATTCCATTCGTTCGGACGAAACGTTTTGCCTCCTCCTTTTTAGTACGGACCCCAATATCACCTTTATCAACACAATCTTTTGCAGTATAACTATTATTAGAACTGCCTACGAACGTATTCACAATATTTCCACCCACATTTGAGATAGGTAAATTATTTTTATTCAATACTCCCTACAAATAAAATAGATGTAGGAGTATAGGTAGGTACTTTTAAATGGGCGCCCTCCCAGACAGTCGTCAGCCGGAGTGTAACAGAAACTTTTCACAATCACGGAAGGGGGAAGGCTTCCAAACACCAGTGAATTGTAAATGAAGTTCATGAAGACTATTATGGGCCCCTAGTTTATACAGCATCAAAGAGAATAGATAGTATTAAGGGAGGGGGGGTGATTTTTTATTGTCATAGTAAATTTTGTAGTCACAGTAAATTTACTGCCATCTATCGACACAAATAATAAGCCTAAATTTAAATCTTAATACGTTAAAAAAGTACTACCCCACAGTCAAATTCTTTATTGAGTTTTGCGGGGCTATGATTATATTAAGAATACACTGTAGTTTATTAAATTATTAAATACACGACTAAAACTAAAAATGAAAATGTAAATAAAATATTTATTTTTATTTTATTTATTCATTTACAGCCGCTATTTAAACGACATTGTTGCTTTGGCACGCGCTCGGACACGGTAGTCCACGGCTCGCACAAAATAAACAATGGCTTTTATTTAACACATTAGGATCTTAGGCGTAAAAATCATTTGAGAGAATTCATACTATATTATATATGGATAAATGTACAAGTTTGGGAACAAATCAAATTATTTTATTAAATATTTTGATTTGTGTTTTTTTTAAAGTAGTCTACTATATATAAATTAAAAACTGTAATAGATGTCATATATTAAAGAAAAAGTGACGAAGCCCTCCAGTGGTGACCCCGCCACTTGTGGCGGGGTGGCCTAGGGGTTCATGGCGTTAGCCGCGATAGCTAAACACGCCGGTTCGAATCCAGCCTTCACCACTGGAGGGCTTCGTCACTTTTTCTTTAATATATGACATCTATTACAGTTTTTAATTTATATGGATAAATGTGTTTTTTTAGAACGACATATTTTTGACCATTGTTCTTTCCCTGATATGTTTTAAAATTGTTAAATATCAAACGGTGTCGTCAACGCCATCTAGCCGAATGTAGGCCAAATGTGTGGCGCCATCTATTCGAGAATGACTTTTTCTTAATTTCCGAGACACGTTTTTACATACATACATATATACAGCACTAATACCGACAGGGCTTCTACACTATCAGTGTCGACGCGTCAAAAAAATTCGTAAACTATCGTAACGCGTACAGAAAAAACTTTTTAACTATCTACTCGTAGGTATTAAATAAACGCCCCGATATAATTACTAAACTTCTTAAGTTTACTATTTTTTCTTTGGGTAGCGAACGATGGATGCGAGAGTGTGTTTATTTATTTCTTTCCCTTTCTGACTGCGGCAGAAGCCATACAGTATGTACCTAACCAGTGGAAAGTCTGACTAGTCTGCGGCAGGTACATAGGTAAGTGTAAGTGTACTGTGTGGGGCGTCACGTTTCTTTCTCTCCATTCAGCGCTACGTGTCAAGAGCCTAATAATGGCTGAATTATTTACGGCCCGATAGCAAGTTTTAAGTGTCGGAGCGGAATATGCCCGAAATAACGAGGGAGATGCTGAACAGGTTCGTAGATGTGAAAACATTTCACATTCATACCTACTAAATACGTAAAGCCTCCCTAGACCCAGAAGCATTTGTTTTGTTTTTAATTTGGAACTACTGGTTAGTCAATAAAAGTTCAAATTAGATTTTGGAATATGTACAAAAATTTGCTGTTATGGAACCGAGTCTCACTCGTAAATAGGTATGTCTAATTTTGAAAAAATCGAGTCTTTTCAGTCGTAGTAGTAAAGTCGAGTCTCTACCCGATTACGCAACGCAAAGGAAGGTAATGTTTGTATGAGTTATTTTAATACGCTCAAAATGACTTAAATCCTATTATGAAGACTTTGTCATCAATTCATAATTAAGGTAGGATAAAGACAATCATTGTTAAACAGACTAGTGTCATGGGACACAGCCTCCGTTTCAGGTTATAATATTTATTTATATATTTTTATTTTATTGATTCGAAAATTTACATAGCATTACTGCGATTTTATATAATTATTATATAAACTCAATATTTTATTTAATCGAATGAGGCTACATTTTACAGGCAGCTTTATACTGAAGACTAACTGAAATGGGAAATTGAGAAAGTTTACAGGATTTAACATAATAGTCAACAGTTTAATAAATCTAACATGTAAGAAAATAATTTCAAAGCCTATTTTGAACTAGTTTTATTTAAAAGTATATTTCCAGATCGGATCAGTAGAAGTTAACTTTATAACCGTGACCATAAATATGAATGTATATTTTTCGAAACATCTACCTACGTACTAGCACAAATAAGCTGATTTTGTTCATTTAGGTACTTAAAACCCCTACAACAAAGATTTACTCACAAACACTCATTACTATACCAGTCACAACGACTCAAAACTAATGTGAAACTCCTTGATACATTCGAAATACAAAGCACGAAAACTTTACTTAATTGCCGCAAAGCCGTGTTCTGCACAACATTCGTTATCAAGTGTACCGTCCCAAATTTAGTGGCAACTAGCTTTTGCAGCAAATGGAAGCCTGCGTGAACGTTTTGGAACGATTCCGTCCACAAGCACAGAAAGACGTAAATTGAAAGCCGGATACTAATGTTACGGCGTTTCGGGCCTGGCAAAGGATTAAGCGCTTTATTGCCTATATGTGGTTTATATAAGTACAAAATTGTGAAGCTTGTTACAGACGTTAGGTATGGAGTTAGGTACCTAGTCTGAGATTCAAAGGCCTAAATGTAGATTTCTACAAAAAGGGTTTCAGCGTACCTACTGTTTAATTATTTAAATATTAAGTAGGGATGTACAAAGTATAAGTCTTATACTTTTTAGATCCAAACCGTATAGTACTATTTCCATCACAGCCGCAAGTGTACGAGTATGTAAATGAGATTCAGGTAAAAAGCCAGTTAAGGTTGCTCGAGTTGAGAAGCTGACCATTGACCTTGACCTTACCGTTAATTTAGCAAAGCTAAATGCATAATTATATGTAACTGCGTCGACAATCACATTATTAATAATAAGGTAGTTAAGCCCAAAGTTAAGCTCGACTGAAAATAATTTGCATTTGAAAACGTATTTAATCTACGGAACTCCTCAAACATTCTAAGCCATGTTAACCAATTTGGATTATTCATCTTAACGCGCTCGGATAATCGAATCCACTCGGATGAATATAACACATACAACAGATGGAATATAAAATACAGCACATTATATGTAGTTAATAAATGGTTCAGTCGTTTTCGTGCTTCTGTCTAAGGTGACCATTAAAGGCGATAGAATCCTCGCGCGTGGGAGCTCGTGTCTCGAGTTTGCAGGCGTGGAGCGGCTTGCTCTCTTTGACGATTCTAGGCTCTCATTTAGACAGTGCATACGGAACGACTACACTGTCGATAGACGCCAATTTTTTTATGTCTGATAAAAACTGAGATCTAATGATCTGCATTACTAAAGTCCGGTACCTACATGCGAAGCTCTCGGGAAGAGATTGCGTGGCTACTACTTCTGTTAACAATATATACCATTTTTTTATTAAGGTTCCGCATATTATTCGGGTGTTAAAATAACCATTTATATATATTATAATTACCATTTTATAATTTTACTTAAAACATTGTTAAGAGCAATGACACATGAATGAAAAACATAATCATGGTTAACACAAAATTCGTAAACATTAATAAATAATCAGGATTTACCTCGAGTTCGTCTGGGAAATCATTCCTGTCACTAAACTAAATCCATCCTCCGCCCCGCCACTGACTTAATCCCTCAACCCCCCGATCGCTCAACCACACAGCACATCCCCCCCAACCCTTAACCGCCCACTCAACCTCCTACCCTCGTAAACCCTGACTCGTCAAACCCCAACCCCTCAACCCCCAACCTCAGACCCCCCAAACACTACCCTCTACCTTCACCTCTCTCACCTATCTCTCACTCCTCAGTCTATTTGGTCGATTCCAACACTACCTATATCAAAAATTATAATACACTTAATTATACGAGGAAAGTTCTACATTTCGTCCGTGGTCTTCATCATCAGTAGCCTTGCCACGAGTTTGACATTGATATATTCGCTAGCGTGTGCGTAACATACTTTCTATGCATCTCGCTCGTACTGGCATATTAGTGGGAGCGAGATGTATAAAAAGTAAGTTACGAATACGTTAGCGAATATGTAGTGTCAAACTCGTGGTAAGGCTACGGTTGCACTACATCAAATTGGTGGTTTTCGGGAGGAAATGCTTGAATTACTATAGGTAACACTGAAATCACCATACACGTGCCTTTAAAATTTGAGGAGTTCCCTCAATTCCTCATGGATTCCGTCATCAGATTAGAACCAAAAATATTACGGACACACCTTGGAGGTTGGAGGTAACTTCTTTCAAACAAAAAAATAATTACTCAAATCGGATCACGGGTGCCGCAGTACTCGCTGAACATACTACATTCAAAAAATTATCATCATTATCATCAAAACAATCATCATCATCAGGTTCACTTCATCAAATTGGTGGTTTTCGAGACAAAATGCCCGAGTTGCTTACGAAAACACCGAAATCACCATGCACGTGCCTTAAAAAATTGAGGAATTTCCTCAATCCCTCATGGATCCCATAGTCATAACAGCATCAGATTAATGTGGGACCACCTTGGAGGTAGTTCCTTACAAACAAAGAAATAATTCTTCAAATCGGACCACGGGTTTCGTAGTAATCGGTGAACATACATAAAAAAACATAGCCACAACCGAATACAGAACCTTCTCCTTCTGGGAAAAGAAGTCGGGTCCCACCGAGGGTTCCGTACTTTTTAGTATTTGTTGTTCTAGCGGCAACAGAAATACATCATCATCTCAAAATTTCAACTCTCTAGCTATCACGGTTCATGAGAGACAGACAGACAGACAAGCAGACAGACAGACAGACAGACAGACAGACCAACAGACGGACGGACAGACAGACACAGACAGACAGACGGACAGACAGACAGACGGAGGGAGAGAGAGAATTGTTAGTATTTGTTAGTAATAGGGTCCCGTTTTTAGGGTTCCGTACCCAAAGCGTAAAAACGGGACCCTATTACTAAGACTCCGTCTGTCCGTCCGTCTGTCTGTCTGTCACCAGGCTGTATCTCATGAACCGTGATAGCTAGACAGTTGAAATTTTCACAGATGATGTATTTCTGTTGCCGCTATAATAACAAATACTAAAAACAGAATAATGTGATGTGATTTTTTTGCTGTTTTTTTCGTAATGGTACGGAACCCTTCGTGCGCAAGTCCGACTCGCACTTGGCCGGTTTTACCCTTTGGGAAGGGAACTCTAAAAACCTGCGTCGTTTCCAGACGCAGTCTATGTCGGTGTGTTTCCCCCCACAGCCGAAGCAGGCGCCTACTGCGACGTGATTGAATCCAAATTGGAAACCGGATGAACCCCCCTCATTCCAAATTGGTTTATGCCCTTAAAAGTTCCCCTGTGTGCCTGAAATTGTTCCGCGTTGTTGAAAATAAATTTCGATAAGAGGAAAGACGTAATTATATATTATGACGTTTGTTTGTCATAAATGTAACAAAACCCGAAGTCTGAAAGACGTACGTAATTGACTTGGTTTGCTAGGGTAGTTAAATTTTCGCGTAACAGTAGTCATGTACTTATGCTACTAGAAGCACAAAAAATGCGTACCTAGTTTTATGGTATTGAGAGATAGGAGAATAAATAGGTCATCTACATAATAAAACACTAAGCACTTGGAAATATGACGTGTAAAAAATTGTATTATTTTTACCAATAAATAATCTGAATCTGAATCTGAATCTGAATCTGAAAAGTTGACATTAACCCTTAACTACCTACGTCCGATTTCTATAGCATAACCACCTACGAAAGGTCTGGTAGACCACTATTTGAAATGGGTTTAAAATATTAATAAGAATTATGTTAGAGGGACAATTAAATAATATTTACCTATCTATTCGTTGAAGGCATTTATTAACAAATACCGATACAACATTAATCAATAACATATAGCTTGAACTTAACATATAACATTTTTCTTACTTTTAACAAAAAAATCATTGTAAATCCTTTGGGACAAGGGATCACAAAATATTATTTGCATGATATATTTTTTTATTAATAAATCTTAAAGAACAATAATCAGTCTAGCTAATGAGCTATAATTTTTATATAAAAACGTATTATTATTATAAAATTGCAAGCTATTCAAATAGCCATTTTTCGCGGCAGCCAATGCACAGCCAATAAATAATACTTACACATTTTATTCAATACTTTATTATATCTGTCCTAGAAAGCTGAACTTTCCCATGTAGTCTAGGTTTTAGATACCTACATAGAACAGTAAAACTAATAAATCTGTAACTTTCACCCTCCCACCTCTAAAAAAGGGAGTGGAGTTCTGAATATATTACAAATAAATCTAGGACACTTCTCGATGTCCTGATGAGCCTAGGGTTTACATAAAACGCTGTACCGTAAACCCCCCCCCCTCCCCCCACCCCCGCTTGCTATCCTAAAACTGCACCCCGTTATAAAGGGGGTGCAGTTCTAAATACGTATACAGAACTAGTGTACCCAGGGCACTTCCCGATGTCCTAGAGCCTATGAAGCCTATATGATTTATATACAAAGATCATAAAAATTAAGAAATTTGTAACTTTTACCCTCCATCCCCTATTAGTGGAGTGCAGGCATAACAATTTAACAAAGAAAAAACATAAAATGCGTTAAAATATTAAAAACTACAAGCCCATAAAAATAAACGTAACCTCCTAGGCAAGGTCTCAGAGACCAGCGAGATATAGTATATAACCACCTAGGCAAGGTCGCTGAGACCACCGACGACAGTCTTTTGCTCACCAAATTCACAAAGACACACGTCCGAAGGCATCGATCACATGGCCGGAACTGTGACGGCTGCAGGGAAAGGTACAGGGTCACAGAGGTCCGTGCAATGAACACGTGTTGAGTTACTCACTATTTTGTATTTGCAAAGGCCTGAGAGACCTTGCGTAGGTGGTTAAGGGTTAAATTATAGCCATGACAACTTTAATTGAACTATATTATTTAACTTATCATTTAGTTTGAACAAATGTTTCGAAATGGAAAGCTAATTCAAAATTTTTATTCGCCCATAATTTTTATTTCAGAGCCCTTGCCGAAATAAGCACTGCAAATAATTTAAGTCTGCAATAAATTTATTAGATAAGCTTCAATTCTTTCCGGTGAAAGTTTCTAGGCTCTTGTGACAATATTCGTAAATGGTGCTTCTCTTTATCCACGTGACGAACAATTATATATAAATACGTTTTACGTGAATACAAGATAATAATATTTGAATTGTGCATTGTAAGGTAATTAATTATATGAACGAATGAAATACGAATTAATATGGTATAATTAAGTTTTTACGACTGACTGTAGGTACTTTTTTACAAATGACATAGGTACTAAATTTTTTAACCATAGAATTACAGCGTTTACTGTAGGAATCACCGAAGTTACTTATAAAGTAATCAACCTGGCGCAACTAGGAACAAAAATACAAAATGTATGGAAAAAGGTAATAATACTAATGGCGGTGTAATGGCGGATATTGCCGTCTCATTCTCTCAGTGTATTTTGAGAGTCGCCATTTTTATCTGCTCTGTATCGGCCATATTGTGTTGTCGGGAGCTTTAAAAATTTCTGTTAAGTTTTCGAGCTTTTCGCCGTATTTTTGATTTTAATTCGTGTTATCATTATATAAAAATCGTTTACTGAAACGGATTGTGCATATTTACAAAAATTCGACCCAGGAAACAATATAGAACTTGTGCTATTTGTGGAATTCTTGCCTACTGATGTGAAAATAAAGAAAGGAAGTTTATGGCGAGATTTTCCTTGGATCTTGACCGGTAAGCAAGAAATTGGACAATATTTAGTCCCGTGTAACGTGAAGGCACGATTGCATGCTTTATTTGTTAAAAAATGGTTAAAAATTGTTTTGTTCGTAACACTAGTGCTGCTCTTGGTAGCTATCGATAATGACTAATTTTCTCTGGAGAAAATAACACTGCGAACTTATTAAAAAACGTCCGAGCAAGGTGACAAAGCAAAATAGGCCTTGTAATGTTTGTAATTTTTCTAAATAAAATATTAAGACTGCAAGGTTATTTGTTTTATTTTTATCGATAAAAATGATAACTTATTATGTATCGCCCCAGAGGTACCACGGAAAATTTATCGATAAATGCTGGGAATGCGTGCGTACAGCACTATTCGTTTCGCTATGTTGGCACTCACGTTGCTTGACTCAATTTTGACGTTTGACGTATGTCATATTGTGCGTGTGTCACTAGACCTATACTAAATTGATTCCATTGGCCAGTAAGGAAGTCCCGTAGCTTAAAACGTAGTGGTTATATACTCTTTGAAAGTAATTTAAATATCAGGTACCAGATGATTATCAGGTATCAGATACCAGCAGAAGAATGGTCTGTAATTTTAGAAATGGACAGTACTTAAATGTTGTGTTTTAAAACGTATTGTTATTAGTCGCACTAATGTGTTACTTTGTTGCAGGTAGTAAATACCTACTCTGTGTATTAAAACTATTAAGGAAGTCAAGTGAACACAACAAATTACATCGAAGTACTTAATTCTGGCTACACCGATACGACTCTAAGAGATTTTGGCCGAACGCCAAAAATAAGCTGAAAAATAAAGGCTAAACACTGTGAAATAATTAGTTCCCGAACGTAGGAAGCTTTGCCAATTTCGGACAGAAGAAACTTTTTGTACTATTTGCAGTCTGCTAGCTTTTGCAGCCATTGAAACAACTAGGTAATCCTGGTGAATTTAGAACAAATCGGTATAAAGGATGACTCACGTTAGACCGGGCCGTGTCCGGGCCGGAGCTTCCGGCGCTTCGTTTTCTATGGAAAGCATCACGTGATCACCTGTCATGTCATAAAATAGTAAGCGTCGGAAGCTCCGGCCCGGACACGGCCCGGTCTAACGTGAGTCATCCTTAAACCTTTACCGGGAAAATGGCGGTTCCTGAATTGACCGAAAATAAACAACAGTGTAGGTACCTAGTCTTTTAGGGTTCCATACCCAAAGGGTAAAAACGGGACCCTATTACTATGACTCCACTGTCCGTCTGTCTGTATCATGAACCGTGATAGCGTGAAAGTTGAAATTTTCACAGGCTATGGGACATGTCTATGGATTGTTTATTATCTACTGGACTTTTATTCAAATTTTATTTGGATATGTCTCGTAGAAACTACTTTTGTTTCATTGAAATAGGGCGAGACGCGTGGAAGTACGAGCAACACTCATACGTAAATGTCCTTAAGGCCCGCCCTGAGACAGAAGCAAAATAGTTATTTGTTATACAAGGGTGCAAAGTTGTATTTTACCCGCGAGTGTTTCAACTCACGAGAAGTAAAATACATTTGCACCCGTGTGTAACACAAAACTTTTCACTTCACTATAGCGAGGAAAGTGCAACATCCACAGGCGTTAGATCATCTTCATCACTGAAATCACTCATTTTTTTACGATATTATAACAAAAAACTCTGGAAATTCTGTATTTTTACGTGAGAAGTTTTTAAGTAAAAATTTTGTTGACAATGTTGACATTTCTGACGTATGAAATGTCAATGATGCGTTTTGAAATTGCATCGACTCAACTTGTGCGTTCAGAATTATATTTAACATCATTATTAAAAAACAAACGTTTCTTATGGAATTTTAAAGTTTATGACATAAAATCAATAAATAAAGCTAAAATTCGTAATTTTTATTAGATTCTCAAACCATTTGTTTAATGATAATTAATATCAAACGAATCATTATTATGAGCGTCTTACGTTTTGTTATCTGTCAAGCTACTTAAACATGCTTCATCCAAGGTCAAATTCCTTTCCCCACTGGTGGATAAAATGCGTTTTTCCCCGCTTGTTTTAAAGGATAAAAGACAACTTTCCGAGCTAGTGAGTGGAAAAAAAATTTTTTTTCTAAGAGACGTTGATATTTGTAGACGTGGAAAAAGTAGATTGTGTTACAAGGGAGCAAAATGACATATATTTACGGCGAGGGTGTACATTGAATCCTAAACGAAGCGAAGGATTCTATAATAGAATTTTTATTCTATAAAGTATAATCCTGAGCGTACTGAGGGATTCAAGTGTGTTACGCCCAAGATGGAAATAATTTTGCTACCATGTGACACATACTGATTTTCACATCACCTATGAGATAATTATGATGTTTAAAAATATCATTTACCTAAGCTAAAAAAATAATGTGCAATTTTTTTTAAATAGTGTCGTAGAACAGAAAAGTGCCGCTTTGATCCCTCCTAGCAGGGAAGAAAAACCCCTTTTTCGAATTGGTGATGTGAAATAGTAGATTGTGTCACAAGGGAGCAAAATCCTAAACGAAGCGAAGGATTCAATAATAGAATCCCGAGAGTAACGAGGGATTCTAAAGTAGAATCCTGAGCGTAGTGAGGGATTCAAGTGTGTTACGCCCAAGATGGAAATAATTTTGCTACCATGTGACACATACTGCTTTTCACATCACCTATGAGGTAATCATAATGTTTAAAAATATTATTTAAGCTAAAAAAATAATGCGCAAAAAATGTAAAAATAGTGTCTTAGAACAGAAAAGTGTTACTTTGATCCCTCCTAGCAAGGAAGAAAAGTGCCACTTTGATCCCTCCTAGCAGGGAAGAAAAAGCCCTTTTTAGGGTTTCGTACCCAAAGGGGAAAAACGGGACCCTATTACTAAGACTCCGCTGTTCGTCTGCCGTCTGTCCGTCCGTCGTCTGTCCGTCTGTCCGTCTGTTCGTCCGTCTGTCCGTCTGTCTGTCTGTCACCAGGCTGTATCTCATGAACCGTGGTAGCTAGACAGTTACAATTTTGACAGATGTATTATTGTTGCCGCTATAACAACAAATACTAAAAACAGAATAAAATAAATATTTAAGTGGGGCTCCCATACAACAAACGTGATTTTTTTGCCGTTTTTTTGCGCAATGGTACGGAACCCTTCGTGCGCGAGCCCGACTCGCACTTGGCCGGTTTTTTCGAATTGGTTATGTGAAAAAATATATGTAGTTCTTGATTATATTATCTTTAATAACACAGCTTCTACAGGTAAAGAACCATTTTTTGTGTATATTTTTCAAAATTGTAGACCCAGTAGTTTCGAAGATAAAGGGTGGGGGGGGGGGGGAGAATTGTAATTTTTTGCCTATTTTCTTGAATAACTTCCAAACTGTTTATCTTAAAATTATAAAAATAGTTATTTGTGCAACAAGAGAGGAAAGTTAGTTTTTCTTGCGAGTGTTTATTTTGAATCCCGAGAAAGCGAAAGACTCAAAAAACACGAGATGTAAAATAACTTTGCTCTCGTGTTGCACATATCATTTTTTACCTTAGTAGTGAGAACATATTATACGTTAAATTGGATTTTGAATTACACAGAATAATACAGAAAAAAACGAATTTGTAATATAAGTATAAAGTGGCAGTTCATGGTCTTCACTAAATTAAAAAGCTACTTTGTTTTACTCCCTGGAGTGAGTAAAGTGCGACTTTCCTCAAAGTACAAAGTAGGCTTGTTCGAGCTGCTGAGGTGAAAAATATATATTTGGGATTTTCACAATGAGTTCCTTCATTTGATATATAACACGATCCCATCAAAAACATTACATGTAAAAAGATGCCAGTCTCGCAACGCAATACTTCTACTACAAAAAAGTTTAGAGATGTAATGTGATGCCAAGTCGGTTATTTTAGTCAGTGCCAGGGGGTGTTAAAACCGCATCAATATTAGATATCTTTAATTTTTAATACGTATAATGACTTGGTCATCGCACGGCTGCATAATGACATAAGGATCATCGTCAACTATTAAAAATAATTCTAATTGAACATAACGCTAGCGTTAATCACATGCAGCTTGAGCATTACACATATTTAGGAGTACGGTACGAGTAAAGCATTATGTGCGATTGCCAAGTCATTATATGTATTAAAAATTAAAGATATCTAATATTGATGCGGTTTTAACACCCCCTGGCACTGACTAAAATAACAAACTTGGTATCACATTACATCTATAAACTTTTTTGTAGTAGAAGTATTGCGTTGCGAGACTGGCATCTTTTTACATGTAATGATTTTGATGGGATCTCATCTCTTTTTATAGGCAGTCCTTCTTTTCGGGTACTATCTAGGTACTTCTTGTACGTCAGCTACCAGTTTTCTCAAAGCTCATACTCACACCCGTCCCACACTACACTCGTACTCATACCTGTACAATACTCATGGCCATACCAAGCTATACTTGTATTCATACAATACTCATACCCAAGTCCCCATCCCACACCATATCCGCACATGAGTGCCATTTGTATGGTATGAACCTATACAATATTCATATCCTTACCATACTCATACTGTACACATCTTTATACCTACTCACATCGTACATCTTAGACCTTTACCTACTATTTGCGGGAACTGCAAAAGTAACTTTGTAATAGCATATATTCATATGAGACTACAAACTTACTTATGCAGTTCCTAAATCTTTAAAACGTGACTGATATTGCTATATTTTTAGGTTTTTTATGGCTTGTTAAAATTTGAAGCTTGTTGGTTGGCTAGAAGTACCTTAGAATTATGATGATCGGTGAGTGAGTGAGTCAGTGACAAAAGTAAGGAACTTTGACGTGCAATAATTCTTAATCTACAAGTTCAAATTGAATGTTCTTGGGAATATATGTAAGCCATATCATGCCCTATATGTCACTGAAAATTCAGGGCTCTAGCTTTAGCCAGCACAAAATTACAGGACGTCGAAAATGGCCTGAATGGCTTCGAAAAAAGGATGGTACGGCCGTGCCTCTTTGTTTTGCTTGACTTGGCGGGGGACTGCCGTGCCCCCAGATATAGTTTGAAAAACTTTATTTTTTAATTTTCTCATTTAGTCCCCAAAAGTGCCCCCCCATGTTTAAAATTTATTTCTTAACGTTACATATCTGTATTTGGGTCACAAACTTACATATATGTACCAAATTTCAACTAAATTAGTCCAGTAGTTTCGGAGAAAATAGGCTGTGACAGACGGACAGACAGACAGACAGACGCGCGAGTGATTCTATAAGGGTTCCGTTTTTTCCTTTTGAGGTACGGAACCCTAAAAATTAAGAAAAAACAATCTTAACTTAAATAGTAATTTGACAGCTTTCAAATTTTGATATTGTAAGGCAACGTTTTTAAAATAAATAAAAATCGACAAAATTCGATCAAAATTGACACTTGGCGCATGGTCTTTCCCGTTCTTTATTGCAACATGTGACAGTGATAGCGGCATTGCGGCAAACCGATGGAACGGCCGGCCCTTTTACCACCAAAGACGTCAGCTGACGTGCCTGGCTACAGTCCAATATCAATCTTCCTGCATTTCGACAAGGTTCAAGATGGCGCGCCGCGAGCCGCGCACGAGGCGTGACGTTCAAAGGGAAATAAGAGCGGAACATAACTTAGCTAGGCAAAGACAACAAAAACACTTCAATAAATATTCTCCTAAGTAAAGAACCTGGAATGGACATTTCTTGGAGGGGTATTTTATTGTAGTTACTCTCAAGGGTGGCGTGGGTTGATAGGCTATTTGTTCCAAAAACTGTTTGATACCTAACGCACTTGATAAACTATTGGGCTAAAAATAACGCGTGTCTAACTCCTCCGCGCCCCTCAAAGTGCTATCCCTACGCTAGAACCAGCACCTGGGTGCCTAGTCTAGATGCTTTCGTTCGCTTCGTAGCGAACGGTACCTATGTCTCTTTGTCGCACTAATATGGTAGAGTGATCGAGCGACTACGCGCTACGCTTGAAGCCGATAACGCGTTTTGTCCGCTTTGTAGCGAAAAGCTCCCATGAACAGAGAATCCGCCTAGCAGGTCGCTGGTAGTGAATGTGATAATGACCCGGCTCCACTTGGCAACATTATCCTAATAATTATACATCAAATTGTACTAAATACCTTCTGACTTTCCAACGCAACGAGCTAAGGTGCACATATTTGTATATAGGGGTGCCGAGCTAATAGTTTTACTGAAAATTTGTATGCACGGCTGCTAATCTAATAGTTTTGCTGACTGTACAACCAGCTATTGCGGCTTCAGCTTTCTATGATCATGGGACTTCTAATCATCCAAAAAGCCACATGTTAACCAGGCCAGGATTAAATTCTGGCTGATGATACATTCATGTATTTCAAGCCATACTTATTAGTACCAGTACCTACTGGTACTTTGACATGGTACCTAATCCGGCCATGGCCGTTTAAGCCAGAGACTGTGGAAACTCACTCGCAGTGCATCTCGCTCTTCGATATTCCGCTGTGGCCTATCTCGTCATTTTCCTCCGCTTTCCCGTTTTTTTATTATTAGAAATTTATTATAATGGACGTAGTTTAAATTTAAAAGCTACCTTTAAGTATCTGTGCTAGCTTATACCTAGTATCATATGTAACATTTTCCTTTAAAACGACATTCGTATATACTTTAGCGCCCTCATAAACTGTACAAAGTTTACGGCTAAGTTAACGAAGACATTGTGCTCACAATGTGGACCCTACTACTTATTATGCTGGTGAACTGACGTGAATTCTTCAGGGGAAATAAGGTTATATCAATTTCACTGACGAGAAGGATTACTAAAATTTCATGCAGCACTGTAGTCTGGAATAATGCTGCACTGCAATACTGTAGTAATTAATATTGTATCTGTAAGTACGATGACACCAAGGCACACAATATCAAGAGACAATTCAAGTTCCATGGGTAGGTACACTCTATATTCCAGAACGAATAAAAGAAGTTCCTGGTTTGAGAATTTATACCTACTATAATTTATTTTTTCGGGCGCTTTTTTCTTAATCATGGTCGTTCAAGGCCACGATACGAGTTTTCATCACGATCTAAATGCAAATACACTGTATGTCAATCGTTTTTATACTATCGTGTGCTATCGTGGACAATATCGTTCACCTTTTACTTTTGTGACGATAAATCATGTCGTTGCTGTGGAAGATGACGATATAAAAGCCCCAATGGCTCACAATGAAGTCTGGTACCGGATCGCCCAAAATTGCCTTCCAAAATAAGCTACGAACTACAGTTTCGAAACAAAAATCAGCAATTCGCGTGGTATTTTTGAAAGTACAGGTGTTTTTTGCATACCGCTGATTGGCTTCCTTTTGTATCAGGTTTTGTTCACGAATTATTTGTGAAAATCATGGAATTGAGATATAAAAAAAAATATCGGTTTGGCAATAATTACCCATATTTTGATATGTCCTGATTAACGTTGGTTTTTGAGGTAAAATAAAATATTGAACACAGAATACAGAACTTTATTAGTAAAAGCAAATTTTACAGATCACATTTTAATTTTACAAAAAATATAATATATGTACATATATGAAAATAAGTGGAATGAATTTACGTCATCTGATACAAAGATGAGACTTGTGGCTACATGTAGCAATTTATATGTAGATTCAGAAAACACTCGTCTGCCAGCTCGCAAATGGCCGAAAGTGCGTCTGTCGGGCATTTAAAGGTTATCCCTGGTGACCCTGATAATCCTTTCGCGAACAGAAAGGGCTTTGTATTTTTTGAGGACAGACATACTTGTTGATTAGTTATTAATAATTACTGATGGTGGTTTTAAAGACTGATAACTAAGGTTTAATTTAAGATAAATCATACTTTTGGATTTATTCAATGATAACATTGATGACCTTAAGTGTCTGCAATTCACCCACGACGTTCCGCTAAGAATTGATTCAAAAAGACTGCGTCCCAGCTACAACTTGTACAGTGCAGTCATTATAGTACGCTTATAAACTTATATAGTCCTCCTCATCGATGTCGATGACGGCGACCCTAAACATTATGGACGTTGTCTCTAAGCGTGAGCCCTAATGTGGCTGGACAGGACGCGTGACAATAAAGGCTCGGCCAAACACAAGGCGCGACGCAGCGCCTCGTCCGCGCCGCGTGCGCGCCGCGTGATGCCTGTTCAAACAGGTCGCGCGCGGATCGCGCCGGCCTCGCGCTCTCAACACGCCCTCATCGCGCGCGCGAACGCGGCGCGATGCGGGCGTGACTCGCGCCCGATACAGCAGCATACGCGCGCGGAAGGTTTCTCATTCACGTCCGACTGATGTGTGACCCAGCGTGCCACCGCGGGCCGCCGCGTCCGCGCCGCGTTCGCGCCGCGTGGACGCGCGCGACGGGGCGTGACAGAAGCGGGGCGCGATGCCGGCGGGACGCAGTCTGTTTGACGTCGCTAACCAGTTAGCATGGGCGGCGACCGCGGCGCTGCGTCGCGCCTTGTGTTTGGCCCAGCCTTAAAGTTGGCCAGCTGCATTGAACGTGTACACGTAGGAGGGCTTAGGTCTCTCTTTCCGCAAACCTAATTTAATCCTATATTATTATTTTGGGAGAGGAAATAACGCCCTGATATAATGAAGTAATAAACGGTAACAGAAATATATTATAGTCCATCTTCTGTAAAGCATTTTCTGTATTCATCAAGTCGTAAGCCATTTTCTCTTATAGAACGACGCGGTGTTATAATAAGTCAAGGTGATAATTAATACTTTACTGACAATATCTATTTTGATAGAAGCACCTCTTGATTTAACCTAAACATATACATAGACAAATGTTCATATTTGTTTTGAACGACCGAATTTATATAAAGGAATACTAATGTGATAATTTAACATATCAGTAAAGATACCTTAGATACATGTATATTTACGATTCTTTACATCTTTTACGATTATTCAGTTACAGAACGGCACTATGGGCTAATTCCAAAAAGATCTAGTTTTTCTTCTGGGATGAAATTTCAGATAGGTAATAGTTTAGATTCGTATAAACAAGTGCTTGAACTACATAAAAAACCGGCCAAGTGCGAGTCGGACTCGCGCACGAAGGGTTCCGTACCATTACGCAAAAACGGCAATAAATCACGTTTGTTGTATGGGAGCCCCACTTGAATATTTATATTATTCTGTTTTTAGTATTTGTTGTTATAGCGGCAACAAAAATACATCATCTGTGAAAATTTTAACTGTCTAGCTATCTGCACGGTTCATGAGATACAGCCTGGTGACAGACGGACAGACAGACAGACAGACAGCGGAGTCTTAGTATTAGGGTCCTGTTTTTACCCTTTGTGTACGGAACCCTAATTATTAAATTTAAAATAATAAAGCGGGCCACCCACGCTTCAATTAAAGGATTTTAAGTGGTCTGAGTCACACGGGACTATTTTATTTAGAAGTGCCTACTTAGAGGGTTAGCTCGCCAAACACAACTTTGGATTTTTTATGGTAAAACTGGGAAAAAAGCTAAAATAACGAAATTTTTAAAAATTAATAATTATTTTATTCTGTAAAATAAAAGCATAAAACACGATGACGGACGAGTCTCTAGGGTATTAGCAAGCATCTTATGGTACATCTTTATAAAATGTTGAATCCCTAATGATTATACAAGATATAGCTGAAGAGGAGTGTTAATTGTAGCCGTCGGAAGGAACCTTAATGGTTTAATTAAAGAGCCTTTGTGAGCAACAATCCATTAGCCTTTAATCTTGTACAGAAAGAAATATTTTATTTTATTTTATTTTTATTTTCTTTATTGGGGAAAAAAACAGATACAGGCCAGTGAGAATACACAGATAAGATTATAAAATTATAGGTTTAGCATGCATCCTAACACAATTCCCACTAGGAGTTCAGGCATTAATTTTAAGACAGCGTTGTAATCGGAACATAAACAGATATCCCTACTAAAACTAAAACTACATAACTAAAACTAAACAATAACGATAATTACTCGTAACATAACTTAAGCAGCTAAACTTACATAAACACAAAAATAATTATTACACAAATTACAGTAAATAAATAGTACACAAGAAATGAAGCTACAATATGGGTAATTAAAATTATAGGAGCAAGCTGACTTGAATATGAAAGTGAAATAGCAATAATATCAAGTAAAATAAAACAAAAAACCGGCCAAGTGCGAGTCGGACTCGCGCACGAAGGGTTCCGTACCATTAGGCAAAAAACGGCAAAAAAATTACGTTTGTTGTATGGGAGCTCCACTTAAATATTTATTTTATTCTGTTTTTAGTATTTGTTGTTATAGCGGCAACAGAAATACATCATTTCTGAAAATTTTAACTGTCTAGCTATCACGTTTGATGAGATACAGCCTGGTGACAGACGGACAGACAGACAGACAGCGAAGTCTCAGTAATAGGGTCCCGTTTTTACCCTTTGGCTACGGAACCCTAAAAACACGTTTTCCATTAGTTGTAACAGACATACCTATTAGCTAGGTTAGGTGAACTCAAACTTTGTTCTCTGTGTCCCACTACGGCATTGGGTCGGCCTTAAGTCGAATTGCGAAGCTGTTAAAAACATCAGAAGCAGCATTCGGATTTGAAAATTATAACTTGGATTTGTTACCCATTTGTCTCAGAGCATTAATCTTGCACCATTTTATATGGCCTACGAGTCCAATATAATAACGCCCTTAGGATGCTGTCGGGCCCATGATCATATTTTAAAAATTCGGATGAGGTCCTCACCTTACTATTGTACCCTGAGGAACCCTCGTAAGACAAATACCTAGTACAGTTAATTAACTGCCCCATATGAGCAAGTTTAAACGACGACGTAAAAGTTAACAACTAGAAAATTAGTATCAGGCACACCCGTCTCTCAATAGCTTTGAAATCCACTATGCTCAACGCAACGTTAGGTACCTATTTACCTGTCTCCTACTTGGGACCTTCACCAAAGTCAGGACAAAATTATGGATACCTTTTCTCCTAATGGTACTTCGGTAAGTTGACAATGGTTGATGATCAAAACTCCATTCGAAACTTAAATAAAAATAACGTATTTATGTAAATAGTCACTGACACGGCAGGGCGAAGTAATGCAGTCGATACACGTAGAGCGCCTTACTCGGTGTTGCAATCCGTAAAATTGTAACCGTGAAATTGTATCCGTGTAATTGTAAATTGTACCTACATGTATTCACCATATAGGTACTTAGGGTGTATAATTTGGCTTGCCTACTGCATGAGGCGATGGTAGTGAATACTTTGTCATATTGCCCCGTGTTCCTCTAAATTGAAGAATCGTTTTGATGTTGTCACAACTGCTTTTAGTGTTCTAATGTTGTTTTACTGCGCATTTTATCAACCACACAATTTAATCCGCAAACCGTACCAAGCGAAAACAATGACTCCTGAACTGCGCTGGTACGCAGGCGTCCATCATAAAGTATTTTAATTTAGTTTGCTCCTGCTTCATTAGTGGAAGCGTGTTTCACTCTAACGAGGAGCGGAAGCCATAAGCGGTAAGCGGATTAGAGCATCGTTGTGTACATTAAATTCATTTGAACGCGGCACAAAATCAAGCGAGAGATCCGATCAAATTATTATACATCTGTTCTATCGATAAAATGGTTTTGGCTCCCTAGGAGGTTTTTTAAGGTTAGGTAATGTTTTCCATTACTATCAAGTGTAAATACAATGACTGCTGAACCGTAATGGTACGTAGACACCACCATAAAGTATTTTACTTAACGCCTACTTCATTAGCGGAAGCGTGTTTCACTCTAACGAGGAGCGGAAGTCATTAGCGGTTAGCGGATTGGAATATAGTTTTGTACATAAATATTAAGTGCTAAACACTTAAGTGTTTCTTAAATGTTGAAATGTTGAAAATCCGATCGTAGTAAAATATGTTTCAGCAGTTACAATGATGATTTTGGCTTCCTTTTAGTGTTTTATTAATGCCTTTTTTTGTGTCCGATTCCGTCCATCCGAATTCAATGACAATTCGGATGAATACAATGAGTCTTGAATCGCACTGGCATCCAGGCTCATCCATCCATCCATCGTAAAGCATATTAATGTAATTTGTTCCTGTTCCATTAATGGAAATCTGTATCACTTTAATGAGGAGCGTTAAGCGATTTCAATTTAAATAAAAACAAATAACTTAAACCTTACTAAAAAGGATTTAGTGGTAATTACGTTGAGACGAATTCTGATTTTGTCGAAACAAAAAACCCAACCGAAGCCGAAATATGAAAATATATTTTTAAGCTTTTATCTGAGCACACAAATTACTAAAATTATATACTTATTGATCTTGTGCAGTGGTGTCAATCACACACACGCAACATAACACACACAAACACATTCGCTAAGGAACACATTAGTTATTTGGAGGAGTCAGTCCGTCAAATAATGAAAAAGGTAGCGTTGTTATCAGTTTGAGTAAACATCCCACACCACACAAAATTACTTGCATTAATTTAATTATAAGAAAATCGCTTCAGCCGCCATTTTATGTTCACCCAGCCAGCCAACATGGCGTCCACCGATCAATGCGCAAACAATTCGGAACTTGTTCGCAAAGAGTTCGACGGGGAGACCCGAACCGGACCTTATTGGATCCGGCAACTTATATTCTTGGCCTCTGCATAATTGGGAGTAAATATTATATAAAATGGGTCAACTCATTTAGATTCCATTTAGTATCAAGAGCCGCATTCTGGTTTTAAACATCTGTTATTGATTTGATTTTATTTATTAAATGGTCTAATCTCTAAGTAAGATGTTGACACCTACATAAATACTTAAGCATGCCCGTAATATCTACATGTAAGGGCGAGTGAGTTACACTGAGAATAATATCAAATCAATAATATATTCTTTAAAATCTGAATAACGCTCCTGTTGTTTAAAATAGGTAATTAAAGAACCGGACAAGTGCGAGTCGGACTCGCCCACCGAGGGTTCCGTACTTTTTAGTATTTGTTGTTGTAACGGCAACAGAAATACATCATTTGTGAAAATTTCAACTGTCTAGCTATCACAGTTCATGAGATACAGCCTGGTGACAGACAGACGGACAGACGGACAGCGGAGTCTTAGTAATAGGGTACCGTTTTTACCCTTTGGGTACGGAACCCTAAAAATGAGACGAGACCCTTGTTTTATGTGCACGTAATATTGTCTGTAGGTAGGTACCTCTTCACGAGAATAGATGTTCCAATATTATATGCTGAGGGGCTTTCAAAAAACAAATAAGTTTTTGGCAAAAAATTCATTTTTGGTAGAAGCTTTTATCGCTGACTGTACTTTTCTTTACACAGGCAACTAATACTCATCGAGACGATTCAAAAACTCCCAACAAAATCAGGTTTCGTTGTTTTATCACAGAGTTCCTATGCCCACCTGGCTACATCATCAGATCAGCTCGATGGTACCATAATATTGCATTGTTAATAAGAGGGTCAAATTTAACTTGCAAGATTTGACCCGTACAAACATAGTTACTTACATAGGTACATTGAAAGTTAATATAAAGCTTGTAAAAACGTGTGATTAATTAGATGAAGAACGCAGGAAGTACAGAGGCGAACTTATCACTATGAGGAGTCTCTTCCAGCTAACCTGAAAAAAATAACAAATCTAATCGTAATGTAATCTTCCATCATTACTATTAAATAGAAATAAGATATTTCGTATTTTTCCCATAATCTGATGACCCTATCAGACTCATTGCTTTTTTTGGTACAAGTAAGTACTATTTTTACACCATATTAAATTATTATTGGATGTAAATTATAAATTACTGGATGGAAATCAGATAGGCAATGTTTTATGACACGAAAGCTACCATCGCCGCTAACGTTCGTTAATTTGTACTGATGTGCAAGCGAGTAAATAAGTTACTCAACAGTGTTGAGTAACTTACTGACTACTTGAGTCAACACCAAGTAATACACAATGTCGCCTACTTTATGGAACAGGATACTCATAACATTTGCAGCAAAATACAGCAACTGGCGCGTTACTGATGATGGATAGTTGCCATTAGACTACCATCCACAGACACCGATTTATGAAATGCTCTTAAAAACCACCGGCTTTTTATGTACTTGTAAAATACTAGTTAACCCTGAACGAAGACCTCATGACACACATGTACAAACATTTTGGTCACTTTATTTCCACAACCTCGAGACCAATATTTCGCATACTTAAATATAAAATTATTTAGATTAAAGGATAATCAAGATATTGTGTTACAAACATGGAACAAACATGAAAACATCTGCATCCCATATTATGATTATACTCTACCTACAATAGCCCTAACACAAATTCTGTTATTATTTGCAGTAAAATATACTGCAGTTTAGTTGGTACGGACTACTCCGCTCGAATGCCGGTAATGACTTTTATTCGTGTGATGAGCACGGATGCTTGTTACAAAGGAAAACGTGTAGATATTTTGTATGAATGTGGATGTGAAAACGTGTGGATGTGAGTGAGGGACTTCAAACTTCGTAGGAAGACAGATACAAGTCATTGACAGGAGCAGACTTTTACTGGGGTCATGTTAAGCTGGTTAAGATCTTCTTAGGATGTCCTACCTCCAGTGTCAGTTTGACGAGGTACTTTTGGGACGGGCCATCCTGTATAATAATCATCGTCTAGTACACAAACTTTACTGAATTTTCTGTGGGACTTAGTAGATTATGTGTATCCGACGATAATATTTATGTAGGTACCTATTTATAGTTACATGGATGCAAATGAAATGGTTGGTCGTGATCAGCTCTCATTCCTAAATAATGAAGAAGCACCAATAGGTACTTGAAGACAAAGAGTTATCTTATATGCTGTTTCGTCTAGTAGGTAAGTGATTTATAATGATGCTAAAAGTGTCATTTCATTTTTGACATCAAGCAACAACTGGACGTTTTGCCATTTTCAAAACTGAACCATAATTGAAGTGTACTTCTTTTTTTTAATACTACGTCGGGGGCAAACAAACATACGGCCCGGCTGATGTTAAGTAGCCTCCGTGGCCTATGTACGCCTGCAACTCCAGAGGAGTTACATGCGCGTTGCCGACCCTAACACTCCGCACCCCCTTTGAGCTTCGGAAGAATGTCACGTTTTTTTTAAATGAAGCATTTAATTTATTTATGGTTAGATCTGGATTGTATAGTAGAACGTGCGATCGCTGCGTGCAGTTGGAAATAAATAGACATCTTAACTTCGAAATATTCTTTGTGTATTTTAGTAGTTAACAACAAATTGAGTACGTATTTTGCCATGTACATTTTCTAGTAAATATTCAATCATTCCTATCATTTCCGTGTTTCGACTGCGTCTCTGACAAATTACCAAAATTAATGATGATATACGTAGTCCATATTCGAACGATATTCTTTTCCTGTGCGATATGGGCATCCATCGTATTAATAGGTACGAAATAGGAATCCTATGAAATAATATCTAGTGAGCCTGAATTAAGCGAACGAGCGCGAGCGGACCAATACCTATTTGATTCAATTTAAATACCTAGGAACACATTTCAGCGTAGAGCCTATTCAATAAATAACAGCTATCCAGAATAGACCTTTCACCGTGGCCAGCCGTGTGCTCTATCAATTAGGCCATCATTTTGAGTACATCTCCATTTATTCACGGTTATTTCCATTTAAAATACGCTTTAAATACATACTGAGTTAATTAATTGGGTTGATCGCCGATATAGTCCGCTTTTTACTGTTTTAGTACAGTCGCCATCAGATATATCGGAGCGGCCAATGTGGTCACAAATATCTGAACACGCACTCTAACGCCTTGACAATAGAGGCGTGTTCAGATATTTGTGACCTCCTTGGCCGCTCCGATATATCTGATGGCGACTGTACAAGAAAAGACATACAATAGAAATCGATAAGTCGAATAAGAAATCGAATAGAGAAAATGAAGTGAAAAATAATTCATAACACATTCATATTGTGTATTTATTTGCACGATTTCTGTATTAAACCATTGGATGTTTTTGTAAAAGGGGACCAAGAACTCATCAGTCTCATCACCAAAAAGCATATTAATTTAGATAAACTAAAATACTCTCAACAACACGTTTTGCTGGCATCCATGAATTTGGGCGAGAGGGATGCACTAAAATTTACTTGGCCTCAGTAATATATAGAGAACAGTGAGATTGTATTTAAAAAATCTGAAAAGTCTAGGGATAATCTGAAATTGGAATATGCTAACTCTCTATATAAAGTATCGTGCTAAGATGGAGGAAACGATAAGATGAAATAAAAAATACGCCTCGAAGGCAATTCAACAAGTTGATCTATAATATAATCTGTACCTGGAGCAACCAATTAAGTACCGATACCGATTAGCCTACGAAGTCAGTTCAGGTTTCTTTGTTCATTTAAAAATATCACAGCGAGACAAGACAGCGCTCGCTGCCTTATGTAATTGATTGAATTTATTTCCACTTTTTTCATCAGAGCCTCGTAACGTTTTATTCGATTCCGTCGCTATGCCGGCAGTAATAACATTATTTTAATGAAATTTTTGCTCGCCTTTACACATTACACTGGACTGGATTTTAATTAAGGAGCTCTCATTTCGATGAAACGATATCGTAAAATTTCACAATTGAGTATCGCGGCAGTTGTTGTTGAGACGGTGTTGATCTGACACAAGAATGCTCTTTTTCACTGCAGACCGAATTAAATTTCAGTACCGAGCCTTTGAATGCCGGTTTAATTAGGTAAAATACCAGCTGAGTTAAATATTAAACAGTGAACAAAATTATAATTTCAATGAAGTCTGTAGTTACATGGACAAACACAATTATAAATGCAATATAATATATTTCTATTAATTTTGATATTAATATTGCTTAAATTTATTGTCACAGTTTTGTGTACATGAAAACATGTGCTATTGTATTAGTTGTATAAAAATATTGGTGTGACAAGTCGTTACAAGGTTGTTTTGAAACTTCATTCAAAGTGTCACAGGACTGACAGGACCAATATTTTAACGATCAGGGTATAACAATAGAAAATTGATTGATTTCAATATTATCGCTATAAATACTATTTTATTTTAAACGTGTAATGTATGTACAGTCCGTTAACTCTCAGAATGATATTCGTTTTTCGGGTAAAGTCGGACGTAATCGCGTAATAGAAAATGACAGTCTTACTGATTTAGTTGCAATCAAACACCCAAAGAGTGCAGTCGTCTGGAAAGCCTTAAACTATATAGAGTAGTTACTACCACCATAACAACCTTCTCATTTAATTTTATATTTTTCGGCAATTAATTTAATGGGGACTCATCTCAAAAAGGGTATTTCTGTAAATGGTTAATCGCGAGAAATCATATATAAAGTATATAAATATTTTTGAAAAGAAGCGGAAACTTTTAAGAAAAGTGATAATTGTAAATATATTAATAAAATTCAAGACCGGGTGATAGAAGTAACAGGAATTTCAAAAAATACATTAAAAAAATATTAAGCGAAGCAGACTAAAAGCCTCCATCCATCCCCATTGAAACGCCAAAGAAAAAGAGACCGAAAAAGGACTTTGTGTTAAATCTGGATAGTTTTGATTACGATGTAATCTGGAGGATAGTATATGATTTCCATAATAGATTCAGAGATCTTCCGAATTTGAAAAATTGTATAATTTTACCATATGAATTGAAATATGTGACTGGTATTAACAACTACATAATTTCCGTTTGTACCATATTCTATGAAATAAACATTTGTATTTGTATTTATTTTGTATTTGTATGGTATGCCGTATGTCAAAAACGTATGGGCATATTCGCTCCCCACGCGAGGATGAAAATACAGTCGTGAAATTCCTGTGCACTCTTTAAAACCTAATCCTACTACCGTCCAGCATGCAATTGAAAGCCGCTTTATGTAGGTAATGGAGAGCGTTTGACGATACGGTTTTGCAAAATGATAAGTATGTAATAGGAATTGGAAAATGCCTTTAGTTGCATTCGCGCCGCCACGTGGTAATTCGCGTTGATTGCCGATACAGTTCGAATTACTGCGACTGAACGCGACGTCGCTGCCAATAACGGGACCTTCGTTTAAGCCATTGACGTCGGGACGGTATTCGTGTTTTAATGACTGCAGTTTCGCCTTATGGCCAGTTTTTTATATAAGAAATAAGCGCATGTTTTTTTTTTTTTAATGAATTTATTCATATAATACAGTTACACAGTTACACATATACTATAAATGCGCCAAACTGGAGTAACCAGTTTGTTGGCGCGCCGCGCTCAATTCTTACTTAATTAAATGTTTACATTTGTGACTTATTCTATTGTTAGTAGAAGAGAAGGAAAAGAAAGCATGCATTTATTTATGTTAGAATAATTTTACATTTTATGTACGTTTGTTGTTAATATATTTTAATACGCACATGTTAGGTTTGTACACTGATCTTATACATTTTTAGGTAAGTATGTTTCCAACATCTCGATTTTTAATTTTCTTTTAAACGCTGCTTTGGTAATATTTTCATTTACAGACAGAAATCGTATGTTGTTATAGATTCTAGGAGTTATATAATGTAGTGTTCTTTCCCCATAGTAATTACAACTTTGTGGTTCGAGATATTGTGGTCTTCTGTCCTCTCTTAATGACCTATTGTTTAGCTGTCTAGGTATTTTATGGTCGTTGCACCCATATTGGTCCACGGCCATAAGATACCTAAACTTTTCTTGAACAGGGAGGACCCCACACTTCCCATATAGCTGATCGTAGTCGCCTTTACACTTATTCTTTTCTTTTTTACATACAAGCATTTTTAAAAATCTTATTTGTAACGATTTAATCTTGCTAAGATAGGTAGGAAAAGTCCTCCCATACACACTTAGACCGTAGGTTATTAATGATTCGACTAGCGCATGGTAAACAACAAACAGTGTTTTTTTGCTGACTACGTTTTGAAGGTGGTAAAATTTCCCTATCAGTATTCTAAGTTTATTACATAGGTAGTAAATATGGTTTTTCCAGCTAAAGTTGATATCCACAGTTAGCCCAAGATATTTATACTCATTTACGGATTCTAGTTGCGTACAAGTACATGCAGTTTGTTCATTATGGAGGCAACTGTAGGTATGACCAATAATTGATATTTGTAAACCTTTTTTTTGGATGTACGGTGAGCATACGTGCATTATTTTCGTTTTGTTTATGTTTAAGATAATTCCGTTGTCATGTGACCACATTAGAATATTATCAAAATCGATTTGCATTTTTGTTTGTTTGAAGTTTGAAAACCTGCCTGTAGGTAGAGGTACAACAAGTATTCATTTTGTTGACAGGTTAAAGGCCAAATCCTTATTAAGTATATCACACTATGAACGCGTAACCGATAGATTGTAACTAATGACTGAAGGATTTCAATTTTGGTTCTTTCGGTTAATCACGCATCATCGAAAATTCCGTTATAAAAAAATAAACAAAAATGAATAATTTTGTTTGCAAGTCTTTAAATAGTTGAAAGGTTCAGTCGTTGAAAATTGAAAGATACGAGTAGGTAGGCAGGTAGGTACTGATACTTAAAATAACTACATAGATAAATGACGTTTACCTAATAATTGCGTTGTTTTGCAACATGAATTTCGATCAACCATGTCACAAAATCGACGATATTAGTAACTTATCTACTATTATGGCAATTTGGAACAGCACATCTCTAAATTAGACGAAAGTGCACATAATACTATCATGGTAATACCACAATTTAAATGCCGAATCGAGCCCCTCCGTGATTGCGGCCGCCATTTTGAATTTAAATAGTTAATTACGATGTTGATGAAGCTGATTGAAAATATGTAGGTAAGGTGTGGAATCGAAATAGAACATTTTGCTAAGGGAAAAAGTTGTCAAAAGATTTTTGTGATGCAGATAATCACAGGTGATAGTTGTTATGTAGTGAAAATTTAGCCTTTTTCTGGTTATTCTGGTGGCCCACTGCTGGGCAAAGGCATCGACCTTCACGATTCCCGATATAAAATGCTTTTTCCGGCCAGTTGTCAAGGAAGGTGTCCAAGTCGTCCCGCCATCTCCGTCTGGACCTGCGCGTTTGCGTTCGTCTTCTGGCATCCACTTGGTACCTACACTAGGCCTACTATCTGGATGCTGACGGCAAATGTGACCGGCCCAGTCCCATTTGAGCCTAGCAGTCTTCTCGCCAACGTCAGCATTGCGGGTTTTTGTGCGCAGTGTACCTAGTGTTCCGGATACGGTTAACACCTAAATGCTGCGCCTCTTAGCAAACTTTTAATTTTGACTCTCTGTGAGCGACCATGTTTGAGCACCGTAGGCTAGAATGGGCAGAATACACGTGTCGACGTGTTTTCGCTTCATTGACAATGTTTACCATCAGGCGCTCGATTTCTTTGTCTTGTGTGCTGCTGAAAGAGTTAGCTGCTCAGGCTGCTAAATATACTCGTCAACATAGTGTATAGTCCGTCTAACGCAACTGTACGCTTAGTGCTGTTGGTCATCATTAATAACTTATAAACTGGCGCGGGCTTGGGAGCCTCTAGCCTTAATGCACCTGGGATGATAACTATAGGGTTAAACGTAACAGAGACACAAGGAACGCTCTCACCAATTTGGCCGTGATGTGGTGTAGGCAGGGCCGGCTTAATTCACTACTACACCTAAATATTGGTTGACTTCGTTTCACTATTAAATACCAGTTTAGGAATACTGTCACGAGACACAGAAGTTATATATAAGTAGAAGGTGCGTCAGGAAGGCAAAGGTTTGCCCTGGCTGGATGCCCTTAGATGCTACCCTGATTGATGCACTTATTATATACACACTTGACAAAATGCCTATACGAATAAACACACTGTGCACTCGTTACGATTGGCTTGAATCGCGAAAATTAGAAACACGGGTTCGCTTAAAGGGACTTGGACCGTCGGCCGGTCAGTGGTCGCCTCGGGCGTAATCGCGGACTCTATTGTTTTGTCTGGGACTTTAACAACTTAAAGGACAAATACCAATAAAATATGGATATGAATACTGAACATAAACTGTTTAAAATGACCACGCTAAAACTGTGGCGGAGCGTTGATTGCGTTTTCCTTATCTAAATATCTATTGTGATGCGCCGGCCGCGCTGGCGGGAGCTTGCGCTCGCCCGCTACAGAATGCTCCAATTTTGTAGGCGATTTAATTTAGTCCCTAACTTAATTGTATTATATAGTATAACGTGCAGGTTACTGGTAATAATGCGATATATAATTTTCTAGTTCTCTTTTAACATATTCAGCGCTATACTTTGCGTAATGTTGTTTGTTATTTTCACCTTCTATCAAGTTGCTATATTGTGTTCAAAAATGCTTTTAAATTGAAGTTTATTTAATATGCTCTTAGTTACTTTTCCAGATACTTGTATGTATGTAGCAAGTAGATATATAAATAGGCAAAACAGAAGTATATATCAGACAGAACATAAAACACAAGTATTCACAGTAACTAAGACAAATACATACGTACTTATTAAATTAAGAGGCCGTAGTCGATTTTGGAGCAACAATTTTAAATTGATACATTTAGTCGTTGAAATTATACACGTTTTGTTACGTAATATCTAAATAACAAGTATTGGTTTCTATTAGCACGTTTTCTCATCTTGCCTTTTAATAATGAGGTCGCGAGCGTGCGTCACCGGTAATATGTGAAGAGAAGGGGCAGTTTTTAAAAATTCATCAAAAAATTATGGTGGTAAATTATACAAATTGATGTATAAGAATAGTTTCAGCAAATGTTGTAGATTGTTCAAGTATCCAAATTACGTTGAAATTAAGTCGATTTTTCAGAGAAATTGTAACTTGTTTTGAAGTAATTTCTGGAGAAAATTGAATTCGTTTAACTTTCATTTCCTCGAACTCTAAGTCATATAACAAAAATGTAATCTGATAAAGGCCAAGTACAGAATATGTGTAATACAAATTTACCATTTTTAGCAGTCCAAACTTTACGAAATTTACAAATAAGAACGACAAAATCAATGCTTTACGCGCGTTTACCTAAACGTCCTTCAGAAAAAAAATCATTACTAATTTAGTGAGTCTGTTTTCAAAAAATTGATCTGATAAAAGGCAAGATAAGAAGACGTGCTAATAGAAACCAGTACTTGTTATTTCAATTTGGTAACAAAAGGTGTACAATTTCATCGAAGAAATCTATCAATTTTACATTTTTGCGACTAAAATCGACACCGGCCTCTTAAGATTTAGAAGCTTTACAAGCATCGAAATAAAATGTAAATGAACATAAATTACAAAAAAATGGTATGTAACTTGTTTTCCTTTTACGCAGTTTACTAAAATCAAAACTGAATATGTTTATTCCTGAATTCGATCTCATAGGAAATCAAATCAATTAATTGTCCATGTAAGTGTCAGAATTCTCTCTCCATTTTACGACAGTTTAGCAACTACATACTAAAGGAAGTTAAAACAAAAATTGGTGGAGAAAATAAGAAGAAAGGGGACGATTGCTTATGCTTCGCCATACATACATTCGTAGTCCTCACTTGAAGTTGACAAATTAATGTTGGCCACTCGTGCTGATTTGGAAGCCAAGTTAAATATGTCTGTTGATGGAAACATTTAAAACTTCAAAATTTATTAAGCGCTCCTCTGAGGGCTTCAAGGCCCGAAAGGCAAACTTTGGTGCCGAGAACATCACCGTGAAGAAAACAAAATATTATAAATTTAATATAAATTAGCACTTTTAATGATTTAATGAAATTAATGCTAAATACCTAAATTTTTATTCAACTTACAAAAACCACTTACAGGCTAGCATTGAGTTACATTGCTCCTCCTTGAAATAATAAAATGGTCGTTTGTGGCGGATCTAAAAGCATTAAACAAAGCCTTTCCGAGCAGATTAGGTGAAAACCCAAAATAAACATTCTTTGTCGTTCTCCTCATTAGCGGCAGTATGGCGAAAAATCAAATTGAAATCTCTTTCAGATAACCTAATTAATGTGTTACTTTGCCAAGGACGTTGACCCTTATCACGGTTACGGTCGTTTTCCTCTATTTCCCATATATAACGTGAGTAATCCCTTAAAGGTCTCTGGAATTGCCTTCATTTTCGGCTTGTGATAAGTGGCGTGCGCCTTCTGTGCGGTAAATCCGTATTTTCTATTACTGGTAAGTATTTATTCTACATTGTTTTTGGAGGTCATGTATTATTTATTTATTTATTTTAAACTTTATTGCACATAAAAAAGAACAAAAGGCGGCCTTAATGCGTCATGGCATTCTCTACCAATCAACCATGGGCCAAACAGAAAAATGTCAAGGTGTTGGGTGCACAGCAGTGAGAAGCGTTTAAAAGCAATCAAGTAATAGAGAATACTATACCTTATCTACCTCTAGATATTTCGGAATATATTATAAATATAGTGAATATATATACATATATAAGTATGCAGATATATAAATGAGAATACGAATAATTTATTATTTTAATATAAATATATACAAGTGCATGTGCTTAAGGGTAATTATTTAGGTCTTACAGTAACATCAAGGTACCTAACGGCGAAATGCAGCATGAATAACAAGAGTAAGGGTCATTGAAAAACTAGTTTAAATTGGACTTTGTTGCCGAATTAAGAATACGGTAAATAATTGAATGAGATTTCCAATAGCCATTGTTACACGTAATGGGCCAGAATTTGTATAATTTGTCTCGAATTTAAACTATCGTGAGACATACTAACATTAAGCAAATTTTACAGCTTGCTCGTAGGACCCATGGCCGATGGGGCAGAAAGGTGGCGATCGCGAACCGGAAAACGCAGCAGAAAAAGACATTTCATTGCAGAGTATTCCACAAGTCCAAAACATTTTAATCTTGTTATTTTCAATTATATAATGAAACAATTAAATTCCGTATACAAACTTTGTAAAAACCGCCTTTGGCTGCGCTAAGACAGGTATTGGTAACTGGCAGTAATCGGTATTATTTCACAATTTTCATTTCCTTATTAACTGCTGAATACATAAAATATATCACAAACAAAGCATTTTTCGCGCACATATCACTCAACCTCATGTACAAAATACACAGATATTGATATTTTTCAGATTCAGAATACATCTTCCAACCGTGACCCAATATTTCATTACACCAACCAAACATTTCACTTCCCAAGTCAAGCCTAATGACGTGCTGAATTCAAATACATGCACATGAGTAAGTAATGGACCTCCAATACCAACCCGAATACTAAAGAGCCGTCTTGGACCGTGACCTGCGCACCTTGTTACAATGTAGCTAGGATCTGTTTTCCTGGTCACTGTATGGGGATGTTTATTATGAAAACAGTGGCTCCGGTTTGTAGTTTCTTGGGTAGTTAACAGTATGTGAGCGGAATAGTTTTGTTTATATTCGATGTATAAACTGCCATCTATTGGAATAATGCAATGTAGAAAGCTTGTGTGAAGTTATATTTGAGTTTAAACCGCCATAATATATTGTAGTTTAAACTGATTTGGGTTCTTATTAAATATTTACTTTAGCGGTAACAGCGCTGTTACTTTGCTTACGATAGAGGTCGCTATACGCATACTTAGGTTGTGTCAAACAATGAAGAGTATGAAATGTTATTCGCCACAGTTGGGTAAGCTTCGGTAGCTTAGTTAGTTGAGCAGCGGGACAGTGGTGTCCCAAAGCCACGAGTTCCTTTTACATTATAGGCGGTAAATTTTAACATTTTTCTCTTACTTCAAAAATTAATTATAAAAAATTGCGTGGTTCTATTTCCCCTGCGCACCGTTCCATTACTCTGTGAGTTACTGTAAATGCAACTGTTGAGTTAGTAAAAAGGTACGTTAGTGTATTGTTCTTCGTTCGAATTT
Source organism: Cydia strobilella (assembly GCF_947568885.1). Classification (NCBI taxonomy): domain Eukaryota; kingdom Metazoa; phylum Arthropoda; class Insecta; order Lepidoptera; family Tortricidae; genus Cydia; species Cydia strobilella. Next base: position 29,627,232 of record NC_086041.1, on the reverse strand, counting down.
TAAAACGGAATTGTGACATTCATCCATTCATTAATTCAGCGCAACTTTTTTGCTGACGGAACCCTTTTGGCAAGCGAAAGTTTGTCACTGTGGACCCGATATACCTATTGAAGAGCTGTTTTTTTTCTTATTATTGTTAGATAAATGAAAGATCGAGATCCATAGCAGACTGGTTTATTTTTAAATGTGCAACTACCGACATACTTATGATTATGAGTCTACCCTACGTAACACCTCCCTCTCATTTCACAATGATATCTTATACCTAAACTAGATATGACCTTATAATTACACGAAGTTATATACTCAACAAGGTCATGTTCAATCTAACTAATTCAAATGGCACTGCTAATAAAGTTAAACAAGTGTAATAAACAGTATTATAATAATATAACATAGCAAGGCGTAATAGGTAGGTACTTGTTATACATATCTGTTATGATTTGATTTAACGACTACGTACATACTTACATAAAATCCACCATAGTATCTTATATAATATATCCTAAATATATTTACTTAGTTTAGGGTTGCGTTGACACATTTATGCAGTTATCATTCATCTCTTTATTATTTAATAATATTACGTACTAAATTTTAGGTATTGAAGTTATTTGCGGAGTGTATATTTAGGTAGTAAGTAATTAGATCATTTACTTTTTTGTAATTTTTCTATGCAACGCAAAGCGGCCTGTCGCCTAGTTCGACCTTCGACCTCCTGCGGCGAAGAGGGCCCCATTTTACAGTCGGCGTTTTGAACTGGACTTTTTACAACGGGCAAGTGTGACTCCGGTTCCTCTTCCGCAAGCTGCCATTCATCCACTGTGCTGTCTTTTATAATGACTTCTCGTTGCTCATCATCGGGCACCACCGACTCTTGGACTTTAGCAAGAGAAAACCGAGACTTGCGCTTATCCTGTAACATCTGGTCAATGTGTCGTTTGTGTACCCGGCCATCTCCTGTTTTAACAGACACTATTGGAAAGCATTTGATAAGTCCAATTTTGTGTACTGTTCACCGCCTCCTAACGTTGCAAATATCTCTTCTATTCGTGGAAGTGGATAATGGAAGTCTTTGAGAATAGGATTTATTGTGATTTTATAATCACCGCAGATACGAATATCACCATTAGATTTAATAACCGGCACGATAGGTGTTCCGTAGTCCGACCGCTCGACCTTGTAAATGACGCCCTCCCGCTGGAGGCGCTCGAGTTCGCGCTCCACGCGCTCACGCAGCGCCAGCGGCAGCGCGCGCGCCTTCACGAAAACAGGGACGTCCTCCGTTAGATGCAAACGAATACGCGATTTAAAAGTACCTAAACCCTCCGCAAACACCTCCGGATACTCTTTTTTTAACAGGTGTGCCACCGACTCGCTTTCAGTTAAATTGTGACATTCTATATACTCCAACAATTTTAATTTTCTTATCCAAGTGCGACCCATAAGCGGGGGCCCACCATTTTCAATAACATGTAATTTAAGTTTAGCCGAATTTTGTCCACAAAGTACATCAACATCAATATAACCGAGCGCCCTTATAGGATCACTAATATAAGATTTTAACAGCAACACGTTTTTGTTAATAGGTAAATGCGACAAATGTTTTTCATAAAACAATTTCGAAACTGCAGATATTTTACTTCCAGTATCAACCTCAAATCTATGAAAACTACCGTTCACGGATAAATTCACTAAATATGGTCTATCGTTATCTCCCTTCGAGATCAAATTATAGAAATGGCAATCGTCGTCGTCCGACTCGCTACTGTCATTTAAAAAGTACTGACCTTTAGCCGTCCTCTTATTGAAAAAATCGCCACTCTCACCTTTGCGCGCACACATAACTTTTAAATGGCCCTTGACGCCACACAAATCACACGAAAAGTTCTTATACCGGCACTTATTTGGCGGATGAGTAGATTTCCCACATCGCGCACACGGGGTCCGCTGCGCCTGTGTCCCGCTGACGCCGGCGCCGCTGCCGCCGCCGCCTCCGCCGGCGGGCGGGCGGGCGCGCGCGCCGCGGCCGCCGCTCACGCGATGCAGGCCGTCGTCGGCCGCGCCGGGGCCGGGGCCGGCGCTCGCCCCGCCGGCCGGAGCGCACGCCGTGCTCGCGTGCCGCTCCGCCGCCTCGAGCGCGCTGGCCAACTCCACGGCCCTTTTGTAATCGATGTCTTTCTCGGCGAACAGTCTAGAACGCATCTCCTCGCTGCATAAGCCCGAGACGAATTGGTCTCGTAGATTTTCTTCGAGGCCGGTTCCGAAATTGCAGGTTTTAGCCAAATGTTTTAACCCTTGAAGGTAAACACGGATGCTTTCACCCTGCTGTTGCACCCGTTGCCGAAAAACGTGTCTCTCGGCTATCTCGGATCTTTCTGGTTCTAAGTGTTTCTTTAATAAGGCCACTAAGTCGTCATAACCTTTGTTCTCCGGATGGACGGGGGAACACAAATCACAAAGTAAATTGTAACACTCGCCACCGACAACCGTTAACAACGTGGGCACTTTTAGATCGGCACTTATGGCATTTAACTTAATAAACTGTTCTACGCGACGCACGTAATTGTCCCAATTTGATTCTAACGAAAATGGTTCTATTTTACCAATCGGCATGTTAAAATGAAGCGTAAAGTACTTTAAATTTAATTTTTAACTCGACTGCGCCAATGTTAGATAAATGAAAGATCGAGATCCATAGCAGACTGGTTTATTTTTAAATGTGCAACTACCGACATACTTATGATTATGAGTCTACCCTACGTAACAATTATTATTACAAGTATTCTCGCGGAGCCCCAACAGAAGCTTTGCGGAGCTCTTAGGGGTCCGCGGAGCACACTTTGAGAATGGCTGCATAATTCATTCATTTTCAGCATTTCAGCATTAATTTTAGAAGTCGAGTCGGACCAAGCTAACTCCGCATGACATTAGCAATGACAAAGTGTGGCTATGTCATTATTAATATCAAGTTTCTGTGAAAATATGACATTTATAATGACACAACCCTCACTTTGTTTTGTTTAAATTGGTGCAAAGTTAGTTTAAACGGGCTCTAAATATTTCCAACTGCCCCATGTTCTCCTATAAACAAACATTAGGACTGCGGCGATAGCGGCCGTGCTATGTCTGCGCAAGCACTGTCGCGCAGTTGCGGCGATCACACGTAATTTCTTGATGTTTTTGGCACAAGTTTTTCATGTACCATCGATAAAATAAAATTAAACTGTTTTTCATCATTGTTGTTTAAATTATTTTTTTATCAAGAAGATTTTAAAATTGAGTTGGGTAGGCTCCGCTCCATAATATAATAGTAACGAAGCAAAAGATCGTCATCTTCCTCTTCTTCTAATAATATTTTCATAATTGATCGGTTCGTCGTATATCAACACTTCTGCACCGTATGGAATAACAACTGCGACAGTCGCCGGAGTCGCGCCGCTCGGAAGCGAATCTGCGTCAGTTACCGCTGCTACACTGACGCAGTGGCTCTGACGCTGCGGTGGTTGCGACAGAGCCGCTTTGCTCGGAAGTCCAGCTTAATATAAACAAACGAATATGCAGTCCTGTAAACACAATAAACACCAGGACAACAAAAGCAAAATCCCATTGAAACCCAGGATCAATTCAATTTGTAGCTTCCAACAATCAATGCTGGAATTACTGCGACGTGCCTGTTAAAACCGTTTTTTCAATACAATGTTTGTAGGTTGATTCGAGCCGCCGCGAATTTAGGGGTGAAGTAGCAGATGCCAGACTAATTCTAGAGAAAAAAGTTTGAGTCAGGACTTCACAAGAAGCTGAGCCCAGGACAATTGGTACCTGAGAAAGTTTTCTTACCTATTTTTGACTTTTACTCTCATCATTATGGCGTCGGAGGTAAATTTAAAACTTATTTTACGCGATTAAGTCCCGTCGTTGTAAATAATAATGAGTAAAAATCGTGAAAGTTTAAATCAGTGTTTTACTTTCGGCTATTTTAATATTACTGCAAAATTCGTTTTTTTTTTCATATTTTGTATTTGAACACATTTAATAATTACATATTATAATAATAAATTCAGCCTATATACGTCCCACTGCTGGGCACAGGCCTCTGCTCATGCGCGAGAGGGTTTGGGCTATAGTCCCCACGCTGGCCCAATGCGGGTTGGCGACTTCACGTACATCTACAAAAATACAATGTTCAATAAATATAAACATGAGCTGCAGGTGTATGCAGTATATATATGCAGTTATTTATCTTCACCTATGCATTTAATCAACAAAATGGAATCTTCCACAAAAGCTGCATTATTAAACCTGGCACACAATCAATTTTATAGTCTCGTAAGTCAGTAAAGCGGTAAAGTAAAATTTATACAGTTTATCATAAAAATAACACTATCTGCAAAAAGCTATTCTACAGAACATCCACGGGGAATACCTAGAATAATGCATGTAATAACATTATTCTCTTGTGTTCGTAGTCAGTTTCTCAATGTGGGTTTTCAGGTTTTCACCTAGGGGCGTCAGGTTCAAACTTTAAAGGAGATTGTAATACCTACCGATGCAACCAGCAGCTTCACGTATATTATATGGCATCTACAATATACCTAGGTAAATCAAATCTTCCGTGCATTTGTTAACGTTAAGCAAGGCAAGATGCAAGGTGTAATTTGCAGGATTTATGGACTTCTATTTAACTGGAGCCATACCAGGGCATGCCTTACTTAACACATGTTCAATAGAGGGGTCACAGATAGGCCCTTAGAGCCTGCATAGACAGACAGGTATTAGTACGTCATTCTCGAATAACGAGAACGACACCTTTGATCACGAGGTCTCTCCGAAGTCGTTGGTATAATTATTTAAAAAAATGCTTTTATTTCAAAGTCCATAGTAACATACACACATCGAAATTACAAAAAAAAATTACAATTAGGTACACATAAAATAAAATAAAAATTCAATTACAAATAAATTATAAATTATTATTAGCTATTATTTACACACAATTTGTACAGATACATTATTTACATTAATTAATAATCGATGTCATATAAAACCTTTTTATTATGGATGTGGGCGCTATGCTTCCTGGTAGAGTTATGTTGGCAAGAGTAGCCAACAAGTCCGACAACCCATCATATAAGTGAAACTTAAGATGACGTAAGTATCCAGCTGTGCACTGACTGAATTGACAAAGAGTCCGACTCCCAGGTGTATTTTTCAGTTTTACGTTACAGAGATAGGTAGCAACAATTTATTCACATACATACCCATTTTGGAGACCATCATGGAGACCGACCACGCTCTAGACTCTTAGTGACATCTACGCCCCTGCTCAACTCACGTTCGCTCCTACGGCGTGTCCCTCAAACAAACGTGAGCGGACGATAAAGTGGCTACTCCGTTAAATGTCCGGGAGGGGGACATTTACCCTCGGATGGGGATAACACTGGGTAATGAAACCTTTTCCCGCGATCTAGTTTAAACCGGTTTGTTGCAGATTAATCGGCAGTCAGGGAGCTGACTGTTATTCGATTGCTTTTTGTTTTTGGTTGTCGATAACAGACATGTGGCTTTAGCGGGGTTCGCTTTGTTTCGAATGACTGCGTGCTATACAAATTCGTGACCATTCGGAATATTTGCCCTCGTTATATTTTGTACCCATAGGTATTTCAATAAAAATTTGTAGAATTTTTGTTACGTTCCCAGATATATGGCTCGTAACAACAAAAACGTAACGTTAATTGAACAGTTCTAATAAAAAAGTTTGCAGACATAATTTACTTTAGTTTTAGTAAAACTTTTTACACAACCAAAGTAAAAATGGATAAAATCGCTTGTCTATAGAGCAGCGTAAGATTTTAGGAATACACTGCGATCCCCGAAATTATATACCTAGTTATTTTCATAACTAGGTAAATAAATACCTATTCGTCAAATAAAACTACGAAAACGGATTATATCGCGTATATTGAATTTATAATACATCCTGACGTTTCGAACCCTTTACAGCGTTCGTGGTCAACGGGTGACCACCGCACGAACCTTTGTAATTTTTCCTCAGTCACCCGTTGACCACGAACGCTGTAAAGGGTTCGAAACGTCGGGATGTATTATAAATTCAATATACGCGATATAATCCGTTTTCATAGTTTTATTTCATGAGTAACTATCGCGGTAACCGAAGACAATATTACCTATTCGTCAAATTTAGAAAATGCGGCAGTAAGAATTCATGTAAGTACTTAATCAAATGCAGCTCTGCACTGACTGAATTGACAAAGAGTCCGACTCCTAGTTGTAAATGTACAATAGAGGAAAGATTAAACTTTTTTAGGGTTCCGTAGTCAACTAGGAACCCTTATAGTTTCTGCACTTTCTGTCGGCGTTTCTGCACAAAACTGCACTTTGGCACGGATACATGAATCAAACATGGCGATAAAGTGGTAAAATAAGAACTACAAAAAAAGTTTTTTTAGGGTATCTCCCCCACACGTTATATATATTTTTTTCTTTACCCTATGGTGTGGGGTGTAAGTTGGATAGGTCTTTCAAGGGTCTTTAAGGGTCTCCTACAACCATTTTTTTATGATTTTTTCGGATATATTTAATCTTAATAAAGTATATTTATTTAATAAAAATAAAAATAAATATATTTAATTTAAACTTTTGAACCATGGCATGGGTCCAAAAAAATGAAAATAAATGGTGTGTCTGCTGGAACGAAGTTAAGAAAGGCTGGTGACGTGCTCATGCTCATGTTTTTTTGTTTTGAAATTTGTTTTGTTCTTTTCTGTTCTGTTCTGTTCTGTTCTGTTTTGTTTTGTTCTGTTCTTGCATATATCGCACTAGTATGGCTTGTGACGCCAATATTTGACATTTGCATCTATCGCACTTTCGCACTAGTATGGCTTGTGATGCCAATATCAAATATTTCCATCTATCGCACTAGGCATGGCTTGTGACGGCAAAATCTTACACTTTTTTCGCCTAGCCCCCATCCGCATTTCGTTCGTCCGATAAGGAACTTCGACGAAAACTATAGCGAATATATGACTGGTTAAGCAGTTTTTGAGTTATCGCAAAAAGCCTTCCTTTCTTAGTAAAACGACGTACAAAACGCTGCGATTTGCTTGTAATGTTCATGATACTTACTAATAGCCCTCGCTCAGCCGTGGTTTAGCCTATTGTGACAGAAGAGTAACTACGGAACCCTGCACACTGAGCATGGTTCACCATAGTTTTGACCGGTTTTTAAATATTAGAAATACCCGCAATTATGATTCCGTTAAGTTTTGTTTTACAAAGGAATGTATGGCCTCTGTCTACTTATCATAGAGGTAATGTAATGGCACTTACTTTGTCTACAGCCATTCAGGCATTCTCTGCCAGTCAAATTAATAGGGACAAATAGAAAACCGACCAAGTGCGAGTCGGACTCGCGCACGAAGGGTTCCGTAACATTACGGCAAAAAAAATCACGTTTGTTGTATGGGAGCCCCACTTAAATATTTATTTTATTCTGTTTTTAGTATTTGTTGTTATAGCGGCAACAGAAATACATCTGTGAAAATTTCAACTGTCTATCTAGCTATCATGGATCATGAGATACAGCCTGGTGACGGACGGACAGACAGACAGACAGGCAGACGGACGGACAGCGGAGTCTTAGTAATAGGTTCCCGTTTTTACCCTTTGGTTACGGAACCCTAAAAATTACATGGTTACAGTGAGAAGCGTTTATAAGTACCTACTTACTGTCTTTAATATTTAAACTAATAAGTAATGAGCTTAGCCATATTTCAATTTGCTGTAAAGTTTCAAGTGTTCACGGCGAATGTCGACGGTAATAAATGTTGCAAGCTTTCTGCCCACAAGACAAATGTGGGGAGGAATTTTGCCGCTGTTTTTAGTTACCTAGGGACGGAAAGATAGCTTAACTATTAATGTTACTAGACGTAAAAAGAATGTTTACTTATAATTTAATATATATCGCTTCTTTATTATTCGATCTCTTTACCCAATTACCATAAAGTACATAAAAAATATTGAATAGTGGTAAAATAATACCTTATTTTTGGGTTTTAAATGTTCATTAAAACAATTGCCAGAAAGTACTGCGATTGAACAACAAGTGAAATGTATATGTATTATTGCCAAAACCATGGTTCTCCGTTATAGTTAAAACGCTACACAGCAGGGTTTGAATGACTGAGACCACATTATTAAATAAATATAGTTTTTTTTTTCGCCGAAGTTTTATTTACCGAATTTTACTTTCCAACCAACTCTTCGCAGATGATTTACTTTAGCAACCGACATTCGGTAAATTTTCATTATGATAACGTTTTGCTTAGTAGAATTTGTATGTCTTTCCCATCGTGGAATAATGGTGTTCCGTACTTTTGGGAGGCGTGCGTGGAGCCGAAGCCAACACGTAGAGGTCTTTTTGACAGTTTAATAAAATATAAGGGGTATACCGAGCGGATACTGCCCTTGCCCGTGTCATGGGACTATTGAGAGTTGAGGGAATCTAAAATGAGGGTGAAAGCGATGGAATAAATACTGGGCTATGGTATACAATTTCATTTCCGCCACAAGATGTAGACATTTAGGTAAAGACCGTATCGTTAACTACTTAGTCGTTTTTTTGTATTATATTTTTATTTAAAAATTACACATGTGTTTAATTAGTGCTTTAATAAGGTACACATTTCGTCCTGGGAGCTCGACGTAAAGCATAATAATATGGTTTGGACAAAATTTACCCAATCCTCCCGAGTAACAATAACGATTGTGGACAAATACCTACTAAAAGAAAATTTGCGGTTTGCGAACAAGACTACACAAAAAAAATTACTATATAAACAGCAATTACACATGATTCGTATAGCGAAACATCTGGACATAGTGTAATTATTTCTTATGGTTAAAAAAATTTGGATCTGTGCATGGTGACCTTACAGAGAATATGGAATGTTACTTACGACAACTCCGACTTTGACATCTGGCGGTCTAGCATAAGTTGCGTTCTCGCGCGCGAGTCCATACTTGAAGTCGCGCTAGATGTATGGAGTCGCGCGCGAGAACGCAACTTATGCTAGACCGCATGATATGAACTATCAATGAGCAGTTCTATCGATCCGCTCTAGCCATGGTGAAACGTAACTTACTTATCTCGCTCATGCTCGTATTGGCATAAAATTAGTGCGAGCGAGATGTATAGAAACTAAATTACGTAGACGTTAACGTCTAAGTATGTCAGTGTTGACACTAACATTAAATAATTTTACGGTTTAGACTCACTTGTTTTTAGTCACTCGCGCGACATAAAAAGTGTTTAATTTTCGATACAATACTTAAGCTTTTATTGCTGACTGTGATCTTCTTTTAGACCAGCTCGATATTTACTAATAATACCGTAATGTCTCCTAAGTTTCAGAAGCACGCAATATTTTAGCTCAACACCGTTTTATGACCAAGTCCAGTGCCCAGCTACGAAATGCAAAAGTATATATTCTTATAGTTTTGGTTCGTGTATGGTAGCCGGTTATAATATAAAAGTGGCCATTTATCAAAATGCCCAGCAATCTTGAATGCTGTTATCATTATTTCTTCTTTTGATCCTATTTGGCAAGCAGTTACAAAATCTTCTTCTTCTTGCTGTGCCATATCCTCAGCGGATGTCGGCGACCATCTTACGGAACTTGGTTCTATCCTGTGCCAGTCTAGACAAACTGGCAGTGTCATTAATATTGGACCAGCTTTTAATGTTGTCTATCCAGGTTAGCTTTCTCCTTCCTCTGCTCCTTTTGCCGTCGATTTTCCCTTCCAAGATGTTACGAATTATGTTATACTTGTCGTGTCTATAAATATGTCCAAAATATGAGGTTTTCCTTGTCTTTACGGTGGTCAAAACTTCAAGTTTTTTGTTAGTTACAAAATAGGAGTTATAATTAAGAGTAAAACTAAAAGTAACTAAGAATAACAACTTATAAATAAATAAATAAATTAAAAAACAAAACTACTCTTAATTAAAAAACATCTAAATAAGGCCCCCGCGGCATTGTGCCAAAGATGCTGGCAGCATTCCCTCGCTGAATGGCAATACTTATGCGCTGCGAGAGAAAGCCGCCAGCTCTCTGGTCACCGGTTGCGTCGACGAGCTTTTTGCTAAGTTCTTTAAAAAGAACTTTTGCGCTTGGACCCCACGGCCCCAGTGTCTCGACACCAAATGCCACAAAGTGGTATTGTGGGCCGAGACCTCGGTACTTAGCGAACTTTTTGCCTTCAGCCGCCTCGGCAGCCGCCCCAGCCCTGAACGAAGTTCTTGGTAGATGGGACGGAGCTAGTGTATCGACGCATGTGGCGTCCCAGACCAGCACCCGTCCCATCTTCCACGGGACCAGGGTCATACCGTCCGGTCTCCTGCCGTCGTCCCTCAAAACGCCGTTTGGTTCAAGGATAGCCGGCGCGTTGACGGTGGCAAGAGAACGGCGGATGATATCGTTCAGGGCAGCGTGCCTGGAGAGGCGACCAGCGCTTAATTGACAAGAAAGGCCGTGGTGTCCAAGCACATCGACGGTTGCGCCGCAGGGGCATCTGTGGGGGGCGCAGACCTTTACCCCTAATCTAAGACTTACGGCTAAACGTAAAGTATCCGGCTCTAGATATGTACCAGTGGGGGGGGAGGGATAGGCATGCAGCCACTGGCCGGATTCTTGTTCTGCAACTGCGAGAAGCCGTGCGCGCGCAGGGCCGTCAGAGCTGGAAAGTAGTTCCTCATACTTAATTTTGCACAACGTGTCGTCCCAGCAACGTTGAACGTTTAATTTTGAGGGTAAATTTTGACCCGGACAAGCCGTCAGCCAGGCGTTTCTAGCCTCCGTCAAGCACGCCATCTCGTAGTTTAAAGGACAGGCCTTTAGTATTTTTCCTACGAGGGAGGAAGTGCCATGGACGGAAGATAGAAAAGCCGGCAAAGCAACACTGGAAATTTTGCGCGTACCCAGCCCGCCGAATCTGATGGGCAGGGACGCCTGGTTCCAAGAATGCTCGCTAAGCTGTTTATTTAGAACGGATTCTAAGGAAGATCTAATAAGATTGTCAATCGATAATAAGGAGTTTTGGTGTTTCCAAAATGGACAGCAGCGTAGCAAGTAAGTAAATTTTGGTACAAAAAGGCAAAATTTTAGAATAGTCAGAGCGGAATGGGAATCGATTTCGAGCAAGCGATCGGCGCAGTTTTTGAATTTAGTAATCGCGTTTGTAGTAATGCTGGGAATGGCTTCTTCGAAAATTGGTGACCCTAGGAGGTTAAGTGAGTCCTTGCTGACTACTTTTATATTGGGAGTGATGGCTTGAAATTTTAGTACGATGTCGGGATTATAACGGTTTAAATATAATTCGCACTTTTCACAATTCAATTCCAATCCTATTAGCTTAAATTTATTTATTATTTCCGAAAGGTCAGCAAGTACTGTGTTTACATCACCTCCTAGGGTACCATCATCCAAGTACCAAACGTTAAATTTTGAATTCAGGTTTTGAACAACTGGATTGATAGCTAAACTGAAGATGGCTGGTCCGAGAGGGTCGCCTTGCTGGCAGCCAACTTCGGAGGAAATTTCGTGATTTTTGTACAGTAATTTTGAAGGATTTGCATAGCAATTTAATAAATAGTTATAAAGTTCCGGAGCGTGGTTGTTGACTTCTGCAAGCAGGGCGTCCCTATTGAGAGAATTGAAGGCATTTTTGACGTCAATTTTTAGAAGTACCTCACACTGGTCATTGATCAGGCAGGTGCGGAGGGCATGGACGGCGGCTTCGCATCCTCCTTTAGTACCAAAACCAAGTTGTACCGGTTCAAATTGTTTTTGCAATTTAGAAAGTACGTTTCGGACGGAAATTTTGGAAGTTAAACGCCGAAATGTTGAACCAACAGCAATGGGCCTGATTCCCCCATCTTTTTTTGTGAGAGCTATAAGATTTGCACCATAAATAATGGGTTCAAAGAGGGGGTTGACTTTTCCAGAAAGCATGAGGTTGACAAGTTTGGTGAGTGCGATAATGAGGTGTTTGCCTGTATCGCCGACGCAGTGTGAGGTTAAATCTTTCAGGTGTTGTGGGGATAACCCGTCGAGGCCCGCTGCAAAACCCGTTTTGAACGAAAGAATTGCATTTATTGTGTCTTTATCCTGAACTTGAAGGCACACGTAGGGTTCTGTGGGCGGATCTAGGAAGTATGGTGTTGCTGGGGCGGACGGGTGTTTGTCTTGTAGAGCCGAAAGAGTTTCAGTCGAGTCCACAGACAGCACGTCAGTTGAAAAAAGCAAACGTGCAGCTCCTTTCAAGTCACCATCGCTCACTTTTCCCTCTACCGTCTTTTTCAAGTTGCTGCACGAACGGTATGATGGATGGTTGTTTTGTTGAAAAATGGGATTCTGGAGATTAAGGGGGTGGGCACAGTTGTTTTTAATTTTTTGAGTAAGTGATTGTCGTTTATTGTCTAAAATAACATGAAGAGTGGAATATGAGAATGTAAGTAGGTTTTCCCAAGAATCTAGGCTATTGCTTTCTACGCAGGTATTGATGACATCGGTTAGTCGGATTGCTACGGCAATTCTTGCACCACGTGGTATTCTTTTAATTATAGGAAATTTGTTTTTGAGGTGACTGAGGTGGAGATGGAAGGAGTTTACGTTCTGCTGAGGTGTCGACGAGCTGGATTGGAGACCAACGGCGGGAGGGCATGTAGCGATGATGGACGAATTTGTAGGTTTGTGACATTTTCCGATATGAATATTCAGGCCGCGGGTTGTTGAAAATGATTTGTCGCACTGATTGCAAGGAACGGCTTGTGAAGACGTGCTGCTAGAGACTGCTGTAGAGGTCTGCATCCACCCAGGCTTAAAATTAATATTGTGTAAAAACTAAAACTTACGTTAAAATAGGATAGACCATACGAAAAACTATTTTAAAACTTTTCAATTTCAATTTGAATTGGGAATAATTTTAACATTTTGCAGTTGGCTGTCAAATTAAATACCGGTTCCCAATTTTATTATTCTGCCACCTGAAAATAAATCTTTGTCCTACATACACATTATTTCAGAGCAACCGCAACGCTAACTTTTGCTATCCTAATAGCATGTCGAATAACGCATGAATCAAGTTTCGCGTTAAGATTAAGACACAGTAGCTGCACTTGTACCTTGTACCGCACCATTATGTAACTTTGTCCGCTTACATTTGTAAGATCGATTGCGGTATCCGAGCAACAAAGTTCCTGTTATATAAGGACCGAGCTAACTTCCTTCTCCCTAAGTAGATTTGACTAACAACTTGGTTTTCACCTACTTATGAACTTATATGTGGATCAGATGACAATGTAGGTTGAATATTGTGAGTAAACTTTGTATTGTTCAAGTTCACTACTTGAATTTTGACTACATTGTACACTTCGGTACAATCAGTATACTACTGCTCACAACACAGAGTAAAATTAATTCCTGTTAGTTCAATACACAAATGTTCTATAACATACGTTTTTGATAATAATAGCATACAGAGCGTGTAGGTAATTGCACTGCAGCATCATTATGTAACTTTCGGCTTAAATTTGATAAATCGATCCGTGGAAAATACAAATCGGTCAAATATGGGTTAGTATTTAAAATATTTTGTTTTATTTCGTAGTTACTGAAGCTAAAAAACACGCTTCATTTGTTGTATCAAGCCCCACAGTAAAATTGCTGAGCACGTCTTCATCTAAGCTTGCCCGCTTTTTAATCTCTTGTAGGAAGTGGATTTGCGTAACATAAAACGATTGTATAAACGAGCAAAGAGAACCAATTCACTGAGTTGCTGAATAAAACAAAACTTTCCGGATCTGAGGCCCTACCGCGAAAACGAAAATCGAAATCTATTTATTTACCTGCCTCTCTGTCGCTCGAATGCGCAAGGGCAATTGAGAGGTATATTATATTTTTTATAACGCAATTTCGATTTTCATTTCTGCGGTAGGCTCTGTGGTGAGAAGCGTATTCTGACCTGAGGGATTTATCTACAGATGTTTTATTTGGCAATGATTTGTTTGTAGGTAAAAAGTATAAAAAAAATGTGAATTACCTACTATGTAACCACAGATACTTTGGATTTCTAAGAACAAAGACATTTTATTATTTATTGAATGTTGATTATTAGGAATGATTGACATTTAATTAATTTGATTTATTGTTTTTATTTTTCTTTTATATGTACTGTTCGTTTTAGAATTTTATTTTATTGCATGTTATTTTTAATTTTCTAAATATCTGTTATTCAAACACTATGTATATTCAATTTTTTAACATGCAGATACGTCTGCGAGCGATACTCCAAATTTTATATTAAAGGAAAAAATGGAAAAAGTTACACTATGTATATTGTATATGAATGAATAAATGAAATGAATGAATGAATGAGTGAGAGAAGAACTAGAAGAACCGGGCCTTAACTAAAAGTAGTAATTTTGCCCCTTGTGCTTTCACGCTTTTCGTACAGTACTCGGTATTTCTTTTAATGGGAAGCAAACGAACAGACGAATCGCCTGATGATAAGCGATTACCGGCGCCCATGGACACCTGCAACATCAGAGGGTTGGGTTTGCAAGTGGTTTGCATTTAAGTTGTGAGTAATTAGGGTCAATTGTCTTAGGTTGAAACAATCGTAGAAAATTTTATTGAAAGCATATACGTACTTATTTATTACACCGTTTCAATGTTTATTAACTATGTTTCATAGTAGACTATAATTGTTACATTTGTTTCACTGTAAAAAATTGAGTGTTCCATTGAAAACATGCATAAATACACAATGAAACAAAAGTCATTTAAAAAAAAGGTTATAATATAGAAACTGTTATAGATAAGTAGAAACCAAGAATTCCATACGATAGCCAACAAAATTGTTTATCTTCATACGAAATATCACATTCATAACTTTAAAAACACCAGAGATAGGAAGGTTTGAACTTTTGGTGTTTCATTGTTCCACAAGTTACCCTACGCTCTTTTCTTTAATTTTTGAAGGTCATTTCACAGTTTAGCTGCATTTTTTTTTTTTTTTATGAAATAGGAGGCAAACGAGCAGACGGATCACCTGATGGTAAGCGATTATCGCCGCCCATGGACACCCGCAACACCAGAGGGGTTGTAAGTGCGTTGCCGGCCTTTAAGATGGGAGTACGCTCTTTTCTTGAAGGTTTGAAGGTCATATCGGTTTGTACAGCTGTAGGCGGTGGGCCGGCGTGAAATACTGTCTCGATCTGTTGAGCACACCAAGCTTTTTTGACTGCATATAACTGCATATTGTTATTATACCCATTTCTTTTATTATGGGTAGTAGGCCCGATAAATGTGGCTTTCCATGTATACAAACTTATATCTTGCTCAAAAGATATAAATATCAATTTAAATAATTATGTATAGTATAATGTTCAGTTAGAAATGCATAATAACAAAATTTATGTTATACCAGATGTTTTTCATTTATCTGAAATACCACTTGAAATTTCAAAAAAAAATGGAAAATAACACGGTATTAAACAAACTTTGCTACCTACTGAAACACAAACTTTTAATGAAGTATTTTGTAAATAATGAAAAATGGTGTACTTATTTATACTAAAGTCAATAAACAATAACTTCGTTGGTCACCATCTGTGCTGCAAAAGTGGATTGCAAACGCGACTTTTGTAAAAAAATTAATTACTTACCAGTTAAATGCCATTTCCTTTGATTTTTTTGTACAAAATAGGTACCGAGGGATTTCAAACCTAGACCAAGTTTTATTACAAACTACGGACCACTGATTTAGCTGCAATGAAGTTTAATTCGCAATCTTGTCCGACAACATTCTATAGGTAGATCACAGTTGGCCCATTATATTCCGTTCACTGCGAAAAACAGACAAGAACATAATAGAAACTGATTGTCCAGCATTAAAATTAGAATAAAGTTGACATTCGTATGACGACGACTGCAGAAGTATTACATCACTGCAGTACTGTTACAGCATTTCTGCTTCGGCGTTGACGCGGGCGCTGTCACTGTCAACTTCCTGAATAAAACGAATGGCCGATTGAACATTGTAATCGCGGCAATACATTTTATCAAGAAATTTGACAATAATGTCGCAGCTATAACGCAGCTTAATTTTTAAAGGGTTGTAACGCGCATGTGACTCCCCTGAGGCCTAGCCAACATGACAATCGTTTGCGGAAAACGAAACGAAACGCAAAGATAAACGTAAATAAAGATAAACGGAAATGATGAAGTTGCACGTGTCTATATTAAGCTATAATAGAAGAAAAATTACTGCCGATTAAACAGGAAACCGAAAAACTGAAGCTTGAGAATAACATGCTGAAATCGAAAATGAAAAACTTGGAAATAGAATCAAAGCGGAACAATTTGATCATTCACGGCGTAGAAGAAAAAGAAAGAAACAGTACTGAACTGATGGAAATAGTTCTAGTAACCTTAAACAACGTTAATAACAAGTTAAAAAGTGCGGAATGGGACAAGTGGGAAATTAGCCGAGCAGAAAGACTGGGAAAAAAGACCGAAAACAAAATAAGGCCGATTAAAATAACTCTTACATTAGGATGGCGTAAAATGGAACTTCTGAGAAACAAAAAATATTACCCAAAAAATGTAAAAATAACTGAAGACTTCACAAAGGAAGTTCTCGAAGAAAGAAAGGCCCTTATACCGAAAATGATAGAAGCAAGAGAGTCGGGAAAATATGCCATCATAAGGCATGACAAACTTATAGTCAAGGAAAAAAGGGCGGAACACCAAGATAAAAGAAAAAGAATACCATCTACACCACCAACCACACCAACAAGAAACTCAAACGGGAACGAAGAGCAAGAAAAAATAATCCAGCTTGCAAAACAACCCAAAATCAACTCAACACAGTCAAAAAACTAACAACCTACTATAACCGGAAAACAAAAACCTACAATAATACAACATCAGCAATTAATCAAACAGCAAGTAAAAAAACCAACACAACATTCCCCAAGCCGACTGGTCCTCGTGGGGAATTAGACCACCACCCTCACACCTCCCGAAGAAACGAACGTGCACAGCAAAAACAAATACTCAAAATATGCACATACAATGTGAGATCACTGTCATCTCCGGAAAGATTGCTGGATCTAACACAAGCCCTTGAAAAAATTGAGTATGATATAATTGGACTTTCTGAAGTAAGACGAATAGGATGTAAAATAGAAGAGCATCAAGACTTTATATTGTGTTATATAGGAGAAACAAAAGGATTCCATGGAGTCGGCTTCTTAATAAAGAAAACATTAAAACAGAATATCATTGATTTCATTGGAGTATCGGAAAGAGTAGCAGTGTTGAAATTAAAATTCAGAAATCAACCTATAACTATAATACAAGCCTATGCACCTACTGAAAGAGCGAAAGAGGATGAAATGCACAAATTCTATGATGAACTCAAGAACGCTCAAGACACACAGGACACAAATGTACTAGTCATAGGGGATTTCAATGCCAAAATAGGTCAACCACGGAAATTTGAAAACCTAGTAATGGGAAAATATGGATACGGCAAACGGAACGAAAGAGGAAAATGGTTACTACAATATGCTCGTGAACAACACTTATCTATCATGAACACATACTTCAAGAAGAAACAACAACGAAGGTGGACATGGGTATCACCTGACAATAAAACAAAGAATGAGATCGACTACATCCTATGCAACAAACCAAAACAGATCACAAATGTCGAAGTACTAAACAAATTGTCCTTCCCATCCGACCACAGACTTTTAAGGTCCTCCTTCATACTTGAAGCACCTAAAAAAAGCAGAAAGGCCTATAGATCACTACCAAAACCACCAGCAACAGAACAAGAGAAAACCAAATATGTACACCTTTTAAATGAAAATTTACGGACATGTTTCCTTAATAAAAAACATACAAACACACAAACTTATTATGATAGCCTAGAAACTGCAATAACAAATAGCCTAAAAATCAATAATGGTGAACAAAAGAAGAAGAAAATACTAAGGCAAGAAACAATAGAACTAATTAACAAACGCACAGAACTATTAGCAATAGAAAACAAGTCAAAGGAAATAAAAACAGAACTAAAAAACATATTTAAGAAAACAAATAAAGCTATAAGAAAAGATTACAGAAGTCATAGACAAGAAACAATCAAAAGAAATTTAGTCACTTACAGAAGCTCCAAACGAGCATATAAAGAACTTAAAAGTCACAAAGATTGGATACAAAAATTACAAGGCGAGGAAGGAGAAACAAAGAATAGAAAACATGTTATTACACATGCTACCAATTTCTATCAAAATCTATATAAGAAACCAGATAAAGAACCTGACAACACAACCTTCCTAGAACCACATCAAAACAATCAGGACGTAGTAGAACCAATATCCGAACTAGAAATATCAAAACATATTTCACATTTAAAATCCGAAAAAAGCCCAGGACCGGACAATATCAGTAACGAAGCACTTAAAATTGGAGCCCCACTACTAGTACCTTACCTTGCTCAATTATATAACATGGTCCTAGAACAAGAAACTGTTCCCAAACAGTGGTGCAGCTCTGATATCATCCTACTGTACAAAAAGGGCAATCCACTAGATGTTGGCAACTATCGCCCAATCAGTCTCCTGTCCAGTGTCTATAAACTCTTCACATCCATACTACAGACCCGACTAACGCCAACTATAGATGCGCACCAACCAATTGAACAAGCGGGATTCAGATCGGGATATTCAACTATAGACCATATCCATACCTTAGATCAAGTAATAGCAAAGTACATAGAATATAACTACCCCCTTTATATAGCCTTTATAGACTACTCGAAAGCCTTCGATAGCATTACACATAGCTCTATCTGGCGAGCTCTGAAAACATGTAAAATCAACAAAACATACATAAACATCCTAATAAACATCTATAGCCAAAGTGTAAGCCGAGTAAAAATGGAAAGGAAAGGAGAGGAGATAGCTATAGGCAAAGGGGTCCGACAAGGAGATCCACTCTCGCCGAAATTGTTTATAGCAGTGCTAGAAGAAGTTTTTAAGAACATGCAGTGGAAGAATAAAGGAATTAGTATACTGGATAAACGTCTGACCCATCTACGCTTTGCAGATGATATTATAATCTTTGCAGAATCTGCGACCCAACTAGAAGACATGATGAATACCCTTGACAAGGAGAGCAAGAAAGTAGGACTGCACATGAACACATCTAAGACAAAAGCTATGACCAACAGTCGAAGAAGATCAATAAATGTGGCAGGGACTGAAATTAATTATGTTAATGAATACATTTACTTGGGAAAACACATATCCTTTAGCCCATCTAACAACGAGGAAGAAGTGGACAGACGCATAAACACAGCCTGGAAAAAGTTTTGGTCCCAGAAAGAAATCCTGAAAGGCGAATACAGCATAGCCCACAAGAAAATCGTTATGGACACCTGTATCCTGCCAAGTCTAACTTACGGAAGCCAAACTTGGACATACACAAATAAAGTGCGTAAAGCTATAACGACCTGTCAAAGATCGATGGAGAGAAGTCTATTAAATATAAGAAAAATACAGAAAATTAGAAGCGAAATAATACGTCAAAAGACCAAACTTACAGACGCTCTTCAACAAACTCTTCATCTAAAATGGCAATGGGCAGGTCATGTATCCAGATATCGGGACAAAAGATGGACACTGGAAGCAACAAACTGGACTGGACCTGTAGGACGGAGGCGCTCAGGAAGGCCCAAAAAGAAATGGATAGACGATATCTCCTCCGTCGCAGGAAAAGACTGGCTCCAAAAAGCCCAAGACAGGGATGAGTGGAGAAAAAGTGAGGAGGCTTTTACCCAGCAGTTGGGATCTGCAGTCAGCCCCAAAACAAAGCCAAAGTAAAAACACAAAAACAAGAAAGAAATTGACTGTAGAACAAACAAAGCTTAAATAAATAAATAAATATATTAAGCTCAGTAACCGCTTTCTATTCGATGAACTTTAAGTTTGTTTACCACCGACGCGGTATATTTTTTTTTCCTAAGTGGCGTCCATGACAACAGTGACGAAGAGACTTTGGGGATTGCGAGTCTTTATTTTATATCTCTCTGGGTTACTGTGTTGCACGGGAAGCTCCGGCAGCATGTTGCGGGCTAAGTGGTTGTACTTGTTAATATTACCTATTGCATAACAGCCAGTGAATGCGTCGGTAATCCCCTAATGGCGAGAGCAATTTGACGTGCTCGCGGGGAGATACTTAATCGAAATATCATCATTCCTTATCGATCGATCTGTAGCGGCGTATTGATATAACCATGTTCGAATCAGCTAGGACACGAGAAAACGACATTCTTTCATCCTATAAATGTTCCACTGCTGCTTAGCACACAGGCCTAAAGGCCTATCTCTAAAGTCTCTTGCCTACAGCGGATTGGAGACTATTCAATTCATTTATGATTTTCTTTGCAGATGTATTAAAAATCACAATGATTTTAATTTTACCTGCCGAAATAATATTTCTTACATGTACCTGTATGTAGGGAAATATAATGTACCTATCTATGTATTAGTATTAAATAGTAGCGATATTTTAATTTGCCGTCGCTGTATCGCAGCGCGTAAATATTTGTGTCAATTTCTTCAATAAATTGCTTTTTTGTCGTTGTCGCATTGCTGTCTTCATTAAAACGTTCAATCCGTTATCAATTATTATCACGGAGATTTTCAGTACCCACAATAAGGAGCACATCTGATCACAACATAATTAAGTACCTTCAGAATGCCTAAGATGCTGCTAGTAATATTTATTCAGCTGAACCAATTATTTATTTATTTATTTCAAGGCGAGGTAACAAAATGTAAATTGGATACATACGTCTTAATATTATATTAAACGGGTCGCTATTGTTTCTCATAAAGTTTTAAGTCATTAAATATTGTTATAATAAATATTGTTTGTCCACATTTTCGTTAGTCATAATTTGGTTTTTCTCAGAAACGCGTAACTTTTCAGGATTGCCATAAAACAAACCTAACCTAACCTATCTATAGGATAATCTTAGGAATATCCTGAAAAGTTAATGGTTTTAGAATTATGACTAATAATAATATGACAATCATTACATTATGACTTTCAATAATTATGTCAAACAAAGGGACCCCATACTAAACTTATATTAATTTACATTTCAATAACTACCAAGCACAAAATTAATTAGAAATTATAATATTGAATAGATAACAATTAACTTATTAATCTTATAATTAAGCTGAGATCATGTACTTAACTGGTTATGTGATAATTTTATTACACTGTTTCTTTATATATTACAAATTATATGAAAAATGTCTACATCATTACAAATCTACCATTCTATTAGAGACTCGCAAACTACCATCCCAAGATCAATTTCTTCATATATAGCGTTACCGCGAACTCATTGACATGCAAATTTTTTTCTTACGCGGCTTTGCAAAACGCAACAGGCTTATATACCTCCAGGCGGTTCCACCCAAAGGGAATTTGCAGTTAAATGTGTTTTTCGCCATCCTGTAAGAACCGCTTTAAGAAGCCTGCGTTTACACAGCCATATACTTGTATATACTTTTTAGGGTTCCGTACCCAAAGGGTAAAAACGGGACCCTATTACTAAGACTCCGCTGTCCGTCTGTCCGTCTGCCTGTCCGTCTGTCCGTCTGTCCGTCTGTCACCAGGTTGTATCTCATGAACCGTGATAGCTAGACAGTTGAAATTTTCACAGATGGTGTATTTATGTTGCCGCTATAACAACAAATGCTAAAAACAGAATAAAATTAATATTTAAGGGGGGCTCCCATACAACAAACGTGATTTTTTTGCCCTTTTTGCGTAATGGTATGGAACCCTTCATGCGCGAGTCCGACTTGCACTTGGCCGGTTTTTAATTTTATACCATTAACTTTTAGTCTAAACAATACTCGTCGTCGTGGTCGTGGGTCCCACCTAAGACAGTGAACTTTTCCACTGGTAATTTGTGTCTAAGCTTAAAAAATACTGTCGGCCATTTTTCGAAAGCAGTTCAAACGCTTATTTCAATAACTAAGGATTAGTTATACAGGTAGATCCAACCTTGATTGTATATACCTACGCGCATCTACGCAGCGTCTTAACTGCGTAAGCGAACAACTCGCAAACGCGAAGCGAAGCGGCGGGTCGCGGCGTGGCGGGCCCACGGTATTCGCGTTCGCAACGAGATCGCCCACGTAGAACACCTTTTTTTTTAATTTAATCAACAAACAATGAAACAATACAACAACAAAGTAATGAAATCACTTATCTGCGAAACTGCAGAATACTTCTATAGATATCAAAGGATTCG
This sequence comes from Cydia strobilella, assembly GCF_947568885.1. Taxonomy (NCBI): domain Eukaryota; kingdom Metazoa; phylum Arthropoda; class Insecta; order Lepidoptera; family Tortricidae; genus Cydia; species Cydia strobilella. The sequence goes on along the minus strand of NC_086041.1, from coordinate 29,604,798 downwards.
CTGCGAAAGTTTCTAGACTTACCTACATATACATATGTGGTTAAATGGTTGTTATGGTTGGTATGGTTAAATAATGTTAGCCTGGGAAATGTTTAACATTGGAAAATATGAAAATTTCGATTTTCATACTTTCCAATGTTAAACATTTCCTAGGCTAACATTATTTAATGAAGGTATATTAAGCTTAAAAATAAAATACATTCAGCGAAGTAAAATAGCCAAGCAAAGCAAATAAAATAAATAAGTAAATGTTTGTAAAAGGAAATGTTCTGTCGGACGTATGGCTGACTTAAATTACTTACATATAAATTAATATTTCCAATATGCCTTTTACTCTCTTAGCATTGTAATAATTTAGACTGTTTTAATAATTGGGCTCCGTTGATACAGCATATTGACAAAAGATGTGTACGCACACTTAATTTTATCAAAATATAGGGTTCGAGTGATAAAGGGGTTTTGATTTTTTATGTGCTTTTCCAAGACACACGGGAAAACGATTTTATCCAGGGATGAAACTTAGCTAGATTGATTTCCGTGGATAAAGGCTCGATGAATAATTAGCAGAATAAAACTATCTAGTTACTCTTGGAATCCTAAATACTTCATGGATGATGATGAATCTAATGAAAAGGATTGAAGCCAGTAAGTCTGATGGAAAAAAAGAGCTTTGACGACGCTTTAGAATTCAAGACTCACAATTTTAAAGCCAAGCATGAAATAACATCAAATTGGCTCCTTAGCAATTTCAGAGGTATTAATAGAGCAGCAGACAGCTTTCCTGCGACCCTGTGGTCTAATGCTAGCTGCACTATCAAGATCTTGATGGTTTGAGAGCACAATAATGGACAATGGCACTTGGGCGAGATAAAACTGAGTCAAGTGCCGTCGCACGACAAACGGGACAACGCGCATATAAAGCTAGTACTTAACCTCATTTTAAATAGGTTTATGCTGTTATTATGTGTTTGTTTACGAGCCTGTCTCTGTTACAAGTACCGGATCCAACCACCGACTTCCTCAAGTATATATAGCTATCTTTGTAAAAGTTATAAAAAAACAGTTTAAAGAGATCTTCCTCGCGTTATCCTGCCTTTTTGCGATCGTTCATGGGAGCCTGGGGTCCGCTTGGCAACTTGGCGTAGGCACTATAAAACTAGTGCCTAAACTAAGTGCTAAAGTTTCAATCATATTAAAGATACTGATTAATTAAATAAATTTAAAATCCCATCTTCACCTGTTACCTACTAATATCGATGCACCTATCCCACGAATATATATTTGTCAACTATATTTTTATCATTTAATAATGTCATCAGAAGTAGAATAGATCCGTGTAATAAAGTTACTAGGGTGTAATAAAAGCTCGGGTGTGAGTTGTGATTCTAGATTATTTTTGATACCTCGCAACATCGCAAATACCTACTGCGATACAAATTCCGTCTACAAAAAATGACTACAAAAAAATATATATTGATATGTGCAGTTATAACTACTCCCAGCTTACAGATATGGCGGCGGTTAGCAGAAAATTATTTGACCATCTGAATACCTAAGTAACAATAATAAATGGTAAGGTACTATGGTGAGATGTCAATAGCATTGGCGATTTTTTTGTATTTTTTCAGTCGACTGATCCTCATTAAATATGCCACCAGCAGCTACTGTCCTCCAACTACGATTATGATTGCAGACGGTTTTGTACATCTGGCTCCTAGTTGATATTCGCTACTATATTACAAAATAATAGGCGAATTTAAAAAAAAAACATGACTAAATCTAATGACACCTTACATACCTACATAGAAGTCCGTCAAACGGCTGTAAGGCGTGCCAAAAATTAGTTTATTATCATACGTTACCATAATCTAACCTAATTCTCCAAATTTTCTATGAAACCCGGCAGTACCACGAGATGCAGTAAACAGTCCCGAATGCTACCCCGAAAGGGGTCGCGGCTGAAAGAAATATCATGTCGTCAGAGCGTGATGAACGCATAACACACGATTGACTCCCTACCCCAGACCGATACCCACATTCTCCCTTTATATTTCTCGCGAGACCTCGGCTTTTACGGCCGGCCGCACCAAAAAATGTTTCTAAATTAAAATAAAGTAATTACGAGCAACAATAAGTGCTTCGTGGACAATGGTTTGCTTTGTTTTTGACACAAATGAAACGGAATTACTCTGGTTTGTCCGCGCATTGTAAGCCAAATTAATCCCGTATTCATCTCGGCGCCATTTCAGGTTTTATTTACAGTGGAGCTGGGACTCGTGTGTAGGGACGTGCCGATACCGGATATTCCTGGGTGGAAAAAATACTGGCAGCGCACTCGGAAAATATTGACGAAAAATCGGCCAAGACCATGTCACCATGCTCAGTGAAGGGTTCCGTAGTTACCATTCTGTCAGAAGAGGGTCAACTATTAGTAAGTATCATGTACATTACAAGAATAAGGGAGTACCTACGCAGCACGTACGTGTACGTTTTTTTACTTTTAAAAAAAGAAGACTATGCAATAATTCAAAAACCACTGACCGATCACGTTTGATATAGTTTTCATTGAACGTAGGTATTTATATAGCTTTTGTTTGACGATTATTTTTTCATATTTTTTGGACCCATGGTTAAAAGTTAGAAGGGGGAACACACATTTTTTTTCTTTCGGAGCGATTATTTCCGAAAATATTCACTTTATCAAAAAATAGTTGTTGGAGACCCGTATCCGTTTTGAAAGACCTATCCAACGACTTCCGCACACTGAGTGAGTTAAAGTGAAAAAAGAAAAAAATCAAAAAAGTTTTGTATGGGAGTTGGGAGGTACCTATCCTAAAAAAAAATTTTTATTAGTTTTTATTTTACTGTGCTGACCAAATTTCAGCTTTCTAGAACTGAGGATCACGGAGCAAAGCCGAGGACGGACGGACAGACGGACATGGCGAAACTATAAGGGTTCCTAGTTGACTACGGAACCCTAAAAAGGGGAATATTGATTTCTGTAGTGTAAGCTTTAAGAAAGTAACATTTAGGTACTTATGTATTTTTGCCATCATAATATTTCATGTTCACCTGCAAGTCAAGGTTTGTCACATGCATGTTGCTTTTAACTCCTGTATAATCCTATCTTTAAAAAATGTTCACGTTTATAATAATATTATTATTTATATCTGTATTCTTGAGATTAATACCGCATTGAATTTGATCAACCAACAAAATATGATCACTTAATACAAAAGATGATAAAGTAATAAAAGCATAAAACAATAATATATACTAAGGTAATAGTACGAGTATGTTGCCCTGTATGAAAAAAAAACAGGGAATTTATGCTACATTCCATCGTTAACATTAAGAATGGATCGTTTTCAGTATAAAGAGAAAATTCCCGGGGATACGGGAATTCCCGGGATCTACTCTACGTGGTGTGCTTCGTGACGGTCCGTCAGCGTACAATAACGATGCATTGAACCGTAAAAATATTTGGGTGTTTTATGGCGGTCACAAAGTGACTTTTTTGCATTACTCTTGAGTTTATACCTAAACCCAAATTCGTCTTAAGTAATATAACTTTTACACAGTTCCAATGACGCTTCTAAATTACCTTCTTAAGAGGGTTGACTAGAGTATAATAATTAACTAACTATTTACGATGAACCTGGCCCCTCTCCAATATGGCTTCAACTCGTAAGTTTTATGATTTAGTTTCGCCTTCATGAGTTCATAATAGTGTAATGTTACTACCAGTAGTAGTAACTACGCCAGTAATGTGCATGGAATCTGCTTAGCTATTAACAGTTCTTCCTTTAAGTTGGTTCTTCTCGCTCGAGTTTCATACAAACTCTCTTGGCATCTTACTCCTGTAATATAGGTTTTCTTCACTTGAATCTGTAATGTTTGGGTAGTATATATTTTTCTTACTACGCCAACGTAAAAAAATACTAGAAATTGATTAATATTATTTTTATTATTTAATTATGAATCAATTTCTAGTATTTTTTTACGTTGGCGTAGTCAGAAAAATATATACTACCCAAACATTACAGATTCAACCGAAGAAAACCTATATAACAGGAGCTAACTGCCAAGAGAGTTTGTATGAAACTCGAGCGAGAAGAACCACCTCACGCAACGTAGGTTAGGAAAAGCACAACTTTTGATTTTCTTTCTGCATTTTTTTAAACTAAAATCATGGAGTTTTCATTAAGAAGTTTGAACCTTGTTTATTTTGTGCGCGTTTTCTATAAGACATTTTGTACTTATGCTTGAGAACACTGTTCAATTAGAAAAGAAGATGCTTGTTCTCAAACAAATCCCATGTCAATCCTGCCCGGGACTACCCGGTAGGTGCTAACCTACAATTAAGTCGTATTTTCTCGGTAATTCTCTTCTGCTGAGTCTACATATAATAAAAGAAACGCACTGAGTAAAAATAGGTACATCCTGTATCACAAACAAGCGAGTCTACATGCGTAGGAAATGAGCCATGAGAACAAACTTTAATCACGCTTTTACAAAAATAGCTCAGTCTGTAATATTTGATTCGCTTTCTGGATGTACGAGTAATGAAGGCAAAAATACTGATTTTAACTTTAAAAAGGGATGCAAAGTGGAAAACATCTCGCAAGAAAAACGCAATCAAGTCAGGTGAAATTAAACTAGATGTTTTCACCTTGATATAGGTACAAACGGTGAACCCTGAAGCCAACTGCAGCGAACGGACAGACTACGTAAATATGTACTTTGTTTAATTTCAACCGGGCAGGTAAAGGTAGTGGCATTATTTGCATAACGGTATTAAATTGTACCTTTTACTCGTAGAACTGGCAACGCGTTCATAAATTCAAAGGCGTTTTAGAGCTGTCAGCAGTGTAAAGGATGACTCACGCTAGAACGGCCCGGACCCGGGCCGAGGCAACTGACACTACACTTCTTTTTTATGACAGTTGACCGGTGATCACGTGATGCTTTCTATATACCTAAGCATTTCCCTAAGTAGGGTATAGTTATATTCTCAAGTAAGCATTTTAAAGACATATTTTTAGTTATTAAAATCAAATGTGCAAAGTAAAAAAGCGAAAATGAAATTCCCTAGAAGAGTTTTTCTACTAGATAATATTTTAATATATCGGGCAATGCCATTTTGTCTTCAAAATGAAATATGCATCGCTTTGCCAACAGAGCAGTTTAAAGACCTTTAGTGAGATTAAAAGAAAATAGTTTCTCATGTAATATAATGTTAGGAAAGGAATGAACGTACTACGTTCAACGTTCTGTTGTCTTAAATACCGTTTTTCGAAATTCGATTTGTATACTCGAACTTCGAATCACTTCGAATTTCGATTTGTATATGCTAAAAATAGGCACAAGAAGGAGAAAATAAAACAAATATAATGTATAATTTGTAAAAGTTTTGTGTAAATTACTAACTACCCGTGCGAAGCTTGTTTTACAAGGGGGAACGTTGTTGTTTAACCGCTTGTGCTAATATTTTCAAAGCACGAGGGTTAAACAAATTTTGCCCCCGAGTTAAACACAAAATTTTTCACCACACCACAGCCCGAAGAAAATATAACTATAAGATATCAAAGAAAATTAAACCAAATGAAATCTAAATAAACATTAAATATTTATCATTCAAAATCATTATTTAAAAGTCAATTCTACCAGTTAACATAAGGAAACAACTCAAAATTTGCATCTGTTTACTTGCCCCACATGTGGATAAAATGCAATTTTCTCATCAGTTTTTGAACAATCAAGAGAGCCTTTACCAGCTGGTGTCGTAAAATTTTTTTTAAATAAAATACGTGGCATTTGGAAATCTCACAATAATAAGATACTTATTCCCCTATTTTTAGTCTGTCCTATGTTTTTTTTATTTCCACGCATTTCGTACAATTCAGTACATACATAATCCCGTTGAATGTACATTTTCATATTATTACGTAGCACAGAAGCTGTTTCAGGGATTTGCTTTGGTAAAATATGAGCCTACAGCTCAGAGACTATTCTGGACTTACAAATGCTTTTTGTAATATCGCGTATTTTGTGACAATCAGTTGACTTTAGCAGCTGACTTCTTTGACATCGCTATTTACATGTATTACCTAGCCATAGATAAGATTAATAAAAGAAATTCAAAAATGTTTGATAATGATAAAGTTAATAAATTATATTTAATAGGACCTCAGAAATTCTGCAGGGACTCGCTACAAGTTGTATAAAAATGCGTGAAGCAGATAATTTTTTGTGTTCTAATTATTTACATGCAAACAGGATAACATTACAAAACAATAAATGGCATTAATCCGTGTACTACTTCTGAAACGCGCTAGCAAAAGATTTATGTTCATATATAATTTTTAGACACAGTAATTATATAATATATAATAATAAATATATAATATATTTTTTTTGCAGAATATCAATGGTGTTTTTAAGAATTTTCTTGAAACATTACTTAGACTCATACCAACAAACAAAATTATTTATTTTATTATTCTGACAAAAGGCTAAAATTTGTAATAATATTCAACACCATTTTTTATAAAAACGGGAATACGACATGGTAAACAAAAATACCACGATTGAGTACGAATGTACCATTGCGTTTCCGATATAAAATAGAAGAATAAAATTATATTAAACGAACTCGCCATGTTGTTACGTTCGTTTTAATCATGAACTAGGTAGTATTATTTTACTACACGTTTTTTACAAAATGCATGGTCTCAGTTCGGGGCGAATATTTTTATAAAGGCTTACATTTTTTAAATGAAATATTTTTAAAGTTTCAACAAACAGAAACGTCTGCAAACGATACTATTAAGCTGTGAATAAATTTAAAAGTGGAAAAATTACTTGGGTGAGACTTCAACCCACAGCCTCTGGATCGAACCCACAGCCTCGAGGCTTACATAACTTTTAACAACAAAAAAAATTGTTTAATCATCCTTTGTTTCTTACATTGTTGAAATTGCTGCTATCGAAAAGGAATTTTAAAAAGCATTCACTGCAATTATTTCAGATGTATTGTCATAACCCGCTACTTTATACAATACGAAAAATGCTACCTACGAAAAAAACACGTTAAGGTTGCTGAATCTATGCCTTAGTTGGAAACATTGCATGCGTTAGCAGCGTCGGCCTTGTGGGCACTGAGCTTCGAGTATTGCCATGCTCGGTCGCTTAATACCAGCCGATAATACCAGTCTTAACGAGCCAGTAGCTCCGAGCCGTCAAACCGAGCATTAAGCCTACTAAGCTATAAATAACCAGATATTCCCGGTCCAATTTAACCGTCGAAGGTGCTGACGTCTACTGGCGGCTTGCCAGAGGCATAATCAGGCTGGCCTGTTTATGTGCCATCGATTAAACTAGTGAATTGTGGGACTACTTCGTCGTACTAAACAGTCGGACATCAATTAGGGCGTAAGGTCATGTAAAAAATAATAATAAATAAATACATTTTTGGGGACAATCCAACACAGACTGACCTAGCCCTAAACTAAGCAAAGCGTAGCGTGTACTAGGCGACGATATACATACCTATATAGATAAATACACATCTTAGGAACAAAATATGTTCATGATAAACACACAAATAAATGCCCTTACCTGGATTCGAACCCGGGACTACCTGCTTCGTAGGCAGGGTTACTATCGACTAGGCTAGGAGGTCGTTAGTAAATTAGATACCTACCTTTTGTGACTTCAATCAAACCTACGCATTTTTGTGAATATTCCTGTCCAACATTCCTGCTTTCCTCCATGTGACGCCAGTGCACTAAAAAAGAGGAAGTTAACAACGTCAGACGAATTGGTTGGGAACTTTTTTTAGTGTTCATATTACAGCTACTGTAAACAAAAAAAAGAACAGTAGAACAAATTTGGATTTATCTTATTAAGGATTAAAATAATAGTTTGTTAATTTGTTACTCGTTATCGTTTTTGTTAATTAAATCTAATTAATTTTATTTTGCTTATTACTGCTCACCCTATACCTATAGATAGTTAAATAAGTACGTATCTTACGACGCCAATAATAAATCTAGATAGTATATAGAAAATTCTACTCTTTTGAGCTGCCAAAAGTTGCAAGATCCCGTTGATTTGGCGACATAAAGTCTCAAAATGCTGTGCCAGAAGGAATGGTGTCGAGCGTGCTTGAAATCTCTCTTCAAATGTCAATAGGTGAGGGAGTTGCAAAAATGTGACGGCGATATTGACTGAAAAATTGACGAGTCTACCGCAAATTTTTTTGCCTTTATTTTCGACGTTTCGACATAACAAATGTCTAATATATCCCTTATAAAAAAGTGAATTAAAATTTTATTCAGACAGAATCGTGGATACTAATTATTAAACTAAATATGTTCAGTAAGTAGTAGGAATCGTAGGTATTAAAGAACGAAACGTTACATAACGATAATCGTTTACTGTCGTGGAAAAATCATACGTGTTTGCACTCAGATTTTAGATTAATTATAGTAAAAAAATACTTCTATAGATCTATAAACCCAATTTCAAATGATTTAACCCTTAACTGCTTAAATCTGCAAAATATTCAAGAACGAGACATAAGTTAGTTGAATAAATTTAAACTTTTCTTTTTACTTCTAGTTACTTTTGACAAGTTTTAGATTTGACAAGTTCGAGCGTTCTCAAATTAATTTTAATTAGTTTTAACTTAAAGTATGAATTCACTACGAAGTACTTTAACAATTAAAATACTAGGCACTACTTTGGAAATTCCGACGCAAAATATAAAATTTCGAACACCTGATTTATTTAAATTTAAATTTATGTCAAATGTTGTATTCAATTAATACATTTTTTGTTTTAACGTTATTAAAATATAAGTTTAAAAAAACTAGGTAAGGGTGGTTCTTATAAGTTATGTTTTTCTACGGGGCATCCGCTTAATGTAAAATGTACCACTAAAAACAATGTTTTTTTTTCAGATTTTTTGAATACATTGGCAAGTCTTTAAAAAAGGTATCATGAAGCTTTTAGGTAGAATGGTATAAAACGGAGATTACGATAGTACCTTGTAAGAAAACGCAACACACAGCAGCCTGGGTAAATTTTACTAAGAACTTTGCGCAAGATATTATAAAATTGTACATTTTACTAGATAGCATTAGGAAATTTTACAATGTTGCTCCGCTTCGAGCGCGCTAGTGCTAGTATTAAAATATGTAAAGCAGTTTTGCTGCGAAATAGTGTTCTCATTGCTCGAGGTGGTTAAGGAAATTCGTTATTTGCAGGAATATTTTAAGCGTAGTGGGTATTCTTAAGACATTCCGTTTTCTACTAATATACGTCAAACAATTTTTTTTTATCTAATTTGTGACTGCAACAGCAGTACTATTCTTAAATAGAGAATTCTCTGAGAATATGTTTGCGGTTGCGTATAATTGCCACGACTCGTTTCATACATTTTGTATGGGTCGCGGCAATTAGACCGCAGACATATTTTTTTTTTATGATCGAGCTCTATTAAAAAATTCAAACAAAAAACTGAAGCCGAATGGCGACCGCGCGATTTGTTAAATAGGTCGAATATGAGTACACACACATATCCAGAAAAACACACCTCAAAAACAAAACAATACAAAGAACAAACATATAGAAGAGGTAAACGACATGGTATACTACCTCTATTCTCTATAGTTCCGGAAAGTCAAAAATTCGATTGTGACTTATATCGGCAAAACCAGTCTTAACAGAGGTTAATAATAGTAATTATTTGTTTCACCATGTCCTCAAGTTTCGGGAACAAAACACACATTGGAACCTAAGCCTGTGTATGACCCTTTCACTCGCATAGTTATGTTAGACATAATTCCTGGATCACTTGCATAATCCCTCCAGCGGGATCTTCATCGAATAGCTCTCCAACTTGTGTATAGTCGTATTAAGTGGCTTAAGTTTGGTTCGTAGAAACTTACACCATACCGTGCCCAGCCCATGCTGGGCAGCCCCATGGCTCCTTTGCTAAAAGATGTATGATTGCCTAAGTACAATGGTAGTTAAAGAAGAAAGGGCCAGTTTTTAATATGTTATCGATTTTTTTTCGTCAGACTTCGATAAAATTTAATGGTTAGATAATTCCCATTCTGTAGCGCAATTTCAACGTATGTCCTAAAAAATCTTTCACTGAGGTACGAAAAGTACCTATGGTATTTTCGAAAGGAATGGAAAACTACATATTTTTTTCTTGGGACTGGTTTTGTATTCATCCCGCTCAATTGAGCCAGCCAAATTATATCCAAATCTAACAAAAAAACAGGGGCCGATTGCATAACAACTTGTAACTAATAATATTAGCGAAAGTCTCTTTTAAATCAAAGGGATTGAAAAGAGACTTCCTCTAATATCATTAGTTACAAGTTGTTATGCAATCGGCCCGCTGCGACCGGGAAAGCGCTAAGTACGAGTAAGTTGAGGTAGAGCAGCAGCGGTCATATTTTTAGCACAGGCATATTTTGTTTTACAAAAAAGACTATCATCATTTGCAGAGAAGAAACTAGGCTTTGTTGAGTTTAGGTTAATACCGAAAACATACAAGTAATTGACGGTGACAATGCCCGCGTCAATGCCGCAGTAGTCTTGTTGCACCAGTAATGCAGCTGCTACCCGTGCGTCACCTTACATTGACGGCTGAAGTCACGTCCTTACATTTTCATAAGTACCGCCAAACTAATTGTTGCTACTAGAAAACAAAAGAAATTATTTTTAAAATCGATTTTAAAAATTTCAAAAATCGCATGCTCCACTCAAGAAAGAGCTGAAGACGACGGTTCGAAACCGCCTCAACCACTGCCATTTCAGTTTACCTATATAAAGTAATCGTTGACGAAACGATTTACATTTATATTTAATGAATCGACGATTCGGTGTCAGATGAATCACGTACCGTTAAGTTCGAGCCAGTTATTTGCAACTTAGGATGTGGCGAGGGAAATCAGATTCGACGAAGCAGATTAAGAGATAGTCGATTGCGCAGTACTGCTTCGCTGCGCCATTTAGTTAGAGTATCTACCTAATGGCTCTGTGACCTTGTAGACCTCGACATTTTGAAAAATTTCCATAACTGAACCGACTTAAAAAAATATATGTATTCATCAAGCCTGATGCTCAAAAAAAAATCAGGGAAAGGGAAAAGCGACCTGTATCTGTAACTTTATTCTACAAAATCGAACACTCTAACTAAAGTGACATTTGAAGTGACCCGCGACACGGTGGCGCCCCGCTCCTAACGGCGAATGCACGCGCGGTAGTCCCCATTGTAATTGTGACAATTCTTTTGTCTTAAAATAATTTAAAATGAAAACAGATTATAACTACTTACCTCGTACAAACAAAAAATTCATTAAAAAACATAACTTACTCGCACATCGCAATTTAAAATTTATTTCCTTTAAAACATCTTAATTATATTGTTTTCAAACTGAAGAAATAAAATTAGAACAGCCATTCAGTACAGCTTATTTTCAACAGAAACAGAAAACTGTTTGTAATAACCAGTAATCAACCTAAAAACGCATTGTTCGAAAAAAGGCAGGGGTGAAAAACTCGGTCGGATTAACAATTATGATTAGCGGGGTAAATGAAAGAAAAACAAAGGACGCGCGGCGCGCGGCAGTGGTGCAGATAACAACAGTTAAATTGAATTTTCATAGTGAAGGTTTGCAACCGCTGGGCTAAGTGGACGTACGGTTCAGCAGTATTACAAAATTAATTTTGTTTCATCGATGACTAAAGCAACAAATAATAACACGCGCACCGAGGGTTCCGTACATGTACACAACTATTACAATGTATCTCATGTACCTAACTATAAACAGAAAACACTTTTGACCAGAAGTATCTAAGCATAATTGTGTACAGCGCCATCTATCGGCAAATCGGCTAACTAATTTGTGCGACTTGTGTAGCCCCTGTAGGTATGTATGTTGGTTTTTCAAGGATAATTCTTTATCATGAGAACCGATTTAAACAATTTTTGTTTTATTTGAAAGAAGGTGTGTTTATTCTCGTCATCATCATCATCATTTTCCTGTGATATTTATGATAATTTTATGTTATGTATAAAATTGATCAGTTTTCACATTTTCATATTTCATGTTTCATTTATTGCATATTCATGAACATAATTACATAATAAGATATTACAGATAAGTTAGTCAATTCATGACACCCATTTTCTTTCATAAATCAATTATTTTCACTATGAAATATAAACTTTTATAAAAAAAGATAAACCGACTTCAAAAAGGATGAAATAAAATATTATCCTTTTTAGGGTTCCGTGTTTAAGTATATGCGTTACCAACTGATATGTTTAAAGTCGGTGCCAAGCCAAATTTTAAACCATATATTCATAGTGATTTTGGTGCAATTCGATAAAGATGCAGCAATATAAGTATGTACGTTGGATTACCTAACGCAGCGTACTACGTAGGCGAACATCACGCGAATGCGAAGCGGCGCGGCACGGCGCCTTAATTAATCCTTTGATACCTATATAGAAGTGTCCTACGTGGGCGATCTCGTTGCGAACGCGAACGCCTCGGGCCGGCCGCGCCGTGCCGCGTCGCTTCGCTTCGCGTTCGCGAGTGTTCGCCTATGTAAGACGCAGCGTTACACGACGACAATAAACGAACTTTCTGTACACCTCAGAACAGAACACACGGTTGAACCTTCTTGGCGCAGTTCGTACCATGCTTGTCGGCACGTTAGTGTAAATCTAATACGTTTTGTCGTCGTATTTTTTTAAAGAGCATTTCTTACTAATTCTTGAACAGTCATAGCACGCAATTGGGACTGAGTTATTTCCTGTCGCTTATCCAGAGGACTACATTTCAAAATATAAAACAATTCAAGGAACCTTCATGCAGTATTTCAGCTAAAGCGGTTCAGTTGTTTAGCCATGAAAAGGTAACAAAGAGGCAGACATAATTGCTTTCACGTTTATAATATTTGTACAGTTGTAATGGGATTTATAGACATAAAGCTGATCATTTTTGACTGGTATTGTTACTACTTTGAGTACTTGGCTTGGCACCGACTTCAAACATATCAGTTGGTAACGCATATACTTAAACACGGAACCCTAAAAAGGATAATATTTTATTTCATCCTTTTTGAAGTCGGTTTATCTTTTTTTTATAAAAGTTTTATTTTTCCATTTTTAGTTTTAAGACATTGTTAAGAGCACGACGCATGAATGAAAAACATAATCATATTTAAAAACTGTAAATTCGTAAACTTTATTAAATAATCAGAATTTTCCTCGAGTCCGTCTGGGAAATCATTCCTGTCACTAAATCCAGTCTCCGCCCCGCCACTGACCCAATCCCTCAAACCCCCGATCACTCAACCTCACAGCGGAACCTCACGGATTCCATCATCAGATCAAAACCAAAAATATTACGAAAACACCTTGGAGAGGTAACTTCTTTCAAACAGAAAAAGAATAACTCAAATCGGATCATGGGTGCCGGAGTAATCGCTGAAATCATTATCATCAAAACAATCATCATCATCAGGTCCACTTCATCAAATTGGTCGTTTTCGAGAGTAAATGCTCAAGTTGCTTATGAAAACACCCAAATCACCATACATGTGCCTTTAAAAATTGAGGAGTTCCCTCAATTCCTCAGGGATCCCATCATCAGATCAAAACCAGATTAATATGGGACCAACTTGGAAGTAGCTCCTTTCGAACAAAAAAGAATTACTCAAATCGGACCACGGGTCTCGGAATAATCGGTGAACATACATAAAAAAAAATAGCCACAACCGAATACAGAATCTCCTCCTTCTATGAAATTGAAGTCGGTTAAAAAACAGATTGCTTTAGAAGCTCTTTCAAATGATACCCCACTTTACCTAGTATCTAGACTTTGAAATTTTGCCCCCTTTTAATATTGGTCATTTTGCATAGTTAATAAAAAAAACATACTATAGATGTATTTGGGTCAGCGTTGTTCATGACTTCCAAATTTCAAATCGATAGCTTAAGTAGTTCTCGAGATATTTAGCGATAAACGGACGGACAGACGGACATACTCGCAACATAAGGGTTCCTTTTGTACCTTTTTGGTAGGCAACGATGTGTCCGCCGGACACATCTTTCAGACAGATCCGACGGACAAATCCGTACGTGTATGGCTAGCTATTGAATATGTTCGTGTTGTATAAATGGTTAAGTAATTCGTTATCGACATTGTAAAAATGCGTTTGAATTTTAGTACAAAAATGTTTTACCATTTATTTTAAAAGAGCTTAATTATGCGTCGTTTTACGTTTTATGACACGTTTTTAATATGCCACATACAAAACTCTACAGCCTCGTTTAATGTTCAAAGAAATCGCACAAACCACATATCCCTAATTAAATGTGAAATGTGAAGGTTAATTAACCACGATGAACACAATTAACTAATTATAATTTAGGGTTCCAGGTTTTGTTCACACAATTTGTCTCAATATTAAAATAACCTTGTAAACCCAAATATTCGGGTCACATTGGTATACCCTGCTTGGTTATACTATTATTTTGTGGGCCATATTGATGTGTGTTAGGCCTAAACGTTTTTGTCGTTCCGCATTAGGCTGAACTAGTCATCTCTGCAGAAGTAGTTACAAGTAGGTAAGCTGTTACCTACTAATACAGTAGAACCTCGCTAACTTGAACCTCGAAAAGACGAAATCCTCATTAGCACGAAATAAAATGCTATTCCCGTCCCTTCAGAGCCCAAAACCTCCATAACTCGAAAGATTTAACTTCATTAAGACGAAGTAACCAACGATTCCCTCGATTCGATTTATTACCTCTTCTTCTTCTTTTCCTGTTACCCCCTGCTGGGGTTTAGGGCTCAAATCTTGTTCTTCCATTGACTTCGGTCTTGGGCAGCTTGATTTATTACCTCTATAACTCGAGAAATGAAATTTGACCTCAACAACTCAAAAAAATTGTAAACTTCACAATTGTAATAATGTGGATATGAATTTAATCAAATAGCAGGCCAATTCGAGTTTTAGTTATTAGATCTGCTTTGACGTTATTGGTTGAAGAAATGTCACTTTTGACACTGACAGATCAGTATCATATCGGAAACAGATCGAATAACTAAAGGGGCCCACTGACTATCAGTCCGCCGGACGATATCGGCCTGTCAGTTGTTCGGAACTGTCAAACTTTTGTTCTAACTGACAGGCCGATATCGTCCGGCGGACTGATAGTCAGTAGGCCCCTTTAAACTCGAAATAACGAAATAATGCTTGTCGGATATCGCATGTATGGAACCTGCAAGCGAAATACTTTAGGTACAGTCAAGGTACTAAATATCAACTTAGACGTGTCAAAAGTGAAGTTTTTGTTTGAAAAACGTCACTTTTGACACTGACATATCTAATCCATATCGTTTCTTGACCTAATATTTAACGTATCTTTAAGTTCGAATCGGGCCGAAAGTGCCAAAGATATGGATACACTTTCTTAATGTATGGGAATGAGGTCGTATTTAATACCATGACTGTATAAGCAAACACTCATCTTTACTTTACATCTTTACTTGTCATTAAAAAAATAAAGTCATTTATTGTCATTTGTTGTTGGTATTTTACCAACTTTCATGATTAGTATAGTTTTTGTTCATCACTATACACCTTATAAGAAAGTCCCCCGCCGCGTCTGTCTGTTTGTGTGTATGTATGTTCGCGATAAACTCAAAAACTACTTAAATCGATTTTCATGCGATTTTCACCTTAATAATCAAATTTTAAATTTAAATGTACGGTGGGATTGCCTCTCTTTTATTGGTCTACAAAAAAGTCGATGGCGATGGTAGGCACCTATGTCTATCTTTTAAGGATAACTTACTATACGCATTGTTAACTTCTAAGAAATATCACATATACTTAATATCGAATTTGTAAGGCTATTTACACGGATACAGTATTAATTATTATAATTATTATCCAACTAAATACGTTAATTAGGTATATTGAGCATTTCACACAGATTATAATGGTCCTTTTATAAATCTTGTTATCGTAAATTGAAAGTTTCACGCGTAAAATTCCACTGGACTATATTTTTTTTCAAATAGCATGGGTACGCTGACAGATGTCATCTCAGTACCTAAAACACTATAACATTCCCTTTAACATAACTTTGCCCACTGTCACAGTTCAGTAAAAGCGAAATAACTTTAAAGTAGGTAGTTACAAATACACTTTCTTCAGAAACTACTTTTAGTACACGGTGGGCAAAGTTATGTTGAAGGGCAATGATATAATGTTTTACTACTGCTTTGCGAGATTTTGCGTTTTATAGTTATAAATTATATGGAGATGACATCGGTCGCCGTACCCATGCTGTTTGAAAAATACTATAGCTGCCGCACCAAAAGTGACTCGATTCGCGAACGAAACGGCTGGTACCAGGCGCAGTCACCCCCGCCCGCGCCCCATCACCCTTCACACTGGCCTACAACGCGTGAAGCCACTTCAGCTACATGTATCTACAATTCCTGCGGCGCACGCGGCCCAAGCTACGCATGAAAAGGGCCACGTGCCCGTACCACAGAATAACTAATAGCCCGTACTTTCTTTTTTTAGGGTTCCGTAGTACCTCTCCTACAAAGTAAAGCGGGATGATTTTTTTCGTTTAGCCGTTTGTACGACCAAGTTCGTACCAAGAGAATCATATAATTGTAAATTGAAACGAGTTTCACGTGGCTCTAATTTCTATTAACATTTCCGAATAGTCATTGCGCGAGTTTTCGTCCACTTGACCAAATTTGAATATAAGCCTACATTGCTGCATAAATTTGGACTTTTTGCAATCCTTATTGTCTAAACAATATATCTATTTACATAAAAATTAAATTTAGCTAGTAGCAAATAAAAAATGGAATATCTTATTTGCTATACTTGCAAGTGGACGAAAACTATTAGAGCATGGACGGAAACTAGCGCAATGACTATAAGTGCAAAATAAACGTTTGCAACAGACTTACTTAATATTCGGTAAAAGCAGTCATATTTTAGAATAAATTTGAAAGCATAGGTAGTTCTGTAGTCGAAAAAAGGGCATAAGTTCAAAATAGTCAAATGATATATTCGTCGTTTTTCACCAGCTAGCTACGCTTAACCCCAGCACCGCATGAAATGTATCGAATGTGCCCGGATCTTTCATCATTTGGAAATATCAAATGTATCGAAAAGTCGGGTCGGAAACATTATTGCCAAATATATTACTTTCTGTTCGGAGTTGGATATAGGTACGTAGTGCGGCTTCTTAACTTCAACTATGGTCCTACCATCCGGTAGAAAGCACGCAACTTGGCATGCATGCGTACCGTAAAATGGGGTGAGTTGGGTTATGAATTGTGAGAGAAGGTTTGAAAGGGGGGTGAGATGTGTTTTTAGGGCTACTGCTACAAAAATAATGTATTCCAATTTAAAATGGAGCTATAGTAATACTCATAATAAAAAAAAACGATCCAACAATCTTCCAAAATCAACTTTGTATGAAATCCCATCCCACCCCAATTACGAGGGACTACGGGGTGAGGTGTTTTTTCCTGTTTATCGTCAAAGTTATGAAATGGAACTACCCAAAATAAAAATAAAACTAAAATACAAACGTCCGGAACACTTATTATATACACCATTCAGTTTGCATATGTATGTTTGTATGTGTAGTTTGCGTATGTATCTGTATCGGCCATATTGTATTGTCGGGAGTTTTAACAATTTCTGTTAGTTTTCGAGCTCTTCGTCGTATTTTTGGTTTTAAATTGTGCTAACATTATATAAAAATTGTTTACTGAAACTGATTGTGCATATTTACAAAAATACGACCAAGGAAACAATACCTATATAAAACTTGTACTATATTTTGTGGAATTCTTGCCTACCGATATGAAAATAAAGAAAGGAAGTTTATGGCGAGATTTCCTTTGGATCCTGACCGGTAAGCAAGAAATTGGATAATATTTAGTCCCGTGTGACGTGAAAGCACGATTGTATGCTTTATTCGTAATTTTTTTTAAATAATTGTTTTGTTCGTAACACTAGAGCTACTCTTGGTAACTATCAATAACTAGGTATTTTTCATTTAAAGACAGTGGATGAAACGGCGTCACTTGCAGATTCTGTTCGGCATTTCAAGCCGATGAGCAGACAAGAAAGGGCGACAAATATAATTGAAGAGAGTGGCATGCAAATTATATTATAAACTAAAATAAATGTCATATACGAAGGAAAAAATGACCAAAGCCTCCAGTATCCAGAGGTGGAATCGAACCAGCGTACCCCGTTTACCGGACAGGTGCCTGAACCGCTCGGCTAACCGGTCACGGTGGCATCGTCGAAATTTCCAAGTACATGACAATTTCCCGAAGGCTTGTGGCGCCACCTGGCCATCTCTAAGATAGAACAGTATGGTTTGACCTTCTAACTGAATCAACTCGGGTGATTACGGGCTAGCGAAGAGAGATGGCGCTGCCATTAATACTCTAAGAACAAATTAAATTATTTTCTATGAAAATATTTTAATTTGTGTTTTTATTCAAGTAGACACACTACTATCTAAACTTTAAACTGAAATAAGGCTTGGGCGCCACTAGCCTTCAGGAAATTGTCATATACTTGGAAATTTCGACCCATGCCACCGTGACCGGATAGCCGAGCGGTTCAGGCACCTGTCCGGTAAACGGTTCGATTCCAGCTCTGGTCACTTTTTCCTTCGTATATGACATTTATTTCAGTTTATAGTTTAAATAGTAGTGTCTACTTGAAAAATAAAACACAAATTAAAATATTTTCATAGAAAATAATTCAATTTGTTCTTAGAAATTATATTATGTTTCTGTTTTACTATAATAATGCAATGAATGTAGCAGACAAAATGAGTCATTTTCTCTGGAGTAGATAACACTGCCAATTTATTAAAGAAACGTCCGAGCAAGGCGGCAAAGCAAAATAGGCTTTGTAATTTTTCTAAATAAAATACTTGGACTGCAAGGTTATTTGCAGTAAGTTTCAAATTTCATTGAAACACTATATTTTACGTGTTGTATTGTAAAATATAAATAATGAACTTAAAAAAATACAAAGATTATAACGCAAAATAAATAATGCTATTTTTAACGATCTCTGCTATAGTTGAGAAAATAGTAGTATCTACAGTTCGGACAGTTTTTTTTTATTAAAAAAAAGTTGTCGATTGAACTGTCAATTGATATTCGTTATTTCCATATTAATTCATTGAAATTTATTTCGTTTTGTTTTTGTGTTTTATTACGGTAATTAAACTTAATTGTTAGAATATCTTAAGAAAAGATAAGCGAAAAATTGATGAAGAAGGATTACATTTTTTCAGGTTGTATTTTTCCTCCCTAAATATGTTCTCACTGCTGAGATGAAAAGTCTTGTGTACTACACGAGATCAAAGTTATTTACATCTCGTGTGCTTTTGAGTCCCTTGCTACGCTCAAGATTCTAAAATACTCCTCGCTCGTGAATCTATTATATAATCTTTCGCTTGCACGGGACTCTAAATATTTAAGCACTCGAAGAAATATCAAACTTTGCGCTCTTGTTGTACAAATAACTATTTTCCCGGTCTATGTAGTAATGTACTATGTAAATATAGAGGTGTGTTTTGATACATGTGAGCATTTGGGCCGCTCCGACATATCTGATATCGATTATACCTTCGAAGAGTCTTTCAGATGTTTTATTTTTAGATTGCATTCGTAACATACCACCTACCACTTCAGTGAAACTGAAGTCCTGGTTGCGTAGACAAGATGCTAATCGTTAACGCTCCGTAGCGAATGAAACGCAACTGTCTCCGTCGCACTAATATGGAAGAGTGAAAGAGAGAGATAACTACGCTACGCTACGGAGCGTTAACGATTGGCATCTTGTCTACTCAGATCGTTTTTCTATAAAATAAGAGATTTTAGGACGTAACAGATATGGATAAAGAGTACGTGAACTAACTTCTATTCGTCATACATACGTTTTTTATCATCACAGACTATAATTCAAATGTATCAATTTACTTAACCCCAAGGAGTAGAGTTTAAAGTGTCATATCGTCGTTAGTAATATTAATGGATGCCGCACTAACGTATCAATTCTCATAATTGAAGACGCCACCGCATACATTAAGGGGCGGTGGCATGACGGTGTGTACATTTAAATTCAATTAAATTTAGGGATTGTTGAGTTTCCTTCGCCTTGCGGGCGCAACTGAGCGTTCGTCTTAATGGTTTTGCAAATGTAGCATTTTATCAATAAAACTGATGGAGACTCACCTATATAAAAGGAAAGCTGTGAGTACAGCGCCAAAGCACGAATTTTCTTAAACCTTTCAACGCCTCTATAACCAGTAATTATTTAACAAATCGCAATTATGTAGTTGCTATAGGTATGCGTAGTAGTGCCAGTAGTTATGTAAACAATTTTATACATTACCTTACCAATCGTTTCGCGTTTCGGGCTCGGAATTGTCCTGTGCGCGATCAAGCCATCGAAGAGCGTTGACCGGAAAACGAACACATCCGTCAACATCACGCAACAACACGAAATAAGGTTATTCTACTAAAATGCATAACCTAAACTGTTGAAGATATGACTAAATATGCAAATTAAAATATACTTATTTATATTCTTTACACATTTTACAGTTCCACCAAGTTTTTTTATTCATAGGCCAAGCAATAAGAAGGTATAGAGGGAAATGCTAGGAACACAATTTTTGACTTCGTAGCTTTGTTTGGACTAGTTAGGAGATGAACATATTAAATATCAAAAGTAACCGTAACCCTGGTGCTGGGGGGCAAGGGGGGTTTGAAGGTTAAATTTTTCGGTTTTTCGATTATATCTCGGAAACTATGCGTCTGAGCGACATGGCCACTTACACAAAATGAAAAGTGATTTAATTTGTTACAAGTTTTATTAGGTCAAGTTTTTTGATATCTTGTATAGTTTTTGAGATATCTGCTCTTGAAGGTTTATTTAGGGCTCATTTTTATCTTGATTTTCTATATTAGTGAAGCTGGTAGGCCGGGTTTGGTTACGTTTTCGTATAAATCGGGGGTGCTGAATTCATTTATGGTATTAACATTGACACCATTCCTAAGTGCTGGGGCACCAGGGTTACGGCCGGGGAGTTTTGAGATGTTCACCTCCTAACTAGTCCAAACAAAGCTACGTAGTCAAAAATTGAGTTCCAAGCATTTCCCTCTATAAATTTTTTTGGGCATTCATTTCCTGGCTTTTGAGGGCGCGAAAATAGGGTCAAACGTTTTTCGCGACGAATCGCCGATCAGCTTATGATTTAAAAAAAAAACCCGGCCATGTGCGAGTCGGATTCGCCTTTCTAGGTTTCCGTACATCACAATTTTTAACAATGTTTTATTTTTGTACGTGAAACGCCTTCAAAAACCTGAATGGGTCGGGTCAAAAACCAGATGTAGGTAACTATAATAGCATAGTTTGTAAATCGATGTTTAGGGAAGAAGCCATTACTTGGAACTGAATGTACCGCTCACAGAGATGGCGCTCATTTTGCACTAGAAACGACGCATTCAGAGCTAAAATAACCCTTATGCGCGGTATTTAAGGATTTAAGTAAGTAATAAGTAAGTAAATAAGTAAACACTTCATTGTATTTACTTAGTGATCTCATCAGTCCATGGACGTATTTAGAGAAAGGGAAGTCATTTGATAGATCTTACATAATTAGTACAAAAATAAAATACGAGGCATTATAAAAAGTTTGTAAAAATGAAAATGTGGGATTTTTCACAGATATTTTATGATTGATCTTGTTTGATGCCACTGTGTGCGAAAATGTATGTACAAAACTGATGCAAAGTAGCTCGGATAGCAAGATCAAATACCCCAAAGCCGAAATGCCAAGGCCGAAAGTCGAGCATTGCGTAGGGTTTTGACTTGCAGGAATCGGCAAGAAGCAGGAACGTATAAAACACAAATTTAATTAATGAATAAATCACTAGAGAAACGATTTTCATGCTGATAAAATCCAGTTGTTCATACAAGATTAAATAATACAAATAAATTATAAATGAGATTTTAGGTTGGCCCTAGCTATGTATACATTGACATCTCTTTTTTTGTGACATTTGTTTTATTTATTAATTTTATATTCTATTATTTGATTTCTGTTCTAATCTTAAGTTGACGATCTTTTAGTAAAAGCCTTTGTTTTATCCCTTTTTGTAAAATACTGTGCCTTTTTCTTTAAGAAATAAATATATCTAATCTAATCTAATCTTTTATATTTGTAATGATTTTTTGATAAAATTTACTCTTGAAGTGCTAGATTTGCCACCTTTTTCCTCATACTTACATAAATAGTGTGCGTCGAAATGTGCCAATGTCTGTCTCCTTAAAGAGCCGCGTCCGCCACCCCACCCTAATGAGTAGGTACTAAATATTTATGGTATCCGCGACATGCCCCAAGGAATCCCGTCAAACCCACACGGGAGCTTTCAAGAAGCCTTACGAAAATATCGTTGAAAAAATAAACGAATAGAAAATTGCTACTCTTTTTATCCGTGCCTAAAATAGCCACTTTATTAACAACGATGCACATTAAATTAGCTATTTTAGAATATTATTTGTCAGTTGTCTGGTTTACACCGAACCTCGAAACTCCGCTTACCTATTTCTCATCCAAAAAGGAATGTGTTTCGAAAACTTATTATTTAGCTACAGTAATTAAGAATACAAACTATATCTGTGCCAAATTATAATTTCTAAACTGAAACGGGACTTAATCGCGTGCTCTTACGTTTATTATTTAGCCTGACGTTTCGAACGTGACGTTACGTTCGTGGTCATAGGCAGACTGGCGAGGAACTGTATTACTGTATTTTGCTGCGCGGGTCTTGCCAAATCAACAAATGTCAGGCCAAAATTTGGCCTGATGTTTATTTAGTGCATGCGATTATATCCCGTTTCAGTTTTGAAATTATGATTAAAAAATCGTGTTAGTTTAAATCAACATAATCATTAGAATTACAAAAATATTTTTGCGCAAATTATTCAGTAACAGAAATGCAAATATAGGAACAGTCACATTACACACGGTGGATAAAAAACCGGCCAAGTGCGAGTCGGACTCGCTCACGAAGGGTTCCGTACCATTACGCAAAAAACGGCAAAAAAATCACGTTTGTTGTATGGGAGCCCCACTTAAATATTTATTTTATTCTGTTTTAGTATTTGTTGTTATAGCGGCAACAGAAACACATCATCTGTGCAAATTTCAACTGTCTAGCTATCACGGTTCATGAGATACAGCCTGTTGACAGACGGACAGCAGAGTCTTAGTAATAGGGTCCCGTTTTTACCCTTTGGGTACGGAACTCTAAAAATAAGTGCATTCCCGTTGGCAGGGAGGTTTTAGGATTATACTAAGCAACTTTTACTACGAGACTAACCCCGAAATCGCGAAAAAAATTGTCTGTTTCATACATTTTGGCTGGTTTATTTTCTATAGGAGGGTAAGAAATTTTTTCGCAATTTCGTGGTTAGTCCCATAGTAAAAGATGCTCAGTATAATTCCAAAACCTCCCTGGAAACGGGAATGCACTTATTTTTTAGTCACCAGTTGAATTAATTAAATTAATTATTTGTTCCATGATTAAACGTCAACATGACCGAATTTATTATAATGACAAAATAGGTTATAATTGACGTTATAATTGATATAATTAAACGATATGAACTCACTGAGTTGATAATTTTGATGAGCATTTAATTGTTTCAACAATATACTAGGCATAATCTATGTTATAACAATATTATACTGCCATTGACACCATTTCGGTGGTATAAATTGAATCAATCATCAAAACTGAGTTTTAAATAAACAACAATACTCGATATTGCCGGACGTAAATACCTACATTTTCAGACCGCACTATTCCAAATATTTAGTTGCAACGATGCGAGTTTTTGTAAGTACCTAGGTATTTAATATAATATATAAACTTATTACTAATCCCTTATATAAAACCGACCAAGTACGTGTCGGATCAAGCATAATGGAATAGTTATTTGTTATACAAGGGTGCAAAGTTGTATTTTACCCGCGAGTGTAGAATTGAAACACGAGAAGTAAAATACATTTGCGCCCGTGTATAACACAAAACTTTTCACCTCACTATAGCAAGGAAAATGCAACATCCATAGGTGTTAGATCATCTTCATCACTGGAATCACTCATTTCTTTACGATATTATAACAGAAAACTCTGGAAGTTGTGTATTTTTACGCGAGTCGGTGAGAAAAGTTTTTTAGTAAAAAAAATTTTGACAATGTTGACATTTCTGACGTATGAAATGTCAACGATACGTTTTGAAATTGCATCGACTCAACTTGTGCGTTCAAAATTATATTTAACATCATTATAATAAAACAAACGTTTTTTATGGAATTTTAAGGTTTATGGCTTAAAATCATTAAATAAAGCTAAATTTGGTATTTTTCATTAGATTCTCAAACCATTTATTTAATGATAATTAATATCGAACGAATCATTATCATGAACGATTTACGTTTTGTTATCTGTCAAGCTACTTAAACACGCTCCATCCAAGGTCAAATTACTTTCCCCACTAGTGGATAAAACGCGTTTTTCCCCGCTTGTATTGAAGGATAAAAGACAACTTTCCGAGCTAGTGGGGGGAAAAATACTTTACGTTCATACGATATGAAAAATTTCGCGGCACTTACGTCCTTTGATAAACAGGGAAGCACGTTTAAAACAATTTTCGTGGAAAGTGTTTATTAAGCGATTTTTTTTGTATGCCCGGTTCAATGGTTAGAGGGGAAGAAGCACATTATTATGAACTTGCAAAGCTATTATATTCAAGTGTTCACTTAATCAAAAAAATTGTTTTATAACACTTATCGAGTGACGTGTCACACGTTTTCTTTACTTTTAGGTACATGTATATAGTGCCCCCGCCCCCTATTTTTTTACTTCTGAACTACGTAGCGGCTCACAAAATACAAACACTTATACATATGTGCTTATAGTTTTCGAGTAAAATGGCTGACGGACAGACTGATGGACGGAAAGACAGACACGAACATTATGAAACTGTAAGAGTTCCGTTATATCCGGCTACGGATCCCTGAAAAACGTATTAAAAAGAATCGTTTACATGTATATAAATACAATAAGGGCTAACGCGTATGAATTCGCCGCTAGGGGCGCTAGTGTAGATGGTGGTCTTTTCCATAGTTCGAAATGTCAAATGTCACTTGTCACTTCAATGACTGACAGCTTTTCTATAGTCTTTTGGACCACCATCAACAGAGGCGCCAACTGGTGAGCAAAAAAACGATAGCCCTCATTAAATAAGTCATAATACAGTAACTAGTTAACCTGTGAAAACCACTGTTTATAAATAAAACATTTAGAATTTTTTTATTTTTGACATAGGTACCTTCCTACCCCCTCCTCCTTGGTGGCTAGTTAGATCGAAACTTTTAATATATCTCTATTATTCGCGTATCATTTCTAATGCATTAAACATGGAGGTAAGTAGAGTTGGTCAAACCAATTTGTCCGTCAGTAACAACCAGGAAAATTATTCTCGTCCCTTTCTTTTGGGTGCTAGTACTAGTGTAAGACAAAGATAGTATGCTTCTCTCTGTCTATGTTTGAAATGAGACAGGCCTTAACTATATATGGGAGTAACATAATTAATTAAGTGAAGTTAAAAATAGATTGCGACTAAGCATTCATTTATTGTTTCGTTTATAATTACCTAGTTAAGGTAGTAGGTAAACTAAACTTAGAAGTCCTTTTCTTTGGACTCCTAAGTTTAGTACAAGACCAAATTTTGGACATAATTTTACAATTAAAATCATGTATTCCTTGCAATTAAATATTTAGGACATAATTATAATTCGGCCAAGTTATGATCTAATGTATGGGGAAGACAAACAAATTATAGCCAGCATAAAATGAATGTATTATGATACCTTTAGGTATGGTGCTTTACGCACATCAGCGTTCCCTCCCCTCCCCCCGACGCAACACCCCCCCCCCCCTTTTAGCATATGTCCCGGTTGACAGTTTATTTTTATTTTTTGGGGATAGTATACATTATAGGAAAAAAGTGTCAATGAAAAAAATTTTCCTTATAACATTCTTAACAAAACAGGTTATATTCATTTCTTTGATATGATGCACCATATTCATGTTATTAGATGAACTTCGACAAAATTTAGCCGTTGAACAAGCTGGGTCTCCCCATATGATTTCTGTAGTACTATGTTATATTGAAATTCAACAAGTTAATACATAAATATGGTGAGTCTTAGAATAATCTTAATAATCTTAGTCTTACCCTTACCAAAAAGTTCCGTATAACCTTTTTTGTTTAAAATGTATTAAGGATTATTTCTTACCTTGACACTTTTTTCCTAA
This sequence comes from Cydia strobilella, assembly GCF_947568885.1. NCBI lineage: Eukaryota > Metazoa > Arthropoda > Insecta > Lepidoptera > Tortricidae > Cydia > Cydia strobilella. Next base: position 29,578,286 of record NC_086041.1, on the reverse strand, counting down.
CTAATACTTTACTCGAAAATTATAAAAAACCGTCAACCGGGACATATTTCATGCTAAAAGGGGGGTTCCGTCACGGGGAGGGGAGAGGACGCTAGTGTGCGTAAATCACCATACTCAAAGGGATCAATACTACATTAATTACAAGCTGGCTTTAATTTGTTTTTCCAAAAAACACTATTTGACCGAATCATTAGGTAGGTATTTAGCACGTGACATAGGTATTAATCAAACATTAACCCTGACCAAAATAACACAAGATAACACATTTACCTAAAGTAGAAGGGGATAGATTATTCTCCTACGATTTTATAGTCCTCGGTAAAAGCTAGGTACCGACACGAAACTCAAGCAAGATATAAATAGCCAAACTAATAAATTGTTAATACAAATAACTTTCCTTGGCTTGTCAGTCTCAAGCATAGAGTAACTTATACTAGAGCGGTACTGTCATAGTAAATTTTGTAACCCCAGTAAAGTCACTGCCATCTGTCGACACACTTTAAAACTAAAAATGAAGATTTATAAAAATACGATAGAATGTATTTAAATATAGATAAATGATTTTTTTTATTTCAATTAATTATTTTTATGATTTTGACCCATGTTCTTTCACTGATATGCGTTAAAATTGTTAAATAACAAACGAAACCGTCAACGCCATCTATACGACTGTAGGCCAAAACTAGTAGCGCCCTCTGAACGAGAATCAAATTTTCTTGATTTTCGAGGCACGTTTTTTCCTTAGACTGTATCCATCTATTACGGAGTTATATCTATCTTTGGTCTCAAGTCTAGAAGAGACGAGCTTCCCGCACTAAAGTTTCCCCTTGTATAATAACCAAATTATCCCCGTTGGTTCGTTCACTAAATCGTTTATACTCAGCGTTGTTCACTTAAATATTAGCTCAACTAATTTTCTCGAGGTAGTGGTAATTTATGCGTAGTTTGTAGTTTGTACCATTTGGGATCACTTAACTTAATAAGAGGTTACAAGATGTCATCAAGTAACGGTTTTATTATATTTTATGGATTCATTTTATGCCTTATAACTTTTGATTAATATTATTACCTGAATGTTTAAGAATAATTTGACTAGGTCTAACTTTTCTACGAAAATAGCACGCACCTGTAGATTCGGGGTGATTACTGATTAGACTTTGTTGATTTAAATACATTAACTAACTTCATTATTTATAGACAATCATCTAAAAATCTGTGTCTAATATTTTGAAGTGTAAATATTGCAATTACTAAAATGAACAAATAGATACTGTTTATTTGTATACCTACACAGACAAAAATAGTCAGACAAGTAGATAACTATTTAAAACAGATTTTAAAATAAAGCTAGTTGTGCTACATAATCCGCGAATACAGTCATGTACGTACAACATCTGTGTGTGGGTTTTGTTGTGTATCAAATAGCTCAGCGATATTCGTCACTCCTTTGAACGACAATTAAATAAAATCAAAGGCTGTATGTCAATATTTCACCACACCAGCTGGTAAAGGCTCTTGATTGTTCAATAACTGATAAGAAAGTTGCATTTTATGCACATGTGAGAAAGTAATCAAATGCAAATTTTGAGTTATTTTCCTATGTTTAAGAGTTGTTTTATAATTAACAGTTAGTATTTTTCTTGTGTTGGTGTGGTGAAAAATCTCGTGTTTTACTCGGTGGCAAAATTTGTTTAGCCCTCGTACCTTGAAACCCTCGCAACGCTCAAGATTCTATTTTTCGAACCACTAGCTACGCTTGTGGTTCAATTTTGGAATCTTTCGGTTGCTCGGGTATCAATATTAACACGAGAGGTTAAACAACAGCTTTGCCCCTTTTGTAAAACAAATAACTATAAACAGCATTTGAAATTACTTAACAAGTTATAACTTACTTAACAGTTTATAAGTTTTCATTTATCAAACAATCTATCAATAACTTATCTGACTTTTTACTAATATAATAAAATTACCAATCATTTAGGTACGTCAACGTATTAACCTATTGTTAACTTGCACCATTCACTACGGTTAAACCTGTAGTTACCATGGTTACCAGTACAATTTGACACTGGGTTAACGGTTTAACCGGTTAACCCCGGGCTAGTGGGATGGTCCAAGCGGCGCTTAATATAATTATTACGTATGTAGTAGTTGCGTGCGCCCTGTAGTCGTAATATATTATGAATATTGCGATTTATAACATCGTTATGTGAAAATTCACCATTCTTTTTCAGATTATTATCTGCCTAGTGGCTTCACTACTCTACACCGAAGCGCGCCCCGAATGGGCGAGCAACGCCGTCCAATACGCCCAGGCACTTGTCAGCTCGCCCGCTGATGCCTTCGCGCAGTGCGTGAAGAGCGGCTTGAGCGTCGAAGTCTGCAGGGAGAAGATCAAGGAAGTCTTTCGTATTTACTTCCCTTATTTGGCTTCTTATCCCTAGATTTATACGTTAGGTTTACTTCGCTTGTTTTTTAAAGTTGTGGAATAAATAAGTTTTTATTAAATGTTAATATATTTTTCCTTTTTTATTGTGGGACGTATCACATTATTACAATCTATAAATTGTATATACAGATGTCAATCACAATGAAAAAATTAACAATCAATTGAAAGTTTTTATTGTTTTAACGATATTACTTAATTATTTGATCCCATTGGATGTATTTAAAATCATTTAGGTGCTATGTAGTAGTAAGTACGTTCGTATGAAAATATTGGTCCACCCAAAATTTTTGGAGATGATAGTGTAGGTAAGTTTTAAGATAAATTTTAAATAGTTAATGGTTAATTTAAATATTCAAATATTGAAGTCGGTTGAAAACAATTTAAACGTAAATGGTTTTTTTGGGAATCAGTTTTAAAAGTAGGTAAGTATTAGTTATTTAAAGGATATCAAGCATTATTTAATATCGAATATTGGCGGTCCATATCATACAGATGGGTGAACTTACGGACCGCCGAGGCGTAATAATAAAAGAGTTCTGATGTCACCCATCAGGTGCGGACCCCATTAAACAGTTTGTCGGCGATATATTTCACGTTGGAGTCTATCTATTCTCTTAAATTGGAAATTCGACCCGCAAAAAGCGACAACCATGCCGTACTAGTCTGACGGGATGGACAGCACGGGCCTAGTGCGATCGTCTACCAATAAATGGCTGAGGTTAGGACACACAGAGAGATGAACCTAATTTTAAAAAAGACAGCGTTTTATGTTTATTAAAAAGTGTTTTTGTCATGACTAAATACATAAGGTAAGACGTCTACTGTCAGACAAAGACCTTTTCCAACATTTTTTTCTTTTATTGATCAAATAAGTAACAGCATTAGAGTAAAACCAAGGCGCTGAAACTACAAAATAAAAAATACAAGGAGACAAAAATTAATTCCTAGTCATGAAATTTTCACGTGCAAAAGTTTTACAAAAATTACGTTAACAATTCATAATGTAAATAACAATAAAACGTAAGCTATTTTTTTTATATGCTTGTAAATCATACGATTTGGTCCATCACGGCCCATGTCCCTATGCTATGCCCCAGTGCTTTACAGATTGGGTATTTTACACAAATTTATTCAGGTTTCTTGACGATGTTAGGTTCTACGAACAGCTATACAGGCTGTCCCTAGCCATTGGACAAACCCGAAATATACATATGAATTAGGGTATTTAGAACCAGTATACAAAGTCTCATAACAACCGGTGTAGCGGTTACGAAGAAATTGACAACTTACGATTTTTTACTTTGGAGCAGCCTGTATGTGTTAGTAGCTCCTGAGGTAATATGACAAATGTCATCATTGCCGCATACAGGGTGGGCACAGGGATTCCGACAGACTTTAACCGTGGATTCCTGGCAGTGTTACGAAAGAAAAATGTTATATCAACATGGGTCCAAAATTGCCTAATTAATTTACTTAATTTCTGGAACAAAATAAATCAATTAACGATAGTACTAACTTGTGAACGTATCTTTAGTTTGAAAGAGTGAAAAAGACAACATGCGACACCAATATGACACTTTAAGTCTAGTCTTTAGTCTAGTTTATAGCAGGTGACAGGTAAGTTTACTATTTTTAACACTTCTGCTTTGCATGTGTGATTGTTTGTGTCTTGGTATGTATGATTACGTCACATAAGGGCGTGTTAGCCTTGAGTTTTTTTAACTTCGAAATTACTTAAATAATTGAATATCTCGTAAATTAGGCTTTCTATGGCATTGTTATATTACTTTTTTTTTATCCAAATAGGCACTAGAATTCATGGTTAAAGTGTGTCGGAATCCCTGTGCCCACCCTGTATATTCGAACAAATTGTAAAAAGCACTGCCAATGATTAATACAGTATGTTTCTTTTTGTTGTCGATTTTAGGAAATAACTTGATTGAAAATTTATTTTTTTATCTTTTGTTCTTATTAAAAAAATATTAACGTTAGAGCATTCCTAAGAAATCCTACGTGGGATTTCAGGGTTTGTCCAATGGCTAAGGTCACCCTGTATACTCGTAATATCTAATAATATTCGGCAATAAGAATTGGTAAACGCTGCTACGAGTGTTCTAGTCAACGTACTCGTTTTACTACGCATTCACTGCCAGCGTCCCACCAGGCGGGCGCTCAGTCCGTAGTCACTTTTCGCGACACACGGGTTTTTACACGTTATCAGCTACGCTCGTAGCGCGTAGCACTCGCTGGCACTGAATGTGTGAAAATGTATTCTACATCAGTTTTTGTTTCTGTGTGCCCACGCACTTATCACATCACAGTTCGTTACTCTTGTCTTTTTGTGTGTTTTCATTAGCTCTACAAAAAGCTCCGCAGTTGTTGTCGTACTCTGAAAACTGTATGATTCAAATTTAATAGAACATAAGTCGTTCATTGAATTTTCAGTGCTACAGTTTTAGATTTTTGTTATAGTTTTCCGTCAACAGTGGAGAGTTGTTTGCATGTGCACAATTTTGATAGCGTTTGTAACTTACTCAGTGCTTTCTTTAAGTCTTGTTGTGTGTGTTGACTGTCTGTCTCTGACATCGTAACTGAACGATTAAGTAGGTATCATACTCCTACATAAAAAATATAATTTAAAACAGAATAATCTAAAATATGTATTTATCCTTGTAAAATATAATGCTGTTTACGGTAAATATTATTTTCTCGTTAAAATAATTAATAAGCAAGATCAATGATTCTTCAGTTTGATATGAATACTGAAAACAAATTAAAAACATATTTTTGAAAGTAAGTTAAACAAATTCGTAGTCTAATCTATGGAGGGTAGAGGTGAGGAGAAAACTCTTTTATAAGAGAACAGTTGCAAAAGTGTCCAGCTGTCAGCTATATAGTGTAATTTTTAATTAAAAAAATGGCTAAAATGTAATAATGATGTGGTAATTGTGGTATATTTTATGAATCGCCTCAAAAAGCCCTTTCATACCCACACACGATAGGTTTCTGATTTTTCTTCCCACACAAAAAAAATAACAGCGCGGTCCTAAAGGATTTTCTTAAGAACATCTGGTGGTAAAAAAAATTGTTTTGACCTCTAGCATGCGTGTGCCAAATGGCTAAACTGTACATCGATTTGCGGTTTTTCTTTGAAATTGAGCTCGTACGGCGTCCACTAATAGGAAAGCAGTTATTGACGAAGTGCACTGTCAGTGATTTAAAATTCTTTATCAAATGTTCTAGGTATTGCGGCGCCACCCACTTAAGGTTTATTGACGGACACTTTTTCGTACACGGAGAGGTTCTCCTTACCTCTACCCTCTACCGGTGCCACTAACATCATCAAATCGATTGGCACCTCATAGGCTTCGAGGTTTTGGGGCGGCAGTCGCACAGTCACACGACACAAACTTACTCAAATACAAACATCCTACCTACTTATATAGATTGCTAAAATCAGAAACCTTTCCTATCGTTTTACCGTAACACTGATTTAAACTTTCATGATTTTCACACATTACTATTTACTTTAACGTGTATACTTAAACGTAAATTTACCTCCGACGGGGACGGCATTATCCCCGTGTTCTCGGAGAAAGACTGGCTAAAGTTGACATCAACATCTAGCTGCGCGAGTTTTTCTAACTACCCGCACTTGGACTTGTTTAATAGATTGAACGTTTTGCACACTCAGTTGATACACAACACTAACGATATTCGATATTCATTTCTGCTTACATTTACTAATGACTGGATTTAATGAGGAGATCGTAAAACCATCGTCCTGATTGAAATTGCGCTTTACTGTAGTAGGTATATTAACATACACGTATACATGATGCCTGTAACTTGGGATTATTAACGGAATGATCGGAGTTACTTGTTTAAATTAGGCCTCGCGGTTAAGTGTGCGAATTATAATCGAAGGTAAAGCTGGCATTCAGAGGAAGACTGCAACGGAGACTGTCGATTTTCCTGATAAATTGCGTTGCTGTCGTTGCCGTAATACTGCAGCTAATAACTAATAGATAATAGAGTAGGTAAAGTACTTAGGTTTGAAATTCAACTCTCGTAGTAACTACTAAAACTATTTTCTCCAAACTTATAATATTATACATGTACTATTTAGCTTTCAAATTCATAAAGCGAAACACCATGAGGAACCAGGATCTATCGCAATAAGGCCATTCTCTTGTCCTGGGTGCGTAGACAAGATGCCAATCTTTCACCGTTTCCGTAGCGTAGCGTATAGATCTCTCTATCACTCTTCCATGTACAGTTGCGTTTCGTTCACTACCGAGCGTGAACGATTGGCATCTTGTCTACGCACCCAGGTGTGAAAGTTCCTTTCGTTTCGTAAAAACTAGTCCCTGCGCCAGTACCTTTTAGGTTGCCAAAACGGATCTTAATTTTTTAGAGTAGGTACACCCGTGCAACCGGGAAAGCGCTAAGACATATAAGTACCGAGTTTATTTCTAAAATGAAACAACCTTTATTCTATCCCCGGGTCAAAAGCACCCGATATACCAGCCATATTAAATATATTTGGCTAAAAGATGAAATCAAATAAAGCTGAATTTATTTTTTGTTTGCATTTTAGGATGATTAGGTGCTCGATCGAAGACCTGAAAACAAAGGCTAAAAACTCATTGCATAATAATATCATATTATTTTACCCGTTATAAATTGTTCTTAATTGACATCGTTGTAAAATGGTATCACATTGTTTTTTTATAAATTAATTAATGAAACTAAACACTTTAAAACATTTTCACCAATCACCAATGTTTAGTTCAAATTAAATCCAATCGGCGCAGATTTTACGCGTTAGAATAGGATTGAATTGACCCTATAAACCCAACCCTCTTTAATTGGAAAGTAATTGTGCTCCTTTCTCTCCGCCGCCGTAAAATTGCCAATTGTACTCCCATCGCGAGTAAAAGAACCTACAAGATGAAGTTAATCAGACGAAGGCATCGGAACCTAACCGCTAATTGCGCTTTTCTAGCTTTTAAGTGTCAGAATCAGCAGACTCAAGTGGCGATCGGATAGCAGAAAAAATAAAGTTCCAATAGAGGGTGAACGGGGGTAAATTCGCCCGCCTGCGCGGCGCCAGACTCCCCTCCCACCCCTCGGCATAGCCGACTCAGTCAAAACCTACCTTCAGGGGTAGAGCACGTTGCGAACGTTACTTCTGTTTGTAGCAAAAATGCGTTCATATCACGCTGATGTATGTGTATAGTGAACTGTGCTGCAGTGCTGTGTTGTGTGTGTGTGTTGGGATGTTTTACACGTAAGTATGCCGTCTGTTGGCGGCTTTTGTGCGAGTGCAAGTCTTAGTTGAATATTTGTGTTGTCATCTAAAGTTGAGAGCGTGCTTAGTTAGGTTAATCAGCGAGAGTGAGGTATTCATATTTTAATGTGTACTTTTTATATAAGGAGCATGGTTACTATAAATCATCCTAAAGTTTCAGATATACAAATGTTTGATATAATTATGGGTAGTAATCTATTAACACTTTAGGTACTCTAAAAGTCTTATGTTTTCCATGTGACTACCTATTGCAGAAAGAGCATTTCACCGTTTTTAACTCGTACGAGTAGCACACATATGTCGCCGTTTGCTTTGTCCAGAAATATCTTTATAATGGATCTTATGCGGTTATATTCCTAAGTATAGGACAATGATACACCTTAGAAAAAATTAAATCTTCCTTCTTCTAAATGAATATATGTATGTATGTATGTATGTATGTATGGATGCCATAAAATGATAAAACATTATCGATATCTTCTATACATTAAGCTCGATGCACGTGAAGCTATATTACACACTGTACCTATATACCTCTAATTTAATATAAAAACCTACTTAACAATATAAACAGTTACCAAGTTAACAGTAATCTCCTAACAGAAACCTTAGGTCATTACCCTCGGAGCAGGATAGCGTTAAGGGTCAAACCGAACCAACCCGCCGTTAAAAAGCTCCCATACAATTATGCAAAGAAAATAGAGCAAGTAGAAGTTTTGTAAGAGAAACTTGAATGTTCATGTCAAATTTCATGTTATTTCACAATGTCGTTTAAAAATAAGAGGGTAACTTCGATTGTACCTATATGGCGGTGGCTAAGTTCGGGTGACTCTTAATAACTGGCTACGTTTGGGTTCATTACCTACCCCACTGTATATTACGTACCAAACGATATTTTCTAAGAACAAATTAAATAACTTTCTTATGAAAATATTTTAATTTGTCTTTTTCTACAAGTCACACTACTATTTAAGAGTCCCCGGCAAGCTCGGCCGAATTTCACCTTCCCATACAAACGGAGTTTCGTTTTCATTTTAAAACTACGTGTTGGATTGTAATGATACATGAGGTATATCTATGTCTGTAATTAGTTTATCTCCAGTTTATAAAACAAATGAAACAATGCAAAAACAAGTTTTGTATGAAAAATTTAAATTCGCTGTATTTTTTTACTATAGTATCTGACGATATATAAACTGATTACAGACATAGATATACCTTATCCTATTGTTTTAGAGCAATCTAGCTAGTCGTTTTAAAATGATATTCTACGTTTGCATGGAGAACCGAGTTTGCCGGGGACTTAAACTATAAACGAAATAAATATCATAGGTATACAAAGGAATAAATGACCAAGGCCTTCAGTGCCCGGGGCTGGAATAGAACTTCCGCTTACGCGACAGGCATCTGGTTCGATTCCAGCCCCGGGCACTGGAGGTCTTGGTCATTTTTCCTTTGTATTTATTTCGTTTACCTACACGTATATTCTTCCTTTTCTTTTGTATCTTTTTACTCAGGTATGCCAATAAAGACTATTCTATCTTTCTATCTTCTCATATTTTACGAAGAGTTAAGAAACAAGCCGGTATAGTATAAGTTCAATAGTCAGAGAAATCAGACGACAGCAGGTTAAATATTTAGGTTACTATCACTCCTTGTAACCTAACCTATTATTATGTAAAGAAAAAGTCGGATTTTGACTAAAAGCCAAACGACAAACTCTCTCTACTTTTGAGTTTATCGCGAAAATACATACAGACGGACGTGTGATAAACGAAGTGATAAACAAATTGACGAGGTAGTATGTACCCACTAAAAGTAAAATTTAACACACCCATGAACAAATAAAACCGTTTGTGTAACGGTTTCACTCACATATTTTACTCACTTGCGTTGCGCGACATGTTTCGGAGGCCCCTAGCTCCATTTGCAAGCACTAAGCAAAATAAAAACGGGCTAATTCGAACGTACTCGCTCGTACACTGACACCAGTATGATAGTTATCGTGCGTCTCGCCCGCGCCAGACATGTACGATTGAAATGCACGATAATGATTCAAATATCATTCTGATGTCAGAGTACGTACGAATTGGCCTGTTAGTTATCATTCGTATGATACATGATGTATGGACGAGTACGAGGGAAATACACGATAACTGAGTGATATCAGTTATTATGTCAATCTGATATCACTGTGCAGTGAGGTTCAAAAACCTCACTGTACAGTGAGGTGGTGGGGTGAGGTGAGGAGAAATTATGAATGGAATAATTCATAATTTCTCCATGCAATTTCGAACCTCACTGTACGTTCGGATTGGCCTGTATGACATAGGAATAACATGAAAAGTAATTACTTACGGCTGAAAGTTGATGTCCGTTCCGCTCCCGCATCAAGTTTTAATTACCAACCCACGGCCTCGTTCCATAAATCTAGAAAAGCGAATCCGCATTAAACAGAATACATTATCCCAAAACAAGGGTTTTAACGAAAGTGGTTCCCTCGGGACTCGAATCCTATACAGTTTCATGGGATCCGGATTGCTCAAATCGAATTTAAGGCGAAAAACAGGAAAGTCATCGGCATCATTAAGTACCATCGCCTTATGCCTTTTGTAACAAAGAGCTGCTGAGAGTGCTGTTTGTACAAACAAGAGAAAATCTATGGAATCGCAAAATATGTAGGTCGCTTTAAGGTCTTTGATGGTAAATTTAAGCTTTCAGACACAAAAAGAGCCATAGTACAACATACTCACAACACGACCTGTTATGTTGTCTTATTTACATAGTCTCGTTTTGTTACATATCTCAAAATTTCTCAAAAGTTTCGAAAAATATGACAAATATGACCAGTTACAAACCATCGAAAGTCGAGAGCGTTATGTGTAGAGTTAGGTATCTTGAGAGATCGGAGGTCTTCTTATAAAACACCGATGAGGAGGTATTTACTGTATTGAACTTTAAAATTGAGCTTAATTTAATATAGTGTAGAAGGCGAGGGTGTACCGGTAGACCGAGTGATTTGAAGCTCACGTGTAGCCTGGTTTCTAAATCGTTACTGGATGAGAACTGCCCTCCGCCGGTCGGGGTTGCTGCTTATATTCATCCAAAAGCGTGGGAAAGATATGGGGATGTGTGGTCACGTCACGTAGGCCACAAGAAGTTTCTGGGGTGTCTGTGCTGTTGCTGCCATTAAGATAACGAATGAGTTTGTGGGAACGGCATTAACACCCGCCATAAAATAGGTTGCATTACATGCATTACATGTGCCTGTATTTGTATTATACGAGTAGGTTGAGAGCGCATCTGCGTTGTTTATCCCATTAAGTGTGCGTCTGTATTCCTTCTATCGGCGCTGAAGATAATCCTTCATGGGTTGCCATCGGTGCGTTGCTGGAGATCGGAGGTAGATGCGTAGTGTTCCTTAACTATAGGCAAAGTGACAACCCTATTAGCGTACAAGTGAATAATCAAGATCAAGTGCTGGTATTACGGAAACCCGCGCAGCTACAAGATGTTGATACAATTCCTCGTCAGTCTGCCTGTGACGTAATGTCACGTTCGAAACGTCGGATTTAATAATAATAAAATTAAGTGCACACGATTAAGTCCCGTTTCAGTTTTGAAATCCCTTCTGTCTGATACTACACGTACTTACTTTTCTAGTTCGCTGTCAAAGGCGAAAGGGTCAAACATGTCAACCTGAGCCGTGTTGCATAATAAACCAACTAATATTACAAGCGGAACTCCTTTTCTAATAAGTGAAATTAGATTAGGAGCTCCGCTTGTAATATAAGTTGTAGTTTATTATGCAACACGCCCTGATATTTTGGATTGCCCGGCAAGTTAAAGAGAAAATCAAAGCGTACTCGACGGTCGAGTCTCTATAAAGTGACAATCTCCTGACATAGCCGTTAGCCCCCGAATCGATACAAACTTTTAGCCCGCTGCACATGTTTGCCAACATTATGGCTCCTCTACACGATGGCCCAAGGTAGGCCCATCTAATAAGAGGCGCATTTATGCGTTAGAGGGAGCAAGTGATATTGCTATCTCATTCCACCAAATAGCTGCGTCCCTTAGACTGGCCTATGTTGGGCCATCGTGTAAAGGAGCCATTACAGTTTCAACTTCTGTCATTTTTCCACGCAGTCAAACCGAGTTGTGATTGTCATGATTTTCCTCAAGCTCAATCCTCAAGTTTGAGTTTCAAACTCACAGATAATTAAATTTATTTAACGAACTAGCGACCCGCCCTGGCTTCATAATTGATACACAAAACGTCGACAAAAATACACCTAAACCTTTCTCAAGAATCACTCTATTGGTAGGTGAAAACCGCATGAAAATCCGTTTAGGAATTTTTGAGTTTATCGCGAACATACAATGTACAATTGTACATACATACAGACAGATGCGGCGGGGGGCTTTCCTTTATTTTAAGGTGTAGGTAGTGATATTTAATACGGAAAATAAAAAAGTAGGTATACGTAACCACGATTATTTTTACACAGCTACCAAAAGAGGATGTAATATTTTCATGTTTTAATATATGATGTGGGTAGGGTATGTAAGCCTTTTTTATTTACTACAATATTCATAAATATTGTTATTAAATAAATATTTTACTCGTATCTCAAAAATTGAATCCTAAAAAAACATAGCATCCCGGAGGTAGGTATTATGTTGTTTGATAAAAGCTTTTTGCGAATATCAATTAGGTAAATGGAGTAAATGCCAAATTCCGTGTAGCATCACGAAAATGGGTTTTGGGGATTTAGGTAAGCTGACGTAAAAGTACTATTATTAGACCGTAAGCTAAGAAAATATTTCCATGATCAATCGCCTCCCGGGCGATAACTCGTATTATATAGTAGTTAACAGCTATGTATGATGAACCCTCGAGGACGTCAACTGCCGCTCCGTTGGGTTGAGGACTGGCAGCCACTGAAACACGTAAAAAACCGGACAAGTGCGAGTTAGACTCGCCCACCGAGGGTTCCGTACTTTTTAGTATTTATTGTTATAGCGGCAACAGAAATACATCATATCATGTGAAAATTTCAACTGTCTAGCTATCACAGTTCATACAGCCTGGTGATAGACAGACGGATAGACGGACAGACAGACGGACAGCGGAGTCTCATAGAGTCCCGTTTTTACCCTTTTTTTTGTTCACGGAGTGGGCGAATGCTTTTACGCACCGTCCCCCCGGCCGCGAGAAGGCCATTGTTGATGGGGGGGTGTATGGGACTCGCCGCTCCTGTCCCCTCTCAACTGGCGAGAAGGGATGGAGAACCTGGCCCTACCCACTAAACCCACTCCGGCGTTTCATCCTCTTTGCCGTTTGTGAGGGCGCCCCTAAAAACCTGTAGGGGTCGGATCAAAAACTTAAGTCCGACTCACGCTTGACTGCTGCACATTTCTAATAGGTTTTCCTGTGATTTAAGGTAAACATATATTTTGTGTATTTTTTTCAAAATTTTAGATTCAGTAGTTTCGGAGATAACTTCTAAACTGTCTATCCTAAAATTATAAAAAAATATATAGGTATATTTGAGATTCTCTCAATGAGCTAACACGATATATTTTGAAAAACTTTATTTTTTAATTTTCTGATTTACCCCCCAAAAGTGGCCCTAATTTAACTAAACTAACTTAGCGGTTTTACTCACGGGTTTTTAATCACTCACGCGACATGTTTCGGAGAGCCTTCTTCTTCTTTACGTGCCATCTCCGTCCAGGAGGTCGGCGACCATATGTCTATATGTCTCTCTATGTTCAGTCATGCGAATTAGTCTATCTATGCTCTTCACTTTTAACCAGTCTCTTATATTTCCAGTCCATGATGTGCGCCTTTTACAGGTGTGGAGAGCCTAGGTCTCCATTTTCAAGCACTAACAGTGCCTGAGTGAGTAGCGGAGATTTTAAATTCGATTAGTGGCCCATTAGGGCCAACATTAACATTAACATTAGTTTAAAATTCATTTATTTACTTTACATGTCCGTCTTTGGGCCACTAACTTACATATTATGTAGGTATACCAAATTTCAACTTGATTGGTCCAGTGGTTTCGGAGAAGATAGGCTGTGATAGACGGACAGACAGACAGACAGACACCCAGACAGATGCACGAGTGATCCTATACGGGTTCCGTTTTTTTTCCTTTTGAGGTACAGAACCCTATAAAAAAAGGCATCGCTTCCCGTTTGATTTGATACTTTGCTCATATAATGATGATAGGTTAGATGCTATTGTGAATAAAATAAATCGTCAGCCGGTTGTATCGCGGTGGAAAGAAGCTGGTCGCATAAACATGTAAAAAAAAGAAATACGTACCGTACCTCATTATGATAGTGGTATCAAAATCATGAAACTGTATGTAGCGTTCCATCACTTCCAGCAGGCGTTTAACGCCTGCATTTCCACGCATACTTTGCGGACATAAAATGGTAAGGTGCGAGATGTCTTTTATGAGCCGTAGGCAAATAAAAGACAAGGGACAAGTAAATAATAACACTGCACACGTACATACATTGAACGACGTTTTTTAATACATTTGCGAAAAAAATCACAATAAAACAAATATTGTTTACGTGAGTATTACACTTGCTACCTTACAGTTACGAATTTTCCCTTGTACTTGAATGATATTGTTAATTCAGCACTATACACTACGCTCATCAATGATTTACACTGCATTAATTTTTGCAGTGTAAATTATCACAACAACTCATTTCATACAAAAACACTCCCGGTTGCAATTTAAGTTGAATAATTTTGATACAACTTAATTTTTCGTGAAAATACTGAAATTAGCCGGTTTTACTTTTTCATTTTTTATGTTAACAACAGCCAACGTGGCAATGATAGTTACAATCAGCCAATAATAAAAAAATGTTTTAGTGAAATATTGTATTATAATATAAAATTTTATTTACTCGTATGTCACTACCTATAGATAACTGATAAGTTGCAATGGACGAATATGAAACAAAGAGGTGGCCTCAGGTATACTTTTTAAAACTAACATAGATAATCATTGGCCGGAAAACATTAACTTTTTTTATAATTGAGTAGTGTGTTAAAACGATAACAATTATTCAGAGTAGGTATAGTATCAAAAGCTCTTATTAACAGATAAACAAACAAAATAGATCGGCGTCAAAGATAGCCCTTCGCAATTACTCTGTTGAAAATGTAAGTAAATATCTCGCACTTCCTTCATTTAGTAATAAATAACGAATCCTGGAAAATGATAGCATGTTTTATTGAGTGCTACAATAAATAAAATCCATCTCATATTGAACCGTACTTACTTTATTATTAACAGAGTATCATATCTTAATGAAATCTTCTTTTGTATAATAAGGAAAATAAGACAGGGAAAAATTAAGTAGTAAACAAGAGTTTAATTACGGACACGATCGTTATTATAATAAATATAATAAAGATGCTCTAGAGAGTTCACTTAAGGATTGTCAAAGGGGACTTAGATAGATAGATAGATAGATTTTTATTCAGTATTAATCATACATTGTCAATTACATAATAAAAATTGATTACAAAAATCATAATAAATATAACTACATATAACTGGTGGCCTTCCGCGAACCACGTTCGACGTGTTGCCTCCCTGTCACACTTACGTACGAACTTACAAGTGCGACAGAGATCAACACGTTGAACGTAGTTCTCGGTAGGCCCTCTATTGGTGTCGCGACGGTGTCGTAATATAGGTATACATCTAAGAAGACGGATGTCAACCTTGAAATAAGTACACACATATTTTGATAGTCGTAATATTAAAAGTTCGTGAACTCGAAACTTGAAGGTTTAACATGATGTAATGTAGTCTTTATTTATTCGAGCGAAGTAAATATTACGTGAGTAGAAAATAAACTCGAATGTTATGTTAGAGCCGTTTAAAACTAGATATATATATAAAGACGAACTTGAAATAAAGTTATACTGCCGTCTATTATTATCATCTTTGTCTGCAGTTTGAGTTTTTACACACTTTTATTTAGCTTCACTGCGTATATACCTTTGTATGTAGGTATATATAGTGCTTCAAATCTTGAACCTAAAATTTGAACCACTTCCCGGTATCTGATTCAGTTGAAATTTGTAGTACTGTCGTAATTCCGGTGACAATGCAATAATAGATTAGATGATTAGATTAGATGATTTATTTCATGAAAGACAATTTACATAATAAGTTTGCATTAATGTCAAAAATATAAGAATTTCTATCATGATCGTCAAAATAAAAATAAAAATGAAAATAATAACAATACTAATGAAAATAAAATTATAGCTCCAATAAGGATTGTCAACACAATTACAATAAGAGTAAGTAGATAAATACGTACAAATCCAAAATATAAGTAAATTTACAGTCAAAACTTACACTAAACAATAAAAACATAATATGCTAACATGGAGGTGTTCTGATGATGCAGCCAGTAGATAGCCTAAGGAACTCCTCGATGGAAAAACACAAACACATCAAGTTTAGGCTCATTAGAAAGGTCTTAAGAAGTACTCGATAGAAATGCAAATGAGAAGAAGTACCTACAGTCAGCAATAAAAGTGTATCACAAAAAAAAGGGAGTTGTAAATAATTTATTCCTTCGACTCCGTCCCACTTTTATACGATATGCACAAAATATTACAACAATTTCGATTCTTATAGATATAGATAGATAGCATCTTAGGCAGGGATCGAAACCGGTTTTTTGCAAAAACTTCGAAATAATCATATATTTCAAAGTTTTTATACTACAGTTTTGTTTTTAGGTAACGATTTCGTATTATTGCCCAATTACAAATTAAATAATAAACAAAGAACGCAAAAATACCGTTTTCGTTCCCATACAAAAACCGGTATCCGATCCCTGATCTTAAGTATATACCTATTACCTTAAGTATATACCTGTGTACTGCATAAGTACATACTTTACAAATAGTGGTTTAAAAAGATGAAAATAACAATTTAAACACTATCCCTCTTATTTAACGCATTACAAGCTTCAATAATCATCGTTTGTCTTAATCGTTCATTTTGTCTTTTGTATTTGTAAGAAAGGGCTAAAACTGTGTCAGAAGAAGAGGATTCATCAGTAAAAATACATTTTGTATTCTAACAACGTTAGAAACTCACTGCTTATATGCAGACAAAGTTTAAAATTTGATCTTATTTGATTACAAGTCGGTAACGAGAAAGTAAAGCAATGAATTATTAACCAGTCTTCGTAGAAACTGAGTGTACTGGCTTTATTTTTTGTAAATTTAATGAAAAGAAAGTGTATAAGCCTCCTTAACTTACTCTCGCATTTTTTGCTCAATGATACTGCTAAGTTGAGAAATAATATACACTATTACATATTAAACTTAAATTCTGAAAAACTTTTAATTTCAAATAGTATGTATATAAATACCTATCTTTTCTGACAATGAAATGAAAGGCAATTATTTATGGTACCATAATGGTACATTTATAAGGCTAGGGAGCAATATGAGATTAATAATAAAAATGACCATAGAAAATTGCTAAATTTTCATTTTTCTACCGGCTGATATCCACGTCGATGAATACTGACGTAAGTTAGGAAATAAAATTTAGCAAGCATTTTAATGCTTTAAAAATCCGTATCCTGAAATTTCTTAGCCTGAATCACTAATTTAAGCGAGATAAAATTAATTACATAATATATCTTAGGTATTTATTGTTGTTGTCGTGTTTCGTACAATAAAGTGTTTATTAGGTACTTACTTTACTTATTCCTTTTCACCTTCATTCTTTGTTTGATTTTCCACCCTAATTATGCAGCATCAAAATTGATGTATACTTAAAAACATAGCTAAATATTCCTAAGATCTTTCTAAACGGAACGTTTCCGCTAATTTATATTTGGGTGGAGTAAATTTGTATAGTAGTAATTCAAACACGCATATCGCTCAGACTCCCTAGCATTGGTCCCTTTATAAACAGCTTTCGTCTCCTCTCATCACTCATGTGTATTATAATTTGACGAAGAGGTCTATTCGTACTACATTTTGACGTAAATTTTACTCATTTTGCGATCATTCGCCAACGTATCTCGCTTATACCATTGGCAACTCTGCTAAGATAACATTCGGGTGGCGACTGCAGTAGTTTCTGCTGCAGCAATTGCGTGGGCGATATCGCTGTATTTCTTTTAAAATTCGTAAACCTTCTAGCAAAAACATAAGGCCCACCGATCATTACTTAAAAGTGATTCTGTTAAGAGGCCAAAAAGCTGCTCCCATACAATCGAAGTTACGCTTTCATTTTAAAAACCGGCCAAGTGCGAGTCGGGCTCGCGCACGAAGGGTTCCTTACCATTACGCAAAAAAACGGCAAAAAATCACATTTACATCTCTCACGCTCTGAAAGAGGGTCATTGTTGTTCTAAAAGGTGTGCAGAAAATGATACGTGTCTGCACTAGAGCTTGTACGTTCGAAGTACGATTTTTTTAATTTTTTTAAGATAAGCAATTGATATTTGAGTTTAAATGGATTTGTTATACAATTTCCATTCTGATATTTGACTCTCCATTCCATAAATAACGATGCTTTTGCCTTAATTGTTAATTGATAGTACCCTCAAGAAATACTATAAAAATGTAGACTTAGTCATGTAAAAAAATGCATTTTACTTTCCTCGTAAGTAGTGTTTAATTTGGGTGAAAGGCATCATTTCATCCCTTGATTAACATTCTACTATTATTGTATGGGAGCCCCACTTAAATATTTATTTTATTCTGTTTTTAATATTTGTTGTTATAGCGGCAACAGAAATACATCATCTGTGAAAATTTCAACTGTCTAGCCATCACGGTTCGTGAGATACAGCCTGGTGACAGACGGACAGACAGACAGACAGACAGCGGAGTCTTAGTAATAGGGTCCCGTTTTTACCCTTTGGGTACGGAACCCCAAAAACGGCATGCTTAACTGCCGCCGATCCGACCCGCACCCGCCCTGTGTGCGTTAGGCTTTAGTCTGTTTAAACATGACCTTTAAACTCTTAACACCTTGTAGACTTCCATACAAGACGAAACGGAAGGAAACAGTAAAGTTGTATCAGCAAACTTCCGTGGAGCCAACAAGTATTTTATATGGAGAATATTTAACAAGTACTAATAGGGTCAATGAAATTGCATAGATATTTGTGAAACGTATTTCTCAATTTTGTATTAACTAAAAGCGTCTGCAAACGATACGATAATGTTTAGAAATACAGGAAAAGTTGTAATAAATGATACTAATGATAATGATGAGTTTTGATGAACGAATCAAGCAAGTATGCAGGACCAAATCCTATACGGGAAGATAATGGTACCAGCCTGAGCGCTTGAATAATTTATACCCTTAATACTCCAACGTTCTTGTTTAAATCGCACATGGAACTTACATAATCATTAATCACGTAAAACATAATGTTCTACGTAAGTATATACGTAATCGAAGGCTAAGTCGTAAGTGGAGAGTGTAACCTAGATTCGCCCGAGTGTAAGTTGGCGTGTGGCCAATAATTACGGTGAAATCGAAGTGGAGACTAAAATCGTTTTTCTAGTTAACAAACCACCTAAATCTGAAACGAAAATAATCAATAACGACGCGATAGCAAGAAATAAAACGGTAACTGTAGTTAGGTTAAGGATTGAACTTATAATTATTTAAATATGTAGTTGCGTAGAAGACCTTTATTGTCATAAAATTACGGGGGTAAAACATTGGTTTACTGGCGTCAATACCTGTCGTAGCATTTTACTTTATACTTATACGTTTTTTCCAAAAAAAACTTAACCATCGTTAATATAATAGCGTACGGTCATTTCTGCATACAAACTGTACCTTTTTTCTAAATGGAAAATAGCATAATAGAAAATGTTGTCTTAGGTTTAATACATATTTACCATCCTTCGATATTTTTAAGACGTTAATAATTGACAAAATTAATGAATTAATGAACGACAAATAAAACCCATATTTTATCAACCAATTAATACAAAATATTGTCTTCGGTTACTGCGATAGTTACTCAAGCAATAAAACTACGAAAACGTAAAACTAGCCTTATAAACCGATTTTGCATGTACAACCAGCCTTAAACTTGATAGTTTATTATGGTTTATTATTTTTGTATGTGGGTTTGTTTTGCACATTGTAACTTTTCGTCAGTCACCCGTTGACCACGAACGCTGTAAAGGGTTCGAAACGTGGGGATGTATTATAAATTCAATATACGCGATATAATCCGAATTCATAGTTTTATTTACTAAAACTCTATAAATAAACTCTATTAATAAAATAATTGACTAGACTTGACTGACTGGTAGGTGATTACTTATAATTAATAATTAAATTAGTAATGGCTTATAGTTCATTCCAATTAAGTTCTCTTAAATGAAGCACTCGAACCAATTCGATTTCTGACTCGCGTAAATTGAAATAAAATCAATTTCCCGTACTGACAGAACTTTAAATCGCTAGTCACCAAGTAAACTATGCAATCAAAACTATTGTAATACAATGGTATAGGTTGATCCAAATAGAAAACGCAGTATCGGTAGACCATCTTGATAATACTGTTACTATATTCGATATACGATTTTAATATTGTTACTATATTCGATTTTATTTTACAAAATGAACGGTGGTTTTTGTATTTATATTATGTCACTTTCACGTGAATCATCATCTTCCTTGCGTTATCCCGGCATTTTTCCACGGCTCAGACATGAGAGCCTGGGGTCCGCTTGACAACTAATCCTAAGAATTGACGTAGGCACTAGTTTTTACGAAAGCGACTGCCATCTGACCTTCCAACCCAGAGGGGGAGAACTAGGCCTTATTAGGATTAGTCCGGTTTCCTCACGATGTTTTTCTTCACCGAACAGCGACTGGTAAATATCAAATGATATTTCGTACATAAGTTCCATAAAACTCATTAGTATGAGCCGGGGTTTGAAAACGTATAACTAGCCAGTTATCTTAGTTTGCGAGGAGGTCCTCTAAGTCATAATTTCGTCGCAATTAACTGCAATTGAAGAAGAATGTCGTGTGGAGACCAAATTATTCACAATAAAGTTACAAAGATAGAAATTAGCCTAGTTACCCCTCCGGGATTAGTAGTTCAAGTGGCAGATTCTGCATAAAAACAAGCGCCTGCACCAATTGTTAAGATAAGGTTCCCAAGTGAATTCCGGGCTCCTTTCCAAGTGGGAAAGTACTTACTGGAAGAGTAGAAGGTATTTTTATGTACGAAGTAAATAATAGACATTAAATCAAAGAACGCTCCAACAACTCCAATTCTGGCAGACGGCCGTACTAAAAACCTCATTTTATTTAATACACATTCAGAACGAGCAGGGCGTGCGTAATAAAAATATAGACAGACCATAAAGTAGTTAAATGGAGTGATGAATACATAACTCTGGGTCGCCGCCGGATTTCGGTACCGCCAATATTACGACTGCTTAATAGCTGAAAGTTATAGTACTGAAACTGAATGCGATTGGGTGAACTACTTTTAAGTAATTTAGATCTATCGAAAACTGAATACAGACCGTGCATCTTTACGAAGACGAAAAAGAGATATAACTAGGTTTCAGCCTTGGGAAAATTGGTTTCTCTGATCTTGTGTAAAAGAAAGAAGTCATTAACGGCCTGATTCGAACTTTAAGATACGTCAAAAATTTGTTCAATTCAATCTTTAGGTAGTATGGCTCCATCGATACCAGGCTTTCCACATTGACCAACTACGTATGCACAACTAGTTGTGCTATAAGGATTTTTTTTCTAAATCCTTCCCATAGACACAACTGGTTTACTGTCATTTAATTTTAGTTCGACTACTACAACTATTCTAGTCTTGCCTGTTTTTGTAGAATTGTACAGTCGCCGTCAGATATATGTATAGGTCTTTTTCGTGCACATTTGTGGAAAAAAACAACAAAAACAAAACATTTCCTTCGCAACTTAACTAGACGGAGCCCCGCTTCGCGGGGTTCCTATTTCTGGCCGGTTTGCCCTTCGGGCATCTGAAGCTTCGTTAGGTAACCTAACCTAATACCTACCTACGCTTTTTCCCCAAGTGTAATGTTTTCTCGGACGTCACACTAAGTCAATAGATAGGTAGGTTAGGTTCGTCAGGTAGCTTCAGAAATTGGAGCCCCGCGTCTAGTTAAGTTGCGAAGGAAATGTTGTAAAATGAATATGAAAGCTATCTATTTCCTCTTCTGACTGTAGTTGTGTTATAAGGAATGGTTAGAGAGCACATTAGTTGTGCTTAGTTGTGCCAATTGGGCGTAGTTGTGCCATTAGGAATACATATTTTTGATGCCACAACTAGTTGTGCATACGTAGTTGGTCCATGTGGAAAGCCTGATCGATACTGTGGATGATTTCGCCAACGTCAAAGTGGAATCCACGTGGAATCGAATTAATGTTTCTTGATTAAAACTTCAGCCAGTGCACGGTAAACAATAAAATTATGGGCCTCTGGGGCTAGAGCCAGACACGGTTGGAGGTCCGCGCCGCGTGATGCCTGTTCAAACAGGTCGCGCGCGGATCGCGCCGGCCTCGCGCTCTCAACACGCCCTCATCGGTCGCGCGAACGCGGCGCGGACGCGGCGCGATGCGGGCGTGACTCGCGCCCGATACAACATGCGCGCGCGGAAGGTTTCTTATTCCTTCTGTCGCCATATATAATCTATAATCTCAATCACAAAATAACTAATATATTGCTACGCTCGCACCACGCACCGTACGCTGCCTAACGTCCGATTGATATGACCCAGCGCAGCGCCGCGGGCCGCCGCGTCCGAATCGAAGCGGGGCGCGATGCCGGCGGGACGCAGTCTGTTTGACGTCGGTAACCCTTAAGGGCACGACGTTTTTCGGTGGTTGTTGTAGTTGTCTCGTAAAACCGATAGCTGGATTTTACGAGAAGCACGTGGACTACCGGCCGTTGACTCCTAAATGGTGGTTAAATACGCTTTGAGATTAATTCTCTATTCAATGCACACTCCTACTGTATAATAAAGCTATCGATATTACACTTAAAACAATATTAATGAGCAAAAAACAAAGGAATTAATCACGAGGCTACTATCAAGATGGCGTTCGAACCGGAAGTCCAAAAATTTGTTAAAGATACGACATGTATTTCCGATTCATATCGTATCATTAGAAAAATTTTAACGTATTTTAAAGTTCGAATCAGGCCGTAAGAAGTTTCTTTTAGATAAAAAAAAAACGATTTTAATTTTAGCGACGTATTTTTAAATAACTTTTTTAGCACAACACCACTTTTTTTATTGGTCCGTTTTATCAATTAGGTCTCAAAAATGCCAATGTTTTGTTATCATTTTATAAATTATACCTAGTGTAAGCGTTAAATTTGCGCCTAAAAACTGGCTGATACTTCCATAATTATATTTGCTCCCAAAATGCAGCGCGGCTAATGCGACGGCCATTCATATAAATCTAATTACTGCTTTTAAAATAGTATTTTATGCAACCGTTGCTTAAGAGAGGCCAAAAAAGGCGAGAGCGAGAGTAACAATTTAATAAAGACGTCTCGAGTATTTTTTGACTCAGTTAAACAACGTTGCATACAATACTTTTTCTACGACCAAGCACTTACTTTGAAATAAAATTGTAAAAACGAATATTTTTCATATCATCTAGTGGACTTCTACCTACGGTATATACCTATTTTAAATAGTATAATCTGAGACACTTCCTGTTGGAGGATAAAAAAAAATGAAATTAAAAAATCATGTCTCACATATTTGTCCTCTGACAAACATTTAAAATACGGTTGGCAACAATGTATTTCATACAATATTTTTTAAGTGAGTGTTACACGAAGTATCGAAAAATGCGAAAAAGATACTGCGAGTATGCACAAATGCGTTTTTGGGGAATAGACTAAATACTTGTCTTGACAACTATAAGGTAGGGTTTTAAAGATGTGTGCACGACACTTTATATGACAAAAAAAGTCCGGGAGTAGAAAAAATAAATAAAAGCCTGTCGGCGGAAGTTGACCGGAAAAAACGGTCGATTAAATTGACTGGTTTGTCAATACCAAATCATTCACACGAGCGAAGCTGTGCGGAAAAAAAACTGGTAATTTAGTCAACTTGATTGGCAATATTCGGCAAGCGGGTCTTCATTTTTATAATTCCAGTCGCTCGTGAATTAAAAAGGGGTTTTCATCAAGGGATAAATGTGATGTAAACCACGCATTACGTTTAAGGTTTTGGACTATGTTTATTTTTGCATTTATTGGCAATTTTTGGTTTTAATTTTTTTCTCAGCCACGGTTCTGCTAATGAAACCACAATTCGATTCGAGTTTGATTCTCGCCCAAGGCGGTATTTGTTTTTTTTTTCTTGATTTTACCTCTATTTCGAAAGTTATGATTTCACTTTGTTTACAATCTAAATACACACATTGTTTACAATATAAAAATTAACTAGAACTGTAACCATTACCGTTGTTTCTACCTTTTCTAAAATGACTTTCGGAATAGATACACTAGATCGGATAAAACAAAGAAGAAAGTCGCCTTATCTAGTCTTAGTTTATAGCAAAGATAGATATAACTCCGTAATAGATGGATACAGTCTAAGGAAAAAACGTGCCTCGAAAATCACGAAAATTTGATTCTCGATCAGATGGCGCCACTAGTTTTGGCCTACACTCGTATAGAGGGCGTTGACTGTTTCGTTTGTTATTTATAATTTTAACGCATACCAGTGAAAGAACATGGGTCAAAATCATATAAAAATAATTAATGCAAATAAAAAAATCATTTATCCATATTTAAATACATTGTATCGTATTTTTATAAATATTTATTTTTAGTTTTAAAGTGTGTCGACAGATGGCAGTGAATTTACTGGGGTTACAAAATTTACTATGACAGTACCGCTCTAGTATAAGTTACTCTATGGTTTATAGTAACGAAGCTTGTCATTCAGTCCACATTTTTAATCTATGGAATCGTGTAATTGACGCAATCACGAGTCACGTGTTTATTTGTTTACTTTTAAAATCCATATTTTATACTCGACGTTATGTGTATACTTTAAATAGTGAGAGATAGACGTTACATAGTGTTTTTTGGTTCAAATATCGATGTAATTATTGATTAGGTTTTTTTTTTATAACAATATTAACAAACTTATACACAATAATTACAGTAGAAAACCAGATTAGGCAATATTTAAAATGTAAATAACTGCTAAGATAAAAAATCATTTTAGACTTTCATCAAGCGAAAATAGGAGGGTGCCAACTGACAAATCGGACTAAATTCTTAATACGCTATGCTATTCCATTTTTCCCCATAGTTAACCGTTTTACTGCACGTTTAAATTTGAACACGTAATGTTACGTGAACGCTCGCCTAAATTGACAAAGCAAAGTTTTAAAATGGTTTCACGGCGCCCTCAAATCGCACTTGGTCGTGCTTGCTTTTAATTTTATGCAAAGTCTTGTAATAGCCTAGAGGTTTATGTAAATTCGTTGCTTTATTTACACATTTCGTGCGATGTAAAAATTCGTGTACTTCTTGTGAAGCTCTAAATTATTTTTGAATTAAAATTAAAGTCTAATTAAACATAGTTTTCATACTGTTAGCAATAATAAAGATTAAGTGTAGTTGTTCTAAATTAGCTACCTAGCAGTCATACGTTTTATATACATAATTGTACCTTTTCTCTATTTTTGTTTATTTTTTTTTGTTTATTTGAAGTTTAATTACTAGGTACCTACAGTAGTTTAAGCAAGATTAGTTTTTAGGGTTTCGTACCCAAAGGGTAAAAACGGGTCCCTATTACTAAGACTCCGCTGTCCGTCTGTCCGTCTGCACATCTGTTCGTCTGTCCGTCTGTCTGTCTGTCACCAGGCTGTATCTCATGAACCGTGACAGCTATACAGTTGAAATTTTCACAGATGATGTATTTCTGTTGCCGCTACAACAACAAATACTAAAAAGTACGGAACCCTCGGTGGGCGAGTCCGACTCGCACTTGTCCGGTTTTTAAAAGTTAAACTTATCATGTAGGTAGTAGATAGGTAAGCCCTACTTCTTATAAAGTAACATACATACGTCTACTAATTAATATATTACCTATTTTCTTTCGTCACATGTATTTTTTGTCGAATACGCTTAAGTATATTTTGGCCTCTGTTTGAAAGTTAATTTTGAATTTTAAAACCTGTAAATGCAACAAAGATTGTGATAAAAATATATTGATAAATTCATTCATTCATTCATTCATTCATTTATTCCTTTATAAAACATAGTTTTACATGTCAAATACAGTATTTCATATTTACAACTATTTACATCTAAATTACATAGCAAAACACATCAGTATGAATATAATATTAGGTATAAGATAATTATGTCAGGTAGGTACAATTATAAAAAATAAAAATAGATTGTGATAAACTTAAAAAAAAACCTCTTTGACCGTCAAGAGTTCAATAAAACTATGATTGTTCTCGTTTCCTGTTAGCTTAAGTAATATTATGAAGAAAACCTCCGAAGAATAGAAACCAAACTCGCTGTTAAAGTCCAGAAGGATGGGCCATAAAGTGCCGACATGCTATTACGAATTTTACTACTCGTTTAGTCGACAAACGCGGTTTTAGGATACTTGCCTATTGTTAAGATACTTAAATTATTTCACCTTGTTATGCAACGATGTGTATATTGTTGGGATATATGGAATAAAAAAACCGGCCAAGTGCGAGTCGGACTCGCGCACCGAGGGTTCCGTACTTTTTAGTATTTGTTGTTCATCATCTGTGAAAATTTCAACTGTCTAGCTATCACGGGTCATGACATACAGCCTGGTGACAGACAGACAGACGGACAGATGGACAGATGGACAGACGGACAGCGGAGTCTTAGTAATAGGGTCCCGTTTTTACCCTTTGGGTACGGAACCCTAAAAACAATGGGGGTGACGGGTGTAGCTCATAAGGATGTGACGTTTAAATTAGACAAATACATAGGTTTCGATTTGTTACAAAGTAAAATGTGCTACTTCGAGCATCCCGCAATAATGATAGAAAGGTGTTTTTTTTATTTATAACTGCAAGCGATTATCTTGAATTTAAATGATCACTACTTACACTAGCATGTGCTGGTCATGCAAAGGAAATTGTTAGGTAAACAACCGAATTCCTAATTGTAAACTATTTACCTAAGTCCTATTGCTTTTATCTTATACCGAAGCCTTACGGTCATTGGTCCAAGATTTCATGAGAAGAATTTCAGTTCCAATTTCGGAACTTTAATAAATCTCCTCTTACTCTTCTTGCATTGTATATGATTTTTGTTTATAATTTTTCTTGTTGACAGGCATGTTGGCAATTTATGATGTTTATAAATTTATAATACAATGAGAACACCTACCCATCATAACTATACCGTGATGAGTGTGACAACCCAGTGTCCACTCTACCAGCCTTTAGCCATAGCCATGACACTCCTACTTCATTTTCGCCATTCGTTTGACTACATAAATTTATTTTGATGACAATACCACTTCATGTTTTTTTTCTGTACCTCAGCAACATTTTTTTCGATCTCCTTTCCATCGCTTTTTGAGTTAGGTACTTGTAACCGGTATAGGATTTATTTTCTATATATCCATTCAGCTGCCCAGCAAGGAGTATACTGGCAGAACGCAGTGGTCAAAGTGGCCTGTTGTTGTGCTGTTAGGTTGGAGTATGCTGCCCATGCTGGTTTCTGGCGTTGTGATATCTCATAGTCCTGGCTTTCTCTACCCATAATAATGTCTTGTCCCAGAAACGCCTTAGTATGATGATATAAAAAGAACAGCCACAACAAAATGGGTTGCAAAACTGCAAAGTAGACAAAAATTGCAAAAACTTCTAATGGTCCAAACATACAGGTTGTTATAAGATTAAAAAAGCCTAAGAGTAAGAAAGTCAATATTTCGTACAAAAATAATAAAGTATTGATTCATCTAAAATACTTTTTATAAAAAAACAATGTTGAGTAAGTACCTGTATTTATTGTATTATTGTACATTCGCAAGGAGAACTCGTATCGCATAACAAGAAATACCTACCTACTAGAAAATGCTCACTAATTAAACTCGTAACACATGTACGTTTCATGCGGTTAAAATGCGGTTAATGAATGTGAAGCCGTGAACCAATTTACAAAGTTGAATTCCTAGTTAGTGAAATTTCTACTCACAAACAATTTTAGATCTGAAACTGCCAAAATACTTTGTCTTGTTTTGTAATTAAATACTTACAGAAAATACTAGTTTGTAAATAAAATAAAATCGAGATATAGAAGCGGTAATTTGTTTCAATCTGATGCGATCATAGTCATTATTAAGGCTTCCAAAACCAAATCATCAGGCTAAAAATATCTATACATAATCGAAATAAACTTATATTAATATGGTTTTCACTGTTTAGTAAAACGAAATTAACCCAAACCAATTGTTATTGTTCTACATTCATATTTTGTGCATTTAAATTGGCTCTTTGTTTAAAATTGACGAAATTAATTTCGAGCTGATCTTATCTTATACCCTTCAACGAGCAATTCTTGTATATATATATATATATATATATATATATATATATATATATATATATATATACATATATATATATATATATAGGTATATATGTGTCGGGGACCTCGGAAACGACTCTTAACGATTTCGATGAAATTTGCTATATGGGGGTTTTCAGTGGCGAAAAATCGATCTATTAGCTAGGTCTTATTTCTGGGAAAACGCGCATTTTTGATTTTTTATATGTTTTTTCTTTCGCCTTCTGCCATCTGTATTTTTTTTCCGTACTAATAGCATACGTGCTGTAAGGTTACAATGCAGCACTGGAGTGAAACTAGCGGCAAGGACGTACTAAACAGCCGTCTGTTTGACATTTGAAAATTAAACTAATGACAAATAGGTTTCGTTAGTCAGATCATGGAACTTGAAAGACTTTCGAATGATCCACGGAACATGGCGAATCGTGCTGCAGACATTTTTGTTTATTTTTTGCATTCTGCTGTTTAATATTTAATTTTGATAAGATATTATGCAGTGAATGCTCATTAAAACAACTACCTAATTCGTCTGATTTCCTAAAATAAGCTCCACATCTCAAAACTCAAGTTCCATGAAATATGTCCCCCGTTTTACTGTGAACGCAAAATCTTTGCATCATTTCCATATCGCGAGAAATCCTAAGATTTATCGTCCGTCGTCGCGACAAATCGCCGGATCGATCACGGCGAGCGTCGACGCCGATCCATCATGAACGTTTGCACGGATATTTTCACATCTACTTGAAGATATTCATCTTTCACGATATGCATTGGGATTTGTAGTTCAAGCATCCTATACTCATTTTTCCTTAATATGAATTAGACAGCTGCACACACACATAATCAATCGCACATAATGCTTTACTCGTACCGTACTCCTAAATATGTGTAATACTCAAACTGCATGTGATTAACGCTAGCGTTATGTTCAATTAGAATTATTTTTAATAGTTGATGATGATCCTTATGTCATTATGCAGCGGTGCGATGGCCAAGTCATTATACATATTAAAAATTAAAGATATCTAATATTGATACGGTTTTAACACCCCCTGGCACTGACTAAAATAACCGACTTGGTATCACATTAGGGTAGGGTGGTCTAAGACTGCGCGGTCGATAAGAATGCGCATACGTCATAACTTAAATACAAAGTGAAGTTCGTGGCTAACTTCAGTGCTGTTTTGAAGTGTAATAGCACCTGTTACTGCTCCCGGAATCAATTTAGTTTACTGTGAAAATAAGATACTCTAGGTTAAGTTTGAAGTTTTTATCACATTTTGATCGTATTTTTCTTCAACGTAAATGTATTGTCACTAATAAGACCTAGGTAAATTAAAATATGAGATCTTGAATTTGGATCGCGTATGCGATGGCGCGTTTGAACGGCCGTCGCTAGTTCACGTCATTTTGCATAGGTGGCGTTACCAGTATGTTTTAGTGAAAATGGAGGAATGTGTAAGAATGCGCATGGTACGAATGTGTAAAAATGCGCGCGCAGTCTTACACATCCATTTCCACATGAATGTGAAAAATGGCTCAGAAATAACCCAGGAAAAACTATAAATATTCCAAATGTTTAAAATCTTCACTCCAGCTTATCCCAAAGCTGCAAACCCCGCATGCGCTGCTGAAAGTTTTAAACCTTTAGGAATATCACCTTGTAATCCTGAGGTATTCACTGAAGCTGATTTCTTGGCTAGTTCTGTAACCGAACGAGAAAACACGAGGCTAATTTTGCTGAAGCCAAAGAGCAATCTACAATTTATACAAGCTATGTTGTTGTAAATGATGTTGACCCTCTTGGGCATGCCCGTGATGTGGCGAAATCTATAAAGATCCAATTACTGAAGACTGGATCACGTGTATCGCTTGTAATGAATGGTGGCATGATCAATACACAGCGCACACGGGTGCTGCCACCTTTGCTTGTGACTTATGTAAATAATTAAACTTGGCTGGATATGCTACCGCGTTTCCTTAGGTATCGCGCATTCTTACACCACCCGCGCAATCTTACACATCCTGCTGCGCATTCTTACAACGTGGGTAGTGTAAGAATGCGCATTTTTCGTTTTCCAATTATGCTCTAATATATCAAGATTGGTTGATCTCATTTACTAATAGAGTTTAAAATTATGTTGTCTTGTTATTCGGGAAGAAAATAACAAAAGTTGACTTCAATTATACCGTTTGTTTTTATTTTATCACGTCTCAAACCTTAAGTGCGCAGTCTTAGACCACCCTACCCTACATCTCTAAACTTTTTTGTAGTAGAAGTATTGCGTTGCGAGACTGGCATCTTTTTACATGTAATGTTTTTGATGGGATAAGTTTTACTCAAGTTCCGTAGTTACATGTATCCAAGTTGTTGCTTAATCATCATCATAATTTAAGAGCATGGCTCTTGTCGGTGGAGTATGCGCCAGTTTTCTCGGTCCTCGGCCAGGTTCTTTAGGTCCCTGTAAGACACGACATTTGCTTGTTGCTTAATAGTGTCAGACAAATTAAATTTAAATGCGCAAGGTGTAGAGACAGCAGTTCCTTAGCCGTGTGCCACGGATTATAGGCTCAGCTCGACAGCAACATATAGTATTCGTCCCAGAAGACAGAATGAGATCAACCATTAACGAACTGTTTGCTTTAACTTGGGTATGTTTGCTTTATCATACTGTTTAGCTTTGTACTCGCGGGGATATGTCGTGACTTAGTATTCTCCACGCGAGCGCCGAGCGATTGACTTCGGCATATTGAGACGTGTTCCATCTGCTTTT
The DNA here is from genome assembly GCF_947568885.1 of Cydia strobilella. Taxonomy (NCBI): domain Eukaryota; kingdom Metazoa; phylum Arthropoda; class Insecta; order Lepidoptera; family Tortricidae; genus Cydia; species Cydia strobilella. Next base: position 29,547,088 of record NC_086041.1, on the reverse strand, counting down.
ACGCTTTTTGGGTGCGACTTATATTGGTTCCCCTGAGACGAATACTTGGTAAGCAATGAGAATTGAAGCCGTGTTTTTGTTTGTAAACGTACGATTGTTGAGACGGAGTTTTGTCAAGTTAGCAACCACGTAAAACAATTGTGCGTCTGTTTTTTCGAACTACTAAAATGTAATAGGGACAATCGTAGGACTCTCCTGATCGACCCTGCGGCACCCCATCTAAGGCGGATTCGGCACTCGTTGGTGGTTTTAGACGGTAGTCCTCTGGTTAGTCCGTCATCCCTCCTGGTTCCCCCGGACCAGGTGGCATGCGTAAACGCATTTCCCCAACGTTAAAAAAAAAGGACTCTCCTGATAGCATGTGGAATTTGAAACCCTATGGATGCTTGAAACCGTTAACCGTTTGTACACGTACGTATCAACGTTGTCAAATGCAGCAGCCTTGCATTCCATCGCTTAGTTGTCAAATGCAGCCCCATTGCATCGCCAGGAGCTTTGGCAACTTAAGTCACCAAAGAGAAAACAACACTACATATGTAAGTGTAGTGTGGAAAAATTGTAACCAAATTGTAATCGTAATTGTAATTGTAAATTGTAGACAATGTAACTTTTATAATGTCTATGTAAAACCCTTTTTATGTGCAAATAAATGATTATGATTATGTAAAACCTTAAGTTGGCTCATTTTACTTAAAGGAAACATTTTTTTATTTTTTTAAATAAACAAAACTACATTCAGAGATTTTTTAAATTCGCTTGTATCACCTGGGAATCGAACCGACTATAAATTAAAAAAAAACTTTTGCAATTTTATTGCACTAGTCGATACATTTCATGTTAATGTTAAATTTTCCCCAAGAAACATTAGGTCTTACACTCGTCTGTCGTACAAAATATCCATGAAATCGAATATTACCTAAGTATTTTTTAAATTTTTAGTCGGTTCGAATCCGAACGAAGGAAGCAAATTAAAAAAATCTTATAATGCAGATTTGTTTCTTTTTTTTTAAGAATGTTCAAGGGAAAAAAATCTCAAAAAAACTGTTTTGTATTGTTTTTTTTGTTATTATGTGGTTGTTATTGTAGAAAAATCATGAAAAAAATCTATTTATAATAGTTTCGAAAAAAACATATGTCAAGTATTTTGGACGTTGCCGAGTATAGAGCACTTTATGTTTATTGGTTAAATTCATGTTTTTTTTTAAATAAATATAGAATAAACAAGTTTGGGAACAAATCAAATTATTTTATTAAATATTTTGATTTGTGTTTTTTTTTTTTTTTTTTAAGTAGTCACACTACTATATATAAATTAAAAACTGTAATAGATGTCATATATTAAAGAAAAAGTGACGAAGCCCTCCAGTGGTGAAGGCCGGATTCGAACCGGCGTCTTTAGCTATCGCGGCTAACGCCATGAACCCCTAGGCCACCCCGCCACGGCGGTGCCCGTCCGAATTTCTCGACCATATGCCATCTTAGTAAGACTAGGCGTCTTTGACCAGCTCTAAGGGCAAGCAGTGCGCGCTTGCACCTCCTAAACGAACTCCTTACGGATTTACGTTGTAGCGAGAGAGACTGGTGCTGCCATCTATGAACAAGTTTGGGAACAAATCAAATTATTTTATTAAATATTTTGATTTGACCACTGGAGGGCTTCGTCACTTTTTCTTTAATATATGACATCTATTACAGTTTTTAATTTATATATAGTAGTGTGACTACTTTAAAAAAAAAAAAACACAAATCAAAATATTTAATAAAATAATTTGATTTGTTCCCAAACTTGTTCATAGATGGCAGCACCAGTCTCTCTCGCTACAACGTAAATCCGTAAGGAGTTCGTTTAGGAGGTGCAAGCGCGCACTGCTTGCCCTTAGAGCTGGTCAAAGACGCCTAGTCTTACTAAGATGGCATATGGTCGAGAAATTCGGACGGGCACCGCCGTGGCGGGGTGGCCTAGGGGTTCATGGCGTTAGCCGCGATAGCTAAAGACGCCGGTTCGAATCCGGCCTTCACCACTGGAGGGCTTCGTCACTTTTTCTTTAATATATGACATCTATTACAGTTTTTAATTTATATATAGTAGTGTGACTACTTTAAAAAAAAAAAAACACAAATCAAAATATTTAATAAAATAATTTGATTTGTTCCCAAACTTGTTCATAGATGGCAGCACCAGTCTCTCTCGCTACAACGTAAATCCGTAAGGAGTTCGTTTAGGAGGTGCAAGCGCGCACTGCTTGCCCTTAGAGCTGGTCAAAGACGCCTAGTCTTACTAAGATGGCATATGGTCGAGAAATTCGGACGGGCACCGCCGTGGCGGGGTGGCCTAGGGGTTCATGGCGTTAGCCGCGATAGCTAAAGACGCCGGTTCGAATCCGGCCTTCACCACTGGAGGGCTTCGTCACTTTTTCTTTAATATATGACATCTATTACAGTTTTTAATTTATATATAGTAGTGTGACTACTTTAAAAAAAAAAAAAAAAAACACAAATCAAAATATTTAATAAAATAATTTGATTTGTTCCCAAACTTGTTCATAGATGGCAGCACCAGTCTCTCTCGCTACAACGTAAATCCGTAAGGAGTTCGTTTAGGAGGTGCAAGCGCGCACTGCTTGCCCTTAGAGCTGGTCAAAGACGCCTAGTCTTACTAAGATGGCATATGGTCGAGAAATTCGGACGGGCACCGCCGTGGCGGGGTGGCCTAGGGGTTCATGGCGTTAGCCGCGATAGCTAAAGACGCCGGTTCGAATCCGGCCTTCACCACTGGAGGGCTTCGTCACTTTTTCTTTAATATATGACATCTATTACAGTTTTTAATTTATATATAGTAGTGTGACTACTTTAAAAAAAAAAAAAAAAACACAAATCAAAATATTTAATAAAATAATTTGATTTGTTCCCAAACTTGTTCATAGATGGCAGCACCAGTCTCTCTCGCTACAACGTAAATCCGTAAGGAGTTCGTTTAGGAGGTGCAAGCGCGCACTGCTTGCCCTTAGAGCTGGTCAAAGACGCCTAGTCTTACTAAGATGGCATATGGTCGAGAAATTCGGACGGGCACCGCCGTGGCGGGGTGGCCTAGGGGTTCATGGCGTTAGCCGCGATAGCTAAAGACGCCGGTTCGAATCCGGCCTTCACCACTGGAGGGCTTCGTCACTTTTTCTTTAATATATGACATCTATTACAGTTTTTAATTTATATATAGTAGTGTGACTACTTTAAAAAAAAAAAAAACACAAATCAAAATATTTAATAAAATAATTTGATTTGTTCCCAAACTTGTTCATAGATGGCAGCACCAGTCTCTCTCGCTACAACGTAAATCCGTAAGGAGTTCGTTTAGGAGGTGCAAGCGCGCACTGCTTGCCCTTAGAGCTGGTCAAAGACGCCTAGTCTTACTAAGATGGCATATGGTCGAGAAATTCGGACGGGCACCGCCGTGGCGGGGTGGCCTAGGGGTTCATGGCGTTAGCCGCGATAGCTAAAGACGCCGGTTCGAATCCGGCCTTCACCACTGGAGGGCTTCGTCACTTTTTCTTTAATATATGACATCTATTACAGTTTTTAAATATAGAATAATTGCATTTTTTAAGTTTTAAGGTACTTGCTCCCCAACATGCACTTTATAGTTGTGTGTTATTGTATAGCGGATGTAGGTACACAATTAGAGTGCTCCAGATTCAAGCGTGGTAACATTGCTGAGCTCTACCTCTTACATAATCTTATAGAATATATTAAAACGGTATATATATATTTATATTTATATATTTGTATATATTATATTCTACACGTTAAACTGCACATTTTGCTCCTGATTTGAATGCTAATGTACTCGTATAAACTTATATCTCACAATAGCTTACAGAATATTTGTGTTGGATTTAGCAACTCGAGGGCGGCATAAAAACTTAACAAATCGATCTCATTGTGCCAGCCCATCACTCTCAGTACATTTTATTCGTTTGTAAAATATTATTTTTGTGAGCGAGCGTTGCTACTTAGTGACTTCAAAATGCCAACAACTTGTAAAGTTTGAGCGCAACTGTAGGTTCACGGTTTTGTCATTCTAACAATCGCTATCGTTGTTGCTGAACTTACAAAATTATAATTCGAATACACCTATTTGTCTATTGGTTCTATTTAGCAACATTTTTTTTAAAGGTGGTTTTTTTTAAAATCATTTGATCTGCACTCGCTCATATTATCTTAACAACACAGTTGTGTTTATTTAGTAATTTAGAGTACTTCTCCTGCGACAATGCCTAAGTGGCCGCAATATCCATTGTAATATCGAAAGTGCACTGCAGCGTAAGGCGGCAGGCACTCTAAACAAATTAAACACAATTACGAACATTATGTAACCGAGTATATCATTCTCACATAGGCTTAAAGTAAACATTAATCGTTGAACCCACGACCCTCTGCTGACATAAATTAACGGCCCAACGTATGTCTATAAATCATCACGGCTGGGGTACTGCTTGACTATTCGTTAAAACGTTTAAACTCAACTGTAAGTTACAATCCAGTGTAACCTGATCCCGACATTAGCAGTAACTATGAGTAGTTGAAGGTGAATTTATAATGCATAAGTTAATGGTTGTAAATAATAGCAGGTCATCCCTTTGGGACGAAATGGTAGGGAACAGATGGAGGCATGGATTACTTACATGAATTCAACTCGTCGCGGTTAGTCGGGGGTTATTTATAATTCACTAGTTACTAAGATACATGGATTTGTTAAGAAATATGCTGAGGAGTCAAGTCATATCTGTGATCGATGCGGCAAGAAATGCCGATCGGCCATTGGTTTGTACAACCATCGCAGTCGATGCAAGCTGTAGACTATCTCCTCAAAATACCTCCTTAGTCGCTGCAGCTATCATCTGCAAAGATGCTGTGGCCAATGATGATGATGTTACTGAGGCGGTAGGCAGTCCAGTCTACTATCGACTGACTGTGAAACTGTGGAATAAACTGTCGCCTGTAGTATTTCCGGACCGATACGACGTTCAAACCTTCAAGAAAAGAGCGTATTCCCATCTTATAGGCTGGCAACGCACTTACAACCCCTCTGGCGTTGCACGTGTCCATGGGCGACGGCAATCGCTTACCATCAGGCGATTCGTCTGTTCGTTTGCCTCCTACATCATAAAAAAAAACACAATCAAAATATAAAATTAACTGTAAAAGTTTTAGAGAACAAAAAACAACTACAACAGTATAATTGAATAAACTCAACAAAATTCAATTGACAAATAATAAGAGCCATTTGCATTCGTAGACTCGTAGCTGATGCTACGGGGCCCGTAGGGAATGAAGGCGCTTTGTCTCGTAGACGGGCTACGACGAATGGGTGAATGTCTCTCGTCTATAGTGCCTACTATAGTAGGGCGACAATTCTTGCATACGCTAACAGCTTTCACACATTAAACGCTAATCACATGTTGACGTTACACCTTTGCAACACATTTACCGCTAAATACCGGGAAAATTTTGCTACATATTACAATGTACCGGTATAAGCTCTTGCTTACGACAAGTTCTGCTTGGTAAAAAATGGAATGGATCAGAAACGCTTGGTCCCCCCCCCCATCAATAACGAAACCTACAGCTCGGTTCACATTTGTCTGTCGTGTCGTGTTGTGTTTGTGTGTTAATAGTGCACATTTGTCTGACGCAGCCTGAATCAGACAAATGTGAACTCAACCATATTAAATGTATGAAACCGATTAGCGTCACGACACAAAACAACACGACACGTCAGACAAATGTGAACCGGGCTTAATAACTAGATTTGACGTGTAATTTTTGTGTGCATTTACGAAATAATATATTGAATATGAATAATCGTTCAACCCTATACCTACATAAATTTGCCTCCACCGATGCCAGCGAAAATGAAAAATTATGCGACGTTGCGAGCTCATTGCGAGGCTGCACAAACGCGCCTAAATATGGAACGACAGTATCAGGGGAATCCTGCATACGCTAAGGTTCGTTTGTACTACTCGTCAGCGGGAATGAGATGCAGCTATATTAGTGATATTTGTACGTGCTAACGAACGGGTACTTAGAATAGCTTCAGTTTTTTTAAGAGAAGAAGAAAAGTGTGTACTTATTCACTAATTCCATTGATAAAACTAGGCGAATTTTGTATTCTCCATAATAACATTCTAACGTTAAAAACTGCAGATACATCCTTTTTGCCCATTGAGATCATCACAAGATAACATTCGATTGCATATAAATAAATAAATATTATAGGACATTCTTACACAGATTGACTAAATTCCCACAGTAAGCCCAAGGAGGCTTGTGTTATGGGCACTCAGACAACGATATATATAATTTATAAATACTTAAATACATAGAAAACACCCATGACTCAGGAAAAAATATCTGTGCTCGTCACACAAATAAATGCCCTTACCGGGATTCGAACCCAGGACCATCGGCTTCACAGGCAGGGTCACTACCCACTAGGCTAGACCGGTCGGCATATAAAAAGGTAAAACAATACGAGATTCTACCAGATCAGATTGATTATTTTCTTAAACTGTTAAGTTCTTTAAAAAGTTGGCTGGTAGGTGGTATGGGCGTGGGCTGATACTGTCTTGTACTCGGCAATGTGAGAATTGAACTGAAACATCCTCTTAAACAGTCCTTTCTTCAATATAAATAAAATCATTTTAATTCAATTCATTTCCAGTTCACCTAATTCAAGGTACTTATACTCCCAAGTAATACTTTGTCAACCGCCAACGTAGGGACCTTTCATCATTACGTACAGGCTAAGTGTTCTCTTTAAAGACGCGAGTTCAGGATAGCCCAGTGAATTGACCAGTGTATTGGGGTCTTAAGACCTATAAACACACAAACTTAAAATAAGTGGTAAAATTATACCATAGGTACCACGTAAAGCTCGTCAGATAAATGGTTAGATGATGAATTAATTTTGATTTACTATGGAAGCATTTTAAACATGTGATAAATATTATACTATAAATACTCATTTATTTACACAATAGATATATAGAGAGTTACGAAATTAAAATTCAAATAGAAACTTTCATGTCTACATCTGGCGTGTTGTATGCGAGTTTAAATTGCGGCAACTGTGTAAAGGGGCTCACATTATATCAGTCCGCCGGACGATATCGGCCTGTTAGTTAGAACAAAGATTTGAGTGCCGAACAACTGGTACTCAGTGGGCCCCTTAAACCGTTTGTTCGAAACAGGGACCGGACAACCCTTTCCGCGATAAAACCCTTTCAATGGGCGACACTTAAACACGGCTAACACATTGAAAGACTTTCCCTTTTGAACTGCAAGTCCATTCATACCCTTACCTTTGACTAACCCTTACCGAAAAGCTAACCAAAAATAAGGCTAGCTCTTAATAAGGGTTACCCTTATCTTTAAGCGCTTTTTATAAAGGTTTCCCTTTGCGTGAAAGAGATAGGATTAGTATATATCTACGGTAGTGTATGAAAAGGAAAGAAAATACGTGCCTAGTCAAAGAACGCCGCCGTCGCCGCCGACGATCGCTCTTATTTGAAGTAATGTGTGCTTTATGAACAAGGTAGACGACTTAAATTAGCACGCTTATATGCTAAAAGGGAAGCCCTTTATAAGGCTAACCCTTATAAGCAATATGCAAGGTGTTGGTGAGCGGATGATAAGGGTTTTGTAAGGGTATTTGGGCTACCGATTACTCAAATGTGGTAGCTTTATATAAGGGTTTTTAAAACCAAAACAAAGGGTTTCGTCTGGCAAAGGGTATGGTGAGTTAAGCCTTATGCAATACCCTTATAAAACCCCGATAAGGGATAGCGGGCCGGTCCCTGGTTCGAAACGCCTGCGCTCGGTAAACGATTGGAATGTCGTCCCTGCACGACATAAATCCGTCGTTCCCCTCAAAGCTCGCGATAACCCCTCCCCGCATAATCGCGTAGTTAGGGGGGTTGAGATGGATTTTTTTGTCGTTGAATTTCCCCGACTACAGGGTGTTGTTTGAAAACAGTGAACTACAACTGAAAGGACTTGAGTTGAGGAATTTTAGAGTTAGATAGGTTCTTTCGTTTAAGTTGAGACTAGTTAGACGGACGAGAATGGCTGGTAAATACTGGGCTCTTGGCTGAGATTGCGGTAGGTTTTCCAGCCTGTAGAGAATTACCTCATTTTATTGAGAAACTCGTTTTTATTTTTCATTTAAATGATCTTGTTATTAGATTTATATTTAAATCAGTGGGTAGGTAGGTACATAAAAGTTTCTCATCTTTATATATAGAGTAGAGCTGACCTGGAAATAAACATCTGGAGGTATAGACTGGTAATTTATTTAAGTAGGGTTGTAATTCTGTTCGATGTGGGCTATTGTAATAGTGTCGAGTAGCAGTACTGATATATGGTGTGGGTAATTTATATATATATATATATTATATATCTACCCGACTATGGGAAGTGTTAGGTTTTTAACAATATTTGTATATGTATCTGGGTATGTTTTTAATAATATGTGAATCGATTCGTTTTTGTGACCTCAGAATTATATCTAAACGATGTCATTTAGTGATAACTAAACACATCAGAGTGCGACTCGCTCGCGCCAATACATGTACGGACAAGTACAAGCGAAATGACCGATAACTAAATGACATCATCAACACATCATACTGATGTCAGTATATGTTCGAATTGGCTTTATAGGCAACATGTTAAACGACATTAAATAATTTCATGGTGTAGACTCACTTGTTTTAGTCACTCGCGAGACATGTGAACGCTGCTCGCACTATTAGTGCTTGAGAAAGAAGACCTAGGCTCTCCGAAACATGTCGCGCGAGTGACTAAAACAAGTGAGTCTAAACCGTGAAATTATTTAATGTTAGTGTGACTCACAACAGTTTAAATTCGATTATGTTAACCGAAATTGAAATTTATGATTATTTCGATTTCAAACATGATGCTTTTTAAATAAACATACTTATCCCGCCGCATAAAACAAAACCTTATTTCGTATGCATGGTCATGAAAACTTGGATGTCCTCGCAATGTTCGCTTTGCATTTCGAAATGCAGCTATTTCAAATTCTTTAGATAGGCTACAAGAAAGTTATTTAAGTGGGTCATATGAACGCGTCCTTGTTTTGTTTCAACTAACAAGTAAATTTATAACGTTTGGCTGTGGCATTGCGGCGAGAAATTGCTGCTGCAAATGTCAAAATCGATTGAATTAAACTAGAACTTATTTCCTGTCAGCAAATTTCATCCCTTTCATTAAGTCGTTACATCTTAAACATACATTTTGTTCGCGAGCCTAACGCCACCTAGCGGGCTTCCCAAGAAGAGGCGGAGTTCCAACCACGGCCGCGCGGGAGCGCGGCGATAGCCCCACACTTTACCATCTACACGGCACGACACACAAGCCGCTCACGCGATTATTTGCATTTTTATATAAAAATCGCCTTACTTTCAACCACTGTAAATTTGCATTTAATTAATTTAAAATAAAAACAATTTTGTAAAATCAAAATAAGAAGCCGTCATTGAAGAGCCCCGCCTGCTGCTCCTGAGACCTGAATCGCTAACCTCCCAAACATTGGTCCTTCGAACCGGATGCTATCAACCAGCGCCAGGATCAGCAAGAAACGGTCAGGCCATCCATTCTTCACCTTCTTCCCTTCAATCGGCATTGTGCTAATATCGTGTCTATTTTGTAACCTTCCAGCGTCGAGCACGTGTCGCGTGGTGCACGCGGCCGCCATTACGTGCCGACAACGAGTTTCGGGAATAAACTGTAAGTGCTTTACATTCTCTCTCACACACCATGGCTACTCCTAAATCAGTGACTCCAATTTCTTTAACTATTGATTTAAACGGTCCGCGTATCTTGACGCAAAGACGAGGCACACTCAAGGGTAAACTCACGTTGTTCGCTAAATATGTCGCTACGCTTAATAAGGCTAATTTAACGAATATTCAAAAAGTCGAGTTGCAATTACGCATAAATAATGCCGCGAGTTATTATCAAGATTTCGATGTCGTGCAAACTAGAATCGAGGAGTTAGCAGAGTCGAGTGACCTCCCTAACCATTTAGAATACCGCGAAGAGTTCGAGGGGAAATATTATCAGACAGTGGCCGCAGCGTCCGAATTAGCTGACGTTGGCAACAGTCCCGCTGTTGCTAACGGCAGCGCCGCTGCCCCTGCCAGCGCAGATTCCGTGGGTTATAAGGTTAAATTACCTACGATATCACTCCCCACCTTCGACGGTTCGTACGAGCATTGGTTAGGGTTTAGGGACACGTATACTTCTCTGATACACGATTCTAAGGACCTGGGTGCCATACAAAAGTTCCATTACCTACGCGCAGCCCTAACCGGTACCGCTTTGGAAGTAATCAAGTCCTTGGAATTTTCAGCAGAGAACTATACGATCGCATGGGAGATTCTCGAAAACCGTTTCAATAATCATAGGTTACTAACACACAATTACGTAAAGTCACTTTTCAACACGCAATCATTAAACAAAGAATCTGCTACACAGATTAGAAAGCTGATTGACTCGGTGTTCCGTTCCCTTCGTGCCCTGAAGACCCTAGGAGAACCTACGGACTCCTGGGACACGCTAGTCATTTATTTAATTGTCACGAAACTAGACGCGGCTACGGAGCGCGAGTGGGAGGAACACAAGGGCTCGATCAACTCTAATCGGCAGGATTCTACCTCTCGTATTAACTAACTGATTTGATTACTTTTTTACAAAACCGTGCAGATATGTTGGAATCTATTGCGGCTAATCATTCCAAAAATACGCACTCAAATACGCATGAAAATAAAAAGTCATCAAATCAGTCGCAATCACACAATTTACACGCAACGCATAGTTATGCTTCTAGCTCCACGGTTTCACAATCACACACAAACAAATCCAGTTCCAAACGCACTTCGCCTCGCATTTGTCAAATGTGTAGCGCTAATCATCCGCTTTATTCGTGTAATAGTTTCCTTGATTTAACTGTTCCCGATCGAGTAAAATTAATTGAAGATAAGAAACTATGTCACAATTGTCTTCGCGCTGGTCACACAGTTGACAACTGCTTTTTTGGCCCGTGTAGGATCTGCCAGAAAAAACATAATAGCTTGATCCATAGCCTGAGTAGTGACAGTGACGGTGCATCCGCTACGGCTGGCAATGTAAACAATAAGCCACCGGCGAGTGCCGTCCCCGCCACCTCGACTTATCACACTCTCACACTTAATTCGCACACACTCTCACCGCCTTTAAAACCGGTATTAATGAGTACTGCAATAGCAGAAGTTGCCGATAGCAACAATAAATTACATAGGGCTAGAGTTTTTCTCGATAATGGCTCAGAACACAGTTATGTCACGCAATCTTTCATAGATAAATTAAATACGCCTTTGGTACAGTCCACTTGCAATATTTCAGGGTTAGGTAAATTAGTCACGCAAACCACACACTCGTGTCAGCTTAACCTACATTCTATTAAAGGTGACTACCATACACGCATCAATTGCATGGTACTTCCTGTCTTAACGGAACCACTGCCGTCAGCAGTGATAAGCGCGCATTCCATTCGCATTCCAGACAATATTCAACTCGCGGACCCTAATTATTTCAAATCATCAGATATTGATATATTGTTAGGCGGTGATTATTTCTGGGGCTTGTTAAATAAGGATAGATTTCCTCTCGCAGAAGGGCCTTATTTACAAGATACTAAACTTGGTTGGATCGTCGTGGGTCCTATAAATAATAAACGCATTAAATTAAATAAGACTACTTGTCATTTCACGCAAACTTTAGACACGCAATTAAAACAGTTTTGGGAGCTCGAGGAGGTTTCGAAGATAGGAGACGGACTGACAGACGACGAACGCGCCTGTGAACAGCTGTTCGCTTCGACTACGCAACGCGATAAACATGGTCGTTTTTTAGTACGTTTACCCCTAAAGGAATCAGCTGATGCGCTCGGCGATACCTACGATGTAGCTAGGAGTAGGTTCTTATCTTTAGAACGCAAACTCGAGCGGTTCCCCGAGCACAAAAAGATGTACTCCGATTTTATGCGTGAATACATTGAGCTAGGGCACATGTCACTTATACACACATACACAAAGCCTTACTGCTTTCTTGTACACCACTCTGTATTAAAAGATAGTCTCACTACACGCTTAAGGGTTGTATTTAATGGATCAATGCCCACTAGTTCTGGGAAATCCCTGAACGATTTGCAATTAGTCGGGCCGACCATACAAAACGATATTTTTTCTATATTGTTACGTTTTCGCGAACATAAATACGTCGCCTGCGCAGACGTGGCGAAAATGTATAGACAAGTCCTTATTCAACCCGACCAACGGAACCTTCAACTAATATTGTGGCGAGAGAACCCTTCGGCGCCGCTAAATGTTTACCAACTTAATACGGTAACTTTCGGTACTTCTTCTGGGGCCTTTTTAGCCATCCGTTGTCTCAATCAGCTGGCAAAGGAATGTGCAGACGAAGCGGTCTCTCGCACTATATTGGAAGACTGTTACGTGGATGACCTAATTACAGGAAATAATGATAAACACGCTTTAATTGATATCTGTGAAAAGGTCACCGACGTACTGCAGTCAGGTTGTTTCCCACTCCGAAAATGGGTGTTTAACTTTGACGTTTCGGAATTATCCTCGTCAAAAATTACGTCACGCGAATTATGTTTAGGCGACAACTGTCAAAGTAAAACACTCGGCTTAGGATGGACTAACAACACTGACGAATTTTATTACACGGCAAAAATACAAATGGATAATAATAACGAACCGATAACAAAACGCAAAATATTATCTGTAATTTCACAAATGTATGATCCTCTCGGGCTACTTTCGCCGGCCATAATTATTGCCAAAATTTTACTTCAAAAACTATGGCTTTACCGTTTAGATTGGGACTCGGAAGTACCTGAGGATGTCGCATCAGCCTGGCGTAGATACATACTCATACATACACAACACATACATAGCCTCCGCATTCCTCGTTATGTAATGAATGCGTCTGCGCATTGCACACAGCTGCACTTTTTTTGTGATGCTAGTCAAGCGGCCTATGGAGCCTGTGCATATGTACGTACGCTTTCGGGAAATAATAATGAGGTCATAACAGTGCATCTGTTGTGTTCTAAGAGTAAGGTCGCTCCCTTGAAATCAGTCAGTATCGCGAAACTTGAATTATTAGGCGCGCTGTTAGCTGCTAGGCTGTACTCGAAAGTAATTAAATCGCTTAAAGTGAAGTTCGATTCTGTGTATTTTTGGTGTGATAGCACAATCGTTCTTGGGTGGGTCCGAATGTCACCCCACACGCTTAAAACTTTTGTTCAAAACAGAGTGTCGGAGATAAACGAGTTAACCGGGAGCGCGCAGTGGTTACATGTAAGTAGCAAAAATAACGCAGCTGATTTAGTTAGCCGCGGCCTTGAACTTGACGCGCTTATTGATAATTCGTTCTGGTTCAATGGACCGCCCTTTTTGCATGAACCGGAATCCGACTGGTTACCTAGTACTTTATCTCGCACTTCGCAAATAATACCGGACGATTTACCTGAAATAAAAACAAATACAATTAGTATGACAAGCCAAATTAACACCGATGTATTCGAATTCGACAGGTTTTCGTCTTTTAACCGCTTACGGCGCGCGGGTGCTTGTGTTTTACGATTTATAAACAACACACGCATTACAAACAAAATAAATCGTTAAACTGGCCCGCTGACTGTTGACGAATTGAATGCATCGATGCAACACCTGGCGCGTCTTTCGCAAATGAAATCTTTTCCTGTTGAGTATGATAAGATGATAAATAACTTACCTGTTAAACACACGCGCGGTATTAATAAATTAAATGTCTTTTTAGACACAGATAAACTAATAAGGGTCGGTGGTCGTATTAGTAATGCGACTAGTTTTTCATACGACAAAAAACATCCGATTTTGCTTTGTTCGAAACATCGTTTCACACAACTATTGTTTCAAAGTGAGCACATACGATTACTGCATGCGCCTCCTAGTCTCCTGCTTGCTACTATCAAAGACTGCTGGTGGCCTCTCGGAGGCACTAATTTAGCAAAGCGAGTGGTACGCACCTGTGTAACCTGCATTCGCATGAAGGCGAAGACGTTCGCGCCTATTATGGGTAACTTACCTTCACTACGTTTGGAACCCGGGTTCGCCTTTATGAGCTGCGGGGTAGACTACGCGGGGCCAGTATATGTACTTAACCGTAGGGGTAGGGGAGCGAAGCCTCAAAAGGCTTACATCTGTCTAATAGTATGCTTCACGACGCGCGCGGTGTATCTTGATTTGGTCACAAGTCTTAGTACCGAAGGATACCTACTCGCACTTAAACGCTTTATTTCGCGCCGTGGTAAGCCTAACGTCATATATTCGGACAATGGCCGGTGCTTTGTAGGGGCAATGAAAGAACTTTCATCGTTTCTACAAGGCAACGCGGATAATATTATTGAGTGTGCCGCTAATGATAACATTAATTTGCATTTTAACCCCCCTTATGCTCCACATATGTCAGGTTTGTGTGAGAGAGCTGTACAGTCTTGCAAATATCACCTGAAGCGCGTTATTGGCAACGCGAATTTAACTTTTGAGGAATTTAGCACGATTTTGGCTCAGTCCGAGGCCCTACTGAATTCCAGACCTATGCATCCTCTTTCCACAGACCCAAACGACCTTTCCGCATTAACCCCAGCTCATTTCCTTATTGGCCGACCGCTGACAGCGCCGCCCTGCAAGGACTTGACGGCAGAGACGGGCCGGCTCCCACGCTACGAGATGCTGGAGAAAATGCGACAACACTTTTGGCAGCGATGGTCGAAACAATACATTTTTGAGCTGCAGACCAGAACGAAATGGCAGACGCACGGCCAGGATATCGTTCACAACTCCTTAGTTCTGGTCAAAGAAGATAATCTACCACCCCTCAAATGGCGTTTGGGACGGGTGGTAGCTCTGTTCACAGGCCACGACAGAGTTTCCCGCGTCGCTGACGTAAAAACAGCGAGTGGGGTCATACGCAGGGCTTTTACCAAGCTTTGCCCTCTCTTGATGCCGCCAGAGAGTGAAGCTGCGCCAGCCCCATCCACATCACCACAATCACTTTGAAAGCGGGTGCTTTCAAGGCCGGGGGCATGTTCGCGAGCCTAACGCCACCTAGCGGGCTTCCCAAGAAGAGGCGGAGTTCCAACCACGGCCGCGCGGGAGCGCGGCGATAGCCCCACACTTTACCATCTACACGGCACGACACACAAGCCGCTCACGCGATTATTTGCATTTTTATATAAAAATCGCCTTACTTTCAACCACTGTAAATTTGCATTTAATTAATTTAAAATAAAAACAATTTTGTAAAATCAAAATAAGAAGCCGTCATTGAAGAGCCCCGCCTGCTGCTCCTGAGACCTGAATCGCTAACCTCCCAAACACATTTCAAATTTCTAAATTTACACATACATAAAAAAACAATCACTAAGAACTAAGAAATTTAGGTACTATTAATAAAACAAAAACTAAATTAAACTTTAAAAACTAATCAAATAACCTATTTCCTGTCATGGATTGTATTTAGTTTCATGGATGTTTAAAAAATTGCAAGGATGTTTTAAGGCTCCGAAATTTACAAATACACAAACGTTTTATATTTGAATATGAATAATAACATAATTACTCTAGGTATACCTAAATAAAACGACTTCCTCAGTGTATTTACATAAGTACATATATCTGAGTGAGTATATAATCACTACATAGTTAAGTACACGATTGTCCGTAGTATTTGTCTCCAACTGATTTCCCTTGCTAATGCCAAGGAATCTTCAATTTGCACTCGAACTGCGGCTGGGCTGCCTCAAAGGACTTCCTAGTCGGGAGAGGCCCATTGTGGGATGTTGACTTTAAAAGTAGCCATTATAAAGTTAGGATTATTATTAGTGGTTAAGTAGTCGAGTGGGAGTTGAATTCAAGTCTCAATAATTGGACTGAGGCGTATATTCTGTAACAAACCTACTTAAACAGAATTCTATTATCTAAATCGACATACTACAAATATTTTAGGATTATGGGATTTAAGGATGACTCACGCTAGACCGGGCCGTGCCCGGGCCGAGGTGTCCAACATGTGCATCTATGACGTTTGATCGGTGATCACGTGGTGCTTTCCGTAGACAACGAAGCGCCGGAAGCTCCGGCCTGGCTCCGGCCCGGTCTAACGTGAGTCATCCTTTATTCGTTTAAATAAATAGGAGTAAAGCCATTTAAATTAAATAAACTTTAATTGATAATACTTCTAGTAATACAGTCTGCAGCATTGCTGCAATGCTGCAGGAAATGTCAAAACAAAAGTCGATGAACTGGGTAAGAGGCATTCCCTGCAGCAACGCAGTCAGCAGTAATGCAGCAGCACCCGTGCTGGTAACTGCTGCATTACTGTCGCGATTAGGACGGTCAATCCATCACTCATTTTATAAAGAAAATTGACAGTGACCGCGCCCGCCTCTATGCCGCGGCAGTAATGCTGCAACAGTAATGCAGTTGCAGTTACGATCCGAATGTCACCTGTTTTGCTGCGGCGTTGCAGTAGCTAACGAATATAAACAATACGAAATTCAGATTTGAGAGTCAAAGTCGAACCCCGTACCGATTCGATCTTCAAAATATAGACGATGATTACCTTTTGTATTATTTATGAGCTCCCGATATTTCGCCGCAGTTACATGCATCAAGTTCACGGGTTACTGAAGATAGCGGGTGGGTGTCAAAGTTGTGTAGACCGCGCTCGGTCTACCCTCATTCTTGCGCGTCGCCTGCGTTCGCTTTCAACGTTACCATCGGTCGCATTCACACTTGTTGGTCTGGTCGCGTTCACACTCGTTGGTCTGTCCAAGCATACTACACTCACAGTGTCACTACGCGTGTTTGATTTCACAGGATTCCACACAATTGACAGTTTAAACCCATCCCATCACGGTCTATATCCCGGTCAATATAAGTCTAGTGAAACTAAACGTGAATTATTCAAAACTAACGGGTAAAGTACCTTGAGGGAAAATTGGAAATAAATCAAGTTATCAAGTATCGAGACGGCCGCTTTGTCGTCGCTCGGACAAAGTCTGTAATGTAATTTTTAACTTAATTCATTTTTAACCTTGTTCTTTTGTAGATTGATGAAAAGTATCGCCCCTCGCCTTTTGCTAATGTAGCTTGATTAATTGTGAAAGAAAAGTGCTCTTTTGTATCGAAGAAATTCTTAAATTATTACATTGAATGAGACCTTACTTTTTAAATAGTCATTTTTTGAGATTTTCGTGCTAACGTAATGGTGCGGTCAGACATGCATTGATTCGCAGAATGCCGAGCCGATTATTTCAAAGAAAAAAAAAGAACTGTTTGGAATGTATGAACATGAATAATCGGCTCGGCATTCGGCGAATCCCTGCATGTCTGGCCGCACCCTAACGTCAAGTTCGGCGGCAAACAGCACACTATTTACATTTGATACCAAAGGTAGATTAAATGAATGATCATTCTAAAAGTAGGTACTGAAACCAAATTAAACAGTACTTGTAAAACAAATTGAGACCAGAACCCAAACAAATTAATATACCAAAACGTTTCGCATTACTCTTTATAAATTCTACACGTGAACTGAACTTTAAGTTCAAATGATTTACAATCAAAACATGTGCCGCAAACATTGGGACTAAACACTTGTAGCAAACATTTTGCTTAAATTTACGACGTTAAGTTTCAGTCCCTGCGCGAGCGTAATTATTCCAATTAACATACCATTAAATCAAATGCTGTTCAGTTGTGATATTCATAGTAAAACTAATTGTAGAGTCAGCAATAGAAGAATATATTTCGAAAACTTTGTACAGTCAGCATGTCTTTACTTAAGTATGTGTAGAATGTAGTACCACGAACGCAAACTGTAGACATATATATAAGAGCGTAATGTAGGTATTGCGCTAGGTATAGTACAGTCCCTAGGTATCCCAGGCGTAGGTACTCAACACGAACTAGATAATAACGCGAGGCGTAAGGCAGTCTCCTTATTGCGACTGCACAGTGCTCACTGGACAGCGTTCAGTCCCAGAGTGCGCCCTTCTTGGCACTTCTTCTTCTTCGTCGTTCCCTCATGGGTCAAGGATCGTGACCAAGAACTATATCCCTCCATTTAACGCGATCAAGGGCTATGTGGGCTGCCCTCTGCATGGAACCACATGCTTGTCTAATGGAATCCGACCATCTTGCCGGGGCTCTTCCTCTAGCGCGCTTGCCTTCAACTTGCCCCAGTATGATGTCACGTTCGAGGCTGTGGTGTGGCGATCGCATTATGTGCCCAAAGAATCTGAGAGCCCTCTCCTGGCAGATTGTTGAGAGTCGTTTGGCGATTTTTAGTTCTCTCAGAATGGACTCATTTGTTCTCAATGCGGTCCATGGGGTCTTGGCACTTCACTCTCACTGATTAGTCTACAAAAACCATCAGTTAATTTATTACCAATGCAGTCTAATTCAGAGAACACATACAGACGTTATAAAAACGCCCGACGCCATATAATTCGTTCCAAAGCCACTTGACAAGATCTTTATTACGGTGTTGAGCATAAATGCCGGGTACAAGTTTTTATGATGAATCGTAAGTATGTCATACAATCGACCATTATGTGAATTTACTAATTATATCACCTGCGCGTCGACATATCTATGTTCAAACTTATAAGAGGGTACCGGATACTTCTGGCGAGTTCTTCTATGTATACGCTACTTTTAATACTGACTGAACCAACGTCCTAGAATCGTAACTGTTACGAATATACCGGTGTTATCTGTAACAGTTGAAATTAAAATCGAATTAATAACGGTGAACGAGATAAACCGACTACTCCATTGATTTATCTTATTACTTTATCTACAATCAGACAAACACTAAAAAGATAGTTTGAGTCCCGTAACAGGATATAGGATGGTTTTTATAACCAAAATCATTTTTGAGGGTGTGAAAAGTGGGGTGGAAGTTTGTATGGGGAATCAATAACCGTTGAACCGATTTAAATAAAATTTGGGATGGTATACATCAAACCTAAACTTTAACAGTATTAACCTAAGGAATTCAGCTTCGACGAAGAAGCTAAGTTCCCCCCACACCCCACTTCACACCTATAAATAATGATTTTTGAGATAAAAATAAATCTTATATCGTGTCTCAAAAGTGCCAAATAAAAGTACCAAATAAAGCAAACTTTTGAAATTATTTTAATTTTGCGACAGTTCGCTAATTATAAACTGTTGATTGTTAAATCATAATTGTGTAATATCTTAATTTAGTAAATATATGGGTATATTCATCGCATTTCAATATTTATCATTATATTATATGGTTACACAAAGTACTTGCTCTGGTGGACCCCTTAGCAACTCGAAGTATTTGAAATTAAGGCGTACAAAGTGTTAAGATGAAACATCTCTGAAAAAAAATGTCTACATAATTCTGTTTCATTATAAAATAACAATTATGGTTTTGTAAGTTCATCTTCGTTTACATTATTAAATTTGTCCGCGTTGATGTAAATACAATACTTATTAAATTTGGCGAAATGATGTTTAACAAAGGATATTAGCTTTCAGGTTAATTTAATAAGAAACAATGAGGCTGGCAACAAGAAGTAGCCTGAACTAGTTGGGCAATGAGGGGGGTAAGTGAAATTATTGAAAACGAAGTATTTTTGATTTACGACAGCCGCAGATTGCAACATTCTTACCCCCGGAGTTACACACAATGCATTTCTTTAGACTTGCGAAGAAAAAAACTTAACAAACATTCGTCCGCTATATTATAATTTTTTACAGCTTAGGAGGCATCGAAGGCACAGCCACGATTGAAAATTGTGTGAAAGTACTTTAAACGGCTATTAAATTAAGCAAATTAGTTACTTTTAATAAAAAATATTATAGGCATCAGTATTTTATAAGTAAAATTGGGTATGAGCCACCTGGTTCGTATGAATTAGTGACTAAATAAAAAAAAGCGATAAACAAATTTGGTTTGGTTTTAAAATGAGTCTGACTGAGTTACGCTTACGATTCTAGCTTTAATAATAGAATTTGTTAGCACTCTTGGATTCGCAGCGAACTAATAAAAAAGTTATATTTTTTGCTATGTACCTATATTCATTAAAATTCGTATAATATATGGTCCAGTTGTAAGTGTTCCACGATACATGACCTAAATAACGCTGAAAGACATATAACATCCATAGTAATAGCGTTTAATTAATAAAATAAATGATCATTTCAAATTCCCGTGCCTAGAAATAGAGGCACGGGAATTGGATTTCGTAATAAATAAAATCGTCTAAAATCTAATTCGCATTTTACAGAAATTATATTTTATCCTCAATATTAAGATCTCGTTTTTACGGTTCGGTACCCAAAAGGTAAAAACGGGACTCCGCTGTCCGTCTGTCTATCTGTCTGTATGTATGTCCGTCTGTCACCAGGCTGCATCTCATGAACCATGATAGCTAGACAGTTGAAATTTTAATTTTAGCACATTTACCGTCCTATCCCGAGGTTCATCTTGCCCCGATTTCCCCTATAAGTAGTAGGTAATGTCGGTAATATCGTCTAATTCCCTAAATAAACTTACTGTTGGCAAAACTGCAAGCACAACAGAATATTATACCCTACCCATATAAATCAAGCAAATACCTACAAATCGCCAATATATTTATTACTAATAGCACCGTATCTCGAGGGTGGAACATACCAATTCGTAAAATTACATGCGATATAGGGAGCAGTACACGCACAATTGTGTGGAACTAATAATAGATTATTTAAATTTATTGATTTGATTAGGCCCTGTGAATTGCGTTAGTATAATTAGCGATAAGGTTAGTTGGGAAAATGCCTTTGTTTCGAAATCAAAATAATTATATTAAGGTTTTATTATATTTCAGGGTAAGTATAAAATAAGTCTTTGTTTTTAGGGTGCCGTACCCAAAGGGTAAAAACGGGACCCTATTAGTAAGACTCCGCTGTCCGTCTGTCCGTCAGTCCGTCTGTCAGTCTGTCCGTCTGTCCGTCTTTCCGTCTGTCCGTCTGTCCGTATGTCCGTCTGTCCATCAGTCCGTATGTTCGTCTGTCCGTCAGTCCGTCTGTTCGTCTGTCCGTCTGCCTGTCACCAGGCTGTATCTCATGAACCGTGATAACTAGACAGTTGAAATTTTCACAGATGATGTGTTTCTGTTGCCGCTATAACAACAAATACTAAAAACAGAATAAAATAAATATTTAAGTGGGGTTCCCATACAACAAACGTGTTTTTTTGCCGTTTCTTGCGTAATTGTACGGAACCCTTCGTGCGCGAGTCCGACTCGCACTTGGCCGGTTTTTTAATTGAAGCTGACATTGCCCGACCTCGTCTACGCAGCAAAAGCGATATTCGGATGTGAACTGTTGCTGCATTACTGTTCCGATTTTCGCGTTAATGCCGCCACTGTATCTGTCAATTTCCTTAATAAAATGAGAGACTTTCGCCGCCGCATTAAGTCCGCGATTATAATTCATTTGTATTTTGTACAACAGGTATATAATAAGGGTTCTTAAAATTCAAGGGCCAAAGTTGATTCCAGGGCGAAACGAAGTTGAGTTTTGTAAAGATTGGCCCGAGAATTTTAAGACTTAATTATGTACCGCTGCAAACAATATTTTTTTATATAAGACAGCAACGGCAGACACCTAAAATTAGAAAAAAGTATTCTTTGCCTAGAAGTAAGATTTAAAAAAAACCGGCCAAGTGCGAGTCAGACTCGCGTTCCAAGGGTTCCGTACATTACACAATTTTTAACAATGTATTTTTTTATGTTAAACGTGAGTGAAATTTCTTTAAAAAACCCATAGAGGTCGGATCAAAAACTAAGAAATTACGTCCGACTCACGCTTGACTGCACATTTCTGATAGGTTTTCCTGTCATGTATAGGTTTAACTGTTTTGTATATTTTTTTAAAACTTGACCCAGTAGTTTCGGAGATAAAGGGGGGGGGGATTGGTAATTTTTGTCCATTTTTTAAATAAGGTCTAAACTATTTATTTTATTTTAAAATTCATTTGTTTACGTTACATGCCCGTCTTTGTGTCTTAAATTTACATATAGGTACCAAATTAATTGGTCGTGTTAAGTGGAGAAAATGGGCTGTGACAGACGGACAGACGGACAGACAGACAGACAGACAGACGCACGAGTCATCCTATAAGGGTTCCGTTTTTTTCCTTTTGAGGTACGGAACCCTAAAAACAACAGTAATGTTAATGTTGCATAATATTGTATGAATATCCCTAAGAACACTGCAGCTGTTAGGATCCTTATAACACTGCGCCGGGGCCCTGCGCGCCGCGCTTCTTATGAAGTTGATTTCGATCTCACTAGCAGTCATTTAATCTACAAATAATAGTGCTGGAATAGAAAATAGTACATTGTACAACGTGGGGGGTAAGTGAAATATTGTACGAGAGTTCAGTTACACATAATACTTTTCATCACACTTGCGATCACTTGCATTTGACATTCGAATATCACCACGCTATAACAGTAACGTTGCTACAGACTACCTGAAATGAATCACAGCATTAAATACGTACCTGTGTATAAATCATATTAGGACATCAAATACTATTGAAACGTTTCTCAGCACTATTTGAGTCTAAACTTCAGTTACAAAACTATCCTTCATTAGTACCTAAACGCAAGTTCCTCATGTAAGTTCCTCTTTGTCTACTAGTTTCTACGTTTTCAGAGTAAACTTACTTAGTTTCACGTTGAGGGAGCGATGTTTGCTACACCTAGTTATTTATATTATAACTCTAATATATGAAGTAATGGGTTTTACGAATTATTCCGTATCGAGGTTTATTCTTTTCATCACACTTGCTCGTGAACGGCGTATAGTATGCCAGCATACTGAGATGGAATGAGCTAATATTATGACCACGGGCGTAAGTTTTTTATTTTAATTTCATTATGGCCGTGGGCATATTGGGCATAATGTTTTTTTCAAGTAGGTATAAATTAGTTTTACTTTAAAAATACTGACTTTTTTTAGTATATGTTTATAAATATTTAATTTGATTAATTTAATAGCCGTTAAAATATTTTTACACAATTTTCAATCGTGGCTGAATGCCGGATGGGTCTGTGCCTTCCGTTGTCTAACCTGTCACAAATCACAATATGGCGGACGAATGTTTGAAATGTCACCGTATTTAGGAATTATTTCGCTTAAAATTTAGTTTTTACTTCGGAAGTGTGATGAAAATCATTGTGTGTAATTCCGGGGCTAAGAATATTGCAAACTCGGTCCTTTAATTCCCCTCGTTTACAATATCTCACTTACCCCCCTTGTTGCACAATGTCTTACTATTAATAATGTCTCATGAAGAGAGCCAACTTATGTTCTAAAAGTACCAAGTACAATAATCATAATCTTTATTCGTCGCAACCATGGTGTTACAGATGATTTTAATCTACCTACATACGATTTTACATTATTTTATGCCTTTTGGCTTTAGTAGTCATTATGTGATAAAAAGTCTGTTACGAAATGGCTGTCACGTACGCTGAACCTCAACACATAGGTGTAACTCGTTAAACCTTTTTTAAATCCCACTGTACCCTCTATTGTGAAAAGTGACACATCGATTAACGAGCTTCACCGGGATAAAAGTGGAAAATCAATTTTGGAGAGTTATTCTGGCAATGTGGCGGAGTCTGGAATACAAGAACTTATTGAGCGTTTTGCTACAGATCTTTTATACTAGACGGAAAATTTGAGGTGACTCAACCTCACCACACATAGACTCTCACATACAGCGCGCGCGAGAGCTCACGAACGATTTTGGCAGATACAGACTCATATACAAGGGTTTACTCGTATAAACATCACTTTTAATAAAATATTCGAGACAACCCTCAGCTCTTACACACCCATAAAATCCCTTAAAGCTCAATAAAAGCGTTCAATCAGTAATGACAATTTAAACTGAATAAATGTGACATTCGAATGACGGCTGTATTAGCAGCATTACTTTTTACAAGTTTTTATTTAACTTGCCCTGTTTAGTATGTTAGTTGCTCTGTGTTGGTCAAATCTTGAAAGCTAAATTTGATCCCCTTCCCGATTTCAGATTGAGCTGAAATTTTGCATACATTATTATGTAAATCGGATGACAATGCTTTTTTGACACTTTTATGGTGACATGGAGCTGATCTGATGATGGAGACAAGAGGTGGAAATGGGAACTTTGTGATAAAAACGCAAAATAATTGTGTTTGGGGTTGTTAGAATAATTTCGGTTGTATTAGTTGCATGTGAAAAGAAAAGTACAGTACCAAACACTTATTAAATTTTACTGCTGTGGCATTGACAAGAGAACTTTACTGTCACTGTCAATTTCTTTTGAAAAATGAGTTAAGATCGTTATCTATCCTATACCTATACCTATACCTATCAAATTATATCAAGGATTTGCAGTAGGTAAACAAGAGTAATTTTTTATAATGACCTAACGTTTTAATAATATTAAACCTATAAAGAAACTTTACAAGAAAATTATCTATATGTATAATATACCTTCTACATAACCATCAAAAGTGATTTACAAAACATAGAATACAGGCGGGGCTCTTACTATCAAATACAATTTTTATCTCAATGTCGCCAAAAATAAATTATTTTTGTAATTCCCACGATTGGTTTTCTAAATTGACATCATTATATCTTTTCAGCGATACTGGCCCGAAGACGCAAAAAATAAGATGAAAGAAAAAATGCACAATATTGTACAGATCTTTATTTTCCGGTCCCTTAAAAATTGTCGGAATATCTCTTGGGAATGAAAGTCGATTCGTTATAAGCGGAATATTGAAAACATTTTTATAAAAATGATGTTTTAAATATTTATATGTATATTTATCGAGGAATTTTACAGCCTATATAACAACGTTTTTTTTGTGTAGGTACCTACCTACATAAAGAAATATATATTTAATATTAAAAATTATATTTGTTACCGTAAAAACCCGTTTTTAGTGAAACGTGACATGAAGTCTGCATGCATACGCAGTGCAAGTGTTATTTTAAACGTCAAACTTCTATGAAATTATGAGTATTATGACGTATAAATAACACTTGCACTGCGTAAGCTATCAAAATCGTTTTGCGAAACAAAAACTAGTTTTGCGTAAGGCCTCAGTGAAAACTAGCTTTAGCTGGGATTTTTTAGTTTTCGCAAAGTGCCTTGTTGAAAACTGGTTTTCACTAGACAGTAAAAACGCATTTTCACCAAGGCGATATGGAAAACTAGTTTTAACTATGGAAAACACGTTTTCACTTAAAACTGGTTTTACGGTAGCATATATACCTACCCCAAAGTAACATTTTAATTTTAAAATGTTACTGCCTGTTTCGAACTTTAAAATACGGCAAAAATTTGCTAGAGATACGGTATGGATCGGATATGTCAGACTGTCAGTGTCAAAAGTGACGTTCCTTCTAACAAAAATGTCACTTTTGTCACTGACATCCGATCCATATCGTATCTTTGACAAATTTTTGGCGTACCTATCTTAAGGCCTTTATTTGGCGTTGATATAATTTACAAAAATGACCTTGTAATGTGTTAATGAATATAAGGAAAAAAACAAATGCAAACAAACAAACAAAACTTGAAATGTTTGGCCCAGATATTTGTCCGATTATCACTCTTGTTCTTAAATAATGTTATATTTTATAATTATAACATTCAGGCGTACTTTTTTTCATAGTTTCGGGGGCGCTCACGTCCGCGAAGTAGCTCATATATATATACCCCATCAGTTCGCCTTGTAAAGCCAGCGGGGGATAGGGTCGTCAACCCCGGTTTTTCGGAAGCAAACAATTTTTTTACCATTTTGATGCCATGATTGATTTATGTATCCATGCCAAATTGCAGCTTTCCAGAACTTACGATCACGGAGCAAAGCCGCGGACGGACAGACAGACGTACATGGCGAAACTATAAGGGTTCCTGGTTGACTAAGGAACCCTAAAAAGTTTTAATTCCTCCTTGAAGTAAACATTATTACCTAATTAAGAACGTTAGTTCGTTTAATGCCTAATTGCAAATGTCTTTAATTGATTCTCGTGGCAACTATATAACAACAGTACCTATATAGAAAAGAGAATTTGGTCAGATATGCAGTTTAAAGTTTGAGGAATGTAAACCGTTTGAAAACTCCATTGTGTGAGTTCTCTCAGGATTGGAATTTTTCTCTGCGTACGGATTACCACATGAAGTTGAAATTGCTTTAGTTTAGTTGCAGAACTATATCCTATCTAGTATTTTTAAATTGTCTCAAACAGATTTTGAAACTTTGACTTTTCCTTAATTCGCGTCCCCTGAGAACAAAACTTTGGTGCTTAATGCTTATCCTACTTCCTATAGGTTACCTACCACCGCCGTCTATCTACAGCCTAATTATTTGTTACCAAGCTGACTCGTAGATGGCGGCGGCGAAAGCTTATATATTAAGTGAGGTCCCGTTTGGCACACTGTGTACGGAATCCTGAACACCAATGTTTTCAAGAAGCTTGTGTCAAGATGTTGGAATGAGGTATGTCATTTAGATTGCCAAATGACTCCCAAAAGCCTCCTCAGGCCGCTTCAAAGTGTTGCTCCGCCAGTTACTTTTCTCATAAAATATATTAGGCAGGTCACTTTTCATATCTAATGCATTATGTATTTTACTTAAGTAATGTTATCTCTATTATCTGTGTTTCTATTTTTGTAAAACTTAGAGAAATATCTTGATTTATTACGAATTCTAGTGCTTTGAAGTAAAGTAATGCTGAAACCATCTGTTTTAGTGTCTGTATACTTTTTGTATGTATATAAAAAAATGCCTATGCCATACCCTTTTCTTCAATTATAACTTGATTGTATGGCTAATAAATAAAATAATATTTGTTTTGTCTACATGTAATAATAACAGGTGCTAAAAGGATCGCATCGCATATTAACCAGCTGGTTGCTAATTACTATAGTTAAGTACTATTTGACTTCCAATCGATTGGGAAACCTGGCAACCCACTCTCAAGTTCAGAAGACGTTTTCAATTTCCGCGGCCGCATGACTTGAACAAGGCCAAAACGTCGAAGCTTCTTCAAGTGAAGAAGTAACATAATGTCTTTTGGCGAGGCACGGGGGAGCAGCCAACTGCCGAGTGACGGCGTTTGAAATTGCGCTCCGTTGCACTTTGATGATACGATCTCGTAATACATGATATAATAAGATACTTAAGAGTCCCCGGCAAGCTCGGTTCTCCATACAAACGTAGTTACGCTCTCATTTTAAAACGGCTAGCTAGATTGCTCTGAAACTTTGTACTTACAATAGGGTAAGGTTCTAAGTTTGTAATTAGTTTATGTAGGTTCAAATACCATATTTAAAAAAATACAGCGAATTTAAGTTTTTCATACAAAACTTGTTTTTGCTCTATTTCGTTTGTTTTATATACTAGAGCTATATAAACTAATTTCAGACCTAGATATACCTCATGCCATTGTATGTACAAAGTTTCATTACAATCCAGCATGTAGTTTTAAAATGTGAACGAAACTCCGTTTGTATGGGAAGGTGAAGTTCGGCCGCGAGCTTGCCGGGGACTCTTAAATACTGTTCTTGTACTATGCGGAAATTTTTTTTTTTTTAGTTTAGTTACCATGTTCCAGTAAAATGGAAGTGAGCATTCAGTTTTTATCAAAACTTGGACTGCGACCAAAGCAGTGCTACTATTATTATAGCGTCAAAGTGACGTTTAGGTGCCAATTGCAGCTAGATTGCTGCAGCTATTGTAGCACAGGGTATTTGACAATTTTTAAAAATGGTATCAGTCGATCAGGTTTGTTCTGAGGATCAAATGTATGTATGGGACCCATTATCTTAAAGCAATACAAAAGTCACAAATTATGGTCAAAGTCCCGCACTTTACTGACGAAACTCTTCTAACAAAATGGCAATGCAAAACATACGTCATATGTAACAGAAGCAGTTTCGATGTACGGAAAATAAGGAAATTGCGATTTTGTCGGTGAAATATTGCGTTTATGCATATAGAGTTGCTGTACAATATATTTAAAAATATAATGTAAACAAACGAATGGTAAGTATCATTATTTTTTTCCTATTTGGAAGTTAAAACAAAAATTAAACAGGTCTTGTATTTTTTTATTATTCTTATATATTTTTAAGTTTCCAATTTATTGTGATAAATTTCTCATTTTCTATCTATTTAACTAGGTTTAGTTATAAAATTCAACATGTGTCAACATTGTCAACAACCCTATTTCTATTGCGGCATAGACGCGGCGCTTTCGCTGTTAATTCGCTGTCGCATTACCTACGATTAGTCAATAATACTTATTATTAATGTCGCAACAGTAAGTAATTATATAACATCCAAATGTCACCTTTACTGCTGCAGCACTGACGCAGTCGATGTCACTGCTAAATTCATTAATAAATTGTGATGTCTTTGACGCTGTAAAGGGTGCGGAACGTCAAAATATTCAAATGCATGATACCTATACCATTAATCCGTTTCAATTGTTTTATCCCTCATCACAGAATTAATAATAGTACTACTGTACAGAAAGGAAACTTGCTACAAAACCGAAGTGCCAACCCTAATATTTGCTCGGAGCAATGCTGAGCCGAATGGAGCCAAGTTTGTCCGAAACACCCGAAGCGAGGAGTTTCGCACCCCTGCCCTCATTTTGACCTCACAGTCACGTCATTTAGAATAATAATGGTAAGTTACTGGAACCTTTAAAGGGACCCACTGGTTATCAGTCCGCTGGACGATATCAGCCTGTCACGTAGAACAAAAATTTGACAGTTCCGAACAACTGGCGGGCCCATATCGTCCGGCGGACTGGTACTTAATCATTGGGCTTAAGCGATGGACTCGCCTGCGGGCGTCGGGCAGTTGGAATGCCCGATTTCGAGCTGTGTCCCCGTCATGTTCCCTTCCACGTGTCTCATACATATCGTCTTGACATTGATCGTGCATAAGTAATGGGCTGTGAGCCGTCTAATGCTCTCAGGGTGGCATACATTAATATCAGATACTTACATATATAAGGGCCGCATTTATATTTAAATGGTTACGAAAATGTGTATATGTTGAACAGTTTGAACCAACCGTTACGTTTTTGCTCAACTTGCGGTTTACCTCAAAATCTCCGCTCGAATGCTTCCGCGCACATACTTGTAGTGACGGCCAACCAAAAACTAGTTAGTTAAGATAGGTGATCGTCAAAGTCGTGCCTACATTTCTTACTAATATGAGCATGTGGCGGATTACCTTTGGGTTTGTCATATTTTGAACATAGATAGGTAGGTAGATATTCTGCCCCACCACGTTAACGTGTGTGACATTGGATTGGAAAATCAGTCTGAACATGGAATTTATTATGCAATAATAAATAATTTAATGAGTAGGTATTCGAATGAGATTTTCCATGAATGAATTTCCATGATTTCGCATTCTTTAATACTACCTACAGTTTAATGGGTATCTAATTAAAAATAGTACAAATTCCATGGTATATATACCTGTTTTCATTGTTGTTACCAGTTAGTAGCTACAGGCCTACAGGTAAATACCGGTATTTTCAATATCGGTTTCTTTTCCCGGTTCACAGCTTTTGTGCGACATCCCCACGTTCTTCTATCATCTCTAAGGCGCTTACATTGTTGCCAACATAAACATAAGAAATTCGTACAAAACATTATCGCTTAAGGAATACTCGTGAATATTCTGGTTAAGAAATTCATTCAAACAACCCATAGGATTTTGAACTTAAACGCACTTGGCACACGGTTGTTTTTTGTTTAATTTTCTTGTATTTTGGAATGATGACAGTTATCTCTGTTGTATTTTACTAAGTTATGCTGCTGCTTTGAATTGGATCTTATCAACGTTGGTTATTATTGGGTATATATAGGAACATAGGTACTTTAGTAGATATTATTTCAATGATAAATACAATATTTCCTCCAATAAAACTTATATAAGGTACATTAATATAGATTAGTTATATAATTCTTGTTTTTAAGTGTTTTAACTGTTTTTTTTTTTAATGATGAATAGGCAGGCGTTTGACCACGATCTCACCTGATGGTAAGTGATGATGCGGTCTACGGTGGAGCACGCTTACCTATGAGATACCTATTAACTCCTGCCTTGAAGAGCCCCAGATTGTATGTACTCATGCGGAAACACAGACTCGGGCAGGGCGTTCCACTCTTTGGCAGTTGGCATAAGAAATGTGGAAGCAAAACGCTTCGTGCGTATTTTTGGAGTTCCTACCATGAAGCGATGCCGGAGTGCCGTTTGTCTTGTAGTCCGATGGTAAAAATGAGACGAAGGAATAAGGATGTGCAGTTCCTCGGCACACTCTCCGAAATGTGTCCTATAAAATTAAATTAAATTAAAATATCCTATTTTAACTTACACTGTACCACAGCCCGGTTTTTAGTATTTTTAAAGCACGTTTAGTTCACATACATATCTAGACACGCGGTAGCGGTAGCCAAGTTCAAAGGAAAAGGAACTGGCGACGCAGCAGCTGTGTAATATTACACGAACCATTTCGAGCTACTTTTGACCCCTTCACCACTTGAAACCTATTTAACTTACACACATGAAATTTGGCACGTTTATTCAAGCCCCTTGGCTTGTCTAAAATGGTTGCAATTCCTCAACCCACCAACGGAGCGGCAGCTGACGTCCACGAGGGTTCATCATACATAGCCTTAACCACTATACGAGTTATCGCCCGGGAGGCGATTGGTCATGGAAATCTGTTCCTGGCTCGCGGTCTATGATCACCATGGTTGTTTGTTTTCAAGAATGATTTCACAGCACCTCGTTAAGTACTGCAAGACCTCACACTCACAATGGTAATGTACGGAACCCTTGGAACGCGAGTCCGACTCGCACTTGGCCGGTTTTTTTAACATTTTCGTTACCTTTACTAGCAATTAGGTTGAGTGTAGTAGCTTTGGTTATAGCGTGAGTCCTTTTAGCAACTCGATATAGAAGCTTTCGACATGTTATTGGGCCGAATTTGCATCCATATGATATAATATCAGATGATCTCTAGGTATCACATAACCACAAATGGCCTATACATTTATTTGCTATCTGGTAGACGAGCTTCAGTTATAATTTGCGGTTACTGTTTTTGGTAGCTCGTAGTTAAATAAAAACTAAATTTACTTTATTGTAGCAGTATTTAAATAAAACTTTTTGACTATGTCTATAAAAAGGTAGTTTCGTTAAAAAATATCATCTATAGAAAAATACATAATAATAAAGTGTCTGTGTGTATTTAGAACTAATTTATCACAATTACTTTTAAACAGCATTTAGTATTAAATAAGAAATTTAGTTTGAATCATATACAAACACACATACACATGTACACACATGTACATTCTAAATTATGACAGCGAACAAAGCCCTAAGGCTTAACTGCCGCTGTAATCGCTCTTATTTACTCTTAATATTATCTTATAGGTTTAGTGTATACATTTTTGTGCTATGGAGTATGTATTTCATTTTACGAAGTCGGCAATGATGTTTCTTATTATAGGGTATTAGAGACTAGAATCCGCGTGTACCCCGCCTTCGTGATATGAGACATTCCTATAAGTGTGACGTACATATAATTTATTTTTGAAATAGGTATACCTATAGGTAGGTATATCCCTCCAGTTCGCATTCTAGGTAGGTAGGTTCTTAGGTATAGGTACATATAGAGACACATATAAATAGAGGAGTAACGGATTAAACTTTAATAACTTTGCTTAGGTACAATTGCTACCGCTCAACTAGAAAGCGGTAGAATACGTATAAGTAGAGATTGCCGTGATCGGTTACATTCTGGTTCACAACTAAGTTCGCCCGGCGGGCACATTCGCACACACTTACACCGAGCTGTATTCTGAATGGCGTGAGCGTGGTTTGAAGGCTTAAGGCATGTGATATAAGCGTTTTGATGGATAAAAGTCTTGTCTTGAGACCTGATCCATGACTAAGTTTTCCCGCATGGCACATTTAGAACGGCCCGGGGCCGGGCCGGGGCGTCCGACACTTTATTTTTCTATAGACAGCATCACGTGATCACCAATCACCTGTCATAGAAAACGAAGTGTCGGACGCCCCGGCCTGGACCCGAGCCGAACTAAAGTGAGTCATCCTTTACGCACACTTACGAAAGTATATACTTTAGATTAAGTTTAGAATGACATGAAAATGTTGCGAATTACGATACATAACACTATAATTGTTAAAATTACCTACCTAAGCTCTCGCCCATCCTACACAGTAAAGAAGTCAAAACCATGCGACGCGCCGCGACGGGTTCTTTAATTCTTCGCAGGTAAAATAAATTTGCGATAGACCCAATTGTAAATGTGATTTAATATTATAACTTTTTCCCTGCATATTTGCACCAAGCGCTGAATCGATCGAGCCGTCTCCGAAATGAAGAGATTATTCCGCGGCGGCCATCCACAATTAATCACGACGTCGAAATCTGCATAAGAATAGGAACCTTCTACCCTCGTCTGGCCTTTACTCGAGGTCCAGAACAATTCGATGCTTTTCTAGCAATTAACGTACTGAAAGGTTGTATTTTGTGAAGTACTTTTACGTTACATAATCCTTTAGTTGATGAAGATTTACAATTAAAAAATGGAGGTCAGCCGAGCATTTCTGAAAATCGATCGGCAATTTGCAGTGACTGAATTTAAGTGAACCTGGGACTGGTTAAAACGAAAAGGTAACGCCGTAAACAACCGGTCAGCATAATAATTGTAGGTATCTAAACACTGCCTTGTCAGGCGCTAGATGACATCAAATTTCAACTCGATTCAAATATTTACTTTATTGCATTTTATGAGCACAGAGGGACCTTAGAACTAAAGTGGCCCACTGATTATCAGTCCGCAGACAATATCAGCCTGTCAGTTAGAAAAAAAATTGACAGCCGAATAACTGACAGGCTGATATCGTCCGGCGGACTGGTAAACAGTGGGCCCCTTTAGTATAGTCGCAACATGCACCATGGGAGGATATGGCAGCATAATAATAAATATCCCCGCTTGTGGCAAGCTGGATCTGGCCCTCGCATCTGTGCTTGCCTTGACTGGCTGGCCAGAGTGGAGTCGCAAGAGCGGGACCTATGCTCCAGGTTGAAAGTGTAAAAGTCATAACGCCGGCGGCCTGCTGAACGGATTACCGGAAACTGGGTACCGCAGACGCTCGGGGATGGTATCCGCCATGTGTATTCCTTGCTTTTAGATTAAATTGTCTAAAGGGGCTCTGCGCTGTTGGCTTCGGCCCCACACACGCCTTCCAAAAGTCCGTGACCCCATGGTCCTGAGATATGGAAAGGACAAACAAATAACAATATAGCCTCTTTATTCCTTAATAAACAATCATAATGGCCACATAATGCACAGTATCATATATTTCTTAGTTAAATTTAAATTTCATTTTATTCATTACTATACTCGTATCTTACATATAACATTCCAACATTATTCTTTCATGAATAAGTACATTTTATACAGAAAAATATATATACATTAATAAATTACACATAATTATTTATTTAAGGACCTCTCTACGAGTAAAGGCCTCCTCCACATCCTTCCAAGTAGGGATGTACCGATACCGATATATATATCGGCCGATATATCGGCATCGTTGATTTAAATTCAGCCGATATTATGCTGCTAATAATTTGAATAAACTTTGTTACCAAACATCTACCTAAATTGAACTAAGTATAACTACTGATTTGGACTTACTTTTGCTTTGATTGCTCGATGCCCTCGATGGTTACCTAAATAAATGTTTTCTTTGATTTTGATTTGGCATTTTTCTTTATTTTTGTTACAGTTTTTAAGAGGCCGTAGTCGATTTTGGAGCAAAAATGTAAAATTGATAGATTTAGTCGTTGAAATTATACACGTTTTGTTACGTAATATCTAAATAACAAGTATTGATTTCTATTAGCACGTCTTCTCATCTTGCCTTTTAATAATGAGGTCGCGAGCGTGCGTCACCGGTAATGCATGAAGAGAAGGGGCAGTTTTTAAAAAATCATCAAAAAATCATGGTGGTAAATTATACAAATTGATGTACAAGAATAGTTTCAGCAAATGTTGTAGATTGTTTAAGTATCAAAATTACTTTGAAATTAAGTCGATTGTTAGAGAAATTGTCACTTGTTTTGATGTAATTTCTGGAGAAAATTGATTTCGTCTAACTTTCATTTACACTACTTCAAAGTCATAATAATACAAATGTGGTCTGATAAACGAAAAGTACAGGATATGTGTAATACAAAATTACCATGTTTAGCCGTCCAAACTTTACGAAATTTACAAATAAGAGCGACAAAATCAGTGCTTTACGCGCGTTTACCTAAACGTCCATCAGAAAAGCAAAACATTACTAATTTTGTGAGTCTGTTTTCAAAAAATTGATCTGATAAAAGGTAAGATAAGAAGACATGCTAATAGAAACCAGTACTTGTTATTTCAATTAGGTAACAAAAGGTGTAAAATTTCACGGACTAAATCTATCAATTTTACATTTTTGCGACTAAAATCGACACCGGCCTCTTAACACTTCAAAAAATCGAGTGTCTAATATAGGACATAAGTATGTTTTATGCATATTAAGTGTATAATTCCATATTTATTTGATTTATTAACTACTATGGCATTGATATCATTACATTATCGGTATCGCCGATTATTTACTTCATAATTTTTAAGAAAAAAAAACCGACTTCAATGGGGGATGCCGCTGAATGTTTACTTATTGTTGATGGTGCACTCTTAGATTCCAGACAATGAAATGAAATAGACAGCATATTTTCCGTAATTATCCTAATCCATCTTTTGACTAATTTTGCATAATTACCTAATTATTATAATATTGCCTAATAATGTAGAAAAGGAGGTAAAACCACCCACTTTTCTAGTAGCATTTCGTTTTTGTAAGGGTCGCAGTTCTAACCTAACCTAACCTACTTTTCTGATAGCATTTCGTTTCTGTAAGGGTCACAGTTCTAACCTAACCTAACCCACTTTTCTAGTAGCATTTCCGGGTCCGGGTCTGGGTCCGGATCCGAGTCCGGGTCCGTGTCCGGCTGTCCGGGTCCAAGTTTGGGTCAGAGTTCGGTCCGGGTCCGGATCCGAGTTGGGGTCCATGTCCAGACCCGGGTCCGGGTCCGAGTCCGGGTCCATGTCCAGACCCGGGTCCGGGTCCGAGTCCGGGTCCATGTTTGAGTCTGGGTCCATAAGGAAGAGAACAAATCGCCAAACGTGAACCATGTGTCATTGAAGAGTTCCATTCTGATCATCATCAGCAGTTCCACTTAATCAAATGTCACTTTTTTAAATGTAAATGCTGGATTTGTTGATGAAAATAAAAAAATCACAATATGTATGCATTTCACATTTGAGGAGTTCCCTCGGTTCCTCATGGGTCTCATCATCAGAACTCGAGCTTGACAAAAATATGCCTTAAAAACTTAAGTTGCTTAACAAACATAAAGAAGAGGACAAATCTTCAAACGTAAACTATGCGTCATTAAAGAGTTCCATTCTGATCATCATCAGCAGTTCCACTTCATAAAATGTCATTTTTTAAAATGGAAATGCTGGATTTGTTGATAAAAATACAAAAATCACTATATGTATGCCTTTCACATTTGAGGAGTTCCCTCGATTCCTCATGGATCCCATCATCAGAACTCGAGCTTGACAAAAATGTTTCTTGAAAACCTAACTTGCTTAACAAACATAACGAAGAGGACAAATCGCCAAACGTGAACTATGCGTCATTGAAGAGTTCCGTTCTGATCATCATTAGCAGTTCCACTTCATCAAATGTCACTTTTTTAAATGTAAGTGCTTGATTTGTTGATGAAAATACTAAAATCACTATATGTAAGCCTTTAACATTTGAGGAGTTCCCTCGATTCCTCATGGATCCCATCATCAGAACTGCGTTTTGACAAAAACGGGACCAATCTGTATGTATATACTTACAATCAAAAAAATAATTTTCAAAATGGAAAACATTAAAAAAAAAACATACAACCGAATTGATAACCTCCTTTTGAAATCTTGAAGTCGGTTAAAAAATTGGTATCGGTATTGTATCGGCAAAATCATGTATCGTTACATCCCTACTTCCAAGTATCACTATCCGTTGCCTTTAGTTTGTAGTCCAGTCCTTTCAAGCAACTCAAACAATCTCGTCTGACCACGTCTCTCAGTTTTCCATGAGTTCGTTTACCGATTGGTCCTGGCCACGTAGTTACTTTATTTGCCCATTTGTCCTAGCTCATTCGTGCTACATCGCCTGCCCACTTCCATTTTAGTTTTCTACAATGTTGTATTGTAAGGCGTTAATTAGGTTTTTTCTTCTTCTTATGTATGTATTACGTTGCCTGTCCCTCCTGTTTATTTTTAATATACTTCGTTCCATGGCTCTTTGACATGTCTGTTTTAAATTTTATTTGTTGTGTAGTTACAGTAAATCCATGTTTTATGCCGTATGAGAGGCATAGGAGTATACAGGAATCTAGAACCTTTTTCTTGAGCTTTACTAGGAGGTCTGACTTAAGTATTTCTTTATAGCTCCAGAATTTGTTCCATGTTAAATTCTGTCTTATGTTTATTTATTTATTTAGCAGCATAGGATACAGCAATTTAAAAACTAAATTAAATTAAATATTAATAGCATAGAGTAACTTATACTAGAGCGGTACTGTCATAGTAAATTTTGTAACCCCAGTAAATTCACTGCCATCTGTCGACACACTTTAAAACTAAAAATAAATATTTATAAAAATAGGATAAAATGTTTTTAAATATGAATAAATGTTTTTTTTATTTGCAATAATTACTTTTATATGATTTTGACCCATGTTCTTTCACTGGTATGCGTTAAAATTATAAATAACAAACGAAACAGTCAACGCCCTCTATACGAGTGTAGGCCAAAACTAGTGGCGCCATCTGATCGAGAATCAAATTTTCGTGATTTTCGAGGCACGTTTTTTCCTTAGACTGTATCCATCTATTACGGAGTTATATCTATCTTTGTTAATAGTATCGCAGAATAACTATAAACATCTAATTACCCTTAATTGCAATTTATATCTATTTAAGGATATTTGTTTCCACTTGTATAACTGGAATTTTAGTTATTTGAGTTTCCATGAAAAAAAAATCTAAACACTGTAGGTACGAGTTAAGTGTTATAAAACTGTATACCGTATAATAATACTTTTGTATTATATTTTTCTTGAAATGAAATATTCTGTCAGCTCAAGATTCTCGGCGCATTGGTTTTTACTGTAATGCCGTTTAACCATAATTGTATTAAATAAATAAAAATAAATAAATAAACTTTAAAATAAAACCTAATTTAAAGCCATGAAATAAAGCAAATCTACTTCAAAGGACTAATATTTTAGAAAATACACAAACCTAAATGCCAGTAACAGCCGTACTCGCTCTATAGTCCTGGGGCTACTACGTATTTAGCTTTAAATCCAAACATTTTAAATTATCGTTAGGTAAAAGTTAAGTTTTGTTTGTTTTAATATATATCTGTATGTACAGATTCGAGCCTTATATTTGAAAACTCCAATAAGACCCCGAGTCTTGTCCGATGTCCTATTGTACATATTTTATGCAACAAATGTATAAGAAAAAGGCAGGTGACATGGGTTACGAGGCAAAATTGAAGCGAACATCAACATGATAACTACAGCATGGTGTTT
Source organism: Cydia strobilella (assembly GCF_947568885.1). Taxonomy (NCBI): domain Eukaryota; kingdom Metazoa; phylum Arthropoda; class Insecta; order Lepidoptera; family Tortricidae; genus Cydia; species Cydia strobilella. The sequence continues at coordinate 29,509,076 of NC_086041.1, read as the reverse complement.
CCAAAAAACCGGCCAAGTGCGAGTCGGACTCGCGTTCCAAGGGTTCGTACATTACACAATTTAAACAATGTATTTTTTATGTGAAACGTGAGTGAAATGTCTTTAAAAAACCCGTAGGTGTTCAGTATTAAAAAACCAAGTAATTAAGGCCGACTCACGCTTGACTGAAATTTCTAATAGGTTTTCCTGTAATCTATAGGTAAAGATCTATTTTGTGTATTATTTTCAAAATTTTAGACCCAGTAGTTTCGGAGATAAAGGGGGGGGGGGGGGGGTGGAATGGTCATTTTTTGCCAATTTTCTTTAATAACTTCTTAAATGTTTATCCTAAAATGATAAAAAAGTATATATTTGAGATCCTCACAATGGCCTCTTTCATTTGATATATAATACGATGTAGTTTGAATTTTTTTATTTTTTTATCCCCCCAAAAGTGGCCCCCATGTTTAAAATTAATTTGTTTACTTTACATATCCGTCATTGGGTCACAAACTTACATATGTGTACCAAATTTCAACTTAATTGGTCCAGTGGTTTCGGAGAAAATAGGCTGTGACAGACGGACAGACAGACAGACAGACGCACGAGTGATCCTATAAGGGTTCCGTTTTTTTCCTTTTGACGTACGGAACCCTAAAAAGTAGGAGCTACAGGAGTCAAAAGATCGGCACGGTGCATGCGACACGTATAGAGTTGCAGGCGTTCATAGGCTACGATAACCGCTTACTATCAGGCGAGCGATATGCTTGTTTGCCACCGACGTGGTACAAAAGTGACTGCAAAAATATCATAACATAAAACTTGGACCAATAAAAGGTAATGTGGAAGAAAAACATTCCTTTGTACTATTCATAAAATATTGAGACAACTCTCACGCGACTGTGCCGATGACAGGACGTCGACGGCGGTCTAGTCCAGTTGTGACATAATACGTAATTTCACGAGAGTCAGATCTAACCAGCAACGTAATTTATACAGCACATTACCTGCTAGAACATGCAATTGTGATCATGTCTATCCCTGAATGACGATTGTATTATTATTGAATACCTTTGCTAAAGCCCGTGCACCTACGTTAGATATTGTATAAGCTGAATGAGCCTACAGTAGACTGCTTCCTACAGACCCCGCTTCATGAAGCGTTAAGCAGTCGCCATAAACATGTACTTTCCTTACTTGTATGAAACAAATATCCCCCATTCGCTCCTCGTTAGTAAAATAAGTACTTACTTCAAATTAACTCATACCGAATTGTGAATTTGCGAGCCCTATTTCACATCTTATAAATAATTTTAAATACTCGAATGTTCTTGCAGGTTATATTTCCACTAACCATGTACCTTTCATTTAAATCTATTTAGTTTGTTCTTCCTTCTACACATACAAATAACCAAATAAGTATATACATTTTCACATTTTTAATATTAATAGAATAACTTCACCGCTAGTCGCATCCAGCAGGCGTATTATGGATGGCTTTATCCACGTGATAAAATAACCGTCATTTTTTAATACCGCTGGATTGAAAGTGACGGACACCGTTTTATCACGCTGTCACGTAGAAAAGAACGACTATCATATTTTTGCAGTTTTTCCTTAGAATTGAGTTAGGTAGGTTAGGTATTATGCTAATATGCTAGATTTAGTTGGCAATTGAGGTCCTACAGACCACTCAAGAGTGTCATTCTAGTTGACTGGCTTGTCGAGGCCTCTTGCGAGCCGGTTCGAGGACATTATCAGGGACATTTAGAACATGTTTAACTGGCTGGACTCGACTTGTACGTGGTTTAGCTGGCACGGGAATAGCCAGTAGCGTACATAATATGGGCCGCATATGGGCGAAGCTGAATAATATTAGTCGCCTATTCGGGATGTTAACACGATTTCCTCGGATTAATGCTGTTATGTTATGATATTTGTTGGATTGTTATTCATTACGTACCTATCCCATTTCGTATTTTAATATAAGATTTGGTCAGGACCTGCGTTAACAAGGAATTTTGTTAATATTATTCTATTCAGAAATGTACTTTCTATAATTCGGGCTGTACCTAGTTGTGTAAAGGCGTGTAGGATTATTCCTAAGATGATATAAATATGAATCGCGGCGAGCGTAGCCTGGAGGGCGAAGCCTTCAGGGCAATTGGCAACTATACAGTTTTATATTCGTAACATAGACTTTCTGTCATAGATTTAAATATAAAGTAGAATAACTACATTAGGATATAACCAGGAGGCCTAGGTACCTCCTGGTTATATCCTAATGTAGCTATTCCACTTACCGTACCGTACAGAATTGTTACACAACCTCGATATAACCTTATGTTAGGAAGATGAACCGATTCATAGTAATTAGAGTTAAGACTCAAGCCTACAAGTTTGGTTAAAACTGCCTAGATCATCCAGGCAGTGTTGGCCGTAATCGTTAATTCGAACTAATCATTAATCAATTGCATTAACCATTAATTCCGCAATTAATTAATTGCATTACGCATCAATTGAACTAAAGTTAATTAGAATTTAATTTTTGAGACGTTTAATTACATTGACCGTCAATCTAATGGCCTATTAAAAGGCATTAAAGTTTCAAAAACTTAATTAAAATTACTCTCAATTGCATTAACGTTTAATGGAATTAAATTATTTTTTTCACAAACTAATAAGTAACGGAATGGAACTAATTGATTGGAAATACTAAAATTGTAAATAAAAAAACATATTAATACAAGCTTCAGTGACTTGTAAGATCGTGATATTTTAAAATGACACTCAACAAAAGACCCTTGCAGTACCTAGTGGAACTAAAGTTTGGTGTAAACATAGACACACGCCGTTTTAGTCATCCGACTCGTCTTAATGAGCACTTGGGAGAGCCGTACCCAAGATAAGGCTGATGCTTATCTCTGGCAGTATCTAGTGAAACTCAGGTTTGGTGCGACATAGGCACACGCTGTTTTAGTCATCCGGCTCGTCTGGATGAGCACTTGGGAGAACAGTACCCAAGATAGAGCTAATGCTGAACCCTGGCTGTACCTAATGGAACTCAGGTTTGATGTGACATAGGCATACGCTTTTTTGGTCATCCGACTTCTTGATGAGCATTTGGGAGAGCAGTACCCAAGATAGAGCTGATGCTGAACCCTTTCAGTACATAGTGGAACCCAGGTTTGGTGCAACATAGGCACATGCTGTTTTGTGTGCGTGTCTGAACCCTGGCAGTACCCATATTGCACCAAACCTGAGTTCCACTAGGTACTACCGGGGTTCAGCATCAGTTCTATCTTGGGTACTGCTCTCCCAAGTGCTTATCAAGACATGTCTGATGATCAAAACAGCGTGTGCCTATGTCGAACCAAACCTGAGTTCCACTAGGTACTGGTACTGTCAGAGTTCATACGGAGGACGAGTAATATATACCTACTCAAAACAAGTTCAGTGTTGCAGACCTTTGATCCATTGGACGCCTTTTATAAAATTACGACATTTATTCTTAAAAACTCTAATAGATGTCATATATTAAAGAAAAAGTGACGAAGCCCTCCAGTGGTGAAGGCCGGATTCGAACCGGTGTCTTTAGCTATCGCGGCTAACGCCATGAACCCCTAGGCCACCTCGCCACCTCGCTCAAAAATGCGGCGAGGTGGCCTAGGGGTTCATGGCGTTAGCCGCGATAGCTCAAGACGCCGGTTCGAATCCGGCCGTCACCACTGGAGGGCTTCGTCACTTTTTCTTTAATATATGACATTTATTACAGTTTTTAATTTATATATAGTAGTGTGACTACTTAAAAAAACCCAAATCAAAATATTTAATCAAATAATTTGATTTGTTCCCAAACTTGTACATCTATTCTTGCGAATTATCAAACACTTTTGTAATTTACATTAAAAAATATTTAATTTTTTTAATGATTTGTGAAGCAATAACCATTAATTATTTTTAATTGTTAGTTATTCGAAATAAATTATTATTAATGCAAATTAATGTTCAATGCAATTGAAATTAATTTTTCTTCAATTGTTAGTGGTTAATTTTAATTAACCTTTTCAATGTGTATTTTTTAATGGTCAATTGAATTAACGTTCGGCTAACACTGCATCCAGGGCTGGGATAAACAATTACTAGACAAAATACCTTTGCTGAAAACTAAAGGTAAGTGATTTCTATAACGAGCTGTCGTAGACTGCATTCATAAAACTTTTTATTTAAATATCTAGTCACTCTTTGAAGTGCGAATAGTGCGATATCGTTCTTGTAAGTAATTTATAAACAGTATAATTTCTATTTTATCTCGTGTTACGATTGTACGTCCAAGGCAAGAAACTCGCACCTATCACCGTATGATCCTTAACGACATAAAGGTAAACAACTTAGAAGATTAATCTAAGATTCACGTCATACCTATAATCCCTACTGATATAAATGCGTAAGTATATTACAAATGAGAAAGTCTGCCTGCCTGTCTATTACCTCTTCACTTTCAAACCGCTGAACCGATTAAGATTATATTTGGTGTAGGAAGGACATATGAAGGATACTTTTTTATCAATCATCAGCATCATCCCATGCAAACGAAGTCGCAGGCAAAACCTAATATGTCTTTAATACAACCTACACACAAGTCCCCTTTGTCACAGCTTGTCAAAAATTCATCCGCGCTCCATTTCATAATTGTTTTCCTCCCAATAAACAAGTGTCCCACAAAAGAGGAAAATAATCCATTATCGTGGTCCCAAAAGGATCTAAAGGGGATTTTTAGGGATAATTAGAAAGGCTTATTTATATACAGGCCGGATTTAGTGTTGTAAGTATTTCCGCATGAATAAACGTGAACGTGTATATATTTGGGTACTTTAGGCTCAGCAATATTTTACCGCGACACGTGTTGTAGAGAGACTGCCACGCTTTTTAACCGACTTAAAAAAATTATCAATTCGACTGTTCGTTTTGTGTGTTTATTACCTCAGAACTGCGTCATTTATGAACCAAATTTTTAAACAATTTTTTGTTTAAAAAAGTATATCGTTCCAGATTGGTCCAATATTTGTATTTTTATCAATAAACCTAGTATTTGCATTTTAAAAAAGTACCATTTTGATGAAGTGGAACTGCTGATGAAGAGAGCTTCAACGACGCGTATTTTAAGTTTGGCGATTTGTCTTTTTCGAAAGTTTGAAGGTCCAGTTCTAAAGATGGGTTCCAGGAGAAATTGAGGGAACTTCTTAAAACTTGATTGATCCAAACCTTGAAACTTAAAACATACCCAAATCGCGAAACGTTTTAGTGATATGATATGACTGTTTGACCAGAGACTAGAAGAACAAGGCCTGCAGAATGCTGATGGCTCTAGCTTGAATAATCAGGACGATGTTTCTAAAATACGGGGGGTATATCTGTGTACAAAGCAATATTTACCGGCTTCTATGCCACCTGCTCATGGTACCCCAAATTTGATAAACGCATCCTCCCAGTCGCCTAATGTAGCCCCCTCTGCTAATCAGTTGCCAACCCTGTCTCAGGAAGCCCAGAACACAGTGGTGTTGAGAATAATGAAAGTCCGCCCTCTCAATCAAATTCTCAAGATATTGTTCTTACTTGCTGGTGCTAATCAGTTTCTGTCTAGCTCTCTCGCCACCAAAAATTGCAAAAAGTACATTCCCTCCTACCATATTACGAAGACTGGAATTTCCAGAAATATCCCATCAGATTTTTCAAACGAAGACATGCTAAATTTAATTAGGACTCCATACGAATGCGGTAAGGTTGTGAAGGCAAGGCGATTAAACTTCAAGAAAAGGAACCAAACAGACAACACTACCCAATGGGCCCCGTCAGAGACGGTGGTGTTGACGTTCGACGGCCAAATTCTTCCTGACAATTGCGACATAAAATAGTAGAAATTAAATAAAGTGGAACTAAAAAAAATACATACTAAATTGTTGCATTTTACTGTTTTAAAGTTCTGTGAGTCAACATCCCCTGCAACTCATCCTTCTGTTGTTAGGCGAAATATTAAAACTTTTCGATATGCCTGCTCCTCGACGTTTCCGCCCTCATCTTCTTTTAATTCACCTTCTTGGTTGAACGAATTTTCGGATAGATTGGCTCCTCCTTATGGCTACCGGTCCAGACTTCCGTCTTACTCCACTGATCACCCTAAAAATAACGACTTTCATTATTCCCCTTTTCATCTTTCCGAATTGCGCCTTGTCATGGACTCACTTTCCGATTCTTCTCCTGGCCCAGATGGTCTTGCTTATTCTTTTTTTAACCAGATCCAGTTCGGCGGCTCACTCTTATTACCTAAATCTTATTAACGCTTTCTTTATTAGCCGCTCAGCTAAGTGCAGCCGGTGTAGCGGTGTAGTTGTAGGTGTTAATAAACGTGGTACAAGATTAGTTAAATTAATAGGAAGCTTCCTTGAATTCCAAGGAACTCAAAAGCGGAATAAGACCTCTTATCCAGCCTTAATCTTCCGTCCCGTTTAAATGCTTTTCCCTACATTCAGCGCCAAATTGCCCACCTATTTACATTTGCAAAACTACCAAACTAATGTGGATTTCATTGTGAAAAGTTTCTTTGTCGACGTTGGCGGCCGAGGACACATTGTGCACACGATTTCGCTTCGTCGGCAAAAATTGGCCGTTACATTTATTACTTTTTCTATAAATTATATGTGGAACGCCGTTGTTATGGAAATGATTTAATGTTTTGAAAATATATGGCTTTGCGGTTCAGCTGTAAGCCCTAGTTTTCGAGGCAGGGGGGCGTGTTCGAGAAATATAAAATATTTTGCCTATTTTATATTTGATTTCAATAAATAGCCCTGACGACAAACATTTTGTATTTGAGAAACATACTTTCTATTACCTAACTAATTAGATTTTAATATTAATAGGACGTACTCACATTGTCGCATTTGTACCTACCTATCTATTTGATGTTTCCAATATCAGTGCAAACGATGCACTGATATTGTAACATACAGTCAACTGAACTACGTACAAAGTTACAGGTCTGTAAAGTGGTTACGAATCGCGCTGTATACCTATTGAACTTTAGATTATTAATTTACTGAGGATCGAACAATTGAGGCAACACTACTGGGTTCGCTGGTATAAAAAATATGTTTCTGAACTTCAGGAGCGAACCAAATGGAGGCAAGAAACCGATACCTCATCAAAGAAGACAACCTGCCTCAAATCAAATGAAATGGAAGCTTGGCAGAATCGTTAGCGTCATCCCTGGATATGATGGCATCAATCGCGTGGCCTACATCCGGATATCGTCTGGGATCATCCGTCGTGCGTTCAGCAAAATATGTCCACTGCCAGTCGAAAAGTAAATCTTCAGTTTTAAGACCAAGCTTTCAACGTGGGCGGGCATGTTGGAACGAAACGCAAGGCTTCAGCGGGGACTGCGGCGAGACGGGGGCGACCTCTGTCTATGATATTTGATCTAGCTATGATCTAGCTATAATTGCAGCAATAATTGAAGCAAATTCTCTTTTTTTGAAAGTTTTGTTAGGTTTCAGGTCATTGATCGTGATAATTGAAGTTAAGTTTGAATTAGTAGGAGAATTTGATCCAGGGAAACCGCAGCCGGAGTTTCTTCAACTTCCATGTTGTAAGCTGGTGAAGGTGGGTTTTCAATTAATCCCTGGATCAAATTGGTCGGACTCCATTTTGCGGAGCCTAGGAGAAGGGGACATCTGCCTCACATGCGAGTAGTTGCCGCCTACTAACAATACAATCACGAAAACGGACACTATACAACACAGATGGACAAAAACATACACAATTACACTCCAAAAAGACAACTTTTTACTCAAAAAAGCAATCAAAACTATTCCGCGCACATGCACCACTCAAATTAACGCCCGTAGCAGAATCCATCCACCTGTAAATAATGACACGGCATTGAAAGCACGGCAGGTGCCAGACAACAGATAACTTAACAATTACAAAAATAAATACAACAAATTAAAAACGAACTGGACCATAAACAGACATTTTAAATTTTCTTGTGTTTCGCTAGATATAATTTATAATTAAATATATTTGCGCGTTTACCCCCTAAAAACCAGATGAAACATATATTATGTATGTAAATATAAATAGCCTTTAAATTATCGTCGATTTTTGAGTAGAATTAGTTAAATAAGTGCAATCTTGTACAGCCAAGTTGTTAACTTAGCTCTGAACTCTCAGTGTTGATAAAACACTATTTAATCACTCTCTGTTCTATCCAGACTAGCTGAGAGCAAGTTAATGAGAAAGTTTTAATTAATTTCGTAGCCTATAGGACAGGGATTGTTCGTGGCATTATTCATACAGTGAAACTTAGATTCACTGTATCTAGAACGGAAATGCAATTGCAACTAGATATTGTGACCAGCTGCTTTAACAGACGTGGAAAAAGTTACCGCTATAAACCGTCCTGCGTATTAAAAGTTTTAGTTAAGCAGGCGGCTATGTAAGAGTCATTTAATTTCTACTTACTTACCTTCTTTTGTTAAAAATAATTTTAATGCGAGTGATATAACTATCTTTTTCATATCATATTTTCAAAGGGATTCCCTTTTTACCGTGTGACCTGATAGTTTTCACAACAATAATTATTAAATTAACTCATCTATTCCTAGATTCTATCTATTTCACTAAAAATCCTTGTCACAGTTGAACCCTATCACTCAGCACAGACTGTTGATACACTTTTAATCAAATAGTGTAATTAACACATAATATAATCGGTTGTATGTAGCCAAATCTATAATAAATCTATAATTATTGTCAGTTGACCGTGAATAACTTCTCACGAACCGCCTGAGTTACGAGATAAACCTATAAAATAAAATATTATTGTAAAATTAACATGATATCAAGTTTGAGTTTAAATATAGTTAAATGGAATATAATTAAGATGCTTCTTGGGTGTTTGAAGGTGGTGTTGTCAGTCTACGAAGTTTTGTTGACTTCGTGAAAGATAAATTGTTGAATTTCGTCAAGATTTATGCGATACCTTCTTAAACTGCTTGACAATTTATTTTATTGGTAATCAGACAGCTTACAATCTTACACAATATAAACTAATATTCATAAGATACAATCCAAAACAGTTTCCACTAGTGAATTAAAGCAGAAATGCTGAAAGGGAACTTAATTAAATACAAAAAATATAAAAAAAGTATTATCCAAAGCAATCAAGTAAACCGAAAGCTATTTACAGATGTAGTGCATTAGTACATTATGATACAATTGGGCTACGTTGGCCACTACACACGAGGCGATATTGTGCGCGCGAGCTGTAAGCGAGCGCGCAATAAGAAAGCCGATGTATGTATTGACCAATGCACACGCGTTTCATACGACGTTTTTCAACACACTTGCGAGGAAAAAACAAAACTTATAAATTAGTTTTTTTTTGTCAAAACAGTAAAAGTACCTACAATTTTCAAAATGGTGGCTGCAGTTTTAACATCGAATAATTGCACAAAAGCGTGCTGGGCTTGTAAGCACTTAAAATTCGCCAGTTCATTGAAGTAAGCTACCAACACGTTTTCCAAGAAAGACTGGGCGTTTTTGCTGATTTTCCATTGTATAAAAGTTTCATATGCCGCCAATTATTTTTCACCCGGTTTTGATGGTAAAAGGCTCGGCTCTTGCCTTTATTAGATTTACTGGCAGCGTCAATTATATGTATTCTTCATTTTCAATGCTTGAAAATGACACTTTCGTCAATATATAAACTAAAAATATGCAAAACTATTCCAATTTTATGACAAATACGGAAAATGGCTTGCGCGTTATTTTTTTTACGCACGATTCAAATGCGCGCGCAAGGCAAAGGCGCGATCGAAATAGACAAACAGCCAATAAAAAAAATTAAAAAAAGCTAATAATTTCGTATTTCTAACCGACGGATAGAGATCAAATAGATAAAATATTACGTCAATTCAATTCAATTCAATTCAATTCAATATATTCTTTATTCAAATAGGCCTAGCAACAAGCACTTTTAAATTGTCAAGTTTTAAATATTACCTTAATCTAAATATCAGAGCAATTTATTGATGCAGTTATTATTATTCTTAAAAACATTGAATTATTATAGATATGTCAAACTTAATAATAAGAATTCACAAAAGGATCGTCAAACACCAAAATTGTATAAAAAATACGTTTATTCATTAATGTAATTTACGAGATAATTTAATCTAAAAACTATGTTTGGAGAGATAAAACCTCTTTGAACTAACATGTTTAATATCTAGGATTATGAGCCAAAAATCGGTGGAATAAAATCGTCGTTTTGAGCAAGTGTGTTGAAAAATTATTTTCCTTCGTATTTTCACGGAAACGTACGAACGTCTCTTGATATTTAAGTCGGTTTCGTTACAAAAAGTACTAAGGTTAGTGAGGTTGAAGTAGCATGACAAATACGAACGTTTCCGAGAAAATACAAATGAAAATAATGGATGCACCGAGAATCTGTCTTCGTTTCTTTTTCTTTAAGTAACGCGCGTAAATATAATAAATACCGACAGCCTCTTCGACGTCCATCTTGGAAATGGTCGAATCGACTCAACCGCACGGTCGCTGTACGCACTATCCGGCTGGCCGCGCTGCGGCTGGCCGTTCGGTTGGCCGCAAGTGCAACCGCAACCCGCGGCCAGCCGCTAAGTGTGCACATAGCCTTATTGGCAGGTGCACACTTGTGCTCTCATGCACACTGTTGAATGCGCTCCTGAGTTCCTGACATCAGCTACTGACTGCGATATGTTTGCGTGGCGACGGACGGCTGTGTGCAGTGTATGTCTGAGGTTCTGTGATAGGATGGATGATAGTTGTTCAACTGTAATAATTTAGTCTTATAAATGTATCATAATACTGTAATTTACATGTAGGTAACTAACTTTCATGGCGCATTAGTTATACACTGTAATGTATACTAGGGAATGCAAACCGGTTTTTATTTGTATGAAATTTCGGTTGATAACCGGTTATTAACCGGTTTTTCCATACAATTAAAAACAGATTTGCATTCCCTAATGTATACGTACGTACTGTAATGTCATGTAAACGTACCCACACCCACAGCATTCACTTTTGAGCTTCGTTAGCCGATAGCCCGGGACGAGCAATGGGGTTGGCAACTGTCAAAGGTTCTCACACATGGCGCCAGCATAGATTTTTCCTGCCTCTAGTTTTGTTCTATGATACTCATATTTGCCTTAAAAGACCATAAAAAAAATAAAAAAACGAGAATTATGACACTAAATTCGAAGTAAGGTAAAACCTATACTAGCGCCATCTGTCTGTAAAATACTTCGACCAGCCAACCCTATATTGATTTTCACCATGCTTACCAAATTTAAATATAGCCTGACATAATAATTAAATGAAGCAATATGAAAATAAAAAGGAATATTTACAAATTTTTTGAACTTTGAACTTTGAATAAACGAAATAAATATCATAAGTATACAAAGGAAAAAATGACCAAGGCCTCCAGTGCCCGGGGCTGGAATCGAACCAGCGTCCTCCGTTTACGCGACAGATGCCTGAACCGCTCGGCCACCCGACTTTCCTTCTCTACTTTTTTTCCTTTGTATATGATATTTATTTCGTTTACTTATAGATTAAATAGTAGTGTGACTACTTGTAAAAAAAACACAAATTATTCTTAGAGGAATATTAATTTAATTCTTACTAACAGGTCTAGTCCGCCCACAACTATTATGTATACGCGGAAGAGAAATCGCAAGCAATCCATTCATTTCGCATATAAATTTGTTCCAAGCCCCGGCCCGCCGCATCCGATAAATCAATGTTAATTAAGATCGATCAGCGAACTTACCTTCACTAATGAATCCCCAACACCAGCCATTTTTACTGTCCGATGTTCAATAAAACTGATTGCCTATTTGGGACAACTGGGCCTATTTGTTTGACGCCATCATCGAACCCGCAAAGAAGGATGGAGGAAAATGTGTTACATTAAATCTTGACACTAAATTTCACCATTTATGACCATTTTTCACACTATAAGTACACTGTTTTTATACCCGATTGGCCAATTTACTATTCAACCAACCCAACTGTCATTTTAGTACATAATTAGACCGATTAGATTGGAATAATCGAACAGTCATTTTAATATTTAGGATACTAAAATAGAGTTTTCTAAAATTCTAAAAATGTTATTCCAGACAGAATACTTAGAATTAAACTCATAGGTAGCATATAAAGAGCAGACCGACAACATTTTTTTTTTAAATCGCTTGTAAAACTTAAAGAAATTTAAAAATTAAAATAAAGCACATAATAATCGTCACATTAACAACACACACACGAAAGATTAACATGAAATTTCAGTTGTTTTTAGAATGATTCATAATGATTAATTTCATTTTAGGAGAATAAGACCCTAATTTCATAGCTGTCGAACTGGTATGATAGCGCTATGTTCTTACTTATTAGAAAAGTTTTAATATTAATATAATATTAATATTTCAACCTATATACGTCCCACTGCTGGGCACAGGCCTCCTCTTATGCACGAGGGATTGGGCTATAGTCACCACGCTAGCCCAATGCAGGTTGGGGACTTCACATACACCTTTAAATTTCTTCGCGGATGTATGCAGGTTTCCTCACGATGTGTTCCTTGATATCAAGCGATATTCCGTATATAAGTTCCGACAAACTCATTGGTACGAGCCAAGATTTGAACCCGCAACCTCCGGATTGAAAGTCGGACGTCAGATCCACTCGGCCACCACCGCTTCCATAGAAAAGTTTTGACATGTTTAAATCTAAGGACATTGCCAATATTGCCATAAAATACGTTTCACCTGGTATAAGGACTAAATCAGCAGAAGTTATGTGTAGGTAAGGTACACCTGTGCACCAGATCATCTTAAGAGGGCATCGACGATGGCTACGACGTGGGCTAGTAAAACACAATGGTCTTTTAAGTTTTAAAATGTTGGTCTCACTATTTGACATTGTTCTATTTGTCACGTTGTTGGCACAAGCATACGGTCTACTGGATGCTTTGATAGACAACAATTCGCGGTTGTCAGGTTAAATAATTAAAGCAGGCCCTTCGGCATTTCTAATTCTTAAAATTCGAATAGGCTTCTTATTTTATACGGCGGTCACCTACGTGATTCGTACCCCTGATTACAGGGGTCGAAAACCTTTTATTTATTACGGTCGGCTCTGGTCTGAGTAGAGGCAATCTTTATATTTCGGCCACTCTTATCGACGTGAAACCGTAAAACGTAGAAAGATAATCTAACTTTACCTTTAGTTAATAAGTTTTTGGCAAAAAAAATTGGTGCAAGCTTTTATCGCTGACTGTACATTTCTTTCCACGGGCATCTTTAAACGATAAAGTTAGTTATTCCATTAGACAGTTGGAATAGACCTGTAGGAAACGGTTGTTTGTAAAAGGGAGTTTTTTGTAGTAGTGATTACAATGCTAATAAAAAAACAACAATAAAACAAAAACTATTTTATTCACAATGCAGATTTGAACTGACTCATTTTTGAAATTTACCGGTTTATATGACTGTATTCTTCTCTACATTCTTTAAGCGAATAATATGACCTTTCTAGCTGGTATGACAAAATTTACAAAAAAGTAATAAAATCCCCCCAAAAACATTTCATGTAAATTACTGTCAAGACTAACAGCTAGTCGCCTCCTGAATCTCGCGAACTAAATTGACATGAGATTGACAGATAAAATGATACCAGGCCCCTATTTCACCACGGTGACAGGTGCGACAATTGTCGACATCACTGTTACTGACGGCCAAAGGCTACGGTAACCGCTAACCGTCGGACGGGCGGTGTGCTTGTTTGCCACCAACATTTTAATTAGACATCCTGCGACGTTTCAGTAGACGACACGTCCGATCGTGCGAAGTGGAGAGAAAGGACAAGGAAAACAGACCCCTCAATCGGATGGCAATAATAATGCTAAGGAGAGAGAGAGATTTTTTTTATGTAGGTATCTGTTATTATTATAGGGTTTGTATGTAATTCGACATTAAGAGACCTTATACATCTCTAAGTAATTGTAATACGTTAGTTTGAATTGGTAGTTGCAGTTAGTTAATAATAAAACTAACTACAATTATAATAACTAAAGCTAAAAATTAAAAATACCTATCAAAATTTTGTGCCCTTGGTAGGGTGCCCATCACGCAGGCAGCGTTCCCGCGCTGGATTGCTATGGCCAGTTAGTTAGTATGCAGTTAGTTGTATATTATAACTATAATAATAATAAAGTTCCTGCAAGAAGATGAAAATACTAATTTAACTTAGGTGTCACATATCATCTACTTGGCTCCGGCCCGTAGATAATATTAATTACCAGCTTAGGCTGAGAAAGAGAAATCTTAGAGAAAATAATAATAATAATAATAATATTCTTTATTGTGCACAATGAAACATGATTAAATACAGCAAATTAACATAAAAAACTAAGCAGCAACAGGCGGTCTTATCGCTTAAAAGCGATCTCTTCCAGACAACCTTCAGGTAGTAGAAATTAGCGCAAGGAAGAAATATGTATAAGGGTAGCAAAAATAAATGGAGAACGAGTACAGGAAAAAAAAAATATATCAGCACAATTAAATATATAACAATATCAATACATGCATAAATGTAATATATACAATAAATAAATATATATATATATATATATATATATATATATATATATATATATATATATAAACATATCACACAATACAGATAGACAGACAGAATCTAATAATTAACGAGTTTGAGGAAGGGACAGATAGTGGATTTTGAGCTGAGCCTTAAAAATGGGGAGTGATTTAGCTCGTCTTAGCTCCGACGGCAGAGCATTCCACAACCGAATCGCTTGGAAGGTAACTATAATTGTTGACGTATTTTTTTTTGCTTGTATATAAATTCAATGTTGAAGTGTAAAAGTGCCCTTGTGGCCTATTTATGATGTTTGAAGTTTCGCTTTATAGTCCGACAAAAAATGTAAAAAATAAATGAGGGCGCCACTTCCTACGTAACAGTCACATCTTTGATGAAAAATGCTTAAACATGGCAGCAATTTAGTATCGAAATTTTTTAGTTCAATTTTATTTAATTTTTACTATTTTAAGTTGCACTTGATACATGAAATGTTTTTAGTGGGTTAATTACCGAAGGTACCATGCGTGAGAAGAAGAAGGATGGGGAGGAAATTGCACTTTTTTATAAAAACAGCCCTGCATGGCCGCCTTAAAATGGTCAAATATTTTATCATGATAAATTATATTATTAGTATAAATAAATAAGTCACCATAGCCTATTTCAACCACAATTTACTAACTATGCCGCAGCTAGGGTTTATGAATGTACCATCCTGTAATCTCAAACTATTTTGACAAATGACAATCGATTTGTCATGTCACTTCGAGTCAGGTGGGTCGTATGTATCTGGGTCATAACGGGGCTTTAGCATTAATTTTGTTTGTCTTTCCTGTAACCGGCCAGACCTTTTGAGAACTTTAAGGAAATGGAAATAAAAAAAAGTGTACATGGTGCAGCGCAATGTTAAATCAGGGTCAACTTGTGTTATTTTGCTTAAAATAAGCAAAATGCACATTGAAATACATAGCTTAGATAACGCTGTAAATATCTTCTTATAGTACACGCAACACAGGGGCTTATTAAGCTCATTGTGGGGTTAGGTGGATTTGTATAACATCGTCCTGTATTTTTTTCAGAGTTAGACTTGGACCTTTTTGCCTGTGGACGTTTTAGCCCCGCTGTCCACTAAATATTGCACATTAAAAGCGGCATCACGTCTGATATTATGTTTTAGGGAGGCTTTATCCTCATAGACTGGTTGCACAAAATCACAAACACGACCCGTAATTTACATACCTAGTTGAGATCAAAGCCTGTGTAAACAGCCTTAGAAGGGCTGCTGCGCCTGTAATTGCTTTGTATTGGAACTAAACGCTTAAGAGGGTCTATGGTTCAGCTAGCACATGATTGGCGCGAGAGTATCTCGCCGCGACATAGACTACCCGTCCCGCTTCATACATATACATTCATACAGTTAGTAAAAGACAGGTAGTATTATCTCGCGGCGAGATACTGTCGCGTCAATCATGTGCTCGGCCTACTGATGACTTTTGCGATCTGATTGTTAACTTTTTCGTGTCAGTTAGTGACGACATTTAGACTTGACGCGGCGTTTCCATCACGCAAGGTGTTTTTTTGTCACTAACCTACTATCCTATGTCGTGCACAGTTAACTTTTAATGTTAACGAAATGCAGTACCGTTGCGACATTACCTAGTACAATATTTTACCTGTTGTTGTTATAGTAATCGTTGGAAAATAATGATATGTTGGCAACCGAGCGGCACCTTATGTATTGCGATTGTTTTTTGACACTTTTAAAGTTAATCGAGATTTGTACTAATGAACTTGTCAAATGATAAGTCAATAGTCGTAAATAATGCCATATATAATATTATAAACTAATTTTAATAATAACGCTCAGCTACCTTCTGCTAAAAAAAATACCGAAAAACTTAGCTACCAACCATAGATAGATGGTAGACCCATAAATAGCCTGAGGGCGGAAACGAAATTAATGAAAGTTACCCTTTTTATTTCCCTTATTAACTAAGTACAGATATGTTGCATAATAGGGTATTTGACAACATTAAAAATATATAACGAATTGCTGTCATCCTGAAAGATAATAAACTAATAAAGTATATTTCACTATATTTGAATTTTTTTTTTTTTTTTTATACCACGTCGGTGGCAATCAAGCATACGGCCCGCCTGATGGTAAGCAGTTACCGTAGCCTATGAACGCCTGCAACACCAGAGATATTACACGCGCGTTGCCGACCCTTTAAAAACCTAAATGTAAATTATGCTTATTTTTTGGAAAATAAACTAAAGAAAATTTAATATTTTTTGAAATGAACGCTCTCTGTTTAACTTCCGTGTTGTTCACATTCAACGAAAACGCAAATGCAATTTTTCAACACACATTTATTTTCCAAAAAGAAGACATTAATTAAAAAATACAATCTTATTATATATAATTACCAGCGGAATGCCGTTAGCTAGTTTGTAGCCGGTACAACGACATCTAGCGAGAAATTAAGTTATTAAAAATAATATGAATAATCCCTGTACATTTTATAATAACATATCGTTACCTAGTTTGCCGTGGGAACAGCGACATCTAGCGAACGATTGGGCAGGGACATACGTTGTACGCACTCAGTTTGTGGCCAGTACAGCGAAATCTAGCACAAAATCTTATTAATCTAACAAACATTAATCTTAACACTTTAACACTCTCTGATTGGTCAACGCTCGGATGACGTCACACGCGGGTAAACATTCTTGATTGACTTGAGTGTTTTAACTGTTTTATTTGTATTTAGTTAATTTTAGTTATTGTTCCACAGTTTTCTGATATATTCCGATTTATCCGTATATCTAGTGGCACAATATTCATAAGAATCTCAAAATGGAGCCGAAATATGTGAAAGCTGATAGCGGCAATCTACCAGACATAGACGCATTAATGGTTGCACTTTTCTTTAAAGATAATCCGGATTACTATGCTGCGGAACTTAGAAATGTAAAAACAGCTGTGTGAGTATACGTAGAAATTGTTTATTTACGAATATTTCGATTTCGATGATACGAATACGACGACGATATATATATAGAATACGATGATGAGAATAGTATCTCCATACTGCACTTTAGTTTGAAAGAGAAAGTATGCTACTAACTAATACCTACTAATGCTGAAAGAGCTATGTTATGAGGTTATGTAGTAATACATTAAATCTTGTTTCGTTAAATAACAAAATCCGCTGCTTTAATTACCATATTTATTTACAGTTAAATATTACTTACATCGAAGTGGTCTTCACACATAAAAACATTTGTATGCGCTAAAATGCTCTTTGGGTCTCTTCGCGCTAGTTTTAAACACATTTTTCTTTTTTTGGGATTCGTTAGAATGGAAACAAACGATTTGTCTGGATTTTTTATAGTCGTACTTGAACATTGCGGCACTATACACCATTTATATACCATTTTACAGTGAAATAATGAATTCAATGCACATAAACCATAAGATTAACTAAGGTCATTGACTGAGTTTACTGGCGCGTGACGTCACACGTGTCACGTGATTAGCCCCTTTGCAAAAACAGCGTTTAAGGCGCGTTCAAAATAAATAAACTTTAACATTGTTTTTTTTATATTTAATACAGGAAATTTTACGGAAATATCAATGTAGTGTGATTATTAAGTCATAAACAATAAATTAAAACCATTTTCAAAAATTAGTCAAATAGCCTATTATTTTCCTTCGTGTTTTCACGGAAACGTACGAACGTGTCTTGCTATTTCAGTCAGTCTCGGTACAAAAAGGACTGAGGTTGACTGAAGTAGCATGACAAATCTACACTACATCATCTGTATACTGTATGTACTTAAAACCACCCAAAAACCTCGATCAAACAACCCCACGAAAAGTTTAGCAAAACAGTTCCTCGAATACAATACATTTCGAAGGTAAAACTAAACTCCAGTTTCGATTTTCCATAATATCCGTAAACAATTGAAAATCACGCTTCATCAACGAAATCAGGGAACATATTCAACTAAGTAAAGACTGCGTGGGTTAGCCTAAATATGTTAAGTCTTTGATACCTAAATATCTAGTTGACAATTATCCATTTTAAATACTCGAATAGAAGCTTGAATCAAACCTCCAGACGCTGCCTCACTCGAGCTGTTTTAAATCTAAATATTTGAACCTATTTTCACAATTATGCACACAATTAATATCAGAGTCTAACTCATTTAATTGAGTATAATTAAAGTTTTCCACCCGGAACATTACAAATACAAATACAAATAATTTATTAAAAAAGTATTGTACAGAGGTTCATCTTAAAGACTAAGAGTTGTTAGTAGAGGAAAGTGGTTTACGAATGCCTGAACTAGGAGTTCCTGTGTTTCAGGCAGCGAAGGACAAAATTAATCAATTTTTAATTATTCACTTAATTATAAATTAATAGTAGTACTTACACAATAGAAGTCTTATCGCCTTAACAAAATGGGTCTTAAGTATTAAATTTCAAAGTACACAATCATGTTACGACTATTAGTAGGTTCTCTGTATCATCGTACGTCGTTAGTCATTAGTTTGCGTTAAATAAATACCAGAAATAACAGCGAATTTTATCACCGTCCTTACTAAACAATAAATAAAGGATACGTTTCCGAAACGTAATATCACAAATAAGGTTTACAAATAAGCGAAGAAAATATAGCGCGGTCGATGCGCATAAATAATGCATCACCCTTAAATAATGCATGAGCTTGGCTTCTTCCCCAAGTAAAATATGTAGTAAAAGTAAGAGGAACACAAAAA
Source organism: Cydia strobilella (assembly GCF_947568885.1). NCBI lineage: Eukaryota > Metazoa > Arthropoda > Insecta > Lepidoptera > Tortricidae > Cydia > Cydia strobilella. Next base: position 29,489,599 of record NC_086041.1, on the reverse strand, counting down.
TTACCAGCGTTTGACGACGAGCCGTCGACCTACAATTTGATTCAAAATAAATAAAAAACGAATTGTCGCCAACCTTCGTCACTGTCAGTCCCGTTACTTTTAATTTAAGTCCATTAAATTCTGTTTAACTTTAATACTCTGTTTCATTTTCATGTTGTATTTTGCATTACCCCTCGTCTCGATCTCTGGATATAATATTTACAAATGAAACAATCTACGACCCCTCGAAAAAAATTATCCTCGTTTGAATTTGTTAACTTCTGTAATTAGCTTCGTATTTATGTTAATGTATATGTATGTATAATACTGAACAGAAAATTCGTCTAGATGAAATTATTTTTTGAATGGCGTATTGATGTAGGAATTGTAATATCCATATATTTTGTACCCGAATTTCATTGGGTCGTTTTAATACCTTTACATTAAGACATGGGTCGCGTCAGCACATGTGCACTCGAGGATAAAATCTATTTGTAACAACGATTTAATGATCCTTCCTTTGAATAGGGACAGATAAAACAATGGGTAGGCTCGGATGTCAACGCCTGCGGCGACGTTCTAATCGGTGTTTTGTTTGTTCCAGATAATGATCGCGGCGAGTGAGACGCGAATGGCGTGAGAAACGATGAGAGTGAGCCTTGACATGCGTCTTCTGGCGCTGTGCACCACGTGTCTTCTGGTGCCCGCCATCGCCTGCCCTCAACAGTGCATTTGCAAGTGGAAGAACGGGAAGCGCTACGTCGAGTGCTCCGAAAAGGAACTCAAAACTATCCCCAGCTCGCTGGACTCCGAGACCCAGGTCCTCGATTTCTCAGGCAACGATCTTCAAGTCCTTCAGAAGGAAACTTTCCAAAAACTCGGATTACTCGACTTGCAGAAGATCCATCTGCCGCGGTGCAAGCTCCAAAAGATCGATAATCACGCGTTCAAAGGACTCGCGAATCTTGTCGAGTTAGACCTCTCTAATAACTATCTCACGGTCGTGCCTTCGACCAATTTTGTTTATTTTCCTTCGCTGATGAGACTTTCAATCAATAATAACCCTATAACGAGTATCAAAACTCATTGTTTTCAGCGTCTTTCTTACTTGAACACGCTGGAATTGAGCGATTGTAAAATCGAAACAATCGAGAACGACGCATTTTCCGGGTTAAATCATTTGGAATGGCTGCGATTGAATGGAAATAGACTGTCGAATATCAAAGGTGACAATTTATTCCCTGACACGTTGCGAGGGATCTACCTGCAGAATAATAATTGGAACTGTGACTGCCATTTGAGGGATTTACACGGGTGGTTGTTAAATTTCAACATGCCGCACGCTGTGGAGCCAATTTGCTCGCTCCCCGCGCGTTTGCAGAAACGCGCCATCACCGCAGTCGCTGAGGCCGAGCTGGCTTGTTTGCCAAAACTAACGCCAGCCTCCGTGTATTTAGAAACAAATGAGGGGCACAATGTGACGCTTGAATGCGTCGTGAAGGCCTTCCCGGAAGTTAAATTGACCTGGTTGTACCGAGGGCTAGTAATACACAATTCCTCGAATCAACAATCGGAGATTCGTGACATGTATTATGTGGAAAGCGGTGAAACTGAGAAAAAAAGTGAACTTTTCATGTATAATGTAGGTAGCGAACACAACGGTACTTATTCGTGCTTGGCCGAAAATCCAGCAGGGCGGGCGCTGGCCAACTACACTGTAAAAATAATCGTCAAAGAGGAGCCAGTAGTGATAGTAGTTACGTTTCCTCAGCGGCATTTAGTGGTAATAGTTACAATAGTTTTTCTAATAATTGTCCTACTTATTGCAATAATAGCAGTTTTTCTACTAAAATTTAAAACGGATACTAGAAGTCGTAAAAAGAAGGAAAGTGGGAAAGACGTAGCGCTGTGCAACCAGCTGTTGCCCGCGACGCGGAATAACGGCCTGCTAACCAAGAATAACGGCTCGGTGATAGTGAACGCACACTCGCGACACTCTCTACACTATATGGTGCAGGGCCGTGACTATGAGCCGAGCGAGTTGTATCAAAGCAACAACATCAAAGGCTTCGTCGACAGGAACCCTGACCTAATTAGCGACGCTGAAACCGTCGCTAACAATGCGCAAAATGAGACCACCGCGCTCTCCGTGTACAAAGCACAGGTCGCGAGTGACGGATTCGAAGAGGAGACGACGTTCTCCGCGCCTACGCCGCCGCGCCAAGTGACGTGGCAGGATCAGCAGGCGCTCAGCAACGTTAACATTCCGCATAATCCTGTCAACAATATGTACCAACACTCGGCCGATGTACATCTCAACCCCGGCTGCTTCCTTGACAGCGAAGGCTACCCCTACGATTACGGCCTACCAAAACACCCATGTCGGCCTCCAATATTGTCCAATTATTCCGTAATAGGACCTTTTTATCAAACTTTGCCTCACAATAGGCCGAAAGGTCAAAAGCTTGTATGCAAATTTGCTAAGGACATGGAATTCAATACGCCGCCTTGTGCCAATTTAGAAATGGTTAACGGAACAAATGTAAGGCGGACTCTGGAAGGGTACCCCGTGCCGCGGAACCGACAAATCGCTTACGTAGGGAACGGGACCGTGTATTACAACGAAGAATTTGTGCCGTCACCGCCGGAGGGGTATAAGACAGAATCCGTTGGACCATGCTGCGCGCAGGTTGAGCCTTGCTCCTCTTGGGTGAATCCTAAGGGAACCTGTGCAGTGATGGTACCTGTAGGGATAGCGGAGGGTACGGGACGGTGCGGTTATCAGGTTGAAACGAGATGTGTGGATACACAAACGACCGATAGATTACCCGGGGAAGGCACGGAGGCCGTGCTCAAGCCGCTACCTCAAGTGTCCAACGCTAAATGCGCGTCCGACATTTGTTCGGAAAGCCCAGATGAGGGCTACGTCGGTGAAGCGAACGATATGTGACGTCGGCGACACGACAATGCGTGAAGAATATTCGGAACGCTAACGAAGTGATAAAGCGACTGAATTTATACTATTGTTCGTAAGTTCGAGTGGGTACCATTAAGGTGACGTTCGGATGTCAACTGCAGCAGTATTACTGTTGCGACGTCATTATTGCAGCCGCTGTATCTGACAATTCACTTGATAAAATAAGTGACTGAAAGAACATCATAAATGCGGCGGCGAACGTCACTCATTTTATCAAGGAATTATGCAGCTGCGCTTGACATCCGAACGTCACCTTTAGAAGCTTTTACAATGTACGGTATAATTGATACGAAAACAGTTTTGTTTGGAAATTCCTGAAAGTTTGCTCCCATTTTCTGAAAAGGAGGGGGTTGAATCCCGGCTCCCTCTTATTAAGTGTTATTTTAAAGAATTATGCAAATTATCTGAAAGCAGAATGACTGCGGAACCATTGTACTTAGGTCACCGCATTAAAATAAGCACCTCTCGAAAGTAGGCCAAGTCTTAGTAAATATTTTAAGACGATCAGTAAAATTATTCCACGAGTTAAATTGGAGATCGTATATGCAATAGCTGTTTGGGACAGCTCCCAAAAAGTTGGTTCACAAAATCAAATAAAGTGTCCTAGTTTTGTTCACAAAGCCAAACCGTAAATGTTTTAGTAAAATAATCTTTTTACAGAATTTCTATTTTTAAAACAATAGGTAACTCAGTAGTATTTTTAATTAAATTTTATATACTAATCTCACATTTCGAAAGATGCAAAAAGCTGTGTGTAAAAATCGATTGTGATTAAATTTCCAATAGCCTTGTCATAAATGGAAGTTCCATTAAAATGCTTATATCTATGCTTACTGGATTACCTCCTGTGGTACGCTATAACCATTTCTTGGTAACTGAAACGGCCTAAAAGCAGAAAATAAATTGCTGCAATGAACTTCTCCTGCGTAGAGATTCTAACCGACGATTTATTCTAAGCACTGTTCTTATAATGCTAAGATTCGAAGTTGAATATCAATTTAACAATTCAGCGAGGTTTGCTTGTTTCTGCAAACGTGTATGTAATCTGGCGGGACTTGAATTCTCTCAGTAGAAAGAGGTTGGATCATTGATTCCTTGGAGCTTGAGTAAGAAAAAGCTATTTGTACTTTATTGTCAGTAGCTTAAGATATAAAATTGGACATTCGCGCCGCATAAATACAATACCAAAGTTTCACCCACTCATGTTTTAAATTTAAGACTATAAGTATTAAGTAAGTAGATTTCTTAGTAAATGTAAATACAGTGTAAATACTAGATTTTACTATGGACATTTTCCGAATGGAATTATGTATGTAGTGATCAATAAGTATAGTAAATCGATATCAGGGTATCTCCCTTAAATTAAAAAGGTTGGCTCTTTGATATTTCAAAATAAAAAATTTGCGGTTTTATTTCAAAGCAGATTAATAAGTAGACACATTTGTCGTTCGTTATTCATGTACTGTACCGGTCAACAGTTTAAGTTCACCCTTTGTTTTCGGTACAAATGAGTACTTTTGTGCGGATTTTTTTTGCAGTTTGTTTCCAACTGATCCGTTTTGTTTCCAGAGATGTGTTTGATTAGTCAGACAGAATTTACGTACATTTCTAAACAAATCATTCTCTAAAATCTTATGGGTATGACGGGTTAGAATTAGAATCGCAACGAATTGCGTCGGCGGGGACACCGGACGTGTCCGACGTGTGTGCGTATGACTCCATATTATCTGCCTAAATTTGTTTCAGTTTCTCAGTCTAAGGTAACCGACAAAGCTCTGAGCATTGTACGTCTAAAGTGGCAAGACCATATGGCCTAGCATTTGCAGTCATTCCTATAAGATTTTAGGAAATGAGTGGTTTAGAAATGTACGTAAATTGTGTCTGACTAATCAAACACATCTCTGTAAACAATCCCGGATCAGTTGGAAACAAATGTCGACATCCGAACTGCAAAAAGTTTCGCACAAAAGTACTCATTTGTACCGAACACAAGAGGTGAACTTAAACTTTTGACCGGTACTACAGTCCAGTTACGTAAAGTGATTTTCGATAAAGTACATATTTATAATAAAATTATAACATAGGTACATAATTTACTACGGAATGTAAAAAAAACTAAATATCTAGTATTGTCTCATTATTCCTTTGGAGAACAATAATAAAAGATTATTTTTCCCGAGCAAGAGAAAAAAGACGGCCTACTCACAGAAACTGTTAAACAGTAAGGTAAACATATTGCACTTATCGTAAACCAACAACACAATTCTATACTATTGCAGCTGACTGTAATATCTAATATTAGAGGGTTTTTTTACAATTGCGATTTAAAGCATGAAATATGAAAGAGTCAGTCAACTAGGGAAGTGTTACGTATATTTAATGATGGACACAACATTTTGTATTTGAGCAGTATTAGTTTGGGGCCTCTGTTAGTTGTACATTTCTTCAATAAAGTTTTGTAAGGAAATATGTTCAATACAAATGTCAAAACATTTAACTATGAATGGAAGGTGATTCTTCAAAGGACGTGGTAATTTGGTGTTTAAAGTAATATTAACGAAAAACCCAATTTAGCTAAAATGAAAGCAATAATTAAATAAATATACTGGAAGGATATAATAACTTACAAGTTCACTTTCAACTTCCTCCTCAAGTTACCTGTGTGGCTACCACCGATTTGGCACTGACATAAACGCTATCGAGAACGTAAGTTACTGTCTACGCATCTCGCTCGTACTCGCATATTAGTGCGAGCGAGATGTATAGAAAGTAAATTACGTAGACGTTAGCGTATATGTTAGTTTTGACACTTTTAGTGACTCATGGTACGGCCTCTGAAGCCACTATGAATGTAGTAAGTATAACACATGCAAGAATACTAGAGTTAAATATATTTAAATGACAATGTATTCCATACAATAGACTATTGAATAATTTTGTGAATTTGAGTGACGTGTTTGAATAAAAAAGTTTCCCAGTACCTATCTTCTTCCATTGCGAATTTCAAATATATTTTTTTTTCGATCGAACGTTCTGTATTCTTGCATGTTACCTACATGAACAAAATGTTATGATATTTACTAGAATTTAATTTCGTTAACTGTATGAATCTTGGTTGAAATTACACTCATAAATATAGTAGGTACTAGGTGCTCTGATCATTCACCGAAATAGGTTTCTAGTCTTACTGATTTACGTTAGCTTAATGAGACAGGCTTGTCAGTACATATATTAAGATATATATCTTGTATTTACTTAGTAGTAACCAGAAAGTTATGTTGAAAGTTTCTGTTCAATTTTGTATACGTGAATTTTTTTTTAATAAGCTTAAATAGAAATATTGCTAAGGTCGCAACAGCACAGCAATCATATGAAAAACCAGTCTAGAATAATGAGACTATATTCGTCAAGTTCATGACGTAACCATCTACTAATACCACAAAAATGAGGGTGGCCGCGTTATGACTTAGAAGCCCCCGTGCCTCAAACCGTTTTGGACCGTGGTGGAACACATGGCGTGGTTGCGGCAGTACGGTTATATGTTTACCTCTATTACTATGGCAATTGGTTTATGAATGACGTACAAATTAAAAAAACAATCCCGCTAAGGATATCAGGAATCAGGCTAGAAAGGTCCGGGCCCGGACCGGGTCCGATGCTTCAGCTTTCTACAGAAAGCATCACGTGACCACCGATTACCAGTCATAGAAAACGAAGTGTCAGAAGCCTCGCCCCGGACCCCGATCATTCCAACGTGAATCATATTTTAATTGGCATGAACATAGAGTTGGTTTAAGTTTATGTTCTGACCATGAAAATATGTAAATTAGTAAATTCCTTAAGCTTTAAGTTTTAGCGTCATTCCCAATTTCCCACATTTTGTGGCAGACGGGGATATATTGTGATTGCCGCAGGTTTCAATTAGTTGACCATAGTTAACTGTTAACCATCAAATCAACCATTAAAATAGTTACTGCCGCTGACTTCACACTTCGGTCACAAATATCCAACTTTTCGAAAGTACGAGTATATACTGCTCAAGCCTGTTGCATTCGGCAGCACTTTACATTATCTTTTGTAATTGTTTAGTATAGATTGGAGGTTTTTATAGGACTGACTGGATAGAGCACGATATCACACTGTTACTCTTTAGTAAACAAACTGTAGATGTGCATGAAACTGGAATAAAATGTGTATTTTTAAGTAGTTGTTTTTTTATTGAGGTACTTAGCCAGGGAACGAATACAGATTATGCCATACATTGATTGCTCTGCGTTGACTTTGACATTTTAAATCAATGCAATTAAATCGGCAGTTTTATTGCTGCAGTATTGCGGCGTGATATTGCTGCGTAAATCTCATAATAAATAAATGTCGCACCGCAATACTGAAGCAGTGACGCGGGCGCAGTCTGAACTTAAAGCGGGTTTACATTACGAAATTAGTGGCGTGAAATTAATTTCGTGACAGTAGCTTTACCAACAGTTTCACGTGTAATTTAATACTTTCGTAATGCATGTATTACGAAAGTTATGCATGCATTACGAAAGTTATAAATTACACGTAAAACTGTTGGTAAAACTAATGTCACGACATTAACTTCACGCCACTAATTTCGTAATGTAAATCCTGCTTAATGGCGTCTTAACGGTACTACATATTACAAACCTTCACTATCTGCCGTTGTAAGATGCACACCACAAATGGGTTACATTTCACAAATTACAGCTAACAAAAAACGAAAAGGCAGAATAAAAGTTTTCCAACAGAAACCCAGGCACGTATCACTCTTTATCTAGATACATTAAGTTCTCGAAGACACTCAAAGAAAGAGGGTGTAACAATTATTAATGTTCCGACCTACTTTCATAAAACTTACCTATCTATAGTTCCATAGGTTCAGGGGTTCTTACGACTAAAACAAAAAGTCCGATTAACTGGGGAGCGGCTATTTTTCTTGGCTTAGGGAAGTGGAACGGGTCAAGTCTGCCCTTCACTAAAGTAAGGCTAAAAGGACCTACGTGAATAAGACCTAAGTTGACACTTACGCCCTTTAGAAGTTAGTGAGCTTTGCGACAACAAACGTCGAAAGTGGCGTAGTTTTTTGCTGCTTTAAGTCCTTTTGAAATAAAAAAGTCGAAGTGCGCGTCCAATTTATTATTTTACGAGGAAATGCGCTTTTCATTACTTTTCCTGACCCTTTCCAATGGTCGGTTCAATATCGACATTGAAATCACCTAACCCAGGTTTTTTTTTTAGAAATATTAAAGAAAAGTGACGAAGCCCTCCAGTTGTGAAGGCCGGATTCGAACCGGCGCCTTTAGCAATCCGGGCTAACGCCTTGAACACCTAGGCCTTGGCCTTAGTGGCGGGGTGGCCCCACATAAACACATCTATTTCACATATCTATCTCACATCTATTTCAGTTTAGAAGTATACAATCAGAGTAATTGAGGTTATACAAGTTTCCTGCGGCTCGCCATAGGTTTAATTCGTTCCCCTATAAATTCCTAGCTTTACGCCCCCTCTTAAAGAAATTGATTTTCGATACAAAATAACAATTTAAAATATATGATGGCTTCACAAATTAAAACAAAAGAATATGAAAGATGTACCCTTATAAAGATTAGCAAAAGTCCAAAAGGTGACTAAGCCAAACTACGATTGCAGCTGTGATTTTAAGGGCACCATAGACAACACGATCAGTATTAATGGGTGGATCTAACCTCGGAAGTGGAATTCACATCACCCTCTCAAAGAACCGTTACTATTTTTTCTCATTTTAGTTAATAGGATCAAAGCACGATCAAAGCTACAGTCGCACCCAGAATGAGATATAATAAACTTAGGTCGACTATGAGACGACCCGAGTTATGTAATGTAAAAATAATCTCGTACTTTTTTTATTATAATCAGTTTATTTTTATTTCCATACTAGCTTTTGCCCGCGACTTCGTTTTTGTAGAATGATGATAATTGATAAAAAACCGGCCAAGTACGAGTCGGACTCGCGCACGAAGGGTTCCGTACCATTACGCAAAAAAACGGCAAAAAAATCACATTTGTTGTATGGGAGCCCCACTTAAATATTTATTTTATTCTGTTTTAGTATCTGTTGTTATAGCGGCAATAGAAATACATCATCTGTGAAAATTTCAACTGTCTAGCTATCACGGTTCACGAGATACAGCCTGGTGACAGACAGACAGACGTGCAGTGGAGTCTTAGTAATATAGGGTCCCGTTTTTACCCTTTGGGTACGGAACCCCAAAACTAACCTGTGTCCTTCCCCGAGTCGCAAATTATTACCTTACCCATCTAAATCGGTGCAGCAGTTTAAGCGTGAAGAGGTAACACTGACAGACAGAGAGTTACTTTCGCATTTATAATATTAATAGGGATTAGATAGGGATTAAGTACTTAAGGTCAGTCCGGCCAATTGCGTCCGCAGGAAATTCGTAATAGTATAGTAATAGTAACCTCTGTGTTGCCTGTGTATGCCTGGAACACCCTAAGGATACAGCTTAGGTACAATCCTAATACCCTGTTTAACGTTACCTACGTAATTCCCGGAATTCACTAACTCCTCTATTAAATTTTGAGTGTGGTTTAATTTCCCAAGCAGGCGCTGACAAGTTGTAAAGGCCCAAATCTTGCTACACTTGCAGCGTGTCTACGAAGTGGTAAGTAACTACGTGCCAGGATAGTTTCTGTCAATACTTGTACAGCAGGTGGCAAATTAATACTCTTTTAATAGCTTTGAGCGGAATTACTGTACTTTTTATGTACCTAAGGAATTCGGTAAAAAAAACCCACAGTCGCAAAATTATCTCCTGAGACAACCCAGGACAGACGCTCCTGGCTACGCTGTACAAAACTAGGTACATCCTAATCTGTACTACAATATAACAAATTCTTCCTTTTAGGTATGAAATCCTCAATAGGTAACTTTGGTGTGAAGACCTAAAATAAAATCAATAAACTACATCGATAAACCCACGCCGCAAGCCTTTAATTAACTTCATTTATACGTTTGCATGAAATCCTAAAATATGACGTTTTCAACCAAAAGGTACCTACCACATTGTCGCTTGTCGATAAGGTTGATTTCAAATTGAAGCTATATGGAAATAGCGCCTTATTGTCAACCGACAATAAGTACCTTTTTGGTTGAGAATGACACAAATAAGTACATTTGGAGTTACTTAGACGTTTTCTAAAGTAAATATTGAAAACCTGATTCTCACAGATCCTGGTGTTTTTGGGTTTTTTCAACTCAGAATCACTAGCATATTCAATACTGATGAGGTCTAACATCGTTAGGAAACCGGACTAATCCCAATAAGGTCTAGTTTACCCTCTGGGTTGGAAGGTCAGATGGCAGTCTCTTTCGTAAAAACTAGTGCCTACGCCAAGTCTCGGAATTCGTTGCCAAGCTGACCCCAGGCTCCCATGAGCCGTGGCGAAATGCCGGGATAACGCGAGGAAGATGATGATTGGATTTACACACTGTATACAAACAATGCTGATAGTACATAGTAGCTTTCATATTAATACCTAATTCATCATCAATGGCCACTGCATCCCTGACGGATGATTGTTGCAACGCTGTGTCAAGAGCGGAATACCTAATTATAATCCCTTTAAATTGATGGATTATACAATAATAAACGTTGTATACAGAGGATTCAGCCAAAAGGTAAAGGCCAGTGGAAGCATTACAACCACTACCGTAATAACTAGTAATGTAATAATAGAGCAGAACAAACAATTCTGTAGCAACGTAGGAGCTTTCAAAGAGCTTATCATACGGAATGGACTTGAAACATTATTTGCCTTATCTAGCGAGCCTGTGGGGTGTCATTCCCATTCCTTTCCGGACACAGACGTGTCGTGGGTTCCAGAAGAACCAATTGTGTTTTTTGAATACCTATAGATTCACCAAAGAGGATATAATAAGATAGAGCGGTATTGTCATAGTAAATTTTGTAACCACAGTAAATTCACTGCCGTCTATCGACATTCTTTAAAATTAAAAATGAAGATTTATAAAAATACGTTAAAATGTATTTAAATATGGATAAATGATTTTTTTATTTGCATTTATTATTTTTATATGATTTTGACCCATGTTCTTTCACTGATATGCGTTAAAATTATAAATAACAAACGAAACAGTCAACGCCCTCTATACGAGAGTAGGCCAAAACTAGTGGCGCCATCTGATCGAGAATAAAATTTTCGTGATTTTCGAGGCACGTTTTTTCCTTAGACTGTATCCATCTATTACGGAGTTATATCTTTGGATTCACTAAAGGTAAGGCAAGTGACCTTGACACAGCGCATTAACGCTTGTTAAATATCCTTGATTAGTAGATGCCGCTTAAATTATGAGGTTCAAAGAAATACTGAGACAAGAGAAACACTTAGGGCTGACTGCACGCCAACTGCAACATCGGCGTGCAGTTCCCATACAAGTTGCAGTCGGATTGCAGTCCGTCTGTATCGGACCTTATAGGGAATCCTTATTACTGTTTCTCTTTCCCGAGCAACAAAATCCTTCTTTATTGAGAGGTTCCTAGAAATGCCCCGTTTGCTATTTCCTAGTTGTCGAGTAACAAGAAGTTTAGTGAAACTAGACCGCCCAAGTGTGAGTAGGACTCGCATTCCAAGGGTTCCGTACATTACACAATTTAAACAATGTATTTTTTATGTGAAACGTGAGCGAAATGTCTTTAAAAAACCCGTAGGGGTCGGATCAAAAACTAAGTAATTAAGTTCGACTCACGCTTGACTGCAACTTCTAATAGGTTTTCCTGTAATCTATAGGTAAAGATCTATTTTATGTATTGTTTTCAAAAATTTAGACCCAGTAGTTTCGGAGATAAAGGGGGAATGGTCATTTTTTGCCGATTTTCTTGAATAGCTACTAAATTGTTTATTCTAAAATTATAAAAAAATAATACTTGAGATTCTCACAATGAGCTCTTTCATTTGATATATAACACGATATAGTTTGAAAAACTTTATTTTTTAATTTTCTCATTTACAAGTGGCCCCCATGTTTAAAATTCATTTGTTTACGTTACATGCCCGTCTTTGGGTCACAAACTTACATATGTATACCAAATTTCAACTTAATTGGTCCAGTAGTTTCGTAGAAAATAGGCTGTGACAGACGGACAGACAGACAGACGCACGAGTGATCCTATAAGGGTTCCGTTTTTTCCTTTTGAGGTACAGAACCCTAAAAGATAAAATATAGCCGTGATTTTAAATTGATTCTACTAGTATGTGTACTGTCCGCGCGCGAATTCCGTGCACGGCTGAGGAATGTTAGGAATGTTGGGCGTCATGACAGAGTAGTGTCATTTTGCACACCCTCCCACTTCCTCGACCTCCGAATGCACGGAATTGGCGCGCGGACAGTATGTACTAGTCATACTTACCTACGTATACTTTGCCGCTAATTCTCGAGCAATCGACTCGCCAGCCATTCGAGAAATTTGTATAAATACACGGCTTGTAGAATAAGCGTCGGACCCAATCGATTTTCCCCTCAGATCTGGTTTTATAAGTAAAAGTATGTAATAATGTGAGCTTTATGCTGTACTGGACAAGGTATCTTCTGCTACCAACGTGGACGTGGCTGAACAAGATAGGTGGTTGATAAAAGTTACTAGTCATTCGGATATCTTAAGATGCTGGCGGGTAAATACCTACACTCAAGTCACAATTCGTGTAAATAGAAGTTCTTATATACATATTATACATACATTACTTAGTATCGGATTTTTCATCGCAGTTAAATTGAACTATAAAACACTGAAAAACAAAGGCATTTTAATGGTTATTGTTATTGATCTCGAAGCGAATTATTTTAAAACGAATTCATTACATGGGAGGTTATAGAACCTCTGCTACGATTGTAAAAAGGCTTTGTACTTGTTATTATACTTGCACTTAAGATGATTTGACAATAAACGTCAGTCAGCAATAAACCGGCTTTCAATTATCACATTGGCGATAGGATTTCGGATTTTATTCGTGTTTTCGGTTAATTTATCGTGCTATTTAGTATTTAAAATGGCCCATCGCGAAGTTCGAAACGTTTGACTTGACATCTAAACAGTGGCCGAGTGCAAGTGATAAATAATTATCTGCAGAGTGCAACAGTACACGAACTGAAGGTGCCCCAGTTGATAACAGTTGTCGGGGAGGTCACGTATGCTCTTATGTGTGATTTGTGTTCACCGACACTTCCCGAGGCCAAAACATTTGAAGAGCTGGTAAAGTTATGAACTGATCATCTAGAGCCGCAGCGATCAGAGATCGCCGAGCGGCACGTCTTTAGGCTGCACTGTGCCGACAGCGAGTCGGCGCCGGCGAGCCGCTCGCCGAATATCTGCAGAAGTCTAATATGAAAAAAGTAAGTCGACCACGACAATATGTAGAATACACAGGAACGCCCACTTGCCATCTCTATCCTACTCCGTGACTTATACAGTGGCAGCTTATTTATTTAATAAATCTTTTTATTATGTAATTCACCTGTTAGCTGTCTGCCTCAATACCTATATACAGTGCGTGTGGAAAGAATGAATGGGCCCTCGAGGGAAAGTACCTCAAAACCTTAAGTTAGCTCATTTTGCTTAAAGGAAATATTCTTTTATTTTTAAAAATAAACTGCAACACACAACTGCAAAACTGCATTCACAGATTTTTCATGTTTTTCTAATAGTAGAATAAAATAGCGTGGTTTTTTTTGTCGGTTCGATTCCCGGGTGAAACAAGCGAATTTCAAAAAATCTTTGAATGCAGTGTTGTTTATTTTTAAAAATAAAAGAATATTTCCTTTGAGCAAAATCAGCTAAATCCCTCCAGGGCCCATTCATTCTTTCCACACTGTATATGTACTTAGTACTTACCTAGGGAAAAGGAGACTTGTGTTCACATTGTTATAGGTAGGTATGTATGAAAAGCTATAATACATTTATTTACCACATTTATCAATACGTGGTTGGTTTCATATGCCTGTCAATTAGCTGAGATAATTAATTTATAGAAAACCTTATTGAAGAGGGTATTGTCTATAATATTAATTATCTTCTTATCCTATTGATTAAACAATCAATACCGAATGAAATTTTTTTGTTCTAATGCTGCCTATATCAAGTCTCCCATCATCACTAAACTAAACTAATTAGTAACCTAAGTTTGTTGGAAATCAAGTCAGTAGCAGAAAAGGAACTAAATGCATTATAACAAATTTGAATAGGGTTGGCTCAACTACTTATCATGGAGCAGAGAAACTTTGAGATCACATTAACTTACGGTGCTCGTCTCAACTTAGTCGGCCGGCGACACACGGTACCGAGCTCTGATACAAACATTTTCTCTTCAAACAAAAAGGCTGTAATAATGTTTGTTACCCTTTTGGCAATAATCGTGTGACTAATATTTTAAATATGTTTAATGTATGCTTCTGCCTACGACTGTCTACGTAGAATGATGAATTCAGTAACAAAAACCAGGGGTCGGAAACCGGTATTTGCTCCATACAAAAATACCGGTATTATTACGTTCTTTTTCGTTCTTTTGTTTATAATTTCATTTTTAATGGGACGTTTTAATAATGCAAAATTGTTTCCTAAATACATGATTCAGTCCTACGTAATGAGCATAAAAAAATTCAAAATATTGGGCGATTTAAGGGTTTAAAAAAAATACCGGTTCCGAGCCCTGACAAAAACTATTCTATATCCTTCCACAGGACTCAAACTAGACAAACAGACAGAATTACCTTCGCATTTATAATATTAAATAGTACCTAGGTATAAGTTAGATAGTATAGGGATATTTGTGCCCCACGGAAATTTGAAAAAACATTGAATTCTAAGCAAATTTGACGGTTTCAGTCTTAGTCACTCGCAAAAAAAAATTAAAAGATTTTTTTTAAAGTAATATTTGCTTCAAGTTAGTATGTCTCACGATAGTTTAAATTCGAATATTGAATGTCTCTTTAACTTTTAAAGATTTTGTTAGATTTTTTTTTATACAATTAAGGTATTGTATTACAATAATTTTATAGAAGTTTTATAACAGCGACTGATATAACTTAAATTGTTTGATATAAAGCAAAGATATAATTATGAAGTATTAATAATGCGTAGGTATTTCAAATAAACATAACTATAATCAAAACCATCCACAAATATTAATAGCAGAAGATATATTATAAAAACCGGACAAGTGCGAGTCGGACTCGCCCACCGAGGGCTCTGTTGTTATAGCGGCAACAGAAATACATCATCTGTGAAAATTTCAACTGTCTAGCTATCACGGTTCATGAGATACAGCCTGGTGACAGATAGACGGACAGACGGACAGACGGACAGTGGAGTCTTAGTAATAAGGTCCCGTTTTTACCCTTTGGGTACGGAACCCTAAAAAATTGATGAAGTAAAATAGCTTAGGTAGGGGGGAGTCCCCGACACCTAAACCTTTTTGAAGAAAATAAAAAAGTATTTAAAAGAATATATCTTTATTTATGAATTACTTTAGTCAAGAAACTTTAGAATCAAAATGAAAAAAACACAAAAAATGCAACTTCTACATAAACTAATTCAAAACGAAAAGTAAACTAGTGAAAAAAATTCATTCTTTGCAAGAGGCACCTAGTACCGGACGGACTACATTTGGAACGCCTAGCACCGGACGGTTTAAAAACATTTAACACCGATCACAAATATAATCTTCTGAACATTCTGGAATGCCAAGCACAGGCTTCCTTTGCCTACCCATGGCAACTGGAGCACTGTATCCAGTCTTCTTCATGGTCTAAACATACTACAGGCTGCATCGACCAATGATTGCTGTTGTTCCTCCTTTTTCAACTTTGCTCTTCACTTGTTTATTTATTTTCCCCTCAGCTTAACCTTTTTCTTTACTTTTTGTGGCCGGTACTGAGGGATAGGAAATCATTATAATGTTTTATTGTGTACCTAGTTGACGTACACAATTTCAATTATGTAAACAAACTTTTATGGACTACGAAATTTAAGTGATCAGTAAGTTTATTAAAACTAAACACATTCCGCTGAACACAAAATGTACTTAGGCCGAAACACTCACCCGAAACTTATGCGACGCAGCACCTTCCCTACAAAAACACAAAAAAAAAACGCTCCCACAGTAGCTGCGGGCGTCACAAGCAATGCGCGTCCCGTGCACGTCCATGGTACGTCCCCCGCGCCACTTTTACTTTTATCCTTGAATTGCTCGCGTTGTTAGTTGCCGAGATAGTACGTGTGTCCGGCACTATATGCCGTCCGTGGTTACGGGACTTCCCCTTATACCTATCTAAATTATAACCAGCTATATTATGTTAAATACTTTTGCGTTATGAACACAAACGGTAACGGCCAAATTTATATTCTGTATGTCCTTTTAATATCTTTTCTCAATGTCCTTTCTTAACTTTTGTCCTCTCACCAGATACTTTCTTTCTTAATTTGTCACGTGAATACCATCTTCAACTTTTTTCCTTGATAAAACTTCGCTCGTTAAGTCTCTTTATTTGTGTGACATACCTACTTATCACGGTAATTTAAATACACATTTATTATTCAGGATTGTAATTTTGTTTAACTGTTTTATTTACAGATTCCAAGTTTTAGTTGTTGTTTTTGTCCTTGATTAATTATATTATGAATATCAGATGAGACATTCGTATCTCATCTGATTATTTGTAAATCTGGATATTGTCAGTAACAATTTAAATGATTGTAGCTTGATAAACCTAAAAGAAAGGGGACGGCGGGGAGCGTTTTGTTCGTGTATTTTTATTTTTATTAAAATGTGTAGTTGTAATGTTTAATTGTTATCTTATTGTTAAATATACCTATAGATAAGTATGTTATACATGTTATATGCCTTAGATTCTAAGGAATAGTAAATGGTTGGTAAAAAGTTGGAAAATTATATAAACGAAAGACGAACATAAGAAATTTTACCTTTTTGCAAATGAAAATGAAACCGCTAAGCGATTAGGTACTTACTTCCAAGCCATTCCAATAAAACATCCATGTTTTAGTATTCCACGTTTCTGACTCCTCAAGGAGTCGAAGATCATACCGTAATCGTTTCTGGGCATTTAAAAATGTATCCGTTAAGTGAAGTTTTTAAAAGCGGCACACGGATCTTCGAAATAGGAAGGATCGTTCGGATGGTTCTTGCACATGGCAACGAGAATTTGAAATATTTAAGTCATTTTTGGAGGTCACTTGCTAATTTAAAGACTTCTTGAAGTAGTTATTCTGAGTTTTTAACTCGACTATATAGGCGTTCAAAGTTGTGATGACCATAAAAACTTTAAAAGATTAACTGTCAATTAAAATTTTATGGTAGCAATAGGAGGAGCAGTGGCTTATTTTAATTAAACATCAAAACTTTTATATACTTACTAAAATTGTGATGAAAATCTAAAAAGTTCTTAAGTACGTAGTTATATTAAAATAAACCAGTGGCATTATCGTGGGTTAAAGAAAGGAAAAATCAATGTATGCATATTATATGTCTATTTATTTAATTTAATTATTTATATCTTATACTTCATATTCAAAATTTTGCCTTGATTTATGAAACTTAATCATGACCTCTAATTAACAAATAAATGGTACCTTCTTTCATCCTTATTTACTCTACGGCATGACTTATAGGTGTATGTGAGCGCCACTTTGTAAACGCTTCTTAATGTTTACTGTGCCTGACCAGTACCGTCGATTCTAGAATTCAGCCATGTCGGTTTCCGTGACTGAAAGTAAACCCTTATCGTAACGCAGAATCATGGATTTACAAGACAAGAGTGAACCTTACATGTGTGCCAAAAAGTCTTGCTATGTTTTGTCGATTCTGCCATCCGGTCAGTTCTTCTCTCGAATCCGGAACCCGGCCATTTACTGGTTCATCCGACGCACGGCCGCGACGTGCATCCGCGTCGCCATAACTTATCCGAGGTAGCCCGGCATAAATCACGTCGCGTTTTTCACGCGCAGTCGAGATACCAATGTGAACACACGGCAGTCCATTTTAAAAAATATCGCTTACCTACCTATTTCGTGAAAACATTTTTATGATAGGTATACTTTCAAAGATATTTTTAATGGAACGCTGGTTCCAAATCGACAATCGCCAACAAGTTTATTGATTCATAAAATTCCAAATTTACCTGTCAAATTCTACAATTTATTAAAAACAAACATACAACATTGTTAAGTTTTAACATAGTTACCTACTTTTATTTTCCTGTCTTGCTCTTCTATACGGCCTTGTGGACCGCGAAGTACCGTACTACAAGTATTTATATACCTGCGCCAGTTCTAGTGAATGGTCATGCCACGCTCTATTGGGGTCGATCTATCATCTACTATTCATTATCAGGGACTATTGTAGCCAATAAGCCTGACATTGTGACAATAGATCGATCGCAATGCCGGGCCGTACTTGTTGACATCACCATCCCCCATGATGAGTATCTCGTGAAAGCCGAGAATGCAAGTCCAGTAAGTACTCAGACTTGGCTCACGAGATAACCGCCATGTGGGATGTTGATTCGACGATCATTGTTCCGATAGTCGTTTCAGCGAACGGGTTAATAGCGAAGAGTCTCGACCAACATCTTGAGAGACTCGCTAGGTGGTTGGATCAAGGGTCAGATGCAGAAGGCGGTGATCTTGGACATGGCGCGCGGATAGTCCGCCGGTTCCTCTCTCTGCCGTGCTGATCACTGGCAGCTTGGGCCTTGCCTCGCTGCTGGCGGCACCCTAGTCCGGCGCTGCGTTTTAAACGAATGTTTTGAGAAGAATTTGTTTAAAATAGCGTAACATATCGTAATAGTTTTTTTAAATAGGTTTTTCGTATTTTTGTAATTTTATTTATATTAAAACAGCAATAGTGCGTTTATAAGTTAAAATTAAGACTTGCCAGTTGTTAAATGGTAGCTATTTAACAACTGGCAAGTCTTAATTTTATCATACTTACGAGGGAGTTATTGAATATTTTACTGCTATTCTTCAAAAACCACACCACAAAAATTGCCGCGTCCGGATCTATACCCATATGTCCACACGCCGCCGCCTGCCGTCTGACGCCCGTAGCACAAAAAACAGTGACTTTATTCCCAACATTTGCCTAGCGCCAACCTCAACCAACAAACTTAAGTTTGGCCTTCAATTTCGAATTATTGTTAAGGACCTCAAGGTCCTTCATACACTAGTGGGATGAAATGAGCTCGGCGAGCGACATAGGAGCAAAAGGGCCAGAGCTAGAGCTTACACTGATTCGGACTTTCACGTACAAGCCTACTGAAATGGTAGTTTTTTTACGATCGCTTTACAATAGCCCCCTGTTTGCCGCTGACTCCATTTTTTCTTCAATTAAAAGGAAATTTGCACGTGGGAATACAGTTGTAAAGGACGAATATATCTTGCAATTTAGTGCAATGTATTCTATCGTAAAGGATAAGGTCAGAAAATGAAAGATCGATCAGTGTCACAGACTAGAAGCTAGTCAGTAGGTAAAAGAGGAAAGGGGACGGCCGTTTCTCCATACAAACGTAGTCCCCATTTTCCTCTCTGGATATCGACATTATGGAAAATATTTTTACATAATTGTATGTATATTTACCATAGCTATGCCCTTACATTTGACTTTTTTATATTTTTTGATTATGGTAAAAATTAGGAGCGAAAAACAGATTTCATACAAATTAAATGCTTCTAACTCTTATAATAATTAAAAATTAAAGAAAACCGGCCAAGTGCGAGTCGGACTCGCGCACCGAGGGTTCCGTACTTTTTAGTATTTGTTGTTATAGCGGCAACAGAAATACATCATCTGTGAAAATTTCAACTGTCTAGCTATCACGGATCATGAGATACAGCCTGGTGACAGACGGACAGCGGAGTCTTAGTAATAGGGTCCCGTTTTTACCCTTTGGGTACGGAACCCTAATAAAAACCAAACGAAGAGCATAGCTGTGGTTGATATACAACAAACTGTGTCAAAATATTTTCAATAATGTTGATATCCAGAGAGGAAAATGAGCACTACGTTTGTATGAAAAGACGATTTCGCGCGGGTCCTCTTTCGTCTTAAAGTGGTGGGGTGATGCCACCGGCACCACCGCCACCACCGTGGTGATAAACAACAATTTTCTCTGGATTCATGTCCTAATAAGCCTATCAAGTACAAGTAAATCACTTACCCTATACAAATAATGATGTTGTATGAACACCCCCAGGCCCAGGCCCCATGTGGTATTTAGAGAGTAAAATCACGATTATTTTCTATGTTTGTAGCAGGCGTGAAAACTTTTGAACCTACTTGAAAACTATAGTACTTACAGAAAATGATCTCAAACTTTGTTTTAAAGTGAAATAATTTTGAGTCTTCTTGAAGCGAATATTTAATGGAGCTTAATATCTACAATTAAAACGTTATATTCAATATATGTCTTTCTATTGAAATAAGAGAAAAGAAGTTAGGATTTTGAGTCGAAATACTCTGTATCTCTGTGTCTCCTTTTAAACGCAATTTGCTAATTTTAAATACTGTAAATAATATTGTTTTCGGTTACCGCGATAGTTACTCATGAAATAAAACTATCAAATCGGATTATATCGCGTATGGATGTATTTAAAATTTAATATAGGCAATATAATCCGATTTCATAGTTTTATTTAAATACTGTAAACTTTGTTTCTAATTTAAGAAACTATGTACTTATTGTCTTTAAAATTCTAGAAGCTACGTGTTGTGTCAAATATTTAATCGAAAAGATTAATTTTGTTGATTACACATAAATTGATCGGGCGTTCACCTCAGACGTATATTTCAATACAAAGAGCGGTAAGAGCGCAATTTGATGATCTCGTGCAACCGTAATAAAAGGGCCGTAAATCGTGCAAACGTATTGTTATTACGTGCACTCCCGGGCAAGCACAGGGAGTACAGAACAGTGGGCCGACCGAAGAAAAATTAACAGTGATAATAGTACATTATTGCGGAAGCCGGGAAAGGGCATTTTTTATACCACGTCGGTGGCAATCAAGCATACGGCCCGGCTGATGGTAAGCAGTTACCGTAGCCTATGGACGCCTGCAACACCAGCGATATTACATGCGCATTGCCGACCCTTTAAAAACCTGTACACTCCTTTTTTGAAGAACCAATACCCAAGTAGCCCCTCGGGAAAACCTCGGCATGGAAGCTCATTCCACAGCCGAAGCGTCTGCGTTCGTAGATGAGCAATCATGCATATTATACGGCTACACTCCTAGAAGTAGGCTGCATTCGAAATATTCCAGATTAAGTCGGGCAACATCCTAAGTACTAATAAATATATTTTTTTTAATTGTAACAAATGCATGCCGAATCTAGCTACCTGATGAGGTACTTAGGGTTGCCAACGAACTCCTCTTACGGCGCGATTCGGGAAATTAATTAGAGATTCACTAGATATGAAATAGTAAAGATATGTGACGTCCCACGGGTATAGGTATCTTATGGCGGTTGGCGCTTACGCTATTATTAACGCCGCTCCAATTAATATTGGGTGGCGCAAATTATTGCGGTGCTATGCGACGTAAGCGCCAGTCGCCATAAGGTACCTTTTGCCGTGGAACGTCACATATCTTTACTATTTCATATCTAGTGAATCTCTAATTCATTTCTCGAATCGCGCCGTTAGTCTAATAACACAAGAGATTATGCTTTACGAGTAGGTTTGACTAATTCAACTTTCGGTTGTCTACGGCTATGTCGGAACCCTGGCATTTTATAAGTAGGTATAAGACCTAGTACCTATTACTATGTTATTTAGTATCACAAACAATAAAATCTAATACAATGTATAAGGAAGTCGCTCTGCTGTATGTTTATTTAAACTGCGTCCAAAGTCTCAAAGGGCGAGCGAACACTCGCTGCGTAATTTTAATTTATTATTATCGTACTAAATAATTTCCACTTAATTATTCAAAGCGAAAAGCAAAGGGACGAAATGTACTGCGCTAATGAAAAAACTTGGCACTTTCTTTGCCCATGATTTAAAGCTTTTCGAAAACCATGCTAATCCCGTAACCTACAAACGCAGTATAGGTACGTCCCTTGCACTAAAATACCCTGTGATCCACTTTTTACAGGATGCTCAGTATGCAAAGACTTAGGCCTTCAAGCCAAGTTTTCTAACCCTGGCGGTAGTTTAAAGTTCAACAAATTTTCTACTTTAACGGGTGTTTCTACCACAGTACTGCTATTCTAGTTTCCTTTCATCCGGGTTTTCTCCCAGTGTGTGCACACCAGGGACCGGACAACCCTTTCCGCGATAAAACCCTTTCAATGGGCAACACTTAAACACGGCTAACACATTGATGAAAGACTTTCCCTTTTGAACTGCAAGCCCATTCATACCCCTACCTTTGACTAACCCTTACCGAAAAGCTAACCAAAAATAAGGCTAGCCCTTAATAAGGGTTACCCTTATCTTTAAGCGCTTTTTATAAAGGTTTCCCTTTGCGTGAAAGAGACAGGATTAGTATATATCTACGGTAGTGTATGAAAAGGAAAGAAAATACGTGCCTAGTCAAAGAACGCCGCCATCGCCGCCGACGATCGCTCGGATTCGAAGTAATGTGTGCTTTATGAACAAGGTAAATTAGCACGCTTATATGCTAAAAGTGAAGCCCTTTTTAAGGCTAACCCTTATAAGCAATATGCAAGGTGTTGGTGAGCGGATGATAAGGGTTTTGTAAGGGTATTTGGGCTACCGATTACTCAAATGTGGTAGCTTTATATAAGGGTTTTTAAAAGCAAAACAAAGGGTTTCGTCTGGAAAAAGGTATGGTGAGTTAAGCCTTATGCAATACCCTTATCAAAGATAGATATAACTCCGTAATAGATGTTTACAGTCTAAGGAAAAAACGTGCCTCGAAAATCAAGAAAATTTGATTCACGTTCAGAGGGCGCCACTAGTTTTGGCCCACTGTCGTATAGATGGCGTTGACTGTTTCGTTTGTTATTTAACAATTTTAACGCATATCAGTGAAAGAACATGGGTCAAAATCATAAAAATAATTAATGCATATAAAAAAAATCATTTATCTATATTTAAATACATTTTATCGTATTTTTATAAATCTTAATTTTTAGTTTTAAAGTGTGTCGACAGATGGCAGTGAATTTACTGGGGTTACAAAATTTACTATGGCAGTACCGCTCTATGACCCTTATAAAACCCCGATAAGGGATAGCGGGCCGGTCCCTGGTGCACACGCACGCGAGCATGAAGATTTTCTCCTCGTAGTTGCGAATCCGGGCTTAAAATAGTACTGGTTATAAAATAATCGCATCTACAAAGCGCAAAGCTAGGGTGCCCATCGAGTCGTAAATAAATGCTCAAGATCGTGAACTGGAGAAAAAGTTGGAATTGGATCTTGTACTCCGAAGCAGTATCTGAGGATTATATGAGAGAGAGAGAAATCTAAATACCTAAGCCAAAACAAAAACAAGAGCCATCACAGAATTGAACTAAACTGACATATAAACCATGAAGCTTTAGGTTTTTAAATAATTTACTATAGCTTGCAAATAGCTGTTTGCTTACGGATGCTGTTAATATAAACTGAATTAACTCCAGGATAAGTAAACCGTTTTAGTAAAGCAATAACATTATGAAAAGGCTTCGGCCAACAATACCGGAGTTTGTAAGGGGCGGAAGTGAACTACGGTAAACAAAATTATTTGTATGTAATTCGATCAGAATTGCTAAGAGCAAATCAATAAGTTGACTTTGTTTGATCTATCTAGAACAAATACAGAAGTATACTAACACAGGATACTGCCTCACTTGTACTGTCTTGTACCTCACAGGTATTGTCTCACTTGACTAATTGTCAAATTTAGCTTTTAATTTGTACTTTGCCGAAGTCGCGAACCAACAAGTCTTTCCAGCGCCAGGCGGCAATTTTTTCCTACATAAGTTCCAAGAAAGTCATTATTATGAGCCTGGGTTAGAACCCGCAACCTCTGGTTTGGTAGTCGCACGTTTTACCGCTAGGAAACTAGCGCTAATCTATGTGTTGAATAATTAATCTGAAATTTCTAAATCATGTACTATCCCGAACTCCGTCCCGATCCCGAGCAGGTGTCGGTTCGACGCATGTGAACTAAATTATTATAATTTATACGGTTGGCTTTGCTCTGGTTGCATTCGCTTACAGAGCTGCATAATGAAGGGAAAATGCAGGTATAAAAATAACTTTTTCACTTCTCATGCTCTAAAAGTGCTTCATATTAGACCTGCAAAGCGGGGCAAAAATCGTATTTTAGTCCCTAGGGAAAATATGTATACATATTTTTGATTTCGCCTACATTTACTCCCGAATCGACTCAGAATTCAATAAATCCCCAATTTACTCAGAATACAATTAATCTACCCGGGAAAAATATAGCTCTAGGTACATATTAAAAATTGTACCAATTGTACTTTTAATATTTCATAAAATATAAAATAAGTACCTACCTTGTTTTTTTTATTCAAAGTGAAAAGTAGAGTGTATAACTCGGTAATAAAACCCATTTTTAACTTCGCTGTGCCTATGGACCCTCGCCGTTCCGGCTCGGGTAGCTATATGCACACCTCGCCTGAAATGGATCGTTTTATTCCCTAGTCATACAATCTACTATTTAAAGTGAGGTGTGCAGTTTTATGTAAGTAAGTAAAAAGTGGTAAAAATTATATTGAGTCGAATGGTTACATTATGGTTATGACACAGTTAAAACTATTTGTAAGTAAAAATGCGTTTTCACCAGTCACAAAATATATTTTTTTCTAAATTCATTGGATGTTGTCATTGGGTTTTTTCAGTTGAAAATAGTTTTTGGAGAGTTCCTTGGTTAAAGCATTAACTATTTTCACTTTGTAGTTTTAACAAGAAAAACCAAGTTGGTTTGCGAAAACTGATTTTGACTGAAAAAATATGGAGAATAGTTTTAACCAAGTCAATGAAAATAAAACTAGGTCTAACTAATGAAAACGCGTGTTGACTTAATGTACACGTTCCTTTATCAAATCGTATTTACTCAAGGTCTGTAATATGATCTCGTGGCTACCGGGCCAAATCAGCTTTGTTTGACCAGGGACAATCGTGCCAAGGGGCATCGCCTGAGACAAAAGTGCATACTCACTGCACTTACTTAGCCTACGAATTCAAGTTCGAAAAAAATAAAATTATTGAAAGGCTACTATTAAATGTACCTAATGTTGTTGAGGGTTCGCTTCGCCCGCCCTAACTAATAATTTATGTTTGTCCTATGTATCACGACAATTTTTGATATACCTAAAATGTATCCACGAATGTAGTGACGATACAAACCCGATAGATAGGGTTTCACGGCAATGTTCTGTTTGATTCAATGTAAGATTTTAATATAGAATAAATAAATTAAATTAAAACATTTATTCAGCAAACAAAAAGTGCACAGGGGCACATTTTACAAGCAATAAAAATAACTCATAAAAAATATTAAATACAATTACAAATATCGGCAACAAATAGCGAAGCATCCGCCTCCGACCACTCGATGTCGACTGAAGGGGCTCAAGGGGCGAAACATGTTGCCTCTTGTCGCACTTGTAAATTCGTACGTAAATGTGACAGGGAGGCAACACATCGAACGCGGTTCGCGGTAGGCCCTCTGATCCTTTCAGGCATTCTCGGCTCCGTTAGGCTCAGCATTGCTCCGAGCAATTATTTAGGGTTGGCACAAATTGACGTCCCTTTGCGTGTACGACCATAGATAAGATAATGACCTGAATTTTGACAACCCTAAATAGCCGAAGATCGTGACAAATGGAGGATTCTTCTGCGAGCCCTATGTCCCTAATGAGGGATAACAGGAATACATCATCATCATCAAATAGCCGAAAGGGATAGTACCATACATAAGAAAGGGACAGCATCACAGCATGATTCGTCCCTGAATCGCTGTCAAACTTCGGTTTTGTAGGAAGTTTATTTTCTGTACGGCAGTACCTACTATTATTATTTATTCTGTGACTGAAGCGACCTTTCACGGGTATATCGGATTAAAAATTCTACCCTGAGGCGACTGTCGATAGAATCAGATGCAGTCTGTCTTCTAGATCTTTAACCATCGTTATACTAAAAACTGAAATAAATGTTATTTACGAAAGAAAAAGTGATCAAGGCCTCCAGTGCCCTAGGCTGAAAAGTGCGGGTCATTAATTTAAGCATCCGAATATCACTACATAGTATAAAACAAAGTCGCTTTCCGCTGTCTGTCCGTCTCTCCCTATGTATAGATAGTGATTCAAGAGGAAGGTTTATATGTATAATTTGTAAAGGTTTTGTGTAAATTTGTTAAACTACCCGTGCGAAGCCGGGGCGGGTCGCTAGTCCTATATAATTCATGGCAATGGGGATATTATGCACACAATTTAGGTAATAAACACTCACATTTATAAATTATAAGGATATATTTTATTGTACATAAAACCAGTCAGTCGAAAACAAAAATGACGTAGTATCGTACTTCATAAAGACATGGCACATTGAATAGTACCCGCAATTACATGTCCTATGCCCATCTTCCATAGATCCAGCCAAACGTATTCGTAAGCCAATTATCAACTGTAAAAAAAAACAGTAAGGAATTTAGCGTTGACGCGGGCGATGTATCATGCATGACACAAACCAACGGCCCGGCCACGACATCGCGCGGCGGCGGCAGCGGCGAGCGACGGCCATAGGTTGGTGCGAGACACAGCGATCGGACCTTTCGTTCCCACCTATGACCGCCGCTCGCCGCTCGACTGCCGCCGCCGCGCGATGTCGTGGCCGGGCCGGCCAGAGCACACTGGCTGCCTGTAGTGCGTGTACGTAGAAGTTTCACGTGTGCGTGTGCTAAATTGTTGGAGCCGTGCAAACGGTGTGCCGTCCATCATAACATAAGGATCTGTATATTCAACGCATATGGACACGTGCACTTATAGGGCCTTTATGAAATAAATAAATTAATACATATTATAGGACATTATTACACAAATTGACTAAGTCCCACAGTAAGCTCAATAAAGCTTGTGTTGTGGGTACTTAGACAACGATATACCTATAATTATAATAAATAAATTAATTAAGGAGAATATAATTACATATTTATAAATACTTAAATACATAGGAAACACCTATTAATATCCATGCTCATCACACGATTATAAATGGATTTACCAGAATTTGAACCCGGGACCATCGGCTTCATAGGCAGAGTCACTACCCACAAGGCCAGTCCAGTCGCTGCCTGGAGTAATGAGGCAACGAAAGCAACGCAATTTATCAAGGAAATTGACAACGTTGTAGCAGTAACGATGCAAAATGCTATTTTGACTTCCTAATTAAGAAACCGGCCAAGTGCGAGTCGCACCCTCACACCGATGATTCCGTGTAACTTGACAGCACTACTAGGGGCCTAGTTAAGATGACAATCAATTGATAGAAAACGCCACGTGAATTTTCGGGCATTTTCACTTAAAAGTGTACCATTTACTTTTTTTCGATATTTCTACTCAGTTGTCTGTGTGTTTACGCATATAAACTATTATATTATATTCTAAATAGACAGAAAAAATCCAAGCTTCAAAAACATGTGCTTATCGTACATAGTATATCGTATATCGTACATCGAATCCCGACATATCTTACATATCAGGATTCGACCCAGACGAGTCGTCGAGATAAATAGAATTACACTTAAAATTATACCAAGTTTCATAGTTGTTAATCAAATTAGCATAATTGATAAGCCCAATAAGAGGACCTCGGGGTTTTCAGCAAGGAGAGCAAACTAGATTTTGCTTACTTTTTTCATTCGTCTTGAGTGCTCGTTTCGTCGTCCTTTGGAATTGTTTTAACTTTTTATTTGCGGCTGCCGATGCATTCCCCGGTACAAAATCGTACTTTTTTACATCTTTGTCGTCTGTAGCAACATATAGTGAGTGATTAGCCCATAAATATTGAAAAGTAAAAATATAAGCCGTGTATAGGAGTTTGTTCTTGGCGAGAAAATGGTTTTATTATCAATGTTATTTTTCCAAAAACTATCCCAAAAATGCTTGTGGGTGTTAAGAAAATTACAAAGGAAAATCTGGGGGCACGAGTGCTCCCGCCAAGACTAGCCAATCGAAGTGCAAGGGCACTACCTACCTTTTTTTGAACCCTCATAACTTGGGTTTGGATTATACATACAAGATAAACAAAATTTTCATTCTCGGGATATGACGTCAATAGTCAACTTATTAAACATATAAATCTATTCCCAGTCCACTGTAACTTGGATATTTTTAAATCGAGTGAATAGACATATTTTAGGTAATCATGTTCCATCGTAGTCCTAGACTACATCGACCTTAGAGGATATAACCAAACGGCCTTGCCTGTAATATTCTGTACAAAAAAGTCTGCCGATTTTTACGGGGAAGGGGAACGTCAAATGTATACGTAACGTAAAAATTGCCATGTCAAATAAACGTCAGTCTATAACATTGTGTATGACCATTGGCCGACTAGGTATTTTCGACAGAGGGGAACGCCTGTTAATGGCTACTCCGCTTGGTTATATCGTCTAAGATATCGGCACTTACCGTCGGGTGAGATTGTGTCAAATGCTTGCCTTTTTCCAATAAAATTAAATATTTATAATTTATACATATATATATATATATATACAAATATTATTATATTAAGTATAATTTTAACTTTTAGTTTGGTAATATTCAAGCTATTTAAAAACAATTAAAACAAATATACTTCCCGAACTCCTGAAATTTGGTATGTAAGCTACTGTCCGCGCGCGAATTCCGTGCACGGCTGAGGAATGTTAGGAATGTTGGGCGTCATGAGAGTGGTGTCATTTTGTACGTACGGGCGCGCTCCCACTTCCTCGACCTCCGAATGCACGAAATTGGCGAAACTGGTATTAGCTCACAAACAGCAAAAAAACCGTAAAACGTGGAACTTTTACCCCACAACCCCTTAAACTAGGGAATGAAAGTTTGTATGAGGCTTCCGCAAATGTTGATGCAAGAGGCACTTAAATATTTATTTTATTTTGTTTTTAGTATTGGTCGTTATAACAGCAACAGAAATACATCATCTGTGAAACTTTTAAATGTCTAGCTATCGCGGTTCATGAGATACAGCCTGGTGACAGACGGACAGACGGACGGACAGCGAATTCTTAGTAATATGGTCCCGTTTTTACTTTTTACCCTTTGGGTACGGAACCCTAAAAAGGTAAAAAATAAAGTAAGACTTTAATTTCGATTGTGATTTGTGACACACATAGATACTCGTAGGTACATACATTCACACATACATTCATATTAAAACATTTATCCGGTCTTTGCGTAAAATTGTTTTGTTACTTTTATTTCCAACATTTCTACGTATAAGTTACACTAGTTCCCGATACACCCGACAACATTATTTTTATAATATTTGTTTGGATTGCTTAGAATTTTCTAGCGCTTACCATCAGCCATTTGAGTGTACCGAGCCGTAGCCGTAGAACTAGATAAATCAAATGATGGTTGCGTAGTAGACCACACGTCGTAGTCTGGAACCCACATCCTCTCGTCTAACGGCTCGAAGCCGTATTGCGTCATGTGGGAAGGCCCGCGGTACTCCACCGGTGTGAGTCTGAATTTTTATTGTTAACATTAGACTAATGCTCTCCTAAATACAAACTGAAATATATGTCATTATTATTCACAACGACGGGACTTAATCGCGTAAAATAAGTTTTCAATTCACCTCCGACGTTTCGAGGATGGTGTTGTCCCCGTGGTCTCGGAATCGTGAAAGTTTAAATCAGTGTTTTGAAATAGATGTCTTTATAAATATTATATACTAAAGAAAAAGTGACGAAGCCCTCCAGTGTTTTTTTTTCTTCAGTATAATAATATGACATTTATTTCAGTTTATAATTTATGTATGACTATACCTAATACTCTAAGAACATAGACGAGGTTTTCAAGGCACGAGGATTAAATAAACTGTGCTCCCGAATGTAACAAAACATTTTTCACCACACCATCGCGAGGAAAATACAAACTGTAAAACATTAAAAATCAAATTAAAATGAACGTTATTATATATTTATCATTCAAAATCTCACTTAAAAGTCTAGAATTGACTTATTTATTTAGATAATATGAGCAAACAACACAAAATTAGTATCAGATGTGTACAAGGAGAGCTTTTAGGGGCTGGTGTTGTGAAAAAAACTTTAGGTTTGAGATCTATTTTATTGTGCAAAAGGTTAGAAAACGTTTTTATCTAGTTGCTTCTGAATTGACGCCCTTCAATATTGCATGGCCACTATGGATAATGTGTTCAATTGTCTGTACTTTTTCAGCTCCCTGGACCTATGCCGTACAACTATAATACACCTATACACGTTTTCTTGTTTTTAAATATTGTGTTTATATACGAAGTTTTAAGTTCCTTACTTAGAAAAATGTCGTTCCCGGTATACAAACTTTCTACCTCTTTTAACCCCCTTAGAGTCGAATTTGTAAAAAAGTCGAGATAACCTTTATTGTAGGTACCTATTTTAATAATATGCCTTTTTACAAAGTTTCAGGTCCCTCACAACAAAAAATCCTGATACAACCAACCTATTAGCCAAAAAAATTGCAATAATTTTTTTTGCCAAATTGGAAGCGTTTTTCTAATTTTCTATTGTTGTTTTTATTTAAGAAGTTTCAAGTCCTCTATATAAAAAATGATCGTTCACGATGCAAAACTTTCAACTCTCCATTTTAACTTTTAGCCTGAGCCAGAAAATCAAAGTAGTAACTTAAAACATTCGCGTCCCTTCTGCCCACTCAATCTCTTCTCACCCCATTTTACGGTATCTATTTGTGAATAACAGCTTTCTAGACTAATCAGTTTGGGCTGGGCGGTAATTTGTCAGTCAGTCAGGCCTTTTCCGTATATAGGTACCTAGATAAAAGCATCAAACAAATACCTGAAGTCCTCGTAATATGTCCCCTCCTCCCACTTCCACTGCTCGATGTCGAGTAATGATATGTTGACGTGGAGGCCATACGCGCGTATATCCAGGGCACACGCCTCCGTAAACATCACGTCCACCGATATGTCGAACCGGGTGCCTAGTAGAAGGGCGGTGTTTAATTAGCTTGATAAAGTTTGACGAATTTGACACGTAACTTCAAAGTCCACAATTTTATTTCGTACAAAATGGCATAAGTAACTTGCCATAATTAGACGTAAATAATAAAAAAGTAGTTCATTGAAAAAACCTTGTAGTTTGTTTCGATAATTTCATCCATTTAGAGGAAAGTGTTCAGATAAGAACCTATCAGGGTAAATCAACTGCGAAAGTTGCACGGTTAGATATGTAGGTAAAGAAAATTGTATGGTTGCAAGTTTCCATGGGTTCGTATTTGTAAACCATCCACGGATTTGGTAAAAACTAAACATTCATAAAAACTTCATATAAGACTCAATCATAAAAGTATGGAATTTTCTCGGTTTTTTAATTGTCATGGAAAAACTCACACAATGAAATCGATTTTTTGTGGGGTTATTTAGATACTACAAATGAAAAAAAAATACAATCTTACAAACGATTCTGAACACGAATCAGTCATGAAATACTCCGATTTTTTTGGTGCAAACTACAAATAAAATCGCTTTGACTACAATTAACTACAAACGAAACACTATCAGAAAAAAATTTGGTCAAGGTCGGATGCCAAGTTCACAAAGGTTAAAATTGTAGTACCAACCCTTGTAAGCGTAGCAGGACGGTCCGCCGGTACGGCGCGGACAAAAATGGCGCACGCTCAACACCGCGGACGCCGACGCGTGCTTCAGCTCGAAAACCACGCATGTGTACTGTACCGTGTCAAATATAGTCATCTGTTGGCAGGAATTTAATAACATTTGAATGTAACAATATATTCCGTTACGTTACAAAAATCGCAGCAACATAACATTACTCTGGGTTCCTGACAAACATAATTATTACAATTTCTCAGTTAATGAATAAATCCACGCACTGTACGAGAAGTATGTTCTTAAGGCAACAGGGTGCCTAGCTAACGTGCAAATCCTTAACGCTCCGCGGCGTAGTGCGACGGAGGCAGTTGCGATTCGTTCGCTACGGAGCGTAAGCGATTTGCAAGTTGGCTACGTGGCCAGGACTTTTTACCTACTGAAATTTAACAACAAAAACTATGAACCTTTAGAAGTTAGTGTGTGAAGATAATACTCGTTACAAGGGCCACACCGCAGCGCAGGGTTCGAAGGGCAGAAAACGAGGACAAGACTGACGCACTGTTTACGTAGCGGCAAAATTGCAAGAGATGTGTGTATATCCCTTCAAGTGGCAGGACGCCGGCTCTTGGTCGATTAAGTCATTTAAATTTAAAAGATTAATTGAGATAAAATCAAAATTCCAACTACTATAAACGACGTGTGCCACTTGAAGTGATATGCTGGTGTGGTCTTATTTTCCTACTATACTACGGTATTACTGTAGGTACTATTTTAATGTCTCATTTGAAATTTATTAATAAGTAATATGATTTTTTACGTTGTATTTTGTTTGTTTAACATTGTTGTTGTCTGTGGTCAGCCTCACGTAGTCACGATAGATAAGGTTCTGCATCTCGTAGTTATCACATTCTCCAAAACGCATCAGCGTGCCGAATGCAACGCCACCTGCAGAATTAAATTATATTACGGATGGACCGATTTCGATGCGATTTTCTTAGCCATTTTTGATAAAAATATATCCAATTGTTTGAGGCTCTTTTCCAAAATGATGTAAGGCTTTTTTGGCATAAAATGTTTTTTTTTTCCTTAGGGATTGTAATTTTTTTATTTTACTAGTTTCAGATTTTTATTATACTGATCCTTTTTTCATTTACTCAAACATTATCAGACCATCACATCTATTTATATTTATCTTTTGATCTTATTTCACTCATGTCCTTGTCACAAACCTTACTCTCCCTTTAGTCATTAGTCATTACTCACTTCATTCCTAAACTAAGCTACTATCTTACTTAGGTACTCACTATTATCATACGTTTCTAATTGTTTAATTAATAGTAATATGTCTTACTGACAGTATATTATACTTTAAACCGTAAAGATATAAACGATACGCACTGCGCAATACGTATTTGTGCTGGTTGATCTCTGAAATGGTAATACGCTGGAACTTATCCAGGGAGTCCTCGATCCAGGGGTAGTAGCGCAGCATGTCGAGGAAGCGCGCCGGCGCGCCGCAACCTGGTCCATATACGCTTAGCCCTAGCTGCAGAAACCAAAGAACATAAAAGTTTCTCCCATGTATCGAGGTTTGAGCGTAAATCGTACGCACGCAAAGGACGAGACGACCTATGTGTATAGAAATTTGTATGCATGCAATTCGACCGAGCATTTTATGATAATTATATCTTGGGATGTCTTATATTCAGCGGTGGATAATCGGTAATGGTGATGATGAAAGATAGACAATAATATAGGTACTACTTGCTATCTTTACCTGACCTGCAAAATCCTCAGTCCTCTTTGTGGAATATCAATTTGCTGCAATTTGTTTGCCGTCCCTGCTGAACCCTAGGTTTCGATTTAGATATTTGGGTTGAGGCTTTTGAGTTAAACGTTTCAATAAAATCTAAATTCTCCCTTTGATTGCCATCGTCATAGTGTTCACTTAATAAACGTTTGTGGGCATTTTCTAAATAAAATATTGAAAACCTGATTCTTTCAAATCTGGCCAATCTTGGGCTCATTTTACTCAAAATCGACAGCATTCTCCATACTGCCATTAAAAAAAGATGTCCCAAAATGTGCATTTCATTACGTCACGTTTTAGTGTGATTTTTTTTTTCACAAACTTGTATCATGCGTGACGTAGTCGAATGTACAATTTCCATACAAATTTTTGGGACATATTTTATCATCAGGATTGAAGTAAGTAAGTAAGTAAGTACATCAAATGATGTAAAAATATTTTCCATAATGTCAACCAATGTAATGTTTTTCATAATGTAGTGTGTGTGTGTGTTATGTATCCAGAGAGGAAAATGGGACCGATTTCAGCTGTCTGTGTAGGTACCTACCAATTGCCAGCGGCCCCACACGTCGCGCGTGACTAACGCCGCACCCGCACCCCACACGCAGGGCGCACGCTCCGCCAGTGACACCGTACATTTCACGAAAGATGGCCGCCTCTTCGCCTCGTACAGCTAAAAACAAAAATAAATTATTACTAGTAATAAATAAAATTAGGTATTACTCGCCCCAAACTAAGAACTCGCGACTCGCCAAAAACGTGCAATTAAAAAAAGTTATTTACGTAATTAAATAGAGTGGATTCATATATATTATATTTGTTTTATTTATCTATTTAACCTTTATTGCACAAAAGAAAAACCGTACAGTACAAAAGGTGGACTTAGTGCAGTAAGGCATTCTCTTACCAGTCAACCTGCTAATCTAAGCTAATATTGTGGGCGGTGCTACAATTACAACAGCAAAAACTAATCAAATAAAAATACATATATATTATATACAAATACCTATATAATATGGAATTTCAGTAGCATAAAAGTGTCAAAGCGTTAGTACGACCCTGATATATGTTCTCCTGTTATTTTTATTTTTTAACTGACTTCAAGATTTCAAGGTGAGGAGGTTCTTAATTATATTCTATGTTTTTATTGTATATTTCATTTTGCTATTCCAGTGGCTTATCGTGACAAAAACGTACATATTGAATTAAGACAACTTTTGAATTTGATCTGATTCTGATCTAATCGGAGAAAACAATACTATAATAAATAAAGCTTCAAAATCAAAATGTTGAGTTTCAGTTACCTATACCTATATTTATATTAGGTATATTTGTGGTCTAATTTTATAATTATAATAATTTAAAATGGAGGGTCTGAAAGGTTTCTAAAAATGAAAAAAATGTGGTCGCAACTTTAAAAATGTCAAGTATCAGTTACATCGAATATTTGTAAAAGTGTTTAAAATTTCCGTTAACTTAATCGAAAGCCTAAATTTTAAAGTGTTCATCATTTTGATTCTCCGGCAAATAATTTTATTTTCTTGAAACATGAACTGAGACAGTTTTACTTAACTAATGAGGAAGTCGCGGGAAAACTAAAGCTACTTACGCTTTTTTCGATGTAGAACTCACGGCACATAGCAGCGGATACTTCAGTAACCGGCAACACGCACTTTTGCAGTGTTTCTAAGTCTGAAAACGAATATAATGTATGTATGTATGTCACTTTATTGCACATACACAAGTTAACACAAAACCGTACACTACTACTACTGCATTAGCAATGCAGTCGGCAATAATGTGTCGCTGCAATACTGCAGCACCAGCACTAATGCTGGTGCAGTCTGAATACTCTGAATCCGAACGGTATCTTTATTATTGTGGCGAACCTTTTCGATTGGCTTCCATATGTAGTGCATAATCCTTTAGCATCGTTATTTTCTCGGAAACGTTCGTATTTGTCAGTCAACCTCAGTACTTGTTGTATATAATATATGTAGTCGTTGGATTTTTAGCTGGCCCCGAGCGGCTTATGTAAAACTAATGGAAACATAATTTGCGATTTCTTGTGTGGTCCCTCTACGGTTACACTCAGTAACCGGAGAGTCGAACGCTACAAAACCAGTCTACAATGTGTCATCAAGATGCGTTACAAAGGCGCGTTATCGGAGAGAGCACCTACACTGGTTTTTTGAGCATTAAACTAGCCCGCACTCCGTTTTTTGCAGGTAGTGGCACGTGCGGTTTTACTTAACAATAGGCAAAGGATTAGCTTTTCGGGGCCAGCTACAAATCGAACGACTATACCTGAGACTAACTAAAATAGTATAACAGGTTCGTGCGTTTCCGTCAAATTACGATCGTAAAAGATTATGGACATTTGTACTACCGTCTGTTAATAGCGGTCGCTAACTACTGTCAAATTGAAATCTAACCTTTGTAATTTATAAAACACCCTGAACTATCAAAACGGACAGCGGAATTTTTCGCATAAATATATAAACATTGTAACGTATTATTGCGATTACAATATCACTTCTACATTTAAAAAAACTTGTTAGGTACTTACTGTCATCAAACTTAACTACCCAGAATGTCGGGTGACGAATTTGATAGGGAGGCGGGCATACAGGTTTAAATATTTTAACTGAAATATTAATAATGTTAACATAAATCAGAACATAATCCTTGATCTACTCATTCTTAAAGTATGAAAATATAATTAATAAATAAATACCGTGGGTGGGTTATTTTGACTCCTTTGATAAAAAGTTTACTTCATGATTTAACTTAATTTATACGTTTTCTCAACGCATCGCTCATCGAACCATCTTTTGTTTATTTCGGAATTTGGTGTGTTTGATCACCGAGAGAAGGTTACTATGATAATTAAATTTGAATGTGATTTAAGGAAAAAAATGCTTAGTATCATTGAAAGTAAAAAAATATCGGACCGGCAACAAACTCGGCGGCAATATACGCGATAAATATAATCCGTTGTTCATAGTTTTATTTCATGAGTAACTATCGCGGTAACCGAAGACAATATATTTCTTCGGTTACCGTTTATTGGTTAAATTAAGTAAATGCATGAAATAAAACTATGAAAACGGATTATATCGCGTATATTGAATTTATAATACATCCCGACGTTTCGAACCCTTTACAGCGTTTGTGGTCAACGGGTGACTGAGGAAAAATTACAAAGTGCAAAAATACCCACATACTAAAAATAATGAACAATCATAGACTATAAACTTTAAGGCTGGTTGTACATGCAAAATCGGTTCATAAGGCTAGTTATACACTACAATTATTTTAAAGTAAAGATATATATATATATATATACGCGATAAAAACTACGCCGGCTCCAACCCTACACCACGGACCCGAGAAGATTTAATTCCCTCCTAAATTGTAGGAGGGTACCCCAATATGGGATTGGCAACAAACTCGGCGGGACACATCTTTTCAAAACATATTATACTCAGAATGTCCAACATCATCCAACACTAAGGTCTCGCTTGCTCCTTTATCAGATGAACTACAGGATCCCAAGCTGGTGGTAGAGAAAAGCCATCTTCCCCATTAAAGTTTGGATATTTCTTAATCTCAATGGCCTCGCGCAGCATTCTGGGTATGTAACGCTTCTCCTTAGCAAGAATCAGAGGCTTATCAAACTTGATTGAGTGATTGGCTTTATCCATGACATACTCACAGACTGCAGACCTAGAACGACGGTGCTTGGTGCGGTGTTTGTAATTTTTCCTCAGTCACCCGTTGACCACGAACGCTGTAAATAAAGGGTTCGAAACGTCGGGATGTATTATAAATTCAATATACGCGATATAATCCGTTTTCATAGTTTTATTTCATGAGTAACTATCGCGGTAACCGAAGACAATATATTTCTTCGGTTACCGCTTATTGGTTAAATTAAGTAAATGCAAGGGAAGATAAGTACTTTTAAATTTAGAAATTGATCAAAATAACCCAAGTCCACGGTAGGTATTAAATACATTAATATTACACAACAGCTCAATAAGGCTTGTGTTATATGTGTACATGTATTGTATAATTACTTAAATACATAGGAAACTCC
Source organism: Cydia strobilella (assembly GCF_947568885.1). Taxonomy (NCBI): domain Eukaryota; kingdom Metazoa; phylum Arthropoda; class Insecta; order Lepidoptera; family Tortricidae; genus Cydia; species Cydia strobilella. The sequence continues at coordinate 29,451,848 of NC_086041.1, read as the reverse complement.
CATGACTCAGGAACCATCGACTTCATATCGAGTCACTACCGAATAGGCCAGATAGGTCATCAAATATGAGTAAATGATAATATTTGTCTGTCTAGCATTTGAATAGGCAATATTACAAGCACGTGGTCATTTATTTATTCAATCGTATGTCGTATGTATATAGGTACATATAGTATACATATGCCATACCATACGAATGTCAGGTAGCAAAGTGACGTCAATGACGTAATAATTACGTAATTATGGCGTCATTATGACGTCGCTGACGTCATAATGGCGTATAAATGCTGTTAGGTTATTCATGGTCTCAAAAACCATACTCTTTACATTATGTACAGCGATGCTGTATCGTGACTGTGTTGATATCAATTATAAAGAATGAAAAAAAAAACATAGGACAAATGACGGGACGGGACGTTTTCGTACGTATAAAAGTACTAAGCTTTTGCCCGCGACTTCGTCTGCGTGGAGTTATTAATTTGGGTAGCTTATTGTTTATCCAATGCTTTTTATCGATTCCCCATACAAACTTTCACCCCCCCCCCTTTTCACCCCCTTAAATGATGACTGTTGGGATAACAACTACCCTATGTCCTTCCCCGGGACTCAAACTATCTCTATACCAAATTTCAACTGAATCGATTCAGCGGTTTAAGCGTGAAGAGGTAACAGACAGACAGACACACTTTTGTATTTATAATATTAGTATGGATATGGATAGAAGGATAGATACTAAAAGTTAATCTCACGGTTTCGCACGGGTTGCCGTAGATGTACTATAGCGATACTGTTGATGGTTTCGCCGTACTCGGGATGCACGATGTAATTGCGCACACGCCGCCCCTCGCGCTCCCAGCCCTCGCCCAGCAGCACGCGCGCCTTGTCTCTGTCATTACATTGAAATATAAATCCGCCAAAACAATGAAAATTGGGATAAGGACGGCTAAGGAAGCATCTTCATTATACAGAAGGCCGCAGCTAAATATTTACTACCTACTTACTGTTTGGGTCGAGTCGTACATAAATGAGAGCACAACAGCGCCTCCCTTCGTCATCATGCATATTTAATACGTTAGTAATGACCTGCATTTAATGTTGTCTCTTAAATCCCTTCACGTGCAGAATTTTCTACGCTACCATAGACAACGAAATTTCATAAATTGTCATCTAGATGACTTTTCTACATACGATTATGCCTTTTTAGTTTCATCTAAATATAATTCAAAATCTTATTTGTTCTCTGCTCATCTTCAAGTTGAATAATAACAGTGTAGTTACCGGAAGGACCGCTTGGGCATGGGGCCGATGTCGGCTGAGTTAGCGATAACGAATTCCGTGTGTATGAGCACCACCGTCGTCACCGAGCGCGTGTCTCCTAGCTCGCCGTCTGCACAGTGTAAAAAGTAACATGTCTGATGTTTACGTAAATGCCGACACCGCCTGTTAAGTCAAATAAGATACGCTAGCCGTGTAAGTAGTACCGAGCTACAAACAATGGCGATGTATGCAGCTCGGGTGCGCGCGACCCACCCCTCGCCCCTCGCACCGCGCACGATTGTCCTGTCTAGACGGCTTTGTCGAATGAGTGTATTGTTTTATAGACTATGCCGTCTACACAACAACAAATCACCTCAAGATATAAACAGCAGTTCATGAGGTATGACATTTGGGTGGCAGCTGCGGGAATTGGGCTATGTCACTTATAATTTCTATACCATCAACTTCGCGACCCAATTAGAAGTTTAAAGTAAATATGTAGCGTAAGTAAGTGTAAAAAAACCGGACAAGTGCGAGTCGGACTCGCCCACCGAGGGTTCCGTACTTTTTAGTATTTGTTGTTATAGCGGCAACAGAAATACATCATCTGTGAAAATTTCATCTGTCTAGCTATCACGGTTCATGAGATACAGCCTGGTGACAGACAGGCAGACGGACAGAGGAGTCTTAGTCTACAGAACCCTTAAGAAATTATCATGCTTCTTCCTTCCTTTTTAACTAAGACATCACCCCCCTACACCCCCCCCCCCTAAAAGCTTTGTGATCTTCTGGGGTCCCACTGGTTGAAAACACCGAACTATGAGCAGAGGTTGTTGGCAAAAGGAACTTTCAATAACTGTCTTAAGTTCTTACGTTCGTCATAATCGCTGTCGCGATAAGAACTTCACTTCTAATTTATTAAAGAAAGTAGTGACAGTGACATCCATGACTCGCTTCTGCAATGCTGTACAAGCATAGACATAGTATAATATACAAGTAGTTATAGACATGAAACCGAGCGACCAGGAGTAAGAGAAAGACATATTCATGTATTGACGGTTTCTTTCATGTATAGCAGCATAATCCTTTTTCTCTTTCACTCTTATAAATTTCGGTATTTCGCCATCGCCTCCTTGCTATGATTCCATAACCCGACCATGAAAAAATGCCCGGTCGATGATAAAGACAAAGCATGGCACTATTTTCTCTTTCCTTTTATAGGCATCGCAATAAGATGTTTCTCTATCAAAGAGTGTCAGGCCCTCGTGTACAAAGAGTACAATAATGCTGTCACACCTGGAATACAACCTTTAATTTAGAAGCACTCACACAGCATGTAGAATAACACGCCTAGCCAGGGGTACTGGTGGTTTGGCACAGCACCCTCCACCGTCTCTGCATCGTCCACGCCGCATTTCACCACGTCCAGTCTCACTGCCTCCCCTCTCCACACTAAATGTTCAAATTGAATTCTCATCACATTTAATACAAAATTCAGTTTCCGCGACAGTCACAAAAAAAGTATATGGAAATAGGTAACTGAATGGAAAAAAAAAACTTTTTCTAGTTGATTTGGGATGCGGTGATAGTTACTGTACCCCTAATAGTGTAGATTTCATTCGATAGCGATTGGATTTTGAGTTTCCAAAACGTCCCGCTCTTGAAAAAATCCCATACAAAAATAAACAACGCAAACGCGAACGCACGTCACGCTGTCGAATAAAATTTGCACTCTTCGGATTCTGGTGTTGGTTTCAGCCTTACTGTGCGCGCGCTAATTCCGTGCATTCGGAGGTCGAGGAAGTGGGGAGTGTGCGCCGCGCCCGTACGTACAAAATGACACCAGTCACCATCACTCTGTCATGACGCCCAACATTCCTAACATTCCTCAGCCGTGCACGGAAATTCGCGCGCGGACAGTAGGTACCATATAATACCATGTAATACTTCTAAACATCCACAGGCGTAAGCAAGAAAAATAAACATGAGGCCAAAACTTTTCTTCGATTCACAAAAACCGGCCAAGTGCGAGTCGGACTCGCGCACGAAGGGTTCCGTACCATTACGCAAAAAACGGCAAAAAAAATCAATTTTGTTGTATGGGAGCCCCACTTAAATATATATTTTAATCTGTTTTTAGTATTAGTTGTTATAGCGACAACAGAAATACATCATCTCTGAAAATTTCAACTGTCTATTAGCTATCACGGTTCATGAGATACAGCCTGATGACAGACGGACATACAGACAGACAGCGGAGTCTTAGTAATAGGGTCCCGATTTTACCCTTTGGGTACGGAACCCTAAAAACATCGCTGTGATTTTGGTACCATTGCCGATGAATAGCAAGACAAGTCCTTTAATAATTTTAAGGACTCAAGCCAGATGATAACAGTAGTTGTGATATAAAGTTTAAGGTGCGTAAGCACTTGAGATTTACAATTAAACTAATGAACTGAGTAATGTCAATGAAATATTGCTTTGCTCTTTGGAGTCAAGTGTGCTCCTTTTAGATGCCAACGCGGCTTTCTTTTTCAAAGGGGTTTAGGACTAGACAAAATTGAACGATGAAAATTTTACACATCCAAAAAATGATAGTAGGTAGTTTTTAAGATCAGCCTAAATAAGTAGCACGTATTCTATTCGCTTACTGTTAAAACATAACGCCAGCGTAAACAGTTCCTTCGATATCATGACTGTTATTATTTATGCACTTTTTATAACAGAAAATTATTAAATTACAATTATTTAAATTTTACTGGTGACACCGACACAAATAGTCTTCTAAATGAAACTGGAAATAAAGGTAATTTACAGTTGTTAAATAGTGAAATTTTAGGATACTGAAATACAAATGTTATGTTAACTAGAGACATCGGAATGTTTGAAATAAAACAGTGGTTAGATGTCATATTTACCCGACTTGCAATGAATAAAGGTTAATGTTTACAAATATTTGTTGTTGGTTTCCATAATTGTTTGTTTTTTAGTCACGTCCCATTATACTTGAAACCTTACCTAACCCCTAACGCTGGATGGATTTATTACGTCAAGTGCCGTCTAGTAGTAATAAACTAGTTAAGTAGTAAAAAATATTTGAGGCTTTACCGTGAATATTGTAAAATAGAAGTGAAATAATGTGTATGTATTCATGTAACAATGTTTACAATAAATTTACATTGTATATAGAGGTGGCAGAGGCAATAAAGAGAAGGACAACAAACATGCGCCCTGGTTTTCCGAAATACTATATTATTACACATTAGGTACCTACATAAAATTCATTGGATGGAAAATCTAAAATACAACATTGGGGATCTGACTATCCCTACAATCTCATATTCTGCGACCGATAACAATCGACCACCAGACTTTTGCTGCGGATGACATTAATTATTAAATAAACATTATAATTAACTTTAATCTGTATTGAAATTAGATACATAGCGTGAATAGGTACTATCTGTTACTTGTTACGGTTCAATTAGTGCCACACTATACACAACAATCATGGCTAATCTGGAAAATACATTAGGTACGTCTGGCGCCATATTTGCCCCACTATGTGTAATTGGCGTGAAATAGAATATTTATGACATCCGAATGTGATTGGAATTAGCTCAACCAAATATGATTGTGGTCGATATGCCGATCGGAGCATGGAATGATATGCCGATTCATGCATAAATGGAACGAGTGGTTTTGTCGCGGCATTTGCAGCGCTATCGCGAAAATTTAATTTTAATTTTTTTTACTTCGAATTGTCCTCCAAAACGTCCCTTAGATAATGGCAGGGGAGCCCAAGGGGGGGATTATTCGTGTTACTCGAGCGCGTCAGTTTAACATACCTTGCATCCTGTTGAGTAAGTACCTCCACCATGTTGAGTCCTTAAAACGCGTCCAGGACAGCCCGTTGTTGAACAGAAAGTTGCAAAAAAACGTTACCTTGACTTACTCGAGCGCGGTCGATTTATACTTATAAAGATTTGCTGTTGCGCAATAGTTATTTACAATCCAATTGCGAAATTCGCAACGGTACGGAACCCTGAAAATCACGAATTTTCATTTATTTTCAATTGTATAACATTCATAACCCTGCATACCACTGCAATATAATATTAGTATAAAATAGCTAGAAATACCTACACTTTTAGGGTTATCGCTAAAACCCGCGCAATAGCCAAATCTTCAGTCGCAAGTTTCGGGCGGCGCGCCATATCTTTTCAATCCTTTCCAATTTTCTGGCTTTACACGCCCTCCTCAGTATATATTGACAGCCTAAATACTACCATTTTCTGTATTCTAAAAACTCTCAGTGTGTCCCTTGTATTTGCACATGTCATGTTCTAGTTTAGACCGCATTCTGCTAATTAGACCTCAAATTATGTCGGTTATTTCTGAACGTCATACACGTGTGCTCAGTGAATACAAATAGACAGCAGGGCGCCATTTAGTGCACCGTAGATACATAAATAAAATTGTTGCATTGAGCCACTTGACTGAAACTTTATAATTATACTAGTGTGTATCAAAATGTACTAAACACCGATTTGATTTCAAATTAAATATAGGAGTCAAATTTAATTGATTTATAGAGACCGCTATAAATCGTCCAGAAAAATAAATAAAAGTACCTACAATAACTCGCATTAAGTTTAAATCGGTATTACTATTTAAATATATAAGGCCTACTGTACTATATGTGCTATGTAGCAGAATGCAATAGTAATTAGCGAACATGTTGGATTTGAACCGCCTACGCTAAGCCCCGCGTGTTGAAACACTTGAAACAACGCAAAACTAATCTGCGATTTGCCAATCATTTATCCAAAGAATACGGCGGTCTGAATCGTTTCGCAATCAAGCTAGAAATATAAAATACCTCAGTTAATGAAGCTTACTGAATATAAAACTCGCTCGTTAAAAACAATATTGCCCTGAGATATTTTGAACCTTTTAATTACAACGGGTATTATTCCTGTAACGTTCAGTCGTGTTAAAAGCATTTATTTTCCTCGACGCGAGAATCCATAAATAATTAAAAAGCGCTTTAAAAGCTTCTCGACTAGACACCTCGATCTTGAGGTGATACCCAGAATTTAATGGTCGATTTATTGTGATTTTAATAATAATGCCTTTAGGTAGGCAGTTCCATTCACGGTAGGAAAAAATTTTCGTAGAACGGAAATTACTTGGAAACAAAGTGCAACTATCGTTGGTTCACAGGTATGAGCCACCATAATACACTCCGCGTTAAAGATTTTTATGAAAATTCCCATTTAAGAGGAGGCGTAAAGCTAGGAAATTAGAAGAGGACAAAATCATCGCAAGTTTCGCCCAAGAAATGAACATAGCGCGGGTTTTAGCGGGGCAGGAAGAATGGGACAGTCTGACTGGTCTAAAGCACTCAAAGCTCTTTATACAAGGGGTAGACTCTGGTTGGAGCAAAAAACTTTGGAAACTTAGCAAACGGCAACTCCAAATAATAACGGGGGTGTTTACTGGCCATTACGGGGTCAAGGGAATCCTGGCCAAGATGGGGCACGCTGACAACACCGATTGTCGTATGTGTGGCGAAGAGGAAGAGACAATAGACCTCACTGTGAGAATGTCACGCCCTCGCCAGACAAAGAATGAAGGACTTTGGAACAGGCTATCTGAAACCAAAGGAATTCAAAACGCTACCCATAAGGTCCATCATCCGGCATATGGAGATGGTGGGGAAAGCTCTTGAGTAGCGGACGGATCTTTCCTAGGGGGTAACTGCACAAAAGATCCCTATGGGTCGAAGTGTATCCGCAAGGGCCCCCGAAATTATAAGATAAGATAAGCGGAGCTTACCTTTTATCTCAATTACTCTGAAAATATACTTTTACTCTGTTAAAATTTTGCTCGTCTCATCCCTCGGCTATATCACTAGCTAATTAAACAAAAAAAAATACTGGTTTGATATGCATGGTAACGACATTCAAGTGAAAATCAATGAAAATTCAACTTTAACCATTTAAGGTTATGGTTGGAGTCTACCCTTGCAAAATAAATAGTCTTGTGAATTTGTCATAATATTGTCTCTTTATTAAAATGTCTAAAATTTCAATATAAAAACTACAATTTTGCGTTAAAACTAAGCTAGTAAACTACTAAGTTATGAGACGCATTTTATTCATTCTATAATAAAACAACATGCTCTAATATATCCCTTATGGTCCATAAAGCCCATTGCCTTTAGGGATAAACAGCAATAATTAGAAAAGATTGATTAGCTTAGGGCGACTGCGCCAAATATTATTATAACAAATATTATTAAGAGAAGCAAAAATAGACAAACAACTGTAGACATATCATGTAATAGTAATACTTTCAGTTTTTTAAATTATTGTAATTAAATAGTTGCTAAGTGACCTAGTATAAATACACCTAGCTATTAGTATGGCTTATTATTACAAGCTGGTAGTACCTATGCCTAGGTGGCCGGAGCAAAGGTACCGTGGGTAGTACTTAAAAACGTTCCTTTAATAAATTATAATTCGACTCCTCTAACCTAAAGTTCGAATAAAGTAACGGAAACCAAAGTGATTAAGGTTTCGTTATATCCTTTTAAAAGCTTGAATGGTTCAAGGATCAATCTATTTACGGTAATTCGTACCTAAGGTAGACAGGTAAAATGTTTTTTCGATCCGTAACGGACTCTATGATATCACTTCTAAAGTAATTCTAAAATTAAAACAAATCAAATAAAAATATAGAAATCAATCGCTGACTTGAAAGCCTTTAGACAGAACTACTCTACTTCGCAATACCTACCAAGAATTTCTTCACATCGACAAAATTTTAATAACAATGCCCTTCAACAGGAAGCTTGTTCAGCATCTGATACTTCACATAAGAAAATTTATCTGAACCCTTAAATCAAACATGTGTGATAATCAGATTGAAAAAAGAAATAACTTGAAAGAAATAACCTTATATAACTATGTTACTTATTATAGCAAATGTATTATTTTTACAAATAAAATAGCATTACTGTAAGTCTGTGGGATTGCTGTACCCTGTCACCCTTCCCAAAACGATGCCAGAATATGCGTTACCGCTCAAGTTACGCGTTTAGTCACAAAAAATTAAATCAACATCGCATATTTGCAAGCTTATAGCCATTTAAAAAAGACTTCATCATAAACAGAGCACTCCGCAGAGCAGAGTATCACTTGTTAGTTATACCTAATATAACAGTCAACGGCAAGCAAATCATACGTATACTTAAATCCATAGTTTGTCTTACCGAGCATTGAACTTACCGCTGTGCTCGGTAAGCAATTTAAATTTCAACCCAGGTTATGTTGATCATTTCAGAAATCCGAATAACGCCCCTGGCTTATAAACCTGCCGCAGGCACGCTATGCGGTAGCATTGGAAAACCAGCTACTTAACTACGCAACGCACTCAAATTTATTTAATAAATCCCACTAACCCCGTGTCAAACCGGTTAACCCCGGGTTAGTGGGATGGTGCAAGTGGCCCTGAAGGTTTTACCGCCTTTTCCAGTGGGTCCACATCGCGCGTTGCGAAGATCACAAAAAACATGTCGATCGCAGTTCCTCTGATGGAAACACTAGATTTATGAGTAGAATTTTGTCTGAGACTTTTGTTCAATATTCACTTGTTCTCGAGTTTCCCTGAGACGTTCGCGTTCTTGAAGTTAGAGATTTTCTTGAGGGACTTATGTTTTCTAAAAGAAATAATAGTACAGGTATTTTTCATACATTTATTTATATGTTAGTTTTTCTTAAAGTAGGTACCATAATTTCAACAAATGAAAGAGCTGCGTATAAATTTGAGGGACTAATTATTTCCTGATAGCCCAAGGCGTTGCAAATTTGAGCTCAACTCGGTTCGATTAACAAAACAAAATACCTCAATCCATCTGGAAACTCTCTGTCCCCGTCGTTCTGATCACCTAAAATACGGATGATCGGAGTAATAAATAAAGCATTGAACAATACAATCCTTTATACGTAAATCACTATTTGGCATCCAACCGAATTGAATAGTTCCAGTCAAGTGAGGTACCACCGCAATTCTGAACTACTGTTGAATATGGTTTTAGGTTTGGAAAAATGTTTAAAATATGTAAATTTTGTAAACCTTATTTTCATCTCTAATACCCTGAATGTGAAATGTGACTCATTGTTTATCTATGAAGCTACGTATCTCTTTCGACCGAAAGATATAAGTTTCGGCCCAAAGACGACTTATTAAATATATTTATCTTAGTATTCTCAGTTATGCTGACATGCATGACATTTGCTAAAAATAGTATGGCGTTACGTGAGCAGCATTTAAAAAGGTATCCTGCCAACCTTCACGCAAACGAGACTCGAATTTTAGCCACTTTCGAATTGTCATTTTAGATGGTAATCCAATTAGTTAAAAATAGATAATGCAACTTAAATTACAATTTCGAACCCTCATAATAGGTGAATCTAAATTTTAGCCTTGGCCCAGTTTAGCCAACTAATCTGGAACCGTTTTTAACAAAATAACGAAATAAGTTTACTCCGAAGTCTATCCAAAAAAGATTGCAAGGAAACCTTAAAAGAAAAAGACATAAATGAAGTAAACTCTTTAGACTTTACACCTGTTTTGCATAATCTATGCTCTGGCTGGCTCTAATTGCGCTTTCTCCCACCCTGGGAAACAAGAGCAAATTCTTTCTAGCAGTAACTAAATAATCCAATTGTTTTATAAGCAGAGTTTTACTACTCACGATTTCTTATTCATTATTTACATATTCATTGCTTTTTTACATTAAGAACATGGTATACGATTTTCCCTCCTCGTCACTGACAGGAAAATAACCGGAAAATACTTCATACTTTTAACGCAATTAAGATGTCAAACAGGTCATTTTATCAAACATTTATATTAAATTTGACGTTTCCTGCATCAATGTAGTCTGCAGTTTTACTGATGTATTTTATTTAAAAAACCGGCCAAGTGCGAGTCGGACTCGGGCACGAAGCGTTCCGTATCATTACGCAAAAAAAAAACGGCACAAAAATCACGTTTGTTGTATGGGAGCCCCACTTAAATATTTATTTTATTCTGTTTTTAGTATTTGTTGTTATAACGGCAACATAAATACATCATCTGTGCTTATTTCAACTAGTCTATTAGCTATCACGGTTCATGAGATACAGCCTGGTAAGAGACGGACAGTGGAGTCTTAGTAATAGGATCCCGTTTTTACCCTTTAGGTACGGAATCCTAAAAAGAGACCAATCCAACTGAAAATTGTTCACAGAAAACGACAATCAAAACTAATGGAGTCCGCCTAAGCACAGAATAAATAATAGTAAATGACACATTCTACAAAACCGAAGTTTGACAGCGATTCAGAAACGAATCGTGATGTCCCTTTCTAATGTATGGCACTATCCCATTCGGCCATGTAAGTTGTCAAGTTTGCAAGTTTGCGCGCTGCCAAACGCCATAGACTAGACGTGAAGTTTTGCCAACCATAATAATTGCTCGTAGCAACGCTGAGCCGAACGGAGCCGAGAACGCCCGCAAGGTCCAGTGTCACCCCACTGGTCTAAGCTACAAAGAGAACAGAACAAAATGTGGGAGAGACATTATTATTTTGATAGACATTTGACATTGCAAATGCCATGCAGTCCGACTGTAATTAAATGTAAGAAAATGTGGAAATGATCACTGACTTTTCCTTTGCACCTGTCACCCTCATACGTTTTTAAATTTTGACTGGCGTCTGTCGTTGTCATCTTGAATACGACTCGAGCGCATTAATAATTTAGACGAGAAAATGCAGTTTGAAACTAAACCTTGTCCATAACTCATCCATACTTATTACTTATTAATATTATAAATGCGAGCCTGTCTGTCTGTGTGTCTACTCTTCACGCTTAAACTGCTGAACCGATTGGTGAAATTTGGGTATTTTTGGTATCCCGAAAATCATCCCTTAAGAGGGTCAAAACTCAAAAGCGGGGTGGAATTGAGATAATTAATAATAATAATTTGTGTAAGCATATGCACAAATTGAATTAGACTATCCAGGCGCTTTTCTTACTCTAGCTGCGGTTACTAAGTCCACGCATACGAAGTCGCGGGCAAAAGTTTTTTATAGTATAGATAGTAGTGTTTTATCTATTTGAGATAAAACATGAAATAACTGGTCCTATAATAAATATTATAGGACAATTTTACACAGATCAACCTAGTCCCACAGTAAGCTCTATAAGGCTTGTGTTGTGGACACTACACGACGATGTATATAATATATATAGGAATATATAAATACTTATATACATAGAAAAAAACAGTAACTCAGGAACAAATATTTGTTATAAACACACATATAAATGCCCTTACCAGGATTCGAACCCGTAGACTCTTGCTTCGTAGGCAGGGTCACTATATACCGACTAAACGGTTAACTCGGAATATTATAACTTGTTAGGATTCCGTAACTAAAGGGTAAAAACGGGACCCTATTACTAAGACTGTCCGTCTGTCTGTCTGTCTGTCTATCTGTCTGTCTGTCTGTCTGTCTGACTCGCACTTGGCCGGTTTTTGTTTTAATAGTTTTCACAGTAAACCGTAACTTTTAACCGCTTAGCTTACAAATAACAGTGGAAGATAATTTACAACCCCATAAAATAGAAAACGGAGTACGACAACAAAGTGTCTCGAAACAATAAAATGGTAATAATGTTTGTATTTCTCTCAGGGAATGTAGCCTAAGAAACAGAAGCAATAAAAAACACGGGTCACTGGGTCGGGTCACCTGTTTGGAGAAAATCTGCGAACCCGTCTTCTTATTACTGTCTATAAAACTAAAGTATAGACTGGGGGCCCTTTTATCAAAAGCTTGTAGCTTGTAATACACAAGTGGAAGTCCCTTTCTAACAAAAGCTGTCAAAAAGTGATTTCCACTTGTATTACAAGCTACCTACAAGCTTTTGATAAACGGGCCCCAGCGTTTTGGATTGGGATGTATTGAACCGCAAGGAGAGTTCACACACAATGCAACACGTCGTGTACTGGCATGAAACTGTCATCGTCATTTTAAATTTAGATTTCTTATCTTCAAACTTGTTTGTGTAATTCTGCCTATATATTCATAATAGGCAAGCGGCGTTCAAGACAACATAGGCGTCGTCCCTACGTATGATGTAGATTGTCTCAGTTTTAAATAAGAACTTATTTTGGTTGGCAAAATCATCGACGGTATCGATAGAGCCATATTACTCAAATGTCAATAGCTCAAAAGAGCTTACTCCCATCTTATTCGGCAACGCTCTTACATCCCCTCTGGTGTTGCGGGTGTCTATGGGCGACGGTAATCGCTTCCCGTCATGCAATTCGATTGCTCGTGTGCCTCCTATATCATAAAAATATTATGTCCATGATAAATTCAGGGTGAGCTCGTGAAGCAAAATCATATTTTATATGTACTTCGATTTTATACCTCTTCCTACCAAAAGTCTACAGGTAAGTTCATTGTAAGGCTATGTAGCTATGACTACCCTTACCTACTCTGTACCAGCGTTTCAAGACTACGTGATTACTGATTAGCCCCAACAGACCCTCATCGACAGAGACACATGATATTGGTTAAAATTCGGCAGTAATATTTGTATTAAAATCTACTGAGCGTTTTTAATGTTTCCAATCATTCCTACATAAACAAGGTCTCACACGTGTAACCGCTAGTCCTTGAGAGGACACGACGTGCTTGACCTTTTACTTTAAACAGAATGGCTGACCTTTGTTTGGATTCGCTAATTTCGAATTAGGTTAACAATCGGAGCGTGCAATGGAATCGTAATTTAAATAAAAACGGATGTGTACGAAGGCTAACAATGAGAATTGCTTTAGTTTTCAAAAGCTTTTTAACATATTTTACTCATGTAGAAGAAAATTTATATGCTTCGTATGAAAATGTATTAGGTACTCAAACTCGTTTATGAAAATAACTTAGAATACGTACAGATGTAATGCATAATTGTTTTCCATCATACTTTCTCGTAAGCGATCGTATTTAGTACTTTTTGTAACGAGACTGACTGAAACAGCAAGACACGTTCGTCATGTCGACATTTTTTACAAATTTTTAGTTTTGAGCTTTTTCCTGTACCTACTTGTAGTGTAAGACTCTATTACTTGCCAAATTTCATATTTCTAAGTCAACGGGAAGTGAAAGTGTCGAAATATATATACGTCACCTGAGTTACAGATGTTTTCTTTGTATGTAAGTATAGTACCCACAACACAAGCCTTACTGGGTTATAACCGCGAAAATCGAAGTTTGCAAATTGCGGGCATTTTTCTCTGTCACTAATTACGCCTTCATTGGAGTACAAGAGAAAGATCCCCGCAATTTGCGAATTTCGGTTTTCGTGGTAGCCCCTCTGAGCTTAGATTCTGTGGGACTAGGTCGATCTGACTAATATTGTCATATAATATTTTTTTACTTATTCTTCATTATCATTCTTCTCGTTTCACTTTAATAAAACGATACTACAATTTAAACAAAATCATTAATAATATCTGTCAAAGTACTGTAAGTAAGCTTATATATTAAGTACTGTAAGTAAGCTTATTGTAAACTTGGGCATTTAGTCCGAATCTACACAAAATACTTTTGTAAAAATGTACATATTTGTAGTTAAGCTAAGCGACCATTAGTACCTAGTGATATAACTGCATTCAATAATTCCATAAAATGAGCACAAACATACTTCTTTTCTATCAACCCACATTAAATTTATGTGATCTTAAGACTCCAGGAACTGGAATCACATAAGTACGATTGTATTAGCATGTTATCCGAGATAGGCATGAATACTGGGGTAAGAAAGTGCAAAGTATGCATTTTTTTCTCAGGCGATGCCGCTTGACACAAATGTTCCTTAGGTCGAAAAACAGCTGATTTGGTCCGGTACCCACGAGATCGTACCGTGCAAAACCCCCACAAAAGGGGAAAAGGGTCGGCTCCCCAGGTCCAATCTATACTAAATTTGATATATTTCTGTCTGCTCTTAGCAACTAGGGCTTATAAGTAGATTATTTTCGTATAATTTAGGGACAAGGAATTCATTTTTGAAATAATCGTTCTACCGTTTCATACAAAAAAATTGGTTTTCGCACTAAAAAAAAGAAAATAACGTAGTTTTTTGTGACAATTTTGGCCTTCAAAGAATTAAACAATTTAGCCCATATACTCTATATTCTAAAAATCATCATATTCATATAGTTATTGATACATTTTTTTGTCAAAAATAATAATTTGTAGCGCGTGGCCAATCGTGGTAAAATCGCCACACTGTGCATGTCTGTAAAAGCCAAAATTGTCACAAAAAGTTAAACGTAATTTTTATTTTTTGTCCGAAAATCTTTATTTTTTTCCTATGGAAAGGTAAAACGATTATTTCAAAAAATTTATTCCTCGTCCCTAAATTATACGAAAATGATATATAACTTGCCCTAGTTGCTATAACAGCAGACAGAAATTTAGCACAGGTTGGACCTGGGGAGCCGGGGGTTTCACGGTACGATCTCTGGGCTCTGGCTACTGGGCCAAAAATCAGCTTTTTTGACCTAAGGAACAATCGTTCTAAGCAGCATCGCCTGAGAAAAAAGTATACCTCCCCATACATTTTTGCATTTACCCCAGTATGAATTTTCTCATATCAGGGCACCTTCGGTGCGAAGTAGTTATTACCCAGAACCATAGCTGAATCCCGGGAACTAGCTGTGGCTGGCACTGCGCGTTTGTGCTACAGAAACAACTACTCAGGATAATAATTCCAAATTCCAGCTGAACCGCTTTAGGAAGCGTGTATAAACTGTAGGGGGCAGCACAGGAGACGATAGATTTTTGGCGCCAGGCCTAAATGTGTAGTTTATGCTTCCAAAGTAGCCCACAAGATGGCAGCACTTGCTTTGGCGTGAAGTGTCAATGTACATGTGATGTACATGATTATGGTTCCGAATCAGGCTACAAGATGGCAGACCCTCCAACGCGCACGGTCCCTATACAAATCCTTGGAATAAGACTACATTGTGCCATATATTTACAAAATTGTTAACGAGAGTCGACCCGATGCTTGACGATTGCCCGATGTTTTAAGCCAAATAAATGTACTGTTAAATTACTTATCGTCTGCCATTTTCTTTATAGTTTGACTTTGATTTAATCAGCTATTATAGGTACATCACTCGTTTTATAATTTTTAAATCATTAAAACAAAAACAAAACAACTCCTTGGTTCATAACTATGAGTTAATGACATAATTTTGAAACATACATAGCTCCCTAGGGAGTATCTGCATTACTGTTGTGCCATTTACTACTGCGGCGTTGATGAGGGCGCTGCTGCACTGACTGCGCTGTCAATTTCCCAGATAAAAAATTTGTGACGTTCATTGCCATTACTGCCGCGAATATTAACTTTCAATTTGTCACTCATTTTACAAAGGCAATTATGCAGTGACTGCGCCCGCGTCAACGCCGCAGCAGTAATGCCGCAACAGTAATGCATCTTCAACGATATTAATCACTGAGGATAAAAACAACTTCAAACACCCAGCTTAATAAAATTAAACATTATTTAAAAAATAAATCCCATTCAATTGAAACGTAAACACGAATTCCCGTATCCAAATAAATCACCAAAAGCACATTCTTCTTGCGATTGTACAATTCTATAAATTTGAATTAAAAGCCGCGATAAAATCGGTATGTACTCGTAACGCAGACGAAAATTCGGACTATCGCACGGAAGAATTTATTGTAATAGCTAGAGGCCAGGCTTGGAACAAGGAATTAGCGCCTATAGATAACGCAAGCGTGGTTGTGTTAAATATAAGCAACTCTCGGCTAAATTTCATGGCAATGCTTTTGGTAAACTATTGTGACGTGACGTAGATGACTATCAGAACCTCGTCGGAGATGGCGGGACTTTAGGGAATACGGATACGTGAAAAAAATAGATGGGAGGTCTTTGCCCAGCAGTGGGACGTGAGACAATATGGGTTCGCAATAAAGATGATTATCAGAATGAGTTTTTGTTTTAAAATGTCAAGTCTCAAATTTGACGTCGAAAGAATATATAGTTAGAACAAAAAAATTACAGTTCCGAACAACTGACAGGCCGATATCGTCCGGCGGACTGATAGTCAGTGGGCCCCTTTAAGAATAACATAATCAACAATCAATCTCTCAGCAAGAAGAAGCAAGTAAGTCGTTTATTGTATATCGCCTTGGAAGCGAATGCTATGAAAGTCAGACGACATTATTAATTTCTCTAATTCCGCGTTCTAAACGGTACAGAGGCGCCGCGCCGCATTACGTCTGGGTTCACCCTAACATCAGTTATGTTGGGATTTGCACCCTTGAAAGCATTGTTTTATTATCTTCGTATGACAATTTTATGGCCTATTAAAATATTGTACTCACGGTCATTCAGGCCTTAAGCGGAACGAGAATTATTAAGGTTCATAAATAAATCGTTAAATGTAATGGGTTTGTAGTTAATAAGACTGTTACTATTATAGACAAGACCTAAAATAGGGTCAAGTAATAATGTTAATGTGTTATCGTAAAACCCCGTTGTAAGTGAAAACGCGTTTTCCCTAGACAAAACTTAACCATAGTTTTCCATATCGCCTCAGAAACAACGCGTTGTTTGATTCCAAGCACTATACCACAGCGAGAGGAAGAGCATCATGATATAGTGATATAAGTACTCTGTTTTCTGGTGGCCCAGGACTTATCCCATACATATATGTATCTACCGCTGTTCCCATTTATACCGGGTGTGGCGTGTGGCCTGTAACACGAGCAAAAAATTAAACTGTAGGCTGTATCTACCTCTCAAACTGACCAACATTTGTTCACCGAGTTCACCGACTTTCATAAATAACTTGTATTTGAATTTTTAGCACACTTTAAAGTTTATTCGACGACGCAATGTATTGCTTTTGTTATGTTTAAAGCGTGAAAAGCAAAGTCAATTACACTGATGACGGCGTACATTGAAGATAATATTTAATTTGTATGAAAAATAGGAAGTCTCTACACCTCCTAATTTTTAAGTTTTTGAACAAGTGTCATCGTTTGAGGAGTATAATCTATGTTTAAATTATTTGCTCATGTTACAGGCACACCCGGTATTGTTTATGTCATTTACACATTAAAGAAACAATCACTTAGCACATTCGGAGCAAAAATCATAAGCAGATTACTGCCATGTCAAAATATCTGACACCAAGACGAGCAAATCGAAGCGCAGGTACTTCCTGAAGTCCTAAGATGCTGAAATTTGGTATGCAAGATAGTCTTGGTACACAAACAAAAAAAAAAACATTTAAAAAATTGAAATTTTTAACCCGTAAAGGGGTGAAAAGGAGGGTGGAAATTTGTTTGGGGAATCAATAACCGCTTAACCAATTTAGTTGAAAGGCATATAGATAGTTATTGCTATGGGGAAGGATATAGAATAGTTATAAACCCCAAAATCACCCCTTAAAGGTGAAAGGGGGTGGAAAAGGGCGTTAGGCAGGTAAAAGGGGTTGAAGTTTGTATGGGGAATCAGTAAAAAGTAAATTGTATAAAAGATGCCCCCAGATGCGTATTTCAGGATTTTTGATAGTAAATTAGCCCAATCCATTAAATTAGGAGATGGAAGATTGTCATAAGCAACTTACAAAAACAAGTGAAATCCCACCAAAAACATTTTCATATAAAATGTTGCCAAGACGAAACCATTAGGCTCGCACTGTCAAGCCACTGTGAAGTTAGGGCTTGTAGAGTTAGAAGCTTGGCTCTACAAGAGATCTGATAACTTTTTGACAGTGTGAGCCTTATGGCTTCTTCTTGGCAACATTTTACATGAATATGTTTTTGGTGGGATTATATTGACTCCTAACATTTGTAACATTTAGGTACGCTCAGGTACGCATTTACTTTGGGAATTCTTTCCCGAAATTTCCCGCTTGAGCGAAACAGGTTTAGCCCTTGGTTGTTGTTTCAAACGCATCAGGATCCTAGCCACGCACATATAGTTAGTAGTACGAGTAACACCATATTTTTATAATAATACATTAAAATTAATTACATAATATGATTACTTAAGTTACAAAAAAATCGGTTTGGTAGTTTAATTAAACAATTTTCTTTATTTTTTAATTAGTTCGAAAACTTGTAGCATTTTAGGGTTAATATTTAGTGAAATGTTTAGCATCTTATATCTGGGCAAATAAATCGGCAAAACGTTAATCAATTTGACGTCTGGGACCGATTACCCATACTTACTGTCCGCGCGCCAATTCCGTGCATTCGGAGGTCGAGGAAGTGGGAGGGTGTGCGCCGCGCCCGTACGTACAAAATGACACCACTCTGTCATGACGCCCAACATTCCTAACATTCCTCAGCCGTGCATGGAATTCGCGCGCGGACAGTATACGGCTATACCCTTTAGGTTCAAATGCAAGTCCCTCACCCTCATCACAGTGTAGGTATTCTTGGTCAGATATCTAGCAACCTTCCTCACCATCACTGGAAGAGATCCCTCTTAGAGATAAGTTCGCCTTTGTACTACTCTTATCTGATTTAACCATGATTCCTTTCTTTTTCGTACAATAAAGTGTTTACTTACTCTGAGTAAGTAATTCCTGATGGTAAGTGAGTAAGTTACTCACTTACCATCAGGAATTACACTTCGTACACAGTGATTATGAGTAATTTGCGGTCAAACTTATACTGGATTGATAGAGGCGTATTATTTCGTAACAAATGGAAGTAAAAACTTTTATCGCTAAAAATACTCGGAGCGTCACGCGCGACAGCTTAGCGTTTCAGAGACAAATTATAGCAAATTCGAATTCGGAAAATGTAACAAATATGGAACGAAACGGCAACCACAGAATAAATAATAGTACTACCGTACAGAAAGGAAACTTCCTACAAGACCGAAGTTTGACAGCGGTTCAGGGTTGAATCATAATTCTTTTATATGGCACTATCCCTTTCGGCTATTTAGGGTTGTCAAAATTCTGGTCATTATCTTATCTGTGGTCGCGCACGCAAAGAGATGTCAAGTTGTGCCAACCCTAATAATTGCTCGGAGCGGAGCAATGCTGAGCCGAACGGAGCCGAGTTTGCCCGAAGCAAGGAGTTTCGCACTCCTGGCGTGGCCTAATTATTAAAATGTTTGTATTTATAATGAAAGACAAATTTTAAGTCCCCGGCAAGCTCGGTTCTCCATACAAACATAGTTAGACTAGCTAGATTGCTCCGAAACTTTGTACTTACAGTCGGATAAGATATATCTAGGTCAGTAATTAGTTTATGTAGCTTCAGATACTATAGTTAAAAAAAATACAGCGAATTTAAGTTTTTCATACAAAACTTGTTTTTGCTCTATTTCGTCTGTTTTATATACTAGAGCTATATAAAGTACTTACAGAACTAGATATACCTAATGTTATTGTATGTGCAAAGTTCCATTACAATCCAACACGTCGTTTTAAAATGAGAACGAAACTCCGTTTGTATGGGAAGGTGAAATTCGGCAGAGTCCCCCTTAAATGCTGTTGGCTGTTACACATTAAGTATGGCACCCCGGAGGTGCATTAGGGCCTCCACAAGATCCTTCCACGCCTTTCTGTCTTGAGCAACCTTCTTGAAACAAAACCAATATTGAAGCAAAATTGATTTTTAAAGGAATGAGATGTAAGTATGTATTTGTTGACTTGTCAATGAAATGTAGAAAGTACCAAGTGTTACTCTACTCATTCGTTTGAAAAATATCTTAAATCGTAATACTGGAATCTCCAGCGCACAGTATAGTGGTATGTAGATAAATCTCACAGACAGCTGGCAATCATTTTTATTATTTAAGAACCTAATGTATTTTATTTTAGATCACTAGTTTTTATGTTGTATAGGTACCTACTTCTGTATTTTGTTTAAGTGTATTTTTGTTATCACTATTTATGTACTTATCTGTTTGTTTGCAATATATCTTTATTATTTGTCTGTCTTACCATATCTCGGGACCATGGGGTCCCGGACCTTTGGGAGGCGTGCGTGGGGCCGAAGCCAACAGCGCAGAGCCCCTTTAAGACAATTTAATTTAAAAGCAAGAGAGACACGTGGCGAATACCATCCCCGAAAGCACAATGTGATACATCCGGAGATGGTCCCCGCCAGGTGCAAAGACTATTGCAGTGCAGCACTTTTGTGCTGCGATGGGAACTAAGGTCACGGGCTATTGATTTGAATGTTGGATGGACTGGATAATGGGCTATGGAGACTAGAGGACACCTGCCGTGACAATCAGTCTCAAAATTGTGTAAGACAGGTGACTCGCCTACTCATTTAGTGGGCCCCACAACGGCCGCATGCACAGTGCGACACTAGGGCAACACTTCAGAGCGGCTGTGAGGTTGGCGAGAGGTGAGTCTGCGGTAGCCGGATCCCGGTAATCCGTTCAGCAAGCCGCCGGCGTTATGACATTTTACACTTCCAACCTGGAGAGGTCCCGCTCTTGCGACTCCACTCTGGCCGGCCAGTCAAGGCAAGCACAGAGGCGAGGGCCAGATGACAGGGCCCTCTGGAATAGGGGTCCGGTGTCGCCACTCACCGTCAGCTCGCCACAAGCTGCCTCCGCTGGGTTATTATTATTGTTATTAGCCCGTTAAAGTGTCCCACTGCTGGGCAAAGGCCTTGCCCCTTGCCCCTTGATCTCCATCTTGTTTGCAATACATCTATTTTATTTTCTTACACAACCTGTTATGTTTTAATAAGGTCAATACCTTTAATTGTAGCTATAAATACTAAATAGCCTAAGGATACAATAAACCTCTCCTCGTATGAACTTGATACGCCTTTCAATTGTCCTACGGTAAACAGTAGTGGCGTTATTCATGAACGCGTTACGGACCTGAACTAAGGTGACTGTCCATTTGTAACTGCCGCTGCACTGCAGTTGCGACGTTACGCGGTGCCGCACTACTGTAGCAGCACGACTGCGGCTGTTGCGGCGTGCAGTCGCGACAGCGTTCGTTGATGGCTTGTCAAGTCATATAATGTCAGACGTACAAATAATATACTAATTTACTTTTGTATTTTTTACGTGAAGAAGCGAGTGACGATAATGCTACATGATACATGAAAAAGAAGACCAGTTTGCCTTTCTACAATAGTCAGAATCCGACGAAGGCAGCTACGCAATATTAATAAAAAATCTGATATTTAATGGTGATCCTTTATTCAGATAATATTGCCGATTAAATGAAAAGCAATTCAACATTGAATGAGACTTAATAATTGACGAAATACAATCAAATTACTCAAATAAAATTAATGCAGAGGAAAAATTATTCTTAACATTAAGGTAAGTTCACAATATGAAATTTTCTTCCCCATCCTCTTGCCTAAATGCGTGACCACCAGGTGACCACCGCACACAACAATCCGATGCGATAAATAAAATTATTTGTAAGAGCTATAAGTAATTGCGCACTTTACACTTCATGTTGTCAAGTTTCCTATTTGAAACTGAAACACAAATTAAAATCCCTCTTGTGTTGCAGGTGTCCATGGGCGGCACGGCACTCTTTATGATATGACCGTGCATCCATATAAAACTTGACGGGCGAGACAAGAAATCCTTTATGAAGAAAGCTATTGCCCTCACCTTGGCCGATAGAAAGAACTTCAAATAAATTAATTTGAATAATAAATGGTTTCCTCGTGTTGGTGTGATGAAAAATTGCGTGTTGCACTGTAACAAAGTTTGTTTAACCCTCATGCCTTAAGACCCCCGCAAATCCTAAATTCTAAATTTTAAACCATTCGCTTCTCTCGTGGTTCAATTTTGTATCCTTTCGTATGTTTGGATATCAATATATTACCAGGAGGTATTAAACAACATCTTTGCTCCTTGTAATAAAAATTAATGATTGCTTCGTTTATTTAGCTCAGGAATGGCTTTGCAAATTTTGCAATGACAAAATTAGAAAGTGTCGCCATAAACGACATTATATAATATGATATTACGACTAGAGTTGCCAGGAATATTCGGCAACTATTCGGCCTATTCGGCCACTTTGCCGATTATTCGGTATTCTATTTGCCTCTCTATCGCTCGTGCCCTGTCGAGCTTATAGCTATCCTCGCAAAACTACGAAAAATTAAAAGAACAGTTTATTTAATGAATTTATCATGAAATGATAAAAAAAATCACGTAGGAAAATATATCTTGGCCAGGATTACGGAATATTAAGTAATATAACTTAGTTTTATTGGATGTATATACTATAGTAACTACATCCAACTCCAACCGTAACTTGGCTGAAATCAGGGTAGCAAAAATACAAGTGCAAGTTACATCATATATTTTGTAAGTGATTCGATTCGTAAGGAGATTTGATTCTTAAAATTGTAACAAGCGTCCACTGTTAAGGACGCTTAGCACCTTGTGGATTATTTCTACCTATTTGTTACCATTGGTTAGATATTGTATTACATGCCAATTTTGCTTAATTTATTTGATAAACAAATCTTAATATAATATAGAAAGAGCATAATACAATACAATAGGTATTAATAATAAATAACATAATAATTAAAACTAATAATAAACTAAACATCTAATATGCGCCTCCACCCTGCATCGTACCCGGCTCAAAAATTCCCATGATGCCTGCAGCATTCCCTCGCTGCACTGCATTTGAGATCTGTTGAATCAGGTACATTTTGCTAATTATAGGTATTCTGCTATTTCAGGTCATCACGTGTGGTCAGGTCATTTCCTTTTTAGATACGGCTGTGGGATATGTACAAATTTCTAGAGAAGGCGGAGAATGTAAAGTTATAGCAAGAATAGTGCCTGGGAATAGATTTAATAACAAACTATGCAATTATTTTCTGGTTCAACAAGAGTAGAACCTACATCAACTTCAACTGAATGCTAATAAACAAAGCCCTCATTGTCAACCTCACGTGCAGAACATGTTGAACATATAATGTATACACTTTTTTGGGAAACAGGTTTTTCCTAAATTAATAAAAAAGTAAAAAATAAGACTGTTTTATTTTTCACAACTCTTTATTAACTTTAGTTTTGTCCGCCATGATCATGATATCAGCAGCTTGAACCTTGAACTGCAACTTGTACCTGGAAATTAGAAATTATCTTTTCAGTTTCATCAAATAAGTTACATACTCGTATATGTATGTCTGTTTATTGAATTTAACTTCAAAGCAGTAAAACGGAGCTAGTAGGGCACAAGCTGTGTTAAACGGTTTGTCTTTAGATATTCTGGCCACATCATCACAGAAAATAAATAGGTAATAGTGATCCGACCACAAAAATGGACTTTTAAATATTCATAGTAAAATAATATTAATTTTATACTTACATCGACGTGATCCTCACAGCAATAATGTGGTAACAACTTGAAGTATTCCATTCCACATTTACTTCACGACAACACCGTCTTTCACGTAGGTCTTCGCGGACTATTATTTTTGTAAATCATTCCCACGAATGGGAACAACGTTTTTGATATATTAAGCAATCAGAATCTACTGTTTAGGGTGGTTTAGGTATCAAAATTATAAATCAAATCGTAAAAAACTAGCGGTTTAACTGAAAATTTTCATTATGACAATTGATGACAATGACAACTTTGACGTGAGTGACGGATTTATTTACTATGGTTCGATAACTTTTATTATACGATGACTTTATTATATTTAGCCTCGCGAGAAGGTCAAACTAAGGTCATCAGTATATTTGTTGAAATATCTTCAATCTTCGATTATTATATCGCAGCAAATGTCGGAAAATGTTTAAAAACCTCATATCTCGAAATGGTTTTCAAAATAGAACATTTAAAAAAAAAATGAACAATCCTAATTGTGCATGCATACAACTAGCGCGATGTGTGTTGTACACAATTATTGCGTACAACACACACGTTTCCTAACTGGCTCTGTGATATGGCTCAATATAGATTAGCAAAAAAGTTTACAGTAGGGACAGTCGCCATCAGATATATCGGAGCGACCGAGGTGCTAAAAATATCTGAACACTAGCGCCTTGACAATAAAGGCGTGTTCAGATATTTGTGAGCTCCTGGGCCGACCCGATATATCTGCGATATATGGCGACTGTACCATCGGGGTTGTATATCCTTGGGTGTAATAAGCTCCTTATTAGAACGTAGTGGTTATATCCTCTTTGCTTAGAACTACTCATATCTGTGACCCAAAGACATTTCAGTGCAGGTGACAGATTTGACGTGCGGTCTGCAGCCGCAGTTGCAATAATACACTAAATACGCAAAAATGGCCATGCTACGTGCAGTCGGCTTTGTCATTAATTTTACTATGGAAATTGACAATAACACCGACGTGTCGGAGCAGTAGTGCAGCTGCGGTTGGGAAAACGTTAAAATCACCATATTACGTGCAGTCGATATCGTCATTCATTTTACTATGGAAATTGACAATAACACCGACGCGTTCAGGCCGCTGCAGTAGTGTCGGAGCAGTAACGTAGCTGCGGTTGAAAATGGACAGTCACCTTTAGCAAGCGATCGTTTGTCTTTATCTGTCATTTTGACTTATGTATTTGTAAGAAAGGGATAAAACATAATTTAACTAAATCAGGCCCGTAAAGTTTTATGGAAAGGGGATAGGTTTATAACACATATATAACAATTTATTGAGTTTGAACGACATAAAACAGCTTAAACGGGGCCAGTTTTTTGCGATATTTATATTTCACTGTGGCTACTTCTTTTTCTTGAATTTTCCTCTCACGAATTTTAGTTTTCAGTGGTAGCTAGGTAAGTCAAATTTGACAGTTCGGCAATTATGTCGCAGATTTAAAAGGGGATAGAGGAGGGTAAATTTTAAGATTCTGTCAAATTACGCCATTACACACACAAACACACACACACGCACACTACTTCAATTTAATGGGACAGGTCAGTGACCCCTAATGTTTTTAAAGGTGCTATTTTGAGTTTAGTATTAACCACTGGCCTCCTTTGAGGAATTCAAATTGTCAAAACGTTCCTTTGTAAGAAGACAGAGAAAAAAACATATTTTATATAGCTTTTCTTGTTTGTTCATGTCATATGTGACGTATTTAAATGTAAGTAAATAATCCTAATTTATTCCGTTGTTGACTTTTATATTAAGAAAGACAAGGGGGCCGGACCTATGCTGCATGTTACGCTGCTGCTATGTCAGCAGTGTGAATTAACCTCAAGAATGGCATTCTACCACAGAGCTAAGAAGAAAGATTGAGTATCTACAGCAAAGTTAAGATTTAACTTTAATTATTAAATATTTTTTCATTCATATAGACATCGCCATTTTTCATAAACTTATGATAAACTGTTGCCAATTTTTGTAAAATGTTAATTTCCAAAAAGGACCCTATTGAAGTCAGCCATAACAAGAATAATTTTTCCCATAATTCCATTCAACACCGCAAACTTTTCAGACGCACCCGGCACCCATCACCCAACGTGAACTACATATCATTCACTTATTCGTTCTTTATCAGAAACTTTCTGAAGTGTTCACACGATCACGTCGTTCTCACGTAATACGAGCGAGGGCGAGGCTCGTGCGGAGTATTGATAATGGATGTCAGTGGGATGTCACCTTTTGGTAATTTCAACGAGAAACTCACGGACTCAAACCCTACCACGATAATTTGTTGTCCTATAGTTACGTACCAAATTTTTATTTCATTAA
Source organism: Cydia strobilella (assembly GCF_947568885.1). Classification (NCBI taxonomy): domain Eukaryota; kingdom Metazoa; phylum Arthropoda; class Insecta; order Lepidoptera; family Tortricidae; genus Cydia; species Cydia strobilella. Next base: position 29,425,780 of record NC_086041.1, on the reverse strand, counting down.
AATTCGGTCTGCTAACTTATACTATAGCCTTACTATTTTTTTATTTTAGACTGACTTATATGTGCTTAATACAGAAAGATTACAGAAAAAGATCCAATAAGATCGCCAGCACAGTTTCTTTGTATCAGTAGCTTAATTATACTTTATTTTATTCTTAGGTTTTTAACCAACGGGTTGTAATATAAGCAAGAACAGTGCCAGGAAAGTAAGGAGTGCTAAGATAAGATAATATTGTTATTTATTCGAACCATACCAAGGCGTCTGCCTTTTTATTACGATTTACTTCTGATCTTAAAGCGGCCTTTGTTTATGATGATAACGCCGTGCTGAAGTTTTTTTGGCAAGTTATTCACTAGAAGTTACAAATCAACTTGGAGGATAAAATGTCGCAAAATAAAAATGGAAAGTCAGAACCGCGGGAATGTGTACTTAAATCAGTAGGAAATAGGGTAACTAATTGTAATTAGCTATATGCATGTTTTTTTGGAAGATGTCAATCGATTCTACTTCCTGTGAAATTCAAGAATAAACCTGCTATCTTTTTCAAAATAAAGTTCTAAATTGCGAAAATAATTGTGGCGCATAAGTAAAAACCCCATACAAAAAGCATGCGGCCTGTGTAGTCACAGATTCTTGACGTTAAATCATAACATTTTACATAACCCACGTCAAAGAACAAACGACGTGCGACCTCGCAGTTTCGTCGTTTTCAATATATCTCCTTATCCCCGATATTCAGAAATGCTTTGCAGACTAAATCGATTTTGCGCGGCATCGGCATGCACCTAAATTGCAGAAAACTTGTCGTTCGATGAACGACCGTACCTATACATTCCCGTTGGTCAAGTTTTCCGATGAGCCAGAGTATCCCTACCAATATTGTGTAATATGTATATTGTTAGTCGAATTTGAAAGTCTAAATTAGAAAAAATCGATTTATTTACAAAAGACATGCAAAAGACTCGACGTTTAAAACACCTATGTGTTGTGTGTTTGAGTTTTTAAATTTATAATAAAGATTCAATGATCGATTTAGAATCTAAATATTCTCAATAATAATAATTAAAATACTTCGTTTATCTTAACCAAGAATTGTATGTATGTGCACAGATTATATAATAATTCTGTGTGCGAGAAAACAGCAAGTTTTGAATATTTTGCAATGAAGTTGTGCCTTTTCCAGAAAAGGGTCATAGTTTCTAAAGAACGGAATGACTAGCTGGAATCTAAATATAGACTCGTGTCTATACGAACACTACACACTAGTTATCAAGGTTCTACTGTTTCGAATGTGCCTTTTAGTGCCCATGCTTGGCAAGCTATTGCAATCATACCATATAAACGTGCCGCGATGAAAGGTCCCTCTTTCTGTATGCCTGAAGAGTGAAGTTGGAAACATTACCCTAGTTTACTTTTAATAAGTTTTCAGGATAAAATATTTGTGGTTGTTAGTACATACAATCGTAGTGAGGGGAATACAACAAATGACGAATGAATGGAGTCATACACTCAGGTAAAAATTATATATAAATAAAAATCCAAAATGTTGTATGCCACGGTGTGGCCCAAATCTACAATGACATAGCTGACTGTAATATTAACTATAATGTCAATTAGGTACTGACAACTAAGGAAATAATTGAGCAATGAGAACAGTGAGAAAATGTTTACTAGTTTTGTTTAGTTTAATTTTAATTTTCATTTAATATTTATTTATATTTTAAAATGCGATTCTATTTATAATTAGTGCAACGTAATAAAATAAATAGTACACTTCATTTGATCTGAAAGTGTGGAAGAAAACGAAGACAACTATCAAGATTAACGAAGTAAACATGTAATTTCAAATTTGGGAACGACAGACGACCGTCGTAATTACAAACGGAAGCTATAGTCTCAAATTTAATTGAAATTATACTTTAATCCGGGCTCGATTCGACATTGCATGAAATGACACACCACTTCACCTTTATGTCACGTCACGTTAATTAACATTCTGTATAATTTGGTGACATCTCGACAGTAAACATAAGAGCATCGAAATTTAACTAACGATACCTAATAAGTATGCATTACATTATCAAACAAATCATAAATACATAATTGATGTATTATGTATGTAAGTATGTAAATACTCCAAATTTGAATGAATTAGATAAGTACAGTTTAGGTTTTCTGGATGTATACCTACCTACCAGAATATTATTAAATGGTACATAAGTAGATATAACGTTTTGTAATTGCAAAATATTAATTTTTCTACTCGTCGAGTGTAATCCGTGTATTACAATTTCATATGCAACACTACAACCTTACTCTTTTCAACGTTGGATAGTCTATGGCACTTCCGACTCAAGCATAAGAATTTTATCGATACGGTTTAGTCAATTATAAAAATTTCGAAAATAGAACTTCATACATTTCGATAAAATATTTCTTGATTAATTAGCCTACTTAAACACGCTACTGCGTCGCATCTGCTTTGTGTTTGGTTGGCCAACAAAAACTTTTTATTTTATGTTGTAGTGGAAACAATTCCTTCATAAGTCAGAAACGCGAATGTGACATCCTTCATATAGCAACAATAGCAACATCCATACCCTACGAAAACCGCTTAGCGTTGCTTGTTAGTCTCCATAGGCTACGGTGGCCAAAATCGAGAAAAAACTGTCTTAAAATTGAATTTAGCGCGGAGCAGGTACCAGGGCCTCATGAGTTACGAGGAGGTGTCGTTAACCAACCCGCCGGGGGCGCCGGGCCCGGCGGCCGTGGCGCGTACGAGTATGAAGGTATCACGGGCTGCGGCAGCTCGCGTATCTTAGCTGTATACTTTTGAATTATTTAGGCACCTAAGTATATGATTCTACTAGTTGAAAGTAAGTATTATTGTTTTGTCTCGTAGAAAAAGTATTGTATACAATAGTGATATAATCAAACTTTTCAATTTCGTACCTTACTTAAGCAACTCAGCAAGCTTCGTTGCTTAAACACGGTACTCGCTTGAAAAGCTCTCTATTATATCACGATTGTATAAAATACTATATATTATATCAAAATTAAAAATTAAATTGGTCTGAAAAATCTAGCCAAGCCATTCTTTAATCTTTACCTATATGCCACGATATCAGAAAGTGGTATATATCGAGATGTCAAGAAACAACTCGAATGTTGCTTTAACCTAAATAAATGGATTAGAACGTGGAAACCCTCGTCAGGGCCTAATATCCTTCGCTCCGGGTGTCCACAATTCGACAAGACAGTCCTAAAAACAGGCCTTATCTTTGTGACTGAGATATCTCGCTTACCACGTAAACAAAGTCAACCACAGATTAAGATTAGGCCTTACCTAATGCGACAGGTGCCTAAAATATGTATGTTTAAAACATAAAGACTACCTTCATTTACTTGAGTATTTTACCAGAAATCCGCTTGCAAATCGCCAGTGTAATGAACAAGCCCTTTAATAATTTTTAGTTAGTCAGTAGCGAAGGTTCTATTAAAAGGATTGAGTTTAAACTTAAGTTGGCCAGAATTTGTAAGAAGAGCTTTTTTGTTATAAACAGAACATCCAACGAATTGACTGAGTTTTCAATTTTGCAATCGCAGTAAAATTGGATTAAACAGTAGTATTTTAAGCATGAGCGATTTCAACCCTTATTTTGGCAAGGCTCAAAATATTTTAAATTTTAATATTTTGTTAGTTTTTGTCACCTATTTGCCCATAATAAACTATTAAAAAATATTGAAAAAACTCTAGGCTCTTCCAGTTTCGGAAAATTATATGTATCATATTTAATACAGTGCCAATCCCTCGACAAACTAGTTGCCTACTTTTTAGAAGGAAAATGTGGATTTGAATAAAAAATAAAACATGTAATGAAACAGATGACTATCACACCTGTAAAAATAAATAATATCTACGAAAACCTGATCACATAGTAGAAATTTTTTATCCCGTAAAGATTCAAAAAACACGTTAACAAAAAGTTGTGTAACTTGGGCAAGTAGCCTTAAGGTGACTGTCCATTTGTAACTACCGCTGCACTGCAGTTGCGACGTTACGCGGTGCCGCACTACTGTAGCAGCACGACTGCGGCTGTTGCGGCGTGCAGTCGCGACAGCGTTCGTTGATGGCTTGTCAATGTCAAGTCATATAATGTCAGACGTACAAATAAAATACTAATTTACTTTGTATTTTTTACGTGAAGAAGCGAGTGACGATAATGCTACATGCTACATGAAAAAGAAGACCATTTTGCCTTTCTACAATAGTCAGAGTCCGACGAAGGCAGCTACGCAATATTAATAAAAAATCTGATATTTAATGATGATCCTTTATTCAGATAATATTGCCGATTAAATGAAAAGCAATTCAACATTGAATGAGACTTAATAATTGACGAAATACAATCAAATTACTCAAATAAAATTAATGCAGAGGAAAAATTATTCTTAACATTAAGGTAAGTTCACAATGTGAAATTTTCTTCCCCATCCTCTTGCCTAAATGCGTAACCACCGCACACAGCAATCCGACGGAAACGGGACTCATGGAGTTCGTGATATATACGGGGGGAGTGCGCACTTGATCCACCTGCATCACGTATAGGTACTCGGCCGTCAGAAACGTGCGGCTGGATTTAGAAGTCTGTAATAAACGTCCCCTCAAAACCATGCCAGGTAGGCTCTTTTAGCAGGCCTTTTATTGATTTCTGCAAAGTGATTCGTGGGTTCTGGAGATGACGATGCGACACGTAAGAATAAAATTATCCAATGGTGGGCAGGCAGTCGTTCGGTGTTAGCAAAATATTACAGATTTATCTTTCTAAGTATCCATATTAAGCCAATTTTACTTTCTTTAGGTACCAAACAGTGAAGTATGATGAATAAAATAATTTGTAATTTACACTTCATATTGTCCAGTTGCAGGTATGAATGGGCGACGGCACTCTATGATATGACCGCACCATCCATATAAAACTTGACGGGCGAGACAAGAAATCCTTTATGAAGAAAGATATTTCCCTCACCTTGACCGATAGAAAGAACTTTTAATAAATTAATTTGAATAATAAATGGTTTCCTCGTGTTGGTGTGAAGAATTACGTGTTGCACTGTAACACAGTTTGTTTAACCCTCATGCCTTGAGACCTCCGCAACTGTCAATATTCTAAATTTTAAACCATTCGCTTCTCTCGTCTCGTGGTTCAATTTTGTATCGTTTCGTATGTTTGGATATCAATATGTTACCATGAGGTATTAAACAACATCTTTGCCCCTTGTAATAAAAATAAATAAATAAATCTGCCTTAAGTTATATACCTTAGTTTTATTGGATGTATATAATGTACAAATTTCTAGAGAAGGCGGAGAATGTAAAGTTATAGCAAGAATAGTGCCTGGGCGTGGGCATAGATTTAATAATAAACTATACAATTATTTTCTGGATCAACAAGAGTAGAACCTAAATCAACTTCAACTGAATGCTACTAAACAAAGCCCTCAATGTCAACCTTACGTGCAGAACATGTTGAACATATAATGTATACACTTTTTTGGGAAACAGGTTTTTCGTAAATTAATAAAATAGTAAAAAATAAGACATGTTTTATTTTTCACAACTCTTTATTAACTTTAGTTTTGTCCGCCATGATCGTGATATCAGCAGCTTGAGCCTTGAACTGCAACTTGTAGGTACCTGGAAATTAGAAATTATCTTTTCAGTTTCATGTTGTATTTTGAATATAACTATGTATTTTTGTATGTATATGATTTATTGCTTGCAAGATGGTTATAAGTTACATATATGTATGTCTGTTTGTTGAATTTAACTTCAAATCAGTAAAACGGAGCTAGTAGCGGACAAGCTGTGTTAAACGGTTTGTCTTTAGATATTCTGGCCACATCATCACAGAAAATAAATAGGTAATAGTGACCCGACCACCAAAATGGACTTTTAAATATTCGTAGTAAAATAATATTAATTTTATACTTACATCGACGTGATCCTCACAGCAATATTGTGTGTAACACTTGAAGTATTCCATTCCACATTTACTTCACGACAACACCGTCTCTCACGTAGGTCTTCGCGGACTATAATTTTTGTAAATCATTCCCACAAGTGGAAACAAGGTTTTTGATATATTAAGCAATCAAAATCTACTGTTTGGGTATTAAAAATTATAAATCAAATCGTAAGAAACTAGCGGTTTAACTGATTTTTTTTATTATGACAATTGATGACAATGACATCTTTGACAATTACGTGAGTGACGGATTTATTTACTATGGTTCGATAACTTTTACTATACGATGACATTATTATATTCAGCCTCGCGAGAAGGTCAAACTAAGGTCATCAGTATATTTGTTGAATTATCTTCAATCCTCGATTATTATATCGCAGCAAATGTCGGAAACTGTTTAAAAACCTAATATCTCGAAATGGTTTTCGAAATAGAACATTTAAAAAAAAATGAACAATCTTAATTAGAGATTGGATTTAACAAGTAGTGAGTGAGAAGTGCGACTGTGTGCACGTTTTCCCCCGCAAAAAATGGCAGAACGATTTGTACGGTAAGATATCGCTCGGGCTCCTCCCTTCCGACGTGTCGGAAGCCAGTGTTGCTCGAAGGGTTTGCCAGACTATAGTTAACTTCCGAATTTGACACTCTCTTTTTCGGACCTATCATTCTAGTTTCCTAACTGGCTTTGTGATACTCGTATGGCTCAATATAGATTAGCAAAAAAGTTTACAGTAGTACTACAGTCGCCATCAGATATGTCGGAGCGACCGAGGTGCTAAATATATCTGAACATGCACTCTAGCGCCTTGACAATAAAGGCGTGTTCAGATATTTGTGAGCTCCTTGGCCGCCCCGATATATCTGCGATATATGGCGACGGTACCATCGTGGTTGTTTATCCGTGGGTGTAATAACTCCTTAGAACGTAGTGGTTATATCCTCTTTGCTTAAAACTACTAATATCTGTGATCAAAGACAATTCAGTGCAGGTAACAGATTTGACGTGCGGCCTACACCAAATACGTAAAAATGGCCATGCTACGTGCAGTCGGTCTTGTCATTCATTTTAGTATGGAAATTGACAATAACACCGACGTGTCGGAGCAGTAGTGCAGCTGCGGTCGGGAAAACGTTAAAATCACCATATTACGTGCAGTCGATATCGTCATTCATTTTACTATGGAAATTGACAATAACACCGACGCGTTTGGGCCGCCGCAGTAGTGTCGGAGCAGCAGTGCAGCTGCGGTTGGAAATGGACAGTCACCTTTACTGTGCCGAAAAAAACTGGAAATTTCAAACGGCTGTAATTTTATTTCCAAGCAAGATGACGACAGCTTTCTAACCGCAGTTAAGTCCTATTATTAAATCATATATTTCAATATAAATAATTCTGGTTTTACGCCATGCGACGTTACATCAATGAATAGAAGTAATCACTGAAATTTAATACTTTCCAATGGCAAGAAAATTTTCAACATCCTCCATGCTTGCTTTCGATACACTTAAAATTACCGCAGTTTCGTGCATTTCATAATATAAATAAATAATTTTGTACGTTGTCTCTTGAACAGAGGTCTCGAAGCGGCAGACCTCTAGGAACAAGTGACCCTAGGACCATCAGAAAGATTGTCAGGTAATAGAATTTGCGCCCGGCCCCGCATGCCCGTCATATTTATCGTGAAAAATTGGGGTACATATGCAGCTTAAGTGAAACGAACTATAAAGAAGCATAGAGATTCGTACAAAAGTTAGGATAGCTAAGCTAAAGTAACCGAAAATTTGCGTTATTAATTTCTGGGCCAAGTCGAAAAATCATACAATTTCCTTCGTACAAAAAGTCGCATTTTGTAATAGACGATGAGTAAAGTAACACCACCATACGTCCTACAGTGCCGTTCTCTCGACTATTCATGGGCCCAAATCAAGAGAGTATTAAAAGAGAAGGATAAAACAGCCAAAAAACTTTAACAACTCTAGCAGGTGTTGGGATGGTGCAGGCAAATATGAAAAACAGCTCCGTATAAAGCTGCCACTGAATGCGCTTGGAAAAAGCTTCTTATCACTCGTGTGTTAAATGTTTTTAAATACGACCACTATGTAAATCCTAATAAACTAACAGATTGTGCATTAAAATGCAGATTATGCAAAAATATATACTAAGAAATAAGTGCAAAACTTACAGTACGAAATGAAAACTATTGTTTCCGCGGCGCCATGTTGTTTATTACTAATTAATTTACAATGACACTTGTGTGCATTATTTTTTGCTATGATAAAGGAGGGATGATCGACATATATATAGCATAATTTTTTTGGATAAGTAATAAAGTGAACCTACTAGATTTTTTAATGTTTCACGTATCACGGGTGTTACGATGCCAAGATAAGGGTTAATAAACTATTATCAGAAATAGTTCTACAAAAATCACTAAATAAGTATCAGGGTATCGATAATAGACGAAACAAGAAAAATCTGTATCGGGATATCAATAATCAATGTAACGAGAAAAGTATCAGGATATCGGTTATCGATGTATCGAGATAACAGTATCGGGATATCGATAATCGATGTAATGAAAAAAAAACAGTATCAGGATATCGATAATCGATGTAACGAGAAAAAAACAGTATCAGGATATCGATAATCGATGTAACGAGAAAAAATCATTACCTATCAAGATATCGATAATCGATGTAACGAGAAAAAAACAGTATCAGGATATCGATAATCGATGTAACGAGAAAAAATCATTACCTATCAAGATATCGATAATCGATGTAACGAGAAAAAAACAGTATCAGGATATCAATAATCGATGTAACGAGAAAAAACAGTATCAGGATATCGATAATCGATGTAACGAGAAAAAAACAGTATCTGTATATCGATAATGGATGTAACGAGAAAAAATCTGTATCAGGATATCGATAATCGATGTAACGAGTAAAAACACGCACGAAACGTAGCTAAGAAAGTCGAATACTTATTTGTATTCAAACAATAAAAATTGATCTCAAGATACAATTTAACCAATTGAAGATAATAAACTACCACGGAGATAGATTATGTAATTTTGTTTCTACTCCCTGTTTTGTTTCATTCATTTACAAATTATACATTGTGTTTGAATAACAGATATTTATAAAATTAAAAATAACATGCTATAAAATAAAATTGTAAAACTAACAGCATTAAAGAAAAATTAAAACAATACGATCCAATTAATAAAATGTCAATCATTCCTAATAATAAATATATTTGATAAAATTATTATCATTTGCTACGAATTCGTTTACAGAAGAATATGCCTTTTATTTTGTATAATACCTAGGTTTATGTAGATTTAATGTGCATAAACAATATATAATTCGTTGATTTCTGACTATTTACAATGTTGCCGAGATTTTTTAAGACAAATCATTCGTCCGGAAATAATATATCTCACCTCACCCATATGCAATACTCCTTAATCGTCAGTGCACAAGGTATGTTACTCTATGTCATGGCATGTTACTCGTATTTAGAAGCAGTGTCCAAAAGATAGGAGATAACTCAGCAAAGGCTAACGTAGGTTTAAATTAACTTTCTATTTCCGTGAAGAAGGGTCACGCCGGCTGTTCTATAACTTGAAAACTGTGGGTGCATGATAAACACGGCCACCGATATTACAGAAACTACAGAGAAGGTCGCTTTATTCAATCATCAACACGTTTAATAACCCCGTCCATCACGCTCTATAGCTTCTAGACCGACTACTGTCTAAGTGATATAATATAATTTACAAGTCTCGAGTTGTTTTTATATATTTAAAACTAGTACTTATAAACTTATGATAATAAACTCTGTGTACTGCGTTGCGGTAGCGTTTCAGAAAGTGCACCATGAAATTCACTAGAGAACTTCCTTACTTGTAGCTAGTCTTATCGTTAGTATAATGACTTGTTTTAAATTAAGCAACGGCATCAGAACTCGTTCCCAACTTGGGTACTATTGAAAATAGTTCGCTGCAGTTTTACAGAGAGTTACGATACAGCACGTAATTAGGTACTTACTCGACTAGAACTCGCTCAGCCATTTTCTTCATAAATTTTACGTTTAAGATAATTATCTTCGAGTTTTGAGTAGATAGTATAAAATTGGCGTGTTTTTATTTATGTGCTAAATAAGTCTAATCCTATTCCTTTTTTTTACCAGCTGAATATTTTTAACACATTGCCCGATACATTAAGCCTCCTCTCACAAGAAGGTTTGGGTTTGGTTTGGGGACTAGTCCCCACGCTAGCACAATGCGAATTAAGAATTTACTGAACACTTGGATTTTACGAGTTTAACGAGAGATAATAGTATATATATAGACAACTGGGGTTGAACCTACTACTAGTGCTACCATTTGTATCTAAACTTAATACTATTCTACATACCTATACCTACCATGCTTTATACATGCCTACTAAATTTAACAACCCTACTACTACTTTTGAAAACACACACCAACTGAGTGATGTGCACAAAAGTAAGTAGATAGAAGTGAAATTGTTACTGCTTTTTTCCACTTCGGAAATTAAGTTTGCACAACAGTTACTTTTATATTTTATTCTTGAGTTTGTTTGTTGTAAGTCTCGCATTTTCTTATTTCCTTATCAACTACTTTATTATTACCAACGAGCGGAAATGTCATAGCAAATATTCAAATTTCAAAGGGAAAGACAATTTTTTTATCGACTGTCCATAACTGACACATCAAGGTTATAAAATAAATCACACTTTTTAAAATGTTTTTATTCTTAATACCATAAATATTTTTAGGAAGAAGTTTGTATTGTAAAAAAATCCAGGTCGAATATCCGGCAACAAATAAAAAACGTAAATTAGTATTTTTGGTTTCTTTTATATATATATATATATATGTTCTGCATGAGAAGAACTCGCAAATCGTAATTCGACAAAAAATATTGATACATGGAAAAGTCGATAAAACCTAATGTTCTGTTTAAATAAAACAAAACCGTCCTCCACTTTATGAATTTCATGTCCATTTATGAAATGTATTTGACTTCCTGCTTCTAGATTGTTATCTCCCTTTGACATGAGAGTTATTGCTATGACAATTTCGCTCCTTGTTCATTACGGTATCAAGTTATTGCAAAGGACTGAGACGAAATGAAAATGTTATTTTAGAAAGGATATAAATAATGTTGACGTCATAATCAGATGCAGAAACAAAAACACACAGGCATACAAATCAATTCAAAACTTTACTAAAGACGGTTAAAATCAGATACCTACAGTCCAACACCCGGAAACTTGATTGCTGGAGCCGGTACCTATCGAATAGCAGACATAATAATATATCCGCTTAATACAACATTAACGGCAACAGAATTTTAAAAACATCTTATTGATATGTCCGCACGCTCAAACCAATATACAAAATTGATTTTTTAAATGAGGCACTGAGGGCAGCTACCCGATCCCGTGCTGCTAACGGTTATTGACATTGTCGATTTTGTCGCTGGCTGTACATTTTTGTTTCAAATCTGTAAATGTCAATAATTGTTAATTAAACAGGAAACTGCCGTTTAAATTGGAGGGTACACGGAAAGAACATGCCTGCCTAGTCACTTTAGTAACATTTTGAATTAAGTATTGTACTTTTGGATATTTTAATTTTGTATTTAAGACATTTTATGAAATAAAAGTTACATTTTGAGTTATTGCATTTTTATGCTTGGAAACGAATGAAATAATGTTTGTTATTTCCAAGAATAGGTTTTTAAAAGTAAAAAGAATATACGTAGAATATACGCATTTTGAGATTATTTTCCATAAAACATAACTTGTCATGTTCTTTGCTTTGATATGCATTCATTTTGTAATTTCGAATTGGCCTAAAGAAGAAATGAGGTGTCTTTTCAAAAAGACGTTTTGTATGGTTTTCATAGAGAAATAAGCCCTTTTCAAAACACTCCTCAAATAACCGATGTATCGATCCCTTAAGTTAATGGATAAAATATCCCCATTTGTTTCACAGAGAACAAATAACAAAAAGTAGAACAAGTCTGGTAATCTCGGTCTTAGGTAAATCAGTATGAAGAAAAACCGCTCATTAACGGCCGGCCGGTTTAATAAGCCCGTAGTGATGTCCCGGCGTTCAATATTGGATATCAGTTATTACTTTAACTAATGATACCCAGTAGGCCAAGCACATGATTGGCGCGACAGTATATCGCCGCGAGATAGACTACCCGTCTTTTACTAACTGTATGAATTAAAGAGGGACGGGTAGTCTATGTCACGGCGAGATACTCTCGCGCCAATCATGTGCTAGCCTGGCTGGTATATCCAGCGAAAATTATTTACATGAGCTTTCATGTAGCTTGAAGTTGTTTGATTGACATTTGATATCTAAATACTGTACCATACCCCTTAATAAACTAAATAAATAAATATATTCAAACCCCCCTTAAATTTTACCTCAAAAATTGTGATCGTCTAGTTAAGAGTAGGACGCCCCTCAAAGTGAACCGCGATACCCCAAATCTTTGAGTTTAAGCTATATTTTGGACTGGATTTATTTCAATAATACCAAGATTTTAAGGATCAAATATTTATAGTACTAAAATAATTTATTACGTTGCTAAGAAATAGAAGAATATTTTATCAAATTACAGAAATAGAAAATTCAACGAGTTTTAAAAGGGTGTAGTGCAAATTTAATTACTAAGAATAATAGAATAATGTTTAGGTATTGCAGCATATATAAAAGTAAATATAAAAGTATTTTTTGGTAAAATCCTGCTACACCTATTAAGCTTTCGGGAAAACATAGAAGCAGCACTCCAGGGATAAGCCCGTTTACACCTTAAAATGTGCTATCACCTTCTAAACGAAGTGTGCATCTGTTTACACGTGCTACTTCGTAGGTTTGATGCAGGTCTGAAAGCTCTTACTCCGATCAGCAATATCAATCTAGCCACCTAACCTATTCCTAGATGATCTGAAGAAAGAAGCGCCAAGTATCATCAGCCAATCAAGTTACTTTTTTTTGTTCAAAAACTAGGGATATTAATCCCATTTCCATTTGAGATTGAGATTTCCATGAGAGCGGAACTACGTTTGTATAAGATAACCGAGCTTGCCGGAGAGCCTTAAATTTCTGGTTTTCTGGAGTAGAGACGAAGTACTGGGTATTTCAATCAGGTTTCCAAGGTTTCTTAAATAGGAACACAGACTATTCTGTATGGGAAGGTGCAATTTGGCCGAGCTTGCCGGGGACTCTTAATAGATAAAAATAGAATAAGATTTTATAAAAATAACATTACCTTACCTACCCAGGTAAATTAAAAGATTGGGAGATTTACGCAATTAAATCCCTTATCTAATAAACCGCACAGTTTTTTAGAATGACGAAACCTTATTTGAAGTCTCTAAAAGAGAAATATATACCAACCATATCAGTTGTATGTAAAGCCTGACCAGGAATATATGGTCACTCGCCATGTTGCGGAATTTCACACTATAGGTATATTATATAATATTTTCATACTATACTGAACTGTAACCCTTGTACATGAAAAAAACAGCACCCTCCTTGACAATGATCATATATTACTGGTCAGGCTTTATATACTCTGAGCTTACTGTGGGGCTTAAGTTTAGAACAGTAGTAGTTTGTTTAATAAAGTCCTATAATATTTATTTACTTATTTATTTATTAGGTATTAGGTACACAAAAACAAAATTTATTGAACCTTAAATCTGCTGCATAGTATCAAAACAGTACCAAACTCTCTCTCCAATCTTTTCCATCCTTACATGCTACATGAGTATGTTTGGCCGCCTCCGAATACATTGATTTGATCATTAGATCAGATTGAGGGCCTAACTTGAACATCGAAAATCTAAATTTCGTAATAAGTAAAATATTAGGGGACTACCATGTGAGTAGTCAATGTTAGGTAATCCATTATTGTCGTATATATCAGGATTTATTACCCTTTAAAATGTTTTTAGTGTTATAATATATATGTTGTGCATGTAATTTAATACATTCAATAAATAAATACCTTCTACACTAAACGTATTCAAACATTCAAACGGATGAATCTGTAATCAAAGCATTCTACATTTCAATATATGTACAAAACTAAAACTAAATGAGTTGAACGAATCCGATACATATACATCGGTAAACATTATGGTATTCATTCAATCGTAAATCTGGTACCAAGCCATCAATCACATTTCTCGTCGATAACGTTACAAAATATCAAGCATTTCTACATTCACGTTCCTATTCAATGAACATAGTGCAGTCAACCTGGTATCGGTTTCGGTATCGTAATCACAACAGGATGATTGATCAAAGGGACGGAGACAAAAACTGACGGTATCTCTGTGTTTTTGCCCAAAAACGGCTACTTAGCTCTTTTGTTGGCGCGAGATAAAACCTGGTAAGAAAAATAGCCGCATTTTTGGGGTTGCGTAATACGTAAATCTTTATCATATCACTATTCGTTTATACTTATTGGTACGAAGCGTCTTAATAATAATATAGTTTACAGCATATGGTGCTATGAATTGAGCACTTTCCGTGCCTATGTCGAAAATTTTAAGGGCCATATTATACGTACGTCGTACAATACACGTGCAAATAGGTAATTCGCAACTCGTGTCGATTTAAAGCACTCCCTTCGGTCGTATATCGTATTTATCGTCATTCGATGCGAATTTCCAATTTTCCGCACTTGTATCGTAAATAACTATTAGGACATTCTCTTGAAAAAACTTTGTCATGTTTATAAGCACACGAAAGTTTATTTACATAATCGTATAAGTTCTTCAGGAGAATAGAAAACTTTAACCTGATATTTTATGTTAAGATTTTATAAGCAACATTTTATTCTTACTTTTATTAAGTAAGTATTAAGTGTGACACTTGTATTAACCGGTACTTTCCATGAAGTATTTTAGGAATGTCACTTTGTTACAAAAATATTTGTGTTGTTGTATAAACATTTAGGGTTAGTAAATACAACTTACATACAAAAATAATGTCAAAACTCACATCAAATCCTGTTGAAAAGAAGACTACATGTAACTATTTAAATATTTCACGAAAATCAAAGTAGGAAACTCGGCGTAATACAAACGTTTTCAACGCTAGACGATGTTAAAGTCCTCTGCCATTTTATTTACGACAACTTTCACGAATAAAACCGAACCCAATTATTTATTCAGCACGTCCAGGGGAGGGGGATGCGGCAAGATTCACGAACGTCAGCTGAGATTCCGTCGCAGGTTCCCTTGAATCTACGGTGCTCCATTGTGTTAGCATGACGAGCGGAGATAATGCAGTAATGTGACGTTCTACTTACGGACGGCCAAACAGTTTTTGACGGAATGTAAATGGAAATTTTGCGATACCACTATGAAAATCGATTGAAATTTTACAGTGAAAGTATTCTAAAATTAATAGGTTACGGTGCCAGTTATATTAGTGTACACTATACATTTTGTCGGCGGCCGATCGTAAAGTTCCTGTGTAATGTTTTGACGATAGTAGCCACATTAAACCAATAGACAGGTAGGATAGGTTCGTTAAGTTGCTTCAGATGCCCGAAGGGCAAACTGTCTAGGTATAGGAGCCCCGCGTAGCGGGGCTCCGTTGACTCGGGGAGCGAGACAATGATTTCTACGTTTTACGGTGTTCCTAACCATTTTATGATCTGCCTGATTTTACGATCGGTCGCTGACGGTTCCCCTTTCTTCTTTAGTATATTTTTTTTTGTAATAATTCTATTCTACATAATAACTTTAGGCATCATATCCTGTTTATGGCATAAAATTAATGTCTGAATTGAGACCGGTTATCTGTTTCATTTCGCATAATTTTATTTGTAATAATTTATGTTTGCATAATGCGCTATTAAGCTTAATTTTTTTTTTTTTTTTGCATATACAAGCTTTCTTTAATTTTAACATTCGTCGAAAAACAATTCTACCAACGGACTCGCAAACATTCGGACTATTGTATATTATACAAACAGAAGCTTGCTGCAAATTTAACATTCGTCGAAAAAACAGTTCTGCCAAATAGGGTATGCCAGATGATTTTCGGGTCACGGAAGTTATGCCAAATGGAAGGAACCCGTCGCGGTTTATAATATATCTGGGGGTACTAGATATCTATGGGGGGTACCTACGGTAGTACAAGAACTATTGTATAATAAAAAATAATGAATAGTGAATCAAGTTTTCACCTTACGTCCATGTGACGGTTGCGAAACGGCCAAGCCACATAATTTTTTTTTTATTTTTTTTTATTTTACTTTATTTAGGATTACCAACAGATAATACATCTTACATGCTCTTAAATCTATATAACAATCATGACTGATGCTTATCTAATTATAGGTAACCACAACTTATATAAGTGTCTTGTACCTGTGAACAATAGTGAACATGCAGTAAACTTATGGCTATATGAAATTAGTACATTACATTAACTAAAATATTTACTATAAAAATATTTTATTAATATTTTATTAAGTATTACTTTAGAATTTTTAAGAAACTATGACTAACTAACTACTTTGGGACATCCAGTGAGCCAACATATTTCGTCACCTTTTTTTTAAACTGTTTAAGTTTGTCGTTGAATATGTCAATTTAACTAAGGTGTAGAGTTTGTACAGTTAGGGCTTCTAGAGTTAGAAGCTTGGCTCTACAAGAGATCTGATAACTTTTCAACCGTGCGATCCTTATGGTTTCGTCTTGGCAACATTTTACATGAACATGTTTTTGGTGGGATGTGTTATTACGTGTACAGAGCCCTTTAATTTGATAACACCTCATAGTTTGCAAAACTTAGTTTTTAAAATTTTCTCATTTACCCCCCGAAAGTGGCCCCCGTGTTTAAAATTCATTTGTTGACGTTACATGTCCGTCTTTGGGTCACAGACTCACATATGTGTACCAAATTTCAACTTAATTGGTCCAGTAGTTTCGGAGCAAATAGGCTGTGACAGACGGACGGACAGGCACGCACATATGATCCTATAAGACAAGTATAAGGGTTCCGTTTTTTCCTTTTGTAGTACGAAACCCTAAAAAACAGAATTATGCAAACATAATTATCTCAGAGTTTTAGGATTTCTCTGTATACTATGTTACCTACTGTACATAACATGTGTCGGTACCAGTGTTGGCCGAGCGTTAATTGCAATTAACCATTAACCAGTACAAATTGAACCGTAAACCGTAACGGACGGTTAGAGTTTACGGTTAAATTTGTACTGGTTAATGGTTAATTGCATTAACGTTTCGGCCAACACTGGTCGGTACAATGTACCATTAAATAAATAAATAGACTAATCAGTTTTTTTTCTATACCATTTTGCTAAACAACTTAAAGACAACACCAGCGTTTCTGTTTTACTCATCAGTAAGTAAGTATATCTCTTAACTTGCCGATTCCACACACCAACCCTCACAGTCAAATAAACGTTCCTATGAATGTAGATAGTAATATTATCGTTACCGCCCGCCCCGTCGATGTCGATGGTTTAATGTCGTCATTACCGTAACGTGCCTCACACGTTTATTGTTTACTTCGACATGAAAATGGTATGTTACGTCATTATCATTACCACTAGCTCCATCACTTAGCATTAAGTTTATAGTATAATATTGCTTTTTTCGATTTGACATTTTTACATTCTTAATAACAGATTCATTTAAATTTAATATTGAGTTATTTGACATTGGCTATTATTTAAAATTCTACAGTTGACATTTAATTTAATTTATTAATTCGTTTTAATTGTTTTTTCTTAAAAATAATTAAGTATGTAACAAATGTAATGTGTGTTTTGTATATGACATTTATTCCGGTTTGAATTAATGAAATCTTATTTACTTAAGTTAAGTTGCAATTTGTATGTCTATCTTTTTGTTTTTAGCATTTAATGCATGTTAGCCATTAAGTATTAATTGTAATGCCAATTAGCACGTAAAGTTTATTGTTTATATATGCTTATTGAATGAAAAATAAATAAATGAAATTATTTTATGTCATTTTGTGACGATGCTGAATGATATGGCGTCATATGAAATCGTGTCGCTGGCTGTTTAAATGTTTACCGTAAGTAAACTTCATTTAATCTGACTCGGGAAATTATTTATCATTTTATTTTAATGACCAGATTCAGTCGATGAGTTTCTATTGACGGTGTCTATAATCTCTACATAAATTGTTCTTGATGAAAAGTAACTTGAAATTAGAAAAATAATACTGACTGCATTGACCTACAACCTACCTTAATAGATAGACTACCTACATAATTTATTTGAATGTAGGCATTTACCTAGTATTTTCATGTTTTAAACGAACACAAAAAGTACCATTCAATATACATTGCAATAAAAATCTGAAGTCTGAAGGAGTCTGAAATTGAACATTGGACAGGGAGGACACGCTATACATCAAAAATCACTTGCGTTTCTATGTGTGTCTGTACACGCGTCATGCGTCATTGTGTGAGTAAGTTGCTTAAAAATACTAGTGAGCGGTCGGCAAACGGCCGTCAATCTGCTGTCGCGAGGCGAGGCAATTCGAATCGGGGCGCGGCGGTGCGTCTCC
The DNA here is from genome assembly GCF_947568885.1 of Cydia strobilella. NCBI lineage: Eukaryota > Metazoa > Arthropoda > Insecta > Lepidoptera > Tortricidae > Cydia > Cydia strobilella. The sequence continues at coordinate 29,407,104 of NC_086041.1, read as the reverse complement.
GTTCTATATGATAATACTATTACTTATTCTGTGACATTGCTTATATTGGTTTTAAAAACATAAGCGCGTGGGCGTGGCCTACAGAACCTCAAGCTTTCAATTGCTTCACCCTTTGCGGCCGGCAACTTTTTGCCGGCCCACCTGAACTCTAGAATGGGCACCTAAATCAAACTTCTTGCCGCTTTAGTGGAAAGAAATAAATTATGCCGCACGTTTTGAAAAGTTTGAATTGGTGGGACATAATTAACTGGCTTCGTTTAATTTTATACCTAAGTCTTTGCTACGAGTACTTTTTTAGAAATATATATACCTACCTATTGATTTAGTATCAATAATATCTGGATGACCAAGAAAAGTTACATTAAATCTAGCTAGATCGATTTGTCGAGAGCAAATAGTGGGTTGAATTATTTACCATTTGTTCTAAAGTTAACTGCCGAATTAAACCAGTACACACTTAAACGTAACATCAAATGCCTCATGGCAATAAGAGTATTTTAACATGTTAATTAGCTCGAGCGATCAACTCAACCATTGCTTGGAAAACTATTAAAATCACATAGACACAAAGAGAACTGTGCCACTTCTGCCACCTACATGACCTACCCGTGTAAGTGTACGTGCAAGCAGCAGCCACTTTTAATGATCTCATTACGCGTGAAATTCAGGCAAATTTGAACGTACCGCGTACACTGATATCTAATCTCTGAGACTGATATCCATGTTTTCGTGCATTTGGCGTGGGCGAGACATACGATAACTAAAAACATGATTGAAATATCGTTCAGCGGGCGCAGTATGGTTCCATCTTTATCGCCTGTCACTATGCCCGTCACTTTCGCACTTACGTACTTGTTAGAACGTGACAGGCAGGTGACAAGCGAAAAAAATGCGACCGTGCTACCGCCGCTGATGTCAGTGTACACTGTACAACTGAATTGTCAACAACGTGTTGCGAGTTGCGAGATTGCTCCTGGCAGTTTTGGGGTGATAGTAACATGGCTCAACTACAAAGGTACTAAAATTACTGCATAGTCTGAACTATTCTTTGTCAATTTAAAAAAAAGCGACTAAATTATAATGTATATTTAAGTTAAACGTTCTATCAATGCTGCAATGTCAATATTAAACATCCGAATTCCCATATTAGTTCGATAATGTATTTTACAGTACATATGGTGCTAATTTACCGCACTAGTGCGATAATTGGCACATTACGTGACTATGTCGAAAATTTAAAGGGCCATATATACTGTAAAATGTTGTACAATACATGTGCGAATAGGTTATTCACCACTCGTTGCGAATTTCCTATTTTTCGCACTTGTATCGTAATGTACTATTACAGTACATGCAGTGCTAATTTAAAGGGTCATACGAGGTATGTAACGTAAAACGTTGTACAATACACGTGCGAAAAGAAAATTCGCAACTCGTGTCGATTTAAAACACTCAATTCGGTCGTGTTTTAATTTGTCGCCACTCGTTGCGAATTTCCTACTTTTCGCACTTGTATCATAATGTTCTACTCGTAATACATATTGTTAAATTATTAACGCTGGTAGATTGATGGATGATGATGGCATCCCGCAGGGACGGTATCTAGGCCTGGAATTATTCATGATATTTTACACCAGCTGAGAACCTACCTACCTATTTTATCTATACAGTAAGAGTAACAGGGTTATTTATATTAAATTGTATACGGATATTACAGATGTAAGTATTTGTATTTACTTGGTACCTGATTTCCAGAATTTTCTCGGTCACCTAAATAGTAAATACTAATAAGTAATTAAACCTAAAAAAATTACTATTTAGTACTTACAAATTGAATAGACATCCCTGAAAATTAAGTCAAACAAAATTTTGTCTAAATATGTGTAGAAGATAAAGTGTAATTTTAAATTGCCTTATTTGTACACGAATTCCGCATTTCAATTTCTATACGTTTTTTCCAGACAAAATTAAATGAAGCCCCTGCAAAGCCAGCGGCTCCATTCCACTTCCTTAAATTACAGTTTGTGATATGGAAACCATAAACAAACCTCTTCTCTGTTGATCTTATCGCTTTTCCGGTTAAAAGCAGCTTTTTAAAACACATTAAGGCAAAAAAGGAAAAATAGGCATGACTAATGCGCTAAGGTAAGAAAAGTCGAAAAGAAAAAGACAAGTTATAAAATCAGCGAATTCTCACAGTGTGAAAAACAAACGCGGACCCCATCCCAGCTTAACCTAAAATTGTAATTTAAATTCCATAAAATAACCTTATTCTATTCCGGTGCCCTGAAATATTACAATAAAGGAATTATCAGTGATTTATGTAAATTAACTCGTTACGTCGCCGTACCTGATAAAAAATTTAAATTACAAATGGTGTTCAATTAATCAGACCCCTTTATTTTCACCGGTTTTATATATCAGCGGGCACAGGATAGCGGAAAACACTCATCATTGATCAGTTTGTTGCAACACAAAGAATTTCGCAAAATGAAATGAGCGAATCAACTTTTCTGAGCACGTTGCCATAGTTACTAGAAGTTTTACGTTCGCTGCTAGAAGTATATTAGCATACAGAACAGAAGCATGCAAAAACAAGTTGACTGGCCCAAATAAAACATATGAATCACAAACAAGTATTTACTTTCGCAAACCAGTAGGCCTAGCACAGGAACGTCTTTAATGTAACATACGAGCACAAATGTTGTATCTCACTAAAAATTGACATGTAAAAGTGCCCCTGTGGCTGTATTTGCTGAATAAATGTTTGATGTTTGAACGTGCCAAACGTTTACGCCCCGTAGCGAACGAAACCCAACTGTCTCTGTCGCACTAATATGGAAGAATGATAGAGAGAGATGACTACGCTACGCTACGGAGCGTAAACGATTGGCACGTTGGCTAGGCACTCTGATGTATTTGTTCCATTGTTGGCTGTGGCTGGGAAAGCTGACTGAACGAACAAATGCTATTAACAACTTTTTTACGTTTTGGCATAGGAACACCGGCTACCTGATTTACAAAACAATTTATTCTGACTGCAAGCTCACCCCTTGTACAGTCGGTGCCTCATAAATCGTCGGCTGAGAATACGTTTATGCCATATCCATTTTTGAGCAAAATCGGTTTTTAATGATTCCTAAAATAATAATAAAAATTGCTATAATTGACACTAATCGGTTTAAAAAAAATATGTTTCAAAAATGTTATGCCATATCCGCATTTTACCATAGGATAATTACACTCAGTTTACAGAAGATTATTACAAAAGTGTGCCATTTCCAAAACTTTTGTGTCAAGTCATACATTGCACGAAAACATTTACTCATCAAAATGGATATGGCAATAATAAAATAAGTAATACATACTCGTAAGTTAAATATTTTATTAAATGTAAAACTTTTCGAAAGTATTTTTTTTGCTTCTTCGCTCACTACATAAATTGTCTTCGCTCAATGTAAGTGGCGTATGAAACAAACGTATTCTCACCCGACGAAATATCCATTTTTCTAATCTATACAGTTAGTAGTAGTACCTACGAGCCCCGATGCATTATGTTTTCGTCTAGTCAGACAATTTTATGAGGTTCTCGCGTTTGCACAAAAATAATGTTAAAGTTTAAAAATCACTAACATTTAATGCTAATGCTAATGCAGTTTAATTTTATATGGTGATATTCTCCAATAACTAAATCCAAATATAAGAAATACCGTTTGTACTGAAAGAAAAAAATAACGATTTTTTATTTTTTATTTGACGGGTAGGAATATAACAGATGTGAAAAGGGCTATTACTAGGGAAAGCAACACGGCTCTACCAATGTACTGACAATTTTGTTACGAGTTCATGCATGCAGCAGTGCTATAGAAGAGGACAATATTTATGATTTGGAGAACGTTTTTGAAAAGTACATTTTTTAACAATAAGAGTCTCATGCAATTTTATTATACGATCAAAATAAACTAGATTAAACATTACTATTACGGTTCCCATTACTGGGTCATTTTATCTTCATGTGTAAAATTTATTAGAATAAACAAAATTGTTGTGTGGAACTAGACGAACTAATTTGCATCGGGGCTCGTAGGTACTTAAGTTTGGGCACTTACTGTACATTAAGAACCATAGGAAACAATTAACTACGGTGGCTAATAAACGCATAGTCCACGTGATAAACAGACACCGTAGATTATAGACGCTTGTAACTCATTTATTATTGTATTCGTTCTGAGCATGACTGTGGTGCCGTGCCGCCCTTTTTTTTTACATTAGAGAAATGCGTTTACGCATGCCACCTGGTCCGGGGGAACCAGGAGGGATGACGGACTAACCAGAGGACTACCGTCTAAAACCACAACGAGTGCCGAATCCGCCTTAGATGGGGGTGCCGTGCCGCCCTGGCGGGCATGGAATACATTAGTTATCTGACAGTTGACAGCTGTCAAATATTGTGAAGACGTGGTCCCATGAAAGTTCACTTGTCTCCTGCACTGTTTTTTCGCTTGTAGCATATAGTGGCTCTCTATATGCTGCAGAAAACTATTATTTAGCCCCCTTCGTTTACACTAATGAGTCACAAATATTTGCGTTCTCGGGAGAAACGCCGCACAGTATTTACGCAGTAAATACGCTGCGCTGAGTGCAGGAACAGGAAGAAAGCTGCACGGGTTCCTCCCCAGAATTGTTACCCAGGATTGATTGATCTAGTATTCAAGCTGAACTGTGTTCAATTATATCGTGATACATATCAACATATGGTACTTGGATAATTTATTACTTATCTGTCTTATTAATTATGCTACTATATTTTTACCAACTCACCTTCAGAATATAGTAAATAGAACTATTTATAGATTTAAGCAATACTATAGGGTCTATAGGTACACAAGTACATGATTTACATAATATAATTATGTTCAAGCCAATAAGCCTTACTTGTGTTGTTAAGGTTGCATATACCTATAGTTTTTATACCATTTTATTATTGTCTGTTTTTTTCTATTCCATATTTAAAATACTTGAAGTATATTTTTATTTATGTTTTTAAAGTCAGTTCATCACTATATCAGGCCGCGTAGCCAACACGCCAATCTCTTACGCTCCGTAGCGATCGAAAAGCAACTATCACTGTCGCTATGGAAGAGTATAAAGAGACACAAAGCGTTTCGTTGTCGAAGCGATAGCGATTGTCACCTTGGCTAGGCCGGCTGGTGCATATTAGTCAATTGCTTAGGTTTTTATTTGATTTTCCACTAAACTACCGATTCGAGGGAATTCTTTATGTGTATTGGATAAACCTATAACTTTGTTAGTCGTTGACTTTACCAAAAGAAATGCCGTGGAGTCTAGCATAGTTCGTGAATGTAGGCTAATCCCTAGTATAGTGATACTAGTAGGGACGAATATTATAAATGCAAATGTAAGTTTATCTGACTGTCTTCACGCTTAAAACTAATGAACCGATTTAGATGAAATCGGCATGTATTATTACTCATATAGTTTTATTAATCATCTTGTTCATCCACGCAGACGAAGTTGCTGACAGAAGATAACTAAGTAGTATATTATTACAAATATATACAACAAAACCCTCATCTCGCTTCATCTATAATTTTAAGAATTAGCTCAGACACTAGCTTTTTAGAAAGCAATTTTGCTCATCAAGCCGTTAGGATTAGTTAGGCTTCCTCAGTTTGTATGTCTTTGAAATCTAGAAAATAATAAATAATATTGCCGAAGTTCTTAGATACGCAGATCAACAATATTGACATTAAATTTCGGACTCGCTCTTTTATTTAAGTTAGATAAAAATCACCAGAAAACATTATTTTTTCTTCCAGCCCCTTGGAGAGCGAAATGTTGAATTTCAAAACTCGAATCACAAACTCAAACTTGGAAAGTTGCTAACAATGACAAGAATTCTCCGTATACGTAAGCAGTCCTCTAGAAAACACGTTTTGATTTTATGTGTATGAAAGAATATCAAATATATTATATAATAATAATATATATTATAATAATAGAAAAATAATGTTCTTTCTGGAATCAAGATAAGAAAAACATCTACTTTGAAGTTAGGAGTTGAAGTTTTTGTGATTTTACGAGATTCAACAATTACGATTTTCTTTTTATATGCTTTGATACGGTTTCGTGATTTTTTCAGTCATCATCGTTTTAATGTGATAAGGTTTTGGTCAGTCTGCCCTTGTAAATATATAATCTTGTTTATACATGACACCAAATTCACAGAATTCTAACCAAGTTTATTGACACTACTTTACTAAACGTAAGTAAGTATTCTGATGCGCATTAAATACTTACACTAAGTACTTAGTTTTATTCTCTGCATCTCAATGCCACTTACGTTCTCCACTTAAAACAATGTGAGAGCGACTCAACACAGCAATGCACTTTCCACAAACGTAAAATAAAGTAAAGTGGTATGCAGCATGCAGTTTTACTTCTATTATCTTAAGCGTTTTCACAAATTTTAATCTCATGTAGGTAACGTATCACTTGCGCAAATATGGTAAGTATGTATTTAAACATTTTACGGTAAATATGTTAAGAAGTTACAATGGTACAAACGTACAATATATACCTACTAATAAGGGATCAAGTTCAGTACTTAGTCTCCAGTCTCTACAGTTAGTTGGTTTACGTTAATAACAGTAAAAGCAGCACTAGGTCTTGAGTAAATGAATTATTTTTGAGTTCAATACACGACAATGCTGTTTATTTTATAATTAAATGGCTTCAGTCCAGTGGGACAATTTAGCCAATGTCAAGGTATTGAGAGCAATATAAATTATACGACGAATATTGTACCGTTAGTACAAGACTATCGGGCTAATTCGAACAATGATCTAGGTATCAACTAGATATCCACTAGAACGGAAACAGAAACGATAACGAGATATTTCAGAAAGTCATGTCAAATTTGACATTTCCGCGATTCCGAATGTCCCCTTTAACGATCTCTTTAGACATCCAATGGATATCTAATGGATATCCCGAAACGTCACAATAATTGTAGCGTGAAATGACAATTGGTTTCTCGAATCGAACTGCAAAAGATAACTAGTTGAGAATTAAACTAATAACGTATCTATTAGATCTCGTATTGTTCTGGTATCTAGTAATTATCACGTTGTTCGAATTGACCGGAGTGCATGGTAATTAACTCTTGTAAAACGATAACTGGACTTTACAAGTAGCACGTGGACTATCGGCCGTTGACTCAACTCAACTTATACCCAGAGCTCGAGGGAGAGGAGTGTTAGGGTCGGCAACGCGCATGTAACTCCTCTGGAGTTGCAGGCGTACATAGGCTATGGAGACTGCTTAACATCAGGCGGGCCGTATGCTTGTTTGCCACCGACGTAGTATAAAAAAAACAGTATCAGTTTCCTTGACTTCCAAGACTTGTATTGTACTGTATTGTAGTTCGGGCGATTTTCCGCAACTCGACGACTGGCGCCTATTTTGCGAGACTTTTTTTAGCAATAATAATTACTAAAAATATATGCTTACCGAAACCCAAATACATACAAAACTTTGTCACTAAATCTGGGAGATCCATATAGTGTTAGTAGTACAACAAATTTTAAATAAGTAGCTATTTGTTATTTTTCTTTAATATTGATACCCGAGCAAAGGAATGATTTCAAAATTGGAATCTTAAGCGTTGCAAGGTTTTCGAGGCAGGAGGGAAACAAAAAATTTTTAGGGTCTAACTATAAAACGTTGCATATCAAATCCAAATAATCGCTACTAAATATTTAGTATTCAAAACTATCACTTAATGTTAAATTAAATTCTTCCAGGACTTGTAATAACTCAAAATGAACAACAAAATGAACTCAAACTTGACAAAACTCATATATACCTAAGGAAAAAACTCTAAATTGGCATCAAATTACTTTGCCACTCTTGTGGATAAATGTTCGCAACAGTTACCTATTAAAGAATAAAGACATCCTTTACGAGCTGGTTTAGTGAAAAATTATAACGATCCAATAAAGTGCGCTTGAAAATGAAAAAATGAAATGAAAAATGATTTATTGGGTACACAAGAGGTTTTAACTAGGATCAAAACAAGAACCTTCTTTTAAGTAAAAAGATACTTGTGCCAGAAAGCTCCGCTCTTCCATTAATTACAAGGTTTACCAAAATTATCTTAAATTAAATTATCTTAAATCTTAAGCTTATACTTATTATAAGGTAAGATAGGTACATTAGGTACTTTAGATTAGAAACTAAGTTTAATTTAATACACATTATATAATATTACCATGAATTTCTATTTAGAAATGCTTGTGCTTGTGCTTGTGCATGCGTGCGCGCGCGCGTGTGTGTGTGTATGTGTGTGTGTGTGTGTGTGTGTATGTGTGTGTGTGTGTGTGTGTGTGTGTGTGTGTCTGTCTACATGTGGTATCTATTTTAAACTTTTAAATTACATTATTGCAAAATGGATTCAATTTCTACGTATGTTAACTTTTTTAGATATTCAATAACGATTTTTTTACAGTCATATAGTTGTTGTCGGTAAATGTCAAGTTGCTCGTTAATGGTGTTATATGGTTTAGCAGATTGATAGTAGAACTGTCTTTTGGCAAATTTTGAGTTTGTTAGAGGCACTGGTGCAGCTTTGCGCTTTCTCCTGCGAGTTACACTACTAGTGTTGTACTTTATTGTTGTGTGTAGTTTTGTGACACATCCTAGAACATAGAGCTTTCTTACAGATAATAAACTAGATTTTTTGTACAACTCATCAGTCGGATATCTGTACGGTTTGGAAAATATTACTTTGAGCGGACATCTTTGGGCTCTTTCAACCTGTAAGAACTTGGTTTTATTGGCTCCACCCCAAATGGGAACACAGTACGTCACAATTGACTGAGCTAGTGAGACATATATTTGGGTGAGTAGTTGTTTAGACGCAACATGTTTAAGGATTTTGAACAGCCAAATAAGTTTCCTGATTCCTCCGTTTAGATATTCGATATGGTTGTGCCAGGAGAACCGCTGGTCCAAAATGACCCCAAGATATTTAGTCGAGGAGACCTTTTGAATAACTTGACAGGTGCATATCTGAGAGTTAACTAGATTACATGTGTTTTTAAGTGTTTTTTTATTTTAAGATCAATGGGCGGCTGTGTGTTCGCGTACTTTGAAAAACATATATAGTTAGTTTTATCGGTGTTAAGAGTAAGTAAGTTATGACCCAGCCACGTAGCTATCCTGTGCAATCCATTTTCAGCTTGAAAAGGACAACAACAACAAATTAGGAGGGAATTAAAAATTCTCGGGTCAGAGGTGAGGGGGTTAGAGCCGGCGTAGCTTTATCGCGTATCTTTGCTTGAAAATAGTTGTATTGTATAACTAGCCTTATGAACTTATTTTGCATGTATACAACAAGCCTTAAAGTTTATAGTTTATTATGGTTCATTATTTTTGTATGTGGGTATTTTTGCACATTGTAGCTTTTCTTAATCACCCGTTGACCACGAACGCTGTAAAGAGTTCGAAACGTCGGGATGTATTATAAATTCAATATACGCGATATAATCCGTTTTCATAGTTTTATTTCATGCCCTTAAAAAGGTTATAATATTTAATCATGTTATTAAAGGAGTGACGATGTGATATCTGGAGTAGCAAGGGTCCTCCTAGTATCTGTTTCCATAACAAAAGGCAGGCAGTAACCTACGCTTATTTGTAGTAACTTATATTTTAGGTTTTTGTTCTAAAAGTTGATTACCGGGCCTTACCAGTATATTATAAATAATTTGGCTTGGAAAAAATTTGTTCAGTAATTTTGTAATTCAAAGCTTTGCTCTTGTCTATCTAAAGACTTGTACAGTGACAAGGCTTATCCTAAATTAGACTAACAAGATTGTAAAGGGTCCTTGAACCTCTCCCAGCGCAAGCAACCCGAAATCCAACAAAGGATCTTTCTCATTTAAATCAAGTCCAATTTGAATCTCTTTTATTACATTTTAACGTTATTAACGGCAATAATAAAAAAATCTTAATTAAAATGACATTAAATTTAGATTCAGTAAATTCAGTTATTGTTCGCGCGCAAGGTTCCGGTCGTTTTCGTTAATCATCAAAAACAATTTCAACTGAACATTTAACATTTTAACGGTGTCTACTTAGTGAAAATGTTTTGTCGAGTTTTAACAGTAGGTAATTTCTAAAGATTATAATATAATAATAATAAATCATTTATTTCAGGCAAAAGCCCATAAAAGTATATCATTTATTTCAGGCATAAGCCCATAAAAGTATTATAACTTACAAGACTATTGAAATAAAACTATGAAAACGGATTACCTATATCGCGTATATTGAATTTATAATACATCCCGACGTTTCGAACCCTTTACAGCGTTCGTGGTCAACGGGTGACTGAGGAAAAACTACAAAGTGCAAAAATACCCACATACTAAAAATAATGAAGCATCATAGACTATAAACTTTAAGGCTGGTTGTACATGCAAAATCGGTTCATAAGGCTAGTTATGCAATACAACGATTTTCAAGAAAAGATATATACCTATATATACGTGTAAAAACTACGCCGGCTCCAACCCTACACCACGGACCCGAGAAGATTTAATTCCCTCCTAATCAATACGCGATATAATCCGTTTTCATAGTTTTATTTCATGAGTAACTATCGCGGTAACCAAAGTCAATATTACAAGACTATTGTTAATAATACAGAGGTTACAAACACATACATTGCAGTTGCACAAACATAACCGGATGAGATTATACTCAACAGTACCTGGTCTACTTTTAAAATGTACCTACGTTTAAATTGGTGTTATTTTTAATTACCTACCCAGTGATGTGAGTGAAGGCAGGCGAGTCCAAATAAATGTTCAGACAAACTACTAGTACTAATACTCCCATCGTTTGCCTACCAAGCAAACGCATCACTCATCTCAGCAGTATATATATACTAGTGACCCGGCGGACCTTACAATTACGTTTAATTAGAGATCACTTTATGCTGGTTGGATCTAGACTCTCGCTTGATAATAACTGGCCTGGCCAAGACACTAACCTTTTATCACCATTTACTATGCAAATTCCCAGTTCAAACAAAAGGTCGTAACTTATCGCAAGTTTAATGTGACTTACGACGTTTTTTAACGGAAATGACACCTTTAATGTCTAACGGAAACGGTTGGGATGTTTTACAACGGCTTTGGGAAGATCGCTCCGCAATGCGACTTCAGAAAAGGTGCTAAAATCAAATATATAGTATCGCATGAACAACTAAAAAAATTCAATCATCGCCTCCCGATTGATTTTGTGTCAGATGATAGTTTAGAAGATATAATTTTAAATTTGAAAAAACCATCATCCGATTGTATCGCAGTGGAAAGACCGGAACGAAAGGTCCGATCGCTTTCGTTATACCACCCTTCTCGCTTCCTCTCGTGCAGATTCAAATATGCTAAAACGAGCATTGATAAGAACTTATATAATTAAAACACCCACTGTGTCCTATAGTAAGTCTCCCATAGTTCGCGCTCTTCAACTGCTTAACGCGCTCCTCGCATCAGCACCGGAATGTGATGTTTTTGCAAGTGACTGGTCTATTGTCTGTAGAGAGTGTATGAAGTTCTGTGTGGCGATGGATAAACGTGAGTCGTCTGTTATATATTAGATTTATATTTTTAAATGTCTCTGTTATATAATTGATTACATAATTGTATACACTTTATATAAATTCCACAGTGAAATGGTTTTAACTGTCATACTGTGTAATCTGTTGAATAAAAAAAAAAAAAAATTTTGCAACTGTAGGATCGAAGTACATTTTTGAATTTTAAAGTTTTTTCACCGTATCTTAGTGATTGAAAGTAACTGTAGAGTAGTAAGTATTTAAAATGTTGTATTCGGGCCCTAAAAACATATAATTGTCAACTCATTTTAAAACCTAGTTCCGACAATAGGGGGTATTACTGCAATGTGCAACCAGTGCAGCACTAGCCCCATAGAGTAACTTGTACATACTGTGCCTTTAACAGTTTTTGACAAGTTTTCAGAGATAATAAAAATATGACATTGATGCGTCAAGGCGGTTTGTTTACAGAGGACCTACCGGGGAACGCGAATCCGAAATTTCACTATCTGCCTCTTTATCGCTCGAATATGCAAGAGTTCGAAGAACGAAATTCGAAATTTCGTTATCTGAAAGAGATGTTAGATAACGAAATCTCGATTATCTTGTTTCGCGATAGACCCTCAGATAGTGGTAGTGGCGCCCCCTACGCAGAGTTTCGCGTAATATTCCCTATTGTATTCGAACCGACGAAAAAGGATACATACTTCCATGCACTGAAGTTGTCGTCAATTAGAACTTGCATTATTTTGTTAGCGTTTGACACATATCCTAACATTTTTACGAAGGTTATTTTCCCAGAAATATTAATAATGAACATTTAGTTTAACTAAAAATGTATATAAATTAAATATTTAAGTATATACTGTTGATAAGGTCATGATTGTCCTTTTAAATAGCGAGATTACGAAGTAATAAAGGAAAAATGGTTTGTTTACATCACGACGACGACTTTATGCTTTTTCGTTTAATTCATAAACCTTAATTAAATTTTATGTTTTAAAGAGACAAAACGGGGGTTTGGATAACTGTAAATATTCTTACGTTTTTTGTTTTGCCCTAGCTGTAGATGAATAAAAACAAAGTGAAAATTACGCCTCTGATTCATATAAAATGACTTCACTAATATCAGTTATGGTTAATGTGTCATCAACGGATTTCACAAAGCTATTTTCGCTGTCATTAAATTATTCCAATTTTATTTTCATAAAATAATTAAAAAGTAAAGATGCATGCTTTCACAAAAACCTTTGAAGATGCAAGTTCGATCATTAAAAGTTGAAGGTCTTTGTAAAAACAAGGTACCAAAGAAAAGGATCAAAGAGTTGCTAAAAAGCAGCAATAATTATTCTTATAGCGCATGGATGCAAAAACCGAAAGGATTTTTTCATGGATTATGATTCTTCTACATTTATAAAGATTTAAAGAAGCTACTAAGTTGCGAGCTGCAAGCAAGCTACTAACTACACTATGCTGCTATGCGATACACTGCATAACGTATCTAAATATTGTGTACATATATACCTACCCTACGTATTACGTTACGGGCACACGTTAGTGGTGTACATCACATATAATTTCAATCATTAGAGCCGACACGGGCAAGCTCGTGTCTAATGGGGCCCACTGACTATCAGTTCGCCGGACGATATCGGCCTGTCAGTTGTTCGGAATTGTCAAATTTTTGTTCTAACTGACAGGCTGATATCGTCCGGCGGACTGATAGTCAGTAGGCCCCTTAAGGAAGCCGTTGGTTTGTCTTTATTCTTTATTCAAACAAACACAAGTATAAGTTTACAGCGACCTACGCCAAGACACTTATACTGTTAATACATAGTCAGTATCATAAACATGTATACATTTTTCGAACTACGAGTATCTCTAGGAACTTAAATTAAACATACATACTACAAAGTTACATAGGTAGAGTTTTAAAAAATCCTGACACTACTTTGTAAGGACGGCCACTTGTCTACGAATATGTCTGCGTTTTGGATTGAAGCTAAGAAGTTATTTAGTAATTCTATTGCTCGGTACGTGGGTGCGTTTGAACCGTGATAGGTGCGGACATTTGGATATGCGAAAAGGTTTCTGGCTCTACGTGCGCTACGCCCTACTGCAGCTATGTAGTTGTCTGGGGTAAAAATACGCATACGCTCCAGAACAGATGGGTTGTCAATTTGATTTCTTAGAAGTAGACAGTAGTGTAAGGCAAGCGTTTGCTTACGCCTTAGCTCGAGAGACTCCAACCCTACCATTCCCAGTACAAAGGATGACGGAAATAAGTACGGGTAGTATCCATAATACCTTTTGTAAAGATGTCTAGTAAATTTACGTTGGACGCGCTCGACCATGATGTTATACTTTGCTTTCCGAGGGTCCCATGCGATGGAACTGTACTCAAGCTTGCTACGGACATAGGCATTATATAGAATTATTGCAATTTTTGGGTCACGAAACTCTGAAGTCGTTCTTATAATGAACCCTAAAATTTTGTAGGCACTTTTGCAGATATTTATAATGTGAGAGTGCATGTTTAGCTTAGTGTCGAGTGTTAATACTAGATCTTTTATTTCTGTTACTCGGTCAAGGGGAATGTTTGTAAGAGTATATGTCTGGAGGATAGGATCTAGAGACCGGCTAAAACTTATTACTTTGCACTTAGATTCATTTAGGTACAAGCGGTTTGTTTTACTCCAGCTGTCGACCTCGTTGATTGTTTGCTGTAGTACCGTACAGTCGGATGCATTTACGACCGGTTGAATTATTTTAAGATCATCCGCATAGAATAGTGATTCCACACCTGATATATTACTTGGTAGATCATTAACCATTATTAAGAAAAGAGTAGGCCCCAGAGTGCTACCTTGACTAACCCCGGAACGTGTGTAATACCTTTCAGATTGGTAACAGTTTAATTGGACATATTGTTTGCGGTTCCTGAGGTAGTCAGAGAAGAAAATAAGAAGTTGAGGGGTGAAACCTAAAGCTGATAGTTTGCATAGGAGAGTATCATTGTCAACTAAGTCGAAGGCTTTCTTAAAGTCAAAATAAACAACATCAACTTGTCGTGCAGTATCCATTTCGCGTAAAACGCTATTGAAGAAGCAGATGTGGTTGGTGGTAGTTGATCGGGAAGCGCGAAATCCATGTTGACAATCTACTAATTTACGATTTATCTGATTGAGTAAACAGTGGTTTAGAATGGTCTCAAACACTTTACCAAACACGGACAATACAGCAATGGGCCTGAAGTTTGTGATATCAGAAGACTTGCTTATCTTAGGAATTGGGGTCACTCTTGAGACCTTCCATTGGGATGGGTATACGCCCAGCTTAAGCGATAGGTTGTATATGTGAAGTAGCGAGTGTTCTAACACATATACACAGTCCTTGACTAGAAACGGGGGTATACCATCAGGCCCAGCTGACGACTTAGGTTTGAGTTTCCGAATAGCGGCTCTAATTTCTGAAATACTGATCGTTGGGATAGCAATTATAGATTCATTGTTATTACCAGCCTCCCGTTCCGCCTTTTTGGGATCTAGTTGTGGAGCTTTAGGTTGGAATACTGAGCTGAAGAAGGACGCAAAAGCATCGACTGCTTCTTGATCAACGACTGTTTTACCTTTATATATGTATTCAGATATTTGATTTCTATTCTGTTGTTTACTTTTGACGTATTTCCAAAATTCTTGAGGGTTTTTACTTATATTACATTCAATATCGTGAAGATATTTTTTATAATATTTGTTAATTAGCTCCTTTACTTGAGACCTGTAATATTTAAACATTTCGAGGTTAAATTGTAGGCCTAATGATTTAAATTTTTTTAAGTGATAGTATTTTAGTTCGATATATTTTTTCATTTCCGGAGTGTACCACGATGGATATGTATATACTTTAGTTTTGGGTAGACGTTTGGGCACAGTAACATTGAAAACGCCGTAGAGTTTTTTGTAAAAAACGTCCACTGCAGAATCAATGTTGTCTGTATTAAGAACATCAGACCAGTCAATAGACTCTAGCTCTGTATACAAGACAGGGAAATCAGCTTTAAAAAAAATCCATCCGGTCGGAGCATCACTATGTTCAACACTACGCGGTAAAGGTAGGGCCCGCCTTGCCTGTCCTCTTGGCAGGGTGACAGTCACTCCTAAAGGTGGATGATATGGATCTATAGGTATCAACGGCTCTACATCACTACCCACGCACACATCACTGAGACTAGTTAAAACTAAATCCAAAATGCCACCATATTCGTTACAAATTTTGTTTAATTGCCTAAGTTTGCAAAATTCAGTGAAACAATTAAATTGCCTTATTGGTATGCCTTTTTGTTTTTTTGGTTAATAAATTTATCAAACTTCAAGTTCTTAATTCGCTGACATAAAAAAAAAAAAAAAAAATTAAATTGGTCAACTACAGTTTTTGTGCAGGAGGAGAGGTTGAAGTCACCAATAATTATGGATTTTATAGCAGAAAAAGTGCAAATTGCATTTTCGATACAAGTCAGTACTGCAAGAAATTGATTACTATTATAATTTGGCGGTATGTATGCCACACATATAAGTATTTTATTATTTTTAATATGAAGTGTAACAAATAATAGTTCCATGTCTGATGACCAGCCATCAATTTGCGTTACTAACTGAGGTTTGTATTTATCTTTCGCTGCTAGAAGTACTCCTCCCCACCCCGCGTCACCTGCCCTATCCTTACGGAACACGGTGTAGCCTGGTGGGAAGAGCTCAGCATCTTGTATCGAGCTCGTTAGAAATGTTTCCGTGAGCGCAAAAATGTCACAGGCACTTGCGAGGGCATTTCTATAAAAGAGCGAGGTTCGGCTACGTAGTCCCCTAACATTTTGGTATATTAATTGTATTCTTGTAAAGCGGTTATTGCTATGTATTGTTTTGGTCTGCGTAATTTTGTCGAAAGGGCTGATTCCAAGGTTTTACACATACGTCTTTTGGCCAGTTATCAGGGATCATAATTCTATCAACCATACTCGATGGCACAGTGAGCTTAAATGAAGCATATTGACCGCGGGATTTAAGACACTCAACTTTGAATGTGTCACAATCATAACCTGTGATAACTTTTAAGTGATCTTTAACTACATCTTCAGGGGTTCCCAACTTTACATAATATAGGTGAATTTGTCTCATCCATTCAGACGCTTGGAGTTGAGAAATGCAAGTGGTAGCACAGCCCCGTGTGATTCCCTTTAGTGACTTTCTATGGTCGTTAATTTCTGACAGGCCATTTTGGGTTGGATTTGTTTTGCTAGATGTTGATGGCGGTACCTTAAGCGGTGCGGCAGGAGTGGTAGACACTTGTTTGTCTTTATTTTTGTTAGGTTTGGAATTGTTGGTTGTTCTTGCCTTAGGACTGGAGCGAATAATAATGGGCTGGACTGGTAGTAGGACAGGAGAAGCTGGCGTGGTGGTGGTGGTCATAGCGGCGGCAGCAGTGGCGTACGATGGATAAGTATTGGTAGTGGCGGTGGTGGTAGCAGAAGCTGCTACGGGAGCAGCGGTGGTGAAGGTGAAGGCAGGGACAGGTTTAGCGACGGGACCGGTAGCTGCAATGGGACCATTGTGCTCACTTATTCCTGTAACATTATTATGCAGTAAGGCAGTAATCTTATTAATAAGTGTCGGGATTAATTCTTCTGACACCCTCTTGCAAATTTTATCGACTAGGCGTTCACTGAATGATTCTTCAATCTCCTGGCGTACAATTGATCGAATACTTTCAAAGTAGAGAATATCGTCGCGGAAAGTCTCATTGCAATACTGCACACTAGTATTTAGTACATTTGGGGACCGCTCTCGTCGTGTTGTTATGTTTCCAGAACTATCTGTTACGTCGATAGGAACAGAAGGAGCGTTGGAAGTACTGGGTTTGGGTAAAGGAGTAATCGACTTCTTTGTTTTATTTACGATATTCGTCTTTACAGAAGTTTGGTTACATTGACGGCATTTCCAGTTACTTTTATTTTGTATGGTCATAAGAGTAAACCGTTTAAAACTTACGCCCATTTCTTCAAAACAATTTAGGCAGTACCTGGAGTGGCAGGAACAACAATCCAAAAAATTTTTGTGGGTCACTGTGCTACATTTACTACACGATTTAGGCATTGTCGAATGGTATTTCTGTAAATTTAAAAATATTTATCAAAAAATACGTATATAATCAATCAAAATAATGAAAATTATTTTATTGACGTTGACGTTTATAATAACTATATATTTATATATTTAGTCGTTTATATATTTGTCTTAATAATACACAGGGACCTGTTTTGTTGTCGCAGCTCAAATCATTCAATTTTACACAACACAAACAACAACATTTAATAACATTTATAAACATTGGTACAATTGCTTCTCTTGTCTGTCAATTGATATATTTAGTTTAGATGAAATTCCGGTAAGAAAACAAACTATTTCCTTCGTCAGTTCAAGGAAATTGGAAATCAACGACTGCAGGGTTCTGCTAGTCAGGTACCACAGACCATAGAGTAAACTAGACGTAGCAAAGCACCATTGCACCGCACCATGAATAGTATGACAACCAATCGTATCCATTTAGAATGTTTAATATAACATCCTGAGTGCAATTTAGTAATGATAATTTTTTTTTTTTTTTTGCAATATGAATAATTTAAAATTATGCCGTAATGAGACAAAAATAACTCCTGGCTGCATTTGCGCCTATAAAATGGCGTAATGAGGCATTTCTTAGTTTGAAAACAAACCCCTGACACTCAAGTCTCAAAACGCTTGAACGCGGGAACGCGACTGAGCGGTGTTCGGCGCATTTACACCTTCAAGAAGCGATACGCTATGTACCGTTAGAGAAGAAACTTTACAAAGAGGTGATTATCATCGGTAGGTTAGAGTAGACCGAAGCGAATTGGGTGAATCAGATCAATATGAAAACACTGTTGCAGTGAATTTCAAAAATCTCTTATGAAAAACCGCGGGAGGTTTATTTGGTAACATTCAGCTAACCAATAAAAATGTAGTCCAGCATTTCCCGAACTATGCCTCCTTCACCTCCTCCCCCTTTATTTCCTCCTTAAGTTCGCCTTTGTAAATTGTATATATTTAGTTTTTATTGTGTTTATATTTTTTCTTATATACAATAAAGTATGTATACGCATACTATGGGTCGCGACACATTGGTGGGTCGCGAGCGAATATTGAGTGAGCCCTGAAACTCTAGGTAATCTGAGTGTTACCAATAATATTTTGTTTCCTTTTTAAAACGGCCAAGAGGTGAGTCCAGAATTTGGCAGTTTTTATTAGGTGGGTCGGAGCCCTGTCAACTTTTGGAACCACTGATGTAGGCAATTAAAACTACGTGTCTCAGTTATTCGGCCAATGGTAGTTACAATTCCATAGGTACAAAACTCGTTTACTGAGTGACGAATGTACAAAATAATAAGTAGTATACATAAGATGCGATGCAGTGTAGCCCTTTATAAGGTGTTGTCCAAGCTTCTAAGTAGACGCACCAAAATCCGAATCTATACAAGACCGTGAATCGCCCAATTCTAACCTACGGATGCGAAGCGTGGACACTAACACTCAAGGAAGAAAATATGGTGCTAGTGGTCGAGAGGAAAATCCTCCGTAAGATACTGGGCCCCAAAAAAAACACCGGATGGAAGCTGGACAGTCCTTAGGTACCATGAGATTGAAGACCTAGTGGCTAAACCCAACATCATGGGGGAGACTAACAGACTCCGTTGGTTGGGCCATCTTGAGAGAATGGATGAAGATCGGAACGTGAAAGAGTATACCTGGGCCGCCCAGCAGGAAGATGTCCTATCGGACGCCCCAGGTAATGCGGGTGCGACATGGTGGAGGCGAATCCGCGCGAACTTCGAGTCACCAATTGGCAAGAGGTCGCACAGGACTGAAAAGTGGCGCGTCTTGTGTCGGAGGCCAAGTCTCATTTTGGGTCGCTGAGCCAACGGAGTAAGTAAGTATATAAGTATACACATAAGAGTAAGTACATAGGTACTGTCAGCATCAAATGTAACTTATGAAACAACGCGCCAAAAGTATGTGCCACCCTGGAATGCTTACCTAAATATTTACAGTTCGCGTCCAAAAGTATCTGTCACAGTCTACTTTTTCTACATTTACATACATAATACATATCCCTTTTTGTTAAGTTATTAAACAATACTACTTTTGATGATGACTGTGCAATATTATTAACTAATCAAGTTTATTTGATTTCAACTTTACGCGAATGACCCGTTATCGAATACGCAATTGATCATCCAATCGTATAACAAGTTTCGAGATATTTCAGGATTGAGCAATCCATGAGACGGTAGCAGATACCAACGTATATTTTCCGCCGTTTTCAGAAAGATTTAGAAGAAATATATTTTGCACTGGCATTTCTGGCCGGCAATACTTCTGGATTTTTCAGAGCGATATCATAAAGTGCGTTTAATGCAAAAACAAATCTTATGCAGGTATGCTGTACAACTCAATATATTAAATATATAGGACGACACAACCCTTCTATCTAGCAGTGTAGTTACTAAGTAGGTTTATTTTATTACTTATAAGTTAAAATATTGGTACGCAACTTTTGCAACATCTATGCCAGATTTTATTTTAAAAAAAACAGTTCTGTTTTAATTATCGACATACTACGAGTTGTAACAAAAATAAGTTGAATCAGTCTTGAGTTCAGTTACCTGTGCCAGCCGTTAACTTTCCTTTTTCATAACAAATAGCAAAACAGATAAGATTCCCAACTACTAATTAAGGCGGAATGATTTGTTTATTTGTTTATTTGTTTATTTATTTATATCAATCATGATAATATGATATGATTGATATCAATGATGTCTCGATATTGTACATATATGGGTGTTTTACCCTCAGCAGCAATTCTGGATGATACTCACTTAATGTTGTCAAATTTATATTATTGGCTAAAATTGTTCAAATGAAGCACTGT
This sequence comes from Cydia strobilella, assembly GCF_947568885.1. NCBI lineage: Eukaryota > Metazoa > Arthropoda > Insecta > Lepidoptera > Tortricidae > Cydia > Cydia strobilella. The sequence goes on along the minus strand of NC_086041.1, from coordinate 29,386,457 downwards.
ATATTTGTTTGCCCATGCCAATGTCAATTTGAGGATTCGTATTTATTGAACCATACAAATATTACTTACTCATCCACAAATTGCTTTTTCCCGGAATGTACCTACAGTTCACGGGACATGGGACATAAATTCCCGGAATTTGGTTAAAATCATAGCATATACTCTAAATATAGCATAAACTCTATCATAAGATCATAACTAGTGAAATGTTGTTTGTGAAATTAATATCAGTAATTTTGGTAAAAGACGAAGAACTTTTAGAGTCCATCTATATAGCAGTCAGTGTATAAAGTCGTCGTCAATAGATTTTGCAAATAATGTAAACAAATATGACAGATTTTGTTAGCGTTTGACACATAACCTAACATTTTTACGAAGGTTATTTTCCCTGAAATATTAATAATTAACATTTAGTTTAACTAAAAATGTCATCATTATCATCATCATGTCAGCCGATAGACGTCCACTGCTGGACATAGGCCTCCCCCAAGGCTCGCCACTCCGACCGATCCTGTGCCGCTCGCAACCACCGAATTCCCGCGACCTTCACCAGGTCGTCGCTCCATCTCGTTGGAGGCCTACCGGCAGTTCGTCTTCCGGTACGCGGACGCCACTCCAGAACCTTCCGGCCCCACCGGCCATCAGTTCCGCGAGCAATGAGCCCCGCCCACTGCCACTTAAGGTTTGCAATTCTGCGAGCTATGTCGGTGACCCTAGTTCTACTGCGGATATCATCATTTCTGACTCTATCACGCAGAGAAACCCCGAGCATAGCTCTCTCCATTGCCCTTTGCGTGACCTTGAGCCTTCTTATGAGGCCCATCGTTAGCGCCCACGTCTCAGATCCGTATGTCATCACTGGCAACACACACTGGTCAAAGACTTTTGACTTAAGACACTGCGGCAATTTGGACGAAAAGATACTTTGAATTAAAAATGTATATAAATAAAATATGTTAGTATAAAGACTGTTGATAAGGTCATGGACGTCATGGTTGTCCTTTTAAAGAGCGAGATTACGAAGTAATGGAGGTAAAATTGTTTGTTTACATTATTTGCAAGTTCGAAGTTAACTGTTTTTAATTAAACAATTTTTTATTTTATAACTGAAATAGATAACATACACTAAAGAAAAAGTGACCAAGTCCACCGGCCGGTCGGGTGGCCGGGTGGTCTAGTGGTGAGGACGTTCGCCGAGTTAGCTGAAGACGCGGGTTCGATTCTCGCCTCGGCCACCTGTGGACTTGGTCACTTTTTCTTTAAAATATATGTTATCTATTTCAGTTTATAATTTATATTATTGTAGTGTGATTACTTAAAAAACACAAATCAAAAATATGTCATAAAATAATTTGATTAGTTCCCTAGTTCTATTGGAAGTAATAAATGATCTATGATTATGATTAGGACTATACTATTTACTCTAAGGTTAGCTGGAAGAAATCCCTTATAGGGATAAGCTCGCCTTTGTACCTAAATTTATATGAATTTCATGTTAACAATTTTTGTTTTGTACAATAAAGTGATTTACTACTACTACTACTACTATATTTTAGAAATCTACTAAGTAAATCAACTGTATTTTTCTGTTACAAAGCCCACCTCGTATTCATAAACGGATCATGCAAAGCCCACTAGATTCCCTTTGAAGTGTATAGTTTCCGAATTCGAACGAAGGGTGTTTATAAAGGTGACGTGCGGATGGCAACTGCAGAGGGCCTACCGCGAACCACGTTCGACGTGTTGCCTCTGTCGCGCTTGTAAATTCGTACGTAAGTGTGACAGGGAGGCAACACGTCGAACGTAGTTCGCGGTAGGCCCTCAGATTACTGATACAGCGTCGTCACAGAATAAGTAATAGTATTATCATACAGAACGGCCACGCACCGCCCCGCCCCGATTCGAATTACCTCACTCCGCGACAGCAGATTGACGGCCGTTTGCCGGCCGCTCAGTACTATTTTTAAGCAACGTACTCACACTATGACGCATGACGCGTGTACAGACGTGCCGTTCACACATAGAAACGCAAGTGATTTTTTATGTATAGCGTATCCGCCCTGAGGCGTCGTTGCCGTGGCTGTATCTGTTAATTTTCGTGAAATAAACACGGCAATAATCCGGCGGCGAACGTCACTCATTTTATCATCTTAAAGGCTTGACGACGAGTGACGTTCGCTGTCACATTACTGTCACGATCCGAAAGTTCAATCCGTCACTCTTTTTTTGTAGGCAATTGACAGTTAAGGATGCAGCAGTAATGTCGCAACAGTAATGCTGCAGTTGCCATTCGAACGTCACCTTTAAATTCGTTAGTAGTGCAAACAATGTAATGAACTTACCTACCTATCGAGATAGACACGTAGAAACGTAGAACTTGTTGTAACCAAGTTAGACAACTTCGGCGCCCGTGCCACATTTGAGATATAGCTTAAGGCAGTTGTTCAACGAGACACAAACAGGTCAATTCAAAAGTTATATTTAAATCGTAGGTATTATTTAGTTATCGTTATTTAGTTACAAGTCCGAGCGAAATGCACGATATTAGAATGTTTGATGTCAGTCTGATATCAGTGTACGTTCGAAACGGCCTGAAATTTCTTAAAGAATGACTCACGTTAGACCGGGCCGTGTCCGGGCCGGAGCTTCCGGCGCTTTATTTTTCTATGGAAAGCACCACGTGATCACCTGTCATGTCATAGAAAAGTAAGCGCCGGAAGCTCCGGCCCGGACACGGCCCGGTCTAACGTGAGTCATCCTTTATACTTGGCAATTATTTGTTTTATGGTGGTGGGGTCTTTTCCCTTGCTTCTTGCTTACTTCCTTCTTTCTTACTTTACGCCTTAAAAAACGTGACGTACTCAGAAAGTGACGTACTCAGAAAGCGACGTACTCAGAAAGCGACGTACTCAGAAAGCGACGTACTCAGAAATTGACGTACTTAAAAAGTGACATACTCAAAAAGTGACGTACTCCGCCTGATCCAGGTTATTTGGGTTCTTATTCTTCTACATTTACAGAAAATTTTGCTCATTTCTTTTTGAGATTGAGTACTACTTATTCCTGTGGCATAGCTTTTATTTTGGCCGTAGGCGGTCTCAGTAAATTGTTATCTTTTGGAGGCGACATCAAGGCCACTTTGGTAAGTTTAGTTGTTGCCCAAGAATACTAAGAATTCACCCGCTTTGAGTCTGTCCACAAAGCCATTTCAGTCCAATTTCAGCCTTTTGCTACGAAATTTAAAGTATATTTTTACTCGGGTAACCAGCGACTTGTCAAGCTGTTGTTATACGAAGTGATGGGGGTGTTATTTATATTTTAACTACATCCTTTTCACACAGTGTTTTGGCAACATTTCAAAAATGTATTCTTATGTATTGTGTAACATATTTAAATGGTTGTAGTTTAGTAGATACTTCTGTACTTTCGGAACGATTTGACGCATTCCAGCAACGACACTCAATTTTTTTATATACCTACCTACATTTAATGTTTTTTTTTTGAAAGGCTAACGCATACACTGCCAATAGTATATTTTTTCCACTTTGTAGCGAAAAGCATCTACGAACAGAGAACCCGCCTGGGGGCTCGCTGGCACTGAATATCTTAAATGTCATCGAATCGGACTGCTGTTTCAAAAAAAGCCGCAAAGGTCAACCAGATTTTTAAACAAAAGTGTGCCTATTGTTGAGGTTGTATTTGTATTTGTATAGTTTTTGATACTTATTTATTGTCTATGTTTAGTTTTAAGTTCTTTTTCTAGAACTCTTTTTTTAAACCCTTGACCCTTGTGTCTGTAATTCATGTTTTTATGTCAGTCGAATAAGTCAACTGCTTGTGTTACTTTTCCATAACTATCGAAATTCCTCTTCTAAATCCCTCTTCCTCTTTGCTCTCCTCTTCTTCATTCTCCTCTTCTACACCTATAATAATATATGTACTGAAATCGCTGAAATATATACCAAGAGCATCAACTTTTTACAGCAGTTAAGTCAACATTTAATCACATTCGAATTAAATTACCCATAGTCAATAAAAAGTCAGCAAAAAAAGTAAACCAAATTCAGAAATTGAAATGCTGCAAATTGAACGAAATTATTCATATCATATCGCAGATTAATTGTCACGAAAACGTATTGGTTCAGCTGTTACAGGGCAATGAATAAAAAACAAACCTCCTAATTGGTTGGTCAATCTGAATCCAATGGCACATGTTCGAACTTGGCTTTTCCCAAGCTGCCATAGACTTGCGAAGCTTATGAATGCGTAGTATTGTAAATTAATTGGCGCTCTAAGGATTCAGTATAGATGGAATCATATCAATTGAGCTAATGCACTTACCTGTTTACTCAAAGAGTCAACATTGAGTGGTAAACCACATGCCATTGAGTGGTAAACCACAAATTAGGATAACTACCTCGTAGTAAAAGCAAATTATAACCGCCTTGAAATGTTAGTATAGATTAACGACTCTATTTTTTACAATAGGCTTATACCTACCTTTCCTTTTTTATCTAAGTAGTTTTAATTTATTTTGTTTTGACCAAATGACGCATAACCAGCATTTATTATTGTTTATTGTTCTTATCTGCAAATAAACGTTTGATTGATTGATTAGTAATTTTGCCCTGAGTATGTTTTAAATAATAAATAAAAATCATTTATTTCAGACTATTGGAAGTTCCATACATGGTTAGCAAATATTACAATCTTATTACTAGTGTTAGTATCGCATAAAAACTAAAACTAAAAACTAGACGGCGAGTGCATGCAGCCCCTGCCAACAGGACAGATCTCAAATAATCCAAAAACATGCGTCTTAAATTCTTAGCCCGACGAAAGCATTAGGTATACGAGATGCGCCAGAATAATGTGATAGTATTTTATTTTATTTGTTGGCTCACAAAACAACTTACAGGAATAACAGAGGTATAGGATACTTTATCAACATTTATTGTATTCCTTATTAAACCTTTACGTTACGTTCGGGTGGCGAACGAACTTCACAGTACGGGTGACGAACGACTGACCACTATCAATTGTCGATTTGGGAATGGGTATAGGTATATTAATATGTTGGATTTTTTTTAAACAAATAATAATCTTCTTTCTAAGTGATTATGGTTTCATAATACAGTCGCATAAATCAGGATGCACAAGAGAATAATAAAATCATCCCGGCGCCCTATACAAAGAGATACCCGTATTGAGGAGCTGCGGCGTAGGCAAAATAGTAGATTGTGTCACAAGGGAGCAAAATGACATATTTACGGCGAGGGCGTACAATTGAATCCTAAACGAAGCGAAGGATTCTATAATAGAATCCTGAGCGTAGCGAGGGATTCTAACATAGAATCCTGAGCGTAGTGAGGGATTCAAGTGTTAACGCCCAAGGTGAAAATAATTTTGCTACCATGTGACATATACTACTTTTCACATCACCTATGAGGAAATTACATACTTACATACATTAGATTTCAAAACATTATTATTTTAAGCAAAGATCGATACGGACAAAGTGCCAAAAATATGTATACACGACCTTAGTATAGGTACATACTTCTGGCACTTTGTCCGTATCGATATTTTCAGACGTGACTGTACTGACAAATTAAAAGTACATAATTATGTACCTAATATCTTTTCAAAAACAGCAGCAAACAACTAAAATGATACAATGAAAATCAAGTACATTATTTTTGTAGATTTTTCTGATAACAAATTAGCTCTCACCCCTTTGAACCAAATCTTCGGAAGAACACTATGAAGACTGATATCACTTATATTTATTATTATTAGTGTCGTTACCGGGATGCTGCTTAAAACATCTGACACAGATGAAAAGGCCTATTATTATTGATTTAAACTAAGTATTTACAAATTTATACAGAATACAGAACCGCATAATGCTTTGTGAAATATTTGTACAAAACTTTTTAAATATGAACTTTTTAAATTGCATAGACAAGTATGGCTGCGTTTAAGGAGACCTAAAATGTCAAAATAAAAATTAAATTATTGAACTAAAGTTTTTTTACGTTTCTTTGTAAATATTACGCTAATTAATTAATTTACTTAATTTAAATATGATATGAATTAATTTAAAATACGTTAACTACATTTATTGTTTACAATTACAACAAAATATTATTTAAGTTAGAAAAATTGTATGCACGTAATCGATTATAAAGAAATTGTAATCGATTATATGCATACTAATTTCATGTCTTTGTGTCAATATTTCATACTGGCAACAAAATGTCCTTGAACAGAAAAGTGCCACTTTGATCCCTCCTAGCAGGAAAGAAAAGTTCCCTTTTCGAATAAGTGATGTGAAAAGTTAATATTAGTCACTGTTATGTTACGAAACACACATCAGCTGTCAAACGAAAATGTTCATAAAATGGCGGGCTCTTTAGTGACAACTCGACCAATTGACGACATTATTCTCCGTAACGTCGTCTTGTATGCACAAGAGATGAAGGCAGAGATAAATAATCGCAAGCTACCTTAATAATACTCAGTAGGTAACAGTTAGATTTTTGCATTCTTTATTTTTTTAATCTTTTACTACTTAACTTTGTCAGTGAGTTTTTACTACGTAAGATAAAATTCTCCAAAAAACGAAAAACCAATATATTAGGTACCTAAATTGTTAAGTTGTGCGCAGTCGTCATATCACGATAATGTACTCGTATTTCAAATATATTTAATGCGTTTCATACCATACACAGCTAAGCTAGTTCATACGCTTGAAGTCATTTGGCTCAGAGCCTACTTATTAAATTCACGAAGCGCTCACGTTCGTTCGTCCTTAAGTGCCTATTATACTAAACCGGAGATCAGGTATACAACTGGCCAGTATACAGCGCGGTCAGTGAGGCTCGTGAGTTGCTCCGACTTCGCTATAGATTAATCTCCCATGCGTGAAATATGAGATTTTCGAGTTGGTAACTTATTTAACCGACCTACCCGCCGAATTGAGTTATGCGTCCCACATACATACCGCATTCAACATATCCGGCATACAGAGTGAGTTCGTTTTCCTGTACCTACTGAAACCACTATGCTGCCCGAGGGCGTACACCTTACTGCATATACAAGCGCTGCGTTGTCACTAGCGATATATTAAGCAGCGTACCGGTTGATGCTATATGAATATCCACCAGATCGCTAACTATAGGGCTCCTGAAATAGGGCGAAAACAAAGGTCTATGGTAACAACCGTTTATTCATAGAGGAACCGCATGTGAATGCGAAGCTCTCTATATAGGTACAATATCATTGGTTAGACGACTCACATACAAGGCTAAATAATTTCATGTACAGTGAGAAATTATGAATGAATTCATTGACAAAGTCGCCATTCACTTTTACGAGTACGGCTGATGGTACAGCGGGCTGCAAAATTGCATGGACCGCTGGGTGTACCTACACCCACCTTACATAGTCGGCAGTTACTAGTATTCTACTCCTCATGTGTTAATAAAAAATAAATCAAGAAAAAATATTTAGGCTCAGAATAGAGAGATTTAAGCGATTCGTAAATTACCTTCGTAGTTCATGAATTAATATAAAAATATTAATTAATATAATCATGAGTTGAAACTTAATTCTTTCCGATATACGAGTATGAGAGTTACGTACGATAGAAATAACGTACGATTAATAAAAAAAGATTTTACCCTGTATTTTGCCATGACCGCATATTTTGCAAGCGAAGTTATTTATTCTATGCCAAGCCAAATTGAGAATTTTCATGAAAAGGGAAAGTTGGTTTACGTATCTATTTGATTATGATGGTTTTTTTTTTCAGGCAAGAGTTCAAGAGCCAAGACATATAAGTACCTACATGCTGAAATAACAGCTTTTCACTTAAATTTAGGGCAAACTTGAAATTTACTTTTTTTGATAATCCTTGGGGGAAAAAACTGCCCGATGGCAGACAGAATATGACACTGAGCTTGGTAACGACACTAGTCTAAGCCAAGGGTAGACGTCACTATGCATCACCTCAAGGCATGAACAGAGAAGGAAGTGATGAAAATTTTTAGCGAAGACAATCAAGTTTTGATAGCTTAGTTGCAGCAGATGAATTGGCTTGTTGTTCTACATTGACTAAAGGTCGTATCGGACCCGGGTATGTCCATAAACTACGTCCGGACCCGGGTATGTCCTTAAACTATGTCCAAAAGAGAGGTATGGGCACTGCCATTGACATCTCGCTTTGTGTGGTAGGGCACAGGACAGCGGATGTCATTCCAGATCTAGAGCAGAGCCCAACTGGGGAAGTACCTCCACCTTACAGAAAACCGCAGCCAAATAACACTAGACCCTACTCATAGTGTTGTGTTCCTGCCGGTGAGTAAGGTTGCCAGAGCTCAACGAGGGAGAGGAGTGTTAGGGTCGGCAACGCGCATGTAACTCCTCTGAAGTCGCAGGCGTGCATAGGCTACGGAGACTGCTTAACATCAGGCGGGCCGTATGATTGTTTGCCACCGACGTAGTATATAAAAAAAAGGTCGTTCGAGGTGAAGATTTTCCTCATATTTCATTTAACGATTTATCATAGTTTTTGATTGACCGGTAGCGTTTCTCGCGTGGGATGCGAGACGTATAGCGCCCTATTCGGGCTAAACTGCCACGTCTTGAGTTGATTTATTCGTTCCCGAGCCGCTCTTATTCCGCGAGGAAGCCCGTCCGATTTGTTAAAAGTGGCCAAAGTTGCAGACTTGAGCGGAAACGCTTATTTTACAATTCTTTAAAGATTTTTTTTCACAGTTTAATTAATTTTTATTTATTCAGCCCGGTAAAAGGGCAATGCCTGGCTGGATGTTGCCAGAGATGAAATGTTTGTTATAGACTCACTAATGAGGATGCATTTCGCCAGAAATAGAAGAGGAAAAGTCGGAAAGCAGCCCATGGGCTTCGAAACAGTAGCCAAAGATGTAACCGGGATAGAAGCTATGATGATTGAATAGATACCATTTTGTTTATTATATTTTAATAATTGTGTAATATAACTGTGTACTTATGTAGGTACATATATACTCTCCCGGTCGGTTTTGACCACGGCGACTGTTTTAACTCCGTTGTTGTATATACCATCGTGTGCTCGCGTAGCTAATTTTATTTGCGAAGACCCGTGCACATGACGGGCAGGAAAGCACACCATTGACGTAATTATATGGTAATAGCCGTTGGTGGTAGGTACACTAATATAGTGTACACTTTATTTAACCCTTATCGTATAGAGCATCAAATTTCTTCAAATGAGAAACTGGAGTCGAATTGTAGGTAAGTTTGGCATCTAGATTCAGAAAAATATTTTAGAAGTGAAGGGGGTAAGTGGAAGGGGGTGATTTCTGGTGGGACATTTCCCCTTGTTCGATGACCACATTTTGTAAAACTTGTTTTTTTTGTTGTTTTCTTTATTTTTCATTATATGGATTTAAAAATAAAACGGAAACATTCATAAGTAAATGATATTGATAGTTATATAAAAACAAAACGTTAACTTTCATAGAATCTTCTTATTCATTGGTAGGTAAAGTAATTATCCCTATTAGTATAAGGGGATATTATTTCCCTCTTCGTCTGTTCGTAGTTGCAACTTTGTTGTTTTTCAACTTTGTTGATTGTTGCCAATTAAAAAAATACATCGATTCTATACGAATAGGCCGAGTGGGAAATAATATCCCCTTGTACTAATAATGGTTAAGGCACAAAGCATGTAAATAAATCCCTATCATCGTGAAACGTACACGAGGCCTGTCTAAATTATACTCAAAGGATGTCAGTCAAAGCTATTGTTATGTTTAACAGCCACCCAGCCTAGTCGGTAGTAACCATGCCTACTCATACGAAGCAGGAGGTCCCGAGTTCGAATCCTGGTAAAAGCATTTATTTGTGTGTTTATCTCAAAAATTTGTTTTTGAGTTATGGATGTTTTCTGTATTTAGATATTGTAACGCCCCTACCACCCCACGCCAACAGATGGCGCTACTAGTATCGTAAATCACATAATGCGCGGGGCAGCGCAGGCGCCGCACCGATACCAATCCACTATGGATACTAGTTACGGCGCCCACCAATAGATGGCGCATTGATCGAGATAGATCTCGCTAACGACTGTTCAACGTAGAAACATGACCCTCGGCCCACGGCCGATGATTATTTGAGGAGAAGTACGAGTAGCTTCTCGGTACTGCACGCTAGACACCTTCACCATTGCTGAAGTGTTGTAGTGTCTCTGCCGTAGAAAACTCACTGGTCAAGCTTGCGCCTACTCCCCTGCTAGGCCTTGCTCGGCAAGCGAGTGCTAGTATTGTAAAACCTCCAAGTTGGTAATACACGCGCTTAACGTAACGCCGACTTTTATCTTCGCCCTCACCTCCCCGTCCTACAATATAACTTTATGTTTTTATTTATCGTTATCTAGTACCCACAACACAAGCCTTATTGAGCTTACTGTGGGACTAGGTTGATCTGTGTAAAATTGTCCTATAATATTTACTCAGTAGCAGTACATATACATTATATAAATATCAAACTACAGTGGAAATCGTTTATTTATGACTCCGCTTATACTGGCCAACCGCTTGCTATGAAGTAGTTACTGTGCGAAGTTTGGTTTCCATATAAAATTCTTTGTGACAAAGTCGGATAAGATGACTTCGCTTATAGTGACAAATCGCTTACTTATGACCTATAAACCTATTTTTTTGAAATTATGTCCGGTTATACATTCGCTAGTTTTCGTGGCCGTCCCCACGTATTTCCCTGCGAAGACGTTTGGGGCGTGCGTGGCGTGTAAGTAATTTTAGGTTTGATTCTCAGTGACAAGTTCACAATTGGTACAAGGTTAATAAAACGCATCTCTCACAAAGGAATTTGAGATCAATTTTGATAAAAATACAAAATTAAAATAATTCAATAAACTATATTGCTTTATATGACATCCGCTCAGTATGACGTATTTGTCACTTCCCTTCGATGTCACTATATGCGGATTCTACTGTATTTTGTATAACACCGCAGTCCGTAAAAAACTGTCATAAGCGCGACGTCATCTATGTCTATTGTCAGGAAGCTCACTAGATATGTTCGCTATTTACAAACCGTTTAAGTAAGTAAGTCAGTAAGTAAATATTATTTATTGCACCACAAAGAAAACAAATTCAAAAACAGATTTACAATGTAGGTATGTCCTAGTGTGGTATGAAGAACACATACACAGAATTATGCTTTTATAGTAAATTATGCTAAGATAACACAATATCGCTTATTTTTAATACTCCTAAAACCCGCCCCCGCTGCTCGCCCACGCTCGCTCGATCCATGACCCTTTTTATTGTTGTTGATAGCCTATCCTATCACATCGACGCTATGCATCAGCAGATTGCAGAGCTACAGTGAGTACTTGCTATAGAAAACAACTAGTAAATTAATAGTTTAGTTTCATCAAATGGTGATAAACTTACATAATATATTATAGTTTGTCAAAGAACTGTCTCATTTCAAACATAGAGAGAATCATACTATCTTTGTCTCACACTAGTACTAGCACCGTAGAAGTGTCTGTAATTAAACCAGTATTTGATACCTGTACTTTAACAGCGACATGTGACTGGCCATCGGTTCACCTGATGTCTTTAGTTAGTCCTAGTCACCAGTTTAACCGTAAGACTTCGGTTGCGTAAACTCGTGGCAAATATATTCTCAAATCTTTGATTGTGACATTCCAATAATAATAACTTTAGAGTCCGACTGTACGTGTACTTAGAAAAGCGCAGTTTGTTCGTACTCACCGGCTGCGTTCCAGTTTACGGTTATTCCCTTGGACATTAATTTTATTTCGCAAACTACGCCGCACCAACTGTTTTAGTATAATTGGAATGCAGTGCTGTTTTATATGGAAGTGCTCAGGCATATTTAACGGTTAGTCAAGTTTAATTTAACACTACGAACTTATGAATATTTGGTGTTTAATTATGGCGTTATAAATTAATAGCGATGCACTTTTGTCGATTAATTTTGTATAATAATTCCAATCATTTAGGAATATTAGTACAAAAAAAACAATGGAACTGTTATAGCTAGGGACTAGGGACCATCATTCGACGCGAGAGGTACTTATAGTCAAATTTGGAGTTTGAAAAAAGGACTTTAGTTAACGAATATTTTACCATGCATGCACAAATCTTCTTATAATTTTCACCTGACTGTATTAGAAATCTCCAAGCGTTTGAAATAAAACAACAGATCAGCAATTCTGCTAAAACGGCAGCAACGCTCATGGCACATTTCCAACGCTGTATTGATGACGTCATGCATTCAGCGCCGCCATTATTTCTACCATTACTACCGTTTACTACCATCACGCGTATATAACCGTTGAAACCTCCACAACCAGTGGAACTCTTGAACAAAACATATCGTGTGTTCTGCGTGCCTTAAAACTGATGCACATATTGTGGCATATTTTCATCGATGTGTGTAGGCGAAGCCGAACGCTATGATCACGTGCCATGTTGCGGAATTTCACTAGAACTATTTTTTTATACTATACTTAACTGTCATTATAGGGATACATGAGAATAACAGCGCCTGACAATGATCATATTCGTACACCTTGTCCAATGAGTCCGAATACAGTACAAATCCATACTAATATTATAAATGCGAAAGTCTGTCTATCTGTCTGTCTGTGTGTTACTTCTTCACTCTTAAACCACTTTTTTTTTTTCGTTTTAATCGATTTATGTAGTTGAAATTTGGCATAGTCCCGGGGAAGGACATAGGATAGTTCTTATGTCGGAAATCATCCCTAAAGAACTCTCTTTAGGGATGCACTCGCAAAGGGGGTGAAATTGAGAGACTTATCTTATCTTATCTTATAGTTTCGGGGGCCCTTACGGATACACTTCGACCCATAGGGATCTTTTGGAATTAAATTGAGAGATTTAATGAATTGCCTGATAATTGATATCAAGCAATTAAGCTTTTGCTCAAATTAAACGATTGCTATTACACTTTATCCAGGTGCTAAACTTACTCTAGCTGCTGTTACTGATTTCACGCAGACGAAGTCGCGGGCAAAAGCTAGTATTAAATAAAATAAATGTAGAATAGTTACTACAACTAAAATTATATCTTATTAATGGCACACTTATTTCGAAACATTTTGTTGTAAATATATTATATAACTCCACCTTTAACTTTTTTCACCAGCCCCAAACGCTTCTTGAACGAATCACACGCAGCACGCACTATTTCCATTGGCATTTGGCCCCAAATACGCTTGATAACCTTTTTGAAATGATCCAGGTTTATGATTTTATAATCATGTAGTTTCGAAAGCATGTACGACCATACAAAATCCATACTAATATTATAAATGCGAAAGTGTGTGTGTATAGAGATAGTTTGAGTCCCGGGGAAGGACCTAGGTTAGTTTTTATCCCAGGAATAAGCCTTTAAGGGAGTGAAAAGTAGTGATTTAAATATTTTGAAATATGTCTAACGATAGTTTAATTTTGATTGATATAAATATGTTTGGAAAAGCTAAACTTTTTTATTATTGTTGCAACATTTAAGGTACGTGATATATTAGGTTTTCAGTTTCCTGGTAACAGGTTAATTAACCATTCTAAAAGTGTTTTCTTAAAGTTATACGATTGCAGTGAATAAATCGAGATAATATTATTTATTATTATTTCCTTGGGTATCACGGGCCTATAAATCCCGGTCTTTTGATAGGCTTGCGTGGGGATATAGATCCAACACATAGAGGCCCCTTGGAGAGCTTTAATGTCATGTAGAAATATTATTATTATTAACAAATAAGCTACCAAAATGACTAACTCGACGCAGACGAAGTCGCGGGCAAAATAGCTAGTAATAAATATGTACGTAAATGCTAGTAGTCGAGATTAAATAAAGTATAAACGAATGATGTTATGAAAGGCTTAATAAGCATGGATTTATACAAAATATAATAATTGATGTACAAATCCATCATTTAGTCTGATTAATGTAGTAGTGCTGCTGTAATCTGCTGCTTTATTCTGATTTGGTCGGCTTATTAAATGCACTCAAACCACAATTATTGTAAGGTTGTAACATTTGAAAAGTGATTTTTCTCGTCCTGGGAGCCATTTAGTACGAGTATGAACATCCCCATCTACTCCACTGAGGGCCTACCGCGAACACTGAAGTTCGCAAATTGCGGGCATCTTTCTCTTTTATTCCAATGAAAGCGTATTTAGAGTAACAGAGAAAGATGCCCGTGCCGCATCGCTTCGCTTCGCGTTCGCGTGTTGTTCGCCTACGTAGTACTGCGTTACTCTGAAAACGCAAAGTGCACGACTATTTACGCGAGTATCACACTGATGCGAATTCGCACGTCGCTTTGGTGTGTGACCCTATGCGCGTACCTATATAGCGATGTCCCGGTCGCACACAGGAGCGACGTGCGAATCCGCATCCAATGTGAAGACTGCATAAGTTTCCAGAGTGTGAAGATGTACGCCCTTGCGACACGAATGACTTTATATTATTACTAGCCTGTAGACCGAACCACGAACCCTTCAAACGCGACGAAGCGTTTGAACGCTTCGTCGCGTCGCGTCGGGGTTATAATCGCGTATGCATTGATTCGTCCCGTGCGAAGCATGGACCGAGCGCGTAAATGGGTTTCAAAATGCCTTCTGGCATTAAGTCCGCCATTATAATTATCGCCGTAATTAATATATAATCCATACCTCAACTTGTAAATAAAATAAGTCTACCCAGTTTTCCTCAATTTGGAAGTTTGTTTTGATAGTCAAAGTACCTGACTACGGACATTTTTTCCGTATTTTGTATGGATGGTATAGAAAGGATGCCAATCTCTTATGGCAGAATTGTTGCAAAAGTGACCGCTTTCAGCTTTAAATGATAGTTCCTAATCTCTCCGGTGGCGCTAGTTAGGCTCTGGGACATGAGTATAACATGAACCATATAACAGGGACCGGCCCGCTATCCCTTATCGGGGTTTTATGAGGGTATTGCATAAGGCTTAACTCACCATACCCTTTGCCAGACAAAACCCTTTGTTTTGCTTTTAAAAACCCTTATATAAAGCTACCACATTTGAGTAATCGGTAGCCCAAATACCCTTACAAAACCCTTATCATCCGCTCACCACCACCTTGCATATTGCTTATAAGGGTTAGCCTTATAAAGGGCTTCCCTTTTAGCATATAAGCGTGCTAATTTAAGTCGTCTACCTTGTTCATAAAGCACACATTACTTCGAATCCGAGCGATCGTCGGCGGCGACGGCGGCGTTCTTTGACTAGCACGTATTTTCTTTCCTTTTCATACACTACCGTAGATATATACTAATCCTGTCTCTTTCACGCAAAGGGAAACCTTTATAAAAAGCGCTTAAAGATAAGGGTAACCCTTATTAAGAGCTAGCCTTATTTTTGGTTAGCTTTTCGGAAAGGGTTAGTCAAAGGTAAGGGTATGAATGGGCTTGCAGTTCAAAAGGGAAAGTCTTTCAATGTGTTAGCCGTGTTTAAGTGTCGCCCATTGAAAGGGTTTTATCGCGGAAAGGGTTGTCCGGTCCCTGCCATATAAGGCAACAAATAACCCGACCAAATTACGTAGGTTGTTTTTGGTAGTATTTAGGTTTATGGTGGCGCCGCCTAATTACTGTTATTTGATGGACACTATATAGTCTCCATGGTATTTTGAGGTTTCTAACCGAACTTTTGCTCCTTTACGGAAGTCCGTTAAACTTAGCCTAGTGACAAGTGCCATAAAGTCAAATCCGAAGACATATAAAATGCCTGTTATGTCGAGGCGTGAATTTAAACGATATTCCAGATTATAAGAATTTTAACAATATCGCATATTTTTTTTAATAAATTAAGTACTGACATAAACAGTAAGCTCAATAAGGCTTGTGTTGTGGGCACTAGACGTCGATATATATAATATATAGTTTTATACAAATACTTATATACATAGAAGACATCCATAACTCAGGAACAAATGTTTGGGATAAACACACAAATAAATGTAAAGTATAATAAAATAGGGTGTTTGTTTTTTTAATTTTAGTTGGTTTAGTCCCGGGCGAGGCAAGCGAGTTTAAAAAAATCTTTGAATGCAGTTTTGTTTCTGTTTAGAAATAAAGGAATGTCTCCTTTTAGTAAAATGAGCCAGCTTAAGGACTTAAGGTAGTTTCCCTCCAGGGCCCGACTTATCTTTCCACACTGTATAATATATAAAAAAACACACACAAATACAAAACAAAAACAAAGCAGTAAGCAACAGTCAGTCAAAAATCCCACCCCGCGTCATCCCCAGAGCAAAGGTGCTCAAAACGCTCAATGGATAACCTCTGCACCAAGAATGACCCGGAGCGGGGATCCAGGCCCTTATTCCGCAAACGGTTCCCAACCTCCTTGAAAAACTCTTGAGCCTCTGAGCCCCAACAGCCAGCCGTTTCGACCGCCAGAGGCACAAACAAACTATATATTACTATTTTTTAATCGTATGGCGTATTTACATAAATACTTTAAACAATGCATAGCTCAATTAAATTAAATGCCTTAAAAAAAACAGAATTTAAAAGTATCTAACTAAACCAGGCTACTGTAACCCTCGCAACGAATGGTAAGAAGAAAGTGATTCACCCAGACAATACATAAATCCCGGTTTACGTTATTACTCGGATGTTTCCGCACAAAAAAACACAGGTCCTCATAAACCCAAGTTCATTGCACTACAGCCTCATTCAAGCTTACTCTTCGCGCAGGCCGTCCTGCAGGTTTACTCCTTTGTCCTCTGAAAGGGCCCACTCTGACACATAAAAGAAGTTGGCTCCAAGCTACAACACAAAAACGCCTCTTCATGTGTGGAATATTCAACGCGAGCCGAGATTGGAAAAACGTCTTAGGCGTTTGAGTTGCTATGGTAAAAATGGGTATTTTATAGAGTAATAACTACGCCGATTTAGGATTGGGTAAGTAATTTGCGTTTGCGGAATTTGTCAGGCTGTGAACATGAATGACGTTTTCCTTTTAATGGCCTGTCTAGCGAAACATTTATATAACTTTATCCCAAAAAAAATCAAAGACTTTTTCGAATGCTGGGGCCACACTAACGGGAAACGCCGGGAAACGCGTTAATGCGACGTTATTCATACGGCCACACTGGAATTATCGCGATAATCAACGGCGTTTCCCACCGTTTCCATCAAAGATATTTGACATCTTCCGAATCCAACCATCGTCCGCCGATTTAAATTTAATACGCGTTTATACTCAAGCGTTGAAATTACATAGTGAAATTTGGAAAAATCGGTCCGGTCTTAGTCACAGTTGATGACTCATAGTTTACAGGATAACCATGATAAATGAAATACATTCAGACAAAAAACATTTTAATTATAAATACAAATTTTATCAGTGTGGCGCGTACCGCGTAGGCACCACAGGATCTACAGGAGATAATCCTTAGTGCGTGTTCTTTTTGCTTACTATTTCACAATCACAACATAAATTCAGATCAAATTTTAACTCCAGGTACGGTTCAAAAATACGAGGCATTTTAAAATTAAATTTTATTGGTTAATTGGTTTGACCGGCGTGCAATATGCGTTCTCGTTTGGTCTTATTTAACAATGGGAATCGAACATTTGTGTGTTCAAAGCCATTTAACGGTCCGGTTCAATGAAGAAAGTCATAAGAGATGAGCGAGTTTTTTTAAATACGTCCTTGTTTTAACACTATGAGAGATTGATGAGTCCTTTTGTACATGGAGACTATATAAAGGAGCCAAACCTCTATGTATGAAAAGTGTCCATCAAAAAACAGTAATTAGGCGGCGCCACCATACACCAAAATACTACCAAAAACAACCTACGTAATTTGGTCGGATTATTTGTTGCCTTATATGGTTCATGTTATACTCATGTCCCAGAGCCTAACAAGCGCCACCGGAGAGATTAGGAACTATTATTTGAAGCTGAAAGCGGTCACTTTTGCAACAATTCTGTCATAAGAGTTTAGCATCCTTTCTATACCATCCATACTTTTGTACACGCGTCGCGTCCTAACATCGGAAGTGACCCGCGAGCCGATTGGACTGAACACGACCGTATCATTATAAACGTCGCTGCATTTCTTGGGTACCTATTTCAAGGCAGCAACAACAACGCAGACGGAAAACAGACCAGTGATCACCTTAGCCTATGGAAACGTTCACTACTTTAAAACGCTCTTTAGTGTATAATACCCAGGAAAAAAATTGACGTGAGCTTATTACTACGATGTATCGTTTCATTAGCGACAGAACAGAAAGAAGTGGTATCAAGATACCTCTACAAAAAGCTGTAGCAATTTTTACTCCTCGAGGCCCTTTGTTATTTTTCAAGTAGGTAATTTAATATGCGTTCCAACTAAAGGATGACTCACGCTAGACCGAGCCAGGCCCGGGCCGAGACGTCCAACATGTCATTTTCTATGCCCGGCCCCGGCCCGGTCTAGAGTGAGTCATCCTTTATGTTTATGGTATATGCAGGATTTGTGTCGTCATCACTGTGCATCTCAAACAATTGTCTCTATAACGCTAACATAAGGTGACTTGCGCCGTGTATCTGTCCGTGAGAGCCTTCAGCGACGGAGGTAATTAATGTCATTCGTTATTGTGCTGACCCTCATTAAACTCCCAATTACTGGACCCTCCGTGGAGGATCCGTCGAAATAATCACAAGCTAGCTTCTGCAAATTCCACTACCTACTACCTACAGTTAGTCATGAGGGACTTCTTAGCGATCAGTCACTATACATATTGGGTCTTCGAAAGTGCCTCGTCGCATGAGAATTAATTGGTAATAGTTACGTAGGTAAATACGTAATAGTTGTGAGCGCGACGCATCGATAATAAGGTTTATTTAAAAGGGGATTGATACGACTATTTCTGACGCAAAGCAGGATAAGTGAGCGTAACGAACGGGATTCCTGCGGGACAACTGAGATCAGTGACAATTTCCAGCTCAGTTAGGGTTAAAAAAACAATGCTGCTGAGCATATTATTTGATCCAAAGGCAATAACTTTAATAGAGTATATTGTATGGAAGTATCTAACCTAACTTGATCGATTTTTCGCCCCCGAAAACCCAAATAGAGCAAATTTCATCTAAATCGTTAGAGCCGTTTTCGAGATCCCCTAAATATATAATTATATATTCAAGAATTGCTCGTTTAAAGGTATAAGATGTAAACCCATACTACACTATACCAAATATATATAAAAAATATCCTGTATAATGATAAAACAGGTATCTGACCGTCATAATCAAAACAATCTACCGGTACGTAACAAACATCCAAATAAACAAACAAATAAACGGATAGGAGGTATCTAAATAAATTTTACGTAATACGCTAAAACATAAATTTAAAAGCTACAGAGAAACTGCTATAATTTACGAATCAAGAGGTTGACCATAAACCACCAAAGGAGCTCGCTGAAATCCTGCCGTATCTTCTATCTCTCTCTTGTTTACGATTATTGCAGTTTGTTCCAAAAAAATATTTTTTCACGGTTTTTTTCATTTCGGCGCGGACGAGATAACTGATAATCTTAATCGTCTTTTGTTTCTCTTGAGACAAAAAGTTAATTAGTCCTTTTGTTAGTTGTTTTTCAACTGAAGATGTGTTAAGAGGGAAGTATACTACGTACTCGTCCATACAAGAAGGGATTTTTTTTTTTCACTTCTAAATATTTTCCATTCTCCAGTATTTTTTATAGGTTTTCCTTTTTTCAAAATTTGCAATACAAAAAAAAACAATAAAAAAATTAAAAGCGAAACCTATAACCTAGAATTTATTATGCTGAAGCGATCGACATCAAAATCAAAGTGATTTGTTAAGATTTAGTTAGTGGAAACTGTTTTCTCCCCGCCAGCGCTGGGCCAGCGAGATGGCCATGCGATGGTTGAAACGCAACTACACGATGGCGACATTCAGTTGTGATTTATTTGTTTTCCAAGATGGACGTGGAAGCATTAGCCGCTGCAGCAATTTATGTATACGCCACGTACCAACAGTTTCTTAATGTGCTCAATAATAAAGTACCTAATGTTAATATATCAATAAGTTTTTAACAAACTATTGAATCCTTTTTTAAAGTTGAACGTACGTAAACTTAATACACATTAGAATTTTATCACATCTTCGCTGGCCTTACCTTTGATGTGCGGACGAAAAACCGACACCGCGGTCATCCCATCGCCATCCCGCCGCGCCATAAGCCATTCGACACCACTACCCACTCTACATGCTGGCCCATCTTGTAGCCAGTAGGCAGTATGATGGCCCATCCTGTAGAGTAGCCATTATATCTTGCAATAACAAAACAGAGTAGATCTAAGGCATATTTATTATTAGGTATACACGTACTTTTTTAGCACATTTCTATGTCAAAGTGGACTGTGGACTGGTAGGTAGTAGGTACATTTAGGTAGGTACTTTCCAATTGCGACTGCAATTTCTTGCCGTATTGTTGCCTGCGGCGTTGCAGGAAATATAACTTTTTTAATATGCTTTGTTACGTTCATGAAAAAAAAACGTTAAGCGACCTCTAAATATGAACTTAATTCTCACTATCTACACAAATATAATCCCGTGCTGAATTATGTGCAGTGTAGAAATAAGTTTCAAACTTTAAACATTTTCTATGTGATTGACAGATCACATAAAAAATAAGCTTGGTGATAGGAAATTTTTATTCAATAATTTAATGAAATTTTCTTATATGGTGAAAAGTAGAACGAATCTAATACTCGGTACCTGCTATACCATTAATAATAATACTTACCTAATATGCACATACCTATTTCAATGAGATTCTGTTGTCTAAAATATTTAAAGTGCCATTGAAATGGTACCATTAGCTAAAACTTTAATCTAGGTTTCCAGGTTAAACCGCAAACTCTAACGAAAACAGTTGGTGTTCGCAATTTCGCCACATGCATTAAACCTCCCAGTTGATGCATTAGCTTATTACTATAAGCAGTTAAATTACTTTCCATCCAAATCTGCTTGGTCCAGTGATCCGTGGCATCCGGATTAAGGGGCTAATTGCGACTTTGGGTCTTAATCCGATAGACAAGGACATAAATTGGAATAACAACCCTAGACACCAGTAATTCCACCTTAGCAGCGCATTAGTTATGTAGAAAATTACAGTACCCTATCTTGGAGTAGATTGGCCCTTGAAAGGAAAGGATTGGTGATTACTCCACAGAATAGAGCAGAACTTAAGTTAGAATAGAATTTGCAAGAATATGTGTGCAAAGCTGTCCTTAAATATAAATAGTAAGTAAAAATATTCAGCCAGTTGGCATGCAAATGTTAGTCCGGAACAATAACATAACATAACAACTACTCGTAGGAAACACTAGGTATCCTAGTTACGATGTTGATCAATTAATACAAGTTCGACGTTAAATCTGTTGTAACAACTGCTCGTTCCTAATATATACATATTTTATACCACGTCGGTGACAAATAAGCATACGGTCCGCCTGATGGTAAGCGGTAACCGTAACCTATGGACGCTTACAACTCCAGAGATGTTACATGCGCGATGCCGACCCTTTAAAAACCTGTACACTCCTTTTTTGAAGAACCCTATACTCGTACCTAACAAAACTTCCGTGAGACACAGACATATTAAATATATTATTAATATCGGGCGCGGAGGCTGAGGCCCGCAGTCTGCGCTGCGCCCGTCCGTTACCGTCAATGCAAGCTCTTGATGACACTCCTCGGTACGGAGTGAAACATGTCGAGCGTTTTTCGACTTAAAATACGTGAGTGACCCGTTATTAATATTATTATATTTAACCCTATACTCGGGAAAACCTCGGCAAGGTGCTCATTCCACAGCTGGAGTGTCCGCGGGAGGAAAATCCTCTTAACCCTTAAATGCATGATTTTTTGTATAACTTTTTAATAAATTGAAATAGATGTGTCATGCTGTATAAAAGTAATAAATGTGATTTTGGATAGCTGCATATTGAGCCACGGACCATCAAATATACGATGCATATATACATCATTATGCATTTAAGGGTTAAACCGCACAGTACGCGACCATTTAGTTTCTAGGGTGTGAGGATGAACAATATGAACACCCTGCCGACGGCGAGCGGTGCAGTGATAGAAAGCGGCCGTAATGTAATGCAGGAGGTCTATTCAAATTGTACGTTTTTGTTATCAAATGGTTACAGAAATGATCTGTCAGATATCAACAGTGACATTTATTTCATCAAATTTCAACCAGAAATGACACTGTCACACGAGCGATCATGTAGGTATCAACTGGACGTAGTTACGCGAAAACGTTCCAACCCACAGCGACCCCATTTTGAGATAAACGCAATTTTGTGTTTTAGCGGTACACTTTTTCCCTGTAATTATTTCAGGCAAATACTATTGGTTTTACTGTGGAATGCCAAACTGGTTATTGGATGATATGCATATTTTTTGTAAATACATAATACAAGGGGCATATAAATAGGTAAAACGAGTTTGAAACGTTTTTGCTAAATTTAATTTTGTATGAACCTTGTTAAATAGCAATTATGCATAAACGTTCCAAAACGAATTTAAGTGTATTATTTTATAAATATATATCTAAAATAAATTTAATATGTAAAATAATAAATAACAATGAGGAACATACAAAAACAACAAAAAAAATTTTAAATTGTATTACAAAAAAAATAGGATGTGATCTTTTGAGCTTAGAACCTATGCCAAAAATTAGCTGATATGGTTCCAAAAGTTATCAAAAACTTATATTAAACATTCAATCATCATCGTATTCTATGATCTCGAAGTCCGGAACTCCACCAAACCCATCAACATCATCAGTAGCTTCTTCAGAACTTTGAAGCGTTCTATAAAATTGAAGGCAATCCTCAGGTATGTAGTGGTACATGGATTGTAAGTCCACTAATTTCGCTGGAGCAATCGGTTTGCCATTAGGCCACAATAAACAAAAATCAGGTTATTTTATGTATTGCAGTTCTCGCTTTATTCTTTTATCAATTTTCAACTCATTGGTCGACAACGTAGGTGTCGCAAAAGGCACGGTTGGCTGCATAGAGGGGTGCTGGTGCCTACACTTATGTATGGTAGCGAAAGTTGGGTATGGCAGAAGAGGCATCAGAGCCAAGTGAATGCAGTGGAAATGAGAGCGTTGAGAAGTGTGTGTGGTGTGAGATTACAAGATAGAATTAGAAACAGTGTGATAAGGGAAAAGTGTGGACTGAGCGAAGATGTAGTGACAAAAATTGAGAAAGGTATGTTGAGATGGTTTGGACACGTGGAAAGAATGAGTGAAAGAAGGCTAACAAAGAGAGTGTATAAGGGAGAGGTAGAAACGGGAGTTGGAAGGGGCAGACCTCGGCGGACTTTCTCTGATCAGATCGGGGAAATTCTGAAGAAAGGCCAGGTCAAGAGCACCCTAAACCGGCGAGCGTGTATGAGGAATGTTATGAAAGTGAAGGAAGCGAAAGAGGTATGTCAGGATCGTAGCAAGTGGAAATCCGTGGTCTCTGCCTACCCCTCCGGGAAATAGGCGTGATTATATGTATGTATGTATGTATGTATGTATTTATGTATGAAATCGTCTTCCATCGTAGACCGCATAAAAATAGAAAACATTTTATCTTTATCCAACTTAATTTCTTTTGTATGTAGCCAACTAACTTTAGATGAGTCTGTAAACTTCTTCCTATTGATAATCTTCTTTTCCAGTTTAGTTGAACTAAAAAAATCAGTCTGTCATTTTGTAAACTTGAAGAGGTTTAACTTTTTTACATGTTTTAATAATATTGATGTTATGAAGAAGCTACTGATGATGTTGATGGGTTTGGTGGAGTTCCGGACTTCGAGATCATAGAATACGATGATGATTGAATGTTTAATATAAGTTTTTGATAACTTTTGGAACCATATCAGCTAATTTTTGGCATAGGTTCTAAGCTCAAAAGATCACGTCCTATTTTTTTTGTGATACATTTTCAATATTTTTTTGTTGTTTTTGTATGTTCCTCATTGTTATTTATTTATTATTGTTTACATATTAAATTTATTTAAGATATATTTATAAAATAATACACTTAAATTCGTTTTGGAACGTTTATGCATAATTGCTATTTAACAAGGTTCATAAAAAAATAAATTTAGCAAAAACGTTTCAAACTCGTTTTACCTATTTATATGCCCCTTGTATTAAGTATTTACAAAAAATATGCAAATCATTCAATAACCAGTTTGGCATTCCACAATAAACCAAATAGTATTTGCCTGAAATAATTACAGGGAAAAAGTGTACCACTAAAACACAAAATTGCGTTTATCTCAAAATGGGGTCGCTGTGGGTTGGAACGTTTTCGCGTAACTACGTCCAATTTAACAAAAGAAGACAACACGGCAGCACGTCTTACTTTCTCGGCATTTGTTTTCACACTACGATGACAAGTAGGTCCGCGGCGGCGTTTCGTTTCACATGTGCGTTTCGTTGGTGCTGTCATTTTACGGGAGCAAAGAGTAATAATGTTGCCACCTTTATTGTGAACAGTCCATTGATTCTTTTGACTAAATACATAAACTTAAATATACCATAGTTATTTATTTTGGTAAAAAATATTTTTTTCTCTCGAACATATTTAATAGCAAAAATGGATCAAGTATATGTGGATCGTTTATAGCAAAAAATTAGAAAATAATATATTATAATAAAACGTTCCAATTTATTTAGAACAGTCTTCGCAGCTTAAAAAAACAGTATGGATTAATCTAAAAGGTTTCAAATTACATGGAACATTTTTGCAGGAATAAAAAATGTATAAAGATTTTGCAAAAACGTTCCAACCCACATGGATCATTTAAGAAACAATTAAATGTGCGTTTTATGAATTTAGTATAATGTTCCAAGACAAGTGGAACATCATAACGATATGTTATTCTATTAAGAGTTTTTAACAATATGTTTCAGTATGCATGTAATGTTTTTACTTTATTTTGAGTACACGTCCTTGGCATAATGGTGGGTTGGAACATTTGGGTCAAACTTTATTGATGAAACTAGCCTAAAAATACTAGCATCTTGTCACGTTACTCCCTCCTCCACGTATATTGGAGGAGTGAGTAACGGAGCTGGGAGTGAGGAGGTAGAAAGGAAAAGATAGATATAACAGGGGTAGGTTCTTTATTTATCGGCTATAGTCTAAATATGACACGCTAACAGATGGTTTAAATTACAAAAAGAATAAAAATACGTTTATAGTTGCGCTAGTAGCACGCGCAAGGCAGGAGCACGCACACGGATAGGCGCGCTGATAGCACGCGCAAGGTGAGGCGCGCTGGTAGCACGCGCACAGTAAGGCGCGCAGATAGCACGCGCAAGGTGAGGCGCGCTGGTAGCACGCGCACAGTAAGGCGCGCAGATAGCACGCGCAAAGGTAAGGCACGCAGATAGCACGCGCAAAGGCGAGGCGTGCTGGCAGCACGCGCACAGTAAGGCGCGCTGGTAGCACGCGCACGGTAAGGCTCGCTGGGTAAGGCGCGCTGATAGCGCGCGCACGGTAAGGCGCGCTGGGTAAGGCGCGCTGATAAGGCGCGCTGATAGCGCGCGCACGGTAAGGCGCGCTGGGCAAGGCGCGCTGATAAGCACGCTCTTCGAAGAGGCGAGGCGCGGTGACAACACGCGCCTGTTGAGGCGAGGCGCGCCGATAGCGGGCGAGGCGCGGTGACAGCACGCGCCTGTTGAGGCGCGAGGCGCGCCGATAGCGCGCGCCTAGGAGACGAGGCGCTCCGCTAGAGCAACCGCAAAGCACCACCGGACTTGGGCGCGTGCAGAGAGCGCCAGACTTCGCCAGGAACACAGGTAACTTTTTAAGGAGCGCGAGCGAGGGTTTCTTGATGGTGCGGGGCCTGGCTTGGCCCCGCACGGACCCTTACAACTGACGTTCCTTTGTTGAGAACTAGAAGCAAACTGAATTCAGATGTCCGCTGGGCCGCTTATATAGCTAGCGATAACATTTTCTAGAATTATTGTTTACTTTGTTATTATTTTTGAAAATATTTGAAAATATTTGTTCACCAGTAACAATTTTTAGATAAAATTTAGAACAAACTACTTGAAAACTATACGACCTAAACTTCATGCTAAAGAATTTAGAGTAAATTATTAGTTTGACGGATAAAGTCAAAACAAAGAAAGAAATATGTCAATGGAAAATTTATAGTGAATTTTAGGTCGATTAGCTTCGAAATTATAATAAAAACATGAAATGATTAGAAAAACAACAAGGTAAGTAACCGGACGGGTCAGGGCCGTATTAGGGTAGAAGAAGTTTAGGGAGAATTTAGAAATGGTAGCCAGAAAGTAAACATTTTATATCAAAAGTTTCAGGGAGTAATTTGGAAGACGAGAATCAGACAGAAAGAGAACGCAAAAGCGTTAAGGAATTATAGCCGATTGGAGAATCCAGAGCATCAGCCCGTGGGAGTAAGGACTGGGAGTTAGGACCCAGGTATGAGATGCACATTACCCCATGTCACATTACCCCAAAAACCACGGAAAAAAAAACTTTGTCGTAATCTTAAACGGAAAAGTTTTTTTTTTGTGAAGAGTTAAGTTTAGGGGAAAGTAAAGGAAGTAAGTAGTTAAGTAAGCAGGTAAGTAAGTAAGTAAGTAGGTAGGTAAGTCAGTAAGTCAGAAGAGAGAAAGAGCAAGCTCGTTAATGGGGATGAATAAATGGAACGAGAGGATGAGTGATATAATGGAGAAGAAGATGAATAGATCGAGGAACTTCCCTGCACTCATACATCTCCTGTCATAATCACGCATTCATAAGTCTCTGGCAAAGGAAGGGGATGTGGTTCACGCTCTATGACACACACTCCTAAGAAGTCCTCGCTATGACCTGAGGCTTCTTTATAGAAGGGAGTAGTCAGCCGCTCCACTAGAAAAGATAATAAGATAATAATGAACGACCTAAGGCTTATTTTAAGGGAGTAGTCAGCCGCTCCGCGAAGATAAGTTTATGTACAAGTTCTAGTCGGTTTAGAGCCGACGAGAATAGAGAGTAGGGGTAGAGCCTACTTCTAGGTTGTGGTAGGGGTAGACCTACCACAGTAGAGTAAAAAAAAAAAAGTAGTGTTTGACCATAAGGCTTATTTTTTTCTTCAGAGTTGGAGTACCGCTCTGCAGGGTGAAGAAAAGAAAAAGAAGGGCACCTGGCTTATTAAGCCACCCGAGAATATGAAGAAATATCTACAGATGACACACTCACACAAAATGAAAGAAATGGAAAATGGCAGTTAATGAAGAATGAAAACGAGCTTGAAGAAGGACAAAGGGGAGAAGGAGGACGGGCTGAGCTGCAGAGTAAAAGAAGTACAATTATTATAAAGTTAAAGACCTATAAAAAATACATCATTAGAAATAAAAGTGATAAAAAAAGTAGCTATCTAGTCTGATTGCTATAATAAGATAATCTAAAAAACGTGCCATATTGACTAAGGAAATAGAAAATTAAACAGAAAGAGGCCGAAAAGTTATTTAAAATTTAAAGACACGGATTCTGTCTATAATTTAGAATTTAGTGGGCTAAGAAAGCCGGTAAATTTAAAAGTTGGGCGCCAAAACTGTCACGTTACTCCCTCCTCCACGTATATTGGAGGAGTGAGTAACGGAGCTGGGAGTGAGGAGGTAGAAAGGAAAGGATAGATATAACAGGGGTAGGTTCTTTATTTATCGGCTATAGTCTAAATATGACACGCTAACAGATGGTTTAAATTACAAAAAGAATAAAAATACGTTTATAGTTGCGCTAGTAGCACGCGCAAGGCAGGAGCACGCACACGGATAGGCGCGCTGATAGCACGCGCAAGGTGAGGCGCGCTGGTAGCACGCGCACAGTAAGGCGCGCAGATAGCACGCGCAAAGGTAAGGCGCGCAGATAGCACGCGCAAAGGTAAGGCGCGCAGATAGCACGCGCAAGGTGAGGCGCGCTGGTAGCACGCACACAGTAAGGCGCGCAGATAGCACGCGCAAGGGTAAGGCACGCAGATAGCACGCGCAAAGGTAAGGCGCGCAGATAGCACGCGCAAAGGTAAGGCGCGCAGATAGCACGCGCAAAGGTGAGGCGTGCTGGCAGCACGCGCACAGTAAGGCGCGCTGGTAGCACGCGCACGGTAAGGCTCGCTGGGTAAGGCGCGCTGATAGCGCGCGCACGGTAAGGCGCGCTGGGTAAGGCGCGCTGATAAGCACGCTCTTCGAAGAGGCGAGGCGCGGTGACAACACGCGCCTGTTGAGGCGAGTCGCGCCGATAGCGGGCGAGGCGCGGTGACAGCACGCGCCTGTTGAGGCGAGGCGCGCCGATAGCGCGCGCCTAGGAGACGAGGCGCTCCGCTAGAGCAACCGCAAAGCACCACCGGACTTGGGCGCGTGCAGAGAGCGCCAGACTTCGCCAGGAACACAGGTAACTTTTTAAGGAGCGCGAGCGAGGGTTTCTTGATGGTGCGGGGCCTGGCTTGGCCCCGCACGGACCCTTACAACTGACGTTCCTTTGTTGGGAACTAGAAGCAAACTGAATTCAGATGTCCGCTGGGCCGCTTATATAGCTAGCGATAACATTTTCTAGAATTATTGTTTACTTTGTTATTATTTTTGAAAATATTTGAAAATATTTGTTCACCAGTAACAATTTTTAGATAAAATTTAGAACAAACTACTTGAAAACTATACGACCTAAACTTCATGCTAAAGAATTTAGAGTAAATTATTAGTTTGACGGATAAAGTCAAAACAAAGAAAGAAATATGTCAATGGAAAATTTATAGTGAATTTTAGGTCGATTAGCTTCGAAATTATAATAAAAACATGAAATGATTAGAAAAACAACAAGGTAAGTAACCGGACGGGTCAGGGCCGTATTAGGGTAGAAGAAGTTTAGGGAGAATTTAGAAATGGTAGCCAGAAAGTAAACATTTTATATCAAAAGTTTCAGGGAGTAATTTGGAAGACGAGAATCAGACAGAAAGAGAACGCAAAAGCGTTAAGGAATTATAGCCGATTGGAGAATCCAGAGCATCAGCCCGTGGGAGTAAGGACTGGGAGTTAGGACCCAGGTATGAGATGCTACAATCTTTGTGTGCACATGATGTAATATGTCAAAAATAGTACCCTGGTTATGGTAACTCATTTTCGAGTGACTTGTGGGTTGGAACGTTTTCGCGTAACTACGTCCACTATCAACACTTCTCCACCGTACCTTAGCCTATAGCACATCTTTGACAAGCCACAGATGAAAGGTGCGTGGTAGAGCAACCTAAGCTGTAAGACTTGTAACTAAACAATCAAAATTATACGTTATCCCCTCTACAAAATTATATGCAATGTAGGGGGTCAGATTTATCTACAGCTGTTTGACCTTTGAGGCTTTGACCTCTTTTTAAGATATACTACTTGATACAAACCCACTCTGTTAGTAGTTCTATGTTTCAAAGACAGACGGTCGTATGTTTCATATTAATAGCTTCAAGTTTCCATATAAGCAGTTCTGTAGTGTTTTAGTTGTCTGTTTGGAGCGACGTGCAATTACAGGGGATAACGCTGTATATTTTAGCTATCAAAACGTTGCAGCGTGGCAAGATATATTATAATGGATGAGATGGATTGCGATGTTCATTATATCAGAGTAGATTCAGTATACATATAGGTATATATTTATAGAGTATCTTCGAACACATTTTCACTTAGCACGGGCCGCGAGCGATTCTGGTTTTAATTTCTTGTTCTGAAACTGACTGAAAGTGACATTTCTGGACCGTAACAGTGTCACCACTGCAACGTTTCAACAGCGGGAAATGGGCGATGTTTCAATTTCGTTCAATCCATGACCACAGCCATGACTAATTCAGTCAAGCAGAATAAATATTTACTCTAAAAACTAACGACCCGCCCCGGCTTCGCACGGGTTATACAAAACCTTAACAAATTATACACCTAAACCTTCCTCAAGAATCACTCTATTGATAGGTGAAAACGACATGAAAATCCGTTCAGTAGTTTTCGAGGTTATTGCGAACATACATACACACAAACAGACAGACGCGGCGTGGGACTTTGTTTTATAAGGTGTAGTGATGGTAGGTACGTACGAGTAGGAAGGGAGGAAGGGTCTACAGGATTTTAAAACTAATATTAATTGAAGTTTGTGTTACTTTTCAATGCTTCTGCAAATTGGACTTGCTTCGGGATTTGGTTAATCTTTTATGGGTAGGCGCAAAATACTATTTTTAACAAATAGTACTCCGCTGATAGTCATCAAAGAATTGTCAACCCTTTCACCACATTAAATATGCCTGTGGCACTTAATAATTGATTACCAATACTATCCCGGACAACTTTTAGGTCCCATCACCGAACTCACGATCACTATTGACGAATTAGCGGTTTCGAAACTTTGTTGTTAATTAATGCGAAAGGACAGTCAGTTTTAGGATAAGCTTAAGGCAATCAATTGTAGTGTTTACGTAGTACTTAATGGACATCGTGAGTAAGGAAAAAAACTATACACGTGGATCTATGTGTGTGAATGCTTGCCGAAGTGTATGCACGTTGAATCTGTCGCAGACGTTTTGCACGAGATTATAAACTGTCGAACTATTCGCTTATTTATTTTTTGTAATTTTAAGCTTATGTTCAGGCCGGTTGGCCGCTAGTCTAGTTATGTTTCATAGGCTACTTCAACTTTAGTTTTATCTAGGTAAGTATTAGCTTTTATCGCTACACGTGCCTCGAATAAATATAAACCATGAATCAGTAGCTTTTACCTACACATCTTGAGCCTTCACCTCCAATACTTATGAGAGTCTGTGAAATTATATCGAATATAGGTATTTGATGTTTTTATTTGTTTCTGATTTCTGATGACTTCTTATTTCTCCTTGACTTTGTAATTTGTACTATTAAACAAATAAATGTTTTCTGTCTGTCTCAGAGAGACTATAAACGGCTTAGCTCTAAACATAATTTTATTTCTTTTTTATATTCGCTTCAACTCTTGTTTGAACTTTCGTGTCATAGGATACTTTAAAGAAAATGCAACTTTCCAATTCAGGAATCCGACTGCAAAATATTAACTTGAGATTTAAAGTGCAAATTTTCGTTAAGGGGTCCACTGACTATCAGTCCGCCGGATGATATCGGCCTGTCAGTTAGAACAAAAATTTGACAATTCCGAACAACTGACAGGCCGATATCTTCCGGCGGACTGATAGTCAGTGGGCCCCTTTAGACAACTGCCCCTATTTTTCCAACTAAGTATGTAGTGATAATAACAAAGTTTAAACAAATCCTATCACTACGAGTAGTAAGGAACCTTCATTCGTTCTTATGTTATAGACGGGTTTTCTTATGTTATAGCGACTACCCCTATTTAGGTCAATGGAACACGCGGGATTATATTTGGGTAATATTTTATATCCTCTTACTATATTTCCTTCCTTTAATCTTTACCTTTCCTTAAATTTAATTCTTCAAGGATGGAATCAAAGCAAGGGTAAGCCTAGTCTTCGACTCCCCTTCTCATTCTATGGTGTAAGTACAAGAGAATAACTAGTAGTATTTCTTACGGAATGGACACGTTCCAACCCGCACCGAATGCAATTACAGGGTTGCTACGAAAGTTTTTAGCTGCTCCTTTATGCTAGGTATTACAATATTATTTATACCAGTGTAAGGGATATTTTAGTACTTACAGAGGCGAGGTGACGTCAATTCTTTTTTAGAAAACGCAGTTTTCTTTTACTTCGACGTGCCGAAGCCTAACCATCAGTCAGGATGATCAGTAATTGAGACTCCATTAAGTGGTATCATTTTATAAACAATTTAGTTTAAAAACATATTAGGTTTTTAGGTGCTGCTAATTGCAAATCTCGACCGTTTTTTTGAATGAGTAAACATAATTAGGACTTTAATCTGCGTCTATAATGGGTCATTTCATCAAAAGTAGTTATTTCAGATAATCAAAAAAAAGTGTGCTTTAACATATAAAATTATTTATCAATTATACATCGAAAATAGCAGAAAGAACCGAATAATTTTTCCCGGGTAAATTTGATTTTCAAAGATTTCAATACGAAATTCATTCAATTGTGAGAAAATGGCCGTTTTTCTTAGTAATTTCTAACTCCATACAAATCAGCTTTTACTAAAAAATATATAATATACAATAAACGCATTATTAAAAAAAAACATGGTCATAATTAGCATTGAAATATCCCTCGCAATGGTATAAATAATATTGTAATGGCATGAGAAGGGCCAGAGCAGCTAAAAACTTTCGTAGCAACCCTCGTACTTCGCGATGGCAAATTGTAATTGTAAACATTCCTGACCAAAAACTAGTCAGTAAGTCGGGTTCATCGTTGCCCACCAAGTTTCTCGATCGGTCATCTCCCCCCTCCCCCCTTGTCGCCATAGTACCTATTGTTGCTCAGAAGCCCTTAGGAACTTGCATGCACATTATTGCGTTTACATACACACACATCGTGCACACATACAAACTCAAACGATATTTTATGTACTATGGCGTGTACGTCTTCTGGCTTAAACACAATAAATCTTTCTCTTTCAATATTCCTTACCGTATTTGTAAACAGTTTGGAAGACCACTGCCTCGGTCCTATCTAAATTTCTCGAAGCGGTAGCAGCAGTGTACATAAGTTATGCATGTGACTGTAGCACTTAAGTACGGAAGTCATGTATAATTTCTAGAAACGATGTAACGAAAGATATTTTAGTAGGAACTCGGATCATATAATAGAGTAGAGCAGGTAATAAAGAGGTGGCTAGTTTTCTTCACGCGTGGCCCGAGAGATGAGATGTGAGATGAGGTAGAATCATGTACAGTCAGCTCAGCAGATCCTCTGCATTAATCTATATATGTATATAAATGCGCGTGTCCTGACTGACTGATTCATCAATGCAGAGCCGAAACTACAAAAGCTAGAAAGATGTAATTTGCCCACTGTCTACAAAAGATAAGCGATTTTGAGAAATTCTACCCCTGAGTAGGTTGAAATGGGGATGAAAGTTTGTATGGGGATCAAATTTTATTTTAAACTAGGGACTTAAAAAATCGTAAAAAGACATGTTGATTAATAGTCTAACCCGTTCGTATAAAAATACCGCAAATCGACGATGTACAGGTTATCCGTTTGGCACACACATACTAGAGGCCAAAACAAAATTTTTGACCCGCAGTTCCTAAAAAAATTTCGCTGCGGGGGGGTGGTAAAACATTTTTTTTTTGTATGATAAAAAAAATTTTTTTTTCTAAAATCTATGGTATGTGGTATTATACGAAAGGGCTACATTTCGGGCATTTTTTTTTAATTAAAACAAAAAGAATTTTCGAAACATACCAAGTTTGGGCTCCTCCAGACACGATATGGCTGATTTTTTTTTTGTACAATATACCACAAATGATACGTGATATCCTCATGTCTAACTCCAAGAAAGCAATTTTGAAAATATTATCATTAACAATTTTTTTTTAATTTTTCAATTTTACAAAGTGACACAGTTCTACTTCAATACCTATTTCACGAGACTTATGGAACTATACTGCAGATACGGTACATATTAATCATAAAATGATACGTAATATCCATATATCGAACGGGAAATACCTCTTTAACCCTTTAACTGCGCCTTTCATCAGTTGGTATAGTTTGTTTAGTTTTTGACACAAAATATCAAGATTGTATCCTTCACATACGATATACCTTATCGATTTTTCTTTGTACAATATACCACAAATGATACGTAATATCTTATTATCTAACCCTAAGAAAGCAATTTTGAATATAATTTCATTTAGATTTTTTTTTAAATTTCTCAATATTGTAATATTGAAAAATTATACACATGAAAAATATTTTATGAGAAAATAAAACTAAAATGTAAAAGTCAAGTTTATTTAACAAAATCAATACAGCATATATAATAATCACAGTTTAACTACGGATACAATACAACCGCAATCATCATCATCATCATCTTTAGCATTGTTTTAATTAAGGTAAGTAATAAATGTTTTTGTATAAATTTGGTATAATAACATAGATAAAATATTTACATAAAAACAATGGTCATATAAATAAAGAGGTAATAATTGTTATCTTATTGATTCATTTCAGCTTGGGCGAAAATGCTTTCGTATGTCGAAATGTTTTCCTCTAGAGGTCGCATTTCTTAACCCCTGGAGCGCCCCGGTTCCACACCCCCTGTGGAACCCCACAGTAGTATGGAACTATACTAATAACGGACACACGTGTGACCGTAGGGGTTAAACGATTCTAGTTAAATTTTGCGAGCAGGTTCGTTAGTTATATTTCCAAAAAACGAAACGAAAGAAATATCTCTGTCGTTTCGTTTTCAGGAACATGTTAGACCATTGTGAGTATGGTGTGATAATGACTCAACGAAGTAAGAATTTTCTATTTTTTCTACTTTGACAGCGATAAGTTTCATAAGCTTAAAAGCTTAAAAGCTTATGAAACTTATCGCGAGGTGCACAGATCACAGAGTCACTAGTTTTTACTGATGTCAGTCGCTTTTCGGTGAAGGAAACATCGTGATGAAACCGGACTAATCCCAAGGCCTAGTAGTTTACCTTCTGGGTTGGAAGGTCAGATGGCAGTCGCTATCGTAAAAACTAGTGCCCACGTCAATTCCTGGGATAAGTGGCCCAGGCTCACATGAGCCGTGGTAAAATGCCGGGACAACGCCAGGAAGATAATTTGCATTTACAATCGCATGCAACCGCATGTACCTAACAAAAGAAAAAATATCTAAAATATACATAAAATTATGTTAGGTACCTGTGCTACATAAACGAACATAATCCATATTACTGAATCAGTTTTTAAAGCTATTGTGCAAAATTTTACTCTATATTGTATATATTTGCGAAACAAATGGGCAGCACAAACTGTAGGATATTTGCGTGCCTATTTTATCTCGACGAGGAAATATATTCGCAGCTTCGAGCCCAGCTGTCGCCAACGGATTTGCATAAGCGAAATTTTGACAAATCACTTTTCAAATCCCACTCGAGAAAGAGCGAATTTCTTTAGCAGTTTTTCAGTGTCTGAACTGAGGGGTTATGTTTGTAAGTATTATGTGTATTGTGCCTGTTTTTCCCACAAAGAAACTGATACTGGTAGTATTACGCTATGTGAAATGACGACGCTATATTTGGCAAAAAATTGAACTTTAATGTATACCATACTATCGAGAAGGTGTATGATAAATGTCGTTATTGACGTAATAATGAAACATGGATAATGAGGCAACGTGATAGGAAGAGTCTGGAGCCTTTTGAGATGTGTTCCTAGCATTGAATGGCAAATATCAGTTGGACTGAAAAGAAAACCAACGAAGAGGTTTTACGTATAGTAGGAGAGAAGAGGAGTTTGTTCATAGAAGGGAAAAGATGCCCAAGCATCTGATACTACACGACGAATTTATCAAAAACATCATAGAAGGAAAAGTTGAAGCAAAGAGGAAGAAGGGAAGACCAAGGAGAGCAACCATGCATCAAATAAAGGAAAAACTCAACGTGTCGTATCAGGCTGTAAAAGAGAAGGCAGAGGACCGCCAAACATGGAAATTGCTCCACCGACAAGAGTCTTACTCTTAAATATATGATGATGATGAATGGCAGAATAAAGTGTCTAATACGGGCGCTAGGTAGCGCCACTGCGATTCCTTCACACAGCTAATTAATGAGAGATATACATTTATCTCCAAGAACGTTTGAGTCATTATTGGTCTTGTTGGCTTTAAAGCCAACAAGACCAATAATAAATAATTTAAACAGTGGCCACTGTTATACCGTAGTTTTATTTAATTTGCGCTCTCGGAGTAATTTGCTTCATACAATCAACGTGTGTTGTAGTTACTGTGGAAAAGAGGTTAGTTTTGTTTGGTCTAATCAAAGCATAGCATTTCTACGTAGATCAAACGGCCGGCAGTCAAGTGAGCTAAAAGCAAATAGGTACATAGCTACTTTGAGGTCGTTCCAAAATGGAAATAGCAACCCAAGTAAAATTACCTTCACGGGCAAAGAAGTCATTGCACTCAGACATTCTAATTTCGTCGAAACTCAAATAAAACTTGGCGACAACTGAGAAGCACAAAGACGACCTAAATTTAATAAAAACTGAAGAAAAAGTCAACGGCGGCGGAGCTGTTTGTACAGTGTTGCGTTATGCAAATGCAGATTACAAGAGTTTCCTCTGTACAGAGTTTTGTTGGAGAATTTTAGGTACCTATTTGCTACAATATTATTGCCTTGCTTTCAACCGACTACTATGTACTCATAAGTAGGTATGTGTGGCGTATAGCCAGTGGACTATATAAAAAACGGCCAAGTGCGAGTCGGTCTCGCGTGCCAAGGGTTCCGTACATTACACAATTTAAACAATGTGTTTTTTATGTGAAATGTCTGTAAAAAACCCATAGGGGTCGGATCAAAAACTGAGTAATAAAGTCCAACTCACGCTTGACTGCACATTTCTAATAGGTTTTCCTGTAAT
This sequence comes from Cydia strobilella, assembly GCF_947568885.1. Taxonomy (NCBI): domain Eukaryota; kingdom Metazoa; phylum Arthropoda; class Insecta; order Lepidoptera; family Tortricidae; genus Cydia; species Cydia strobilella. The sequence goes on along the minus strand of NC_086041.1, from coordinate 29,349,760 downwards.
CTATAGGTAAAGATCCATTTTGTGTATTTTTTTTTCAAAATTTTAGACCCAATAGTTTTGGAGATAAAGTGGTGATTAATGGTCATTTTTTGCCTTTTTTCTTGAATAACTTCTAAATTGTTTATCCTAAAATTACAAAAAAAAAATGTATTTGAGATTCTCATAACGAGCTCTTTTATTTGATATGTAACACGATATAGTTAGAAAAACTTAATTTTTTAATTTTCTCATTTACCCCCAAAAGTGGTCCCCCTTGTTTAAAATTCATTTGTTTACGTTACATGATCGTCTTTGGGTCACAAACTTACATATGTATACCAAATTTCAACTTAATTGGTCCAGTAGTTTTGGAAAAAATAGGCTATGACAGACGGACAGACAGACAGACGCACGAGTGATCCTATAAGGGTTCCGTTTTTTTCCTTTTGAACGGTACGGAACCCTAAAAATGTGCGCTATGCTAACCCAAATAAATTAGCTTGGCTTACCGGTTATTGCGGCCGTTGCGGGTCCTCTTGCTGGCCACTGCTGGTGGTATCTCCTTGATGTCCTTCTTATTATTGGGGAACACTTTTAATCAGGTTTTTCACTAAATATTGTTTATGTATTTGTATAATTGTGCTGGTTTTATCGCGATTGTAATGACACTAAAGTATTATGTCAGTTATTGTTTTTATATACCTTTTTGTGTCACCAGCCAGTAGCCGCGCTCCTTCAGATGAAGTAGCATAGCATTATATTAGGTTGAATACTAAACAGTATGTTTGTATCGGTATCTAAACTAAGTATGAAGTTTATTTGAGGCCTGGGTGGCATAGGCTACATTATTAAATCGACTTCCAAAAAAGTAGGTGAATCGGGTTAGTTTTTATCCATAGAGAAAAGCATTAGTATGTACAAATAAAATTTTTATGATTATATAATACTTAATATTATATGTATAAAGTCTAACACAAATTCGTCGTTGGTAGGTTGCAGTTTCATCTTTTTCAGCTGGCAAATTTGGGAGCTCGGTTTTTTCTTACATTTGCACATTTTATTGATCTTTGGTGATAACTGATAAGTAACCCAATATTTAGCAGATATCGGCTTACTTAAAATTTAAGTGTAACTTAGTCCAGTGATGTGACTCAGACAGTCAGACATAGAATAATGAAGCACTAATAAAAATATACGAGTTCAGTTTTAAAAGTGAAAAGGGTTCCATGTATCAACGCAGGGCCCGTATCCATCCCACGACGGTAAACCAATAGGAGGACGCAGCTGAGCGGCCCAATAATAAATTCTTATTTCACACTTGGTTAGATGGTGGAAGGTTCAAGTTTTAGCGGTTTTATATCAGCTTATGTTAGCATTTCATAGTCACAATTATTTATTAATATATGTATTTTAAATTTGTGTATATTATGATAAACAGTGTTAAGACTGTTTATCAAAATTAATTCATTTAATAAGTAACGGATGTGAGTTGAGTATTTGACATTTCGAGCTGGCTCCCGATTGGTCGCGCCATTTTAAATCGTAACGCTTCCGGTGAGGCAAGATGGCGGCAACTGGCGTTACGGTTGGGAGGCAGATCAGGCAGAACGAGTAAGGCTACGAACGAGTGCAGATCGAGTTGTCATATTGTAATAACCAAACGTTATGATTTGATGTTAAATTACTTGATCATGTCAGAGTGTACGTGAATACAAAGCTTGCTAGATCATCGGATTGTTTTATTGAACTGTCCTTAACACTTATTTAGCAGTTATTTTTCAACAGTTGTATGAAAGGAAAATGTTAGTCGTCATATTTTTTCAATTGCGAGCCATACTCGTCTGTGTACATATATACAATTCTAACACAAAAAAAATGGTACAACTTTAAATAGAAATATGTACACGGCTGCCGCAAATGTCAAAATTCCGGGCATCATCATCGATTTTGACATTTGCGGCAGTAATGCAGTACTGCAGCAGTAATGCTGGTGCAGTTTGACTCCGAATGTCCCCTTTAATCAAAACATTTGTTTACGCGATTTGTACCAGGTAGGGTTGGCACGGGGAAAATAAAGTGCCGTGTGAGGAGCGCGGGTCAGCTGAAATTGAAATAGGGTTGCTCTTTCAGCCATATTTGCGTTTGCACTGCTATTTGTTTTGTGTCAGCAGTTTGCGATATAATGTAAATCCAATGGACCTATAATAGCTTTTTCAAAGGCCGACGGTTACCTAACATGGTAAATTAGGGTTTATTTTTTTGTGTTTTGCGTGCTTTATATCGTCTTTTTTTCAAAGGTAGGTACTAAAGTTTTCTTTGCCGTGCCGTTTTCAAAGACTGAGTTTATCCAGAGCTTTTGACTCGTAGCTTTTTGTTGGAAGTACATTAGGAAATGCATTCCGTAAATGTGTGTGCATACTGCAGAATTAGCTTGCTCATGTGGGCTTATTTGTATAGAAGGATTAATTTAAATTGAAAGCGAATATTTTACAAGCTAATGTACAGTCAAACAAATGGCTGATTGCACTTAACCAGTATTTATTATAACTGTTTGTTTTCTGTTTGCCAAACGATTAAATATCGTCTTCGTATATAATATAAATCGTATTTTTACATGTTTACAATCTAATTTTCGTCATTTTTGTAGATGGCTATTTCCTGAACGTATTTTTATTACTTGAATATTACCTACATTTCTAAATTAATTAATGCATTAACTACACATGTCAATTTCATGTTCATATTACAAGTCTACTTCTATATCCTGTTCTATAATTATCCATATTAATAACAAAAATCGTTCCAAAAACAAACTCATATAAATAACTACCTATTACTACAAAGGTAAAAAAATTCCACTATACAAACACAAACTTAAAACTATTTAACTAACCTAAAACCCGTTCTGTGGCATACCTGGTCCAAAAGTCCCCATCGCACTCCTCGCAGCGTTGCGGTTACCGCGCTGTATGGCAATGGAGACTTGTTGGACAAGCCAAGACCCAGAACGGGAATCTTTCCCTCTCAGCCGCCGACCCGGTTCTCTAAATAATTCGGACGCCTCGCTGCACCATGAGGACAAAACAAATTCAGTCAAATAAATTGAGTTTGGTTTCAATTTGCATGAGGACGGTCGGGCAAATGGATATAGGGGGCAGACCTTAGCGATTTCTTTCTTGACCTCAGAAAAAGACAACATGATTACGTTTAGAGATAGCGCACAATATGCACATGGAAATCAGTAGTTTAAGCTCTTACAATCAAATTTTATTTTGTTCATTATGTTCTTGAATGAATGAATGAATGAAATTATTTAATCCAGAAAATATTTCCATATGAGGTTAAAACATTTCAAATGAATTACATAATAATATATGATTAAATTAAATATGAAGTTATCGCTGAGGAATATTTGCTAAAGCCAATTGCCTGATGACAAATTTAGAAATCCCATTTTAATGTTGTCGGTACGGTACACTTGTATTGGTTCCAAAAAACATAATATTTCAGCTATACCAAAGATAGATAGTATAACTCCGTAATAGATGGATACAGTCTAAGGAAAAAAATATCTCGAAAATCACGAAAATTTAATTCTCGATCAGATGGCGCCACTGCCTTTGGCCTATTCTCGTATAGAGGGTGTTGACGGTTTCGTTTGTTATTTATAATTTTAACGCATATTAGTGAAAGAACATGGATCATCATTTATCCATGTTTAAATACATTTTATCGTATTTTATAAATCTTCATTTTTAGTTTTAAAGTATGTCGATAGATGGTATTGAATTTACTGTGATTACAAAATTTACTATGACAGTACCGCTCTATCTTATTATATCCTCTTTGGCTATACTCATAAGTTTTAACATAAATAATTGCTACTTTAAACCTCGCGCGAAACCGCCTCGCGTCCGTTTGTGACGTCACGGTTTATTTGGTGGTGGGGGGTAGATATTGTTTACATGAGTACTTTACACGCGAATATATTACTTTACATACTTAGAGTTACGAATTTTTCCTTGCACCTGAATTATATTGTTAATTCAGCACTATATATTACGAATAGCGATGATAAATTCATTACAAAAATTAATCACAGTAACTCACTTTATACAAAAACTCACACGGTTGCAATTTAAGATGGAATTATTTAGATACATGTAAATTTTGAGTGAAAATACCGGGCGCCAGTTTTACTTTTTAAATTTTTCATTTTTTCTGTATACTACAGCCAACATGGCAATAATAGTTCCATTCAGCCAAATAATTAAAAACGTTTTTTAGTGAATTATGGTATTATGTAGCATTTTATTTAGATAATAACAAATAAATATTTACTTTATATCGTGTAATAATATTTTTGTACGTAATAAATCATTAATGGCGAAGTTTTTTTTAACCTAAACTCTTTGGTAAGGACGTATGTATAGTTGGTCAAGTAAATTTTGTCAGTAAAAAAGGCGCGAAATTCTAATTTTCTATAGGACGTTATCCCTTCGTGCCTAAATTTTTTAAAGCCGCCCTTTTCAACTGACAAGATTTGCTTGACCAACTATAGTTGTTCAAGCAAATCTTGTCAGTAGAAAAAGGAGCGAAATTCAAATTTTCTATGGGACGTTATCCCTTCGTAAATGCGGTTGTCTATGCTGCTCAAAGAAATATGTCATGGAGTGATGACGTCAAGGTTTGGCTCGCTTCTGATTGGTGTGTCAGTCAAAATGGCCGATTGGAGAATTTTGCACTTTTATTTTATTGAAAATATTAATAATCCTAATGTTTATACTGAAATAGGGCCATTTTTTGAATCATATATATATAATTATGATTCAAAAAATGGATAACCGACTGTAGTATTTCCAAGTAATTTCAGGTAAAACGGAAGAAACGACAAAAGCTTTATAGGTATTCTAAGTGAGGTAAATGTGGATAAACACCAATAGTTTATATTTAACAGTTAAGTAAATTTATCTATCTATGTAATTTTATTATGTTTTTGTGCAATATTTTTTTTTAGTTTTGCCAACCTTTGTTATATATGTGATCCGCATTTTTTAACATTCTCAAAATTTCAAAAAGGCTGTTTGAAATAACGGGCGTTATAAATATTCGGTTTTAAATTTAGATTTCCTTCAGCCAGTGAATCAGCCATCATCGTCCATACCACTTACATCTCATCAATCCATTTTTTCTTTCACAGCTAAATTTTCAGCAGTTCCTGTTTTGTACCTATTCCTTTTCCCTTCATGCGGAGGGCAGACATCCACAACTGTTCCGATAAAATATTCTGTTAAAATAGTGCTTTTATAAATTTTAAAGAAAATTGTGTTCAGTTTATACACCGTGTAAAATGTAACCTTAATACCGAACCGAACCGAATCGAAATATTTTTGTGTGAAGTGCTGAAATTATATGTGTTACGCAGAAGAAATTGTTAAATTGTTTTACTGCACTATATATATGTTTCTTTGAAACCATGATTCTTTGTTACTGTCATCATCCCAATTATTATATATATTTTATAAAGAATAAAGATTTTTTTCTTTTAAAGATCATTTATTTTCATTTATTTTCAGCTCATATTTTATATGTGCTTCTTCTTCTTCCTAGCCTTATATCCCATTTACTTGGGGTCGGCTCTCCTTATACGGCGTCGCCAGGAGCGTCTGTCCTGGGTCGTCTCTGGTGGTAATCTTTTTTCTTTAAGGTTCTTTTTTACAAGACCTATCCATGTTATCTTGGGCCTTCCGCGACCCCTAGGCTTTTCACTCATCTCTAGCACCTTTCTCGTCATGTGGTCTGGTGGGCGCCTCATGACGTGGCCATACCATCGTAGTCGATTTTCGGTGAGCTTTTCTTCGATTGGCCTTACTCTGAAACTGCCTCTAACGTGGATATTCCTATTTTATTCCATATTTTATATGTGCGTATTTGAATAAAATCAAGGGAACCTACCCTTTTTGCCCCACCCTCCCTTACTCGTCTACGTCGCTCGTGCTAATAAAAAATAAATTATTTAGAGCGTAACGCACTGACTTGTAACTGATTTAATTAAAATGATTCCTGCCTTAGGGATTTTTTTTTCTGAAATGTAAACAAAAAAATAAAGCTCCAATTCCATTTGTTTCAAAATGTAACTGTGAATTTTGGATGAGTAACAAAATATATATATATATTTCCGCTCATCCAACGCAATACATGTATTCCATAAAAACATTAAGTATTTTCTTTTCGTTTCATTTGCTATGACAAAACTCAGGCAGCAGTTATTACGCAAATCCCAGGATTGATCGCGTATGTCTAAAAATCTCAAAAATATTTTTCTTCTACGTATAGCAAAAATTGTTGTCATTTGTTTCAAAATGTAACTGTGAATTTTGGCTGAGTAACAAAATATATATATTTCCGCTCATCCAACGCAATACATGTATTCCATAAAAACATTAAGTATTTTCTTTTCGTTTCATTTGCTGTGACAAAACTCAGGCAGCATTTATTACGCAAATCCCAGGATTGATCGCGTATGTCTAAAAATCTCAAAAATATTTTTCTTCTATGTGTAGCAAAAATTGTTGATTCTTTAAGTTGCATTGCATGCAACGATTTACTTTTTGCGATAAGTTTGCCGATTTGCGATAAGATTGCGATAAGTTTCCGTGGTTCCGTACTTATTAGTTATATAATATATGCATTGTTGTGTTCAGTACTATTTTTTTAGAGTTTACACATTTTTTGCGGAATCAACTATTTTTCCCTTTTCTTTAATTGAAAATTAAAGCATAAACTTATTATAATTATATTTAATCACTTATTGCATATATCTGGGGGCACGGCAGTGCCCCCGCCAAGTCGAGCAAAACAAAGTGGCACGGCCGTACCATCCTTTTCTCGAAGCCACTCAGGCCATTTTCGCCGTCCTGTAATTTAGTGCTGGCTAAATGCTAGAATCCTGAATTTTCAGTGACATATAGGACATGATATGGCTTATATATATTACCAAGAACATTTAATTTGAACTTTTAGTTTAAGAATTATTGCACGTCAGAGTTCCTTATTATTACTTTTGTCACTGACACACTCACTCACTCACTCACTCACCGATCATCATAATTCTAAGGTACTTCCAGCCAACCCACAAGCTTCAAATTTTAAACATAAGTAGTTTTTTTCACGTCACGTTTCAGTCACGTTTTAAAGATTTAGGAACTGCATAAGTAAGTTTGTAGTCCCATATAAAAATATGCTATTACAAAGTTACTTTTGCAGTTCCAACAAATAGTAGGTAAAGTAAAGGTCTAAGATGTACGATGTGAGCATAAAGATGTGTCTATACACATATGAGTATGGTATGGCTATCAGTATGGTAAGGATATGGATATGGTATAGGTATGAGTGCGGGTATGGTGAGGTGCTACGGACAGGAAACCTCCCAGAGTGTCGAGTCCCTTCTCATTCCTCTTGATCAGCTGATCCGGGGGAAAGGGAAGGGCTGTCGGACGGTGCGCCCCGGGGGCAACGATAAGTAATCTCTTGGTTTCTAGTTAATTGCTTACCGGTGCTGCCAATGTCCTGTCACGGAGGGGTAGGGGGGTTCCGCACAGGGTGTCCTCTCATTGAGGGAGAGTTCACCCGAGTGCGTGCTGGAGGGGGGCCTTTGGGCCGGGCGACTGCGGTCGCGGATGGGGCCTTCGGGCCGGGCGCCTTTGGGCGCGTGAGGGCACAGGAATGCCGCTGACCTGTATAAAACTGCGGTCCCCGTAACTGTCTAGGCAGAGGGCCTATGATGACGGCCGGGGGGGTTGTCACTGCTGGCCGGCGCCGGCGTGGTGGCCACGAGGATGACCACCTCTATAAAAAATCGCTAAGGCAACCTGAGGGGGTGGAACCCGGGGTTTTTCCATCTCCTCCCGGCGTGGAGGTTGTCATGAGGGACCAGTGTGTGGTGTCGCCCTGCACACTACCTTCGAGAAGGGGAGCTTCGGCTCCAGGGCCTTCGGGTCCAAGGAGGGAACAGCTTCGGCTGTCGGCAGCAGGCGGTGTTCGCGGTGGAATGCTCTGCGATCCCGTGTTCACCGCCACCATTGCTGCGAGATGGGCATACCGTGGAGGGTTTAGTCGATATTTGGCCCCTTGGCCACCAGTCCGACATATCCGTTCTAGTTCCCCGGCTAGGCGGAATACCTAAATGCATTACTCCACGTTAAAAAAAATGGTGTGGAATGGGGACTTGGGTATGAGTATTATATGAATACAAGTATAGTTTGGTAGGCCATGAGTACCTATTGTATAGGTATGAGTACGAGTATAGTGTGGGACGGGTATGAGTATGAGCTTTGAGAAAAGTGGTAGCTGACGTACAAGAAGTAGTACCCGAAAAGAAGGACTGCCTAAAAAAAGAGATGAGATCCCATCAAAAACATTACATGTAAAAAGATGCAAGTTTCGCAACGCTATTCTAATACAAAAAAGTTTTGAGATGTAATGTGAAACCAAGTCGGTTATTTTAGTCAGTGTCAACCAGGGGGTGTTAAAACCGTATCAATATTAGATATATTTCATTTTAAATACATATAATGACTTGGCAATCGCACATAATGTTTTACTCGTACCGTACTCCTAAATATGTGTAACTAATGCTCAAGCTGCATGTGATTAGCGCTATCGTTATGTTCAATTAGTTAGAATTATTTTGAATAGTTGACGATGATCCTTATGTCATTATGCAGCCGTGCGATGGCCAAGTCATTATACGTATTAAAAATTAAAGATATCTAATATTGATGCGGTTTTACCATCTTTTTACATGTAATGTTTTTGATGGGATATGTTAGTCTATAAGGTATTTGTAACAACTTTGTTTGGTTTTACCACGTTTCCGAGTTTCGAATGTTTCGATGCACCAAGGAAAGTAATTTATTTATTTATTTAAAAATTTAAATCAGGCAGCAAGGCCCACATTACAAATTTTGTAATGTGGGCCTTGCAGCCTGATTTAAATTTTTTTATTTAAGTAATTCCTTGGTGCATCGAAACATTCGAAACTCGGAAACGTGGTAAAACCAAACAAAGTTGTTACATGTTCCAATTGCTTCACGACCACTGCGAGCGTTCCTGTGAGGCGAACCGAACCTACTTAGGTATATTAGTTATATGCGAAGAGCGGCCGTGGTGGCACCCAAAAGCGAAGACAACGCTCAGCGTGGGAAGAATGTTGTGAACTTCAGTCGGCACAAATTTGTGTAGGACTCACTATTTGACATGTGTGTCAACAAAAAACAAATGTATCCCAACCAAATCCCTGACTAATTCCTTAGCCTTCGAAGTCCACGGTCCCGCAATCTCGACTGCAACTAAATAGCGCAAAATCGTACACTAGCTTCAGGGCAGAGAACTCAGCATGCATCATTTTTGCCGCATACTCCGCGGCTGACTCCGCAGACCTGACAGTCTTCTTCAACTATGATGCACAAATGCACCGTTGCGCTTGAGGACATGTTCCATTTTATGTCCGTTTTGTAAGATTAGGCTTTCTATGGATATGACCAATGCAATGACAATTCTCCTTCTGTTTACTTGGGGATAGTCACTATTACTGAGAATTATTTGGGGAAAAGTTCAAACATTTGAAGTTTCGCCGTTAAATCTTCGCGTGCGAAAATTTTATTACGTGTTTGCATTACATAACGATCTTCTAATTAAATGGGTCATACACCGATTTTAAGAGAAAAGTTGCCACTCTTGTTTACAATATTTAACAAGATTGCAGTTTTGATTTTTAATTTTTACACATTTTGATGAAGAGCAAATTCATTGAAAAAAATCACACGGAACCTAGAATCTATTTCCGAGGGCAGACTAAGAAAAACATTAAAACGTTAAAGTTGGCTTGAAAGAAAAAAATCAAATCGAATCTGTACAAAGTGAGACGTGATCCTATTTAGCTGTATGTGTATGACCCAAAAACGGATGTCCGGTCTTTTATATTGTTTATCCTGAGTCGAACGCTTCTTATGATTGGTACACAAGGGGAATATTATGGCAGGCCTCTATTGATTTACGCCTAAACTCCTAAGGGGTTGAAACGTAAATATTATATAATATATTACGAAGGCGGCTGTTATGTTAATAATTCACATGTGTCACGTTCAAACGTTCTGAAACTTTGCAAATTCTTGTTTACAGTTTGTTTGCAATTTGACACCGAGCTTGTTCCTTTGAGTTACCTACATGTGGCGTAAAATTAATCTTGGTATTTGAGCGATTCGAGTTTAACCTTTTTACTTCACTTTCTTCTGTAAATGGGAGAATCTAGGGAAAATCGCCGCTCGTAAAAAGAGGGGCATGCCTAGGCAATAAATTATTGAATTACAAACTCTAAAAGCAGCAAAGAATAATCACTGTTCTGTGATTATAATGATAACTAAACACTAAACTTACGTGATGTGCCTTCCTGATCCTTTAACTGGATAAATTAGGGACTAGATAAAAAAAAATACTTATTTACTGTGACTTGAAGTAATTATTAATAATAAAAACTATTCAAACATAAGCCAGTCTTGGAAAAAATGGGATCATAATAACCAAAAAAAAACACGACAAAGCAAAAACAATCAACGGGACACCTCTAAACTTCATGTTGCGCGCCGGCAATGATTTTTTGTACAATTTTGCCTTGAGCGCGCTTCGCTCGCTTCGTTTACAAATAATATCACACTATATCCCGGGGCTTTCATAGAACTCTATTCCCACCGGCTTACCAAATTCCCAAACAATTATACAATTTTCCTACAGCTCATTAAATAAAAGAGAATCAAATTATGTCCGGCTTGTATGAATATTTTTTGACGCGCCACCACTGATATACTAACTATGAAACTTTCCAATTTTTTATTACAATGGAATTAACCTGAATCTGCCTGAGACTGCCCATTTTGCTTCGGGCACTTCTTGTATGTAAATTTTGGGTCCTCGGTGATTTTGTATGGCGTTCCAGTTTCCAGTTATCTGACAACAGTTACATGCAGGATTTATTTAAGGTACTTGACTCAATTGGATACTTAATACTGTCTGAATTATTGATATGCGATTAATTTGTAACGTAAAATTGGGCACACAACAATATAGTTTAGTTAGGGAGTCGCTCTTGAAAGACGTCCTTCTCGATTATCATTCGTATGATTAAACAAAAGCGACGAAGTTTATTAAAACCGTTGCATGAGAAGTGTGCTTCATTATAAATTGATGCTTGAAGCCGGGTATAAATTTGTTGTTGACTATTTAAGAGCATAGTAACGTTTGTAAATTAATACTAACATGAAAATTTATGAATATTCCCGACATACAATTTTAAATTGCCGGAATTCATTAAATACAAATCACAACCAAATAAATTGCACTTCATAACATTTACAATTAGTTAGTTATATTTAGTTTTCTTTCCTTGCGTGATTTGTCTCTTTCTAAAAACTTTCAGTATTGCCCACATATATTACGAGCGTCAAAGGAAAGTCAAGAATGTCGAGATGCCACTGACTTAACACATAACAAATAACCACATAAAATCAAAGCGCACTGAAACTAGATCACTTCGAATTAGATTCCGCATAATCCATACTATCCATTCATACACATTAATGGGCGGCTAACGGATGCAAAATACGTCAAAATAGTGTCAACCGATATACGTAATATGGATATGACTACAATTGGTTTAAAAAGAGAGAACATACTCTTAATTGCAAAAAAAGTTAAAAGTATTGATATTATTTTTTCAAGTGGAAGTAAATAAATAAATAGAATAAATAAATATTATAAATAAATATTATAGAGACATTCTTACACAAATTGACGAAGTCCCACGGTAAGCTCAAGAAGGCTTGTGTTGTGGGTACTCAGACAACGTTTTTTGATATATGTAATATACAAATACTTAAATACATAGAAAATATCCATGACTCAGGAACAAATATCTGTGCTCATCACACAAATAAATGCCGTTACCGGGATTTGAACCCAGGACCATCGGCTTCACAGGCGGGGTCAATACCTACTAGGCCAGACCGGTCGTCAAAATCAAATAATCATATTGTTTCTATATTACAAATTTTCAGTCCATTCCGTTTATAATTCACTATCATAATTAAGGGAAAATGACATATACGTAAAGTGTTATTTCAACATTATTTGGAACTTTATCATTTTTTTTAATATACATATTACTCGAAATTTATAAACAGTCTTATCCATCTTCTGCTTACGTCAACATATTTGATACACATATAGGGAATATTCCAGATTAGACTTACTGTAGTATGGATTATATTTAAGAAGTGAAATAATACATTCCGATTCCTTGCCACTATACCACTAAGGAATACAAGACACTGATTTAATAATAATATAATAATCAGTAAACTAAGTTGAAATCACCTATGTAACAGTAAACACCATTTTTCTTTGTATAGAAAAATAATTGAAACCGCGCGGCGAAACATTACAGGCCGAACATCAGAATGATATATATTTGAATCATGTTGTTTAGTTATCGTGCGTCTCGCCCGCGCCAATACATGTACGGACAAGTACGGGCGAATGCACGATAACTGAATGACAATCCATTAGATTAGATGTCATTCGGATATCAGTGTACGTTCGAATTGGCCTGTTACACACGAATCAGCAAATTTTATTAAACTAACCGATACGGGACGTATGTATATATAATGGACCTCGAACACAAAAACTGAAAATTATGCTAGCCCTTGCAGTATACTTAATTCCACTTTACTAGCCTTTTACTATCTAGTGGAAAGTGATCTATAACTACAACGGATTCACAAAGCAAGCATTATTTTCTGATTTTGCTCCCAAGCTCCGCACGTCCCGTATCGGTTAGTTTACATCTGCCAATCTATCTGCAGTTTGAAAGAACCCTGTGCCCTTGTTAAAGAGTCTATTTTTACAAAATTCGAAAACAAATGGCAAACTGGCGAGTGTAAAGATCAACCAACTTATTCTTGCTGTTACAAAGTCCTTACACCCTTATAATAATGACTATAATTCCTTGTTTTAAAGTACAGGATATGTTTGTGATGCCCATAGGGATTTGAGTTGCTAATTCGTGCAAGTGTCACCGCGCGGTTTTAAATACGTTTGAAATCGCGGTATCGAGATTTGTTTGAAATGAGACAAATTGGAATTAAAGGTTTTCAATTATTTATGATGACACGTTTGTGACTTTTTTCAGGCTCTGTGCACATAAAGGACGTAATATGTGAGCGAGAAGTCCGATATTGTGAATGAGAGAAAAAATAGGCTAAATCCCCACACGAGCCCAATGCCGGTTGGGGATTTCAGATACGCCTTTGATATTATTCGCGGATGTATGCTGGTATTGCTGGTATTAGTGGTAATGTTTTCCTTCGTCGAAAAACGGTTTGTAAACAATTTGATCAAATCAAAGGAGAAAAAAGATTGAGCGCGACGGAAATTCTTTCAAAATACGATGGTTGTTTTCATTGATATGTAATTATGTATGATATAGGTTTAATTATAGTAAGTAAGTAAGTAAGTAAGTAAGTATTTATTTGCAAAGAATAAGTAGGTACAATAGTGTCTTAGGTAAGGTATATAAACTGATATAAATAAAAGGTTTAAGTATATGGTTGTTCATAAAAAGTGCAAGATTACGAAGAAATGAAGGTAAATTGGTGTGTTTATATTATCTGTCTTTTCTATTGAACTCCACTTTCATTCTTTTAAAATTATGGCTTCAGTCCAGTGGGACCATTTCGCCAGCATCCAGGTCGTAGGAGCTTTAGATACGACTAAAATTGTACGGTTAGTACAATCTAGTGTACGGTTATTTTATTAGCTCTTGTAAAGCGATAGTTGGACTTTACAAGAAGCACGTGGGCTACCGGCCGTTGACTCCAAAATGGTGGTTAAACGCGCTTCAAGATTAATTCTCTATTCACTACACACTACAACATTAGTTTACTGTATAATTAAGCTCTCGATCGATATTACACTTTTAACAATATTAATGAGCAAGAAACAAAGGAATTAATCACGAGGCTAACTAACAAGATGGCGCTCGAAACCGAAATAACTTGACGTCGACTTTAACGTGACAAATGGTGGACTGTCATTCCAAACGTCATATTTTTATACAAGTAGCAATAGACGTCTATGGTAACACTTAGAACTTTTACTACACTACTAGGTACTCAAACAGAAAAGGTAAACAAATTAGAATAACCGCTTTCGCTACTTTTTTGGCGCTCCGTCAGTGCTGATAAGTACCTAATAATATCTCGTCTGCACTGTAATATTTCGATAACCCATCTCTTAATTCCCTGGAATCTACCTATTCACTTCCCCTGCCTACATCGTTTTCCTGAATTTCCATTTTACTCTTCTCAGAATCCGGACGTCAGTAATTACACGTTTACCTGCCACCCTCACTATAGGTAATGTTACCGCAAAACGTTACGAGCTTGCTGATTGACTCCTAAAATTAGGTTACGGCGCCATTACTGCGAATGCAGGTTAAACGTTAATTGCGCAATCAGAATGTTTTTTAGTCTAAAACGTGAAGGTAGAAGTAGCGTACTGTTTAACATAATTATACCTATGTATGTACTTTTTTATCAGTCAACAAGGCCTACATTACAAATAACTAACTAAAACTACAAGTGCCTAACTAAAACTAAACAGTACGGCGTGGCTCCGTTGAAACGTTATGCTCTTGTATCGGATTCGGCACTTTGCCACGCCACCTCCTAAACACTAAACCCTTCGGCCAGAAGTCAGAGCACTACAAAAGGATCTAGTGAAAAAAAGGGGGAATGCCTTTGCTCAAAAGTGAAACATTGGATAGGCAGCTCATGTAAACCTAGCATAAAGACCGGCGTCACTCGTAACCACAGTTACCTACAGATTAACAATTTTGATTAATCCTTTCAACAACACGACTCACTATCACTAATGATTTCCTCAAAATTAGAATTAAACTGATGGTGATTTTACAGATAATTCAAGGTGGTAAAAGATTGAACAAGTTTCAGCTAATTCAAAAGACAGTTTGTGTTGTTATAATATAATAAAAATACTGTGATAATCTGATTTAATTGAAATCATTTTATAATTGTAGGAGTTAATTGATTTGTGGCATTGATACGAGTATTGCTGCTTTTACACAAACAAATGAAAATCGCATTAGTTATTATAATGCGCCGAAAAATTATCGGGCTCCTATTTCACCACGCAGTCAGGTACGAATTTTTTTATCAAAACAGTCAATGGAGTTGCGAGTGTCCATAGATTACAGAAACCGCTAACGGGCGCTCTCTGTATCAAATACTTGTTTGCTAATTACGTAGTATTTAATAAAACTGTATAGGCATATCGCTACTCAGCATTAATGTTATAAAAAAGCCGAACGGATTATGAACGAATTATCCTACCCTTGACTGACAGTTTAACCTAAAGTTTGATTTTTTAACTCATCAGAATCTCACTAACGACCCTTGAGTACTGATAGAGAGCGAATTTGCGATGTTCAGTTTTTACTAAACAATGTCTGGCCTTTCAAGGTAGCATTTCTAGTTATTTCTTTCCCGCGTCACTTGTCTGTGTGGGATGTTTTTATCCACGATAAAAGACATAAATCCAACCATCATAGTCCCCCAAGGGGCAAATTGTACCTACAATTTATTGTACGAGTAACTCTGAGCCGTACAGCACCGTACCATTTATTCTGCGAGAGTAAGTCGGGCTCTAAAACAGTTGTGCGGCGCGTTTATTTGCCCGTCTCATTGGAGCTGTTGCGAAATTGGTTGTGAAAACAGCTCCTTAATATTGTTAAAATTGTTTTCACTAACCAGAAATCACAATAGGTATTGTTCTAATTTGAAACTTAACCCATCCATGTGATAAGGTTGCATTTCGTACAAAATTTCAAAAGAGTATGTGATACATTTCGAGCCTCTTAAAGTCCAATTTAACATTTTTAAGGATTGCTAAGATGTCTTAAAAGAAGGATTTTTCAAAGATTTGTTTTTTCTATGATATAGAAGGCAAACGAATAGACGAATCGCCTTATGGTAACCAGCTACCGTCGCCCATGGACATGCAAAACCCTGGGTTGGAAGTGCGTTGCCAGCTCCTAAGTTGCAAGCAGGGGAGACCGAGGTGAGATGTGAGAGAGGAGAGTTGTGACATCGTCGATTTTTTGGCATCTATTAACTAATAACGAGCTCGCAATAGCGCGCGTTTGTTAGTTTAAGTTACTAACTAACAAACGCGTGTTGCGAGCTCGCTGACATTTAAGAGGTTCCAAAAAATTGAAAACTCTCTGGCACAACTCACCTCGGTCTCCTCTACGTATAAAAGAACGTAATCTCATATAGCTCTCCGCACCTAGTTTTTTTTATTTTAATTATTATTTTTATATTACCTAGAAAATTGGCTTTGTTTCGCTCTAGAAGTCACATAGTTTTGGCGCAGTTTTTGACCTTGACTGTTCTTAATCTACGAGATACCCACCAATTCTACCAGACATCGAATTCAGCTCTAGCAATTTAAGTACCTTCAAAGTAAGTAATATCTTTTGATAACCTAATTTAATTACATAAGTAAATATTATTATGAAAAAATATTTATTTATAGTTTCTTATCTACAGTCCTAGTCAGTGAATCTCACAAATACCTTAAAAACATTACTTAAAACAAATGTCTCTCGAGCGTTTGATCTTTTAAGAAATTGATACAGAAAGGTACGGTGGGAATACGCTCGCCTGGGAAATGTTTATCTTATCTGTTTTGGGTGATTCAGTACAAAGTAACGTAATATTTTTGTGGAGGTCAATAATATCAAATATATAATTTTAGATTTTGTTAGATATAGAAAACCAAATATCAGAATGACATCTAACTGACGTCATTCAGTTATTGTGCATTTCGTTCAATTTCAATTTCAATTTCAATCTTTATTTGCAACCAAGTAGATACAGTTTACACAAATACACATGCAACTTAATGCTAGGTAGGTACATACATAACTACTAGGACCCGGTAAGGGCTTAGCAAAGTAGAGTTCGTACTTGTCCGTACATGTATTGGCGCGACACGCACGATAACTTAATTATAACATGATTCAAATATTTCAAATATAAGTCTGATGTGTCATCGTGAGGAAACCGGACTAATCCCAATAAGGCCTAGTTTACCATCTGGGTTGGAAGGTCAGATGGCAGTCGCTTTCGTAAAAACTAGTGCCTACGCCAATTCTTGTGATTAGTTTCCAAGCGGACCCGAGGCTCCCTTGTGATTCCACCCTATGACTGCAGAATTTTTAACCGATATTCTATGGACCTATGGTAATAAATACCCTATGTTGTTTTCAGACTTGTTCGAGCACCTATTAGTTAGGTGGATTTTATAGTCTAGATTAAATTTAGGTTTAGTTTTGGGTAGGTTATATATTTGTAGTTATATTTAAATAATTTGAAGTTTCTACATTAATCTGAATCTGTCTAAGGTAAGGTGAGAGGTGAGCTAAATTCAGTGTGAAATGTCAATATGTTTACCGTTTTTGCTTCCATTCTTAACTTTTCAATTCCCATACTTAGTTTTAAGCCCGCAGTACGCCCACAGTAGTACAAACACACCAAATATATCAATCTTTCGCACCGCCAAAAAGAGAGAATAGGATGAACACTGAGGCAATGTGTTATTGAAACAAAACAAGCACTCTTGCTATTCAGAGCGTTTAAAAAACAGTAGGTAAAGTGGTAACTAAAACTAACTTATTCTATGTACCTATAATGATGTCTTAAAACATCAAGTAGGACTTCAATCAATTACTAATATTTTGAAACAGCAGGGTTTCCAATTTTCTTTACGTGCGATTTTTTTGTGAAAATAATAATAATATACATATACAATAATATCAATCGCGACTTTCGCGAGATCCGGAAAGCACTTGTACCCCAGAACCCTTGTTGCAAAGAGAACAGAGTCTATAAAGAGTTATTGTCATAGTAAATTTTGTAGTCACAGTAAATTTACAGCCATCTATCGACACAGGATTAAAACTAAAAATGAAAATGTATAAAAATATTTAAAAAATATATATATATGGATATGTTGTTTTTAGAATTGCCATATGACTTTGACCCACGTTCTAACACTGATATGTGTTAAAATAGTTAAATATCAAACGGTGACGCCATCTACACGAGTATAGACCAAAGGTATGGCGCCATCTACAGCATTTTTTTTTCCGAGGAACGCTTTTTTTCTTAGACTACTTATCTTATCCGGAGTTACATATACCTTTGCTAGTAGTTGGTGTTGCGGGTGCATGTACACGGTTATTGCTTACTACTATTCGACGATTCGTATACTAATTGGATCACGAGACAGTACTAAAAGAGCTAAATCAAACAATGCTAGTTTTCGCTGAGCTAACTGCGGTACACGGTGAGGATGGTGAATACGGTTTGAACTTTAAATTAGAAAAAAAGTTATGAAGAAAATCCAGATATTTGTAAGTATGTTTGAAAAAAATAATTTTTTTTTGTGTTTATTTAGGAATTTAGAGAGAGACCACTATTATATCCTCAGATTTATAGAAAAAGACATCTTTTATCAGCAAAAGCCCCGTGGCGCGCTACTCACTTGTAAGGAAGTCAATAGATTAGTTCGTTTTTAAAGTTAACGCAACACCAAAGTTAGACCGCTTCTAATTTATTGATCATGAAACTTAAAATTAATTTAACGAATTCTGTGTTTAATTTGGATTATAATGGAGTAAATCTAAACCTTATAACAACATAATAAGGTCTTCTATTGGGCACTTCTGCGTGTCTTCATTTGGACCTTATCCCTAGATTAAGGTCGATGGCAGAGACCATCTGGGCACAAATGCGTCCGTCATCTTTCGGATGATGCATCGGTCCATTCGTCACGTTCTTGGCGTGGCTTGGCTAGCGTCCGCCCAAATTGTTTCCAAGTTCCCAAACTGCAACATCGATGGTGATGCATCATTCTGCAAGATACATTGCAGAAGATAGTGCCGCGTTAATAGAGAATGGCGCAAGTTTTTGTCGCAATAGCTACGTAATTGCACGTTTAAGAAAGACTCACGGTCTTGCCGCTTGTAAAATATGACCTGACTGAAATAAGGTGCTTGGTAAATTTGGAAATTTTATGGTTGAAATTATCAAATTATGTATACGCACTTTTGAAGGCTATTGACGTCTTATATCTAATAATCGATAGCTATAAGCTTACAATTTTATTATCTGTAAATCAAGAAATTCCTAACAAAACCATAGCATGGAAATGGATAAATGTCTAGGTTCTCGCAGAACGCAGCTGGGCGAAATGAGTGCGCCAAATGCATCATATGTCATGTTTTTAGTGCAACGCTTTATATTTGCTTGGTAAAATGTTTCCAGCAGTGAATATATTTAATATCCACTTGATCTTAAATATATCCACTTATACGATTGCGATTTATAATTTTGTACCTATATAATTTCAAGTTAAAAAGAGAGCATGTTTGTGATATTCCTTGAAATTCGTTACTATTTATGCAGACCTTTATTCGACGAAATTTAAGCTAATGATATAGGTAACAAGCAGTAATTAAAATGCCCCACATTAAAGGCCTTGTGAGACTTTCTTAGACAATACAATACCTACTTATTACATTTTGTATATTTCATATTAACTTTAACACTTTGTTTAGATTTAAGTACTCGGATTTGCTAAAAGCGCAAAAATGTTCAGTTGGTTCTCAAATATTGTAGCTGTGCTCCACTAAATCAAATGCTTTAGAGAAATGCCACTGACATTTATAGTATTGTAAATGTACAGATGCTTAGCAGCGGAAATTAATTACGAGTAAAGAGTCTCAAATTCATGATAACAAGAAAAAATATACAATAATCATTGAAAAATAATTATAATTTAGGGTGCTGGGTGAGTATAGCTACCGTTGGCAGGTAAACTTAGACTAGTTTATTCTGTACCTAATAACAGTAATAACTAATACTTATATACTACCTACAGTGGTCCTATCCTATTTACGATGACACAACATTATCTTAACTGAAACAACTCCTGTCTAGTTATCGTCACGCGTTGATATATAACATTAAAATATGAGGATGATGATGAAACAAAAAATGCTTCGTTCGTCTTCAGAAAGACCAAAAAAAACTTTGACTAGTTATAAGTAAGTTTAATAACAAGTTTGTCAGGTTTCGTGGATAAATTTCGCTGTGCATCGACAAAGCTATTAAAGTTTTGCAGGAAATTGTGATAGGTATCTGAAATTTTCAGACTGAAAGTTAAAACTCTTTAAAATGTTTTAAATTAGATTAATATTTGTCATTTTGTTACAAAAGCAAATTATTGGACAATATATTTTTAAGTAAATTCTAAACCGCTCTGCTTGGACCATATAAAATTGTAATCACCGTATTTTACCTTCTGTTCGCTTATATTCTTTACGACTCCACATTACCCATTAGCGAATTGTCGGCCCCGGGACTGTTTCAATAGCCCCATACGTTACTTTTTAGAGGGGCCAATGATGAATATTTTCGGGTTAATACCGCCGGCAGAGCCGTGTTTGT
Organism: Cydia strobilella; assembly: GCF_947568885.1. Taxonomy (NCBI): domain Eukaryota; kingdom Metazoa; phylum Arthropoda; class Insecta; order Lepidoptera; family Tortricidae; genus Cydia; species Cydia strobilella. The sequence continues at coordinate 29,329,130 of NC_086041.1, read as the reverse complement.
ACTGCGTCCATAATTTATCAGTATCCTCACCGGTACGTGCGGCGGAAACGTTTGAAGGGTTAATGTCGTAATGATACTAATGATTGATCTAAAATATGGTGGAATTAAATTTATTAATACGTATTGATTCGGCAGGAGAGTTGGAATGATGCTAAATTTCTCACAAATGTAACGGTAACATGCAGGCTTGTTCTTATTGTACTTAATAACAGGTTATCAATTTGACCTGAATTTGTTATAGATATCTATTTGTTATGGACAGATCAAATCCATAACCTGTTATTACAATCAGGATACGCCTCCTAGTCTTTCTATATTCGAAGCCCGTAAGTGATTAACTTATTATTTATTACAATTTCGTACATTAAAGTTTTAGCTTTTAAAGTTAAAAAAGGTAATTTGATAATTCTCTCTATTGCATTCAAGTGAATGACGAAAATCAGTCAAAAATATGTCTCATTTGTCAAAAAATCGTTTTTAAATCATTAATAAGGTACTTAAAATTCATTTTAGTATTTATATCGGTAGTACCCATTATCATCGGTTCGAACTTCGATCGATCAATGATAGTGTTTATTTTGGTTCGAGACTATACTTTATTCATACAAACATAAAAATATAAAAACATAAATGATTAAATTAACTAAAAATATCTACATATATTATATTTACAAGTAAAAAATGGGAGCTAGCTCGGCGCCGGATGGTAAGGTGCCCAGAAGGCTGGTAGCATTGCCTCGCTGAATCGCGATGCCAATTCGCTGGGCAAGGAAGTAACCAGCCCTCTGGTAATCCATAGCATCAATGAGATGCTTCGCTAGCTCCCTAAATATAAGGTACTTAACCGTCATATTTTTGCTCGTGTTACAGTCCACATTGCATCTAGCGTAGGTATTACACAGTCATTAGGTATTGGCGGCGCAATCATTGATAACTCGTAATCATCGGACAAAGTATTAATCTTTGTCGTATCTCCTTTGTCGTCTGCGAGGATCATTTCATTGTGTGGGATGAGAGAAATAATATCAGCAGAAGTCAGTCAAGTTCGTTTGCAAAGACGATTTATTCCATCAAATTTGAGGAATTTCTGTAGGTACGTTCAAATTTAATAACAATATTATGAAATCCGAATTGAAAGGAACTCAGTCAATCCGCTTAAGAATTTTTTAAATATATTTTCAAAGAGGATATAATAAGATAGAGCGGTACTGTCATAGTAAATTTTGTAACCACTGTAAATTCACTGCCATCTATCGACATACTTTAAAACTAAAAATAAAGATTTATAAAAATACGTTAAAATGTATTTAAGTATGGATAAATGATTTATAATTTGCATTAATTATTTTTATATGATTTTGACCCATGTTCTTTCACTGATATGCCTTAAAATTATAAATAACAAACGAAACTGTCATCACCCTCTATAAGAGAGTAGGCCAAAACTAGTGGCGCCATCTGATGGAGAATCAAATTTTCGTGATTTTCGAGGCACGTTTTTTCCTTAGAATGTATCCATCTATTACGGAGTTATATTTATCTTTAATATTTATTAAAGGAAATAACTTAAATTGTTAGCATACGAAAAAAAGAAAGAAAAATCCGTTTCCATATTTATATTTTTCAAAAGAGGAAAAGAGGAATTACTCCTCACCCTCAGTGTCCTACTTTAGAAAAGTACTATGTACCTATTATTGATGCTAACTTGAACTTGTGAGATGCAAATGAGATCAAATTGAGATCTATTTGTAAAGTTTGAATTGGATTGCAGCACAAAGTTATCCTGAAATTCTATTTTGATTTTGACTAATCGTAGCAACTAGAACGCATGTGGTACGTGTCACACAATACATATAACGAGTATCAATAACAAATACGTAATTATGAGATTTTTTATTCTGAATAGGTACATTAGGTATATAGTACTGACCGTACCTTGAACGGGTTATTTTTGTACGTCTTAAGTAATCGATAGATAATGAAGGTTTCTATTAATTTTTTAATCGAATCGTTTATATGGAGCATGGTAAGTACCTAATAGTATTTTAATAACACTTCCGTGAGACACAGACATATTAAACATATTAATAACCTAATAGTATTGACAAAGATAGACATAACTCCGTAATAGATGGATACAGTCTAAGGAAAAAACTTGTCTCGAAAATTACGAAAATTTGATTCTCGATCAGATGGCGCCACTAGCTTTGGCCTACTCTCGTGTAGAGGGCGTTGACGGAATTTTAACGCATATCAGTGAAAGAATCAAAATCATATAAAAATAATTAATGCAAATAAGAAAATCATTTATCCCTATTTAAATACATTTTAACGTATTTTTATAAATCTTCATTTTTAGTTTTAAAGTATGTCGATAGATGGCAGTGAATTAACAGTGGTTACAAAATTTACTATGACAGTACGGCTCTATCTTATTATATCCTCTTTGGTATTGATTAAAAAGGCGCGTACCATCGCCCACACTGTTAACTGACAGTTCGTAAACCATATTACAAAAAGCATAAGGTCCACCGATGGACACTAGATTGTTGCTGTTTGTACCGAATATAATATAATTAAATATTAACTTATAAATTAATATATAGTGAAGAATTGAAAAATTGAAATTTATAATTATCTTACCGACTACTAGAATAAAATACTTAGAACCCGATTTTTGAGCTGATTTCATAGTCTGGATAGAAACAATAACAGTGACAAAACAAACAGCACTCCTAGAAGTGTTAATAGAAAAGGTAGTGTTAATTAGAATAGCAACACTGGAACAACGCTGGAGCATGCGATACTGCTATTAACTTAGTCAACAGCAGAAAAGCGAAACAAATAATATCAGGCAAAAGTTTGAAAGTAAAATAAAGTGGGTGGAAGCAATTATGTGTCCAACAAATTGTGTGTCGCGCAGCCCTGGCTCGCGGATCGGATGAACTGAAAACCCTGATGTTGCAGCACTAGATGTGGCTTAAGATTCATTTTCGAGTTCCTCGGGCACATAGGCGGCCAAACTGACGAAAACTTCTAGAAATGTATTATTATACCAAAGTCGATAGGAGGAGACCAAGAAAGCCGAGCCTAATAGTCCGGTGGCCGGCTGCATGAAACCCACGTGATAAAAAAATAGAAAATACCTACTCTGTGGGGTAGCTGACTTTTAGTAGCTTCAACTGCTCTTGGTTGGCCGCGGCTTAACGTGGCAAATTTTGCGCAAATGGCAAAAAAATGGTACAAAAAGTCATCAAAAAAAAACTCATTAAAAATAGAATGAAACTTATATGGTAGGATTAGCTGCCTTTGAGGACAGTAAAAAAATAATATATGTATACATATATATGTGGTCAGACTGCAACAAGTGCCAGGCTAAGGTGAGGCCGATCAAGACGTATGTCAACATGTTTAATTTAGCTAATCCGTTTGTTTCATTATATTTTTCCATGAGGTAAATTGTAGTTGTCACGTGGTACCACAAATTTGGTTGGACACAGGAACCTGCCAACGTAAGATTTGGCCGACAACTTTTTTTTGACTGTCCTCAAAGGCAGCTATCCTTCGATACAAGTTTCTTTCTAGTTTTCGATGAGGTATTTTTTGATGATTAGCTAGGAAAAATATTTAAAAAATACAACCGAATTGATAACCTCCTCCTTCTGAGATTTGGAAGTCGGTTAAAAAGTAAAATATAACAATTATCATCAGCACCAGAATTAACTAGTCTCACAACTGTATGACGAAAGAGATTTTTTTTTTAATAGTATATGCTCCAACGTACCTTCGAAGCTCCTGGTTCGATTTAGATGTAAATTGGCTTTAGCAACAAAATTTCACCTCAAAGCTTTTTAGTCCCAAACTTCTTTAATCCCTAGATCCGTGTGTTGCTGCGGAAAGCGGCAGTCTTTGTTGGATATCGACTCTGGTCTGGACTCTAACGACCTACTTTAGAGAGGTCGTGATGGGCTTCAAATGCACTTCTCGAATGACATGTCCTCGCCTTGCTATAGGACTCAGTTATATTATAAAGCGTTTTAAATATTCTTTGGATTTCAAAATACCTCGGCTGTTATGAAATTTTTGTTGTTTTTTATTGTGATGAAACTTTCTGGACTAGTATTGAGTATATGAGAGTAGGTCAAGTTATAAACGAATAGATACGTTAATTTTACATAAAAGAAGGGCACTTTTTAATTTTCAGCCACATTTCATTTCCGCAATTTACTATCTCAGAGCACATTATTTAAGAAATTAAAAACCTCGTTTAATTCCAGTAAGTACTATCTAGCCCACTAAGGCCATGCTGTATCTCATCATCATTATAGGTGTTGCCGGCAATCTATGAAATTCGGTATTCCGAGATGAATCCCAGGTATGTCCAGGAAAACAATTTTTACGAGGAGAAAGTACAAGAGCGAAATATAAACATAAAAATAATTTTTGTCCATATAAAGTGGCCAATTTTTCTTGCTCTTGATTGTATAATATAAAATGTAGAATTTTGTACGTTTATACTCACTATCTCTGAAATCATTAGTAAGGGGATGGCCGGGTATGAATGGGGATGAAGAATGCGATGGTATTAACATGGGGGGCGATAACGAAGTCGTAGGTAGAGACAAGTTTTATTACAATTGATTACATGTAGGTTTCTATATTAAGCTTTGGCATTTCACACCGCACGAACAGAATTTTGCTGAGTAAAGGATCTTTTGATGGTGACAAACAAGCGTATAGGCCGCCTGCTCGTAATCAGCATCATTTGGACGTTGCTGAAAAATTAAAAAACCTGCATACTCTTACTCATTTATTTAAGAACTTCATACTGACATCATGTACCTACAAATATTTATATTTATCTCCTCGATGTCTTAAATCTTGTCTCAATTTAACTATACCTAGGTTAAGTACGAACATGTATTGACTAGCAATATATTTATTCCTTTGGGTAACTTGACTTTACCTGTAGGTAAGTAGTAAAAAATACTTCATGCACTGTCTAGGCGAGCTCAACATAAGACATGCATAGTTTTAATAGAGTGATTTTAAGTGCTTTTATATTATGTAAGCACACTAAGGTGTGTAACTTAGGTTTTCTAGATATTAACAAAAATACGGATCGTTCTGGTCTGAAATAAAGGATTATTTTTTAAATATTTAGGTAGGTATTTTAAACAACAGCTAAATTATATGTTTTTCGGTGACATAAATAAAAATACTTTTAATCTCGCAAAGCACAAGCGTTGGGGAGGGTATGCACGAAATGGTGGTTATATACTGCCGAGCAAGGCTGGAATACAGAGCCATGAATCACAGGAGGCGTTTCAAACTACTCATAAGGCTTAAATTATTTGTTAATGCTGGGAAATCTCGTAGATAAATAGCGAATTAAGGCAGATTAGTAATGTCGCTCGTTCAGGAAGTCGAGAAGAATTTTTGCCTAAGCCATATAAATTACACTTAATCTTGCTGTAATTCTCTTGTCTCGTCTTGGTTACTTGACTGGTAGCTTAATTAGTACTGCGCTAGCCGATTAGTCAACAAGTCTTAGTGAATTATTTAATAACATATAATTATATTTAAAAAATCATAGTAGATTTTTAGTATTTTAGACTAAACTTTGTTCAAGAAACCGGAAATCATTCAACTCCAATGAATTCAAGATCAGCCAGGTAGTTACTGTTGTCGTATGATATTTGAACTTCCAGCAATCCCAGCATGATTGCGTTGTCGCGCGCCACTCCACATGACAAGTGCGACTTACACTACCTACTTCAAATATGGAGACAACGCACGTAAGCAAGGGGCTCAGATTGTTACAAGTTGACTTCTGCACCGTTCGCTCAAACTGATAACAAAAAAAAATGCGAAATAAGTACATACAATTTTAAAGCCTTATAAAAATACAATTAACAAACATATTACAAATATTATTACATAACATAATAAAACTATTATTTTATATCGATTATAATGTAAAATATATATTTTTTTGCAATAATATTTATATAAGATTACCTATTTTGAATATTATTTCGAGTAAAGATGGGAATGCTTTATTCCTCAACTGACATTAAAGGTATTGAAATAGAGCACAAAATAAACTAAACAATAAAATTAAAATATATATTTACTAAGATACAAATATCATACAAAATACATATACAACGCAAAAAAAAACACAAAAAAAAAACTAATTTAGACGAGGTAACTAACTAATACTGAAAATTAATTTAAAATGTATTTTAAACATCTAGTGAACTACGTACACATTGTGACAACTATTGTTTTTTCTTCAATTTACTAGGAGACTATTTACAAGACCCGTATTGGTGCGTGACATCTTCCGAGTATTATTAAACCTGAACTGCTTAATATTTTTATTCGTGGACTCGGCAACTTCTTCTGAAAGCTGTCCTATCGGTAACATCACGTGGTCAATCACACCAGCTCCATAAATGAGAACTTTATCAACAGAAGCTGGCATATTCTTCAGTACCATCCATATTCTTCTATAAGTTGCCGAGCCGTTTCTATCGCATAATTATTAGGTATATTTCTCGGAATCTTCTGGTAGCTGTTGCACAAGTATTTGGAGAATATTGCGTGCCCTGTCAATATATGAAGCATCAATAGCGCACCACAATTCATATGTGCATCCTCAAAAACGTGCAGTGAAAAAAGTACCTGAAAAGAAACAAAAATCGTTAGAAAATATAATTCAAGATTGGTAAAAAAAACTAAATTTCGTAGCGGGTGCTACGAAATTCGTAGAGGGCTAGTCTTCAATTCTGCACGACCGGGCCAGCAAAATACAATGATTCCATAACTACGCTTTATGGGCGATACGAATGTAAATATATATACGGTGGCTAAAAAATAAGTGCATTTCCGTTGCCTTTTGGGTGATGCTAGTACTAATGTAAGTCAAAGATAGTATGATTCTCTCCATGTGGCCCCGTACTTTTGAAAGTTACCGTGAATACTCGTAGTAAATAGTAAATAACTTGGTAACATTAACAGATCACGTAGACCCCAAGCTATTTGATATTATTAAAGTATTATTAAGTGCCATGCTACTAATAACAATTAGAAATCGATAATAATTAGAGAATTTCGAAATATGTGCCGTAAACAAACTTTCACTTGATCGTGTCACTGATAACGCTAATTATGGCGTGGTCGATGTGCTCACTTCGAGGGTCCGAAAATTAATGATCTACTTAAATAATTTAGAAACTACATATAGTCTCAGGTGGTATGGCTATTATACACTGTCAAGCATTTTTGTCAGTACAAAAGAGCGGCGAATTAAAAAAAAGTAGGCGCGAAGGGTTATCGTCCCATAGAAAATTTGAAATTCGTGCCTTTTTCTACTGACAAACTTGTTTGACCGGCTATAGTTAATAATTTGCCATAGATAATATTTACTTTAATTTTGTAAGTTAGTACGTTTGTAAGTTAATACTAACAACTATGGACTGTAATTGTCTGATTTTTTTTTATTTTTTTTTACCCAAGTCTATGAGTTTCCTAGACTTATGGGCTACTACGGGGCCACCGTGGTTTGGGAGTATAAATGTAGGATAAGTATTTTTAAACTGTTATTTTAAAGTATACATATACTTAATATACTTAATCCATGCTATCCATACTAATATTATAAATGCGAAAGTGTGACAGTCTGTCTGTCTGTCTGTTACGTCTTCACGCTTAAACCGCTGAACCGATTTAGTTGAAATTTGGTATAGAGATAGTTTGAGTTCCGGGGAAGGACATAGGGTAGTTTTTATCCCAGAAATCATCATAATCATACTCATCATAATCATATTTTATTCACAATATTTATAATATCATCCTTTAAGGGGGCGAAAAGGGGGGTGGAAGTTTGTATGGGGAATCGATAAAAAGCAGATTAGATAAAAAATAAGCTACCCAAATTAATAACTCCACGCAGACGAAGTCGCGGGCAAAAGCTAGTAAAGAAATAACGGCGTACAGGGCCCTAGCCTGCAATGGTTAGAGGTAGAACACAAACAAAATAATATTAGAAAATAATCAAGTATGGAAAAACGGCAGAACCCTCGCCAAGATGGGAGTCCTCGTTAATAAAACTAAAGCCTGCTTTAACTGTCGTGATAACACTTTGATTAAAAAGTAACTTGTCGCATTTGAGTGACATACGCTGTTTCAAAAGTAACTACATTCAATTAGACGCTTATTGCTCTCGCCGTAGTCTTTGGATAATTAAAACAAATAAAGATTTCAAAGTATTTGTGGTATTTCCCTGTTTCATGTATATTTATAGAATAACTAACTAGTGGCTCTGTGAGCTGTAGACCTCGCGAGCATAGCTTAAGATGATGGATGTGTAGAGCTGTCCTGCCGACTAACCACCAAAAGATCAGTAGATTCGTAATGTAAAGTAACCTATGTATAGCGGATGGAATGTTTATTGTTAAAAAAGATTAAAAATTAAATTAAAATTCTTGTTTGAGACTTTGACAAGGCACTGATATTTTCAGACATTAATTGTCATGTGCTCGTAGCATCCGTAATCTCTTGTTTGAAAAAAAAAAAGATAATAGCTGAGATACCTACATGGTTCAAATCCCGACGGTGCTAATTTTTTTAAATAATTTTAACGTTATTTTTCAAGTTAAGCGTATGTTATTTTATTATCAATTGAGTGTCGCGAATTCTTCTACCGATAACTACAAAAACGCTTCTATTGATAGCTTAGTGCTTATGGATGGTATAGAAAGGATCGCAATCTCTTATGGCAGAATTGTTGTAAAAGTGACCGCGTTAAGCTTTAAATAATAGTTCCTAATCTCTCCGGTGGCGCTAGTTAGGCTCTGGGATATGAGTATAACATGAACCATATAAGGCAACAAATAACCCGACCAAATTACGTAGGTTGTTTTTGGTAGTATTTCGGTGTATGGTGGCGCCGCCTAATTACTGTTTTTTGATGGACACTTTTCATACATAGAGATTTGGCTCCTTTATACAGTCTCCATGTTAGTGCTGTTGGCGTGCGAGTCAAATTTTTGAGTAGGTAACAAAATTTTACATTTACTATGAAGAAAACGTGAAATTTTTCTATCTCGTCACATTGTTCTATCTCGCCAATCAGACAATATAAATCAGACAATAGGGACTTTTTTCATACAATTTCCATTTCGGCAGAAAACGGTTTCCACTAACTAAATCTTAACAAATCACTTTGATTTTGATGTTGATCGCTTCAGCATAATATATTGTAGGTTGTAAATTTCGCTTTTAAAATAATTGTCATAAAAAATAGCATGTGAAAAATAAGAGTTTTCATTTTCATACAAACTGTATGGGAAAAGTTTTCCTCGATAGGCTGTATCAGGGATACAACATTTTTGTTCTCCAATAGCTTTTGTTCCATTCGCGTTTTTCCCCATTCTGCTTTTTAACCAGGCGTTTATTTTTTTAGTAGTTAATTTAATCACACGCGTATGTCCCAGTCGCTTTTTTTCCAAAGAGTAATATTTCCGAGAACAAGTCCTTCTTACCCTGAGCCGACGGAGCCCCGCTACGCGGGGCTCCTATTTCTGAGCGGTTTGCCCTTCGGGCATCTGAAGCTACCTAACGAACCTAACCTACCTATCTATCGACTTAATGTGACTATCGTGAAAACATTACTCTTTGGGTATAAAAGCGACTGGGACGTACGCGTGTGATTAAATTAACTACTGAAAAAATTAACGCCTGGTTAAAAAGCAGAATGGACAAAAACGCGAATGAAACAAAAGCTATTGGGGAACAAAAATTTTGGGTAGCTAATCTAAACAGTCATTGCGAAGACCGCATAGGGCCGCTTAGGGACCTCATAGCGTAAAGCAGGCGCCCTGTATGTAAGACTTAAATGTTGGGCTTTACCCTAACCTACAGTGAAAAGGTTGTAGGCAACGGAAAAAGGCACCGCAGGCGCTCTACACGTAATCTTTACAGTGTAAAAGGCGCCGCAGGCGCCATTTACGTAAGGCGCGCTTTTGATTGTCGGGCTTCGCTCGACCCTACAGTGTAAAGCCTGTGTGTAAAAGCGCGCTTGAATGTTGGGCTTCGTCCGACCCTACAGTGTGAAGCCTGTGTGAAAGAGCGCGCTTCGCACGCTTGAATGTCGGGTTTCGCCCGACCTTACAGTGTACAGGGCGCCTGCGGCTGTAATCTTTACAATATAAAAATTCGCCCCAGGAGCCATGTATAAAAAGCGCGCTTTGCGCGCTTGAATATCAGGCTTTGCCCGACCCTATATTGTAAAGCCTGTAGGTAAGAGCGCATTTGAGCTTTTTATGCCTTTATTTTCGCACACGGTGGCCTCAAACAAACGCAGTCGTGATATTCCTGTAAAAATGCCACATTTTAACTCTTTTCCAGCTCCGCGTATTTTATTTTTATAATATTTCAGAAAGATCTATCAAATGAACTCAATTGTATCGAAATCGGTTAATGGACTGATGAGTAATTATTAAATAAACACTGCAAATAGGGGTCATTTTAGCTCCGAATGCGTCATTTCTAGCGCAGAATCAGCGCCATATATGTCAGCAGCACATGCAGTTCCGAGTAATGGCTACTTTCGTTGAGCAACTGATGAACCAAAAACCAAAACCATTCATAATATATACCGCCACCGCGCCATAACACTTTTTCGTTAATATCGGTTTTCGATCCGAGCCCCTCTACGGGTTTTTAAAAACGTGCACCTTACGTTTCACGTTAAAAAAAGTTTATCAAAAATGACCTTTTTCTCGCATTCTGTAGGTACCTATGTTTTTTTCCAAAATCTGTAAACCCCAAAATTCATTAATTTGAAATTGAGGGAAGGTTTTCTAAGACCATTTTCGCGTAGCAGCACGGGATCTGGTAGCTGCCCTCACTGACCCAAACCAACCTGTATAACTGGCTGATTTTTGAATTTCTAAAAGTATTGAAATGCTTAGTAGTGGAGATATGTTGAAGGGAGCCACACGAAATCAAGCGCACGAAACTAAAAACCGCACAAGTGCGGGTCGGACTCGCCCACCGAGGGTTCCGTACGTTTTAGTAATTGTTGTTATAGCGGCATCGGCAACAGAAATACATCATTTGTGAAAATTTCGGTTCATTAGATACAGCCTGGTGACAGACAGACGGACAGAGTCTTAGTAATAGGGTCTTTACCCTTTGGGTACGGAACCCTAAAAATCGGCCCGTTTCGACCTGACGATGTCACCACTTAGTTAGGTCACCTGTGTTAAAGTGACATCTTTGTTAGTTATTATTAACCAACACAAACAGGCATTGAGTAATATATATTTTCTCAATTTTTTATTGAATTTTTCAATAATATTATTGAATAATTGGCTCGCTCAGACAAACGAATCTATGCTACATAAACCTCAAAGTTTATGGTGCAAGAAATCTACTTATTTTAAAACAAAAACTGTCAATAAAATTGTATAAAATTCGGAAAAAGGAGAGAACCACTTAAAGCTAACTAAATGTATGCCTCTACCGTTCAAAACACTTTAGAAAATTAAAATAATAAAAATAAAACATATTTTTTAGGGCTAGTTAAATAAAAGCTTGTAAAAATGAAACGAATACGCTAAGCCTGCGCTTGATCAATTAATTTCAAAATAGAAAAAAAAAAACAAATAAAAAAAAACAATACGAAATTTAACTTTAAGTGTAAAAGACAAAAAACAAAAAGTTATGTAGCAGCATACAATTACTGGGGATCGAACCAGGGACCACCCGCTGCAAACGAAAAAAGCGAATGTTTGCAAAACACGCCATGATATTGCTTACCTAAGCTGGCGAAATTCAGCTACTCATTCTCGAGTAAAAACGAAATATCTAAATACCGCCAAAGCCAGCAATACAAACTTTCTGCATTTTTCGACATTTAATCTGTAAACATATCTTAAAAAGAAAATACTGTTATGATATCGATACGACTATTTGTTTAGGCGCGAGCTATCACGACTCCGCCATTTTGAAAAATCTCCAAAAACCGGATCGACAAAAAAATTCTATTTAGTCATAGAATTTGGTCACAAAATTTCACGAGGATCGGTTGAGAATTGCGACCTGTAGAGGAGAACATCCGGACATACAAAAGCAAAATGCGCGAGTCAAACCGTAGACCTTCGCTACGCTTCGGTCAATTAAAAGAATATTGGGCCAATTTATTTAAATTCAAAAGAGTATGAATGTTGGTATAATATTGTACGTTCTTTCTGTTACCAGACGACGCTACAGAATGACTTTGTAAGGTAGACTCGACAGTCTAACTATTCTAGAATGGTCGTTGAATGAATCATACAGCCAGTAATATGTATGTACGCAACAAGAGAGATTAATCATTTCCACCGCATTTAAATATTATATTCAGTCTCTTTGCGGATCCAAATCCTTTTAAATCACCGAGTAAAAAGCTTTGAACAAAAGCGGATCTGCTTCCAGTTTTAAAAATTCATAACATATTCCATTGCGAGGCCTTATTCCTCTTTTTTAAATAACAACTTGTTACATGGCAACTGTAATGGACTTCGAGCAACACCGGCTTCCGACACGTCGGAAGGGATATCTTACCGTAGAAATCGTTCTGGCATTTTTTGCGGGGGGAAACGTGCACACAGTCGCACTTCTCACTCACTACATACAAAATCCAATCTGTAATGACGACACACGTCAAAGACAAATCATGCACATCTCGATCTCTTTTTGTGTATGCTGAACCCATCAGATTCGCTAGTAGTTAGTATGTTTATCTGGACACCACAAGGTATAACTATATCAATTTTCAAAACTACACGAATTATTTTCGCTGATTGCCCATATTCGGCTTAATTTGACGTGGCTAATAAAGAACTGTATGTCCTATAAGCGGAATTTTCCGGTAGCACAGTGTGTAATGACTTAGTCCTGGGGGGCTACCGCAAAAATTGAGCAACTAGTATAATTATAAACTTGAATCATAACGGATTTTGATACTAGTTTGCAATTTTACCATTATTGTATCTCGTATAAACTCACGGGTATATACATCCCGGTCATTTGATAGGCGTGCGTGGGGATACAGATCCAACACGTAGAGGCCCTTTGGAGAAGTTTGCTGTTATGTAATACACCTGCTAGAACCCATTCACGGGTACAAATAGATACCCGTAAATCGGTCCCAACAGGCGTAGTAGGGGCTATTATAAATACAGTGGAAAAGAGTGCCGGTTATGGATTGAAGTTATTATTATTATTTATTATTATTTTATTACAAGGAGATAAAACAAAAGCATACAAGTGAAGAACAATATAGACAGAATAAATAATAAAATAAATAAAAATGTTTATTGAGTTCGCACAAACAAACGTAATTATAACTGGGCAGGGCAGGAATTTATATAAAAGCAATAGCTGTGGCTTAAAACTAATGTTTCTTCAAAATAACTAAAAATAGAAAGAAATGATATATAAAGCTAATTTTAACAAAAGTCTGTTCTTAATAGAGTACCTAAGCCTTTTTCTTTATATGTAAGGTACAATGAGGTAGACTACAATTTTAATAAAGTTTTAATAATCGAGGGGATGTGTGTGTGTGTGTGTGTGCATGTTTATTAAACTTAGGTCTGAAGACCCATGCATTAGCTGCAGGAATATTTTTTTTTCTAAGCTATGTAGTATACAGTATACAATTAATATTAGACGACTCCAACTAATATATTTTCAACATCATTATAGCTTTTAGTGTTAATCCATTTATTTAGTTTACTTAAACATTCTTTAGAGCTTGCGGGGTAAATATTTAACAACTTATTTATATAATTATACAATTTTACCGACTGAGCTACGTACTGCCTCTTTGCGAATACGGATTTAGGTACAGGAGCGGATATTACGTCGGGTTTTCTTCTTTTAGATTTATTGTCGTCTGTTTCAGGTTTGTATACGGTTTCTTTATGCCTTCGTAAAACTGCATTAATTACATATAACTTTCTAACTGAGAGCAGGTCCGAAATTTGGTAGAGCTCACTGGTAGGGAACATATAGGGCTTAAAGTACATTACCTTGATTAACGCTCTTTGAGCTCTTTCTAACTCCAAAAACTTAATTTTTGTGGCACCGCCCCAGATTGGAATACAGTAGGCAAGAACCGACTGAGCGAGAGAAATATAAATCTGGTTAAGTAGCTTTTTTGTTGCTACGTGTCGAAGATTTTTAATGATCCAAATCATCTTTCGAGATATACATAACTATTATAGATTATGTTGTTTCCTTAAGCATATCTCACCGAGAACATAAGTGGTATTAGAATGTAAACCTAGCAACATGCAACACTCAACTATTTTAACTACAACAACTACATTCAATTCATATTTATGATTTATGAATGTTATGATTTAAAACTACTTATATATTTATCATTATCGCTTTATTCAATAAAAAAATTACTTAGAAGCTTCATTTTGATTCGCTACTGTATTATGATCGCACACCCAGCGGACCGCACTTTTAATGAGCGAATGAAGCCAGCGAAATAGCCAGCCGGGCCGCTCACGGTGATAATATTCCTTCATGGCACGGGGACCGCATTTTGTACGTGACTATTCCAGACCGCAGGTCACACCGAATTGTTGAACGACTTGAGACAAGTTTTGACACTTTTATAGAGAAAAACCTTAATATTCTGTAGTTCTGCTGCGATGTGACTTGCCTACATTCGTATTATAAATGAGTCTGTCTAATTACTGTACACTAATTTGAAAATGCGCGTGTTTGAACGGCACCGGCGGCATAGTCTGTTGAAAATAAATTGATGTACCTAATGTTTGTAGCGGTATTTACATATACGAATTTTGGAGACTGCTTAAATAGTTACTCAGTAGCTACCGTTTACAGTCTTAATTCCTAGAAGCGTGATCAATCAGAAATAGCCTGTATATAATAACACTAGGAAGTTTACCTTATTGATTTTATTCTCGAATTATATTTCGATGCGGTGTAAAACGACGTAGGCATGCCGCCACGTTCGCGAAGTTTGACCGAGCACAAGCATATTTTAGACTTTGCAGAGTGCTCTTTACGGTTTTACCAACTTTATTATTCAAAGGGAATATGAAACCGCAATTTGCGTTTTTCCTTGACACGTTACGTGACAAGTTTCTGCGGGTTAATTGCGGAAGTTTGATCTGATGCTGGTCTGTTTAAACGTCATTTTGAAACTGCAGGTTATCTGTAGAACTTTTAACGGGCGGAGATAACGTTACTAAAATTTAAAACTGCAAAAGATATAGTTTACCTAAAGTTTAAGTTATAGGTACTCGTACCTACATATGTCACACATACACATATACATACATTACTAATGTAATGTATCATTGGAGTTATCAGCCATTTAGCTTGTATAACCACTATATCCAATCCTAAACCTTTTATAATAGAATGTTGTATGTGGGTAGTTCCAAACGATACAATGTTGAAAAACATTTATGTTTTCTCAGTCTACCGCGTTGTCATTACTGTTCTGCTGGCTCAGGTAAAGCTGTCAGAACGTAGGGATATATTTTAATTTAAAACATTAACCGTGAAATACCTAATCCGTTTATTTAAAATACCTGTTTAGGTGCTTGTGTTATTCGTCAATAACTACCGTGGTTTTAAACGTTAACAAGGGTGAAACTTACGCGTTTTGTAAAAGCTAAATTCTGCACGGAATATGAATTAACAATTAAGTAATATTGTCCTGGGCATTCGCAACGGTGTAAAACACCCTAACAATCCCTTGTGACCTTAATAACTGCCAGGTTGTAGTAACTTTTGTTGTATTGTGCAATTAAATTTACATAAACACATAGATAATGATCCTTGCCTTCACTCAGCAACTTAGTAGCCGTATTACAGATAACGTTTTTGTAGAAGATACACCACTGTAAAAATAAAAATAAAAGTTACTTTGGAAAAATATATGAACGGTCGTGCGCCGATTCAATGACGTTGTGATGGAAGCAATAATAAAGCAATAATATTATAATGAAACTAATTTCGGCTGTGGTGTTTTAAGTTTTCACATGCACTAACAGTAAAATAATATTTGACTATTATATGTGGAATTTAAGCTTCAGTGAACTTCGGACTACGATGATAACAGATAAGAATCCAAACGAGAAAATACGTCCTATTAAAAAAAAGAACGACGAAAGGGAAAAGATAATAATAGAATGTTGACTATTAAATAACAAAACTATGAAAACTTTTAGTCAGAAATTCAAATTTGATTGCGGCGTATCTGCTTTAGTATTATTACTTAATCTGCTCTGGAATATTTAGTTCAAAATAAGATTAGTTCTTCTAAACTTAAACTTCCCACTGAAGACTAGTTCTTCGAAGTTTAAAACTCTCGTTTAGTCCAGACTTAGTTTAGTCGTCTTTATTTTAGTGCTAGATTTCCCGAAGTTAAAATGGGGATTATGGTTAAAAATGTTATTGCCTCTGGGTAATAGTTATTTTGATACTTGTAGTTTTACTTTCGATCTAATCGAAAGAGTAGAGTTGTAGTTTATGTTCAGATTTTACTGCTGAGCATGATATATAGGTGACACAGGTGTATAGTTTTAATGGAATACAATCTAGTAGTTATTTAGGAGCAAACTTGTTGGCCCGGGAAATAAATATAAAACTGAATATGGGTCGTCCTTGCAAATAGTTCATATAAGCCTTCCTAGCAGTTAATACATACGTATGTAGGTAAAACATTATTTTTGGCTTTCCATCACAGGAGGATCCTTATGCTTCAAGTGCAATAAGGTCCTTTTCATCTAAAATTGCAACAGAAATTTATATATAGTAGTAATACAATAATTTGTTATGTTTATACAGTTTATCCGTTGCGTATAGTCTTGGCTTGTTAAATTAAGTTCAATGTATACTTAGTAACCCATATCCAAAGACCTTTGTAACTCCGTATAAGATAAATACAGTCTAAAGAGGCCCACTGATTACCAGTCCGCCGGACGACATCGGCCTGTCAGTTGTTCGGAACTGTCAAATTTTATAAATTCCTATTGTTTGTTATACTTTTGTATGTAATTTTAGTTTTAAGTTTATCACGAATAAAACATTTGATTGATTGATTGATTAAATTTTTTGATCTAATTGACAGGCTAATATCGCCCGGCGGCGGCGGGCTGATAACCAGTGGGCCCCTTAAGTAAATAAAATGTTAGGAAAGAGTCGCTATAGTATCCATCTATTTCTTTTAATTTAAATAGTACATTACGATACAAGTGCGAAAAGTAGGAAATTCGCAACGACTATGTTAAATTAAATATATGATAAATTAAAACACGACCGAAGGGAGTTTTTTAATCGACATGAGTTGCGAATTACCTATTTTATTCGCACAAATTTTAACCTTATGTACCTACTGTAAATATAATTTTAGACCTTATTTTAAAAAGTTTAACACCGGTAACATAGGTATTGTTCCAATCCTAGGGAAAGGAAAGCGTTCATCCCTCGAGACATTCTTTGAATACCCGATAACTTTCTTCGGTTTCAAAGAATAATATTTGCAATTTTATTGTTATTCTATCAAATTCTGTTGAAATTACTTTGTTGTGATGAATTAAATTAAGACAGCAAAATGAAATAAAAAATAATAATTTGTACGAATTTACAAGAATTCTTAGATAGATCTCAATACCTAAATACATCATCACGATCCATGTATATAAAGCCGAATCGAAAAAAAACAACTGTCTAGCTATCACGGTTGCAGCCTGGTGACAGACGGACAGACGGACGGACAGCGGAGTCTTAGTAATAGGGTCCCGTTTTTACCCTTTAGGTACGGGACCCTAAAAATGGGTATCTCGTATTAAAAAAGGTTACAATAAAAATACTTTGAACACATAAACAGACAGGTTCGAAGGAGGAGGAGGAGTAGATTTTAAGATTTATAAATTGTATTTTTTGAAATGATTTAAATTCTGATACTCATACTCATACTCATATATTTATTCATAATAGTTCGTATTACATGTCACAATATTATAAATTATTTACAAAATATGATAAATAGAATTTTGTCGTATAAATGTAAGTGTATTATAGTATTGGTTTCGAGGTGTTTACGTAAGTTTTGCATTGTAGCAACATAGGCAATGAACACTCCTAAAATCACATTACTAATAATGGTATGAACCAAGATCTTCCACAGTTCTCTCACTTTACTGTTGTCAGATCTAGTTACAAATTTGCTATCCCTTTTTTTACGGAGTGGGAATGCATTTACGCACGGGACCGCCGCTCCTTTCCCCAGAACTTGACCCAATCCACTAAACCCACTCCGGCGTTTCTTCCTCTTTGCCGTTCACGAGGAGTCCATAGGATCGCGAACATTCCACCATTGCGCCTTCCGGCAGCCCCTGCTCATATTTGCTATCCCCACGAGGACCATCGTAATACAATTTCCTGAATATTTAAATAAGATTTGTCACTAGAGTTCAAAAATAAGTCGTCACGAAACAAATATTCCTAGGGTTTTCATTTTGAGTAGACACTCAGAATCTAACTTACGAAGCAACCGCCTTTAGATTTTGGTAAGGACTAAATAGATCTTCTTAGGATTAGACATGTTTCCTTCCTATGTTCTCTTTCTCTTAAAAAAGTTATGATGATAATCAATTTAGGGACAGGGGGTGCGACCCTCGGTCCGGATCGTACCTGGTCTAACAGATCTCGTTGGCCATTCAGCGCGGTAACGCTGCCAGCGTAATGGGGACATTTGAGCCAGGTGCGATTCGTGACGGTTATTTTTTTTAAACAAAAAAAAAGTGACGAAGCCTGTTGCGGATATCATCATTGGTATTTTTGGGACGAAGCATGTTGCTGATTTGCATTTGTAGCCACCTGACGAAGCCTGCGTTGCGGATTTTTTACATGTAACTAAATATTATTTTTTTAAGATTTTCTTTATAAATAAATTTTACACTATCAAAAAATTTATATTCCATAAGGACTATAAATTCCAAAAACGAAAGCCAGTGCTAAAGTCCTTTGCAACGATTTGAGAGCAGCATGAATCACTCGAGCAAAAAGTTAATTTTAAGCATTAGAGATAGAAACAGGTCACGTCGTTGTGGGAATTCCGCAGTTCTAACAATAAGTATACGAACGACGGTATCCTCCTAATCCGTCACGACTTATTCCCGCCGGAAACTTGGTTCACCCTTTCAGTTTTACGTAGTCATAGAGTAGTCAATTGTGCAATTATATCTAATACTGGTATTTTATTTTTTGTAATTGGCCAATCTTGCTTAAAGGTCAAACTTATCACTAAAACACGCACTATGTCCCATGCAAAATCACCACTTGTCCGCGCTCTACAATATATTAACACGCTCCTCGCATCAGCACCGGAATGTGATGTATTTGCAAGTAGTTGGATGGATCTGTGTTAAGAATGTATGAAGTTCTGTGAGGCGATAGATAAGCGATCTTCTGTCTTGTATTAGTTTTTCTTTCTCACATTTGGTCTGTTTGTCCTTTCTAGACTGTATCTATCATGTAACTCATGTACCTAGTTTATATAAATACTGTCTATGTATAAATTGACAGTGTATTAGTTCGCTGTAGTGCTGTGTAAATCTTTTTAATCAATAAAAAAAAACATTTCAGCCTCGCCCTCGAAAACTCAGTGAGAACGAACGAACTACCTTGATGAGAGGGGAAATGAGGAAATAAGTGCCTTTCATCCCTTGGTTAACAATCTACTATTTTGGTGCACTTAATATGGTCCCTGCCTTAGAAGCACAATAGGTATACTCGTAAATACAACTCTACTACATACATATTATTTGATAATGTTTTTTTGATGATGCTAAGACCCAAGTGAATAAAATTACAACAATTTCCAATTTTCCAAACGTGCCAAGGCGTGGGACGAGGATACGGAGCAATATACCACTTTTCAACCCTAGGACCGAAATGTTTCACTTTCAGTCAGCACAATTATCACAATGACACACTTGCTAACATTGGGTTGAAATGGGAAAAATTTGTGAGAATCTGTCAAAGTGAGCCTTTCGATTGTCCCTGCTCTGTGGCTTTGGGCACGACAGGCACGTCCGCGCGGCACGTATTATTCGCAGTTTGCCAACTCTGGCACGTGGCGTCTGCATCGAGATTAAGACACGTTTTAACGTGCAGCATTGTCCTAAGGTAGGTTTACCGAATTTCAAATATAATCTAATACGAATTATTAGGGTTCCGTAGCCAAAATGGCAAAAACGGAAGCCTTATAATTTCGTCATGTCCGTATGTCCGTCCGTCCGTCTGTCTGTCCGTCACAGATATTATGCTCGAAAACATACATAGGGACCATAGATGTGAGTAAAAGTAAAAAAACTGCAAAAATCAATGGGTGGCACATCATTCAATGGGTCTTTAACTTTAAGGGTTCTAAAACGTGAATACTTTTGAAATTAATTGCTTAGAAATTCCATAAACTGTGATAATTTTGAACGAGAACTGTAGAGATTTAGGTCATCAATTATCACTATTTGGAAAAGTATCAGAGGATGGCAAAACGTCTGGCGCGTTGTTTCATCCGCTACTATTAATGCTAAGATAAGATTCATTTAGATTTTGGACTGTATACTGTGACTGACGTTCTCCTAGTGTAATACCCCCTACTACTCCTAGTGTTATAAGGTAGTGAGTGCTAGTGCTAATATAATTCCAAACCCAGGTAGGTGGAAATTGTACATAATGCGACCTACATATGTCGTGCAAACTTGACGTGCCCGTTTAAGCATTTAATTAATATCGCTAGCTTAAATTAGTCAAATACCAAACTAGCAACTACCTACCTATTCCGTCAGATTCAGGAAGTCATTTCAGTATTTTATACGCAGTGTAATAAATAATAAAAAAATTTTTAAGTAACTATTAAATAAAACTTACCTTTGATTCGAAACATTCTTTTCGATTTCGATCCATTTAATGTCTAAAGTTTAGGTAATAAATAATGGCAGGTTATTTTGTATTACTTATATCTCAAATAATCAGTCGTTCATTCTCTTGCAAAAAATTTTTTTTCGGAAAAATAACTTGAAAACCAATTAATAATGAGCTGAAAATTATCTCTTTCATGGAATAATAGGTTTAGACCAACAATACAAGTACCTAAATCGTAGGCTAGTATTTAGATACTAGCTTACGATTTAGGTACCTGTGTTGTTTACTTACGTTTGGACGTATTTCAAGCCAAATATTTTATCCATTTATCCACTAGCAATCGAAATAATTGTTACCTTCAACGTAACGCTAGACTGTTTCCTTTTAAGCTGGATTAATAAGAACAAATAACTCAGCCGAACAGAACGTTTGCGTCTCTTGATTTATTAATTTTAATTTATTAACAGAGATAAACTTGGCGTTTCTATGACAGATGCTTTGTCTTGGCATTGGAAATTTAAAGATGTCAGTCTGTTTACTTCTTTAAAGAAACATGCTTTTATGAAACGAAAGCACATTGGTTTCATAAATAAACACACGCTCGAGAAATATTACCCTCCCCTATTAGTTTTCTTTCAACATACTTACCTACTCATGCTAGTGCGTCCCGTTACCTCGCTGCGCCCAAATTACAAATTATATTTATACTAGCTTCTTCCCGCGATTCCGCAAATTAGTATCTTTTCATAGTAAATTCTAACCCCCTTCCCCCTCTCTCCCACAAGGGATGATTATCTAGATAAAAATTATCCCGCCATTTCCCAGGGTTCAAAATATCTTCATAAAAAAATCATTTAAATCAGTTCAGCGGTTTAAACGTAAAGAGATAACAGACAGACAGACAGTTACTTTCGCGTTTAAAATATTATTAGTAAAAATGTATGTGTATGTATATTTACTTATTTTTGACTGAGTCGATACCTGTCTTATATTTGTCCAGTTCCTATAAATTAGTTTCTAAAGCTGTGTATTGTTACTGGCCTGTATCTGTTTTTTTTTTTTCAATAAAGAAAATAAATAAAATAAATAAATACGCACTACAAACGTACAAAAAGTAATTTATGAGTTCTAAATAGTACATTACTACAGAGGCCGGGAAGTAAGGGGTTGCCGGCCGAATGCATATATACGGCCGAACGTAGTGAGGCCGGATAGTTATGAGGCCGACAACCCCTTTTCACGCCGATGTGTGTATAGTGCTTTTCTCAAACATGCAATGAAATAAATAAAGAAATCTCCACGAAATCAAAGTTTTGATTCTAAAGAAACTAAAAGTAAACTAGGCACAAAATATAACTACCACTTGTACCTATCTTTATCACACGTGTCGTATATTTTACACATGTAGTTAATCAATTTATTACACAAATGTTCAAAGGTATATTTATGTATCTTTGATTTTTCGCCTTGCATCCTTCTGACTGTAGTTTTAGCCACATAACTAAGATTACATCATATTGTCTTCGGTTACCGCGATAGTTACTCATCGGGTGACGTGTCACCCGTTGACCACGAACGCTGTAAAGAGTTCGAAACATCGGGATGTATTATAAATTCAATATACGCGATATAATCCGTTTTCATAGTTTTATTTCATAAGATTACATCGTTTTTTATGTTGATATTATGCTTCACATACATCGTTGCCTTAAACATGGAGTATAATTAACAGGTATTCATTTAATATTTTCGTCGGAACTCATATTAAATAACACAATAAACAACGCACAATAAATCCAATAAAATAGAATTACAGATACACATTATACACAATGAAAAATGTTCAACTTTACCTCCAAAACGATTAAAAAAACACCAACGCGTGTTTGAGGAGACATTTTTACCGCTTATATTTAAATGAAATATAGTTTGTCAAAGGACTGTCTCATTTCAAACATAGACAGATAATTATACTATCTTTGTCTTACACTGGTACCAACACCCAAAAGAAAAGGATGAGTATAGTTTTTTTGTTCTTATTTACTGACAAACTGGTTTGACCAACTATATTTTAAATCTGTATTTGTAGGTAAATTTGCAGTTCAATATTATTGGAATTTGTTAATAATGTTTTATTTATATATTTTTTGTAAATTCGATACAAATAAAACTGCAAAATATATTAATTATCGTTTATTGTTTTTTTTAAGGGGTATTGGCAGAATGTCATTCCGAACCATAAGCAAATATTGGTTATAGTTTTTTTTTGGCTGAATGCCATGATGCTGTGTCACAAATATATGTGAAATGGAAATTAAAAAAGAGACACTTCCCGGCCTAGGCCTGCAACTTTATATGAAATTTCATTACGGGCCCCTCGTCTAGCCGCGCCGGAGTCGTGATACTTCCCAGCCTAATATAAAGAACGTAATATCAATATTACATAGCATGTTTGAGAAAACTATATTTTTGAAAAACGTACGGACTACTGCCTTCGAATGGGCCAACCTGGCTTTCGGCGCGGTGTCCCAGTTGGCAAATAAAATAACGGCACAATTTAATTTCACAACTAGAGGCTGACTGAACGAAACAAATGAACGCGGGCATAAATAACTTCAGTTATAGGTACGATATTGTAACATCCATGACGTTTTTGTTGCGTTATTGGAAAATATGGCGGTTACAGATTTTTTACTACTGTTAGAATGTTATAACAGTTAGGGTCTATTGCACCAAACCGTCTGTCACCGCTAAAGCGTTCGCAAAATTTTGTTAAAAAAAAATCTTTATTGCAACTTTTAATTATTACCTAACATTGGTTCCTGGCGCTTAAAGTAGGTTTCCCTGTGTCTCAAGAGCAAGTTCCTTCCCGATTACAAGCGTATGGTTACAATGTTAGACATTTTATAATATAATTTTAACAATATTTAAATTAGAGAAAGAAGTGAACATTTGAGACTATGATGATGTGTATGTACGCGCGCGTGTGTGAGTATTATGTGTGTCTGTTGTATGGGAAATTTCATAGATCTCTGCTGCGTGACGTTGATCAGTCTGTTAATTGTGGCTGCAGGTGCAACTCGCCCTTATTGTGTAAACTACAATAGAAAAGGTTCTGTGAATTTATTCCTCATTTTTTTAGTTTATGTCTATACACTGAGGAAGCATATAATATTTTATTATATGTATTGGAGTGGACTTTACAGCTTAAATTAAAAATTAGGTAAATATGGAATGTAAAACAGTAAATAATCTAACTATATTGCCTTGCCCTTTCTAAATTTTGATTTTCCCTGGTGTATTTTCCATACATATCCTTATTATCTAGACATCTTTTTATTTATCAAAAGCAAAACGTAGCTGTAAAATACTTGCGATTCAATATTTCTCGTTTCTTGTCGGAACAATCGGAACAGAACGGAAACATAATATTTTTTAAAGTTTCGAAAATAAAAGGATTTCACAGCAGCACTTGTCATGATGCATGCAAACCAAGGATATACAACTGAAAATAAATGAAAAGACATGTTTTCCTTTTTAAGGTTCCGTACCAAAAAGGTACAATAGGATCCTTCAACAGTGCGAATCTATCCGTCCGTCCGTCTGTCACATTGCTAAATATCTCAGGAACTACTTGAGCTATCGATTTGAAATGTGGAATAGTCATGAACAACGCTAACCCAGACACATTGAAAGTGTTATTTTTTTTACTTTGGAAAATACCCAATATTAAAGTCAAGTTACTGGGTCAAGTGGGTTATTGTTAGAAAAGGCTTGAATTGTGCATTCCGAAACATTTTTTATTTTATTTATTTTTTTACAGCGAAAAAACATTAATTTATGAAAAAAATTACCATACCATCCCCTAGCTATACTGGTATCGTAGATCTGCCCGCTGCATTGCCATAAATACTAGTATGGCCCATACTCCAAAGAGGATAGTGTATGACCGCTTCTCCATAGCCTCCATACATATGTTCTTAGTCCCCAATTTCCTCCCTGGATATTGACAGTACGTAAAATATTTTAACATTTGATGTATAACCATAGCTATGCCCTTCGTTTATTTTTTTTAATTTTTTTGATTGTTATAAGAGTAAGACGCAAAGAAATCAAATTTCATAAAAAAAAATTGAATGCTCCCAACTAAAACTATGAAAACGGATTATATCGCGTATATTGAATTTATAATACATCCCGACGTTTCGAACTCTTTACAGCGTTCGTGGTCAACGGGTAACTGAGGAAAAATTACAAATTGCAAAAATACCCACATACTAAAATAATGAACAATCATAGACTACAAACTTTAAGGCTGGTTGTACATGCAAAATCGGTTCATAAGGCTAGTTATACACTATAATTATACTTATTACAGTCGAGCGCAGGCCTGCCATTCTGCCTTTTGTCAGGGTGGTCACGGACAGGATCAGCCACATCTTGAAGCGTGCTTCTATAAAAACATATTTCAAGCCAATGAAGAAGATGTCCTGAGGCCTGTAAAATGCAATACCCCTCTACAGACTGCAGGAGTGTACAGGCTGGACTGTGAGTGTGGCCTATCATATGTCGGGCAGACGAAACGGAGCATTTCCACTCGGGTGAAGGAACACATAGCTGATGTCAAGCACCGTCGACCTAGGTCTGCTGTCTGTGAGCATGTCATGGATAAAGCCAATCACTCAATCAAGTTTGATAAGCCTCTGGTTCTTGCCAAGGAGAAGCGTTACATACCCAGAATGCTGCGCGAGGCCATTGAGATTAAGAAATATCCAAACTTTAATAGGGAAGATGGCTTTTCTCTACCACCAGCTTGGGATCCTGTAGTCCATCTGATAAAGGAGCAAGCAAGACATAGACTGTGAGACCTTAGTGTTGGATGATGCTGGACATTGTGATGTTTTGAAAAGATGTGTCCCGCCGAGTTTGTTGCCGGTCCCATATTGGGATACCCTCCTACAATTTAGGAGGGAATTAAATCTTCTCGGGTCCGTGGTGTAGGGTTGGAGCCGGCATAGTTTTTATCGCGTATATATATATATATATATATCTTTACTTGAAAAATAATTATAGTGTATAACTAGCCTTATGAACCGATTTTGCATGTACAACCAGCCTTAAAGTTTGTAGTCTATGATTGTTCATTATTTTAGTATGTGGGTATTTTTGCACTTTGTAATTTTTCCTCAGTTACCCGTTGACCACGAACGCTGTAAAGAGTTCGAAACGTCGGGATGTATTATAAATTCAATATACACGATATAATTCGTTTTCATAGTTTTATTTCATGAGTAACTATCGCGGTAACCGAAGACAATATTATGCTCCCAACTATTTTAATGATTAAAAAAAACGAAAAAATTGAACGAAGGAGCATTAAAATGTTTTCAATAATGTTATTATTTGTATGGAATATTTGGAACGTTTGTATGGAAAGGCGATTTCGCGCGGTCTTCCGCTTTCATCTTAAAAAAGAAACTGCCGCCTTTCCTGCACCGACAATAGAAGGCATGGTTCTTAGGATCCCACTAGGATATTTTATCGCACTTTTCTATTCACTGAAAATAAACCCGCAGAAATGAGTGAATCATACAGTAACGCAATGCAACTTAATCAATCTTTACTATTCAGCCGTAAAATACATTGCGTAAGTCTGATCACATCTTTACTTGATACCTTATAACTTGATCCGTGCGATCGAGCGGTATCATTCCAAAAGCTAACTGAAAGCAACGAGTTGATTGCTCAGACCGATCAGTATTTGAGCGCTCTAATTTTAAAGTAATATTAATGACATTTGCAGCAGTTTTGTCACGCCGCCATACTGCAGCAGTAATGCTGCCGGCTGCATTACAAAAAAACACACTCCTGCGTGCAGGCAGAAAGGTTCACTGCAGGAAACGTCCAATTTTATATGTCTTAATGAAACAACTTTTTTGACGTTTCCTGCAGCATCATACATTTTCATCAGCACAGATGGCAACTGCAATTGTATTACTGTTCCGGCATTACTGCTGCGACGCCGACACGGGCGCTATCACTGTAAATGTTCTGTTAACGTAGAACGTTTCGAACGTTTTATTTTGTGATCAGCAGTAATGCGGCATTAGTTATGCAGCTACAATTGCCATCTGAACGTCACCTTTTAGGATGCAGCGAACCGATGTAGGAACAATTAGCCAAACAAGTAAATAACTTTTTTTTAAATAGGAAGTTCTCAAACCATTAATTTTTTGTATAAAAAATCGGGACTAACTCGTTCAACCAATGAGAATGACGGCGTTAGATAAATATTACATTTGGACCCACCGGCGTCGCCCCAGAGCAAACTGTTTTATTACTTGTTTTTACATAAACCTACCATAAATACAATTTATGGCAGTAATGAATGAAAACGATGTTATCTCTTTCGTGTGTGAACACTTTACGGGGGTATTTTACAGTGGGTTAAATATTCGGAAGCGTTGTCGAGATAATGCTTAGCATTTTACGGGTATTGTTTCTATATGTTTGCAGTTGTGAGATAGAAATAACTGTGTGATACTTGTGTTATTCTATTTTCAAATGTATTTTAAGTAGGTACATATAATACATATTAATTATACAACTCTTTAGATGGGTTGTTCATGTTGATATGCTCTAAGCCTTAGAGGAAATAACCAAACGGAGTAGCCAATTAGCCATTAACAGGCGTTTCCCATTGTCGGATATAGTCGGACAATGGTCATACACAATGTATGGACTGACGTTTATCTGACATGGCTATTTTGACGTTACGTATAGGTACATTTGACGTTCCCCTCCTCCGCAAAAATTGGCAGACTTTTTTGTACAGCAAATTACAGACAAGGTGTCTCCGTTGGTTATATCCTCCAAGACTTTAGCCGCTTGGGAGATCCACGTGTCTGCTTCGTATATTCTCAGCATTGAAGAAAGTGGCTTTTTAGTAGGATTTTTAATAATAATAACTAAGTTTACTTTTTAGATTGCTGCTAAAGAAAATGTTTGCATCAGATGCCATTATTTGCGATAAATATATCCGCAAAATAGCCGTCCCGACGTAGATTCGGCCTGTGCCAAATTGTGGTACCTAATGCTCCGTTGTCGGTATAGGTATAACTGCCAAGGATACTTAAATCGTAAAGTGACTGGACTGGACTTGAAGCCAGTAATCCAGCCATAAAGCCACCCGATTTTATACATAGATATAGCTAAGGGCCCTATTTTGTGCGCGAGTCTAAAGTTTAATTATCCCACTTGTTACTGTCAGCGTTATCGCATCGTTATTCGTTAATGCCTGATAGCAAAAATTTTAACAAAGTTTTTATTTCCCACGGATGGGCAGCCTTTTCCGTTTTTAGAGTTCCGCAAGAATTATTATTTATTTGACTTTTTGTAGCTTAGTGATAAGGCGTGCGACTAATATTAGTTCTAAGTTAGTAAATGTGTAATTATTTTTCTAAAGTATGCGGAGTGAAATCTGGACTAAGTTTGAACATGGAAAAAAGTAAACGAAAAATTAAACTGAAATTATATCCAACTGCCAATTTAAAGTCTATATATCTGTCAATTGATCTGGTAAGTTTCTCTTGGTGAATCTAGAAGAGCAACATCACGAAACTGTATGTAATTTCTCCAGTACTATTTCCCTATGGCCAAAAGCGAAGATAATGGAACATTTTGTGTAAGCGGGTTAGAGGTGAAGTTATGTGTATAATATTTTTAGATCCTTTTTCTTTAAAAAAAAATTACCGCTAGAAAGTCTGGTTGAGGGAAACAATCCAGCAGTAGCCAGTTTCCTGGGAGAGATCGATTGAAGAAAATAACGGCCCGCTGAGTCACAAAATCTTACAGAGGTCATGAGATTATTCGAATGTGCCAGTAAAATTATTTAAAAATTGAAGATTTGGGCATCAGCAAACATTCAATAAAAGTTAAGGTCACCGTCTCCGAAAATAAATAAATAATTGCTCATCATACCGACCAAAAATTAACAAAAACAGCTGTTTTTGCGTAATGGGAATGGCGTCACTGAAAATGGAAATTTCTGGCCAAGGTAACTATTATTTTGAGAACACCAATGGCCCAACGGACGAGTTGAGTTGAGTGTTGAGCATACGAAGTTTCCTAAAAAAGTTTTCCTAAGGAAGATAAAATTTTATCTTTAAAGTACCACAACTCCCGTTAAAAATCTCGCATTTGAGTAAACTTTATTTTGCATTTAATACATGAAAATTTATGAAAAATAACCATGTTTTTTGATTGAATTTTGTCCAGATTTCTCTTTTTTTTTCAAACCAGATTGTGGGTTGAAACCCTGGTACGAGTACAGAATAGTACCAAAGATAGATATTGATAGTACGAAACCATATTTACATGTGATTTGCCAGTTGAGACCTAAATAAGTTCCTCGCTTGTCGCCTGAGCGTGAGCAGATGGTATGTTCCTTGACTGAGCCGTGTTAAAATGTTTAGACAATGCTAGGAAAACTATGACCTAAATGACGTTTCCAACTCGTCCTTATGGTGCCTTTACTAAAGACGCCATCAAATACCTACATACATCGTAAGGGGTGCTTGCTCAAAAGTTTTTGAACACGCTCAGACGAGCAAACGAGTTAATAATGGCCCTGTTCAGTGTTCACACCTGAGTGAGCACTTGCGTTTTCGAATTCCCGGGTATTTTTCCGTTACTGGAAATTATTTTACATGGCACCGGGAATCAATAATGTACTGTAACATGCAATTATTTTTTACACAGTAGTTTTAAAAAATTAAATCGAAAAAATCAACTGTGACGTGTGTGTTTTTTTTTCTCGATTGAAAGTTTAAAATTCGGACAACTGTTACTACCTATATCTGTTTAATATTGTTGAGATTTTAGGAATAGATTTTATTTATAGGCAATACAAAGCTCTATTTCCCTCAAGAAAAAGAAAAACCCTTTCACAGTTCACTTATTATTATTATTGGCCTTATTCGCAGTGCTTTTAATTACAAGTTCATTTTATCACAACAAGATCTATATTTATTCATGTCTGTTTCTCAAACAGGTAGGTAGGTAAAGGTAAAGGTAGGCAGAGATTACGGCTTTCCACTGCGCTTCGAAAATAAGAAAATGTCATAAAAAGTCGAGAAAGAGAAAATGTCATATTTCGACGTCAGTGTCTGTAACTGACTTCTCTGATCTTCAAGGCTTTATTTTCCTACTTTTAGTAAAGTAAGAGTAGTCATTTCCACTTAAAATATGCCTTATTTTAAAAGCATTCTTCACCGCATTTAACGTTCCTCAAGCCGTTTTCCATCAAATAGGATTTTTTTTATAGGTTTCCGTAAAAAAACTTCAAATATCATGTAGGTTTCAGCCTACAGTGCGTTGGTACTATAAGCCTTTCTCAGCCTGTATAATCTGTATGCAACGTTACGTAACTGTTTTTTACAAATTCTAGGAAAACTTACTTAATAGTCCGGTCACGTCTCGGTTCCGAACGATGAATAGGAACCTTTTTGCGGCTCAATTTGAGAAAGAGTTAAAACATCTAGAATCATGTATATTTATAATAAAACGGAATAAGATTAAGCTTAATTTATCAGCTTTTGTTTTAAGCTTTATGGTAAAGGTTTTGTTTCTACGAATCAGAGCTATGTATTTAATGACAACATCATGCATGACCCTGATGATGAAATCTACCTAATATTCGTGTTTCACTTCTTTCCTTATGAAAGCAAACGAAAGTGACGTATGATTGTACAATATATGATTATTTATTCGTATGGCATAATTATTCAGTCGTTTTTATAGACATTCTAAGGTTCTGTATCCATTGGATTACGTCACTGTCGTGGGTAAACAAGTCTGCAGGGTTTCCGTCGTATTTGCTAAGTACCCAGTACTGAATGATGTGCTCGATGTACAGGAGCCCCGCAATCGCACTTTGGAGACTATCCATCCACATTTGTGCATGAACGCTCGTGAGCGACCGCAGCCGTACTCAACCTATTCAGTTGGCACCATTCTTTTCTAGGCAATGAGAAGCCAGGTGGTTTTACTGTAGGGCTGATAGTATCCCAATATTCCCAATCCTTTCGGGGGGGTTATCGTTCCATTTCTCTTCCCATTTGTCCGAGATATTAAAGTTTGCTTTCATGAATTTTCTTGCAGTTCGGGGTGTTGAGATTTTAACCGGTGTGTTGGAGGGTTCTCAAATTCAGCGTGGGCAGCCAGTTTGGGGTGGATGAAGATCTTCCGTGCCTCACGTACTAGCGCTTGCTGTCTCCTAGTGTGCAGGCGGTATATGACTGAGGGTTGGAAGCCACTGGACCGGAGTGCTTTTGATGGTTACGGAAATGCACCTCATAATATATGATAACAAACCAGGAAGTAAATTGACACTACGATTTCTTACACTCGTCAAGGTGTTTAAAGCTGTATGGCGTACCAAGGAATTAGACATACATTATCACAAGCCTATATAATATATCTATAGATTCTCCACCACGACCACACACGACGCATAATGACCATAATATCCTCAAGCGGCACACCATACAAAATTGGTCAAATTTAAATTAATGGTAACTAATAGAAAATAGAATTGATTTTGTTCACAAACAAAAGCGTCTGGGTTCCATTTAATAATGATTCAAAGTTCATTGGAGGTATTAGGACCGTGGACGCCAGAAGATATATGTTACATGCAAGTTTTCTGAAGAATTGTTCCATCGCAGGAGACTAATTGGAAAATATGTAGGTACTAGTAGGTAGAAATAATTGTTGTATACCTGGTTTGATCGCATTGAGTTTTGGTACAAACTTTTATCGCTGACTGTACTTTTCTTTCCCCAGTCAACTATTCTAAAAATAAAAATAGAAAGATAAAATCCCATGGCCACCTCCTGTCTCCATTAGATCATCTCAATGTCATCATAACATTGCATTGTCATCCGATTTACATATCTATAGGTATGCGAAATTTCAGCTTAATCAGAGATCGGAAAGTGCGTCAAATTTTGCTTCCAAGATTTGACCCACACTAACCAGGGCAAGTTAAATAAAAGCTTGTAAAAAGTAAGCAATAACGTGAGATTACGATACGATAGTATTTCGTAATCTGTTCCAAAACACTTTCTTACACAGCTCGCACAGACTCATATAAAATCTTCTTCAATGAATCCCTAACGCACTCGATATTTTGACAAGGGTCCACTTTTACCATTCACACGAAACCTCCGGTTTTTGCAAGGTCCTAAAACTAACATGAGTTTTCAGATCTTAGTTTTCCGAAGAAACACTTGCCTTGCTCATTACAAAAAGATCGTAAACGCTAACTATTCCAGAGCGTCATGGCATGCAAGGTTTGAAACTGATCTTGATTTGATATGAAATATGAATAAGAAAAAACTCTTAGATATTGATATAACATTTAAACACTCATTTCGGCTGGTCTTGTTATGTGTGTGTGTGTGTATATGTATGTAATATGTGTATTTTCTGAATTTAGGTTCGATAGTAAATGTTGTTCAGTACGACTTACATAATTGCAAAAACAACCTTCGAAGTTTTCTGATTCTATGCTCTCGGAAAATTCGGTCTTCGATAAAAAATAAACGAAATATTATAAATATGTTGTATACATTAAAGTACCATGTACCTAATTGTAATAAGGTATATACGTACATACAAATTTATAGTAAGTGCACAAATACAACGTTTTTCTGTCTGAGGACAGTAAATAAGGTTAACGCAGCAGACTTACGACATTTGGTTTCTGTATATTTTTTCCTGACAGGGCCTTGGATTTATTTGCGTTTCTACTTGAGAGGGAAAACTAACGAACGTAACGGTTTTCTTATGCTAATATATCGAAAGCCGTGAAAATGTCAGTTTGTTACACGTTTACAAGTTTTCATACTTGGGGCATGGCTTTTCGTGATACCTCGTGCATTTTGCACTCGTGTTGTAGGGTAGGTTGCAATATATAGTGTGGAAAAAATGTATGGGCCCTGGAGGGAAAGTACCTTCAAACCGTAAGTTAGCTCATTTTACTTAAAGCAAAGTTTGACAGTGGGATGAATATACTTAAAGGAAACAATCTTTAATTTTTTTAAAGAAACAAAACTGCATTCAAAGTTTTGTTTTAAGTCGCTTGTCTCTTAAAATTAAAAACATACTACATATTCGATTTTATGGATATTTTGCACGATAGGCGAGTTTAAGATTAATGTTTCTTAAAGAAATTTTATCATTAACATAAACTGTATGGACTAGTGGAATAAAATAGCGAGTTTTATTTTTTTTATTTTTAGTCGGTTCGATTCCCGGGCGAGAGTAAACGATAAAAGAATTTTTGAATGCAGTTATGTTTCTTTTTAAAACAAGATTGTTTCCTTTAAGTATATTCATCCCACTGTCAAACTTTGCTTACAAGAAAATGATTACCGGTTGAACTTCAAACTGGCAAAGGCGTCTCGAGATTATACAGTGAACTAACGAGGAAGTGTGCAACTAATGAAGAATTAATCTTGAGACGCGTTTAACCATTCCTTCAACCGCGTTGAACCAGTCAATACCGCCATCGGCAATTCATCGTACGCTATCTGTAAAGTCCAGCTATCACTTTACTAAGAGCGACTACCGAGCAAAGTCATGCTCTACAAGTGCACTTTTGATATTGGCGAATTCATCATATAAATTTGATGGGAGCCATTTAGAAAAAACTGAAAAACTACAAGAAAATGTTAACCTACCACGATGACGACAGACAGTATAAAACAGGCCCATAAAAAAACTTCAAATATTTAATCGATCACCATATGGTGAATGTCAGTATTCATCCTTTGGATATTGCAATTGCAAAACAACCTCAATTCGTTAAAGTACTGTAGAAGCGCTAATGGTAAATTTTCTTCAGATCCTCGCATCTCGTGTTTTAAGCGGGTTACTCTTGATTCAACCGCTGTGGCAACAGTAATTTAAACGTAAATAAATTATACCCCATTATATAGTTTTAATACCTCATATTTGGCATGATTTAAAGCCTGGCCAATTTTAATGAAAACGCGCTTTTACAAAACTAATTAAAGTTATTGCGGTATCATCTGACTTCTTGTCGAGATTCCCTGACTATAATCAGGGTAATTTTGGGATTCAAATTTTTGTAAATGATAACCTAGATAACCCAGGCTACGAATAAACCATAATTATATTTGTGGAAATTCTCCCAAGTCCTTGCAGCTATTTTAGCGTTATTGAATATCAAAAATCTTAATAGGTATACATACAAACATTCACATCATCATCACTACATAGTACAAAACAAAGTCGCTTTTCGCTCTGTATGTATGTCTGTCCCTATGTATGCTTAGATCTTTAAAACTAGACAACGGATTTTGATGCGGTTTTTTTTTTCATAGATAGAGTGATTCAAGAGGAAGATTTATATAAATATGTATAATTTGTAAAGGTTTTGTGTAAATTAGTTGAACTACCCGTGCGAAGCCGGGGCGGGTCGCTTCGCTAGTTTTAAATATAACACCGAAATAAAAAAAGCCGTTAAAAAACCGTGGCTAAAATACAGAAGAGACCGCAACTCAGACTGAGTAATACTGACAATCGTTCATTTGAGCGACGTCGTCGGTAGAACGCAAATGCTAAGAGCGGATTGAGCGCCTCGCATATATAGACAAAAGTTGTCTGGATTTATTTAAGACGTAGGGCGGAGAAACGCTATTTTATTATATTATTTTATTCTGTAATAAAGAAAATAGTAACTTCTAGTAGACCGCGAGCCACGAACAGATTTCAATGACCGATAGCCTTCCGGGCGAAAACTCGTGAAATGTTTATATGCATTCGAATGACTTAGATAGCACGCCCAGATAATTTAACGAGATGATTATCTGTGAAACCGTCTTCAATAACCGTATAAAATCCCTG
The DNA here is from genome assembly GCF_947568885.1 of Cydia strobilella. NCBI lineage: Eukaryota > Metazoa > Arthropoda > Insecta > Lepidoptera > Tortricidae > Cydia > Cydia strobilella. The sequence continues at coordinate 29,294,216 of NC_086041.1, read as the reverse complement.
TGAAAAGGAACCACCGCCAAGGGGACACTATCAAGTGAGTGATGAAAATACAGAACCTTACCTCTATAACAACACAGATAGAGCTTCCTGGCGCCGCTTTACAAGGAGGCCCGACGACAGATAGAACTGGTACTAAGGGAAATAAAAAGAAGAAAGAGATAATATTATGTGAGTGAATATATTTTGAAGTAAGGACATATAGAATTTTTATTGTTCCTACCTTTTCGAGCAAAAACTGAATATCTTTTCACATAAGTACTCACAATTTTGATGCAGATCAAAGCCACATTAAAATTGGTCGCCAACATAAAAATTGTACTAGGACGTCTGAGTTAGCTTTGTCAGTAGTTCCTTGATTAAAGGATACTGATATGCGTTTGATGTATCTAGAGAAAATATATGTAGGTACCTATACTTACTAAACTTTAAAAATCTTTTCTAGCAAACCTTTGCAATCAGGGTTACATTTTATTCTAAGGACTTGTACGAGATGGCAGATTCCGGAAAATTCGCGAATGTACGAGAATTTTCACGTCGAGCCTTATTTTCAAATATGCATTTGACAGGATAGTATAAGATTGAAAACGAATTGGTTCTGTGCGCTTTTTCGCTCTAGTATACATCGACATGTGCTAGCACGATGCGCATCAAATGTTTTGATTTGGTGTAGAATAATTAATTCTGAATGTAGCTTGGACATATGGATTTAGATTTAAGGAAGCATTTGGCTCAGATATCGATGTCCATGTCAAATGCTAGAAAGAGCTTTTAGTACCTCAGGGAAAACTTTACAACTTGGTAAAACATTTTAGTACATTCAATATTCGCTTATTTTACTGTCTGTGTCAATAATCAATATTCAGCCTAAAAAAATATCATTACGCTCAACAGCAAATATAGTTGTGAGATGATGCTTAGAATTCTTTTTATGATTCCTACTTAAATGAAATACAAAACTGCAGTTATTCTAACTACTGATGCCTGTATCCAGTGATCACCCAGGCATTATAATTGCTGATTAAATTAGTAGTAATGTATAGGTGCTTGTCTGATCAAAGTGATTGCACTTTGTCTTTCTATTGTATTAAGTGGTGGGAGTAGTGATGATAAAATACTATTATTATGACGCTCGAACAGCTACCCGCATATTCACAAAACGTTTTGTAAAGCGAAAGTAGCACCGGTCACATTATCCTACGCCACCGCTTATTAATGTTGAAAGCGATTCCGCGATATCGTCTGTTTGGGTCGTGCCAAACGGCCTTCGTTATCCGTTTCTATGGCTTCCATCGCGCCTAACAAGGCCTGATGATAATGGATGCCAAACGTTCTAACGTTTATTAACGTCTGTAACCTGTATGTTTATGCTGTAGTCAGCGTTAATGGTAGCGGATGTGATTAGGTATGCGTTAAAAGTGTCTACCATTGTCTAATATACTACATCTGTAATATAGTAAATTATTTATACTTTTGAATGCGCACTGTACTTTTTTTCTAATTATTATTGAGGGACTTAAATCAGTTACATGATTATGCCAGCCCCATTGTACCTTATACTAGTATTCTTACACGTCTACTTATGGGATAGTATTGTACCGTTTGAAAAAATCTATAACATATAAAAATATATTTTTAGCCTCTTCTGAGGTCGGTACAGCTAAGATGCTCTGAAAAGCACCTATATCTAATCTTGAGGGTAGTTAGTAACGATTGTCTATCGCTTTCATTCCGTGCACATTCCGTCAAAATATGTTGCACATCTTCAACCGAACCGCAAACTTGGTAATTTGGGGATGGTTCTTTTTTCATCAAGTAAGCAATTTTTTTTGGCGGGATATGCCTGAGGGTTTTATTCCCGCCTCGGCCACCGGTGGACTTGGTCACTTTTTCTTTAGTGTATGATATCTATTTCAGTTTATAATTTATTTATAGTACTGTGACTACTTAAAAACACAAATCAAAATATTTCATAAAAGTAATTAGATTTGTTCCCTAGTTAAATTGGTTTTAGTTGTAATTTCGAACAAAAAATAAACTCAGGAAAATGAACGCTTCATAGTTACTACCTACCCTAAGACCGTAACTACCTTAAGAACATACCTACGTGGGTAGGTAGGTACCCCGTATATCGACAACCGGTATGCTCATTTATGTGATTCTATTAGAGCTACACTTTAGCGTCTAAAGGTGCCTTCATTTACAAGGACGTCGCAGAAATATTAGAATATTTAAAGGGAAGCTCAAAAAAAAGTAACTCCTATCATATCCTATAGTCTGAAAAGTGCCTTGTGTTTTTCTGCCCACGCGACTACTATGGCCGTATTTTATCGTCGCGTGCCGCCATGCCCATGCCCCGCCGTCCGTTATCAGCAACCACGTCTCAATTAGTTTGCGCAAATAAAATTGCTGGCTTGTATGCTTACGATATATTTATGAAGGTTCGGGCTTGTAAAGTAAACTTGTTATATAAAAATAATGCAGAAATTGTTTTTGTACAGGACCATATTTTATTTAACTAGAATATTAAAAACTGGGTTAAATTAAATGTAAAACAAAATTAATAGATATTTTATGAGGGGAGAGTCCCGGAGTCTCTTTAAAAAACCGATTAAAATGTCATGACACATTTTATTTTTCATAAACAAATGAATTACTAATGTAAGTATGTAGGTATGGCCCGACTTCGGTTGATAACAATACACGATAAATAATATGTGTTACACCCAAACATTTATTAAACTAACGTAATTTTTTGTAAATAATGCCGACAAATAAACACAGGAGATAAAATCCTTTCGACTGATTATTTTACTTTTGAGAACAAAATTCATAATAACTAATACCTATGAATCTTATTATAACTATACACCGTCAGCAAAGCGGAAACTTCAGGTACTCATGAAAGACGGCGCGATTCGAGAAATGAATTAGAGATTCACTAGATATGAAATACTAAAGATATGTGACATTTCACGGAAAAAGTTACCTTATGGCGGCTATCGCTTAGGGGAAGGTTGTTATCATTGGACCACTTAATTTCGCAGCCTTATAATTAGCGTCGCAAATTATTGTAGCGCTATGCGACGTAAGCGCCATCCAATATTAATTAGAGCGGCGTTAAAAAAACCGTAAGCTCCAACCGCCATATGGTACCTTTACCCGTGGGACGTCATATATCTTTACTAGGTATTTCATATCTAGTGAATCTCTAATTCATTTCCCGAATCGCACCGAGAGTCTCGGACGGTCGAGTGTTGCGCCGCGATGTTTTTGTTTCCAAGAATGTCAGTATGAGCAGTGGGGGGACACTCCTCGGCTCGATTATTAGGGTTGGCACAACTTGACATACCTTTGCGTGCACGACCACATATAAGATAATGACTTGAATTTTGACAACCCTAAATAGCCTAAAGGGATAGTGCCATACATTAATAAGGCACAGCATGATTCGTCCCTGAATCGCTGTCAAACTTCGGGTTTGTAGGAAGTTTCCTTTCTGTACGCAAAGAGAATATAATAGGATAGAGCGGTACTGTCATAGTAAATTTTGTGCCACAGTAAATTCACTGCCATCTATCGACACAGGATTAAAACTAAATATAAAAATATCAAAAGATTTATTTATATATGGATAAATGTTTTTTTTTATTTGTCTTAATTATTTTTATATGATTTTGACCCATGTTCTTTCACTGATATGCGTTAAAATTGTTAAATAACAAACGAAACCTTCAACGCCATCTATACGAGAATATGCCCAAAGTAGTGCCGCCATCTGATCGAGAATCAAGTTTTCTTGATTTTCGAGGCACGGTTTTTCCTTAGACTGTATCTATCTATTACGGAGTTATATCTATCTTTGCTGTACGGTAGTACTATTACTTATTCTGTGGTATGAGTTTTATCGAGATAGTACTTACTGAACCCTGATTATTTCACGGATCATTGGACCCCATCTGACCGGTGGAGTGACAGGAAATCAGGAAAATTGTACCCGTCTCTAGCCTTTGATGTGGCGTCTTCAAATTTCGTAATGGGATCAAGAAAAAAAGGTGCATCCGATAAAAGATCTTACGGGAAACGGCAATTACATTACATAAGGGCCGTACCCTAATTGTCAGCTAAAGAACCTGTTAATTAAATAAGTATTACATATCATCTACCTCTATATAAATCTACAAGATGCGAACAATGTTTCAGAATATTTTGCATAAGTATAAGGGCACTTTGGTCACGATAAATGAACCAACTTCAGAATCAGAATCAGAATCAGAATGCTTTATTTGTAAAACATAGGTATACATGGGTCTACCATGGTTCTATGGGTCATGGGGTATGGATATGGGCTTAGGTGTAGGTATACATTGAGCACTATGTTTTGCCGGTTGGCATACAAATGTCAAAGAGAGCGAGAATCTAATTAATATTGAAATGCGCAAAATGTTATCTTATAAAATAAATAAATTACAATTAAAATTAGCATTAAATTACATTTACACAGTTCGAACACAATTAAAATATATCATCAGTCATGGTTATAAATGTTATAATTAATGTTTATGTCATATGTCGTAGTCATCTAGGTATTCTTTTATGGAGTAATATGCTTTATTTACTAAGAATTTGAAAAGTTCTTTTTTAAATATATGTACGTCCTGTAGTTTCCGTATGCTTTCTGGTAAATTATTATAAATTCGAGGCTCCATACCGAATATACTTTTTGAGAGAAGAGCTGTTTTATACAGTTTATTTTTTATATTGTCAATTTTACGTTCACTGTTAAATTTTGTGTATTGACCTATATTATTTTTTACATACAATGCTGTTTCATATATATAAAGCGACGGAAGAGTTAATATTCTTAATTCAGTAAATAAAGCTTTACATGATTCAGTTATGTTTAAACCACGTACAGACCGTATACATTTTTTTTTGCTTTTAAACACTAAATCTCTGTCTGTTGAGTTTCCCCAGAAAATTACCCCGTATCTTAAAGTTGACGTGACGTAAGCGTGATAGGAAGTTATGACAGCAGATTGGTTAACTACTTTCCTAAGATGATGGAGCGCGTATGAGAATGAACTAAGTTTCTTACATATATGGTCAATTTGATATTTCCATGTTAATTTATTATCTAAGCCTAACCCTGAAAATTTTGTAACGTCAGTTTCATAAATTTTATGCCCATTATATGATACCTTTAAATCCGTCACTTTATCTACTCTTTGCTTAAAGTGCATTATTTTGGTTTTGTCTAAATTAATGCGAAGGTTATTACTGTTCAGCCATTCAATAAGCGATTTTAAGGAATTGTTTATTTTCGTCTCGTAAGTCTGTGAGTCTTCTCCTGTGAATATGACAGTGCTATCATCAGCAAAGAGAATCATGGGCTCCTCGATCGCTAATGGGAAATCATTTATATACATGAGAAATAAGAGTGGTCCTAAAACGCTGCCTTGCGGGACGCCTGCTTTCATTTCTCTGAGATCGGATAACGCCGTTACTTGATTTTTGGTCTGGACGCATATATGGTCCAGTTGAGTGTATTGCTTTCTCCCCGTTAGGTAGGATTCAAATAAACTAAAAACATTTCCCCGGATTCCATATCTGTACAGCTTGGTCAATAGTATTTTATGGTCAACGAAACTTCGCCATATTAGCTGTATCAGAAAATTGTACCCGTCTCTAGCCTTTGATGTGGCGTCTTCAAATTTCGTAATGGGATCAAGAAAAAAAAGGTGCATCCGATAAAAGATCTTAAGGGAAACGGCAATTACCTTACATAAGGGCCGTACCCTAATTGTCAGCTAAAGAACCTGTTAATTAAATAAGTATTACATATCATCTACCTCTATAAAAATCAACAAGATGCGAACAATGTTTCAGAATATTTTGCATAAGTATAAGGGCACTTTGGTCACGGTAAATGAACCAACTTCGCCATGTTAGCTGTATCAGGAAAGTGGATACTTATGTTTGGGCATCGACTGTACCTACAAGAAAACCACCTTTATAGTGCAATATTTATATCGTAGCGCTATCTGACGAGGTCGTTGTCAAGTTAAGCTGCTAAGAACCGAGTCGGGCCAGTCTTGTTTCCGACGAGGCGTAAAGGCGTAATTTATATTACTTTTCAACCATTCAATAGAAATAAATACATTTGCAAGAAACATTTTAGATTAAATTAACTATGTAAATTTCTTTCGAACCGAAAAGTCGTGACTTGCTAAATTAAAATTAATGTTAAATAAATGTTAGTGTTACAATTGACATTTAATGTAATAAATTATATAACCTTCTTCTTTCCGTGCCCGTGGCCCTCCTCGTTCTTAAGCGCCAGGTCGGTCGATCCTGGGTTGTCTCTTTGTTCAACTGGCTCTGTTCCAAATCCATTGATATGGTGGACCACCACGTAGCAGGCGGGCGGCCTCTGCCTCTCTTATTATCTGGTAGTGCAAGGGCTTTCCTCACAACATAGTCTTCGTCGCGTCTCATGATATGTCCGTACCATCTCAATCGGGATTCTTGAATCTTGTCGGTGATGGGGGCGACCTTGTAGCTTCCTCTGATGTATTCGTTACGTACTTTATCGAGTCTCGTCACACCGGCCGCCCACCTCAACATCTTCATCTCATTGACATGGAGTTTTTGTTTATGCGCCTGTTTGATCATCCAGAATTCTGCACCATACGCCATAGCAGGTCTCACAGCTGTTTTGTAGACTTTGCCTTTGGTCTTTATCGGCACACGGCGGTCACAGAGCACCCCCGAGAGCACCCTCCACCTCATCCAAGCTACATTTACCCTATGTGACACGTCCATGTCCACATTTGCGTCCGCAGACAATACCGAGCCTAGGTATTTGAACCGGCTTACTATCGGTACCGAGTATCCATCAATGGTGATTTTTGATGCTGTCTGCTCTGTGCGGCTATATTTGCAGCTGTTCCGCACATTTATCAATAAGTACAACATCGTCTGCGTACAGTAGGCACCATGGTAGGGGGGACTGGATGTCTTTGGTGAGGTAGTCCATAACAATGTTGAACAATAGCGGGCTAAGAGCAGACCCTTGGTGTACGCCAACTTTGACCTCGAAGGGGGTGCTTGTACCAGCTAGGCTTCTCACTTGTGTGCTTACATTGTCATACGTATCCTGTGCCTGTGTTATGTAGCACTCGGGACTTCTTTGTGATCTTAGAGCTTGCCATACTAGTTTACGTTTAGTTAAAATTGATAACCATTAACCTATAATTTAATTCTTAAGATACACTAAATTTTGTTTCCTTGAAATATTTATAATTGGTAGAATTCAACTTGAAACTTTCCAGCATAATTTTATATTCAAATACCTATTTTCCATCTAAAATCTCACTTAAGAAATCTCTCAACCGTTGGAAATGAAATGTGCCCCCGATGTCCCGCTGTGACAGTTTGATTAACGGCTTTTTAAACTGCGCCATTCGAAATAGTTCGCTGATAACTTCCCGACACCCTCATATTAGAGATTGGCTCTATGGGAATGGAAAGGAAATGACGGCAAGGAAGATGGGTAAGTAGTTATTAGGTACAAAACAAAATTCTTAAGTAGCTTAATATCTAACAAAACTTATTTGGAAAACTTGGAACTTAGTATTCGCTTATAATTTTCTTAGGCCATAATACACATATATCAAATTATTCATACAGACCGTCATAAATTATTTACACATAGACAAGACCGACAAAACAAGACTGCGCCTCACCCAGCCAGGAACATAACAGCGGGCATATCAGCAGTGGCAGCATGGTTGCATTTTTATCACCTGTCACTATGCCTGTCACTTTCGCACTTTCATACTCGTTAGAACGTGACAGGCATGGCGACAGGAGATAAAAATGCGACCGTGCTCAGCCCGCTGGGGACGAAATTTTGTGGGAAGTGACACGCTCTGGGATAGGGAAGGGATAGTAATAAACAGCCGGCTATGCAGCCTAAAGCCAATATTGGAACGTAGGTGGCGTAGGTTATGTCGTCGAAGGAAAGCGTTAGTGATATGCTTCTCGTTGTTTCCGTTTCGGTCTTCGTAATATCTTGTATCAAGCAAGGTCGATATCATCTTGAGATGTCGTTTGTTTTCGTCGATTCGAGATGCTATTTCTTCTTCGTCTGATTCGCTGTCGGTTTAGTCCAGTTGATACTTGCTGCTTTGATGAATTCGCCTGTGTCGTTTGCTATGTTGAGCCACTCAGAGGGATGCCTAGTGATACCCCATGTCCTGTATCACTAATTATTTACACATAGGTAATTAACTTAATTTGCACCAATAAGCATAATGAATTTCAAAATACGAGTAAACCTAATTAATGTTTTATTTCATTGAATACTGTATATCAATTCAAGTTCAACCCTCCATACAAAGGCCAAAAATTTTTCGCATCAATTTTTTTTTCTATTACTTTTTCGTAGTCAGAACACGACACCGAATAGGCCCTTATACAGATCCCCACTATTTTTGTTAAACCTTGTATTGTACATAGAGTATATAGTATTTGATTACATAACAAGCAAAGTGCAGGTATAATGTTAGAAACTTGCAACACCAAAGTATTTTAGTGCAATCTCAATATATCATTACCTCAAATGAGGATAGACTCTTCACGAGTCTCCTAGTAACCCCCTCACGTAGTTTATGAGCTCCTCTCGAGAATGTATTATTTTACTCGGATCTTTTTACGACGCTACAAGCACTCTGCTTGCGAAATATAATCTTCACTTATAAAGTTTCGGGGAAAGTTAGCGGTGGCGTTTTTGTTTTTCTTTTTGTAGCTTACGTACGGATCGAATATCATTTTGATGTTAAACAATCGCTTTTCGGTGAAGGAAAACATTGTGCAAAGCAATGATTTGAGTGTTAAAAAAACTTACCTACTTTTAAAAAGGCGATACTATTTGTACCTACTGCCGCATTGCCCGCATTCAAATAAATAGGTAGAGCATTAGTTTTATTATTCTGCTGTTGACTGTTGAAATTAATATTAAATAAAGTTGGGCATTTTCTATGAAAAGGGACCTTATTGTCGATGGCGCTTACGCCGCACAGCGTCGCGCGGCATTGTATTTATATCGTAGCATCGTTTATAATGGCGTAAGCACCATCGACAATAAGGTCCCTTTTTATAGATAATACCACAAGTAAACTTTAATCAGTAAAGTTCATCATCATTTATTTTTCATGATTTCCATTCAACCTCTAATTATGGTAAAAGAAGCAAAACCTACTCGTATTTTGGAACTTACCTACCTGATTGAATAATATAACCTCAAGTTAAAGTGACGTTTCAAATATCCCCTTTTAAAGTCAGGAAAGAAAGAAAGCACTTTCGGAGTCGTATCGTTAATATTCAGGACGGGGCGAGTGTGCACGTTAATTAACGAGGGGATGACGAGACGCCCGCATTAATCTTCGAACGAGTTTGGAATTGTTCTGCTGCCCGGGCGGTTAGGGCAGCGACAGGCTAGAGATTGCACGACTGAGGCCGATTCTACATAGGTTTACTTAATTTGTTATTGTCAAGACCGTATGGCCTTGATACGACTCGCAGTGCATTCTACGGGGCGTTGCATTAAGCATAACGGATCAAACGAAGGCCAATGATAGAGGATCTTCAGAGCTATCGATTTGACCCCATGTATATTCTACGAAAATTAATGGTTTCGGAGAAATCATTGAATTCTGTCTTGTACCTTTCGTTTGATCCATACTGAACGCGATGCCGCGTTACTTTAGATATATTATTAATCACATGAATAGACGCAACGCGCAAATTGAATGTCGGAAATTTGCCGAGTTTGTGTGCATTTCTTTTATAAGATATCATTGAATGTGAGCATAGATTAGATAGATAGGAAAACACGCATTTTTAAAATGATTAGTTTCAAGTAGAATTTTATAATGCCCTAAAAAAATATTTAATAAAACTAAGATTCACTTTCTAAGATATAAAGTTAAATATAATTTTTGCCTACGCGCACGACCGCCCTTAAGGTAAGGAAGTGTCATTTTCCGGGCAGTAATAGTGACCTCTCTGACCTCTGACCCTTGAAAATACACATATGCATACATACCTACACATTTACACAGATACATTCACGCACCCGCCACAAAGCCGGCATTCACAATGCTTTTGAGCTTTTGTTCATTTTAAGGGCTCGTAAAAATTCTATAGGAATTTTATACAGAAATTTTAACGTTCTCGTAATCTTTGCGGGTTTGATGTGGTCCTTTGCTCTTAATGAATCTTAAATTTTGAATGTGTGAGTTGTTGCCAAGGCTATCGGATTTAAGAGACGCCAATATGAATAAATTTATGCGATTTCATCCAAAGTTTCACGTACCTACTATTATATTACTTAATACTATTTTATTTGGTAACATACTTTTTTGCGGTTCCGTACCCAAAGGGTAGAAACGGGACCGTCGGGACCCTATTACTAAGACTCCTCTGTCCGTCTGTCAGTCACCACGCTGTATCTCATGAACCGTGATAGCTAGACAATTGAAATTTTCACAGATAATGTATTTATGTTGCCGCTATAACAACAAATACTAAAAACAGAATAAAATAAATATTTAAGTGGGGCTCCCATACAACAAACGTGATTTTTTGGCCGTTTTTTTGCGTAATGTTAACCGGGAATGGGAGCCCGACTCGCACTTGGCCGGTTTTTATTGCAAATCTCATTTGTAATCTAATGGATAAAGTTGAAAACGGATATTTTGTTATATACATGATGTTTTTTTAGTCACCTGCAATAATTTACGATAATTATGGGACTCATGGGACCCACCCCGTAATCGCGAAAAAAAAATTGTCTGTTTCATACATTTTGGCTGGTCTGATGTTGATATACATATTATATGGGAGTCAATTTTTTTTCGCTATTTCGGGGTTGGTCCCATAGTCAAAGTTGCTCAGTTTAACCTATATTATATTCAACCGTAAATTATTGCAGGTGACTAAAAAAACAACCTGTATTTATGTGTATGAATTTATAATACTACTACTACTAACGCAGATAACAAAAAACCATATGAATTATGAACCTTTATTACCACATCTAGTCCTAAAAATTGTACACCAGAAGAAAATACAAAAAGATAATTCGATTCTCGTGAAATTTTGTAAGCAGGCTCGGTAGTTAGATTTTTCTGTCGTTTCGTTTTCTGGAAAAAGTTCAAAATGGCGGAAATTGGCATAAAGGACTTAGCGCCAGTGGAGTATATTATAGCACTTAAGACCATTGTGAGTTCGCTGTGATAATGACCCAATGAAGTATTTTTTATTTTTACATTTTTTAAGCTTATCGCGAGGTCTACAGCTCACAGAGCCCCTAGTAGTCCCTAGTCCTATTTCGATTGGCTTTCTCAAGTGAGTGGCCGGCTTGTTTGAATAAGCCGTCAAAAGGCCTCTCTTGACCGCTAGGATCTAAGGCTTGACGTGCACTTGCACGGACACGTTCCAGTATTAACCACTTGGTTAGGCAATCCTAACAAGTGGTTAATACTGGTTATTCGTCAACAATTAATTACCTATTAAGGAAAATGTTCTAACTTTTAAGTTTTTAAGGTACTATTTACGGTTCTGGAAAACAATAGCGCCTAAATTTCATGAAAAAGATAATTTTTAGTAGTTTATCTGTAAAAAGACGGAGGAGACTGAAAAGTGGATGGACAGACGAATAATTTTCGCATTTATATCTAATTTTACCTTTCTTATTATACTTGGGGGCCTAGTCAAGATGACAACCGTTAATCGACAAACGAAAAGTAAAAATGTAGCGGAATGACAGATGCTTTATTTTTGTATTGTATTGTAGTTCGGGCGATTTTCCGCAACTCAACGACTGGCGCCTATTTTGCGTGACATGGGGGTGGGCTAGTCCTGCCAGCCCAGCTCCTCGAGGAAACCTATCAAACCTTTGATGTTGAGTAGGACCTCGGGGAGGTCTCTCGGGGATCCGAGATGTTTTGCCCTGTATGGGGCCACTCCGCGGCACTCCAGCACCACGTGAGAGGCTGTTTCTTCTGTCTCCATGCATCCTCTGCATAGGGGACTGTCTGTGACACCTGTTATAAAAAGATGTTTGTTAAATAGTCCATGACCTGTTATGACACTGGTTACCATGCTCAGTCGGGTCTTTCCCAATTGAAGGAGCACCATTGTGAGCTTTCCGTTGATGCCAGGCATGGCTTGTTTGGCCTGTCTGCATCCAGTCTGGTTTAGCCAATGTTCTGTGTGTAGTTTCCCTGTATGTGCCAGCAGCATTGAGGGTACCTTGCTAAACGGTATCGGGAGGATCGGTTCTGGGCCAATCGCTCCCGCAGTCGATCCTTGCCTGGCAAGCTCGTCCGCAGCATCGTTACCACGGGATCCGCTGTGTCCTTTGATCCATTGTAGGGTGATCTTATTGTTATGACATACCTCCATTAGTCGTTCGTGGCATTCGTGTATAAGTTTGGATGTGACTATATGGCTTTTTAGAGCCATCAAGACTTCTCTACTGTCGGAGAGTATACGGATGGATGCTTTACTTTATTGTTAAGAGAATAAACGCGCGTCAAGGTAATTTTGAACACCTCGCCCGCTTAGCAACTTCTGCTTCTGACTATGCAAAAAGTCACATGACTATTTCGATGCATTATTTAAATTTCCTTTGGCATTTGCTTTAGATAAACGATTGTCAAGTGATACTGTGGGCGCCGCTCGTAGGTGTCCTGAACTTTCCGTTTCAATATCCGCCGAGTCGCCTGCCCCACTAACCGACGGAACAAATAAGCCTTTTTCCATTGTGCTGAAAACGCTGCATATATTATATTTTTATAGAATTATACTATTTAAACTTTTAACGTTATTTGCAAAAAAAAATTAGTAACAGTTTGGCCAGACAAATGAAGAAACACTAAAAATTGAAAAATAAAATTAATCTTAACTTCAAACGTATCAGTTTGCTAGCGCATATAAAACGAGATAATATTTTATTTTTTCCCGTTTGAAGTCGGTTTGACTTTTTTTTAAGATTAATTTTTCTGTATCACTCTGTACAAGTGTACACAATTGTAATTGCGTAGGTTTAGGTTAGGTTAGGTTTTTGTCAACCTACAAAATCCATTATTATGGTGCCTATTTTTCGCGCGTCGTACAACCCAAACGTCTTACTTATAAGATTTTGAAGCGAGAAGTGTCCCTAGATTCATTTTAACTTTGCGGTTTTAGGTAGGCAGCTATGATATTTATTAAAGCATATGGAGGTTTATTTTAACCATTAGGTACTCATTCTACAGAACTATTCTTCAAAATTTAATAAGTACCTTTTCTAATGTCTTAGGAAAAAATAAAAAAATACGGTTTTTGTAATAAGAACCGACTTACGGCCTTTTTACACTAAAATACTAGAAATGGGAGCTCGTTTTGATTTATTGTTCGTCGCTGGAACTTTATCCGCTGTCCGCCAATAGCTATCCCCATTTATAAGGGGATTGTAAAAAAGAGCCCAAGCTAATGTTTTTAAGATACTTATCCAAATAAAAGGAGTGCCGTTTGATGTGGATAAGGGTTAAATAAGAAAATTAACATTTATAGCCCTTAACTTTTGGATATGTCTACTGGAAATACGTGAACACAGTTTTGTGTTTGAGCCAGTATATGTGTACGTTTCTTTATGTAGAACATTTAGACTGTGACAGATATTTTTGAACGCGAACTGTTTAGATATATTTATATTTGGAAAAGTATTCCAGTGGCATATAGTTTTGGTGCATTTTTTCATCCCTACTATATATTCTGACTGTAGAGTCCTATAGGTACCTAATAGATAATGAAATGAACAAAAATGTAATGCCTAGGCCTAACTTTGTTTCCAAGCTTGGCTGGACACTTCCCAGTCCCTATAATATTATTGAGGGTTCCGAAGGACGAGGGTGTGAACGACGCGGACAAATTCACAGCCAGCTTTATTACTATAGATCTGATTCATCGCATTGGCCCATCGCAGGCGTTAAATGATGCCAGGCCGGTTGGAACACGCACGCTTCTAAAAGTCACAAACAATTAACAGTAGGTACCTAAATATAAATTATTACTAATAATCAATTTTTTAAGGGTTTGTGCGAATTTAATTCAATTAAATAAGAAACGTCAAGCGTTTAATACTTCGTTGATGAGAAATATATGTAATCATTAATAAGGTAGTGTAAGTATTAACCAATTAAATCGGCTACTAATTTGATACTATAAAGATTAGCCTCGTTTTTTTAACACTAGAAAAAGTGTAAACAATCTTGACGTGTCTTTTTATTCATTCATCCACCTCCTTTTATGGAGTTTTGTTGATTTTAAAATTATTGACAGCGCATAAACATATTTTATCTTATTCAGAACGAACTAGGTACATTGCCCATTAAAACACACGGAGACTTGTCCGTAAAATAGTTTTGAAATAGGACAAACTGTGTTCATCTCGTACGTAAACTTTCAAGCTTACGCAACAGTTTTGTTACTTGTTACAGAAACTGAAACGAAAGCTTTGGCAAGGTCTAGGAAAAATTTAGTTGAATTCCCTGTAGAGTTCTCAAGTACCCAGTGAGATCAGAAATTGATAATCCAGGTCAACAATTTAATGAATCCATGACAGAAATGAGTTACGCAGAGTACTACGTAGGCGAACAACACGCGAACGCGTATATTAAAACTACTACTTCGCGTATAATACTATATTAACAACAAATACCAAAAAACCGGACAAGTGCGAGTCGGACTCGCCCACCGAGGGTTCCGTACTTTTTAGTATTTGTTGTTGTAGCGGCAACTTAGGAGTCTTAGTAATAGGGTCCCGTTTTTACCCTTTGGGTACGGAACCCTAAGAACAGAATAAACTAAATATTTAAGTGGGGTTCAAGCACGCTATACAACAAACGTGATTTTTTTTCTGTTTTTTGCGTAATGGTATGGAACCCTTCAAACATTGTGGTGAAAAGCGAACGGAAAAGACTAGCCTCCGCCTACGATTTCTTCCGTGTAAAACTTTGGACAAATACATACTTTACCTTCAACGGCTTCAGCTGGGTGTTGTATGTCAGTATTGAAAGAAATGACATATGTATGTATGTATGTATGACAGCCTAATTCCAATAAATTGACAGTCACCTTGTCACCTCTATTGCTGTAATCAAAGAGTAAAGTGAGTATATGCTGTAATTAAGGTTGAAGGCAGCAACTAATGGGTCGGTGTCTGTCTAGCACTGAGTCATTTACGTCATATATTTCGTTATATATTTATCACCACACCAGCTCTCAGGAGAAAGTTGCATTTTATCCACAAGAGTGTTAAATAATGATTTGGTGTTCATTATTTATAATTAATTAGTGTCTCGTCTCCACGCCGCGCCGCAGAGGAAACATTAATCATACCAATTAGTGTTCAAGTCTGAACAAGTGAAAAAATAGCATTTTCTTTCATGTTTTGGAGACGGTGTAGACTAATGGTTTCAAATATAATTTGCTTTGTTATTAGAGGAAACGCGAGAAGTTGCGTTAGAAAACATTTTCAGAGTTCATTGGAGTATGACATAACCTTTGAACCTCTATTCTAGCGTTTCAACTGATATTTTTTAATACTACGTCGGTGGCAAACAAGCATACGGCTCGCCTGATGGTAAACAGTCTCCGTAGCCTATGGACGCCTGCAACTTCAGAGGTGTTACATGCGCGTTGCCGACCCTAACACTCCGCACCCTCGTTGAGCTCTGGCAACTTTACTCACCGGCAGGAACACATGACTGTGAGTAGGGTCTAGTGTTGTTTGGCTGCGGTTTTGCGCAATTAATTTCAAATACTAAACTAAGTGCAAGGAACTAATGGGCCAAGGGGCGCCTTTTATGCAGAAAAAAGTATTAGAATTATTTTACGTTTTCTCAGAATTTGCGGTAATTAATTACAAACAAGAGTGCCACAAATGTGAATTACAACAAAAATGCCACATTTTTATTTTTTTGTTGCTCATTATAATCCCGCGTGTATTATTTTTATAATTTTTCATTTAAATGAAATAATATCTATCAAATGAAACTGATTTTACCGAAATCGGTTAATGGACTGATGAGTAATTACTAAATAAACTCTGCAAATAGGGGTGCGTTGCGTTGCTTCTATAATCAGCGCCATCTATGTCAGCGGCACATTCAGTTCCGAGTAATGGCTACTTTCCTCTATACACTGATATCAAAACAATACATACATATATGTATTATAAGTTGCAGAGATATAAGCCACCGCGCCATAACACTTTTCGTTACTTCTGGTTTTTGATCCGACCCCCTCTACGGGTTTTTAAAGACGTTCACCCTACCTTACCTAAAATAATTATATTTTTAGAAACTTGCTTTTGTGTTAAGCTGTGAAGTGCCCTGTTGGGGCAATACACGACGGAAAATGTGAACTTCCATGGGACGACATCTTCATACTGCTTGACAGCAGCGCTGTAAACTGTGAGATAAATAATTTGTTTCATACCCATCAGGAGTCGTAGCACGGTACGCTTATCACCATGCCTGTCACGTTCTAACAAGTATGTGAGTGCGAAAGTGACGGACTTAGTGATAGGGGAAACCATGCTGCGCGGGCAGGGCGCTGCCGCATCCATGCACAGAGCAAAGCACCTTTCACATCAGTTTTAGCTTATATGTAATTATCAAAAATTTCATATTTAAATACCTCACATAGTTAACACCAATAATAAACATATCTTAGTATCAATACAAAATATAACATAATAATAATACCTTCTTAGGTACTAGCCCTAACGAAACATTATTCATGAACTCAATTGAGTATATCAAAAAAGTTAAACATATCGACTAAAACAGTTTATATTGCCCAAATATTTCCTTGGCTCAATCGTCTTGCCTGTATTTACAAAAGATTCTATGTTACCCCTCTACTAATATCACATAAAACCTTTTCGTACTAGGCTTGAGCTCATCTAACCTAATCACGTAGGAGTTATAGTTTCTGCAGGGTTAGCAGTTCTCGACCAATGCGGAGCTCCGGGCAGGAGCCAGTTATATTATAACTGGACAAAACTGGATCTGCGCCGGTTAGTTACACGGCGAAGTTTGGCAGCTTATTATAGTGAACCAACTCGGAAGGTAAATTGTGATGTTTATACAAGGTGTTTATTTAGCCAACTGCAATAATTTATCAGCTGAATATATAGGTCACACTGAGCAACTTTTACTATGATATCGAAATCGCGAAAAAAAATGTACTCTCCCATTGTCCCAAAATGTATGAAACATCCAATTTTTTTCGCTATTTCGGGGCTGGTCCCATAGTAAAAGTTGCTCAGTATGACCTTATATATTCACAACCCGTTTATTATTGCAGGTGACTAAATCAAATAAAGATAGGTAAACCTTTAACGTCGTGTAAAGAAACGGTAAGTAGAGATAAATAAAATGCAATACGGCAACAACATCAAAATGTATTAAGGAAATTGACAGTGACATTGCCCCCGTCAACGCTGCAAAACTAAAGGGGCCCAATGACTATCAGTCCGCCGGACGATATCGGCCTGTCAGTTGTTCGGAACTGTCAAATTTTTGTTCTAACTGACAGGCCGATATCGTCCGGCGGACGGATAGTCTGTGGGCTCCTTTACGGCTACACCAGCATTACTGCAGCCGTATTGCAGCGTAACATAAGTGACATTATTGTCGCAAGCGTCAAAATTGATGCTCCTGTCGAAATTTTTGACATTTACGGCAGCAATGCAGCCGGTAGTAATGTCGCGTTGCAATACTGCTGCAGTGATGCTAGTGTAGTCTGAATCCGAACGATGACAGGTTAAAGGTGACATTCCTATGACAATTGCAGCTTCACTACTGTTGCGACATTACTGCAGTGCTGCGATGCTGCTTAGGTTGATGCTGCGGCGATGATACCGGAGCTGTATCTGTCAATTTCCTTGATGAAATGAGTAGTTCGCCGCCACGAATATCAAGGAAATTGACAGATACAGCGCCCGCCTCATGGAAGCAGCAGTAATGCGGCAACAGTAATAGAGCTGCAGTTGGCAACCGAATGTCACCTTAACGTTGCTGCAGTCGCCATCGGAATGTACTTAACCTTTAAAAAGTTTAAAACAATCTTAGTTAGGTACCTACCTCTACTCGTATAGCCAATTCAATTACCTACTGTAAAGTTGATTAATCTCTTTTTTCCTTGCGATTGATGTAAGATCATTAGTCCATACAAAATCAATTAACTAAGTCAAATAAACTTCTTTTGGACACTTCCAAGACTTAATTATCGTAGAAATTGAAAAAAAAACTTCCCTTATTTTCCCGTCGACCCAATTTCTGATTCTTGCGAAGGAAGGCGGTATGATTAGTGATGTGTCATTGCTAATATTTTTATTCCGGAGAAAATTACGCTAGCAATAATGTCGGAGGCTACGGAATTTATCTACTTTAAGATCTGCCTCATGGAAGGCAACTTTAATATTAACTGTCCAATCTAGAAAACTAAACAAATGATTTTATTATAGTCCGTCCGACAAGAAATTGTAGAAAATAATTGAGGGTGCCACTTCCTACGTAACTGTCACATTTTTGACGTAAAACATGGATTTTTTTTAGTTCTATTTTATTTAATTTCTACTATTTTATGTTACACTGTACACGACATTGGTTCGATCCCAGCACTGGGGGCTAGCCCATAACGACAAAAACGCCAATTGAAAGTGAAATAATCTATGGAAAGGATCACGTGACTTTTCGTTATATATGTCATCCCGTTACATTTTTTCTTTTGGATCGGCGTTCGTCATTGTACCTACATTTGTCATTTTGGCTAGGCCCCCTGGGCACTGGAGGCCTTGGTCACTTGTTCTTTCGTACATAACATCTATTTCGTTTATTAACCGTTCTATTATTATTAAATTGACAAGCTACTGAAGTGCGCTTCATAGGTGCTGTATAATTGTGACAAACATTTCAATTCACTTTTATTTAATTTTAGAAATAGTACTTACATATTGCTGAAACACTGTGTAACAATTGACAGCTGATATCTATATAAATTTATGGGTCTCCTTCTTTCACGTATATATTCTAAATTATAAAAATAAGTTTTTATTGTGCGTTGCTACTTTTTTTAGTTGTCTTCATCTTTCACAAAGGATTTTCGTAACAAAAAAAATCGAAACAAAATACATCTAAGGACTATTATCTCAGCTATTTCAAGCAAAAACAGTAAAAGTGAATATAAATAAAAATAGCTTACACCGGCAACATCCCAATAATCTTAGCAATTGCACGTCACTACGTAAGATTTTGTGTGTGTACAAGTTGAGAGAGCCTTTTTTTCTCTTAGCCCTCCTTTTTGCTGATAGGGGGTATTTGGCAGAAGAAATGGAACGCTAATGCATCTATTGTTCGTTTGGGAACAGTTTCGGGTGCTGTCGTGTTGGCACGAACAGGGTTCCTTGGAACAAAAATTCGTTCGTTGACAATTTTTTTTTTTCGAACATGGAAGGAAATATGTGCGTTATGTAAGTGATAATAGACAACGAAAAATCATGTTGCAGGCGCTTAAGTTATTCGTAAATAAAGCGCTATTTTAATCCTTATTCCGACGTGTCAAAAACAGAAATTATTATTCAATGAATACCTATATTAGGTAATCCGTATTTTTTGACATTTAGATTTTTATTCTAGAAAGTTTCTAGACTAGTATTTTTTATACAATTTTGGTGTTTGACGATCCATTTGTGAATTCTTATTATTAAGTTTGATATATCTATAATAATTCAATGTTTTTAAAAATAATAATAACTGCATCAATAAATTGCTCTGATATTTAGATTAAGGTAATATTTAAAACTTGACAATTTAAAAGTGCTTGTTGCTAGGCCTATTTGAATAAAGAATATATTGAATTGAATTGAATTGATAGGAAAAGTAGGAAATTAAAACTTACATACCGAGGCACAACGTTTCTCGAAGCGTCTGCATCATAAAATTAAGGGGCCCACTGATTACCAGTCCGCCGGACGATATCGGCCTATCAGTTGTTCGGACCTGTCAAATTTTTGTTCTTCAAATTTCTGACTGGCTGATATCGTCCGGCGGTTTGATAATTAGTGGGCCCAGGCATTTTTATACTGTTTTACTGCAACGTAACAGAGTTTCCACCTAATGGGGTTGATAAATGAAAAAAAAAAAGTTTTGCTTATTTTTTCCAAGCAATGAATTAGAAAGGCGAGTAGGTATAAGGATATTTTCTTTTCATTAGGGAATCAACGTTAGAAAAGTTGGGGTCCTGACTTGATTGTAAAACCCTAGTCAAGGGGCACCGTGATCACGCTTGGCCACTGTCCCATTTTAAGTGTCCGCCAAAAGTCATATATTTAGGTACGTGTTGCGTTCAACCCCGCATTGGTAAACGTAATGGCCATTGCCATGGCACAAAACTTTTTGATATACAGAACAATACTGAACACACAGAATTGTGTACTAAGAAAGGTATTCTGCCCACCACATGATATATGCAGTTATACTGTACATTGTACAGTATTATACTGAGCAACTTTTACTATGGGGCCAACCATGAAATCGGGAAAAAAATTACCCTCCCATAGAAAATGGACCAGCCAAAATGTGTGAAACAACCAACATTTTTTCGCGATTTCGGGGTTGGTCCCATAGTAAAAGTTGCTCAGTATAATCCCAAAACCTCCCTGGCAACGGGAATGCACTTATTTTTTAGCCACCGTGTATATTATCTATATATATAAACGTAAAAGTCCTGACTGACTCACTTAAATCAACGCCCAGCCCAAACCGTTGGACCTAGAGAGCTGAATTTTTCACAATAGGTAGTTTTTATAACGTTAGTATCCACTAAGAAGGGGTATTTCAAAATTCATCCCGTAAGAAGATGAAATAAGGGTCCAAAGTTTGTATGGGGTTCAAGTTTTATTTTAAGCTATGATTTCGAACCTTGGGTAAAAGATATATTATTAAAAAACAAGCGTTCAGCGTTTTTGAAAATTCATCCCCTAAGGTGGTGAAAAAGAGGTTAAAAGTTTGTATGGAGATCAAATGCGGGACTTAAAACTTTGTATTAGAATACAGGAAAAGGGTTAAAAAGGGGTTGAAAGTTTGAAACCATTACAAATGCTTTGAAACTTCTTAGAAAGGCATAATAGCCGCTTACCAAAAAAAAGATTTCGACGTTTTTGGAAATGTAGGGGACATGTAATGAAACTGTCTTGCAGTTTGGCAGAATAATTAAATGTAAAATAGGGTTTATTTCGCCAGAATAAATGGTTTTTTTTACAGGGGTTAAAAAGGGGATGAAAGTTTGTCTTCAAATTTTATTATAAGCTAGGAACTTGAAACTTTGCACAAAGGTATTATATTAAAAAGCAAGAAAACTACGAGTAATTTCAGCGTTTTTAAAAATTCATCCCCCAAGGTGTTGAAAAGGGGGTTGAAAGTTTGTATGGAGATCAAACATTTTATTGAGTGCGGGACTTAAATCTTTGTATAAAGGTATATTATTAGCATAGAAGAGGAGTTATTTCAGCGATTTTAAAAATTCACCCCTTAAAGAGGTTGAAAGTTTGTAAAAAAACTTGTTGTTTGTGTAAAATAAAATTTGAACCCTATGGTTCAAATTTTATTTTAAGCTAGGAATTAGAAATTTCGTAAAAAGGTATATTATTAAAAGAGTAGAAAACTGATTTTAGCGTTTTTGAAAATTCATCCCCCAATGTGCTGAAAAGGGGGTTGAAAGTTTGTATAGAGATCAAACATTTATTTGAGTGCGGGACTTGAATCTTTGTATAAAGGCATATTATTAGAATACAAGAAAAGTGATTTCAGCGTTTTTAAAAAGTCATCCCGTAAAGTGGTTAAAAAGGGGTAGAAAATTTGTAGGGAACCTAATTTTATTTTAAGCTATAGATACTTAAAACTTCGTAGAAAGGTATTAAATTAAAAGGGCATTAAACTTATTTCAGCATTTTTGAAAATTCATCCCCCAAGGTGGTAAAAAAGAGGTTGAAAGTTTATACGGAGATCAAACCTTTTTTTGAGTACAGGTCTTCAGTCTTTGTATAAAGGCATATTATTAGATTACAAGAAAAGTAATTTAAGTGTTTTTAAATATTCATCCCCTAAAAGGGTTAAAAAGGGGTTAAAAGTTTGAATCCATACAAATGCTTATTGAAACTTCTTAGAAAGGCTTTATATAATATTACAAAAAATAGCTATTTCAACGTTCTTAATAATGCAACCTTTAAGGGGGTTAAAAAGGAGATGTAAGTTTATATGTAGTACAAGTTTTCGTTTAAGCTAGGAACATGAAACTTGGTAAAAAGGCATTATATTAAAATAGACGAAAACTGATTGCACCGTGTTTGAAAAGTTTGTATTAATAAAGTTTGCATCGGGAGCATTCGGGAGCGAACATTTTTTTTAAATAGTGGACTTGAAAATCTAAGTGTTGGTGGTTATATATTTTACATGAGCATAGAACATTATGCAGCAAAAGATATCAGTAGGGACGGTTAATCATTTGTTAATAATTATACAACGCATGAAATTTGTCTTTCATAAAGTACGAAGTTTCAAGCCCCTAACTGAAAAAAATTGTTCTCGATAAAATTAATCTCGATAGGATTAATTTTATCGAGAACAATTTTTTTCAGTTAGGGGCTTGAAACTTCGTACTTTATGAAAGACAAATTTCATGCGTTGTATAATTATTAACAAATGATTAACCGTCCCTACTGATATCTTTTGCTGCATAATGTTCTATGCTCATGTAAAATATATAACCACCAACATACAAATCCACGCGTACGAAGTCGCGGGCAACAGCTAGTATGTATATCCTGCTAGTATACGTGTCCTGACTGACTGATTCATCAACGCAGAGCCGAAACTACAAACGATAGAAAGTTGAAATTTGCACACCAGGTTGCATTTATAAAGTGTACAAGAGATAAGAAGCGATTTTGAGAAATTCAACCCCTAACGGGGTTAAAAAGGGGATGAAACTTTTAAGGGATTCAAGTTTTATTTCGAGCTAGGAACTTGAAACTTCGTTGAAATTTATTTTATTAAAAAAGAAGAAAACTAATTTAAGGACACACTTCCTGGGATTGAGCAAACTCGGATTACACGCATTTACGACCAAATGAAGGTATTAAAACAATTTCCAGCTTGCTAGGAATTAATTCCTTAAAACGCTTTTTTTTGGATCTATTTAATTTGATGGGCCTAAAAAGTATTGGTGTGAAAACCCGATTTATTAAAGGTGCTATAGGCACTAACTTAACCGCATATGCCCCTGCAAAACCTAACACTATAGAAGTCCATATTTAGGGAGTTATCCGACGGCTTCAGAGCCTGGAATCCGTTTTATTTCGCACTATCTTCGGCATCCTCTATATTAAGTCGGCACGTACCTACCTACTGGTATGAGTATTTGTATTGAGCCAATAGCGTAGGCTAGATTATGGCGTATCTTCGTAGACCTAAACTTAATACTAAATCGTCCCATACCCGGCAGGCAGTATCGCTACCAAAAACGCTCAGAACCACCCTTCACCGCCTAATTGGAAAGTTACCAAGAAACATCGCAATTCTGACAACTTTTCATGTTATTTATACACGGTATATACCGTGAACTTTTGCTGTATTGTTATGAAATGAGTGCTTTTGTTTAGGGAATTGGGTACTTGGGTATTTGGGAGTTTGTATTTTATTTGCAGCTCTGTTTGCCTAATAATGAATTAATGGAATTGAATTGAGAATTAAATAGACTAAATAATCCCATTTCGTATGAATTGTTGCCAAGAAGACTAAAAAGCGCATTAAAACTTAAAAGATCAGTCAGAACTCGTGGAATAAACCGTGGGAATAAAGTACCTACCCGAGGCATTGAAATATCTGACCGCATTTTTTTTTTCATTACTTCGCCACGTATTCTAGCTGGGGCATGATCTCCTTTTTTGTTAGGGTTCCGTACCCAAAGGGTAAAAACGGGACCGTATTACTAAGACTCCGCTGTCCGTCTGTCCGTCTGTCTGTCTGTCACCAGGCTATATCTCATGAACCGTGATAGCTACACAGTTGAAATTTTCACAGATGATGTATTTCTGTTGCCCCTATAACAACAAATACTAAAAAGTACGGAACCCTCGGTGCGCGAGTCCGACTCGCACTTGGCCGGTTTTTTAATGTCATATTAACATATGACATAGAGGGAATATGTTTTCCACCTGATTTTGAATTTTATTTTAAAGTTATAGGGTTAAATTTTGCATAATTCCTGACACCCTTTTGCCTTATAAAGGTTTAAAAAAAGTTACAAAGGGCCTCAACCTCAAAACCCTGGCGCGTCCATCTTCCATTTTTTGAACAAACTACCCCGAAAAAAACAAGTTATTTATCGAAAACAATGTATTGTATTTGGTCGAATTGTAAGCAGATTATAAATAATAAGTAAATAAATATTAGGGACCATCTTACACAGACCAACCTAGCCCCAAACTAAGCAAAGCTTGTGTACTATGGGTGCTAGGCGACGATATATAAATACATACTCGTGTCGTCATGTTCTAAGAGCATTTGGTATTTCTACCTCTAACCGTGTCTGGATAGAGCCCTAGAGGCTATAATTTTATTGTTTATACTTTTATCGTACACTGGCTGAAGTTTGTTTTACATCAAGATTGAAGAAATATAAATCGATCCCACGTGGATCCCACTTTGACGTTGGCAAAATTAGACAGTATCGATGGAGCCATATTACCCAAAGATTGAATTGAATCATACAGATTTTTGCACTAATGTTTAACAAACTGTATCTCAAAAACGGTTAGGAATATTAAGGTGATTAATAAGTGAAAAATAAAGTACGTAGGTAGCCTAAGCAATTCCCCGTTTTCATAAGAGTCCCTCATTCTGTTCCACCCGATATTACTTGTTTTTATGAGGCCGGGTGTCGATTTTAGTCGCAAAAATGTAAAATTTATAGATTTGGTGAAATTGTACATTTTTTGTTACCTAATTGAAATAACAAGTACTGGTTTTTATTAGCACGTCTTCTTATCTTGCTTTTTATCACACAATTTTTTTGAAAACAGACTAAATTAGTAATGATTTTTTTTTTCTGATGGACGTTTAGGTAAACGCGCGTAAAGCACTGATTTTGTCGCTCTTATTTGTAAATTTCGTTAAGTTTGGACTGCTAAAAATGGTAAATTTGTATTACACATATTCTGTGCTTGACCTTTATCAGATTACATTTTTGTTATATGACTTAGAGTTCGAGGAAATGAAAGTTAAACCAATTCAATTTTCTCCAGAAATTACTTCATAACAAGTGACAATTTCTCTAAAAAACGATTTAATTTCAACCTAATTTTGATACTTAAACAATGTACAACATTTGCTGAAACTATTCTTATACATCAATTTGTATAATTTACCACCATAATTTTTTGTCGAATTTTTAAAAACTGCCGCTTCTCTTCATATATTACCGGTGCCTCGCGACCTCATTATTAAAAGGCAAGATGAGAAGACGTGCTAATAGAAACCAATACTTGTTATTTAGATATTAAACGTGTATAATTTCAACGACTAAATCTATCAATTTTACATTTTTGCTCCAAAATCGACACCGGCCTCTTATGACTCGACAAATAAGATTGTGTCGTTGTGATTGTGTGGTCAGGTGGCTGTACCAGAATTGTATATCAACAAGATAGCTGCTGCTGATACAGTATGTACGCAAATGTAGCTGCAAAACTGCACTGCCCCCACAAGAACAGAGGTGAAGAATCTAGGTGAAGATCGGGGTCCACCAGGGCTCTGTTCTCAGTTCACTACAGTTCAATATATCCAATCAATTTAAGAACCGGGAAGCACGAGTATTTAAGGGTTTCGTATTAAAAATCTTAGTTAGGGTAATATTGGTTAGTAGATTTAAAATGATGTTAATACTGTAAACAAATTAAATTATTCATACAATTTATTATGCCACTGTTAACATGTGCGAAATGAAAACACTTCATTACGAATATTGGCGAAAACTGTCGATGGCGATGGCATTTATTATTACAGGGCGTTAGTCAATTAACACTCCAAGCGTTCGAATCGAAGCGATAATGATAGCGATTGGGGAAGCGTTTAACTGCTAGCAGCTTTCACACGCTTATACTTAGTGAATGTATTTATTTGTACAAAATATGAGCTGAATTTTAGTCTATATCTGATTGACCTGTAATTTGATATAAGTACCTACTTCTGGAACTTCTGTGACAAAGTAATAACAAGGGGCTCTGTGAGCTGTAGACCTCGCGATCACAGCTTAAAGCTGAATAATTCTAGCTCCGCCGTTTAGAATAATTTAGAAAATTTAAATGACAAAAAAAAACATATTAGGGCTATTAGTTAATTAAAAGCTTGTAAAAATTAAACGAATACGCTTAGCCTGCGCTTGATCAATCAACAATACATTTTTTTTCAAAATAAATAAATAAAAAATAAAATAAAAACAATACGAAATTTAAGTGTTAAAAAAATACAAGAAGTTATATGTCCCAGCATACAATTGCTGGGGATCGAACCAGGGACCTATTACTAAGACTCCTCTGTCCGTCTGTCTGTTCGTCTGTCTGTCTATCTGTCACCAGACTGTATCTCATGAACCGTGATAGCTAGACAGTTGAAATTTTTAAAGATGATACATTTTTGTTGCCGCTATAACAACAAATACTAAAAACAGAATAAAATTAATATTTAAATGGGGCTCTCATACAACAAACGTGATATTTTGCCGTTTTTGCGTAATGGTATGGAACCCTACATGCGCGAGTCAGGCTCGCACTTAGCCGGATATTTATGACTTGAGGATGAAAAAAATGTTACTGTTGTGAAGTCAAATTTGGTTATACATACTTACATTATATAGGTAATGACTTTAAATTACGCGCTTATGACATCACATTGCCAGTGGTGGAGTGTCCGTAGAAATCCATTCACACTGGTTTCCCTTCAGCAGTATTTTTATAATATATCAGTATTATGGTTTATGAAGGAAGGAAAGCCAAATTAGCTCCGGTTTCCCTACGAACATTTTAGACGCTTCTCCACTGCTATATTCGTTAGGGATGCGAATCAAAAGTGAAACAATTAATAATTAATATGATTGCACCTCTATTTTCAATATTACTTACCTCGTGGCGTCCGTCCATACGAGTAACTCTACACCAATTATCGTTGGTATTATTTTATTAGCGCCGGATATTTGAGCTTTGCGCACTAGCCCGCAGTGAATTGGATTACCTTATCAAGTTTAATGCTTTTAATGAACCTCTATTAAGCAGAAATGTTTCAGAAATTAATTTGATGATTTCAAGTTAAATAGGAAAACTTAATGTCAGTTTTATTTCATTTGTTTAAAATAATTAAGTAATTTAATTTTAATGTTTCTATTCGATTGCCGGTATTCTATTTCTAAATTCTACAAAGGTAATGCACAAAACTAAACGATCGTCTGTTCCTTTCCAATTTTAGAAATAGGTACTAGGCAAATCGTTTGAAATAAAGACATAAACTTATCAAGTGACCAACACCTATTTTATATTTTATCAAAGAAAGAAACAGCAGTATATACCTATCTCAGAAACTTCAAGTTAAACTTTTTCTCAAGAACAGTTTAAATAACTTGTAACGTGCACAAAGTTCCTAATATCCAGCTAATTATCCAATTGTCAGGGGTACTAAACCTTTAATTTTATTTTCCTCATTTATCTTACAAAAGGCGCCGGCAAACACTACTAACAAAATTATAGTCACGACTTTAATTCTCAGTGGAAGCACTTTTCCTTGCTATAATTTATAAAACGGGAATTTCCTAGACATAACGGTACTAGTGATGTGCATTAAACTAGCAACTATGCGCATTAGATACGTAATTTTAAGGAGTAACATAAAAATATCATTAAAAGTTGCACAGGTGTCGTTTGGCGCGAGTGCTTTGATTGGAATCCGGCCAAGCGAGGAATTTGAGTCAGAATGTGAAGTCCTGAGCAGAAGTTAATAAAATACTGCCATATTGTGATATATGTTATTAGAGATGTTCCAAATTAACACGCGTAATTTTTATCATTGGTGTAGAAAAGCAACTAAATTATTTTACAATGCATGTGCTCGAAAAGTGCGTTTCCTACGGAGCCATATCATGCGGAAAGTACTACTTTTCCGCACTAGTGCTTTATGTTTCAATTTTTTTTCTACAGTACATATGGTGCTACTTTCTCGCACTAGTGCGGAAAAGAGCACGTTTCGTGCATATGTCGAAAGTTTAAAGGGCCATATGTACTGTAAAACGTTGTACGATACACGTGCGAATAGGTAATTTGCAACTCGTGTCGATTTAAAACACTCCTTTTAATAATTAAACTTATTTGCTATGATATGTTTTTTTATTTACTCGCACAATGCATAGTAAAACATTGTATGATACACGTGCGTAAAGATGATTTCCGACTCGTATTCCTTTATACACTCGCTCGCTTTACTCGCTCGTGAATAAAATTCCACTCGTCGGAAATCATACATTTTCCGCACTTGTTGCATACATACTTAACTATTTCCACAATCATATATTTCCCAATTTTGAACGATAATAAAAGCTTGTTGAGGCTGGTGAGCTGACAAATATTCAAGCACAATGTCAAGCGACTGAATTACGTTGCACACAAAACACAAATCACAAATATTTATATCGAGAATGTTTAAATCTCGACAGACGATCCTCCGACAGCAAAATCAAACATACATACCTATAAAGCTTTACTTCCCGCCCTAGTACCGAGAGAAATACTTCAGAATAAACTTGCTTTCAAATGTTTGTAGTACTTGTTTTACTTGGCTCACGAGTGTAAGTATGTACGAGTAGGTTGGTACATAAGTATAATTAAAGTTACCTAATCTTTAGGCGAACATTGAAAATCTAGATTTCGATTCGAGCAATAGAGGCAGATTAACGAAACTTCTATTTTCGATGTTCACGGGAGGCACTCAGTACAGCTACCACCAGTTTACCACTAACATAAATGCTAGCGTGGACGTTACTTTCTATCCATTAGTGCGAGCGAAACGTAAATTACGTAGACGTTAGCGTATATGTCAGTGACTCATCTCATGGTACGGGCACAGTGTAAAAAATATACAGTGGACCGACGACTTTGACGTGTACCGGTACCGAGCGACGAATGGCGAATGTATGCAGCTTGGGTGCGCGCGGTACACCCCTCGCCCCTCGCACCCCGCACGATTGTCCTGTCTAGACGGCTTCGTCGAATGACCGTATTGTTATGGGGCTGACATTGGCTATTGTTTTTGAGATCCGCGGGTTTTTAAATATACTGAATTTTAATGAGGGCTATCGTTTTTTTGCTCACCAGTTGGCGCCTCTGTTGATGGTGGTCCAAAAGACTAAAGAACAGCTGTCAGTCATTGAAGTGACAAGTGACATTTGACATTTCGAACTATGGAACGTTATGGAAACGTTAGCCCTCATTGATTTCACCGCTATCTGTGTTAAGCTTTGCGCGTTTATCCTCTGGTATCTGCATTTGGGCGACATCACTAGTAGATGCGACTCTCCTTGAGAGAGCCACCGTGATTTGAATATCATGCAAAATCTCCGGCGTTCATTGGCTAACCGCGATGTCCCCTTGACTTATTCACGAGTCTCCTTATCACTCTTTGTCTTTGTTCGGAATTCCTGGGATCTGTCAAAGCTGTATTTATGTTGAGTTATGGATGCTAATATTTTGTAAAGATGTTTTTGTAAGCCTCTTGTAAATAACGAATTACCTACAAAGGATCTTTCAAGTCAATTTTCAACCACTATTACCTATTTATAAATTTATAATTAAATACTACCATCTATAAATTTATTTGAAAAATAATGTTTTTTTTTGTACAAAACCTTTTTAAAACTAAAAGAGAATATTGGCTTAAATATAAGTAGTTAGACCAAGAAAAGTATGCAACGATTTTGATAGCACACGCAGTGCAAGTGTTATTTTAAACGTAAAACTTCTATGAAATTATGACGTATAAATAACACTGGCACTGCGTATGCCATCAAAGTCGTTGCAGACTTTTCTTGGTTTAACTTCTAAAGACCTACTTTACGTTTGTTCTGATCAACTTGATAATAATGCGTTTAAGATTTTTTTTATTATTATTTAAGCCAGCCATTCTCAAAGTGTGCTCCGCGAACCCCTAGGGCTCCGCGAAGCCTCTGTTGGGGCTCAGCGAGAATACATGTAATAATAAAAAAACCAGCTCTTTTATAGGTATGTCTGGCCTAAGTGAAAAACGATTTTTTTTTATTTAGGCCTCCGTCAAATATTTCGCTTTCGAAAAAAGTTCCGTCACCAAAAAAGTTTGAGTACCGCTGATTTAAGCAATGTGAGCCCTATTATATTATACAGGATATGATATACATAGTAAGTATGTATGGTTCGATTAATAGTAACTTAAAAGTGTCTACAGATTACCACACCGGACCGCGAATTTGGTGCGATGCGGCGCACATATCGATAGTGTGTAAGGTGGACTCCTTAAGTGCGTTAAGGACACAGCTAGTTAGAACAAGAAAGTGATATTTTGATCGCATCAAGGTCGCTGTGCCGTGCGCACCGGTAGTCTGTTACGGCTTTAAGATTATTTTTTTTATCTTCGGTGTCGTGTTGCCCCGGTGACAGTAACGTGCGAGGGCGGCATGAACTGCGATCGTTAAATTATTAATTAGACGGTTTTTGATATATGTCTCATATAACACCTTATTTGTCTGTGCCTAATGTGGAAAAGCTTTTCTTAGAAGATAACAATACCGACTATATCATTTATACTTTGGGGTCTGCTTGTCCCTTAAGCCCGAGTGCCTCGGGTGAAAGGCACCATTTCAGTCCCGGCGGTCTTTTCTGCGATCGAGCTACAATGGGTGCTTTTCATCCCTTGGTTAACAATCTACTACGAGTATATCGCGAAATCAAATGCATTATTATTAGGGTGATTTCGAAATAGATAGTCATTAGTGGCAGTTGTATGTTCTTGTATATTTTTGTAGATATATGCTCGTAGTTAAGTACCTACGAATCTTCCCACCTCCCGTGACCTTGTGACAGTTGTGACTTCTGTCACATTCACCAGTAACAAGCCTGTTAGGAAAAAATATACATTCTCTGTTCCTGTGAACCACTACTAATGTCAAAAAGAAGTACCCACCTAGGGCGGCACGTGCTGCAACCCTAGAATATTACGGCCCAAAGAATCTGGAATTTTCTGGGCTCAACGGGCATTAGTAATGAACTTTAAAGGGCCGTCATAATAGATTACTGATTGGTCGAAGTGACACTCAAAGGCCCGTATCAACCAACCCAATAATAATCATAGACCCGATGTAGACCTGCTCGCGTCGGTGAATAGGTTATGATTCGGGGACCTCTTCGGAAAAACTCGAGGGTTTTGCCTGTGCAATTGCGGACGAAGTTATGATGACGAACAACTATCGGAAATATATCCTGAAGGACGGTATGGTCGACATTTGTCGGGCATGCCGCCGTCCCGGAGGACTTTCCGGTTGTTCTCATCTTGCCAACGGCGAGTACTTGCACAGACATAATTTCGTAGCCAGGATTATTCACCAGCAACTTGCTCTTTTATACGGCCTTGTGGACCGCGAAGTACCGTACTACAAGTACTTACCTGCGCCACTTCTCGAGAATGGTCGTGCCACGCTCTATTGGGATCGATCTATCATCACTGACAGGACTATTTGTAGCCAATAAGCCTGACATCGTGATAATAGATCGATCGCAACACCGGGCCGTGCTCGTCGACATCACCATACCCCATGATGAGAATATCGGGAAAGCCGAGAAGGACAAGTCCAGTAAGTACCTAGAGACTTGGCTCACGAGATAACCGCCATGTGGGATGTTGATTCGACGATCATTGTCCCGATAGTTGTGTCAGCGAACGGTCTAATAGCGAAGAGTCTCGACCAACAGCTTGAGAGACTCTCGCTAGGTGGTTGGATCAAGGATCAGATGCAGAAGGCGGTGATCTTGGACACGGCGCGGATAGTCCGCCGGTTCCTCTCTCTGCGGCCCTGACCACCGGCAGCTTGGGCCTAGAACCGCTGCTGGCGGCACCCTAGGTTAGGTTTTTTATCATATGTTTATATGTATGTATTTTGTATTATTTTTTTATAACTTTTTGTATTTTACTTATATCCATATTATAAAAATCTCACTTACGCAGAAAAATGAATAAAGATAATAATAGGAAAAAATATATTGCGAACAAAACCTAATTCAGATGGCAAACTAAGAGTCAATTAGCCGAATGCAAAGAACACGGATTTCCAAAAAATAACGAAGAATTGACTGATTTTCTGTTTGAAATCTTTTGTAATTTACAACTTTTGTTCTCTGGAGGCATTGTCGATGATCTGTTGCCAATGCTGCCGGACTTCACCGTGAACTATTGATGCTATACGGACTATACGGTGTTGCGATCAATCCAAATGGATATTGGGTAAAACAATTCTCTCGTTTTTTCTGCATTGTTGAACTCTGCCATATTCCGTTACTATGATATTATTATAAAATCTGCAGTTGAGGAAAACTACCAAACTCGAGTTCAAAATACATCTTGTAACAGTAAATTGATTTAAT
Source organism: Cydia strobilella (assembly GCF_947568885.1). Lineage (NCBI taxonomy): Eukaryota > Metazoa > Arthropoda > Insecta > Lepidoptera > Tortricidae > Cydia > Cydia strobilella. The sequence continues at coordinate 29,261,392 of NC_086041.1, read as the reverse complement.
TGGACATTCTAGCCTCAAATTTAGCACTAGTTTAAATACTTTTCGTGACATATCTGTAAAGTAAAATAAATGTTATTATTTAGGTATTTGTGCATCATAAAATATTCTAAAAAAGGAAGGGACATAGCACATCTGATGTCTACCGTTAGATATTCCGCAACTAAACAGCACGATAAGTAAATGAGTTGTTATATTTTTTTATGAAGAAGATGGCCGAGCAAGATGGTTCTCCGCACACCGGACGAAAGAAAGACAGTTGAATCGCTCTTTAACCCTTTACCAGGCAAAGGGTCATATGCCACCCACATAGTATATACATATATCGTTTACCATAGTCAGGTTTTAACTTCAAATCTCCTACAAAACATTATATCGATCCCTGAAAATGTTATTTTATGATCTTAATTCACAACATGCTTCTATATCCAATAATGTTTCTTTAGCAGCCGTTTGGATTCGCTTGACCAGTAATTTACCTAGGTGGTTTATGACGTAAACAGAACACTTTACTTAATTTCAGAGAAATAAAAGCAGATATGTCGGACAATTTTTTGATATTTTGTAGATTTTGAGTGTCGTAAGTTTATCTAATCTCATACTTTGTTAACATTCATACATTTTTAGGGTTCCGTACCTCAAAAGGAAAAAACGGAACCCTTATAGGATCACTCGTGCGTCTGTCTGTCTGTCTGTATGTCCGTCAGTCTGTCTGTCCGTCTATCACAGCCTATTTTCTCCGAAACTACGGGACCAATTAAGTTGAAATTTGGTACACATACGTAAGTTTATAACCCAAAGATGGACATGTAACGTAAATAAATTAATTTTAAACACGGGGCCTACTTTTGGGGGGTAAATGAGAACATTGAAAAATAAAGTTTGTTAAAGTATATCGTGTTACATATCAAATGAAAGAACTTATTGTGGAAATCTCAAATATATTTTTTTTATAATTTTAAGGTAAATAGTTTAGAAGTTATTCAAGAAAATAGGCAAAAAATGACAACCTCCCCCCCCTTTATCTACCTGGGTCAAAAAATTTGAAAAAAATACACAAAATAGATCTTTACTTATAGATCAACGGAAAACCTATTAGAAATGTGCAGTCAAGCGTGAGTCGGACTTAATTACTTAGTTTTTGATACTTTATACATTTATTTTGTTATTGTAACACGAAATCAAAATTGATTCTGACGTATGATTATTCAATCTTTATCCCTATTTGTCCCTATTAACCGATTCTGACATGTCCTGTCATTTCCGCAGCCGCAGCTGTATAGTGACCGTCCGCGGCCATAATAAGCTATTGGCTTTACGAGATACGCGTCCAAGTTGAAAAGCAAGTGGGCACGTAGCTTCGTGTGGACTTAGTGCGTTACTCCATCCGATGGTATTCAGCTTTACGAGTTAACCGTCCGTTTTAAAAAGCAGGAAGTACATGAAGCTTCGTATGGGGAAAATTCGTTTCTGCATTCGAGCGTATTCGCTCCGTACAGTTTTATAGAGGTATTATTCAGACGGACGCTGGCTGGTTGTAAAATTGGCTGCGCTATCAAAGATACTCGACTACTATTCGCCACGCTTGCTGAGCCCTACCATTACCATTAGCCACCATTAGCTGACCATTAGGTATAAATATTTTCTCTTACCATGTATGTATAGTTGTTACGAACCTAGAGCACAGAATAAGTAATAGTATTATCATACAGAACGGCCACGCACCGCCCCGCCCCGACTCGAATTACCTCGCCCCGCGACAGCAGATTGACGACCTTTTGCCGACCGCTCAGTAGTATTTTTAACCAACTATGACGCATGCCGCCTGTACAGACACGTGCTGTTCCCACTTAGAAACGCAATTGATTTTTGATGATGATGATGATGATTGATGTAAAGCGTGCCCGGGCTGCCTAGAGTTTAAGGTACACTAGCGACAAACGACACAAGAAGCTTTCTTGTATTTCGGTGTGTACTTAGACCCAATCTACGAACTAGAAACAGTCGCAGAACAGCAAAAGTAACAGAAATACGTAAAGTTAGACAAAGTTTAAATACAGTAAAGTCACGAACAATTATGATTGTAGGTAAAAGGCGCCTACGCACTTCGCTGATAACAATTGACGGCTAACAGCGACTGACATTTAAACTCGATTTACTTGATTAGAATTAGGAGGGAAACTGACATTTTATCAGGCCAGGCGGGGCGGTGTGCGTCCTTTCTGCGCTAACCGTAAAAGCTGTCAAATCGCATACATTTTTTCCCCGAAATTGTAAACGTGGTCGTTATTTTAAAAATGACTCAATAATGTGTCAAAAACTAATTCGTAGGTATCTTAGATTAGGTGAGACTATTATTTGAGTAAACCAATTCTTAGGCACAGACAAAACCGAAAACAACAATGCTATTAATTAGTAAATTGTTAACCAAGGGATGAAAGGCACCCAGGTCTGTCGAGGTAGTCGAGTGAGAGCGCCAATAGTCCGAGACTGAAATGAGGAGTTAAACACTACTTTTCATTTTGAATACGAGGAAAGTAAAATACATGTTCATTTAAAAAAACACGGTTAAGTATAAACTTCAGTATAGTATTTCTTTCAATACTTTCAATCAATAATTTAGTTAAAGATATCGTGGGCCTCCCCATTCCATAAGTACCTAACGATATTTAACGAAGTACTTAACGATCTTCAAAACTTTCAATCAAAAATTTAGTTAAAAATATCGTTAGATATTTATGGAATGGCGGGGAATTATCAGAATGGAAATTGTACATCAAATCCATTTGAACCAACAAAAATTATCGCTTATAGTAAAAAAAGAAAAAAACGTACTTAGTTAGAAAGTACAGTGCTCTAAAGAAGAAACGTATCATTCTCTGCACACCTTTTAGAACAATATTTACCCATTTTTAGAGCATGAGAAATGAAAAATAAATTACGTATTAAACTTGTCGACAATAGTTGTAATATTGAACTATGTTTGGTTGTTTCACGGAACTTACTCGTATAACCTAAATGGAAGTTCCATGTTGTCCCTCCCACTTGGAAACTCGGAACTTTTTGTGACGTCCAACAACTTTGATCAGTGTATTGATTACCTACCTGCCACTTTGTGTGGGATGTTCTCTTTTGCGGTTGTTTGGCCTAAATAAATAGTTATTTGTACAGCGAGTTTGATATTTCTTCGAGTGCTTATTTTGAGTCCCGTACAAGCGAAAGATTCTTTAATAATTCTCGCTACGCTCGTGAATCTAATTTAGAATCTTGAGCGTAGTGAGGGACTCAAAAGTGCACGAGGTGTAAATAACTTTGACCTCGTGTAGTATACACACAACTTTTCTCCGCAGCAGTGAGAACATATTAGACAACCTGAAAAATGTAATCCTTCTTCATCACTTATTTACTCATGTTTTCTTAAGATAAGTATTCTAACAATTAAGTTTAATTACCGCAATCAAACTCAAACACAAAACGAAATGAATTTCAGTAAAATAATATGGAATAAATAACGAACACCAATTGACACTTCAAACGACAACTTAATTATTTTTCTAAATGTAAGAGACTGTGGTTATTTTCATTAATTAATTATTAAGAATTCTTACTCACGTGTTTTGGAACGATGCGTTTGACGTTTTTCGGGGGTCTATTATAAACCGTCAATATACCGTTGAATGTCATTTGAATTCTTTTTTGTCTCTTTCTTTTTGCTAACGACGTGAATGGGACAGAGATAATAGAATATAAGTATTTCGTACTTGTATTAGGCCTCGCATGTTGAAATGACATTTGAAAATAAAGGTCACTTGAACGTCAGTTTTTCTCACTCAGTGAGCAAAATGCGATTTTGCTCACTGTTTTTAAGTAGCAAAGTACCCTTCATATACCTATACAGTATTAGTCCCTACTAAAACAAAACTTCTACTCGCTCTATTTTCAGCCGCTTTCAGCTTGGCGTCGGGTTCGTATTTTCCAGGCCGGTGTGACGATATATGTCGCCTACAGCCCGATGATGCCATACTTTTTTGGTTAGGAAGGTCCCAAAGGGAAACAAAGCGTTACACATGTGCTTTCGAGAGGTCACAGGTCATCCCCTGAGGGCAAAGTTTGTGTAGGGTAGGGTCCTAGAGATAGGCATGAGATAATATTAGAGGGCTCTGAAAAATATCCTTATCGTGGAAATTTTATTAAGTACCGATAGGTGTAAATCGCAGTTTCAAGTGTAGTGTCTGCACTTACTGAATAGCATAAAAACCAATTAATGACAACTTCCTTAAGAAACTTGGTGTTATCCCCTACAAAATTTCTTAAGAAAATAAAAATATCCCATGTTAGGTAGCGATAAACCGAGTCAATCAAGATTCACTTCCCGACTAGGCCCAAAATTCTTCACTTTGGCAAGTAGTGAGAGTATCAAGCTAGCGAAATATATCACGTATTACGTTACATATAACTTGTCTGGAAGAAATCGCTCTTTAGCGATAAGATCGCCTGGTACCTGACTCTGTGTTTAAGAAATTATTTATTTTCTTAAACTGTATCTTTTATTGAGATGTGTAAAAAAGAGTATTCGATCGCTCTACCTACGTAAAATTACTTAATTTTAACCTTTGAATATATTCTGATGCCCTTTAACTGAGTGTCAATCAGACAACAAAGAATTCCCAAGAAACCCACTGAACTTCCGGGTTATCACCCGCTTGTTAATGACACATGGGGAAATCCCGCGTATCCAGGGCAGGTATTCCCATTTCACCGAGCACAGGCGAGTAGACTGCTCAGGCTGATGGCGCATTTACGAGTACACAGGGCCAGTAACCACGACAATTAGAATGTGCTCCATATACTTAGTAACTTACTAGCTTCCCATGAAAATCAAAGATCCTCTCTATCACTGTTGTATGTTCAAGCGATAGAGAGGCAGATAACAGAATTTCAATTTTCGATTTTCGTGGTCGACCTTCAGTACCGGGAGCATTCCCTAATACAAAAGCAAAGAAGCCATTTATCATTTTCAAATTTAAATAAACTGGCTTGAGAAGGAACGTCTTTATTCAGATGATGCTAAAGTTAATTGATCATTTACACGACGCCAATATTCAAGACAACCTACAGTACTTTAGACATTGATAAGTTAATATTAAAACCGTTATATTTATTTAAAACTTGCTTATTTAAGGCTTGTCGTTATTTAGATACTGTCAATGTTGGATTGGTTTTGTGGTAAGTGTGTCGGTAATTGGCCTTGTGCGAAAGTAAGATACGTGACCGTTTGAAACTCCACCTCTGTAAGCAGTTAGAATTAGAATAGAACAGTTAATGGGTGCTATTAACTGTTTATTTTAACACGTTTTGCCTCGACTGTGAGTAAGTCCCCAGTTTAACTTGAACTTAAGATTCATAAGAGCATTGTCTAATCGAGTGACAAAACCATACTGGTACTGCTATACCGATTAAACGCTGTAAACATCACGAGGCCGATTCTGTATAGCAACTGTGGAGAAACACTGTTCAACAGTAAATAACTAGTTAAGTTACCCAATGTTACCGTATTGCACAGTGTTGTTCCACAAAAGTTAACTGCCTGTTAACTGCGGCGTGAATGCACCTTTAACGATCTGTTATTGTTGTATTATGTGCATCTCACGCAAGATGAGACTGTGATTGTACTTTGCGCATACCAATGCGCGAGCAATCAAAGTGGTCTCATTAGGCACCTTTCACTTATTTTGTTAAAACAGCTCAAGAAAATGTTTGCTACACCCTTCTGGGGTCAATGAGACTGCTTTGTATTAACTTTTATTTTTACCATAAACGATATTATGATTATGATGACTTATTGGTGCGCGGACGAGTCATAGTCGTGTCAAAATAAGAATAAAACCTTATCAAATGGTGGAAACAGAATCGACCTCCAGGATTAAACACCAGATGCCTCTCGCGAGGGTTTTACCAGGCGGTTTGTGAAACGAACGCGATGTTTTTCCTCATCAATCAATTATCATAATGATTCCGAAGATCCGGTGGTTCAACGAATTCCTTATTTTTGTGACTATGCGTTTTGACAGATGTAAGTGACATGCTAGACTGAGCCAATAAGTAGACTTGCGCTTACCTTGCATAGTTACTACTCGTATTGCTACAGCTGCCACTGCCATTTTGATTTAGTATGAAAACACAACCGCTAGTTTTAGCTGCGAACGATAAAAAAATGCTTTATAGGGACAAATATAGACTGTTTTAACATAAAATTTATGCAATAAAGTAGTACGGCGCGCGGTGTAGTTCTTTACGAATAAGGGCCGATTGCCAATTAACCCCGACCACCGCCACCACCGATTAACCCCGGGTTAGTGAAATGGTACAAGTAGCCCTAATGTGTAACCGCGATACTTTATAAGACGTTTCATAATGCGGACTCTACATGAGATAGTCTATGGTAATGACATAGTTATTTCGTTAGGTATGCGGAAATGACTTACCTAGTGACCTGTGGTTTTGATTTTTTATTCATTTTATGGAGCATTAATAATGAAGACTAGCGATCAATAGTGACGTATATGAAATTGTTGGTCTACCAAAAGAAATATTTTTAAGAGTTACTAATAGTGTTACCTCACCTTTACATATTTTGATCACAATCCTCTTCCCATCACCATTCCGACTCATACATGTATGTACAAAATGTTTTATTTATGAAAAAGTTAAAAGTTATTTAACGTACCTGATAATAATCCTTACATAAGAAAGAGCCTAGGAACGACCATGCTGCTCCTCCAGGTATATATTTTTTAATAAGTTCTCGAAAACGGCTCTAGCGATTTCTATGAAACTTGCAATATAAAGGCGTATGAAAACGCCAATTTGATCAAAATAGGGTTCATTTTTAAAATGATTAATTTGTCCGAGTTTTCGCGGTAGTCCAGTGGGTATTAAATTGTAAAATAATGATGCGATGTAATTTTCAAAACAGAGGCTTAAAGTCTATTTTTTTATTCCGTAGACTAAAATGACGTTTCATGTGTAAGACATGACATTTCTTCGTACCACATGAAATGTCATTTTAGTCTACGGAATAAAAAACAGAATATACGAGGGTGGAAAATCGATCCATCTAGATTTTATTGTTGGTAAGATTAGCTGTTGAGTGTTTTTACATAAGAAATTCAATATTTATAACATACATTAATTGCGTGTGAAGTCCCCAATCCGCATGTGGCTGCGTGCCACATGCAGTGGGATGAAAGTATTCAATAATTCTTTACATGATATATAGGTATTATAAAGTCTAATTACACGAATTTTCGAATGAATGCCTGTAATAAAATAGCATTAGATACGATAAATTTTTTGCCGCTACCAGTGAAAAATAATTATGTTTATTAAATATTTAATATTTATATTACGACGACAATTATTCGAACCTAAAACCTCTGCTTTAAAAATAAACAGTATACCATAGAGTAACTTATACTAGAGCGGTACTGTCATAGTAAATTTTGTAACCCTAGTAAATTCACTGCCATCTGTCGACACACTTTAAAATTAAAAATGAAGATTTATAAAAATACGATAGAATATATTTAAATATAGATAAATGATTTTTTTTATTTGCATTAATTATTTTTATGATTTTGACCCATGTTCTTTCACTGATATGCGTTAAAATTGTTAAATAACAAACGAAACCGTCAACGCCATCTATATGACTGTAGGCCAAAACTAGTAGCGCCCTCTGAACGAGAATCAAATTTTCTTGATTTTCGAGGCACGTTTTTTCCTTAGACTGTATCCATCTATTACGGAGTTATATCTATCTTTGAGTATACTGATGCTTGCTACACAGCATCACACAAAACAAAAACAATCGAGAATCGCATTAGCTTTGCCGGGGAATTCTGGCCCCGAGTGCAGGTAGAAACTTGCAATCTCTGACAAAATAACAGGACCGTTTTGTTTACATTTTCCCTGAATTGGCTTTACAAATATCCACTGTTTCTGTACGCGCAATATTGTTAAATATAAACAGGCACTTTTTGTTCTTCAAACGGGTAGCCGAGCTATAAATAATAACACACAGAATAAATAATAATACTATTCATATATATAGAATGAACACCGGGGTGGGTGACCCACCGTGGGTCACGTTTGTATTCAGAAGAAACGGCACCCCCTTATTTTGTTATACTTATTATCTTAATAAAATACGCCAAGATTTGCAACATGTGGACAACAATTGAGAATCTAAAGTTTTGTGCGTCTTTTTATATTTGTATAATAATTTAATAATAGTTTGCTGTTCAAGAGAAACCAGTAATGCAAACATAAAAGGACTTGTTGAGAAGCACTTTCTAGCCACAACGGCCAATGTCCGCGCGGTATCAGATAGGAAATATGAAAACGGTCTTAAGCGATCTAGTATTTAACAAAAATCGCAAACAAGCTTGCGCTCCCTCTAAATTGGTCTTAATCCTGAGTTTTCACCCCGACTCGGTCGGAACTTACGTATCATCATCTTCACCTTCCTCGTGTTGTCCCGGCATTTTGCTACGGCTCATGGGAGACTGGGGTCCGCTTGGCAACTAATCCCAGGAATTGACGGACACTAGTTTTTACGAAAGCGACTGCCATCTGACCTTCCAACCCAGAGGGGAAACTAGGCCTTTTTGTGATTAGTCCGGTTTTCTCACGATGTTTTCCTTCACCGAAAAGCGACTGGTAAATATCAAATGATGTGTCGTACATAAGTTTCGAAAAACTCATTGGTACGGGGTTTGAAACCGCGACCTCCGGATTGCAAGTCGCACGCCCTTACTGCTAGGTCACCAGCGCTTTTTGGTCGGAACTTACGTATAAGAGAAGGAATAAGTATTATAATGCACATTATGCACAAAGTATAAAATGATGTAACCGCATACAGCTCTAGTAGCTGGCGCTGTAGGGTTACGAGGATAACTTGGTTATCAAGCGCCAACTTTTCACAAAACTTATGACGCCGCAAATCGCCATCTAATTCCGCTCTCAGTTTTGTGACTAAATATTTTAAAGTAATTTAGGTTTAGAAGTACTCCGTAGAAGTAATCATGAGAATTTATCAGGTGCTTGAAAGTGATTGTTGCTAGGCCTACATGCATAATTCATGTTTTGACTAATAAAATAATTTGATTTGTTCCTTAGTTGAGACATGATTACGTGAAAGCGAACAATTTGCCATGTTAATATTAAATAAATAAATATTAGGGGACATCTTACAAAGATCGAACTAGCCCCAAACTAAGCAAAGCTTGTAGGCTATGGGTACTAGGCGACGATATATACATACAGATAAATATACATACTTACTCACATAGAAAACACCCATGACTCAAGAACAAATATCTGTGTTCATCATACAAATTAATAAATGCCCTTACCGGGATTCGAACCCAGGACCATCGGACCAAAAAAAAACAAATTTTTCACCACCCCAGCTGGTAAAGGCTCTCTTGGTTATTCAAAAACTGATAAGAATGTTGCATTTTATTCAAAATGCAAATTTTGAGTTGTTTTTTAATGTTCGCTGGTAGAATTGACTTTTAAATGATGATTTTGAATAATAAATATTTAATAACGTGCATTTTGAATCGATTTGCTTTTATTTTGTTTGATAGTTAGTACCTATTTTCTTTGTGTTGGTGTGGTGAAATTTTTTGTGTTTCACGCGGCAAAATTTGTTTTACGCTCGTGCCTTGAAACCCTCGCAACGCTCAAAATTCAATTTTTCGAACTACTCGCTACGCTCGTGGTTCAATTTTTGGATTTTTCGCTTGCTCGGGTATCAATATTAAGAGAGATTAAACAACAAATTTGCCCCCTTGTAAAACAAATAGCTATTGCTCACTCGGGCTTCTAACAGTAAAGCATAATTATCTTTTCTAAGAAATGTCCATCTATTCTGTATTTACTTATAGGGCCGTGAACTATTTGCGATATATATTTGTGGCACTGTGTCATCATAAATTATCGTTATAGGTACCTAATTCCCTACATATTATACAATCAAATACTGTTCTATTAAATTTAACGCACAGCTGCTTTTGGATTTGGGTTTGGTGACGCTTTTGAGGAATGCTGGCTAAAATATGACGTGTCATAAAAATGCAGACGTCATATCGCAAGCATATGTACAGCCTGACCAGTAATATATGATCATTGTCAAGAGGGCGCAGTTATTCTCATGTATAGGGTGACAGTTCAGTATAGTATGAAAAAATTAGTACCGTAATATGGCGCGTTATGGCGTTGATCTGATGGCATTAGCGCGTATCATGAGCGGGGACCGGTCATAATTACATAATATTTTTTATTGCCATTTTAACTTCGCATAGTGGACTTTGCTATTTTGCGTCATTGCCATTAAATATAGTGACGATTGATTTCCAGATTGCATAAAAAGGGTATTTTACGTTTTAATGGCCATATTCTGAGAAATGTCGAAAGCAGCTATTTCATACATTTCAGCGAATCATATATGCTGATGTTTTATAAGGAAAAGCTGCTTTTCCGCGATTTTGGGGGTCCATGTTCACCCGTATACGTACCCGTACGGTCCGGTACGGTACGGTCAGACATATCAGATAATTATAACCACCATATAGTAGGTACTTATAGGATAATTTAGGATTTATTTGAAAATACATAAAACAAATCTGAACCTATACTATAATGTTATTTTCTTCCATGTAGGTATTGTTGGCAATACCTACTGAAAAATTTACGTTATACATGAAAGCTTTTCCTTCTTTATAATTTGCCAAGTATAAACTCACTCGAAAGATTTGTACACAATAGTTTATCATAATCGGCTGGTAAAAAAAGACAAACGATGCGTTTTAGATTTTGTGGTTTAGGCACTTTAGGCACACTGAGAATTAGGTAGGTATTTACTTAAAACTCCTATACAAAGCTCGTTTTAAACCGCAGCCTTGTACCAAAACTGTACCTAAACTATTTAACAACAGAAGTTAAGTAAACACTACATAGGTACATAGTTGTAGTTCAGTTTAGAACCCCCTATTTTCTAAAGTGACGCATTCCCCGCAGCGGAATGAGGAAAAAGCGGTCCAACGGTGCCTCGTAACTCATACGGTCGGTTAGGTTTTTTATGCGGTGATGTTTTGATACTGGCCGCACAAACCCAGAAAATCGCGGGACAATAAACTTCACTCAGATTTTATTTAAAATACAACTGATATACGTGAGGCATATAAGACCCACCTTAATTTAAATTGAAATATTTTTATACTTATCAGGGTGTTATGTAAAACTCACTTAATACAGGGTGGATTTACTTACTGGGTCAGTGAGGGCAGCTACCAGATCCCGTGCTGCTACGCGAAAACGGTCTTAGAAGACCTTCCCTCGATTTCAAATTAAAGAAGATTGGCTTTTAAAGTTTTGGAAAAAACATACAGGATCTGAGGTAAAGGTCATTTTTGACAAACCTTTTTTTTTATGCCAATCGATCCCATTACTATCCAGGACCGACGACGAGTTTTAATTTTCATACAAATCGTATAGAAAAAGTTTTAATCTATTTGTGGCTTTTCTAGCCGTAATTTTTTTTTGTCCAATACTAGCTCTTGATCCTGTCCTGTTTAACAAAAATGACCTTTTTCTCGCACACTATGTTTTTCCAAAATCTGTCGCCGCCAATCTTCATTAAGGGAAGGTCTTCTAAGACCATTTTGAAATAGCAGCACGGAATCTGGTAGCTGCCGTGAGGGCAGGAATACTAGCAGTGTATTAAGGCCCGCAAAAAAAACATTTTCGACAGCAATAATAGATTTTAATCGTTTTTAACTTAAAACTTATACAAAAAACAATATTCGGTCTCTTCACAACGGAAGGATATTTTAAATTAGTGGAAGTAATTCGCTTCGGGCCTTACTATACTAAGGATAAAAGAAATTATCTATTTTACACCAAAATATTAGGCTAAAACTAAAATTAAACTTTCGTTATTTACAGCTCTTTTAACACTTACTGTTAAAGAAAAATAATATTTTTTTACATAGTGAAATTTTTTTTGTGCTTTATTGAACTTAAGCCTTTTTAAAGAATCAATAAGTCTAATAACATTGAGGCTACACTTATAATTTTGTAAGTCAGTAAGTACCTAAGTACTTATAACTATTAAATATAACGCCGCCGGCGTAATGGGGTCCATGCCGCAGGCCGATCTGTTGGACGGGGCATTTTTTTATGATTGGGTTTTATGTTTTAGGTTAGTTTAATTTTTATACTCTATGTTTAAGTAGTTATTTATTTAATTTTAAATTGTATTTCTTTAATTTAATAAAAATTAAAATATTTAAATTTTCTAATTCATCTCATACGTTCAATAACGCCCGGGACCGGGCCTTGTTACCTGCACTGACAGTGCAACACAACAAGTTCAAGAATAATAGAGAATATTTTAATATAAACATATACATAAAATTATAGTTTTTCTCTTTCTCATACAGTATGATAACTTCTGTTTGCACCCATATACCGAATAAATCAAGAAACACTCGATAAAAACCAAACTATGTCTTCGTAAAAAACTCCCTTTTTGACTGTATGGATGACTGTATCTCTTCTACTGACAAAATAGCAGCGCGTGCGAAATCTAGAGTTGTTGCCAGCTCGTTATATCTGCTACTTCAAACTTCAAATCATTGCACTAGTGCAAATGCTATTTTCGAATGCTGGGCCTTGTTACTCGCCGGGCCTTATATGCCAAACCTACCTTATAAGGATATTGTAAATTTAAGATGACAATGACAAGCAACAAATGAATGGACGAGAGTGCCCTTGATGCCCTTGATGTTACTTATTCAGTGGGGAATTTCGAATTTTCTGATTGCAATAATTCAAAGAAATTTAACTGCCTAACAGGGAAAAAATATTGAGAGTAACTCTCGTAACTTTTATGAGTTCCCGGTACTTAAAGAACAACAAATCCGGTAGCGATACTATCTTTCCGATAGAAAACATAAAAAACGAATGGCGTTGCTCTATTTGGCCAAAAACGATAAAAAAAAGGAGGAAAAAGTGCAGTGCGACATAAAATAGTAGAAATTAAGTAAAATGGAAGAATGCAACTAAAATATTTCCATACTAAAATTGCCATGTGTGCCTTTTACGTTAAAAATGTGGCAGTTACGAAGGAAGTGGCGCCCTCATTTATTTTCTACTATTTTATGTCGCACTGTATACTCCGTACACGAGCACTTATGAATCAGCGGCAGACAGTCGGATTACGGCTCCATTAGATTAGGCTATTTTAATTAGATTTACCTTCTAGTATAGTACCTATGATGCGCGCAGCGCTCCTTTTCCCCGGCTTTTCCCCTACAATCCCCCTACATCGTTTTTTTCACGCTTTCCTTCCTTGGGAATTTTCTATTTTGTTGTGTGAAATTTTACGTAAAAAGGCGGTCAAATGCCAGTGGCAGTCCTGTGAGTAATGGATACGTTTCCGCTCTTGGACACACGGGTCACGAGTCACGAGTTATGATGGCTATAGTGACAAAGCTTAGATTTCGTCTTAGGAAAGTCAAGCTTACTCCTAAACTGAGTTTAAAGAAAATTACAGTAAAATGTATGTAATGCGGTTTATGCCGGGGTCGTGTAAACCACGGCACTGCACGCTTTTTGGTAAACCACGGCTTCTACATGATTATCTTAGAAATTAAGTACGAAAATATTAGCGAGGAAATCTGATTAAACCCATAAAGATCATATTCCCCTTTGGATTGACAAGGCAGCTTGCTGTGGCTTTCATGAAAAAAAGTGCTCTGAACTTTCACTCTAAGTGTTCTGAATAGTTCTGAGCGAGCAATCCTTCGTTTTTGCGGTAGATGAAAACACTTCAGCTAGCGAACGTGTTCGTTCTACGTGATCTGATGATCGACTGGACTGGACTGCTCGATCGATTGCTCGCTCTTTCATTCATTCAGTGAAAGTGACGTCACAGGCGAGCGAATGGTTGTTTAGAATTTTCGGCGTTGTACGTGCTCGGTGATCTTTTCGCGGAATTATATGCGATGGAGGAAAAAGCATTGCAGCTCATTGAAAATTTAGAATCAAAAATGTAGATATTATAAACAAAGTTTCGATGAAAAACGATGCTTTCAATTCAATTCAATCTATTTGTTGTTGGTTATTGATATGCAGTTTATGCAGGTAAAACGGATGTTCTGAAATGATTGTCCTTTATAAACTGCCTTTAAGGGGTAAGCACAGTATTCTTAAATTACATGCGACAACATAACAATAACATACAATAGTTTAACATCAGCAACATCAACATAACATCATCATATATTATACTTATAAATAAATAGCCGATACAATGAAATGTGGTGCGTACTCCGTAGCATTTCTTCATTCTCTGTTTTAAAAACTTTTACATCCAATACCGCCGTGGGAAACAAAAGATTTTTTCCCATTTTTATAATAAATTAGCGAGTATTAGAATGATTATAAACGCTACCCTAGCCAAAGGCAATTTTCAGTAGTGTCCATGATCGCGAGGATTTTCAGAGCTCCGTACAGACACCGGACGGTGAAAACGCAACAGCACGAGCGAACTTTGTTCAGGTGTTCAGTACTATTTTGTTCTTACTAAACAACTGTTCGTTTCCTCAATAAATGAAAACAGATATTTTCTACTTTGAGCGAACGTCCGCTGAACAGCTGAAGCAAACATTCGCTCTAAACAAATGTTTGCCCAAAACACTGAGTAAAAACACGGCTTAGGCTGCTAAACGCAACACGAATTACTTTGGTGCAATCAGTAAACCCTAAGCGGCACTTGCACCATCCCACTAACCCAGGGTTAACCCGTTAAACCGTTTATCCAGTGTCAAATTGTACTGGTAACTATGGTAACTCCAGGTTTAACCAGTTAACCCCGGGTTAGTGGGATGGTGCAAGGGGCGCTAAGGCGAGTATAAGGCACAATAAAGTTTATTCAGTCCTAAGAAAGCCGACCCTGTTTACGAGCAACAAAGAATTTAATCAGAACAATAAAAGATGAATGGGGACCCAGGGAGCAGATAAGCTCTGCAGTGGCTAACTTGTAACAGCGTCCGTACAGTTTTTTTCCAGATAATCAAATTGAAAGTTTTCCTTGCTTTTAGTGACCAAAGAGGTGAAGACCAAGTTTCGTCTAACTAAGCTGTTTATTCTACAGAAGTTATAGACCGCGGGGCAGGAACAGATATCCATGACCAATCGCCTCCCGGGCGAAAACTCGTATAGTGGTTAATGGCTATGTATGATGAACCCTCGTGAACGTCAGCTGCCGCTCCGTTTGTGGGTTGAGGAATGGCAGCCACCGAAATGCGTAACACGATCTTTCCACCGCGACAAACGATTTATAGCTAATTCAGGCCAGTAACGCGATTATGAATAACGCTATGGATTAGATGTTTCGAGTTCAAATCAGATTTCATCATGTAGACAATTATGAACATATTTGTCTGCATGAATTGCAGGAATTAAAATCAGTGCGTCCCTCTCGACCCATGTAGGTAACTACATTTTGAAGCCAACGTAATACACTAATATTTGATATCAAAATGCATTAAAATGTAATATTTATGAACATAGTAGCACAGAACGTGATATAATTTCGGAGAAATGTACACTAGGTAAAATAATCAATATACACGGAATTACTTTTACGGTCGAATTATTCCTACATTTCTAAGTACCAACCTAATAATAATTCTAACCTGTTCAAATTCAAGTTTTACTGGGATTTTTTTTTGGGGTTCCGTTCCTAAAGGGTGACAAAGGGAACCCTATTAGTAAAGCTTACGCTGTACATCCGTTCGTAGAAAGTTTCATTTCATACAGCTGTAGGTATTTTTTTCTGAGTGTGTTTATCTATTGCCGCTATACAAAAAGAAATTTAATTTTCAATCCTATACTTCCAAAAAAATGTATTGGTTGAACATAATATGTACAAACCTCAAACTCGGTGTGATAATTAAAAAATAATAAACTGTATGTAAGTATGTCACCTTATAACTTCGTTATTTCTGAACCGATTTGGAAAATATTTTTTTTGTTCTTACGACTGTTTACTGATTACCTAGTGAATGAACAAGACTCGTTCCTGTCTGGCCAAACTGTCATGACACTAAAAAAAATTGCACTTTGGGTACGGTTTAAGTAACAGCAACAGTTTTAAGCAATATAGTATCCCATATTTCCTTCAAGGTTTATTGCTTTCGAGATATTTGGCATCAAAGTTAAACAATTTTAGGCCAAAAAACTGGTTTTCTGGCCATAACTTTTGTTAATTAGTTTAAAATTAAAACCTTAGACAAATTTTTAGACGTCAAAACGAACCCAAATATGTAGATTTCGTATATGCAAAGATAGATATAACTCCGTAATAGATGGATACAGTCTAAGGAAAAAACGTGCCTCGAAAATCAAGAAAATTTGATTCTCGTTCAGAGGGCGCTACTAGTTTTGGCCTACAGTCGTATAGATGGCGTTGACGGTTTCGTTTGTTATTAAACAATTTTAACGCATATCAGTGAAAGAACATGGGTCAAAATCATAAAAATAATTAATGCAAATAAAAAAAATCATTTATCCATATTTAAGTACATTTTATCGTATTTTTATAAATCTTCATTTTTAGTTTTAAAGTGTTACAAAATTTACTATGACAGTACCGCTCTAGTATAAGTTACTCTATGGTATATGTAAGATTATTCACAGCAATCTAGATACGAAAAAAGTGTTTTTAGACAATGTTTAAAAAGAACATAAATAAATAAGTATTCATTTCTTTCAAAATCCGGTAGACAAAAATGGAGATCGTCAGGTGACAAGCAACTCACTAATTATAATTACTGTAAAATAATTGAACAAAAATTAACCTTATTCGGATAATAATACGGTTCACTATGGCTATGAACTTTGTGGTGGTACTTAGTGACTTTTGCTTGTCGCCCGACGAGATAAAAGATTGAAGAACCGATAGCCGTCCTATGCTATATGTAGTGCAAAAGTAGGAGATACGATTCAAAGCTTGTCAAAAATCAATGAAAACCTCGGGTAGCCCCTTAAGGTAAATAAAACGACATGAATGCGGCTCGTGCACGTCACGTCACTCATCCTCCACCAATTGCGCCATACCTATACCTATCTCTCCAGGCTCTTCACTACCACTTTTTGTTTTGCCGCTCGACACTTTGTCAACGTCACTGAGATTTGTCGGGATTGTTCGTACTGCGGAAACGCGCACTAAATGTCATACGACAATGAAATGGAAACACAATTGCCAACGAATTATTTATGGCATCTATAGTCAGCACATACCGAACAGAATTACGCATTAGTTTAAGGCAATTATGGCATCGAGTTACATCGACATAGTAAAATGACCGAGGAAATAATGCCGTAGTTTATTATACCTACCTAATTTATTATAAATATATATGCCTGATTAAATTAGGCAAATAGGAGACAATTGTTAAAATATTAATTTTATTTAAAAATCTAAGAGCAAGTTAAGACGTGAATTATTTTATTAGATAGTTTTGTTGCCTTTATTTTTACTGTTTTCGTCTACTCCCTAGCGCTAACTTAATATACTCATAGCAGTGCATATCCGTTTATCGGACACGCAGGTAACTAAGTGTCGTTAATTAAGTAGTGTTTGTTAATTAACGTAACGCCGTACGGAATCACTAATTAGGCAAATTGCTACAGTACATCCAGGCTTCAATCAATTCCCTAACATTCACACTAACTATGAAGATTTAGCGCTATGCAAAGCTTTGCTTAGTTTAGGAATCTATGTACAACGAGCTGCAAAAGTGCAAATGGAATTCATTTGTAAAGTGGCCATGTACTTTTGCAGCTGGTTGTACCTAAAGTAGCAGCGCTGATAAATATTAGACTGCAATATTCATCTAGATACCTTCGAAAATGAGCATTTTTTAAGATTCCGATGTCAACCATTACAGGTTCTCCATGTCCGTCCGTGGACTAAAAGACAGAAAAATACCTATCCGTACCGTACCTGGTACAGTCGCCATCAGATATATCGGAGCGACGAAGGTGCTCACAAATATCTGAACCGGCTTCTATTGTCAAGGCGTTAAGTGCGTGTTCAGATATTTTTGAGATATTTTATCATTTTACGCGGCAGCGTATCAAGCCAAGTTCATAGGAACTGGCGACGTAACAATTAACAATAATTAACATGTGTCAGGTGACACTATACTTAACTCAAAATCTATCAAACATAAGATTTTTTAGACTGACCTAAACCCCAAATTTTATAAATATCGCTCAAACTTTTATAGATAGGAATATTAAAGTATAAAAAACAAACACACTATCAATCTATTTAAAATTTTATTATTTAGTATTTTTATCCAAGTCAAGTTTAGTCTTGGGCTTCAATTTATCCTATCTGCTTATCTTCAAAACTTAGCATTTCAATTATTTGTTGGTGAAGTCGACTATGCAAGTATGCATACCTATTCTTAATACATATAGAACTTGGCTCCTATTTTCACATTTATGTTTTGTTGGGATTCAAAATTCAGTAGTAAGGCACCTAATTTCCAGATCTGATGTTGTTACATAATTAAATTTATAGTGTGTTGGTATTAAATTTCCACCAAACCACAAACATTTATTCATTATTCAAATGGATATTGTACATAGGTATATAATAAAGGATTACCCGAGTCAAGGGTTCTCTGTAGGTAGCTAAATATATCGAAGGCCTAGATACTATCACTTATTCTGTGGCCTAAGTCTGCAACAAACGCCGTAGGTCGCGACTCGTGTCCGGCGTGACGCTATACGCGACGTACGAATGCTTACTATGGAAATGCACTATAGTGGTCTCTCTCACACGCCAGACGCCGTGCGCCGCATCTGGCGTTTGAGAGAGCACTATTAATAGTGCATTTCCATAGTAAGCATTCGTACGTCGTACGTCACGCCGGACGCGACCTACGACGTTTGTTGCAGACCAGGGCCTAAGGCCGCGGACTGGACACACGCGACCAGCGGCACAGCGAGCGACAAATCAAGGCCATTGTTACATTGCGCTGTATGAACGGAAACGGAATCAAGTTGCGTGCATCCAGTCCGCGGTCTAAAGGTCTGAAGGTTCTAAAAAATCAGGTATTTTATGCTGTCAATATATAAATAAGTAAATAATAAGCAATAAAATAATCGTGTCAGTTGAAATATCTTGTGAGATTTATTTCATCCTAAGAGAAAATGAAGAATTGTAGGAGCGGATTTTTTATTTATTTCGCGCTTTCTTTTGACACAAATGTTGGTCAGATACCGTAATTATTAGTGCGAATTATTAGTTTTAAATTGTAATTAGGATAGGGTAGCAATTATTTTTTATTTTTTTGGAAATTCTATACAAATAAAACTGCAAAATACATCAAATATCGTTTATTGTTTTTTTTAGGCGTATTGGCAGAATGTCATTCCGAACCAAAAAGCAAATATTGGTTATAGTTTTTTTATGGCTGAATGCCATAATGCTGTCACAAATATATGTGAAATGGAAATTAAAAAAGAGCCACTTCCTTAAAGACCTCTACCTCGTCTAGCCGCGCCTGAGACGTTATACTTCCCAGCCTAATATGAAGAACATAATATATATATTTTATTGCATGTTTGAGAAAATATTTAAATTTCGAAAATTTATCTTTTTTTTTATCTGTTACGTTTAATATCTATTTTAATATGTTTTTTGTTATTTAAATGTTCATGTAACTAAGTAGGTTTCGTAAACTATGTTTCCTTATTAAATTCAAAGATTGTCCACATCCCCATTATCATAGGTAAATTAAAGAAAATCATGTAATTGACTTATACCTAATGGCCGGGCGAAATATTTTTCAGATGGCGCCAGCGGCCAGAATTGTGTCAAATTCTTTTTTTTATTTTTTTTATTTTATACCCTGAATGCCAACTCTTTAAGCCAAATCACATAAAGCAACACTAGGGACAGGGGCAAGCTATGATGGCGCCATCTACGCTAACCTTTCACAGTTGCCAACCCCATTTACAAAATACAAGTAATAGTCACACCTGAACAAAGACATAAGAGTTAATTTTGGACCATAGTTGGGAGCTTTTGGACTATACCTATAGTTTTGTGGTTTTACTGTTCCGAAATATTTTTTTCACATCACCTATTCGAAAAAGGGCTTATTCCTCCCCGCTAGAAGTGATCAATGTGGCACTTTTCTTCCCTGCTAGGAGGGATCAAAGAGGCACTTTTCTGTTCTAGAACATGTTTTTTTTTATATACTATTTTGTTAGGTCAAATAATATTTGGAAACATAATAATTTCCTTATATGTGAAAAACATGGTAGCCAAATTATTTCCACCTTGGGCGTTAACACTTGAATCCCTCACTAAGCTCAGGATTCGATTTTAGAATCCCTCGCTACGCTCAGATTTGGTATTCCATTTTATTGGATTTACACACTAGATACTCCTCATCAGCATACAGTTTTAAGGTTTTTTTACTGCGACCCAAAAAAAAACGGGCTCGCCTCTGGCTGGATAATGGTTAAAGGATAATTCAGAATTGTAACATGTGTAGGTAGGTAGGTGTGTGTTAGGAGATTTCTCTTTCGTAATGCCCGGCCTTAAAGCCTCCCTTAGTGCCCTAGTAACGTTGGCACTCTAACTGGCTGCTAAAACTAAGGCTAGGCCGAACTATTAGGCGTGAAATGAAAAGTACGGGTTTATTCCTAAAATTTAATGTAGGTAAAGCATTTTCGATGTAAGTATGTACAGATGTAAGTATACACAGTTGTACCTAAGCGCTCGCGTGAAAAGTTAAACGAACTGTAGAGGTTTCGCGGGAAGTAATAAACTAATATTAGACATAGACACACCGAAGTCCGAATGCTTCTAGCAGTACGTCGTACGTCTTACAATACAACTCCAATTAGCCGGCCAAGTGGGCAAGTGGTGCATGCGAGTAGCTCGCCTCGCATGACTGCCCTGGCAGTACTCGCTCGGAAACCCCTTGCTCAGTAATCGCCAAAGAGGATATAATAAGATAGAGCGGGTACTGTCATAGTAAATTTTGTAACCACTGTAAATTCACTGCTATCTATCGACAAACTTTAAAACTAAAAATGAAGATTTATAAAAATACGTTAAAATGTATTTAAATATGGATAAATGATTTTTTTATTTGCATTAATTATTTTTATATGATTTTGACCCATTTTGTTTCACTGATATGCGTTAACATTATAAACACCAAACGAAACCGTCAACGCCCTCTATACGAGAGAATGGTGGCGCTAAACTAGTGGCGCCATCTGATCGAGAATCAAATTTTCGTGAATTTTCGAGGCACGTTTTTTCCTTAGACTGTATCCATCTATTACAGAGTTATATCTATCTTTGGTATAATCGCCCACTGGAGTTGAAAAGTCTTGGCAGGTTATTTGCTCCTTCCATTTACCTACTGTTGCGAAGTATCGCAGTATTGTCCCAGTAGGGGCAATACTCGTATGGGTACCTTAAGAACATTTCGTGATCGTTAGATGGAACTCAAATGCATACTCTAGGATGCAGCCCACATAACAAACCTGTTATTTATGTAAAATTAGACAAAATCAAATCTTAGTTACTCGTATATATTATTGCGATAGGAAATCTAATAGATTTTATTATTTTTAAGCTACACTTGTTTTCTCTCGGATGGCGGAATTTTGATTTTTAGGGTTCCGTTCCCAAAGGGTAAAAACTGGACCCTATTACTAGACTCCGCTGTTCGTCTGTCTGTCACCAGGCTGTTTCTCATGAGCCGTGATATAGCTAGGCAGTTGAAGTTTTCAGTATTTCTGCAGCCGCTTTAACAACAAATACTAAAAACAGAATAAAAAAAATATTTAAGTGCGGCTCCCAAACAACAAACGTAATTTTTTTGCCGTTTTTTGCTTAATGGTACGGAACCCTTCGTGCGCGAGTCCGACTCGCATTTGGTCGGTTTTTTTATAGAAACAAACTTATTTACTTTAGTTTTCAGTGCCACTTGCACCATTCCACTAACCCGGGGTTAACCGGTTAAACCTGGAGTTACCACGGTTATCAGTACAATTTGACACTTGGTTAAGAGGCCGGTTTCGATTTTAGTCGCAAAAATGTAAAATTGATAGATTTAAACGATGAAATTGTACACCTTTTGTTACCAAATTAAAATAACAAGTACTGGTTTCTATTAGCACGTCTTCTTATCTTGCCTTTTATCAGATCAATTTTTTGAAAACAGACTCACTAAATTAGTAATGATTTTTTTTTCTGAAGGACGTTTAGGTAAACGCGCGTAAAGCACTGATTTTGTCGCTCTTATTTGTAAATTTCGTAAAGTTTGGACTGCTAAAAATGGTAAATTTGTATTACACATATTCTGTACTTGACCTTTATCAGATTACATTTTTGTTATATGACTTAGAATTCGAGGAAATGAAAGTTAAACGAATTCGATTTTCTCCAGAAATTACTTCAAAACATGTAACAATTTCTCTGAAAATCGACTTACTTTCAACGTAATTTGGATACTTAAACAATCTACAACATTTGCCGAAACTATTCTTATACATCAATTTGTACAATTTACCACCATAATTTTTTGACGAATTTTTAAAAACTGCCCCTTTTCTTCATATATTACCGGTGACGCACGCTCGCGACCTTATTATTAAAAGGCAAGATGAGAAAATGTGCTAATAGAAACCAATACTTGTTATTTAGATATTACGTAACAAAACGTGTATAATTTTAACGATTAAATCTATCAATATTAAATTTTTGCTCCAAAATCGACTACGGCCTCTTAATTAACCGGTTAACCCCACGGATGGTGCAAGTGGCGCTTAATGGTTAAAAATAAAATTTTATTTAATTAATTGAACTTATTTTAGAATTGGTCTAATTAAATATTTGAAGAAAGATACATCAAAATACTTCACAGGCCAAACTTAATCTTATCATTCAACCTTGATTAGACAAATGATACTGATAGAACTGCTGATGAGCTCAATAAGCAACCAATTTGTCTATCATTACCGGGTATTCCCTTATAGTACATGCAATCAAGAGCAATGGAAACTGGACTGGCCTAGTGGGTAGTGACCCTGCCTGTGAAGCCGATGGTTCTGGGTTCGAATCCCGGTAAGAGCATTTATTTGTGTGATGAGCACAGATATTTGTTCCTGAGTCATGGATGTTTTTTATGTACCTATTTAAGTATTTGTATAATCATTATATATATCGTTGTCTGAGTACCCATAACACAAGCCTTCTTGAGCTTACCGTGGGACTTAGTCAATTTGTGTATGAAAGAATGTCCCTATAATATTTATTTATTTAACTGGTTACTTTGTGTAACAGTTCCAAACAAATTAACCCGTATTCATTGCTGTAGAGTGTGTCTATTCCCCTATTAACACACACATTAGCCTATTCGCATCACACGCATTGGCCGATTCTGTTCGTCGTTTATCTTTGGGAAACCCACGTTCATACCTACTTCAGCTTTCAGTCACATGTGTTGCGACGCAAGTGTTAAAAGTAAACAAATGGGTTTATCCAAATCATATCGTGATGTTTATCAACATTAAATACGATGCATTCACGTGTTCAATTGCATCATAAATTGAACATTGTACCAAAGATAGATATAACTCCGTAATAGATGGATACAGTCTTAAGGAAAAAACGTGCCTCGAAAATCAAGAAAATTTGATTCTCGTTCAGAGGGCGCTACTAGTTTTGGCCTACAGTCATATAGATGGCGTTGACGGTTTCGTTTGTTATTTAACAATTTTAACGCATATCAGTGAAAGAACATGGGTCAAAATCATAAAAATAATTAATGCAAATAAAAAAAATCATTTATCTATATTTAAATACATTCTATCGTATTTTTATAAATCTTCATTTTTAGTTTTAAAGTGTGTCGACAGATGGCAGTGAATTTACTGGGGTTACAAAATTTACTATGACAGTACCGCTCTAGTATAAGTTACTCTATGATTGTACCTAAGGCAAGGCACGGATGTTACTTTCGTAAAAAATATTGCGTAAGTCAAATTTTGCTGAAAATCTAGGGAACTGGAGCCGAAGCCAAATTTTTTTACGTGTAAATTAAGATGTAAAAAAATTTCAGTATATATGCGTTGTATACAAATAATTAAAAAATATTAAAAGCTACAAGAGCATGACACCATCTTACTACAAAAATATACCGAAAAGCATAAAAAGTATCAGATTATTTTATAATTCCAGCAGCGTGAAAACACCGCAAACATCATGGGCACCTTATTGGCATCGGGAACGGCAGTGAGCTGTTTGTGTTTTTTTTTATCTTGTTTTATGGTTTCTCATTTCTATCCTATCTACCTTTCTATACTCAATAAGTAGTTAATTTTCTGAGTAACTTATAAGTGAAGGGGGGCGAAGTTTGTCTGCCGTGTAAGTGCGCCTACCTCATAGATCGTGCAATAGTAGTTTATGCAACTGATACATAATGAGAGGCCTTAAAACACAAGTGTGGTTTTATGAAACGAGCGTTAGCGAGTTTCATAATAGAATCACACGAGTGTTTTAAGGCCTAATTTTATTATGTACAGTTGCATACACTACTTTATCTATACACATATCATAAGTACTCTAAAGATGGGTTCAGTAACCGTAGGGAAATGACCTGCATTGCTACTAGTGCTACCTGTAAAATATTTTTCATTTCTCATGCTCTGAAAGAGAGTCATTGTTGTTCTAAAAGGTGCGCAGAAAATGATACGTGTCTGCACTAGAGCATTTCACGTTCGAAGTACGATTTTTTTAATTTTTTTACGATACGCAATTGAAATTTGAGTTTTTAAATGGATTTGTTATAAAATTTCCATTTTGACATTTGACTCTCCATTCCATAAATAACGATACTTTTGCCTGAATTGTTAATTGAAGGTAACCTCAAGAAATACTATAAAAATGTATACTTAACCATGTTTTTAACAAAATACATGCATTTTACTTTCCTCGTATTCGAAATGAAAAGTAGAGTGTTTAACTCGGGTGAAAGGCATCATTTCTGCCTCGGACTATTGGCGCTCTCACTGCGTTCGAGCGCCAAAATACCTCGGCAGAATTGAGTGCCTTTCATCCCTTGGTTAACAATCTACTAAACTTATAGACTATAGATATTAAAGTAATGCAATAAAAATAAATTTGAACAAATACAAAAACAAACTACTCATATTTTCAATTAAAATGTAAATTACAAACAACTTTTCACAATTCTACTTTCGTAACAGCAAAATACCAACAAACAAATGACAACAGTAATGGCGGCAATTCGATCCTCCGTCAAGACGATTTATTTTTA
The DNA here is from genome assembly GCF_947568885.1 of Cydia strobilella. NCBI lineage: Eukaryota > Metazoa > Arthropoda > Insecta > Lepidoptera > Tortricidae > Cydia > Cydia strobilella. Next base: position 29,235,935 of record NC_086041.1, on the reverse strand, counting down.
TTTTTAATTATAGACAAACGTATGAAGTCCCTATTCTCATGTCACTCGAGATCAAATGTCGTGCGTTTATATTTAAAAAAACCGGCCAAGTGCGAGTCGGACTCGCGCACCGAGGGTTCCGTACTTTTTAGTATTTGTTGTTATGTTAACAGAAATACATCATCTGTGAAAATTTCAACTGTCTAGCTATCACGGTTCATGAGATACAGCCTGGTGACAGACGGACAGACGGACAGCGGAGTCTTAGTAATAGTCTTAGTTAGGGTCCCTTTTTTACCCTTTGGGTACGGAACCCTAAAAAAAGAATTAAAAACGAAAAGTAATTCCAAATTGCATGGTAATGTATATTATGATGCAATTTCAAATTATTCATAGTTTTTTCTTTTGAATGCCTCATTAATGTAATTTTACTACTTACATTGAAACTTATATACTCGTTCAAACCAACTTTCGGTAGAAGCTTGCATCATATATTTTTTTCAGTTTTATCATTCTCTTATTTTAGAAGTTACAGGGGGGAGGACACACATTTTACCACTTTGGAAGTGTCTCTCGCGCAAACTATTCAGTTTAGAAAAAAATTATATTTGAAACCTCAATATCATTTTGAAGACCTATCCATAGATACCCCACCCCACACGTATGGGTTTGATGAAAAAAAAAATTTGAGTTTCAGTTCCAAGTATGGGGAACCCCAAAAATTTTTTGTTTTTTTTCTATTTTTGTGTGAAAATCATTATGCGGTTCACAGAATACATCTACTTACGAAGTTTCAACAGTATAATTCTTATAGTTTTAGAGAAAAGTGGCTGTGACATACGGACGGACGGACAGACAGACAGACAGACAGACTTGACGAATCTATAAGGGTTCCGTTTTTTGCCATTTGGCTACGAAACCCTAAAAACATACTGAATTGACGTTTCGTAACGTAAACTGTTTTAATATCCATGGATACTAGAATAGAGACCCACTTGAGTTTCGACAGCTGTTCCAAATACTCATAACCTTACAAAAATCTATAACGTAATAACATTAAAGTACAAATTTTACCTACTACCACAGATAAGAAAGTTCTCATAGTAAAATTGTTTGTAATAATGCTGGTCATTTCCTACGGTTTCTGAACGCATTTTAGAGTACTAACGATATGTTTGTAGATAAAATTATTATCATTTGGTGTTTAAATTTTTTGCAAATGGTTTAGTTCGCTACTTATGTGGACGCCCATGGCAAATCGGGTGGGACCTGTAAATTGAAATAATTTATTTATGTACCTATGTAAATGGGCCCACCCATTACCAGTCCGCCGGACGATATCGGCCTGTCAGTTGCTCGGAACTGTCAAATTTTTGTTCTATCATCCGGCAGACTGGTAATGAGTGGGCCCCTTAAGCTTGTAACAGGAGCAAAAAATTAAACTGTAGGCTCTACTCCTCAAAATGATAAACATTTGCTCAGCGACTTTTAAAAATAACTTGTTATGATTTTTAGCACACTTTAAAGTTTATTCTAAATTAAATTAAATTAAATTTATTTAAGACCAACAAAGGATCAATTTGGTTAGTAACACATTTTAATCTTACAACTAATGTTAGTAGGTACACACACAAACTTATTAACTATCTACATATTTACATATCTATTTACTTAAAGCACATGTGGAGTGCACTACAGTGGTTCAGGTATCAGCATACATGGCCAGGATGCTGTTGGTGCTGTCCCTTACCCTGCATAACAATGAAGCGGCTCTTTTGCGCGCTCTTTTTCTAAGACGCAACGCAATGTAGTTATTTTGTAATAAGCAACGTCAATTACACTGATGACAGCGTACATTGAAAATAATATTTAATTTGTATGAAATTAGGAAATCTTAAGACTTCATAATTTTTTAATGTTATTGGACAAAAGTGTCATCGTTTGATGAGTACAAGTACTCGTGTTACAGGCCCCAAGTAGGTATAAGAAACGATAAAAAACCAGTTACGAAAATATTCAAGCAATTTGTAACAATAACTTGTGGAAAGTGAAACTTTGTAGAAAACTGCAAGCGAACAAGCTGAGAAATAAAGCAAAACTCTTATAAATCAAGCCAGTTCACGCTGAGCCGTTTGCAGGTGCACGTGGTGCAACAAGCCATTCATAATATGCAGAACATCCTATAAATCGGGGCGACAAAGTAGATCCAACGGAATTTAACAATTTTCGTGTGTTCCCATTGGTGACGCGAGCGCGGCCTAGCCGATTGCCGTACCAGTTTTATATGATCTTTAAGTCTGGAACTTCTATTGGTTCGATATCCCATAGTAATTTTAAATAAGGTAACCTTATACGTAATTGAAGAAGCCTTTACACTTTTGCCTAATATTCGTTCTTCTCAATGTATATTGGATTTTTTCGAGTCGTTCGAAAGTTACTGCGAACACCGAAAATCAAAATCCATTTATCTCCATCTCTCATTCCAAATTGACAAGAGCGAAACGGTCTTAGAATTCCAATGTTCGCGGTAGATCCGACCCACGCCCGCGCTAGGTATTAGAACGACACCCCAGCTAAGCATGAAACGGCGGCGAACTCTGTCGATTTATCAGCAAAACACGTTAATGTCACATAAAATTAAGTTATAGCGCAAGTTGCAGTATCTTATTAGGTAAAACGCTGACCGGGGACGAGTCTGGATAACTTTCGAGCTACTTAATAATAAAGTAGCACCGTCTGGTTATTTGTTATTCAAATGGGTTTGTTGAATTGAAAGTTTGCGTTGAATGTTATTGCAATAAATAAATAAATAAAACATCTTTATTTCGCATCTTTATTTATCTTTATAACAAATAAATTAAACTTAAAGCTAAAGGTTAGTGTTTATAGGTTAAGCCTGACCAGGAATATATGATCACGCTTCTAACATTCGGAATAAAAAATTTCAGAATTATGTAGTGTCATCATCATTAACTTAAGAGTTATTCTCTTGTCGGTGGAGTATCTTCCAGCTTTCCCTATCCCGCGCCAGCTCTTTGACTTTTTGATACGACACGACCCCTACTTTTTCTTTCACTTGATCTAAAAAGCTGCGTCTGGGTTTTCCTCTACCCCGCTTCCTTCCTATCCGCCCCTCCAGGATAGTTTTAAAGAAGTAGTCGTGTCGTATTAAGTGTCCAATCATTTTCCCGCGTCTATTTGCAATAGTGTTCAGAATAGCTCTTCTTTCACTCACTCTTCTTAGCACCTCCTCATTCGTTATCCTGTCTCTCCAACTAATGGAGAGACAGGATAACGATAATGTAGTGTACCCGGATAATATATATATAGTTGGTCAAGCAAATCTTGTCAGTAAATAGGCACAAAAAAATCTATACTCATCCTTTTCTTTTGGATGCTAGTACTAGTGTAAGACAAAGATAGTATGATTCTCTCAGTGTATGTTTAAAATGAGACAGTCCCTTGACAAACTATATATACTTACAGGAAGTCCCTAGCCATTGGACAAAGCCGAAATGTACATAAGCATTAGGGTATTTAGAACCAGTAGGTATACAAATTATCATAACAACCGGTGTAGCGGTTACGAAGAAATTAACAACTTACGATTTTTTACTTTGGAGCAGCCTGTATGTGTTAGTAGCTCCTGAGGTAATAAATAGTATGAAACCTTCTTCGACCTTCTTCATTTTCTTTTTTATTTAAGCTGTTACATAATTATAAATTTCTTAGTATAAATAACCTACAAGCTCAAGTATTCGGTTACTTACCTACCTATATTTACTTATAAAGTTTTATTGGCTGCGTCCCAACCAATGGGGCTGCCAATGCTGCCGTTTCCCTCTGTGTGAATGTACTCTGGAGCTCGTCCGGGTAAAAACCCGTGAAAGTAGTTGTGTCAAGGATAGCCTTCAAACAAATTTAATATTGAAATTAAAATAATTTTCTACGATGCACGGTGCCCTGGGGTTTTTGTGTTGTGGATGATTTTTCTTAACCGAAAATCAAAAGCAAATAGAATAATTAATATTTTAAATTAATTTTTAACAAGCAGAAACGTTTGCGAACGATGCTATTGAGCTTAGAATAAATTTTAAAGTGGAAAAATTACTGCCTTGGGTGAGACTTGAACTCACGGCCTCTGGATCGATACTCCAGCGCTCTGCCAACTGAGCCACCAAGACCTCATCCATAGACCGCAAATATTTTGGGCACTTATGACATCATAAACCGCGATCATTTTACCCACCCGGTATATAGACATAATATGACGTTTTTAACCAAAAGGTCATTGTCGCTTGTTGATAAGGTTGATTTCTAATTGAAGCTATATGGAAATAGCGCCTTACTGACAAGCGACAATAACTACCCTTTTGGTTGAAAATGGCTATGTTATATAGTAATCACGTTTAGGTATCAGTAGGTTACGGGCCGACGGCTCCCTCTGCCCATACGGCCCTAACTGATTTAGGTATGTTTGCACCATCTGTACACTAATGTTGGCATTGGGAAGTCCACCGACCACATGTCAATGTCGGGCCGCTGGCTCCGCGCCAAAGCGCCTTCCGGGTTATGAGTTTATGACACATGCGCACCATGTGCACACCACGGGATTTCGGAGATAATATGGGTATTAGACGTTGCAAGAAAGGTGTCACTTAAGAGGGGGGCGCAAAGGGAAACTAGCGACGGAAGATATGGCCGTCGCGTGGGTTACTGGGTTTTCAACTTGTAGGTATCTCAAGTACTCTGAAAAATTATACTTCTGTTTAAAATTTTGCTCGTCAGGTCCCTCAGCTATATCACTAGAGTTAGACCAAGATAAGTATGCAACGATTTTCATAGCACACGCAGTGCAAGTGTTATTTTAAACGTCAAATTTCTATGAAATTATGACGTATGAAGAGATGTTTAAGAAAAAAAAAGTATATTTTGGTATATTTCAGAAGCTAATTGCGACATCCGTAAGGGTGACAGAGATGTGAAATTTAAAATTAAAATAATATAAATATTCTTTTCAAATTAAATTTCAAACGGCATGTAAGGGCAAAGTCGATATCCAGGTCGAACCATAATACTCACAATCGATATGTGATAACCACTTAAGAGTAATAAGGATAGATATATACAAAAACAATAATGTTAGAGTAGGATAGCGCTTGGTGAGTAAAGCAAGTTCTTACACATGTATTCCAAAAACATGAAGCACCTGTAAATATAGCATTATACTCTGTAACCTGTACACAGAACATTAATAGGATTGGTTTTTCATACCAATTCATACTAACATAGTCCTCATTTTCCTCTCTGCATATTGACATTATAGAAAATGTTATATAGCTATGCTCCTAGGTACATTTGATTTTTTATTTTATTATTATAAGAGAGGAGCTTTTTAAAATTTATATGAAAATTTTTTTGCTCCTACCTCTTATACCTAATATTAAAAAATCAAATGAAGGGGCATAGGGTTAATAATCATCAAATATTGTGTAAAAATATTTTCCAAAATGTCAATATTCAGAGATGAAAATGAGGAATATGTTCATTATGGACAAGCGGTCCTCCACTATCCTCTTAAAACAAATTAATAGATAATACCTGATTTCAGTTCAATTGTTTATTAATTCAATATGGACCGCCACAATGTTTTTTATCACTAAAACCACATGTTTTAAAATAACAATAAAATAATAGTTATAATATTTGTTTCAAAATGCCCTGTCTTATTAATGTTTGGCACTCAGATGTTGGTAAAAAATGTCGGCTATTTTTCTTCAAAGTTATCACATCACCATCTTCAAGCTCTAACTTGCCATAATCCGCCATACACAACACTTCAATATACAGTGACTTTGGAGGCTTAAGATTTTCTGTCAAATCTATTCCACTGTAGCCAATATCCTCTCCTAAAGATCTCATGTATGTTGCTAGATTGGTTGAGTATTTTGAGAACCAGTCATATTCATCATCGGAGAGTAATTCTCTTACGTCCGGTGGTAAGGCAGAACCAAACTCCCAGCGTAGAGTCTTGATCTTGTTCATTCTACTGTACAAATACGCTAGCAAGCAGCGCTTATTACGTTCCAAAGCTGAGTGCCTTACTTGCACTGTTGTCCAAAGCGATTTGTTTTCTGATGTAGCATTTCTGAAATTAAAATTAACGTGTATAAATATACACTTTTTACAGGTTTAAGTGGAGTAAGAGGTAAGAGGGTAGTACTCACGCATCATTCATATTCATTTGAAATAGCGACTGCGTTTCTTCCAAGATTTGCCGTATCTTTTCATCCTGAAAATAGTATTAGAATAAGAGACTTAGATTTATCTTTTGTCTACTTTTAGCTTCATAATTTGTTTAAACATTTGAGTAACTTACATTGAATTGATCAATAGTCTCAGGATTTCTTTCTGCTTCTTTTATAAGTTCTATAACTTTTTCACCAAACATTTTGACAAGCAATATTTATGTTCACATTCGTATTTGTTATCACTGTCGTTATTATGTATAAATTTGCGAAAATTTAATTATAATATAACAAAAAAGCCCTATTTATTGTTTAATAACCCCTAAATGTAGTTTTCGTTGTTTTGTTTCGGTTAAAACTGCACAAGTGCACAATGCGTTGCACATTTTAACATAACGTCCATAGACAACAATGAAATCACTAACTTAAATTTTTAGAATTTTTATGGGCTCTACAGACGGTTGCGAGTTGCGACTCATAAACGCGACAAATTGAGATAGAAGTACAGTAAGAATGAGACAAAAATTAACGAACGGACTATGGCTGATAAAGTTAGGGGAGCGAAACCACCAAATCACGTGAGATTTATCGAGGCCTTAATGAAGCGATATTTTGCGGTAGATTGCTTAAAGAACTTGTCACACCTTCCTGAATTAAGTACCTAACTAACGACAGGGACGTGAAGTTAAACCTCAAACTTATATGAAATTAGGACGTTTAAATAACACTTGCACAGTCTGGGCTATCAAATGCAAGCTTGCAGTAGCTTGGTCTAAAGGGCCCTCCACACTCATGCGCGAATCGCGGCGCGAAGCCGCGAACGCGAGTGTGGAGTTCGCTTATCAGCGAACTAGGCTCCACACTCGCGTTCGCGGCTTCGCGCCGTGATTCGCGCATGAGTGTGGAGGGACCTTTATAGCCGTAACACTTCCGCACCGCAGCAAGGTAGCGAACTAGACTCCACACTCGCGTTTGCTGCTTCGCGCCGCGATTTGCGCACGAGTGTGGAGGGCGCTATAGACCTAGCATTACATATAGTTGGTCAAACCAAATTGTCAGTAAATAAGAACAAAAAAAAACTATACTCATCCTTTTTTTTGGGTGCTAGTAATAGTGTAAGACAAAGATAGTATGATTCTCTCTGTCTATGTTTGAAATGAGACATTCCTTTGACAAACTATAGAAGAGCTATACGCGTGCGGCCCGTGAAGGACGGAACATACGCAATGCGACAATAATATTGTCATATTATGAATCGTCCCATAGAAAATTTGCATTTCGCGCCTTTTTCTACTGACAAGATTTGCTTGACCAGCTATAGCTTGCTACCTCTATTTATTTATTTTTTCCCTACATTTTTATATAAAAAAAAATAGATTTTGCTTATCTTATTGAGTTATAAAAATAACTGGCTTTGTGGCATAAATTGATGTGTTTTTGAACGTACCCGCAATGGTAGAATGCATGACGTTTGGTTGGGAATGCCCATTTACCTATGTCTATGCCATTTACGTTGTATAATCTGTGGTAACTATATATAAAAGACGACACCCACCGGAATAAATAAATTGACAACGCGATCGCTACGAAGTAGACATGCTGTGAAGCGGGAGCGATATATTTACAACACGCGATTGGTTTAAGTGCATTGTGAAAATAATATGTTTTAGTGCCGTTCTACCTACACTTTAAATCGGATTGTAATTCCTGTGTTATACACGTTGTACATAGTGAAAGTGTTAAATTAACCTAAACAAAATGAGTGCCAAAAAAGTGATTGGTTCAACGAAGGTTCCCGTGCAGGAGAGCGCAGATTCTGGTTATTTGTCTGGTATAATTAGCGAGGGATTAGATTCAGGGGTCTTATCAGGTCCTATTTCTGAAGAACTTAGATATCCCGAAGATGTGTCGAGTCCTCAGTCGTCGAGACTGTTGAGTTCAGACAAAACGGAAATGGATTCTGGTGTTTTGACGGAGGGGCCTTGTGAAGAGTTAGAGGATAAAGTTGTGGAACTTCAGGCGGAAATGAAAAAATGCGACATTGATAGTCCACCTGAAGTCAACGTTAGCCCTGCCTCAATACCAGAACACTTGCAGATACCCCTTGCTAATATTTTCCAGCAGGATGCGGATGGTGACAAGTAAGTATACTAAGTACATATCTATTAACTTAAAAACGTAGCAAAGGCAAGTCAAAATGATACTTTGATCTTCTTAGGAAGCATAGACTTATTGAAGGACTATCATTCTGAAGAAAGGGATGCGTATGTCTGCGACGACCTCTATTGATATATTTAGGTACTTATAATTCCTTGGTAAAAGCTGTTTAATTATGACAATTATTTACTTCACCTGACTTAGTTAAATGATATCACCATGTTCAGTATTCTTATTAGAATGGAAAATAATAATTGAAACAAATATAGCCTAAAATACTATGCACCAAAACATTACATTTGTAATCAAGCAATAACTAACCTTCTGCCTGCGGCACTAGAGCTAAACCATGTTACATGATGGAATTGTGGTTTTGTTATCACTTTTTTTTTAATATACTATGTCGGTGGCAAACAAGCAGCCTGATGTTAAGCAGATTTTTAAATATTCATAAATATAATAATATTTTTAATTATTTTAATCTCTTACAACATAAGTAGAGTTAGACCAACATAACTCTGCAACTATTTTGACAGCACACTGTGCAAGTGTTTTTTATATGTCATACATAATAAATGTTTGCTGCTTTCTTTGTGGATGATGATAATATTTAAGTGGCCGAAGTGTTTGGTAAATTCACTGATAAGATTTTGCACTATAACCTTTATTATCTAATATACCATGACATAGTGAAGTAAAGGCATTAAGTTCGCATGTTGTACTTTTGCTATGTACAGTTTAAACAAAATAAATAAATAAGGTTATTTAACAAAATAGTGTACAATTTGTATTTGGATACACTGTTTTAATTTCTATTACATTCAAAATTTAATAATTTGATGTGACAACTTGAGTGGTTTACATTACACAAACTGTAGAGGACTTTAATTATATGATGACACACCATACCTTGAATAATCTTTATTAATAGTATTATTTTCTTCCCAGTGTATTGCACATCACAGCTGTTCACGGCTGCAAAGTGCGAACAGCACTCCTCATCAGGCTGTGCCCTCACCCATCATGGCTTGACATCACAAATGACTATGGCCACACAGCGCTACACTTAGCTATCATGAGTGGACATGCCATCATCGCCAGAATGCTTGTCAAAGCGGGTGCTTCCTTCGCCATCAGAGACCACATGGGGGAGACTCCACTGCACACAGCAGTGAAAACTGGCAAGCGAGACTGCTTACTAGCACTCTTAGACCCTGTGCCCGACCGCAGAAATCAGAAGGCTGTATTAAACCAAACAAATTATCATGGTGAGTTGGTTATGTACCTTTTACATGAAGTAGCATAGTATGTATTTACAATTTGATGCATACATTGTATCAATAATCAGGTTTATCAGGTGTGATCTACTATAACAATGGAAATTATTTTACTCAAAGCAATGTCTAGAAATCCTTATAGCGCCCTGACACCACAATCAAGAATCGATACGAAATATATTTATAAAAATTATCAGCACCATCTGCTGAGCTATACCATGTGTACAAATTAAAGAAAAAACTCCTATATAATTTGCACTCATATTTTTTTAACTTAAACAGATTATTACGAATGTTTCGTTTCCGTTCCATCATTGATCATAGTATTTTATACAATCGTGATATAATAGGGAGCTTTTCAGTCGAGTACCGTGTTTAGGCAACGAAGGTTGCTGAGTTGCCTAATTCAGGTACGATTAGTTGGGAGTCCATACATGAGAAATATGAAATTATAGTTTGGTATCCGAAATCTTATTAAAAAAAAAATTATAATTATCAAATAGTAAACGTCAGATCTGGATATCCTTTTCTACACCATTAAACACGACGTAATTCGTCATCTAAAAGCTCCTTCCATGGTCGTTGCACCGTTTGATTCACTGAGTAAAAACCCGAGATGGTTTTCCCGATAATGCAAGACGCGGATTCGAAACACCGCATGTTTTTCTTGGTTTGTACGTTTTTGGAAATGTAATTAATATATATTTTTATAAAAATACTCGTACTTAAATAATAAGCACGCCCGATGTACCTAACGCAGTCACTATAGTCTAAAAACTCACAAAAACTTTTTTTTTTAGTTTCGAACTACTTTCAAGTAGGTATCGACAGATTTGATTATTGCTCTCCGAAAATACCTAAATATGTTACAATCGTACGTTATCACATTACATGTAGCGCCATATATATATCAAAGGTCACGCCATTGGATAATGGTCATGACCGACCGAAGCAAATAAAGTGGGAGCTATGTCTGTCCTTATCACGCCAATGCCCAATGGTTCTAGAACTAAAGATTATAGACGCAGTTAAACAGGCATTCTAGACGATTCGGGAATACAAGAATCATCACATAAAACATTTTTATTAGACTGCAAGCTTCCTATTCCCACTACTCCCACTAGTATTTTGTTATCGATCCGTAAATACATAAGTACCTACATAGCCGGAGGTCAGACGTATATATATGCTGCTCTGTGAATGTTTAAATAAGCTTTGTTAGTTTGGATATCTGTATGAATGTTATAAGTAACGGAAGATGATATTTGACAGTGATGAATTGATATAATTGGCATGATGACACCAACAAAGAATCATGGAAATAACGATTTCAATGCACAGAATCAATAAACAATATCTACCACCAACTAAACCGTGACATCACAAACGGACGCGAGGCGTTTTCGCGCGAGGTTTAAATTAAATAGCTATAAAAAATGCAATAATTTATGTTAAAACTTATGAGTATAGCTGATATATTGTGTTTTTCGGAACCAATACAAGTGTACCAACAATATTAAAAGTGATTTCAAAATTTGTCATCATCAGGTCAATTACATTGAATTGATATCCATATTCCATGGCTTCATATGTTTTAGGATCAATTCATAAGTGTCAAATATCAATTCTTACGATAAATACGGTCTTAGCCCGACTTGCTTGGTCCGAATAGCTACATTTAATAAAACTCCAAATCTATCACACACCTATCACAAACCTATTTCCTGCGATGACCTCACCTATACATACATATTTATATAGGTATGACCATATATACTCAATTGGTGTTTATCGAGGCATCGCCCTCAGGCAAATTTTGCACATGCGTACATATTTATGATATTTTGCTTCTTTTAGTATACAGGTATCATTTGGTGTAAAGGCAAGAGACCGAAATAATAAAGCACTTGAAAAGGTGATAATATGATCGATAAAAATGGTAAAATTATTTTATTCGTAGCGCATTAAGTCATGGATAGAAATAGAGTTGATTTCGTGATATCGGTGATGTTATGAACGATTAGAACATGTTGAATGACGCCCTAGGACGTCCATCCGGACCTTGAGCGTTCACACGAAGATCGTCTCAGAAAAAATACGGAAGCACACTAGGATCTGTTATGAATTGAATTGTCTGAATGCATGAAACCTGTTTACTAAGGATACTACGACACGATTAGATTGTTTACGTGTGAACGTACTTGGTGACGTGGCCCAAGGCCTATTACGTAAACAGCGAGCCTTGCAGACGTTATAGGGTGACCGCCATGAATCAAGGCTCTTTGCATTCATTTCGGTACAGGATAACTAGTCCCACCTAAGATCACGCAGAGCTTTGGAATCAACTCATATTACTAGATCAAGCAGATAAAAATCTTTTTACAAATTGAGCCTACGTAACGACCTATTCGGAATTCCCAAAGTAAATAGTATTAAAAAGAGATTAGTTTCTGTCAAATATATTTTAAATCGTCGGAAAACCCAGTGTTCTTCAATGTCTTCGCAATAACCGAAATATAAAAAGTCATTTGCATAAATGGGTTTACCCAAAGATCGAGATAGTTCCTAAGATGATCGCGGAATTTTAATTAGTAGGCAATGTAAAGGTGCGAATGTGTGGGCCCATTTGGACCGGTCCAAGCCAGTGTGAGGTGTGAGACGCGCAATTTGGGTATTTCCAGCATCGTTTGACCGCTCGCATAACTATTTGGCGAGTGAAAGCCTTCCGTTCTCGCAGCTAAAAGCCAAAAAGCCTTTCACCGTGAAACTCTAACGGAGATACGACCGTTTCAACACGAGCGCACCCACGTTGGGATACCCCGGCTATTGTTCCATTGAGAGCGTTACGCGTGCTGATACGTGTACGAGCTATCTAGGTTGCATTGCGAGAGGGTTTTCCCAGGTAAGAGTTGCATCCACAGCATTGTGGAAAGCGCGTGTGCTGTTTATTATAATAATAGGGTCAGCGATCTTTAAAAGTAAACTACTTTATAAAATGTATGTATGTACGAGTAAGCAACCTGCCCGTGCATACATATACATGGATGAATGAATATAGATGCACTCAAGTTACTGATAACTTTGTTTTATGCTTACTGCTCCTACACTATTAGCTATTTTAGACTAGAAATTATTTTATTAAGGTAGGGCACTCAGGGTCTATTAACACATTGCTTATTATTACACTATTTTTGTACTGTGTTGCCTAAATAAATAAAAATAAAAAAATGAGTCGGCACTATGTAACGATCAGGGAAAACGCGGTTTTAAAGAAACAGTCATACTGCTCAGTAGGAAACCCCAGCCAACCGCAAAATACCTCGTGGATAGAAAACTTAACAAGGCAAATATATGTATCAGTTGTGCCAAGGGTGTAACCCACCCGGAAGGCGAATCGCCCATAGAATATAATTAAATCATCATCGAAATCAGAAATCATCGCATTTATTCGTGACAAACTATAACATACAATACAAAAGTATAAAAACAAAAAAACAAATTCGAGGTTGGTTTAAATTCGTGCTATATTATTACACCATTATCTTCAAATATTATTGTCTCTTCCACATTCCGATCCGTTTTAAATCGGGAAGGGACAGGAAAACCCCACAACTACAATGATCCTTTTTTTTACCACTCGTCACGGCAACAAACTCATTTCATAATACCGTTGAGGTAAACAACAGTTTTCGAAATGCCACTTCTCGCTGGCGCGTATCTGTCCGTTTGTAGGACGCTGGGTTTCCCATCAGCCTCGGGTTTTCCAATGTCATACACCCCGTATGTGTCTTTTAAAACAAGAATTCTTTCACGTACGTCTTTACTGGCGTTATTGAATATTGAGATGGGATTGAAGATACGGATCGGTAAATCGGTAGTACATTACTTGGTCATCTCTCTTGTTTACAGCTAACGTACTTGTGACTTCTATTTATCTTTTGCCGTGACATAAATTAATACCGGCTGTATTTACTTGTTTGTCCATTTATCTACTTGGATGGTGAATCAACACAGCTTTGACCCCAAGTTAAACGGAAGCATTAGGTACAGGCAGAGGTAGGGAACGGAAATTCTAAGGTGTTTTACAACGCATCCAAATTCTTGGCAGCATGGCATTCTGCGGCCGGGTTCCCCGGTGTCATAATCCCAGATTTCCCTCTAATCAACTCTAATGCTTCGGGTTTACCCAAATACCTGTCTTAACGAGTATGAGCATCGTTCCATTAATTACCTGGGAGTGCGCTATGCTATTCGCGTCACCGATCAATAGTACTTGTAATAAGATTATTATTGCTGACAGTTTCCATGAACTTACTACGCGTTTCCTTGTAAACAAGCAACTCAATACTATGAAATTTTCCATTACAATCATTCCATTAAACCAGAATCATCGCATCTGCATACGGAAATAGTGAAAATAATGATTGCCTTATTTGGCGCGGTGCGTCGCGCGCGCACCTCGCCGGGCCACAGTCCACATAGCTTGGAAAACCCCAGCTTACGTCGTACCTGCCCCCTCGCCTCGCTTCACAACGTATCTATAGATAGTAAGTATCGCAGCGGTCACGTCTACGTTGCGTTGCTCAATGAGTACAACGTGTAACATAACATAAGTACATACATACATGTGCTTTTCTAACGAGATCATACCTTTATAGGATAACATGTCAATATAGGATAATAATCACAATTCACATAAACAGACCTCTCCAAGCAAAATGGCACATGACTAGATAATAAATAACGTTTGTGTAAACGACTGACGTAGTTATAGGTATTTTCAGTGCGGTTTTTCTAATGTTTTTAGTGTTGTAGTTACCTATGTCACTTCAAGGTGCTTGGGAAATTGCGCATAAAAGAGTCAATGCCTACCTATATACTGAGATCAGCTAGGGTTTTCCTCGAGGTTGAATGCACTTATCAGCATTTACGACTTACGTAGTACAAAACTAAACAAAAAAATATTATTGAAGGTGTATTAAACAGTGGCTATTTTCCATTTGTCCGGCTGTCTATTCTTGTCGTCTTAAATAAACTTGGATTTTGGCCAACATTGTGGGATGACGCAGAAAAGCCGGTAGATAGATAAATAACTTGGTATAGCTGGCATTATTTTAAAGTCCGACAACTTACCAGGATTCTGATCTTGTTGTATAGATATTAGAATTAAATTGTAGTAGTAGTAGTAATAACTTTATTGTACACAACACAAAAATAAATTACAATTGTTATTTTGAACAAAATTTTATGTTACAATTTGGACAGCATTGTTTCAAGTAGGTTTTATAAACTTAGGTACTTACCTATGTAGTTTTCTATAAAGAGAAATGTAGGTATGTTCTCCCCAGCTACTACAATTCACGTAAAGTTACATGCTATATAGTGTATATGCTATGTTATTGTTAAATGAGGTTATGGTACTTATGGTATTAGAATGTTTGAGTAAAGCGTGGTAAAACTATCCTTAAAGAAAATTCGCGCGGGGCAGTCTGAAAAGAGAAACGCCATGTTTTTCCTCGACTTTTTGCGGGATTTACTTTTCTCAGTACAGACGTCGAAGCCAGTCATCCGTGACTACATGGGGTTACGAGGTTACGAAATAGATGGCGAATCAAAGGTTTGACTAGGTAGATACCGGTGTATTACCAGCAGAGGATATAATAGGATAGAGCGGTACTGTCATAGTAAATTTTGTAGATACAGTAAATTCACTGCCATCTATCGACACACGATTAAAACTAAAAAATATTTTTTTTTATTTGCATTAATTATTTTTATATGATTTTGACTCATGTTCTTCCACTGATATGCGTTAAAATTGTTAAATAACAAACGAAACCGTCAACGCCATTTATTCGAGAGTAGGCCAAAGGTAGTGGCGCCATCTGATTGAGAATCAAATGTTCTTGGTTTTCGAGGCACGTTTTTTCCTTAGACTGTATCCATCTATTACGGAGTTAAACCTATCTTTGATTACCTACCAGTAACATCACCAGGTGATTGTGTAGATACAGAAACACTATCAAACACATGCGGGTATTTCACCGGTAGCGTCATTTGATGGAAACATAACTATTTATATTTCTATATCGTGGCAATCGTGTGATATCTTTTATCGTATCGCTAGATCTAATTAAGTAGCTTTTGGTTGGCCTTTAAGCAATTATTTTACATGTGTGTCTGTTTGTTTCAGGCCAAGCTTGCGTGCACATCGCAGCCAAAAAGGGAGATATAGAAATGCTGCACACCCTCGTCCTGTACGGTGCCGACATCAACGCCAAGGTGAGTGCCGTGACGCACATAGCCGTACATTCCTACTACACTATTACCGTGATTAGCCTTTATTGATTGCTAATTATAGCGTCACAATAAAAAAAAACAGTAAATAGAAAGTCCATGCATAGATCGTGATCGGCAACGCAGGCTTCGTCCAGTGGACACAAAGGCAAATCAGCAACAGGCTTCGTCATCTACTTACAAATTATGTAACCCGCAACAGGCTTTGTCAATCTTAACCACTAAATTAAACTAGGCGATGGTGCCACCCCGGACCGTAGCCGGCCCAAACGTCCCCATGACACTGGCAGCGTTGCCCCGTTGAATTGCCAAGGAGATCTGTTGGACCAGGTATGATCCGGAGCGAGGATCGCAACTCCTATCTCTCAGTCGCCGACCCAATTCCCACACAAATTGCTTGCATTGCTAATTTACTAATTAGTAATTACAGCAGCTGCAAGTAGTGATCGATATTCGTAAAACCGATTCATGCGTATTTGTTTTTTATAAGGTCGATTATATCATCATATATTTCAGTGAATTAGTGACTTTTCAACTGTGTAGTTATCAGAAAAACAAAATGAAATCATTTTCACGGTTGATAATATTTTGACGGCTACGTTATTGACCAAGGCCTGCTACGAGTATGTTCGGATCTGGCATCGATCATCTTTAGCATTGGCGGCTGATGACTTTTAAATTTTTACCTAACATTGTATTAACTAAAGACAACATTCGCTAGTTAGCTGACTAGGAAGCGTGCTGAACAAAACACCACGATTGTTTGGCATTGAGTAGGTTTCCCCGTCGGAAAACCCGCTCTAATCTGATACTGATAGCGATACCGGGTTTTTCACCAGTCCACCTTCTTTCTTTTGCTTTAGGGATGTTAGCATTATCTTGACTTGCACAATTACAGTGAGTAACTTATCGAGGTCCTTGTAAATTATGCTTTTGAAACGTTTACTATACTTGACTGTAATTAATACATGCTTATCTACAAGTAACTGCAACTGCTTTCAATTTTCTCGATTTTTTATATCCAAGTCCGTAAGAATTGGATAATTATTTTAACCTTTTGGACGACTGATAAATACGCACCGTAGGTTCAATGCCAAAAACCGATTAATCGGCCATAGACCACAGAGCAACATAGACCTACATGCATATGGATAAAGTTCAATTTCAGTTTTGACACTTCGGTGACGTAGCGTCTGGATGACAGCTTTTGTGTTTGACACGGCGTCGAAAAGGTTAAGTACGGTCGAGTTCACAAACATCTATACAGACCAACGTTCCAAAAATATATTTACTCGACCTTATTGTCAGTGTCTTAGAGGCGTGTTAATATAATTTAAAACTTTTGCTTGTAAAGATGTTTGTGAACTCGACTGTACAAGGTTTTTATCGGTACTTTAAACTGGTAGTTAGTATTTAATTTTTCCGCCGAAGATTTAAAAATTTTTTGTCTGTAATTTTTCAGACCACTCTAAACTCCTTTTAGCGTCCTAAACAATACTACTTCTAAATAGTACTTTAGATATTTTTATTAATAAAATATTTTCTCTCGTTCAGGACGGCAGCTCAGGCTGGACGCCCCTGCACTACGCGGCGCGCGCCGGTAACCACGCGGTGTCGCAATACCTGCTCGAACGCTGTCCCAAAGTGTGGAAGTACGTCTCCGACTACGCCGGACGCACGCCCATGCGTCTGTCGCGTCGCACCGGCGTACATGACTACTTCATTAAGGCGTACAAGCATGATGATGACGAGGACTACACGAGTGATGAGGTGAGTTGGTCTAATAACATTTTGGTCAGATGGCCCGAATATTCGCCATATTTTGTCCAACAAATTTCTGTATTAAGTGGAAAATCCATTTCTTACCTATGCGGCAAACAACAGGTTAGGTTTAGGTTACTCAAAAACCTCATCAGTATATGCAAAATAACCACATGAAAATGCAATACAACGTACCTACTCTTCCCGTTGGTTTTCATTACGTCATATCAGTAAGCCAACTACAGCGTCACTAATGTACATTTTGTTTGCCCACAGGACGACGGTGACGACTTCTTGGAGATGCATAAGTCGCAGCCGGTGGCGGTGTGACGACATTAAGTAAACAACATTGAACGCGACCGACCACTTACGTTATTGTTACGTTAGACTGAAGGGGTAGCCCGTTCACGACAACGCCCAAGCGTGCAATCTAAACGTTAATTGTATTTCCACTTGAAGGCCAATCTTATTCCATCCTGAAGACTTTTTTCTTATCAATCTATGCCGAATATTGAGGCTCAAGATTTAATGCTCAACTGCAAATTGTACCTAACTAGGATTAAAGTAAACCGAGTCTTTAGTGCTGCGTACAGTTAATCCTTTCGGCTTAAAATGGTTTCAAGTGGAAAGATAATTGCGACTGTATGTGTATTTATTTAAATTTATGTTTGCCAAGTGCAAACTGTGATATTAGAGTTCCGTAGAACCCTTATAGGAGCCCGTCCGTCTGTCTAGTCTACTCGTATATAGTTAGTTACTCTGATAATGGATGGTGTGAGACCGCGTTTTTTAGAAAAGCGTTATTTAATCAACCCACCAAAATCGTTGGCTACGCGTTAACGATTCTTTCTGTTTGTCTTAGTTCGAATTTATATTTTAAATCCTAGTATAATTTTATGGATATAACTAGCCTGACGATTGGCTAACACAGGTCTTCCGTAATATTTTGTTAAGACACTATTATGTAGTTTAGACTTGTTGTTACTAATGAGCCTACTTTTTTATCATGATGATTTGTCTCATCGGGTGTGATGTTCGTTGCTGAAGCTAATCGTAGAACGGAACTGTCTACCAACTATCATACTGTCAGTTGTGATAGACATTTGTCCGAGCGGAATTCGTTTTAACTGCCATTCGACAACTTAAGATAATAATAATTTTATAGAGATGTTAAAAATGTGAGAATCTAACCCCAATTACTTGTTTTTATCAGTTGTAACTGTTGTATGACATCAGGTCAGCGCTGGTACCGGCATTTGAAATAGTCAATTGTTTCTATGTTAATAGTATGTTTATGTGAGTGTAAATTATTGTAAATAGTATAATAAACGTGACAACTGTTTCTGAAACATGTTTTTGTCTTGCTCTAACTTTCGTTCGAAAGGAGAAGTGAAGGCTACTTGACCCATAGGTATGACCCTACAGCTAAACATACATTAAAAAATGTTTGGATGTTGCTTCGTGAGCGGGCAGGTGCACCTACAGTCATTGCGACAATAACATAAGTTTAAACACCTTGTATAGTTTCAGAAGTGAAAATCTCTATTAACAATTATAGCTCGAAAGAAGCATATTTTTAACCGACTTCAATTTTTACTACAAACATTTCGATTTACACGGTGTGTTGCGATTTTGACTGCAAAAATATTTATAGGTGAAATAAGATACTGTCAATAATGAATATTTTTCGAGCTATAATGTTAATTCATTATTAAAGATTTTTTCTCGCTGTTAATTTACAGATAACAGCCATCAAGGACAGGCCATTGACTTGGCCCCAGTAACACAGCAACCCTACTAATCAGTAATAGCGAAAGCCAATTCAATGTTTTAGAACAACACAAACAATTTTCACTTCTGAAACTGCCGCTCTCAATCAATGTTCATTAGTTTCATTCCTTAGCAGTCTTAGCACATCAAACATTAAACTTGTGGCACAATTATATTGATAAGTACACCGCGGCTATAAAAAATGTCTAGGTTAATGCCCGCGACGCGCGACGACGTCAGTTGATCGCATGAATTTAGCATTAAATTTTAATTCAGTTTTTGATACCGCTGGCGTATCAATCGTGTAACATGTCTGGATCAATGTGGGATCAATATAACTGTTATAATACCGCCAAAGGAAAAATTAAAACCTACGTACTTTGATCTAATTCCACAGTACTATATATGGTTGTTGGCTTCACAGCTACACAAGATTCGAATTATTATTAATTGTTAAATGTTAATATATTTTTTCCTTTTTTTATTGTTTTTTATTGGTAACGCATTGGACCGGCAATCCAAGGATGTGGGTTCGAGTCCCACGTTGACCAGAGTTGATCATCGTTGATTTTTTAATTGTGATTGACATCTGTGTAATACAATTTATAGATATTATCATAGAGTAACTTATACTAGAGCGGTACTGTCATAGTAAATTTTGTAACCCCAGTAAATTCACTGCCATCTGTCGACGCACTTTAAAACTAAAAATGAAGATTTATAAAAATACGGTAAAATGTATTTAAATATGGATAAATGATTTTTTTTATTTGCATTAATTATTTTTATGATTTTGACCCATGGAGAACCGATACTCTAATAATATCTAAGGACTATTTAGTACTTATAGAAATCACATAAAAACATCGTTGCATTTTGTGTAAAAAATGTAATTGTATGCCGAATGTGATAAACGAATATTTTTAAAACAACAAAAGAGATTTTCGTTTGTTTGCAAACAGGGCTGGCAACATAATTTAATTTAAACTATGATGCACAAATTAAATTGAGAGACTTGCCAACTGATGAAATAAACGTTGACATACTGGCCTGCTAACTATATCGTATAAACCTAATTATATATTTAGTGAAAGGAATGAATAGCTCGAAGTAGGTATAGGTACCTACCAAAACAAAGATATGGAGTAGTACGATGCGCTTTGGAATTATGCTCGCCCGGCCCACAAATATACCCAGCGTGTGTCGCAATAGGGTTCGCCTAGAGTAAGTACAGTTAGTCAAGTAAATCTTGTCAGTAGAAAAAGGCGCGAAATTCAAATTTTCTATGAGACGATAACCCTTCGCGCCTACATTTTTTAAATTTGCCGCCTTTTTCTACTTACAAGATTTGCTCGACCAACAATAAATTTAATAGCGTTCGTTTTACCTACAAAGATCAATTTGCAGTGCACATATTTTAGAAGAAGGGGTTGTAAGTACCTATGTTCTTACTACCTGTTGGATATTTGTTTACTGGTTCCTTACGAAAGTCCGACAAACAATCAAAAATATTTAGCTCCACATCCACAGTCAGTCATGCAGGTACCTATAGGTACGGTCAGAAAACTATTAGCTTAGCACCCCTGCATACTGTATTAGACAATAGCCATGTTTAATAAGATGCTTAGACTCGAAGAAGACCTCGAGGTACAGCCAACAACTAATAAATAGGAACAATTAGTGCTCAACAATAATAGAACGCCTTGCCAGAGTCGTGTTTAAATATTTGCGAGCACCTTGTTCGAGATCTCTTTGATGACCGTCTGCCTTCCAATGTACTTAGAGTTAGACCAAGAAAAGTTTGCAACGATTTTCTTAGCATACGCAGTGCAAGTGTTATTGTAAACGTCAAACTTCTATAAAATTATGACGTATAAATGACACTTGCACTGCGTGTGATATCAAAAATGTTGCAGGCCTCTTGGTCTAACTCTAATTCATGTCCTGTAGGTACAAACAGCAACCCTCTTAACTGTCCATCGGTGGACTTTATGCCTTTTGTAATAAGGTTCACGAATTGTCAGTTAACAGTGTGGGCGACGGTACCTATAGATTTGTTTGTTTATAAATGTGTCTATTTTTGTATTATATAAATATAAAGATATGTATTTAAAAATAGTTTGTACTATAATACCTAATAAAACAAATAAATATATAGTATTTATGAAAATTTGTTGTTTCATTTTTAGATAAAATGAAAAACGCTGTTCTGGACGGTCTGTTAAGATTATATATTACCTACATAGGTCTCAATCAGGTCGTAATCCCCGATAGGTCTACAATTTAAACCATCACTTCACTGATGCGATTGCTGAGACATTAGGCGCATATTATGACTACGGATTTGTTGAATTCTCGGCTACTGATTGTAAATACAATCAACATATGTATAAGTATGTTAAGTAGGTACCTAAGTAAGATCTGAGTCTGGTAAATAAAGAAAATTGACAGCCCCCATACAACGGCGCGAGTCTTAATTTTTGTTGATGACATAACTACGTTAGTTATTTGCGTATGAAAACTGCCATGCTGCTGCTATTTATAATTACAAAACGTAAAATTGGACTTAACTGACCGCAATAGTCACAAAAGTAGATTTTAAGCCCGTATAATAAAGTTAAATGATCTTCAAACATGATGGCGCCATTAAATCGGAGTATCTATGCCTAAAATCCGCCGGCCGCTTTCTATCATCGCACCGCTCGCCGTTGGCAGGGTGTTCATCCTCACACCCTAGCACCTAAATGGTCGCGTACTGTGCGGTTTAAGAGGAATTTCCTCCCGCGTACGCTTCGGCTGTGGAATGAGCTCCCTGCCGAGGTTTTCCCGAGGGGCTACAGTATGGGGTTCTTCAAAAAAGGAGTGTACAGGTTATTAAAGGGTCGGCAACGCGCGTGTAATATCTCCAGTGTTGCAGGCGTCCATAGGCTACGGTAACTGCTTACCATCAGGCGGGCCGTATTATTGATTGCCACCGACGTGGTATTAAAAAAAATGACTTTGTTATGCTTTAATTGTACTTTTGTGTACCTATATGGGACATGGCACACTGCGTCCGATTCGCAGGTCGCTCCGAAGCTTGAGCTTTTAGACCTATGTTATGTCTATAGACCATAATCGCGTGTCAAACAGTTAGTAATTCTTAAAAAATGAATGTTAATTGACTCCATGTGAAAATGACTGCAATTATTATCAATGGAAAACCATTCATTAGACTGGATATAGTAAACAAACTAGGCTAAACAATAGGATCCTTGTGTGAGAGCATCAAAGTAACAATGAAATCTACTTACATAGGTACAGGATGTTGCCCACTCGGGCCTACGATGTTGCCTCAATGCCGGATGACCTATTTATAGTCTACATCAATAAGTAGTAGCGGATGAATCATGGCGTCAAAAGTATCTGCCACCCTGGAATACGTATCTGGCAATCTAATTGCTCTTGATACACATAGAGACATCTCATTTTGTTAAGTTATTAGAGAATGGTTGATACTTTTGACGCGTAGTCTCCGCTACTTTTAATGCTGACTGTACCGAGTAGTTAGGTTAGGTTAGTATACTAAGTTAGGGTAGGTAGTTATTCTGGGACAAGACGGGGACAATTCACTTGTTAGCGGGGACACTGGGACACCAAGCTTCAAACGGGAACATGTCCCGGCGTACAGGGACGTATGGTATTTCCGTAACTCAACAGAAAAGTAGATACATTGAATTTTTTGGGACAAGTTATGTTTTCGGATTTATTCCGCCCATGAGGAGCTCTGCAAGCCAGCCAAATTTCATCCAAATCTGATGAAAAAACATCGACAATAAAATAAAAATCGGCCCAGATAATATACCTACTCCCCGTGTAGGTAACGTTCCGTGAATAGGTATTAATTAAATAGTTTCGGAGTATTCTTCGACTCTGTATACACGGTGTTACTTGAGCCACTGAAAACCTGAGACACCCCAACAGATTTTTTAATTTTAAACTCATTTTGAGTATTTATTATT
Organism: Cydia strobilella; assembly: GCF_947568885.1. Classification (NCBI taxonomy): domain Eukaryota; kingdom Metazoa; phylum Arthropoda; class Insecta; order Lepidoptera; family Tortricidae; genus Cydia; species Cydia strobilella. The sequence goes on along the minus strand of NC_086041.1, from coordinate 29,212,445 downwards.
TAATCCGATAAATATTAAAAAAAAATCGTTGTTTAGTTTCCTTAACAATTCTATTCGACTGGTAGGTAATTTTACACAAGATACATCGTCGTTTTAGTGACATCAAACAATTGCTAGTTACCATCGTAAACACTGTTAACTGACCATTTGCATACCTTACTGCAACGAGATAAGGTTTACCAATGGCCAGTTAAGGGTGTTGCTCATTGACAAATAACGTGTCAAATGCTAGTTATTGATGTTGTTGCATTACAAACTTGTAGACTGAGCATGTAAATTACCCCCATTAAAATATAGCGCAATCGATCCTCCTATCGATTCTGAACAATCTGCTGTTTTGTTCAGACAGATATTACAATACAATAATTTATCTATAAGTATTGTGCATCTATAAAATAAAAGCACAAAAGATACACGACGGACACGGACACGGACGGACGGAGACGGACATAAACAGCCGGTCTTATCACTATTTAATTAATCAATAAACTACGTACAAATAGGTACAATGAATATGAGTCATTAATGTACTACAAAAACTATGATGATTTGATTGTTGTGCATTGTACATACACGTGCTCCGATAAACCTCCAAGTAGATCAGATACTAGACCAGAAACATAGGTAAATAAGACGTTAACTACTTATACAGGACAAATGACAGTGCTATCTTGGATGTAGGTAATTTATTTCGTTGTTAACTTGTCACGTCGTGTTATACCCTTTGTCGCTGCACTGCAGTGCAGCTAGCAGATTATGACACGCAGTCATATCGCCTAGCGGCACTGCAGGGGCCTAAAACGGTTGTAATTTTACAGTCCGTTGTCGTCAGTGTTGTTATGTCAGTGCAAGAGCGACGCATGACACAACATAGCTTAAAACGCAGCAATCATGTCCGTGAAGATGGGACTAGCCTAGCATCGTAAAACTCACTACGCCTGAATGATGACCACGACGATGCTCTTACTAAACTAAGAGGTAGTTAGTAGGAATGAAACCACGAAATACTTAGAATAATTCAATTTATTTTCGTAATCTCGAACTCTTGACACTCATAATCTTGTTCATTGTAGGTAGGTACAATATACATATTTGAATTGAGAGTGCAATAGAACATTAAACCTTATCAGGTACATAATAGGCATAACAATGTATTGTGCGGTACGGTTACGTTTCGATGCAATGACAAAGACGTCAAATCAATACGTAAATATAATGTTCAAATCATACATAAAGTTCATGCAAAAACGCTATAGGTAGGTAGTCATTGTACATACTTACCTCAAATAGGGTAAACTAAACAAATGTTGATCCCTCTCCATTGATTGGCCTCTTCAACCTTGTTTAAATGCAACAGTGGTGATTTTCCTAGAAAAATAGAGGCCAATGACTGTACTTCTAAGGTGCAATCATTGAGTAGGTTACCCTATAATTTTGATGCCGAGCGTTTGCCCATTTATTCAAGTTATTTGTGATGATTTTTATAATATCTAAATAAAATCTACACTAATCAATGCCTTATGAACACGCAAACCAGTAAAAATATTCAAAGGCAAGTTTGCTTAATTAATTATTGTTTACAACATTTTTCGAACGCCAATTAATAATAATATAATAAATACATTATTTCAGGCAAAGCCCATAAAAGTGTTAGTATTAGGTACATGTACAAAGCATAACTAATTTAAACAAAACTTGAAAGGCGGATTCAAGACGGAACACTTTTTTTTTAAGGTACATGTCAAATAACTAAAATCAATGTACATATACGCAAGTACGTTTACAAGAGATATACGGTATACCACCTCGTTCACATCTTGAGCGAAAAAAAAATTAGGAATTTAAACAAGTACTAGGTTAAGGTTGCATGTCTAATGTGTTTGTTTATGGCATTGACACTGTCATCACTCATCAGTGGCATTGTGTGTGACGTATTTAATTTTTCTGAATAGAACTGGAAAAAAACCGAAAAAAAAGAAATTTTTCAGTTCCCGAAAAAAAATTGATTTTTTCCGGAATTTTCATTCCTAAGCTTGACATTCAGCCCTATATATAAAAATACAAACAAAATTATACATACCGCTAGCAAAATAATGTATCAAGACTATCAAGGCACCGACGACTTAGTTTTGGCGATAAAAAAATAACAATTTACTATAATAATCAAAACTACTACTATTTATTACTAATTATAATTTGTGTAACATTACTAATACTACTAAGGTAGGTACCATATAGCTATAGACCAATTTTGGTTTTGTGTTCAAATATTAAACTATACATACACACAATATTTGTGTACTTAAATAAATAATAAGGTGCAGTGTAGGTAGTAGATAGGTATAGGGAATAGAGTAATACAATATAACAGTCACATGTTAAATTCACTGACAGGAGGTATCATTAAAGTATTGGATATATTTATGGTGTTAAAATACATAACATAATACATAGGCGCTACAGCTTACTCGTACTCTCTACATACCGTACGATTGTTTGCCACCGTCGATGTATAAAAAGTGCAAATATATTTGCGGCAATTTTTTTCAAACATATGTACTCTTTTTAATGTCAGATAGACCAGATAGTATGATGAGCCCACTAAAAAAGTTCACATATAGGTAACGTCTGGCGCGATCTTGGCTTTTAGCTCCCGCACTACGCACTTTGCGCTAAACTTAGCTAATACATATTTTTGGTAAGGTCATATCTTTGCCCTTGACTGTACTTACAATTATTTAATGTAGACCGTACCAATGTTTGACCTTTGAAATAGTGTATGATGGTACCTACAAATCAGAGAACTACTAGAAAAATCAAAGTAGATACCTTTCGCTTATTTATTTTATTGACTGTAGGTATTTCTTATATCACATTTTCCCTTAAAATCATAAATTTTGTCGAACTGCAATAAAATATTAACGATTTATCTAAATAGCTTCGTTTTTTCCTCATAAGGAAATCCAAAGTTTTTCACCGTGTAAAAACCAGGTGACCGCAACACTACGAGTTTCCCAGTGGCCCCGCCGTTTCTAACTAACCGAGGTTTTTCTAAACAATCATTCATGTAACAAATAATTCTTGAAGAACGTAATTGACTGCCAAAACCTACAGCATTTCTAATAAAGCACAGGTTTTGTTTGTGGTTTTGATCAGAAAACATTGTTAAACTTTTTCCTTTAAAGTTTAAATTAAACTAATGATTCCATTTTATATTTGTTTTCCTGTTCAAGACCAACATTAGAAAAAAAAAGACAATTTAAATATAGAACTAATGACCCACATTAGTAATGTGACATTACATTACAAATATTTTAAACGACATTCAAAGTATAGGTACCTACTTTAACTTTAGGTATAAAGTAAACAAATCACAGAATTGATGATATCTAAAGTAAACAACTAAAAACACTATAGTCAGGCCAATCAACCATGTCACCAAAAAGTGGCTGAAAAGACTCCTTCTATCTCTTTTACGAGTAAATTTCTAACACTGCATTACATCAAAAAAGGGGTGGTTTCAGGTACTTTGTTCCTGACACAAATGGCTGGCCAGACTACTTCCAAATTATTAAACCACACTATAATAAAAACACTCGGAAAACCCCGATTTAAAGGCCCTTCAGGCCTTTAAATCGTGTGTGGAATGTCGAAAATAATAGAAACGACTAGTATCAAATCTCAGTATAATACGTCGGCCTATTAATCCTAAGCAAATAGAACACATTAGGGAAAACGAAGACCGTGTTGAAACCTATCATACCACACGTGAAATACTTGTAGCATAATTCTACGATTATTTTATTTTTATTATCTAGACTGTTCTCCGAATTCCTTAATTCGTTTTTATCCTTTCCTAATAAAGCACAGATGAAGGCATAAGAGACTGATTTACCTATAGCCCTGGTGGCTACAACACCGCAGAAGCCGAGAATGGTTCTGAGGATGGTGTTGCCGAGCATGTCGATGGAGGGCCAGATGATGGTGTAGGGGGGAGGGGTGGAGGCGGGCGCCAGGTTGCCGAGCTGGTAGTTGGTCCAGGAGCCCGTGAGGATGCCGGCGCACACGCTCACGATCATGGTCGTGTCGCCTCTGGAAAACGGGTAAAACTGGTTAGATTTTTACTAACTTTAACCAGAATAAGTTGGTAAAACTTAGTATGCCTTTTAAATTAAAATAAAATAGGTTTTGTATCATTCTAATCTAACAAACACTAATTTACAAGAGATAAATAAAAAAAAAGTGAACTAATTTTAATAGTATTTGAATTTTTAACTATTGGTATTTTTTTAATTATTAGTAAGTAAGTAAATATTCTTTATTAGTATTTATTATTAGTTATTTTTTAATTATTAGTATTTCCGGCATAATTTGTACGTAAACCATTTCTCAGCCTCTTGCTATTACCCGTTTAAATGGTCCAGCTGATCTGATAGTGAAGACCAAAGATGGTCATAGGAACTCTTCAACAACGCATACTCATTGTGTTTTGCTCTTTAGAGTTATCTGTACGAGTAGCAGATGTTAATATAAAGAAAAGCACGTCGGCGATAAAAGTAAAATATACAGGTATAACATGATTTTGATTATAGCTGCATACGCAAAATTTCCACACGGTAAATTTTGTATATACAGCCCCATGGTACGGCACAGTATTGTTTCTTAGGGCGCCCAGAGCCACGGAACGTATAAGGGGCGCCCAAAGTTCGTTCATGAGATCATAAATGTGATTCACACCCATAAATAAACGAATAATACAAAAACGCCGTATATTAATAAAACGATGACCAATACAACAAAATCCTTTGAAAATAATGACACACGGTACGTACTAAATTAGAGGAAAATGCATTCAAGCAGTCGTTATTGCCTTTGAAATGGTAGTGACATCATGAAATATGTCATAATCTATGTATACAATCAAACTTTACTAACTTTATAATATTGTCTTCGGTTACCGCGATAGTTACTCATCATAGACACTTTAAGGCTGGTTGTACATGCAAAATCGGTTCATAAGGCTAGTTATACACTACAATTATTTTCAAGTAAAGATATATATATACGCGATTAAAAAAAAACAAAAAAAAAAAAAAAAACGGGATGTATTATAAATTCAATATACGCGATATAATCCGTTTTCATAGTTTTATTTCATTTACTAACTTTAGTTACATTTTTACATTTACAAACCGGCACGAGTAGTAACCACCTGTTATTAAAGCCAAATTGTAATTCATAATACACTATAGAAGCATTTTTCTTTTAACCATTGCGAGTACCTTGCCGCTACCCGTCGAAGGGTAATAAACATGACACAATAACATGGCAGGTTAAGGGCACGCCTTGGCCTTGGAAAAACCCTAACTTTATAATATGGTTGAAGTAATTTCTGATAAACGACATGAGGCAATGCTCGTCTTGTAGACAAGAAGACTAAAGTTATATTCACTGTGTCACTAAAATGACTTTTAAATGCAGGTGTACATAAAACTCAATTTGAAAAAAACATACATAACATTGACCCTAATAATGGGGGAAACCCAGTTTTCTCGTCCTTGGACTCGTGATAACCGAGATTTTTGTTCATTTCCATTGTTTCAGTTGTTGTCATGACCTGGGGTCAACTTTAGCCGATTTGACATTTTAACAGTATTCTAGAATATCGACACTGTTGCAAAAAAACACATGTTTGAAAACTTGTACTGCCAAGTGATATAACTATTAGAACGACATGAAAACAATTAACAATCACAAAAACCGTATACGTTATTAACCAGGTTTCAGTTACTTCTATATTTAGTTTAATTATAATAAACTCTTCTCTTATAATATAATCTTACGATAATAAAATTTATAGGGTTGTAATATTTAATTTAATGGATTAGGTAGCCTAGTTGGTCGTGACTCACTAGTCTCACACGCTGGTGGTCATTTGTTGGAACCCCGTTAAGGACCTTTATTTGCGTGATGAGCAATAGTAGCATGAAAGTCGTCGTCTGGTGCCCACAATACGAGGCTAATTGAGCTACTATTGCACTAGGATGACTTGTGTCAGACTGTCCCATTCATTTTTTTTTAATTAATAATTATATTATGTTCCAATCCTTACTCCCCGTCAAAGTCCGCCTCGCAGTAAAATTGTACTCATCAATATTTCTGGTACCGTTGATACAAGCGGTCAGCCCGTGCGTCAACAACGTCCACTGTCTTGTCCGCGTCGGGGTGGTACCTAGACCAGCACGGACACGACTAGCGCGACCGCAGGCACAGCCAGTCGTTCAGCGGCACCAGTACGATTCCTCACCTGGTGGGCGTCCACTTGTCCGCGTTGGGGTGGTACACGATGACCAGCACGGACACGGCCAGCACGACTGCTGGGGACAGCCAGTGCGTGAGCAGCCAGTCGTCCAGCGCGTCCACCATAGGTATCAGGAGCACTAGCAGGCCTGAAGCCATGAGCAGGCCCGCTGCTATGTCCTGCAAAAGAGGCGGGGCTGGTTAGCATCAACATCGTACACAAACACTTTATCATTACCATAGTTCATTTATAATAGTCTAACCCGTTCGTATAAAAATACCGCAAATCGATGTACAGGTTAGCCGTTTGGCACACACATACTAGAGGCCAAAACAAAATTTTTGACCCGCAGTTCCTAAAAAAATTTCGCTGGGGGGAGTGGTAAAACATTTTTTTTTTGTATCGAAAAAAAAAAATATTTTTTCCAAAACCAAATGTGGTATCATACGAAAGGGCTTTTTGAGGCGATTCTAAAAATTTATCACATCATTACCTATACATTTCGGGCATTTTTTTTAAATTAAAACTAAAAGAATTTTCGAAACATACCAAGTTTGGGCTTCTCCAGACACGATATGGCTGATTTTTTTTTTGTACAATATACCACAAATGATACGTGATATCCTCATGTCTAACTCCAAGAAAGCAATTTAGAAAATAATATCATAGTCAAAAATTTTGTTTCGACCTCTAGTATGCGTGTGCCAAACGGCTAAACTGTCATCGATTTGCGGTATTCCTTTGAAATTGGGGTCGAGCGGCTTCCGCTATAATTATCAAAGGGTCGGTGGCACCAAACTGTTTGTCATCGTACTCATCGTTAAAGAGTTCGCTAAATATTGTATGGAACGTTTCATAGGAAACCGCCTCAGCGCGCCGGGTGACGTTAATCAGTCTGTCAAGTGTGGATGGTGCAACTGGCACTAACGTAACACTCTAAACCAATTTAACCAATACAAAATGCGCTACTAAGTGTTCTATACTCTAAAATTCTTTCTTCGATTGATGGTTACCGTTACCCCCTAGTGTTTTTCGTTGCAATAACTTTCCCATATGAGGCCATCAAGAACCTTTGTATGAAACCTCCGTGATTTCTTTATAAACAATAGTTGTAAGTAAAAGAGAAATTTCCGGTTTCAATTATAAATTTGTTTTTTTTCTTCATCTGAGTTGATTGAACCGATTTACTTACACCTACTAAGGGCCGTTTGTAATATCTTTCATTTTGGCTAATCCGATCTGAAGTGCAAAAGAGATATCATTACTTATATGAAGATTACATGAGTATGAAGGAGCCATCATATCAAATTTAAAAGCGGGACCACTTTAAGACTTCTATATTAATTAATCAACCAGTTTAAATGTACCAAAACATAAGCTTATCAACACCTTATCAAGCTTGAAAATACTAAAGGCTGCATTCAGGATGTGTGGTGCGTAGTTATATCTTGGAATGTACTCGTTATGTTATGATACTAAAAGCAACAGAAATTACATACAAACGTTTTTATTGTCAGTTCTGCCTCTCTTTACCTACCTTGTTATTAAGTACATTACATAGAAAAAATTTGAATAACTAAGTCTAAAGTTTTTCTTAATTTTAGCAACGATGGAAAGGAGGCGGTATCTAAATAAATAAATGCGTTTAGGATAATTTACTGTTTTCTGAATAAGCGTTTTAGAAAAAAGATAAAATGGGTAAAAGGTGACTCCATACAAAGCATCATCTTAAATAGATGGAATAGCAATGGCGCCTAAAATGAGAGAACAAAGTTTACTAAATAATTATAGTCATAAAGATCAAGTGACGCCGATTCGATCCATGATGAATGTTACTTCATGTCGATACATATGTTCTCGTCTAGTCAAAACAATTTCCGAACTTTTCCTATTTGTACAAAAATAATGTTTAAGATAAAAAAACAATAATGTTTAAGACTAATACTAACATAATTAAATTTTATAATATGAAAATATTCCACAATAACAAAAATTGTATACAAGAAATACCACCTAAATATAGGGGGTCATCCATTATTATTATTTTGGGTAGGAGGGGTAGGTAGGTACAGATATAGAAAAGGCTATTATATAAGGACTAGGACAAGCAACGCGGCTCTGCCAATGTACTGACAATTTTGCTTCGAGCCCAAGCATGCAGGAGTGCAGTAGGAGAGGACAATATTATTTAGGCAACGTTTTTTAAAAGCCCATTTTTCAACAATAAGTCTCATGCAATTTTATTACACGATCAAAATTAACTATGTAGATTAAATATTACTATTATGAGTCATATTACTGAGTTGTTTGATCTACATGTGTAAAAAAAATAAAAAAAATAATAAAAAAATGTTTTTACTACAGGAACTCCGAACTCCGGCGCATCGGGGCTAGTACAATCAGAGACATTCCCGGTGAACCACTTCAGAGAGTTCAGAGATAACCAATTACGATTCTTTATGTAAATAATGAAAAAGGTAAAAACAGGTAATGAGACAAACATATATATAGGTAGTAAGGGCAGTTTATTAGTTGTTGTTGTTTAGGCTAAGCTTCGCCTCCCCATAAAGATAACCAATTAGGATGCATTTTGGATTCCTTATCTTAGTTTGCAAAAGCCGGCCGTCCAAAGACAATGGACGGCAATAAACTTTACCTGAGCTAACCTTTTTTTTTCAACACCCACATTATTAAGTGCCATGCTATTGGTCATCATCACTTACATAATATCGCCTGACCGCCTGCAAGACGTTTAAACGATTTTTGCCCTTAAGGTGGTTCACCGGGAATGTCCCCGATTGTGCCTAATAGCCCTAATAGGTATATTAATATTACCTTATATAGTTATTTATATTTATTTTTAATACAGTTGCTCATAAAGTGCTACTTTACGTAGCTGTTTAGCGTGCGGAAAGTTGGTTTTCGCGAACTAGTGCTTTTTACTTTTCCAATTTTTTTAAATTTATTCTTGTTCCAATTCATGACTACTTATTGATGAGTGTTAATATTAGTTTCCTTTAAACGTCGTAATCAACATAAAAACCTACTATTAATGTAAGAATACGAAAAATATACATATTTTACATTTTATTACTTACCTCTTCATCATTATAACACGTCTATTTTTTTATATATTGAATATTGAAAAACCGTTCTTAATAAGTTGTCTGACTGGAACGGAACGCCTGTCAAAGAAGAGGCGTTTTTTCTTTCTGCTTTAAGTTTCCAAAGGCAACATTCGATATTGTTTTTATAAATGTACGATACACAAATAATCGTAATTAACGATATTTGGGTAATAATAGTACAATGTTTTATATTTACAATTGTTTCTGTCTTATAGAACATCCATTTAAAAAAAAACTTTCATTGAAGTGGGTTCAATAATAATAACACCCAGCTAAAAAAACACCTCTTCATAACGTCAATGATGTCACAGAATTAATAATATAAAAGTTTCGAATTCCTTACTTGTTGTTTTTCTTATTTTTTTCGCAACTGTATTAAAAAACGTCGTTCGATACACGTGAGGAAATGTCATTCTTCACTCGTCCCGAGTCTTGCAAGATATCTCGGTACTCGTGAAGTTATGACATACTTTCCGCACTAGCATCGAAATGTACTATTTTCAAACACTGAATCAGCACTAGGAAAATCCTTCGCGGTGATTCAACTGATAAACTAGGGAAACCCGGGACTGTACTAAACTAGAGAGAGAGGTATTAGCCTATTATTTATGCGATTATAGTACTTATTGTTCAGCTTTACGTCCTAAAATGTTATGAGTACGATGTCTGCTTGGGCTGCTTAGAAACTGACATGCCTGTTTACATTAAGTGTAGATAAATTAACGAGGACAAACACGACTACCTACGTTTGTTTGTAGAAATAATCAGTACTAGATATTCTGAATCATCAATTTATTAAAATTATTAAAATGCAAGCAATACTTCTAGGCGTTTAACAAATACGCATGTATATTATATTAAGAGCAAGAGTGGCCTAAATCTATTATATCTTACATGCGATCATACTGTTTAATTACTGGAGGTTGTAGTCTAGAATGGCGTGACCATCAAACATATATGTACAGTCACCTGCAATACTATGTTACACATGCAACGAAGGCCGTAAAAATATCTGACACGATCTTATTTGTAGAGCCATAAGAGCGTTTCATATTTTTGCGGCCTTCGAAGAGTAACATACTTACATAATTATTGCAGGTAACTATAGGTATATACATGGACGGAAGTAATAGTACAAATGTTACCATCGTCGTATATGTTGAACATTTTGTGAAAAAACGGAATACTACTGTTGTCAATACTACCAAATACCTGATGTTCACACAGTAAAAAATAAACTCAGCAATTGCTCGCTGTTTAAACTAAATTCTGCTAAGCACCTCTATTAATAAAGCGACTACTTTGTTTTATTACATTAGATAATTAATTATTCAACGTATACTAACATAGATAAGGATGATTTCTTCAAGCTCAGAGTGCAAAGTCTTAATTGAGCTGTATTGGTTGTGTCAATAATAAATTGGAACGTGTTCCCAGTTTAGTTCGGGTCTTGAAACCATCTTGAAACCATATTAATTAATGACCTCGCAGACAACCATTACAATCTATGTATAAGAGCTGCAGTAATAAAACAGGTACATTACATTTAGATTGCATCAATAGATGTAGATTGTAGGTTGAACATTTTTAATCAAGTATTTGTTTAAGAAGTTATAATTACTTTATAGCACAATCGGATTAGGACTAACCTCGAAATCTCTGGAACAGTCCTGAAATTTGGTATGAATGTTAATAAAAGGTCTCTTTTTCATGTCCACATTTGGGGACCTCGAGGAACTGCCGCCATCTTGGAAAATGTGTATCATCTTGGAGAAATCTGCATTTTACTCGGAATCTAAGTTCTCTATGACAATATGATGTAAGGCAACCTTAAAGCCGATTAAATTTTACACAAAAAAGTCTTCGATACTTGCGATAAAATACATGTTCTTAGAGAAAATACTTGCTGAATCCAGATTTAGCGCTTAAAATACATTTCCAGGGGACACTCTCTTAATAGGAAACTTGGAGAAATATGAATTCCACTTTTGTCTGTACATTCGCACATGATCTACCCCAATATCAACATTTTACTCGACTGCGACTTTACCAGAAACTAGGGTAATGGGTTTGATTAAGTACTGATGATGATTCAGTACACCCTGTGGCCAATGCCAATTTCAGGACTGTTCCAGAGTCAATAAATTGTATACACAGATGTCAATCACAATGAAAAAATCAATGATGATCAACTCTGGTCAACATGGGACTCGAACCCACATCCTTGGATTGCCGGTCCAATGCACCTTAATTTCAGGATGACTACCTACAACATCAAATATTTAAGTCCCCTGCTGTACCGTGACAGTAACATGTGACGTTGTCGTAGAAGCCCACAACACTACCTAGTAACATCCATACATAACGTTTGACTACGCAACGTAACAAAAGTACCTAAACAGCGCGTGTTGCTTCAACATATTATGAATTTCAGTGCTTGGATTCCCTAATTTCAGAGTGGGGATTCCCTAATTTGTGCGCCCAAATGACTAACGCCTGAGCTTATCAAAATTCAAGGTAAAATTTCATCACGACGAAAATAATTAAACACGGAAAAGTAAACGTAAGCAATCAAAACAAGGAAAATGTTTTACTACGAAGTTACAAGCTACTTAATTATTCGTAGTAAATTCCATAAGCAATCATTTCGGGGAACTAAGTCATTCAGTGTTGTTTATCAGAGCAAACCGGGCCGTAATGATAAGAATTCATGCCTGTTGGAATGTTTGATGATACGGCTCTTCGGTAGCTTTTACTTTTATATCTTAGAGTTTTAAAAGTTTGCCTGTACCTTTAATTTTTCCGGGGAAATGATAACAAAACAATGTGTTGCAATCTATGCCTAACCCGAGTACACGTAACTCCTGATGTACTCTAGATGAATAAAACGACTTACTTACCAGAACGCTGTGCATGCCAAGATACACGCGACTGACGCAGATAAGTGTACACCACGAGACGGCAATCAAGGCACCCCAGTGAACCGGGTACTCGTATCTAGGACAAAAATAGTAAAATAAAATTAAAATAAAATATTTTTATTGACAGAAGCAAGTACAAAATAGGTGTTGAAGGCCCTGAGCTAGGTAAAAACCAGTGTTACAGAAGTCAGTGTCCTCTCCCAAACAATGGAAACTGTATATAAATAGTAGAATTAAAATCTATATAATAAGTTAGTACATAGTTCAGACTATATAGTAGCACTGAATACAAGAGTTTCCGATATGCCCCATCATGCCTCCCAAGCAAGTAAGTAAGTATGCAAGACATGATTATCCCGAGTTTCATCATATTCCATTGTAAATATCCAAAGTAACTTATAGATATATCTTATTCATTAACAACCGATATTTGACGACCGGTCTGACCTAGTGGCCTATGAAGCCGATGGTCCTGGGTTCGAATCCCGGTATGGGCATTTATTTGCGTGATAAGCACAGATATGTGTTCCTGAGTCATGGACGTTTTCTATGTATTTAAGTATTTGTATATTATATATATCGTTGTATGAGTACCCACAACACAAGCCTTCTTGAGCTTACCGTGGGACTTGGTCAATTTGTGTAAGAATGTCCCTATAATATTTATAATTTATTTATTTATTCATACATCTCTCTGAAATATGTATCAGCATGTAGCAGCAGTCGCTTATGTTTTTCTGAAATTTGTTTAGATGTAAATATGAAACTAAATATTTATCTTAAACGCTAGTTCCTATAAAACACAATTTTAATCTATGTCCTTTGCAATAACATATTGCCGGGTTCAGAAAAAAAAAAAGATAGACGTAACAAAAAAGATATCCATTTTGTTTGTATAAGATTAATTGAGGATATCATACTATAATTATTTTGATTTCGGCATTATAAGGCCGTTACCTGTCCATAGTGTACAGCAGCACGGAGAATGGTATTGAAACTCCGACCATTGCATGTGTGGACGGCATGCCATACTCAATGGCCCATTTGGTTTGTAGTTTCTTGACCGGATACCCCGGACGGGGCCACCGGATTATGTCTTTCACACCTTGTCCTGGAATTCAAGAGAAAATTCTTTGAGATTTGTATAAGAATTGTGTTTGATGTTTTATAAACATTAGAAAGTAATATATATATATATATTACTTATATATATATATATATATATATATATATATATATATATAGTGATAAAGGACATGAATATCTAAGAATCATTTATACAAGTGAAATATGATATAATAACAAGTATGATATAATATGATATAATAAAAACTAGTTTGGGGCCAATGGATATTAGCTTAATTGTAAAATCTAATTTTTTGTTAAGTTCAATCTGTAATGTCAATTTGTAAAATATTTGGTAAATAAACGATTTGTATTTGTATAAAAATGATGTAGGTATTACTACGCAAAAATTAAACTTCTTAACTGAATAGATCAAATTAAGAATTGTGTATTACGTAAATATTATTTGCAATTTAAATATCTAATTGTGTATTCTAAGAAAAAGTCATAAATAGATGAATTAATTATGGGTGCACTTATAAGTAAGCATGAACGAATAGGCAACAACTGGAATTGATATTTAACATCAGTTGCGCTTGGCGTAAAGATAAAAGATAAACCTATACATAATATAATAGGATACTTGGCTTTATCCGCATCCACAAATAAAAAAGTGATGTCCTTTAACTTCTACAATATTACCATGCCAAACATTTTTAAGGTTCCGTACCCAAAGCACAGATTATATAATACTATACTAGTCCCAAAGGGTAAAAACGGGACCCTGTTACTAGAACTCTGTTGTCCGTCTGCCTGTCACCAGGCTGTATCTCATGAACTGTGATAGCTAGACAGTCGAAATTTAAAAATATATTAATAACAGGTCACTCACGTATTTTAAGTCAAAAAACGCTTGACATGTTTCATGTTTCGTTATTAATATATTTAATATGTCTGTGTCTCACGGAAGTTTTTTTATTAAAGTTGAAATTTTCACAGATGATGTATTTCTGTTGCCGCTATAACAACAAATACTAAAAAGTATGGAGCCCTTGGACCGGTTTTTAATTTTTTACTTTGAATGTTTGGCCAGGAAAGCCAGGAAATGTTTATTTATGTTAGCTGTAAATGTAATATTTTTATGATCCTAAATGATAAAAAGTATTATGCTTCATTGTGAAGAATATATTGAGATTGTATTATTGCCACAACTACCAGTAAAAAACAATTGCACAAGAGAAAAAACAAAATACACAATATATTCATCGCACAAAAACCAGTCTGTACCTACACTGGTTATATAATATCATTAAATAATAGTTTAGTGTGGTTTAGTGTAAGGACACTCAAACATTCTTCTTCTTCTTCTTTTTTCCTAGGGGCTATGTAAGGCTCCAGAGCCTATGTATCACTGCGACCATCTCTGATCTATTGTGATCGCCACCTACTATCTCGATCCAAACCTGCAACTTCAAACAGCTGCAGGATCTTTTTGGTTTCGACAGACTAACTCCTCCGGGCGCAATATATGTCCACCCAGGATCAAGTCACGAGTGCGCATTAGGCAGGAGCACTCTGTGAGGATGTGTAGGGGCGTCTCCTCTGTCTCCATACAGAGTCTGCACCGCCCCATGTCACGTTTCCCCATAGTGTGCATGTGCTTATTTAGGCCGCAGTGCCCGGTAAGCACCCTAACCAAGTTGCGCAGTTGGTTCCTAGGCAGCGCCACTCAAACATTAAACCAAACCAATATAAACTTTAATGGGTTGACATAAGAATAAGGATTTCATTTTATATGTAAACAGTAACCTGAGTGATTTGTATCTAAGTCTAACATGTGATAAGATGACTCATAACACCAAGGATAACATTTGTTACTCATCAATTTAAATATCTAGACAGCCAATAAAAAAGATATAAATATTTTTTTAAATATATATTTACCTATGTACATACAAACAGTCCAGACAAGTATGACTCTCCTGCCGACCGCACCATCAATATTCCAGAACCAAAAGGGTATAAATGTGGCATAGAATATCTCATCCCCAAGTGCAGTACCAAGTACAAATAGCCAGTACCAGAACTTGTTGTTGATATGGCACTCGACCTCATCCACGCTCTCGCCTGAAGTATCCGTATCGTATGAGGTTTGAGAACTGCTAGAGATGTTGCTGGGCGCCCGCTTGTGCTGCCTAATATCACTTTCATTATCCTTCTCACGTTCCAACCTCTCGGAATGTATGACTTCACCATCACCTTCGTTATCACGAACACTGCTCTTGTATATAACTCCAAAAAAGTTCTGCACTTTGACGACCAACAAAGGGTCTTTTAAATAGTCTATGAAGTCGTCCCACATTGTTTGAAAGTTGAGATTTATTATAACTTGAACTTCTATTCACTATTCTAGAATCTATCACGTCCGTCCGATTCCTTCCCTTGATCCTTGGACTGTCAACTGTCAGTGTCAAAATCTGAAAAGCCAGTATTGCCAGATAAAAAAAAACTTTTCAAGCTTCTCAGACATTCCTAAAGCTTCTTTCACACTCGTGCGTAAATCGCGGCGTGAAGCCGACTGACGACAAGAATGGACAGGAACGCAGCTGTAGTGCGACTTGGGGGTGGGGGCCTACCGCAAAAACCGAAATTCGCAAATTGCGGGGATCTGTCTCTTTTACTCCAATGAAGGCGTAATTACAGTAACAAAAAAAGTGTGAACTTCGATTTTCGCGGTTATAGCCTAAGCAGTATGGCTTAGTGCCTTAGCCTGACCAGATGGACGTAAGGAAAAAAAATGTTTAGGACCTGGAGAACGTCAAAAATGTCAAAAAAGTTCAGGTGTTAGCTGTTACTGTTGAGAGGGTTTTTTGTTTACCTCTTATTTTTAAATATAACCAAATAAATACTTTTATTTCTTACTTTTTGTGTTAAAGCCATGGGTGATAAGTATTAGTTATTAAAAGTTAATTGTAGGTTTTAGTTAAGACTATAGCCTCGCCAATAAGTATAATATTATGTTAAGTATCCTGGATTGCATTGTGCAGTACTCTGCTTAAAATTAGGTAAGTTACTTGTGTAATGGTGTTACTTCACATGTATAACATTCATATAAATTTCGTCAACTTAGGGTGCTGTGTATGACTGGAACTAATTTACTGGCATTACTTTGTAAAAGAACTACCTACCACTTTGAAAGCAATAAGCAATAACTTTGAAAAATGGTAAAATGATCTTAGGAACAGTAGGATTAAAAGAAATAATAGAACTAAGGGTACAAAAACCTAAATAATATTGTTTTAATACACAATTTAAACATTCTGTCATTACATTTATAACAAAAACACATAGGTACGTATCAATATTTAAGTTATGCTTAACTTAATTTTTTTTAATAGGTTTATTGCCCTAGTTTTCGTCCACTTGACAGAGCAGCTAGAGTTAGACCGAGGTAAGCCTGCAACAATTTTGATAGCACTAGAAGTTTGACGTTTTAAAATAGCATGCACTGCATGTGCTATCAAAATCGTTGCAGACTTATCTTGGTCTGACTAGTCATATATTTTATTTTTAGACATAGACATAGACATAATTTATTGGTAATTAGTTACTTCGCAAAATATCATTTTTATGAAGATAGACCTATTGTTTAAACATTAAGGATTGCAATAGGGTAAATTTGTGCGACAAAGTATTCCTTTTCCCAACTCCATTTTTATTTGATGAAAACTAGAGCTCCATAGAACTTTGCGCAAACACCCTATCACTTTTATTATTATTAAGTGACTTTGTGGGTAATGAAATGGAATGTACTTATGGGAATCTTTCCCAAATTCCCATTGGAATTTCAGGAAAACTGAGGAAATTATAACAAATATGTCTTCACTATTAAATCTATACTGTACAAGCAATCAAATAAATTGGTAAAATTACGAAAAACAATTTTTAACTGGCTATCAATGGAGTTAATGTCTTTGCAAAAAGTTAAGGCAAATTGTCCATTAACAGCATTGACAATAGTACATCTGTGTTTGAATAAAAAGAGATCTTAAGCATAGATATTGTAAGGCAACAAAACAAAGGGACAATTTATTTTATTTATGCTATAACATTGGTACTAAATACCAAATGACTATTAAACTAAAAGCAATGAGTCACAATGTTACAAAGCCTTACTTTCAGGCCTCTGGACTGTTTTCTAATAAATTTGTTTTCAAATATCATATATAGGCTGCTTCACAGGCAGTAGAAACAATAATAATCACATCTAAATAGATGAACATGATACCTTCAGTAAGTATGACAAAGGGTTCATCCATTAATTACGTCACACGAATTTCGAGGTTTTTTTTTCCTTTTTGAAGTTGGTTTAAAATGGATGAAATATGGATCCAAAGATGCACTATTTTGGTAATAGAGGTTAGGTTACTAATACAAATTAGTTTTCCTTACAATTATCCCTTTAGGTGGCATATGTCGTTTTAGAGTTGTTGGAACTATAACTTTCTGTCAATTAATTAAATTTCAAATTGACATTCCCGCTGTTAGAGTTTGCCACACAAAGGGTTAATCAAATTGTTTAGGAGTTGAATCAACATTTTTTACAGTAAATGCCGGTAATATTCTGAAACAATGTATTTTCAGCAGGACCACAAGACTTTTAGAAGTTATTTTGTAAATTTTAGAAGTTTTAGAAGTTATTTTGTAAATTTAAACATTTTAAGTTATTTTGTTTCCCCTTGATTTCCCCATAACAAAATTGTATCTTAATGAAAATTAATTCAAATACCTAAAAGTAAAATATTTAAAAACTAGTAAAATATAAAAACATGATGGGTTCCTTTGTGCCTGTATAAATTCTTTTCTCTGAAAATTGGAAAAATAGCATTAAATATTACGATTTTTTATAGTGACTTGATGAGAAGTAAAAAAAAAAAACACAACAAACAAGAGCAATTAAAACAGGCCACTTTGTGCTCTTGTTATCTAGACTAAACGGCTCTACATGCTTGATATGATCCATACATTTAAGAACACCTGTATAGTTATAGATGTGGTTTGTGGATTTGTCAATTCATCTTATTCATGTGTAATTCAAGCTTATCTAATAGCTAATTTAAACTTTCCCTCGTTAATAAAGTTTATAAGCAGAAACATAAAACATATCAACATACAATGATACTACTAGTACTTAACATTCGCAGAATAAATATTGTATATGCCTATTATCTGTGTTCTGACTACACACTTAACCAATCAATACTAGACCTTACCTTGTTACAATAAGGTTTTTGAGTGATCTACGAGTATTAACTGTCTCAAAGATGGTACTGAATATACTGATAACCACCAAGACGTCCGGTACGATCGACCTAAACTAACTGCAATTTCGCTTCCAAATCAAAATACACCTTAACTTATCATTTTAAAGTCTAAACTCGTTTAACGCAACTAATTATAATAAATAATGAATGACCGACCGCATAGATAAGGTTTCCCGAGGGTTGATTCTGATGTTGCCCTAATATCCGTCCCGCTTTTCGCAGATCAAATGTCAGAGACAACACTGCACGTTTTAATGTAAAATGATTTGAATAGTTTTGTTCGCGGGTTCGTTTAGTTTACGCTCGGCCGTCGTAAGTAGAGAAACTAAAACTAGTTTCCGTGTTTTGGTAGTTTTGGTGCTGCGTTTGCGTTGTTTACGAGAGAGTTTTGTGAATGAACGAATTAGTGCTAGTGCGTTGTGAAGTATGTTTAAATGGCTTTTTAACATTTGTTTATCCTACATCGGTTAGGTCTAATTACATTGTGTACCGACTGCTGCAAGGTGGGTAATGTAATAGGTAAATGTAACACATTTGAGTTTAAGATACTATTCAATGAATGGGTAACGTTACGATACTACCTATTTAATTTACGTCAGGCAAATAACCTTCGTTTTTTTAATACCAACTCTCAACTCTTAAAGCTCTTATGCAAATATTATAGACCATTCGCAATATTCGAGAGAACACTGCCGTTATAACACTGTTCTATGTATTTACCTAACCCTTAAGCTGCCAAATAAAGCTATATTTTTTAAACCTAAATGATAGCCATGCTCATGTGACTCCCCTGACTGGAATCACCAGCGCAGCGTCCGATAGGATGCCGTTATCACATGTAGGATCAGATGGGCCATGTGCTTATTTGCCATTATATTTTTACCCGACTAAAGCGTTATGATTTTAGCATTCCATGTAAGTGGGCATGTATGTATGTATGGGTATGTATTCCACCGTAGCTTCAACACTAGGTAGTTATAGTTACCGAGCGATTTCGGTGTCAATCGATTCGTTTTTAAAATGCGAATTTAATATTTTTAACCGAAAAAGACGTATTTGGGTTAGAATTTTCAAACGTTAAGTTGTAATATATCTGTCGGTGCGTAATTGGCATTGTATCAGCTTTCAGTACCAATATCAACTCGTTATTTTAGAGGTATAAATTCATGTCTGTGTATCTTATGTACACATACACCACACACGTATGAAAGGTTAACCAACAGAAAGTCGATTCAGCTAAATAGGCAGTCAGACCATTACCCTGCAGAGATTTTCTTCGAAATTTCTGCAAAATCGATGCAGACTTATCTTGGTCTGACTCTAGAATTAATTTTTAAGAAAATTCGTTTTCCCAAGTTACCTAATATAAAATAAAGTTTAAGATAGATTAATTGTAGGTATTAATAGACTTCGTTATTGTCAAAGGTTGAAAGGCGATGGCCGAGGAACCTCTGAAGCTCTACTGGGACCATTTCTTCAAAGCGGAGACCGGAACTTATGAGGTAACCACATTTTTCCACGGGCTCCGCTTGGCCATCCCAAGGATTGGGACAGATTCCAAAGTAAGGACGCTAAGTGTCTGTTCCTATTTCTATCACACGCGCATAATTATATTGCTATTATTGCTGTCTCGCTCGCATAGTGGCATTGACCGCCGGCATCATCGACGGGACAGCAATGTAATTATGCGCCTGCGATAGAGATACGAACGTGCGGGTCACTGAACGATATCTTTCGCGATTAGCGTCCTTACTTTAGTTTGTATAAAAACAACACACATCTATTTTACCTCTGACGTTGGATGATGATGATGGTCCCTATGACTACTAGTAGCTGAGAACAGCTGTTCTCCCCCCTAGGCCACAGGCACAGGGCGGACACGCTATACATCAAAAATCACGCGTTTATATGTGTGAACGGCACGTCTGTACACGCGTCATGCGTCATAGTGTGAGTAAGTTGCTTAAAAAATAGTACTGAGCGGCCGGCAAACGGTCGTCAATCTGCTTTCGCGGGGCGAAGTAATTCGAGCCGGGGCGGGGCGGTGCGTGATGGCCGTTCTGTATGATAATACTATTACGCCTTTGGTCATGGTATGCTTCTCGTCAGTCTCACGGTTTTCATTCATGGAATTTTGAAGAAGGGCTAGATGGAAGAAGTACTCTAAAGTGCCGTTGAACAGATGTTTTGTTGTTGCAGAAATCAACTTGGTTGGACCTGTTCTTAGCTGAGTTCCTTGTCAGACTTAATAGCGGCGCTAATCCGAAGGAACTTATCAATTTTTGGTAAGTATTAGTAAGCTTTGAATAAAATAATGAACACGTTTGTCATTTGTTCTACGATAAATTTGCTTTAAAATGTTTCAATATAGACCCAAATATACGGAGAAAATACCCTAGCCTTTAGATCTGACTGACCTGTAGCTAAGATGGTCGGCTCTTTATCATTTGTCACCATGCCTGTCACGTTCTAACAAATATGTAAGTGCGAAAGTGACGCATGGCGTGACAGGTGATAAAAATGCGATATGCACCATGATACTCCTGCTGAGCGCTACTAAGTAAAACACCAAATAACAAAAATGAAACTATAAAACCTTGTACTACGTCGGAAATTGCTTACTTTTTTCTTGTATTTTAATTAACTATTTTCATCTTTTCGTTCGTTTGTAGTCCTGTGAGCGGAGTGGTGACATTAGTGGGTTGTGAGTTACTTTGCGGGATCCACCGCGTGACGTCTTCGTTGAGCGCGCACAGTTCACCCAAAGAAAATGATGTTAAAGCACCAGGTAAATCATACATCATGTATTCGTTGCAAACATGGTTACAGAAGTTCTTAGAATTAACCTCAGACCTAAAAAGAAAAGTATATACATCCAGATTGGTTCCATCATCATCATCACAACTTAAGAGCACGGTCGGTGAAGCAGTCGCCAATCGTTCTTTCATGGACCAGATTTATGATTCCCTCGTACGGCGGCGCATTCTTTTTCACTTGGCTGAGATATGCAATTCTAGGCTTTCCTCTGCTTCTCGTCTTTTCAATCCTGCCTTCCAGAATGAGAATTTCCGATTCCCCCACTTGGTTTCATTTTTGTAAAAATCCAGTTCTGACCATGGGGTCCATGATTAATGGAGAGGGAACTCCTCATATCTTATACCAAGCACTTATCATAAAAAAGTTCCATTTGATGAAGTGGAAAATTGAACTTCTCAAAATAAATGATCTTAATGGCATTTTATCCACAGTAATAACATATACTAATCAATGTTTCAACCTGCTTTAAGTAGTAGGATTTTTTCTGTTAAACAGTTATTTTGTTTCCGTTAGTAGGTTATGTATACAAAGGACAAACCGCCACTTGCGATTGTTAAGGTAGTTTATTCAATAAAAAGGGCGCAAGTTACTTTCCGTACTGTATCGTACGTATGGCATTTGAATTTGACTTTCAGTACCTAATTTAACCTTTTCGACGTGTCAAACACAAAAGCTGTCACTCGGATGCCACGTCACCGAAGTTTCAAAACTGAAATTTAACTTTATGCACATGCACGTAGGTATACCTATGTTGCTCTATGGTCTTTGACCGAAGACGGATTGTCTTTGGCGTCCAAAAGGTTAAAAAACTGGACTGGACAAGTGCGAGTCGGACTCGCCCACCGAGGGTTCCGTACTTTTTAGTATTTGTTGTTATAGCGGCAACAAAAGTACATCATCTGTGAAAATTTCAACTGTCTAGCTATCACGGTTCATGAGATACAGCCTGGTGACAGACAGACAGACGGACAGTGGAGTCTTAGGAATAGGGTCCCGTTTTTACCCTTAGGGTATGGAAAACTAAAAATTTTAAACAGTGTAGGTACCTAATTTTATACTGGATTAGGTATATTTATGTAAAACTTGTAACCTCTTCCTAATTATTATTTGTTATGTTCCAAAGATTCCAATCGAAATGTTATTTTTTAAATAGTTGTGGAAAAAGAAGATCGTCCGACAAGCCTGTTCACAAAGACCAACTCACAGTCGACCGGAGAAGTGCTGCGCAAGTACTTGTTGGGAGGCGTGGCATGGCGCTGTCTGGCACTGCTGAGAGCATTAGGAGTCGAGGTACGTTCTACATAAGACTATAGCGAATAGCGAATGTAGTCGGACAGATATATCTTGCCGTCTGACTAACGTTCACGATGACGGCGCGACGGTGGCACACGGTGGGAGGCTGTGGTAACTTATTTGCTAGCGTCTCTCCGGCGTCGGCGTCTAGTCAACTTTATGGCTCCTGTTCGACGCAACCTATTTTTCCCCTCACTAGCTCGGAAAGTTGTCTTTTATCCTTTAAAACAAGCGGGGAAAAACGCATTTTATCCACTAGTGGGGAAAGTAATTTGACCTTGGATGGAGCGTGTTTAAGTAGCTTGACAGATAACAAAACGTAAAACGCTCATAATAATGATTCGTTTGATATTAATTATCATTAAACAAATGGTTTGAGAATCTAATAAAAAATACCAAATTTAGCTTTATTTAATGATTTTATGTCATAAACCTTAAAGTTCCATAAGAAACGTTTGTTTTTTAATAATGATGTTAAATAAAATTCTGAACGCACCTTTTGAGTAAATGCAATTTCAAAACGCATCATTGACATTTCATACGTCAGAAATGTCAACATTGTCAACAAAATTTTTACTTAAAAACTTCTCACGTAAAAATACAGAATTTCCAGTTTTTTGTTATAATATCGTAAAAAAATGAGTGATTTCAGTGATGAAGATGATCTAACGCCTGTGGATGTTGCATTTTCCTCGCTATAGTGAGGTGAAAAGTTTTGTGTTACACACGGGTGCAAATGTATTTACTTCTCGTGTGTTGAAACACTTGCTACGCTCAGGATTCTATTTTAGAACCACTCGCTTCGCTCGTGGTTCAACTATAGAATCCTTTCGCTTGCTCGTGTTTCAATTCCACACTCGCGGGTAAAATACAACTTTGCACGCTTGTATAACAAATAACTATTTTGACGGTGGGGTGGCCCTAATTGAGATAAAAGGTGGAAACCCGCGCGATCTGTCTTTCGTCGCAAGTTTTGTTTCCTTATAATTTATTTGCTATACGTCCCCTCTTAAGTAAATTAATCTATAACTATAGGTAGTTTAAAAAGACATCATACATCATTAATTAGGTATAATTATAAAGACGCTATAAGTACGAACATAGATATGTATGAACCGTTTGGCTTGGTCTAACAAGCATTATTTATTGCATATTCAAAACCGTAGCTAAACAACCGAATCAAACGATGAAATGAATACGTAGCACTTATGACGATAACAATTATTGTGAATTAATGAATATAGGAAACAAAACATATTAGCGCGATCACTTGTATGTGAAAAGTATCGATAGTTGAGTTATCGGTATAGGAGCTGTGAGTAGCTCCCTACCTAGCTGTCATAATATTTTGCTTCCTGTATTGCGATGTCTATTCAAATCAAAATATTGAGGGCCCCGTCAAGGAACGTGATTTTGTCATCGTTTACTGAAAGGTCTGTCTAGCCTTTGTAAAACTCCCACCTCCCTTATAAACGCTATGACGTTAGACTCCCAACACCCCCTTGTCTCGGAAGCGAGAGGTACAAAATCTAAATAGATTTAAATCGAAATAGATCGCTGTGTAAAACTTCTATTACATTATGTAATCTTTCTAATCTTATCATAACGTAAATAGTTCATATCTCGATGCATTAGCCATTAACGCACTTCTCAATACAATTTATGTTATGTATAACATAATAAACACGTTATTATCATTAGATAAGCATAGCTACTGGGTCGGCTGGATATTTGTAGAATTCTACGATTACTTTACTGTAATGTTTCATAATAGAACTAGCAATAATTTATTCGTAACCACAAACATAGAAGCGGAAATTATATAAAACAGAAAAACATAGAAAGGAGAAAGCGCGACGAAATGTTCTTATCTCAGTATGATGCTGGCGACTTCCAGCGCTGGCTGATCTTTCAATGAGACAAAGATAGTAATTATGTGGTATTTTCTATAAAAAGGGACCTAATTGTCGATGGCGCTTACGCCATTATGAACGATATAAGTGCATTGCCGCGCGACGCTGTACGGCGTAAGCGCCATCGACAATAAGGTCCCTTTTCATAGAAAATACCCCGTATAATTCTCTCTGTCTATATTTGAAATGAGACATTCCTTTGAAAAATTATACATTCACATAAGTATAGTATGGTACTTATAGTGAACTAATGATTAAATAAATGTTTATAGAAAATATAGCTTAATAAGTATTAGAAGTGGTCGTCATTTAGTAAAAGTTGAAATGGTATCTCTGACTAGCCCCATGCTGTGATGCTGCATGTAGTTAATATTTCCATATACATATACTATGGTAGTAAATTCCACCCCCCGTTCTAACTCTATTAAGGGATGATTTCCGGGATAAAAACTATCCTATGTAACCGCCCCGGGGCTCAAACTATCTTCGTATCAAATTTGATCTAAATAGATTCGGCGGTTAACGCGTGAAGAGGTAACAGACAGACAGAGTTTCGAGAGACGTTCGCATTATAATATTAGTACTAGGGTTGCCACCTTTTTTCCATACACATATAGTATTTTTGTCAAAATATTGAAAAAATATGGTATTTACTGGGAAATTTGAAAAAATAGGACGCCGATTTGAGGCGAATTAAAAATCCAAGTCGCATACGATGCGATATCGGTGTCATTTGTATACCCCATTCTTGAGTAATGAAAATATAGTATTTTTCGTACTATATTGTTTTTGTATAATATATAGTAGAAGTGACTAAAATATAGTACGATACTATATATTATAGTATGGGTGGCAACCCTAATTAGTACCTAAAACTATCCTATGTGCTAGTTTTTTATATTACGAGGCAAGAGACCAGACGGGATGTCTTTGATTCCGTGGAAGATGGGGCGTGTGCTCGTGTGGGACGCAACTTGTGTTAACACGCTAGCGCCGTCCCACCTCCACGGTACTACACACAAAGCCGGCGCGGCAGCGGAGGCGGCCGAGGCCCTCAAAAAGCGCAAATACGGGAGTCTCGACACCAACTACAACTTTGTTGCGTTTGGAGTCGAGACTCTTGATCCGTGGGGCCCCGCAGCACAGGGCCTATACCGGCAATTGTCGAAACGGCTGGTGGATGGGACCGGGGATAAGAGAGCTGGCAGCTTCCTCGCCCAACGCTTGAGCATAGCGATCCAGCGAGGAAATGCTGCCAGCATCCTTGGCACCATGCCACGGGGGCCCATTTTAGATTTAGATTTTTAGTTTTATAGTAGTTTTAGTTTAGTTAATTGTAGTTGAATTTTTACTGTAAGGCTTTATTTATTGTTAATTAACATTTGACAGCTACAGATTATTTTTTCATGATGTACCTATTGTCTGTTTATATATTACGTAGTAGTTTCCGTATGCTGATGATTGATAAAAACTATATATGTCCCTCCTCGGGCCTCAAATTATTTCAATACCAAATTTCATCTAAATTGGTCCAGAGCGGTTTAATCGTGAAGAGGTAACAGACAGACATAGTTACTATAGTTATATATTAACCTATTGCCTAATATTATATATATATATATATATATATATTATTATTGGGTACATATGTATATATGTGACGTTTTCAACCAAAAGGTACCACATTGTCGCTTTTTGATAAGGTTGATTTCTAATTGAAGCTATATGGAAATAGCGCCGTACTGACAAGCGACAATAAATACCCTTTTGATTGAAAATGGCACATATCATGGGTCCATTTAATACTGACAAATGTTTTAATTTCATAATGGTTCTGTATTCGCTTACTAGGTCTTTCCGGTGCATGAGTACTAAATGCATTGATCAGAAACCTCTAGACTAGTTCAACGCACTATATTACTTCATAATGGGTGTAATAACAAGTCACATGACTAAATTGATTATAGGGTCATATTTTATTATTATAGGATTATAGGTGCTTGATAACAATATCTTAATTTGTGTTTGTGTGAATTTTATCTATTACTAATAAATACGATTCCACCCATTTATATTTTAAATCTATCTACCCCATCTTGTACATACCACTAACACCGACTTAGAACGCATCTCTAAATGGAGCTCTTGCTATGGTTTAAAGGTTAATCCATCCAAAACTCAAGTAATTATCATCGGCAGCCCAAGAAGCATAGCAAGAGTCGATTTTGAAAATTTGCCTGGGGTTCTATTCGATGGGGTACTGATTCCTTTCTCTAACCAGGTTAAAAATCTAGGCGTAATCATTGATCGCACTCTTTCTTGGATTCCGCAGATCAGTGAGGTGAGCAGAAAGATCTTTGCTACGGTTGGTTCCCTACGTCGGCTTCGTAACTTCCTGCCCCTCCCCACCAAAATTGCGCTTGCTCAGTCTCTCCTCCTGCCCATTTTGGACTATGCTGATATCTGCTATTTAGACCTTACTGAAGAGCAATTGAACAAACTCGAACGACTTCAAAACGTCTGCATTAGGTTCATTTTCGGGTTGCGCAAATTCGACCATATTTCAAGCTTTCGTTCGCAGCTTAAGTGGCTGCCCATCCGATTCCGACGCAACACACATATTCTTTCTCTTCTGTATGTCACTCTATTTCACCCCAATACTCCTTCCTATCTTAAAGCCCGGTTTAAATATCTTTCCTCACTTAGATGCTCTCAAAATCTGCTACTTGTTCCCCCTCCCTGTTGTTCAAAATTTTACATCAACTCTTTCAGTTTTCGTGCTGTCCGGCTCTGGAATAATCTGCCCATTAATATTAGACGTGCTAAATCACTCCCCATTTTTAAAAACCTATTAAAAGATCATTACTTGTCTATTTCATAATGATCCTGTTGTCCTTTAATTTATTTGTCGTTATTATGGCTTCCTTTGTCATTTATATATATATGTATACTATATATTTATATATATATATATATATATATATATATATATATATATATATATATATATATATATATATATATATATATATATATATATATATATATTGTATACAATAATACATGTAGTCTAATTTAACTATATATGTGTAGTATATGTATTATATTATATTTTTATTGTTTTCTTTATTTTGCACCACCCGATAACTACCGTTTCGTTCGCCATCTCTCTATCTGAAGGTTGGCTGGAAGAGATCGCTGTTTAGCGATAAGTCCGCCTGTTGTTACCTACCAATTTATATCTTTTCTCAATGTCTGTATCTTTTTTTCATGTAGTGTGCACAATAAAGCATTTTATTATTATTATTATCTATGTCATATCTAAATGGATTAGGATTGTTATTTTGTTCCAAGAGTATGTGATAAAACTACTTTAAAAAATATGTTATTAGAGATACATGAATGACTAATACATTCAAAGTTTTGTACCTTAAGTACTTACATTTACTAATTGTGTTGGAATTCTGAGAGTAATGACAATGATTTGTCAAGCTATGTTATTTTGAAAATTTAGAAATTTATTAAGTAATAGTGGTTAGTAATTACCTATACAGGCTATACATATGTATATATTTATATTTCCTAATATCTTTATCTAGCTCTTATATTGTCTATTATTGTGCCTTGTATTACTATTGTATTCTGTGTCTAAAAAAGTGCCTTCTAATTTAATTCCGATTTGGAGCAAACGAATTTTGAAAGTTCTCGTTATTTACTCAATCCTGTCTTTAGTAGTTATTGAAATAAGTATAATGTCCTATTAAGTATATGTATTAATATTAGAGATGCCCCGAATAGTGGTTTAGGCCGAATACCGAATATTCGGCCCCTCTCTCGGCATGACATGCGAATATTGTGAGTCATAATTATTATGAAAACTGTTCGCCAACAACGTTTGCTAAAAAGATATATTTTTTGTTGAACAGAATTAATGAATGTAGTTAGAGTCAATGAAATCAGACCCATAATAAAAATAAAATTATTTGTAAGCAACAAATGCCCAAAAAAGGGTCTTCGTATTTAACAAATTTCCAAGAATACATTTCAAATATTAAATATACCTAGTTTTTGGTTATGTTTATTGAGTACTTAATTTTTCTTTTTAGGTAAAGGTGCAGCAGATATTAGGTATTTGGCCGAATATTGGGCTACATTCTGCCGAATACCGAATATTCGTCAAAGTGGCCGAATATGCTGAATACCGAATAGTTGCCGAATATTCGTGGCACCTCTAATTAATATAATACCTTTTGGGATCAAATATACCGCCGATGTAAAAGTTCGCCTTTGTACATTTTATGTTTTATTTCATTGTATTGTATTACATGTCTTATGTACCATAAAGTGTTTACGTACAAGTACATACATACATATGCCCGTCGCTATGCAAATTAACTTGTCGCGTTACTTCATCGTGGATTGTATGTATTTTGTCTATAAAAGCAGGTTTTTGTTGAACACTTCCTAATAATAATGATAAGATATTCGTCGAAAAAGTTATTTTACGAATGTGGATCATTAAGAATGTCATACTTACAAAATCACGCGTCTTCTCTTGATATGTAGGTATAGTGTTGTGACATACAATAGTATAGTGGCTACGTAACTTAAAAAATCAGTTACACGGTTTGCACACGATATCGATGCTAGTAAATATTGGTCTTTATTATTGAATTTGCAGCCTTAATGCTACAAATGAATAATTTTAACGCAGGGCCTCTCATGCTGTCGACAACTGAGCTCCGTCCTTATCTGGCTGTTCGGCGAGCTGAGCGCGGGCGCGTCCACTCCGACGCAACCGCGCCCGCGCGTCCGAAGAGCGCCCATACACCAACTATTTTCCAACAGGTGAGACTTCGCTGCCCCAATATTACAGGGTTCTATGTTACATTTTCAAGATTGTTGAAATTCGACCTAATGTCACTATAATAAAGTTCAAATTTCAGTTCGATAAAAGTGAAACATAGAACCCTGTAATATTGGGGCAGCGACTTACCGATACTGAGACAGTGTAGAGTCATGCATATAGAATCTATACCCATAAAGGGCGCGAGTGTAGCTACAGCAATTATTTTACTATAAAACCACACGCATAGTACACGTTTATGCAGTGGCTTTGAAATCTTCCGAGTTGCAATTTTTTCCTTTAGGAAATGTTAAGCATATAGATGTAATCGATGGAAAAAGCGCGCCTAAATTGTTACAGGATATGGTCCAAACAAAAGCCCGCTGGCAGTCCGGCATCAAAGATCAACAACACTGCAGTATCCGACCGGAGTACGACTGGACGGTAATTACATACAATTTTTTATATGGGGAATTTTCTATGAAAAGGGACCTTATTGTCGATGGCGCTTACGCCGCACAGCGTCGCGCGGCATTGTATTTATATCGGAGCATCGTTTATAATGGCGTAAGCGCCATCGACAATAAGGTCCCTTTTTATAGAAAATACCACATATTTTTAGTATCTTGATAATCCCCAGTGTAAGAAAATCCAACATCTTTTTGTTTCCACTTTCTGTGTTAAATTTGATTTTTGAAGTCTTATATATTTATTTGTAGAATCAATTCATGGAATAACAATACCTTAGCGTTTTTTTATGTTATCCTAGATCCAGACACGTAAGCCAAAGTAAGGACTCCGATGTCAAAACGAAAAGAAAGACGCTTAAACAAGAACTTTCTTCCGAGTCTGCTGACTCCAACGACGACTTGCAGGTTCTAAACCGATCGCTCGCCATCAAAATTTCTTCTCCCGACGATTTCGAGTACTTCAACTCGCCTCTAAAGTCTTCCAATGAGTATGCCAATGAACTTTACGGTGAGCCTTTTCATTCGCCAAAGAAAACAAAACCAAAACCAGATGATTATATGAACGAAAAGCATAGAGAGGTTATCAATTCTGAGATATCCGCGTTTGAATTCATCCTCATGATCACGGATTTGCTACAAGAGCTGTGTAAAGCTGAAAGCAGTCTGTCGGGTTCTGAAGGTTCACAAATATCAATGCAGTGTATAAATTTTTCATTAAAAAACCTATGCTCTCTACAGTTTGGTTCGCTTCCCTCTTGTTCAAAGAGTGTGGACGAAGTCTCTCACATAAAAGTTGCCCTAACAGAACTACTAATAGTCTCTTTAGACAAAGTTCTCATCCGGTCCGACCTGTGTGCCAAACTAATAAACAATGGCATAC
The DNA here is from genome assembly GCF_947568885.1 of Cydia strobilella. Lineage (NCBI taxonomy): Eukaryota > Metazoa > Arthropoda > Insecta > Lepidoptera > Tortricidae > Cydia > Cydia strobilella. The sequence continues at coordinate 29,181,487 of NC_086041.1, read as the reverse complement.
TACCGATGCTGCTAAGAATATTAGAGGACGTAATCTGCAAATCTAGCTCTAAGTACCATAAGAAGTCTGATGAGAATCTCGTCGATGATACTTTAACAGAGGCTCAGTCTGACGATATGCTCAGATTCGTTTTCGGCATAGCGTATTCTATCACAGCTTTCTTCCACTGTCTCCTTATGCAGTGTCGCACCCTGGACAATTTAAGAGAATTCACCGATCAGTTCAAGTTGTACGGAGAGTGTCTCAAAGGCGGTCTACTTAGAGAATGCGTTGAGTTGATGATCAGGATACGAGGCGTTGATTACGACGAGGCCTTCACGCTTATAAAGAAGCTGTTAGAGTCCGTGGGGAAGCTAATAAACGGAATGAAGAGGGTGCGAAGTGAGGTTGTGCATTCTGCAGCTTGCCCTCGTACTAGACATAAGGTCTGCCGTGCGCGGGTCGCGGCGGGCATGCATCACCACCATGACATTCTAGGCGAGGCCAGCACAGATCTTCTCTTATCGTCCACTTGTTGCGTATCAGTTCTATATGGTACACTGGCTTGCTTGTTAACGGACGAGGAAGTGTCAGCTCAGGCCCCGCTCAGACATAAAATACTGCGTGTTATGTTAAACTCTGGCGTCTGCTGTTGCTTTTCCCCTGGACTGCTAATGGAATACATTGTCCGATTGATGTTAACACACGACTCGGTCGCTTCGAAATGTCTCCAAGTTTTAGAACATACTGTGTACGGGGATTTGGGAGCGAGCGTGCTGATACCGAAGGTCACAGATCAGCTCCCTTGTTCCATTTGCGAGCCGAGCGATGACAAAAGGTTCGCCAAGAAACACTGCCTTCACTCTGTTAGCCCGGTCGATCGGAAGAGTATATGGTCATTCTTGATCCACTACAACTCTTTACTACAACTGGATAATCATAATAATGTGTTGCATGCGACGGTGTCTCATTTGCTTCGAGTGACACCAAAGTGTCGATTAGAAATGAAGCACGAGTTACTCTTCAGCGTGATATACCCGACTTTCATAGTCGCCAAACATAGATACATTATTAGAATGGAGGACTCGGCCTATTTCCTGACCGTATCGTGTCTAAATATCTTTTCCAGTCTACTAAACACGGTTTCTTTTGCCGATCAGTTCATTCAAAAAGGTGGCCTTAGTTACGTACTGGAGCTCGTCTCCCTACCAGAATTCTCAAACCAGTGTTGTTCCATACTCGAAATAGCTATTACCGTTGAAATATTCAAATTGATCAAAGATAACACAACCACGACTTATACTAGAGAAATAAGCTCTCTAGCGTCTATCCAAATGCTATTCAAGTCTCTGTCAGGAACTACCCAGAGATGCTTCAAAATCTACCGCCTTAAACTTCCAGAAGAAAAATTCAACGAGCTTTCTGACGTCGCTGAGGAAAAGAAAAAGCTATCATTCAAAGAGAAACGCCGTGACTCGTCACAAATAAGAAAAGTGTCTATGCCGAAAGCGATAAAAACAAACTTCGCTGCGGGTGAGAACGTGATAGAAGAATCTATAGACGATTACTTGGAGGCTTTGAAGAATGCATGGACTTTCTGGAAATCATGCGCGGCACTGTGTCTTTATAGCCCCGTGTTCAGACAATACGTGATAGACGAGGACGTGTTCTTGGACAGTTTTGCGCTGCTACGAGTGTTGTTGTATTTAGTGAGAAACTGCGATATCGCGCCGGCGGAGATGAGACTGCTAATTAAGATCGTGGAGGCCTTGCTGACAGTGCAATTTGCCGTGTCAGGTGAGTTATTATTATTACTGCTTTTTCACTAAGGGGGTAATAAGAATACTTTCAGTTTCCTGGTCAAATTATTTCCTGTAGGTACGAATTACCATTTATAGCTTTTTACTGGTACTCTACACGAACTAAAGTTTTCGTAGCCTAGTCGGTAGTAACCCAGCCTACGAAGCAGCAGGTCCCGAGTAAGGGTATTTATTTGTGTGTTTATCACAAATTGAGCTTGGACTAGTTCGATCTATGTAGAATTGTTCTATAAAATAAAATAAAACACCATCCTAGTAATACAACGTAGAGATAGATCGCAATGTGTCACTTTGTTAGTATGATACTTTTAAGAAGAAATTAGAAATTATCCCGTAAGAAACTTGTCTGAAAATGCTACAAATATGTATTTATTTGCCCTTCGCGCTTTTATTCGTATATATTTGATTTGATATTTGATCTATTGGTCTATATTTGACACATTATCGGTCACAAATTTGTAATTTCTTTGATTGACTTCAGTGAAGTAATTACATTTGTCATAAATAACTTAGGTATAGACACGATAGCAGCGTTCGAAAACAGTCGTGGTTTCCGTATTTACTCTGTTTGTGCAATTTAACTACTATTCTCTAAATTGGTCGTGGCACCAATGTTTGTAAGTTTATTTATTTATATAACAAACTACAGAAACCTTGAACGTAAGTTGTTACCGTAAACGCAGCCAACGCAGGTAACCCAGGTTACTACACCTAGTCTAGAATCTACTGCGAAGGTTCTAATTTCTAACGTTCTTTATTGAAGAGCCCTTCGATTTTAATTAGTCTCATACTAGGTACACGTCGCGTCGTTAGAAATACGACATACGATCATACTTAAATACATGCATATCGAACATTATTAAAAATACAAACCATAATTAACGTAAACAAAACCTATTGAAAGCTACAATGAAGCAAACAATACACCTTCACCTATCATTTGCGCATCTGTACCCAGGCACCCGTTATAAATTATTGGTCAATTTGTATCAAATGTTTCGTTGCGGACCGAAACCACAGACGGAACATTCCACACGACACGTGGTTAGATAATACGGCACTGGTAACTTTATATTAGCAAAACCTATACTATTGCTAATGTACCACGAAAAACTAAATTGGACTCTTTTATGTTAAAGGAAAAGTTTTTTTTTTTTTTTTTAATCTTTATTAAAGAGCTTTATCGCTTAGCGATTATGTCGCTCCATATAGTCATCATACAATCACACTAAGGAAAAGTTCGTTTTAACATCAGTGACATTTTTTAAATTTATTTAATTCATATCTACTTTGAAACGTTGGCAACGTTTTAGATATAGGTTTTAAGAAGACTCTTAGCTAATGGTCTGTTTTAGGGCTTTACAAATTACGTTTATGCTCAGGCAATTAACAAGCAGTACAGTATACAGTCTATAAGTGTCTCGAGTGCAGCTAAGGTCGCGAGTCGTGTTCGATTCTTCTGTGTCACTGCGCACGGTGCATTAAAGGCTGCAGGATTCAATTACCAATAATTACGTATGTTGTTCTGTATCAGTTTCTTACGAGTATTCAACTGAACGATTCAAATCGACAGGAGCGGGCAACTATTTAAGAGTAAGAGCCGAAGCGAGTCTTACTAGATGTCTAAGGAATATAAAATTGCATGCAGTTGTTAAAGGTTATAAGTATTTAAATGAGACACAGCTTTTAGCATCCCATCCCGGTCGATGTAAATCGTATGCAAATGTTGTACCAGGATATATTCAATATCAGTGAATATTTCAGACGTAACATCGGACCGTTCAAAAGAGGCCAGCTGCGCTGTGGTCAGAGCGGCGCTGCACAACGCGGGCACTGACGGTAGCGCGGCATTGCGAGCGCTGTGTGAGGCGCTAGTGCGCGTCGCTGTTGCTGAACCAAGCGCTGCGCACGCCATGCCGCCGCCTCCACCGCAAGCAAAGGTCTGTAGTGGTATTCGAGCAACACAGAACAACGCGGGCGCCAACGGAATCGCGGAGCTGTGAGCGCTATGCGGGGCGCTAATTCGCGTCGCTGTAGCTGAACCCAGCGCGCCTCCGCCTCCGCCTCAGGCAAAGATTTATACTTTGTAGTGACGCTTGCATAACTGTTTAAAAGATGCTGCGCGGTAGGTCGAGCGTCACTGTACAACGCGGACACTAACGGAAGCGCGGCGCTGCGAGCGCTGTGCGAGGCTCTAGTGTACGTCGCTGTCGCTGAGCCTAGCGCTGCGCATGCGATTCCGCTACCTCCGCCGAATCAAAGATCTGTAGTGACACTTGCAACTAGCACGACCGATCTAAGAACGCTGTGCGGTGGTCCCTGGGAGGATATAACCAAACGGAGCCGCCACGTCTGTAATTTGCTGTACAAAAAAGTCTGCCAATTTTTGCGGGGGAGGGGAACGTCAAATGTATAGGTACGTAACCTCAAAATAGCAATGTCAGATAAACGTCAGTCCATACATTGTGTATGACCATTGGCCGAATATTTTCGACAGAGGCGAATGCCTGTTAATAGCCATTAGCCACTCCGTTTGGTTATATCCTCCTAGGGTGTTCCCAACGGCTAAAGCATGGAGTATACCATCCATAGGCTAAAGATTAAGAATTTATTTAAAAAAATCCTTATAGTTTTTCTAAAACCTGACTTACCTTCTGGCTATTATTATTATCTTTTACCGTAATTCTGTTCTGTCCTGATAACTTCATAGTTTTTAAGTTTTATTATAAGTAGGTACTAACATTTTATGAGCCATGAGCTCGAAATAAACGATATTTTTTTTTTATTACCGGCCTTACGTTATATTTTGTATTGGTTCGTCAGGTTCCGCCCCTCCTTTGCCCCTCCGGCAGCAGCTCCGTGGAAGGGTCCTCTAGCGAGGAGAGCGTTGCAGTGCCCTACGCGTCCGAGCACAGCGAGCCTTACTACCGCGCCGACGAGGGGTACGAGGTAATTTTACACCTTATTACATTATGACGAAGGCTCAAATTAGAACTGTAAAGATCAAGACGGACTGCCATTGACTACTAGAATATACCTCATTTGAAATGAATCAATTTCACTCTTTAATATCCAAGCACTTTTCTTACAGCTTTTAACTTAGGCGGCAATATGTAACTATTGATACAAGCGTCATTCTGGGCCAGTCAAGTTTTTGTAGCTGTCGTTCTGCCCGTAACGTAGGAGATAAAAGTAATGGATTGAGAAATAAGATCAAGCAGTCGAACTGACGAAAAAAAAATAGTCCGACTCGCACTTGATCAGTTTTTAAGAGTAATGCAGGAAACATTAACAAGGCAACCCTGAGGAGTTTATCGACCCTTCTATATACGCTGAGAGAAGCGAGAGAAAATTAATGTCGATGTAGCCATTTCGTCGTGTAGGGCTTCTTACGTAGTAGGGACGTATGACGGAAAGTATACGAAGCATATTGGTTTGCAGGCTGACGTGGAAATAGGCAAGTTTGACCTGCTGTCAACGTACAAATCACGCAAAGTGTCGGAATCGTTGTCTTCTACAAGCAGCGCTACTGGTGAGTATTCTATTCTGTATTTTCTAATGTAAATTTTAATTTTATAAGTCATGCCTTGTTCATAAATATGTTCCATTGACCACTGAATATGGTAGGCATAGCCAAAAGGGAAAAGGTAACGATTTTAACAGTCTTATGTATGTATGTTTGTGTTCAACCGAAACATCAAAACCGAGCCGATTTTTAGGAGTATTTTATTTATTTGTCTTAGTTTTATAGTTGCTCAAAAAGAGGTACTTTACGTGGCTGGTTAGCTGTCGTTTTTGCGAACTAGTCATAGTAGTAGGGTTAGCACTTAATAACACACTTGCAATAAAATGTACAATAATAGTTTAAATGTTTACATTTGCGTTACTTCGGTACAGAGCCTGCTTTGGGGCCAGCATGCTCACAGTACGCGGAGAGCGGGCGGCTAGCGCACCCCGAGCTATGCGTTATCGTGCTAGACATACTCACAGACCTAATACACAAGTAAGTATTTAACCAGTTTTTAACATCCATGTCTAATTTGCGTAAATCACTGATCACTACTTACTAGTTGATCCGTCCAGCAAATGTCGGGATTTTTATGGTGATGTCCGGGCTTTTGTCAGGATATTCCCTTATTTTTTCATATGACAACCCTACACGTACATATTTCAGATGCGTCATGTTTACTGTACTGTACTGTACTTATCTATTAAAAATGTTTACAATAATTGTGTCCTAGATGTGAACATGTCCTGTTATAGTGTAAAGTGGAGGAAGGATGCAACGGAAGGTGCTGCCTGCGCCGTAGTATTGTACAAGTAAAGGTGCATCTATTGTACGTGGCGTAGGAGTCAGGACTATGATTTCGTATGGTTACATGTTATATATTCTCTTATTGACTTTAATTCCAGTTGCACTCAAAACCCAATTACATCAATTATATAATTATTTGTTGACAACTTTTCACTTAGGTACTGTTGCTTTGCTATAACAATATACTATATAGGATTATCTTAAAACCTGAATAGTTATCTTTACATGTGTTACAACGTAGTAATGAGATTAGCTGTTTAGCTGTTTGAGTTCACGTTGCGACTACCGTTTTTTCTTCGAAGCCGTATTACTGCCACACCTGATTATTATTGAACATTAGTAGTAAAAGTCAATTTGATTTGTCCAAATAGTTTTGGTATTTAGTAATAAGATGTGTGCTATGTTTGGTGTTCTAAACTATGTTTACGCGTGATTTTAATGACGGCAAGTAACTATTTTGAGGTTATAAATTTTTTCATTGTAATCCTAACACAGATAGTTTAGGAAAATGTGACGTAAATAAGAGTAAACTTCAATGTTATGTATCTTGTCGACATCACTGACAAAATAATTAAATGGATTAAACTAAACGGATGCCAGGTTTTGTTGATCATTAAATCACTAAGAATAAATTCCTACTTGGCTAAGGCGTTCAAACCAGGAATAAGAGAAAATTGTCATGTTAACAATTTATCAGAGAAAAATTTTATGTTTTAGACTAGTATCGGAACCCGACGGGCAAGAAGGTGCGCGCGCGTCGGGCGCGTCCTTAGCGCGCGCGTGCTGCACGCGCCTCGCCGCCGCGCTGGGGCGGGCTCGGGCTCCGCCCCCGCCGCTCCTGGGTCGGCTGCTGGGCCCCAAGACCGCCGCCTTATTGGAGTTGAACGATCCTGATCTTGCAGGTAAGCAATAGCTATTGTAGACATTATCAAGTTGCTTGTGGTCATAGCGCACGCGTGCTGCACGCACCTCGCCGACGCGCTGGGTTATCAAGTTGGCTGCTAGTTAATATACTACGACATGGAACAAAACGATCCTTACCTCACATAGCATTAATGAGAATCCTCTTAGACCTCAATTTCGGTAATTCTGTTCGACATTCATTACACACAATTTACACAAAATTTGTTTGCCCTCAGAGCTTCAGCGTAGCATATTAGAGCTAATCCACGTGGTGGCCATGCGGTCGATAAGCGCCTCGGAGCTGGCGCTGCTGCTGCGGCTATGCGCGCGGCGGGCGGCGCTGCCGGCGCTATTGCCAGCACTGCTTCGGCTGGCCGGGGACGCGGAGCCCGCGCCGCTTGCCGTGCTTGCCTTCCCCGTCACACAGTCTACAGGTGAGAGTTAAGTCGAGAGAATCGTCCGTTAGATGTCGCTGTACTGGCTGAGGCGCATGAATCTAGTATAACTGGATCGGTCATGAGGAGTGGGGGAAAATGACCGAACGGGATAGTCTTATGTATCTTTCAGTAGGAGTAGCAGAGAAAGCGCTGTTATTGTTTGTCCTTGTCATAGTTTCACTTTTCCACCGCTGCCACAACCGAGGTTGTGGCAAACAAATAAGTACGTGACATGTCATGTTTGTTCGTTGCTTGTTTAATTATCGTTGTTTTGTATGAAATTGTGCTTTCTCTTATGAAATATAGTGATGGTTAGCGTTTTGAATGCTTGAACTTTGATAAAATACTGGTGAATTGTTCTGTAATCGGCTGTAATAGCCTTTCACACGTAAGTACGGTATTTTACACCTTCCTCTTAACGCAATATGTGAGAATAACATCGTAAAATTACGTTACACTCAAAGCAATGTAGAATCAAACGATTTCAATAAAAATATCACAATTATTTACGCAAATTAACAAAACATTATTTGTAAAATTATCCGCCCAAATTACGTAGCTACCTACGTAAGAGTAAGAGTCTGAGGTCAGCCATTTTAAAACTTCTTCTTAATTTAGCTGCATAACAATCATGTTAGGGATACCAGATGAAAATATCATAATTTTATGGGTAATTTTGACCTCGAAGTTTTATCGTACTTCTAATGTTGTGAAGATTAAATGTGGTGTACATTAATTGGTGTGATTGCGATTTGTGATTTCTTTAAATTAAAACTCATAATACATTTTATTTTACGTTTTATTTACTAAACATGTTTAGTTTTGTACCACCTGCGCGAATTATAGGAGGTATTTCATTGTTTATACGCCTAAAAAGAACGGCCCATTGACATTTTATTTAACAATTTTTTAATACCGTCAAACAAGCTAACTTTGCCTCCAGGGTAATCGCCCCAACGTGATATCAAATATTGGGGTAATTTTTACCAATATGGTATCCCCACGTTTATGACGTCATCTATGTCTATCCCTTACGGGCGCACGCGTATAGCTGGTCTATGTAATGCTAGGTCTATGCTGAGGCGTCTTATAAAACGCGCTATGCGTTGACGTAAAAACATAACTAGCAGACGATTTGTTTCGGGACGTCATAGCGACTCGGATCTGTGTATGTGTAAACGAGAACTAGCCATCGGAAATCCAGTGGAAGTCATTTCTGAGTCGCACGTTTTGCTGACTTTGTGCGCCTAGGGCATGAAGTGAAATTCTGGATACCGTATTGGTAATGGTTAGATAGATAAATTACAAGTTTTTGTTAAACAGATGCCGGGCCCTTGGGGCGGAAGGACGGCTTCGAGGACGTGAGCGCTCCGGCGCACTGCGCACACGCAGAGGCGGCGGCACGGGGGCTTCGAGAGGCTCACCTAAAGGCCGGTAAGTACACACAGATCCAGTGTTCCGGTATGACATGTAAGGTTTAGGGGAAGCAGCGCAGCAGGCTCACTTGTACAAACAGATGCCGGGCAGTACACCGGAGTGGCATGTCGAGTTCGAGAATGTGTGCGCGTTCGCACTGAGCGCACGCCGAGGCGGTGGCGCGGGCACGTCGAGAGGCTCATCTACAGACCGTACAGAATACGATACTCTATTTTGAATTTAGTTAATTCTTAAAAACATGATCCCGCTCCTTAACTACGTTGCGGCAAGCTTGCGGACACCACGCCACGGGAATTCAATTCCGAAATACTCGAATTATGATGTATAAACTCTTTATTGTACAAAACACAGAACACAAATATGGCAGTACAAAGGCGAATTATCGGGTGGTTATAACAAAGTTGTATTACAGGGTTGAACTCGGCATGGGCGCTGCACGCGGCGCGGTGCGGCGCGGAGGGCGCGGGCTGGGCGCCGTGGCTGCAGGGCTTCGCTCTCACTACTTGGTTACGTCGTCATCCGCCCAACGGTAAAAAAATAAAATTATTTCACACCGGTCATGAAATCAAAATGGAATACACTGAAAAACTTTTTTATTTTTTCTGGTATTGGCAATAAAACATTTTTTTTTATAATCAAAAACCACTTGGTCGGTTTTTTTACTACCGATTGACATGACTTTGTACTTGACTTAGTAAAATTTTAACTGCGGAGATAAAATCAGGAGGCCATAATATTTCTAAGAGACCAACCTGACCTAATAACGGAAACTGTTTGAAATTCTTAATTAAACAATTTAAATAGTTATTATTTTTACAGAACCAGCAAATGAATGGAAGGGTTCAGCAGAGCGTTCGCTCGACGCGATGGAGAAACACGTAAACTCGGAACTACACGTCCTGACTATTGGACACGACTCGCTCCTTCTCGAGCTTTGGCTGCACACAGACTGCGGTGTGTACGCGCTTGTTTCATTTTATCATAAAAAATAAATAATTATTGGACATTCTTACACAAATTGACTAAGCTCCACAGTAAGCTTAAGAATGCTTGTGTAGATGTTAATATATTTTTCCTTTTTTATTGTGGGACGTACCACATTATTACAATTTATAGCTTGTGTAGATGTTTCAGAAAAAATGGTACCATTTACTTAATTTCGAAAAACCATTAACTTTTAGGTTATTTAGACTCGGAATCACGAGTACTATTGAATGAGACTAAGAAAAAAGTGTCTCCAGTTTTTCATACAAATTTTGGGTGTCAGTTTTGTAACGGTCAAAATGTATGTGAAAATGCGTTACAAAACTAGCATTTTTTAGGGGACATTTTTTTTTACTGCCGTGCCCCCAGATACATCTGGCGGTCTATACTTGAAGTCGCGCTAGATGTATAGAGTCGCGCGCGAGAACGCAATTCATGCTAGCGGGTCACTGTTGAGCATTAAACTTTTCAAGTAAAGTACCTAACAACGTATCGTATTTCCTATTGGGAATAATATCTGCGAAACTATGCGCAGGTGGCGCCACTACCACAATCTGAGGGTCTATCGCGAAACAAGAAAATCGAAATTTCGTTATCTAACATCTCTGTCACCCTTTGCATATTTGAGCGATAAAGAGGCAGATAGCGAAATTTCGGATTTGTGTTTCCCGGTAGGTCCTCTGTAAACAAACCGCCTTGATGCATAATGTCATATTTTATTTTCTCTGAAAACTTGTCAAAAACCTGTTAAAGGTACAATATGTATAAGTTACTCTATGGTTTACTAAAAAGGCTAGTGCTGCACTCTGGTGGCAGAACATTGCAGTAATATCCCCTATTAAATTAAATATATCACATTATGTGACAACAGGTCAGGTACTGTTTAATTTTATTTGTTTTATAGTAACTTGTTATCTATTCAGGTGCGTTTACACTACGCCTTTCGCGCCCCGAAACATCATGCTACAAAGTGCTAAGTGAGACCCGCGTGGACGCAGCCCTACCACCCGCGCAGTGGTGCTGTGTGGCCCTTAACGTTAAAGAGGTCGTGCATAAGCGAAAAATACACATACAGGTTAGTAAAGGAGTGATGTAATGAGCAGCTTTATAGAACATCAACTTGTAATTAGATATAGATTTAGATTTATTTATTTCAGGATAAAAATTACACTATAAATTTGAATCAATGTCAAATTTTGTCAAATCAATCTTCTTATCATGATCGCCAAACATTACATACTAAAAAATACAAAATAAATTAAAATGATTTTCTCTCCCAATAAGGATCGTCATATAAGTATGTATAAACAAAAACATGTCAAAAATAGATGTCAATGTTAGCAATTTAGAATCATCATTAAATGTCAAACAAAATAAAATATCACAAAAGAAGTAAATGACATTTTTAAAATACAATAAATCATTTGAATCATAAATAAAATTACATATATCATTACAAATTCAATTCCATGAAGTCACTGTTGAATTACCCCAGAGCAGTGAGCGTATATTAAAACGGGTTACTCACGTATTTTGAGTCGAGGATTGACATGTTTCGCTCCATAACGAGGAGGATTTTCATAGAGCGCTAGCGTTGGTGGCCCGACGCAGACTGCGGGCTGCAGCCCTCTGCGGGTAGTTTCTCGTCTCCCCTGCCGCCGCCGTCGCCCGCACAGAGAAATCGGTCGCGGAGGGCTGCTGCAGCCCGCAGTCTGCGTCGGGCCACTAACGCGAGCGCTCTATGAAAATGCTCCTCGTTATGGAGCGAAACATGTCGAGCAATCATCGACTGTATAGACGTGAGTGACCCGGATATTTAATTTGTAATTGTTCGAAGTCGATTCTCAGTTGAAGTGGATATGATAAAGTTCAGATTTTTTGTTTTGACTTTTTTTTTGTTATCAGGTGACACTTTACATAGATGGATGCGAGTGTGAAACTGTGTCACTGCCTTTACAAGGTAAGAGCGTTACAGTATTCTGTTTGACGTAGTTATATTTTTGTACATTTGATCTTAAAGGATACAGAAACATAATAAGCCTTACATTTTATCTCTTACTCATTTTTCGTGCTCGTACTGTATCGACTTAGGCTTAGAACGCGAACGCACTGCGATTAATTTCTTGCGGTTTCAGAACCGCAAAAAGTGTAACGGCATGCTTTATAAGCGCACGACTGAAACCAATAAAACTTTGATTTCGTGGAGATTGATTTATTAATTTCATTGCATTTTTTTGAAAAAGCACTATACATACATCGCTTTGAAAAGGGGTTGTCGGCCTCATAACTATTCGCCCTCACTACGTTCGGCCGTCAACCCCTTACTTCCCGGCCTCTGTAGTAAATGTTCTACACAAATACGTCTACGCAGGCATCCTGGTCCGCAAAGTGACCCCAACGCACCTACTGGTCGGTCACTCGATTGCGGCCCGCGGCGGCTATCACATGTCGGGGTGCTGCGTGTACCGCGCGCCCGTGCTCGGCGCCGCCGCCGCGCTGCACGCCGCCGCGCACCAGCCCGCGCCGCACCCGCACCTCAAGTGCAAGGTGAGGGTTGTAGCGTGTACAATTTACTCCCAACGCACCTACTGGTCGGTCACTCGATTGCGGCCCGCGGCGGCTATCACATGTCGGGGTGCTGCGTGTACCGCGCGCCCGTGCTCGGCGCCGCCGCCGCGCTGCACGCCGCCGCGCACCAGCCCGCGCCGCACCCGCACCTCAAGTGCAAGGTGAGGGTTGTAGCGTGTACAATTCACTCCCAACGCACCTACTGGTCGGTCACTCTATTGCGGCCCGCGGCGGCTATCACATGTCGGGGTGCTGCGTGTACCGCGCGCCCGTGCTCGGCGCCACGGCCGCGCTGCACGCCGCCGCGCACCAGCCCGCGCCGCACCCGCACCTCAAGTGCAAGGTGAGGGTTGTAGCGTGTACAATTCACTCCCAACGCACCTACTGGTCGGTCACTCTATTGCGGCCCGCGGCGGCTATCACATGTCGGGGTGCTGCGTGTACCGCGCGCCCGTGCTCGGCGCCGCCGCCGCGCTGCACGCCGCCGCGCACCAGCCCGCGCCGCACCCGCACCTCAAGTGCAAGGTGAGGGTTGTAGCGTGTACAATTCACTCCCAACGCACCTACTGGTCGGTCACTCTATTGCGGCCCGCGGCGGCTATCACATGTCGGGGTGCTGCGTGTACCGCGCGCCCGTGCTCGGCGCCACCGCCGCGCTGCACGCCGCCGCGCACCAGCCCGCACCGCACCCGCACCTCAAGTGCAAGGTGAGGGTTGTAGCGTGTACAATTCACTCCCAACGCACCTACTGGTCGCTCACTCTATTGCGGCCCGCGGCGGCTATCACATGTCAGGGTGCTGCGTGTACCGCGCGCCCGTGCTCGGCGCCGCCGCCGCGCTGCACGCCGCCGCGCACCAGCCCGCGCCGCACCCGCACCTCAAGTGCAAGGTGAGGGTTGTAGCGTGTACAATTCACTCCAAACGCACCTACTGGTCGGTCACTCTATTGCGGCCCGCGGCGGCTATCACATGTCGGGGTGCTGCGTGTACCGCGCGCCCGTGCTCGGCGCCACCGCCGCGCTGCACGCCGCCGCGCACCAGCCCGCGCCGCACCCGCACCTCAAGTGCAAGGTGAGGGTTGTAGCGTGTACAATTCACTCCCAACGCACCTACTGGTCGGTCACTCTATTGCGGCCCGCGGCGGCTATCACATGTCGGGGTGCTGCGTATACCGCGCGCCCGTGCTCGGCGCCGCCGCCGCGCTGCACGCCGCCGCGCACCAGCCCGCGCCGCACCCGCACCTCAAGTGCAACGTGAGGGTTGTAGCGTGTACAGTTCACTCCCATCCCAACGCACCTACTGGTCGGTCACTCTATTGCGGCCCGCGGCGGCTATCACATGTCGGGGTGCTGCGTGTACCGCGCGCCCGTGCTCGGCGCCGCCGCCGCGCTGCACGCCGCCGCGCACCAGCCCGCGCCGCACCCGCACCTCAAGTGCAAGGTGAGGGTTGTAGCGTGTACAATTCACTCCAAACGCACTTACTGGTCGGTCACTCTATTGCGGCCCGCGGCGGCTATCACATGTCGGGGTGCTGCGTGTACCGCGCGCCCGTGCTCGGCGCCACCGCCGCGCTGCACGCCGCCGCGCGCCAGCCCGCGCCGCACCCGCACCTCAAGTGCAAGGTGAGGGTTGTAGCGTGTACAGTTCACTCCCATCCCAACGCACCTACTGGTCGGTCACTCTATTGCGGCCCGCGGCGGCTATCACATGTCGGGGTGCTGCGTGTACCGCGCGCCCGTGCTCGGCGCCACCGCCGCGCTGCACGCCGCCGCGCACCAGCCCGCGCCGCACCCGCACCTCAAGTGCAAGGTGAGGGTTGTAGCGTGTACAATTCACTCCCAACGCACCTACTGGTCGGTCACTCTATTGCGGCCCGCGGCGGCTATCACATGTCGGGGTGCTGCGTATACCGCGCGCCCGTGCTCGGCGCCGCCGCCGCGCTGCACGCCGCCGCGCACCAGCCCGCGCCGCACCCGCACCTCAAGTGCAAGGTGAGGGTTGTAGCGTGTACAATTCACTCCCAACGCACCTACTGGTCGGTCACTCTATTGCGGCCCGCGGCGGCTATCACATGTCGGGGTGCTGCGTATACCGCGCGCCCGTGCTCGGCGCCGCCGCCGCGCTGCACGCCGCCGCGCACCAGCCCGCGCCGCACCCGCACCTCAAGTGCAACGTGAGGGTTGTAGCGTGTACAGTTCACTCCCATCCCAACGCACCTACTGGTCGGTCACTCTATTGCGGCCCGCGGCGGCTATCACATGTCGGGGTGCTGCGTGTACCGCGCGCCCGTGCTCGGCGCCGCCGCCGCGCTGCACGCCGCCGCGCACCAGCCCGCGCCGCACCCGCACCTCAAGTGCAAGGTGAGGGTTGTAGCGTGTACAGTTCACTTAAAATTACCGTGGTTTGCTGTCGAGGTGGCGAAGGCTGTGGAATGAAAAGCGGGAGGGTATGCGCTGCAGTGGGGGCTGATTTCGCTATTCGTGTGATTCGTGAGAACTATATAATAGGCCTCCAGACATAAGTGTCTATTGGGCGTTTAAGAGTACTTCAAGTTAAAGCGTAACGGCGTTATTCATAAACGCGTTACTGGCCTAAATTACCTATGAATCGTGTATGTATATTTTTCCTTGGACATAAAGAATCTCTTCTAAAGTAAAATTGTTATTGCGTTACTTAAAAAAGTCTGTCAAATTTAACGAGCAGACGTTTAATCGTTTGTCCCTATCTATTATTTTGACATTTTTGCTTGTCAGAACAGACAACATTTGGCAGAGGTTTGCTCAGTTCAAGGGGCAAAGAAGAAAAGAAGTTTTTACGAATACTTGAAGGACGCTATAACAGCAAGTTTTCTTTTTACAGGTCGATAATGAAATTCCAAACTACTCAAGACTCTTGACTCCGAACGTGCTCGATTCAAACATCGATTGGGATCATGTAAGCTTGGCTAGCCTGTTAGATCTTCCTTCTCATATGACTGTCATTGTCTAATACAATATTACAGATAAACAAGGCTAATGCATGTTGGTATGTTTAGGTGTACGATATGTCTGGAGCAGCGCTTCGTGAGCTAAACGAGAATTTGTTGTTATCCTTCAGCGCACACGCACCTAATATCGTCAATCTCTACCACCAGACGACGCCATTATCCACAGGTATGGTGTGAACGTTAGTTTTTAGTCAATACATAACGTTTTAAAACCAAAGGTAGTGAATTTGGAAGACAATGTGCACTTTTTTTCATCACTTTGTTGGAATTCCTCTAGGAAACGTGACTATTTTATGTATATGCATAGAGATTATTCCCGTTTTTGTCAAAACCCAGTTCTGATGATGGGATCCATGAGGAATCGAGGAAACTCCTCAAATCTTAAAGGCATACATATAGAGATTTTTGTGTTTTTGAACTGCGATCCTTACAGAAACGAAATGCTACTAGATAAAGGGGACGAAGTGGATTAATTATACTATATCTGGTGATCATTTAAATACCAGCCAATAATTTACATGGCATTTCAAACTGATTAGAGAAGTCGGTTTTTTTCTTTTAAAGGTTATTGATTTTGAGGTTATCACACTTTAGTCGAGTTAAAAATTGACACACCTTACGTATTTCTTTTATTAGATCATAATTAGGTTGCCACAAAGTTGACAATTTATTGTATTGAACATTCATACATTTTGTTTGATCAAAAAAGTAAAATCAGTATTTTTCTCCAGTATTTTCCACTCGCAACCCGGGTCCGAAACCAGTAGCGGGCGCCTGCGTCCCCGAGCCGCTAGCATGCACCTGGACCGTGCGCTGGAAAGCGTCCGGGCACTGCGGCATCGCGCCCGCAGTCTACATGCTGGGCGGGCCGTCTGTGCTGCTGTATCTGTTTGCTAGGGTAATGTACCTTGTGTTTGTGTTTATAAGGTTCATTTTGTAATGTCCGAGCCACTATAGCGCCACTAATGTTTCCGGTCACTAGTATATCATATGTGCATAGCAGTATTCTCTATCATGATCACTCAACAACCTAGGTCAGAACAGGTCGAGAACTTTTAGTAATCAATACTTAAAGCCAAATTTTTTCTCACAGGTAGTGGAAATGGAGGCGAGCGCAGAAGAACAAGGGATGGCATTGGGAATAGTCCTTCGCGTATGCCGCGCTGACAACAGGCTACGGTCGGCATTGCACGGCGCTGACGGCTTGGAGCTGCTGCTGCGAGTGTTCGGGACGCCGAAGTGCCGCCTCACACGCCGAATGCTGCAGGTAAAGACAGAAGAACAAGCGATGGCATTGGGAATAGTCCTTCGCGTATGCCGCGCTGACAACAGGCTACGGTCGGCATTGCACGGCGCTGACGGCTTGGAGCTGCTGCTGCGAGTGTTCGGGACGCCGAAGTGCCGCCTCACACGCCGAATGCTGCAGGTAAAGACAGAAGAACAAGCGATGGCATTGGGAATAGTCCTTCGCGTATGCCGCGCTGACAACAGGCTACGGTCGGCATTGCACGGCGCTGACGGCTTGGAGCTGCTGCTGCGAGTGTTCGGGACGCCGAAGTGCCGCCTCACACGCCGAATGCTGCAGGTAAAGACAGAAGAACAAGCGATGGCATTGGGAATAGTCCTTCGCGTATGCCGCGCTGACAAAAGGCTACGGTCGGCATTGCACGGCGCTGACGGCTTGGAGCTGCTGCTGCGAGTGTTCGGGACGCCGAAGTGCCGCCTCACACGCCGAATGCTGCAGGTAAAGACAGAAGAACAAGCGATGGCATTGGGAATAGTCCTTCGCGTATGCCGCGCTGACAACAGGCTACGGTCGGCATTGCACGGCGCTGACGGCTTGGAGCTGCTGCTGCGAGTGTTCGGGACGCCGAAGTGCCGCCTCACACGCCGAATGCTGCAGGTAAAGACAGAAGAACAAGCGATGGCATTGGGAATAGTCCTTCGCGTATGCCGCGCTGACAACAGGCTACGGTCGGCATTGCACGGCGCTGACGGCTTGGAGCTGCTGCTGCGAGTGTTCGGGACGCCGAAGTGCCGCCTCACACGCCGAATGCTGCAGGTAAAGACAGAAGAACAAGCGATGGCATTGGGAATAGTCCTTCGCGTATGCCGCGCTGACAACAGGCTACGGTCGGCATTGCACGGCGCTGACGGCTTGGAGCTGCTGCTGCGAGTGTTCGGGACGCCGAAGTGCCGCCTCACACGCCGAATGCTGCAGGTAAAGACAGAAGAACAAGCGATGGCATTGGGAATAGTCCTTCGCGTATGCCGCGCTGACAACAGGCTACGGTCGGCATTGCACGGCGCTGACGGCTTGGAGCTGCTGCTGCGAGTGTTCGGGACGCCGAAGTGCCGCCTCACACGCCGAATGCTGCAGGTAAAGACAGAAGAACAAGCGATGACATTGGGAATAGTCCTTCGCGTATGCCGCGCTGACAACAGGCTACGGTCGGCATTGCACGGCGCTGACGGCTTGGAGCTGCTGCTGCGAGTGTTTGGGACGCCGAAGTGCCGCCTCACACGCCGAATGCTGCAGGTAAAGACAGAAGAACAAGCGATGGCATTGGGGATAGTTCTCCGCGTGTGCCGCGCTGACAACAGGCTAGGGTCCACATTTCATAGCGCTGTAAGGCTTGGAACTGCTGCTGCGAGTGTTCGGGGCGCCGAAGTTTCCAGGCCTTGTATCCAGAAGCTACATGGCTAGAGTATATTGTAGTCAAAAGTGAAAAACTGAATACGGAAGAGAGAT
The DNA here is from genome assembly GCF_947568885.1 of Cydia strobilella. Taxonomy (NCBI): domain Eukaryota; kingdom Metazoa; phylum Arthropoda; class Insecta; order Lepidoptera; family Tortricidae; genus Cydia; species Cydia strobilella. Next base: position 29,163,306 of record NC_086041.1, on the reverse strand, counting down.
ATATATGGCAAGACGACGTTGAAGGATTGAGTGAACGCAGGGCCATCATGGAAAGCCGGTCGGATAGGAAATTATTTGGGGGACTTTGTTAAGCCACGCTTGAAATAATGACCGTAAGAGAGTATGTAATGGCATCGTGATAGTTCTCAGTAAGTGGCTTGCCAAAGTCAATATTCAAATGTAATCCGACACGAGTTTTCATCGATCCTTCTCTCATTACATTACTCTATAGAGAATTTTCGTGTGTATGTGTTGTTAGTTATAAATAAAATAAAATAAAAAGCCTTTTATTTCCCGCTAAATTATTACAGATACATTATTAACGATTTCTTGCTTTATGGTGGTTAGTAAAAAAATAATTTGTTTTTTTTTTTGCTTAAATACTAGTTTTTGGTTGTTAGTTGCTTATAAATATTTACTAAATAATTTGTATATAACAGGAACCCCTCTCAGGTGAAGGCCTCTTCCAAAGTTTGCCATTTTGATCGGTCAAGTGCGGTTTGATGCCAGTTTGGTCCAGCTATTTTAATGATGTCCTCGTCCCAGCGTGAGTGTGGCCTTCCACTTTGTTATTTTTAGTTATAGTTTATAAATATTACTAATTTGCGCGTATTTTCGCAGGTGATCTTAGAGGAAGCCTGCACTAGCCGCGTGTTGACTTCCACCGGAGCCGGATTGGTGGTCAGCGGCGCTGACGCGGTGGTGCGCGAGCCAGCGTTACTAGCGCTACTAGTGCAAGCCAGCCGCCATCTCGACACGAAGGAGGTATGTGGACTTCTACTTCTAGATATTCTTAGAGGAAGCCTGCATTAGCCCCATGATGACTGTAGTAGACGCAAACCAAACTGACGACCGGGGTCATATCTCTATCTCTCTTACCCTACCTTCGACCACGCGAGCGCGAATGAAAAGTTTTACGACTCCGATCGTCAGTTTGGTTTGCGCTACTATAGCACCAGAGCTGGGTGGGTGGTTTGGGTGGTACGCGAGTAACGCCAGCCAGCGCTGCCAGCACTACTGGTGCAAGCCAACCGCGATACAGAGGAGGTGAATGTGCGTTAGATGTCACTTGTGACCTTAGAAGAAGCCTGCACACTTTTTGTGCTGATTTGCGAGTTGCAAAAAAAAATTGTACTTGCATTATTTTCACCGTTCTGTTGTTATCCAGGAACTGGAATGGGAAGTGGAGGGCGAGCGCATGCGCGGCTCTCTCTGGGCACTGACGTTGTGCTGCATACGTTCGCTGCTAGAAGACGCGGGCGCACGGCGATGGCGCGCTTTTAACCAGCAGCAGCTACACCGGCATCATCTACTTCGGTTGTTGCTGGCTGCTTGCAAGGTACACTATAGGACACATTATTAATGGATTCATTCAGTGGCCATGCACTTTTGTGGCTGTATGAATGTTCTGGATTGTAGAGACGAGACTACAACCATCGACGTCGACGCTCGGTAAATCAGACTTACTAAGTAGACAATGTACCTACTTACCGCGAAGCACCATCGATGCTCTAACAGTGCACATTACTAGATTGTGTTGTGATCTATATGCGTCCAATGCGTGCTGTTATTGACAAGTGATTACGACACACTTCCTGAACACGGTGTACGTAACATGTGAAAAGCGAAAGACCTCCACCACGCAGTAATGCTATGAAAATAACGAATGCTAATGAGTGAATGAGAATTAAATACCAGGACTTTTTTCAGGAACGTTTTCTGAACTCAGAGGACAATCCAAGCCGCAGCCCGGACGCGGCAGGCGCCTGCCTCGTGGGGGTGGTGGGGGGGCTGCTCGGCTCACCGCCCCTCCCCTGCCATCTGGCGGAGCTGTGTGACTTCCTGCTGCTGATGCATCAGGTATATCCTCCACGTTACTTTGCACTCCAGAGGATCCTTGTTGAGTCGAATTTCTTTTTTATTTATAATTCTTCGCCTTTAAAAGTTTTTTAGCTCTTACAGAGATGACTTGGGTAAATATCAGTCTCTTTCTATAATTGGTACAAAAACTCCCGAAACAATGACCTGAAAATATGTTCTTAAACCTTGATCTTTGTTCCCACCAGGCAAGCGACACATTTGTGACGCATTCGCGGGCGAACTTCTACTTCCTCCTAACGGCAGACACCCAAGACACCAGCGAGTTTATGATGAAGGCGCGGCGGCGGGAGCCGGAGCCCGAGGCCACCGACAGCGGGAGTCTGCGAGAGGAGGACAGCAAGCTGATGAAGGGCATCATCAACATGCAGATCAAGGAGGGCAGGTTTGTGTCCATCAGGTTCTTCTACGAGAGACCTACTTCCTCCTATAACCCAAGATACCAACGAGTTCATGCTGAGGGCGCGGCGGCATGAGTCTGAGCCCGAGGACACGAGCCGAGGCACTAACAGCGGGAGTCTGCGAGAGGAGGACAGCAACCTGATGAAGGGCATCGCATCTACCTGCAGATTAAGGAGGGCAGGTTAGGTAACCTAACGAAACCGCGAACCACTTCGATTGTTCGTTTGTCTATTTGCCTCTGTCGTGGCCAGATCATAAATTTTGATCATTTCATAATATGCCATTTTAGAATTGATCACTTCATGATGTGGTGCATGACGTCAGGAAAAACTCTAATAACCATGTTTGAGTTTTTCCTGACATGATGTGACCAATCGATAATTTCATTAAATGATTGCCACATTATTATTGTAATTGTATGTCACAATATGGGACCTGTCCTGAAATAAATACTATTCATTCATTCATTCATTATGAAATGATCGATTCTCTGATTTACCTACCTTTAACTGTTCAACGGAAAAACTTAACATTAACTTAGATTGCCCAGTTCCTTCATGATATGTCTAAATTACTTGCTTGTTTACAGAAAACACAATATCTCATCGACGTCAGAGAATTCGGATTTAAATATTGGTAAGTTGATCATGTATATGCACGACTAAAAGCGATGAGACACTTGGTGACAGTGACTATTACCAACTGAAACAATTAATTTCATTTCATTTCATTTATTTTATTCTTAAACAATACAAGCATTGTGTCAGAAATGACATTAAATACAATTTATAAATAACAATAATAATAAACTCATTTATACTAATACTAAATAACAATTATAAATACCTTTTTGCGACTTATCAAATATTTCATCAATACTATAGGAGCATCTAGTCAATAAGAACGACTTCAACCTACGCTTAAATAAAAACCAATCCGTAATGGCTTTTAGGTCAGTAGGGAGCTTATTAAATAGAGTGACTTGCGCAATGTTTGGCTACCTGAAGTTTCGGAAGGAAGCTACCCTTTATGTTTTTCGTCCTTGTGGCTAGGCGAGACTCCTGTTCTTCATCAGTACAATCTTTTGCAATATTTTTAACAAACTGGGTAATAAGAATAAGGACGTACAAGCTGGGACCCGTGAGAATATCCAATTTTTCAAAATACTCTACATGAACCAAAAGAAGGAATTGGACATTGACTTCCCTTACCTTCCTAATTAATTTTAAGTCAAAATTCAATTCAATTCAATAAATTTGATATATTGATTTCTGGTTCGGTTTTAGAAATGAGCGGCGACATGATGGACCCCGTAGTAGAAAACGAGAGCGTGCCCGATGACGCGCTCAGCGGGTACATAGTCGTCGACGTGGACGACGTAGCACACACAACCGTCGAGATGTATTCCAGCGGGATCTACCATGAGGTAAGTCGTGGACAATAATAAACCTTTCTAACATTTACTACTCGGCAGCTCGGCACTGGCCTGAGGTGACAGAATAGACGCGGCCGTTGAAAACTCAGCTCGACGTGGACGACGGTAGCACACACAACCGTCGAAATGTATGCCATCTATCACGAGGTAAACACCATTAACTTATGTCTAGACGCTAATGCACGATCGTCAAATATGGCCATACTGGTTCGGGCTGGATTAGAAGACTTTCCGGGAGTGTTGGCACCCGATACTAAGTAGCTGAACGCGTCCTTACGAAGCCGGTGACACGTGAGCACATTCGCCCGCGTCTGCGACGATCCGGCCAGGCTGTTTACGTTTAATGTTTTCATACAGCACCTGTCTTTCTGTATGTCTTCGAAATAACCATGTTTAATTTCGCTGACATATGAAGTCTAATTAGCGTTGGTATAGGTATTTCGACACCCCAAGTTCCTGTGGCTTTTTCATATCTTGCGCAATACGCAAGCACAGAATAAGTAGTAGTATTATCATACAGAACGGCCACGCATGGCCCCGCCCCGACTCGAATTACCTCGCCCCGCGACAGCAGATTGACGGCCGTTTGCCGGCCGCTCAGTACTATTTTTAAGCAACTTACTCACACAATGACGCATGACGCGTGTACAGACGTGCCGTTCACACATAGAAACGCAAGTGATTTTTGATGTATAGCGTGTCCGCCCTGTGACGCAAGCCTACACGTGACGAAATTTAATTTATAGGATGCCAGGACCATGGCGATTCTTTACGTTTGTAATATAAATAGGGTTTATATAAATAGATCATGAGATGAACTCCTCTTTTCACGTTCGAATGACGTCAAAATCCAGTATTATTACAGAAACGAGTACGCGCTGGCGCCGCTCCGGGCTGGACGGCTTGCGAGGGTCTACTGCTTCTTCTGCGAGATGCCATCTTACTGCTCTCTGAACACGACTTGGCACAGGTACACACTCAGGTTTAACTTGCGTCCACTTTAACACCTGGTGGTACTATTTGTATATTATTTCAAAAGTTTTTTTTTTTTTTAATATATGTATTTTATAAATTGAAATACATGTCATATATTAAAGAAAAAGTGACGAAGCCCTCCAGTGGTGAAGTCTTTACCAATTCGGGCTAACGCATTGAACCCATAGGCTACTTCGCAACGGTGGAAAATAATTTGATTTGTTCCCAAAGTTGTGTATATGTATTTTGTTTCGTTTGTATTTGTAAAATAAAATGGACTCGTCGGAAGATCAGCGCCGACACTTGGGTCGGCATTATGCTGAGGCGAGCCCATTTAGTGGTAAAAACTGCAAATATGTTTTTTAAATTTTTCTTGTAATGCATGAATGTACTCGTAAATTTATCACGAAAATAAATTATTTATGATTTATGATATGATTTATAAAAATATTTATATTACATTCTATTCTATTATATTTCCTCTATACACACGAACCACTATTAATAATTTACGTTAATATATTTATAAGTAAAGTTATTCTCAATACTTACAGTTTCCTTAATAAAAATATTTTAACATCATGTTTAATAAAGTTTCTACAGAGTAAAACACAGCTATTTGTGCAAACAAGAACAAAAACAATAACAACAATAATAAAAAAAAATGCAAGAGTATCAGGGTGTTAACAATTAAATTGTATATAAACTGAATACTAAAAAGGTTTTGTTATAGGTGGTGTTTTCATTAAGGAAACTGTAAGTCTAGCTTTAAGAAAATTTCCAGTGTTATGTATAACTATAGAAGACTGTTTGTTTCTTAAATAAATAAATACTGTCGTGTAGGCGATGCAAGGCGCTATACAGCCCGAGGCGCTGATCGTGGTCGCGAACCACCGCGACGCGGGCGTGCGCGCAGCCGTCCTCCGTGTCGTGGGCGCGCTGCAGCGCCGCGGCGTGCCCGCGCTGCAGCCGCGCGTGCCGCACAAGACCTACCTCTACCGACATCTAGCCAACCAGGTAACCAAACTTATTTTTTTATACTACGTCGGTGGCAAACAAGCATACGGCCCGCCTGATGTTAAGCAGTCTCCGTAGCCTATGTCCGCCTGCAACTCCAGAGGAGCTACATGCGCGTTGCCGACACACTCCGCACCCTCTTTGAGCTCTGGCAACCTTACTCACTGGCAGGAACACGACACTATGAGTAGGGTCTATTGTTATTTGGCTGCGGTCTTCTGTAAGGTGGAGGTACTTCCCCAGTTGCTCTAGATCTGGAATGACATCTGCTGTGCTGTGCCCTACCACACAAAGAGGGATGACATTCACACCCACAGTGCTCATACCTCTCTTTTGGACATAGTTTAAAGTTTAAAGACATGCCCGGATCCAGGACGCAGGGGGAAACGCTAGTCGTGCTAGTTAACTATCGCGACGCAGTTGTGAGCGCCGCCGTGCTGTTGCTGTGACTGATGATCGTGTGTGATCATTGAATAATATACATTTAAGCATTATGATCCGTCGATAGAGATTCATGGTCTAGAGAGAGCTGGATGACCAGTCATTATTTGGAAATAAAAGCTTTAATTTAGCTACTGACCCAGAAAAGTCGGTTAAATTGGTTTTAGCCTGCTGTAAAATAGCTCGAGCTTGTATTGTATATTATATTTTTTTAGGCTCATTTCTTCTTTTCCTGTCAGGTGTTTATGGTAGTTTAAATGTTGCCATCTATCAACATCTATACTCAATGTTAAAGCTAACTATGATGTACTAAACCCTCGGTTAATTTTGCAGATAGCCTTGTATCCGAGCTCAATAGAGCTAGCAGCAGCGTGTGCCGCCCTTGTCACCAAGTGCGACGTGCCGTTAGAAGACCAGCTCGAGGTAACCTTCAATACCTAAATTATGATGCTGCTGTCACAAGCACAATATGGAATGAAAAATGGATGGATGGATGTACTTACTTAATAGATCCAGTTTCCAGAGACTATCTCTAGGCGTAATATGCGTCTACTATGTGTTGTGCTTGTTTTTATTTTTTTGTTTAAGTGAAAAATGTATTTTTTTCTATAACTGTCTTGACTTATGAGTTTAAAAAAAACGACCTAATATAACAAAATTCAATCTTCATAAAGTTTATTATCCAGGACGACATCTGGGTGGACGTTTCTCCCGAAATGCTACACTGCGCGGCTCCGCTTTTGGCAACACTACCAACCTGCCTGCACGATCCACCGCTTGCGCACAACGTGTCTCTTCTCGTTCGCCGCATTATTGACAAGGTAAACCATCCTGTGTGCCGCGGCAGTTAGCAACACTTCCAGCTTGCCTACATGATCCATCGCTTGCGCATAACTTGTCTCTACTCGTCCGCCGCATTATTGACAAGGTAAGCTATACTCTATGTCGCAGGAATAAGTGTCCCTTTAGTTCACAGCTAGTAGCTGCACTACTAACCTGTTTACACCATCCAGCGCATTGCACTTGTTGGTTCGCCGTGTTGTTGACAAAGGTGACTCTATGCGCCTGTTATAAAGGTCACTTTAACTCACATCGAGGAGACACACTGCCATGCTGTGCAGCCAGCTTACGTAACCCATCTTTTGCGTACAACATGTCTACTTGTGCGTCGCGTCATCCATAAGGTAAACTGTGATTTATGCTGCTGAAAATAAGGCTCTCATTAGTTTTAAGGTAAAGGCCTTCCATTTATCTACAAAAGCATCTCTTCAAGGCTTATTAACCCCTTACTGTAAACTCAGCCATCATTTACCTTAATGATAATAATGATGATTCTTGAATACAGGGTTCTCTAAAACTGCTCTCCGAGATGAGCATAGCCGAGGTGGCCGTGCGCTGTGTACGCGACCTGGGCGCGACCGGGGAGTTCAACGGACGGGCGTTACTGCTGTCCGACATGGGGGCGCTACTCGCGAAGCTCGCGGTCAAGGCACTCGAGTCACACCACCACATGCAGGTACTGTGATGGCTCCTACACAAAGGGTTCCCTAAACCTGCTCTCCGACATACGCGAGGCCGAGGTGACACAACAGACGATCACTGGTTGGCATGGAGACGCAAAAATAGAATACAATATTTTTCAACTACCAGATGTAAACATGCAAACGCATATGGGCCTTGGTCTCCAGTAAAGCTAGTCCTTTTGACTCAGGGGTCCTCAAACTTTTTGACGCGAAAACTACAGCCAAGCCTTCGGCTCTCGCGATTCCGCAAGCTAAAAATCGCTAGCGGGATTTAGCCGAGGATTTGAGCGGGACTACAGTTTAAAAACTAACATAGCGGAACAATTAGATGAGTTGTGTATTGTCCACAGATAATCACCGATATGCATCATATGCTGACATATGCGGAACTGACGGCCGAAAGCGAGAACGTAGCGCGAGCGGCACGCGCTGCCCAGGTACAATTTGCACTTTTATAATAGGTATCATCCTTATATCACGTATCTACAGAGACAACTGAACTATTTGTACTACGGTGTGGCTTAAGTTTTTTTCTAAGTGCAACTGATTTGTGGTTCACTCGGCTGATAAAAATAAGCTACTCTTTTACAAGAAAACCATATGAAGATGAAAGCTGTAGTATAAATAAGTAGAAGCTAAGTTAAAATCGTGGTTACATAATGACAACTTTCTTTTTTGACTATAATTTATGACAGATAGCTGTCCCAATAAATATGAAAGGTGGGATGTGGATATATATTTTGTTTTTGTATCAAAATAGCGTTAAACTTGCAGGTGTCGTTGTTCGTGGCACAACTCGACCATTTGGATATAGCGAGCCGCGCGCGTCAAAAGCATAACAATTACTTCACTAATGGTACGTTCTCTAGTTGCTATTAAAACATTCCATTGTTAAAAAAAACCACTTAAGACCACTTTATATTGTTATTATGATTTAACAGTTCTCTCATCAGCGGTATCACTGGGTACAGAGGGAATATCCCAAACGGAACTGGAAGCTCGACAATTAGCCACCGTCACTGCGTCGGTGAACTTCCTGCAGTCGCGATCGCCCGTGCTGCCGGTCCACTCCGAGGGCGAGCTAGTGGAACGACTACTAGTCATGCTTATAGCCGGTAAGTCACCTATTGGATCAAACTTAGTCACTGACAAAAACGAAACGAAAACGCACACCACAAAATATGTTCATCTTGTCTAATAACGTATCAAGTTGGCCTAAAGCTCTGGTTTCCTAGGAAAGCGGTGCCATCAAGGGCCTGACACTCTTTGATAGAGAAAGATAGTCTTATTGCGGTTCCTATAAAAGGAAAGAGAAAATAGTGCCATGCTTTGTCCTTATCACCGACCGGGTGGCATCATAGGTAGGAGGCGATGGCGAAATACCGAAATTTATAAGAGTGAAAGAGAAAAAAATCCTACGCTGCCCAAATTTTATATGAATATTCTTTCTCTTACCCCCGGTCACTCGGTGGCGCGTCTATAACTACTTGTATAAACTAATATGTCTATGGGTGCCATCATATAGCGGCCGTAATACAGCGGTGAATGACGTCACTAGAACGTTGTCTATTTAAACCAAATGGCGCGGTTTCCTAGAGGGCGGTGATTGACACCGTAACGTCAAAAAGCGGTGCCGCTATTAGCATGACGGCCGTCTTGACGGTGTCGATATTTTCGTGAACGTTTTATTTGATAGCGGTGAAGCCATTTCTACTAAAATGTCAAATGCACCTTCTGTGCCATGAGATTTGAATAAATGATCTTCCGTACTACGATTATTTTCCTCTACTAGTAAATAATTAAAGCAAAGTCGTACATTTTCTCTCCTGGATACGTTTCGTTTGATGTTGGTGGCTGACTGGTGTGTAATGCCGCCGTGGAACTTTCTACATGTCGTCACCATAAAGACGGCCGTCTCTTTGCCTCCGCTATATGACGGCACCGAGAGGGACTCTCCGTCTAAAGTGGTTTTCAAGATCATTTCAGGAGCATTGGGGATGGACTGTGATAAATTCAATTACTTGCTGGTCAAACGTTTGATTGCCCAAATTACAGTAATGTTTTTGTTCTCAGCCGTGAGCGGCGGCCTACCAACGCGGCGGGCGTGGTGGGCTGGCTCCGGCGGGGATGGATGGCTGCGTGCTTTACGAGAACTAGGTTTATTTTTTTCACTTACTGCTACTACACTGTTTTTCTTAATTGAATACATTTCACAGAGTTTATGGTTAGGTATTTTTTTTTAATATGTTGTTTCGAGAGACATGGGGAAACTCATTTTAATTGTATCTCGCGGATTTGCTCTCAAAAAGCACAATTTATAACTGCTGATATAGTAGTTTATGTGACTGCTACATAACGAAAGGCATTCAAAATCGAGTGTGGGTTTATGAAACGAACGAAGTGAGTTTTATAATGGAATCACACTAGTGTTTTAATGCCTAATTATGTACAGTTACATACACCATTATGTGGCCATTATTTACGGATTTTGAAGGCATCGTAGAGGGTTTATGATATGTGTGTAGATTTTTTTTTAATTGATGGCTCTAATGATTTTTTAAACTAGTATGGTGGGTGGGCGCCCCAGCCTCGGGCGCACGCGCGCTGCAACCCCACCTTCTGCGCGCACTGCACGCCGCCCCACACGTGGCCACCATGCTCAAGCCTCCACCAACTTGCAGAAAGGTAAACGCCCTAAACACTAAACTAGTCCTGGTTACGCAGTCATCACGCTGTTGTATATCCACACGCCATTCCGTGAATGAGTGAGAGCGTTATGCACTGCTCCCTATATGTGTCCCGCTGGCACACCGGAGCGGCATGCGGATTCGCTTCTAATGTAAAGAAATAAAGAAGAGCCAGACGCAGTTGGTATGTTGTTGAATTTGGAACGTTTTGTTAATAAATGCAGGTAGCGAGTGGTTCGAAAAGTGGAATCTTGAGTGTTGCGAGGGTTTCAAGACGCGAGGACTAAACAAATTTTGCCACCTCACTGAAACACAAAATTTCCACCACACCAACGTGAGGAAATACTAACTGTAAAAAATCAAATCCAAATGAACGTTATTAAATATTTATCATTCAAAATCATCATTTGAAAGTCAATTCTACCAGCCAACATAAGGAAATAAAATAACTCAGATTGCACCAGATTACTTTGCCACACATGTGGATAAAATGCAACTTTCTCATCAGTTTTTGAACAATCAAGAGAGCCTTTACCAACTGGTGTGGTGAAATGTCAGCCTATGTCCAGCAGTGGACGTCCGTGGTCGAGGGAGGTAGGTAAGTGGTAGGTGGGTGGTAGGTAGGTGGTAAAAAAAATATTAAACTTAACTCCTATTTCAGTTGGCAGTGTACCTGCTCCTGATGTTGCGTCACATGCACGCGCTAGCCGAGAACGGCGACGAGGGCGTTGAACTCGCCATCACAGACTGGGCGCGTGGCTGGTGCGTGGCGCTCCAGGACGGGCTCGAGAACAGGCTCGGAGCGGCGTTACAAGACGAGGCTGCTGCCCTACTGAGAGTGGACGAGGAGCGCTGGACCAAGACTGCCCACAACCACAACGCCAATATTGGCAAGTAAGTACGAGGGTGGGAAGCTCTCATCACTGACTGCTTCGCCTCGCCTAGATGGGCTCGAGAACAGGCTTGGAGCGGCATTACCAGTTACATGACAAAAGACAGTATTTTTTTCCAATTTAGTTTTAACAAAATATCTTTGCTCCAGAGTAATCTTCAGCAAGGAGTCCCTAGCGGCGCGCCTAACCGAGTCAGCAATGGCAGCGACGCGAGCCGTAGTGGACGTGCAAAATGGAGAACGCAAGGCGTTCATGGAAGTGCTACGGCGCTCGCAGTCTTCTGGAGCCGTCGCGACGAGGTGCTGGCAGCAACTGGCCGACCATCTCACTCATGAGCAAGGTAAGGCTGGTCGCATATTGGATACTATTTCAAGTTGCACGCAAACGACGCTTAAAGTCGTTAGCGGCGCGCCTAACCGAGGCAGGGTGTTTGGTAGCTTTTAGGGGTGAAAGCTAAGGTATTTTTGAATATTTTGAACCATAATGTCTGATGAAATAGGAATTCTTCACTTTAATTTTTGTTTGCAGCATTATGGCATGAACCGGAATCGTACCCCGTGTCGTGGGAGCTAGACGGCGCCGAGGCACCGGGCCGCGTGCGCGTGCGTCTACGCCGCGCACATCTCGCGCTCAAACCGCGCTTCCTAAAGCCCAGTCATCAGCACAAGCCCGGTCAGCACTAATTCAAGCAAAGGGTGGCAAATCCCTGCTCACTATCTGCCTTCAACGGCAAACTGTAGGACCACAGAGTACCTACTAAACTACCAAAAGTGTATGCCAGATGACAGATCGTCTGATCACTCATGGCTGTCAAAGTGATAATAGTCAAGCGACACCATCGTCATCGATTTGATTAGATTATTCTCCAATGTAACTTTAATTTAATAATTATTTTTTTTATCTCAGTACTAGCAGAAGCAGCTGCGTGCAGCACAGTCCATCTTCGCAGCATCACGGGCGACGCTGGCGGGTTTCGCGGGGGGCTAGTGGCTCGACTGCAGCTACACGAGACCGTGGCGCACATGGCGCGCGTCACGCTCGTCACCGTGGCGCGAGAGCGAGACGGGGAGCTGCTGCTCACCGACAGGTAACAGGACATAGCATTTATTATAATCGCCATAAGCCTTTTTATCAACGGCCTTGGAATCGGTTTCAGATATAACCAGTATATTTTTATACCAGTAAAGAGTAATGTAGGTGACGTAGGTGTCCTTCGCACTCATAGTATCCCAAATTTATTATTCGTTGAATGCTGCTTGAATCTTGATCAAGATCTATTAGTAACAGGTACCAGTATCAGGCAGACCTGTTTAAACACTTCTTGAAGAATAGAACAACTGTAGATAGGCGATAACGTAGGGAGAGTGAGTGATTATAGACCTCTTATAGACCGACGAAGGGTATTAACAGTTGAGTGCATGAATAGGAGAGATGACGTAATGCTGGAAAAAAAACGTAAGAAGGGATGTGTAAAATCGATTTTATCTAAGCGTATTGTTGTCATTCAGTGGTCCCCGTCTACTCTCTTGGAATGCAGAAACGAGTATTTTATGTTCTTTTTTTTTATCATTACAGATGTATACACTTCGTACCGGACTCGTTAGGCGACGTGGAAGGCGAGGAAGCACTAAGCTGGGCGCTAGAAGACGTTCGCCACGTCGCCACCCGACGGTGGTGCTTGCAAGAACGGGCCGCGGAGCTGTTCCTAGCTGAAGGCAGAGCGTGGCTGCTGGCGTTCGCGGGGAACGCCGAGCGGACCGCCTTCCTACAACACACCGCCAAGCATTTACCCACTAGGTAAAGTCCCTGAGCATCGGAATACCGCAATATCGCAGGAGACCTGTTGCACACTCAGGGTGTCCTTGTTTCGATCGCGCCACAACTCTTGTGGTACGTGTGCCTTGACCGCAACATCGATTGCGATAAAATTTATATGTATGTTAGTCTATAAGGTCTAATTTGTCATATTAATAAATAGGATATTCTCAGGCGCTGGAAGACGTCCGACACGTCGCCTCTCGACGTCGCCTTCTTACTACATAAAACTACGTAAAATATACTCTCCTACCCTCTGTTCCTAATAGGGTTGGCAACTGTCAAAGGTTTGCAGAGATGGCGCCATCATAGCTTGCCGCTTTTTCTATGAGATTTGGCTTAAAGGGCATCCAGGGCATTAAAAAAACAAAAATTTGACATAATTCTAGTGATTGACAGGGCAAGCTATGCTGACACTGATACACTTCGACCGGCCAACCCCATTGAAATCTTTTCCTCAGAATGGAGCCTGAAACCCTCTCCGAAGCCATGAACCAATGGCGCAACGGCACCATCACCAACTGGGAGTACCTCATGAAACTCAACGGCCTGGCGGGCCGCACCTACAACGACCTTATGCAGTACCCAGTCCTGCCGTTCGTGATAGCTGACTATAGTAGCAGGATACTGGACCTTAACGACCCTGCCACGTTTAGAGACCTAAGCAAGCCCATGGCCATTCAGAATAAGAGCAGGGAGCAGCATTATATCAATACATACAACGTAAGTACAATAGACATAATTTATTGGTATAGATGGAATCATATCACTTGAGCTAATGCACTTACCTGTTTACTCAAAGAGTCTCAAGAATACAATGCCATTGAGTGGTAATATAGGATAACTACCTCGTAGTAAAAGCAGATTATAACCGCCTTGAAATGTTAGTATAGATTAACGACTCTATTTTTTAACAATAGGCTACAAAATACACTAACTAAATAATGGCTAACATAACTTTATTTGCATTTTACAACCGTCGACACCGAAAACATATGCACTCTGTAGAAAACCATTTGTTACAACATGTTTTTAGACCATTTTAACCCCATTCAGCAAGGAATAAGGTTAAAAATTAAATATACATGCAATGCACTTCTAACTTATTTTGTAAGTAACTAGTTGGCGGCTACGAGAACAAAAGCAGATAATAGTATTGTAATAATAAAATGCCATTGTTAGTACAGGTAAGTGCATTAGCTCAGTTGATATGAATCGATCTATAATAAGGTATTACAGGTCACAATTTTTAACTATTTTTTTTATTTACATCAATAAGATTGTCTTCGGTTACCGCGATAGTTACTCATGAAATAAACATAATACATCCCGACGTTTCGAACTCTTTACAGCGTTCGTGGTCAACGGATGACACCCGTCCCCGTCGGGGGACGGGTGTCCGTGGTGGGTGAGTCACCCGTTGACCACGAACGCTGTAAAGAGTTCGAAACGTCGGGATGTATTATAAATTCAATATACGCGATATAATCCGTTTTCATAGTTTTATTACATCAATAAGAGTCAGGATTCAATAAAGTAAGTCACAAAGCTTGTTTCGAGTATTTTTCTAACCATTGCAGTTCTCTTTTTGGTGGACTTTCTGTACTTAACTTTAGCTATATATTCAGCGCATCTTCTGATTGTAACATAATGCGTTGCATGTCACCTTACAGCTCAGCGTAAATAGTGCAATGTTTTCTATGCAATGTAACTCCAGTGCGTTCATTCAATTGTCTAGTCCACTTTCTATGATTCATTTTAACTATGCTCTGCCAATTTCTACCTGTTGTGACAGCATCATACTTTGCCCTTCAGGATCTAAAAGCAGCCCGTCGAGAAGGCTGCGGCGCGCTAGCGTCACGCGACCCACATCACTATGCATCTTTATACTCGAACCCTGGTTGTGTGTTACACTACCTCGTACGACTGCCCCCGTTTACACAACTGCTGCTGCACTACCAAGGTACACCACACACGCACAATCATCACTATTATAATCAAGAGTGACATAGTAGTATAATCGTTATAGTATCTATAACCCTATGATTTATTAGGGTGACTGCTATAGTTAATGGCCCCTCCAATGTAATTGGCCAGTCTTAACAAGGCAGACAGTCTTACTCGTATTCATTCCAGTTCATAGGTATTATGGCGGCTTGACGCAACCGTTCCTTACTTTTTCTTTCTGTGTCGGTGATAATTACTCAAACATTTGCCCGTCAGACAACAACTTCGATATGCCAGACCGCACGTTCCACTCGTTGGCGACCACGTGGCGACTCATCACCAACGACTCGCCCACCGACGTGAAGGAGCTCATTCCCGAACTGTACTACTTGCCCGAGCTGTTCCACAACGACGAAGGTAGTACCCGTGTACCCGTACTTGTATATCTCTTGACGTATGTGACATCTAACAAGGATCAACACAACTTCGACATCCCGGACCGCACGTTCCACTCGTTGGCGACCACGTGGCGACTCATCATCAACGACTCGCCCACCGACGTGAAGGAGGTAGTATCCGTACTTGTTGTAAGTCTAGTGTATGGTGACTCTTAAAATATACGCAATGCCAATTTAAAATTGCTCTCCATTAATAATTCTAGAAGATTTTAGATATATATTTTTACTACATTGTAGTAATGCAGTCAAAGTCCTGCTTTGTAGAGTCGGCTAAATATGTATAGCGCGGTGTCGATCACATTTAAGACTTAATGCTGTCACTATGACCGCGCGAGTCCTCTGGAGGACGCCAAGACGCCAACCTTAATAAATCGTCTGTCACACAGGCTTGAATCTCGGCGTGCGCCAATGCGGCGCGTGCGTGGACGACGTGGAACTCCCAGCGTGGGCGGCCGACGCGCGCCTGTTCACGCTCGTCCACCGCCAGGCGCTCGAGGCGCCGCTGGTCACCGAGAGCCTGCCGCACTGGATCGACCTCGTGTTCGGCTACAAGCAGACCGGCCAAGCCGCCATCGACGCCGTCAACGTGTTTCCGCACTGCGTAAGTATACATAAACACAAACAAACGTTAAATTGAGACGGTCGCGTAACAAAAAGAAAGATGCGTGTTTCGCAGGAAAAAAAGTGGCATACGATGACGGTAACCCACTTAGTTTGTCTTGTACGAGTGATATAGCGAGTGATTCAACCACTTAATAAACTCTTTATTTGCAGACCTACTACGGCTTCGACCCGGAAACGTTGTCTGACGAGGTGGACCGCACGGCGGCGGCCGCCATGGTCCGCACGTACGGCCAGGCGCCGCGCCAGCTGCTGCGCGCGCCACATCCACACCGCGCGTCCGACCTTGCGCCTACTACTGACAGACAGGTACAGTAGCACCAAAGGACGATGAATGTTATTGGGGCATAATACTGCACTTCCTATTCGGAGATATTGTCGGACAACCTGCTATGAACTGAAATAAAACACTCACTGGAAATATTTTTATAGAAAATAATTTAATTTGTTCTTAGAGAACCTGCTATGATTTTGTCTGACGTTAGACCTACTCGTAGAAGACCGAAAAACGTTACGTAGAAGTTGAAATTTATTTGTTCAATATTCTAAGGCGTGAGTAAAAATGATACATAACATTAGTTAATTTGAAATATATTAAGCCTGAAGAGTTAGCTCACGCTCACATTACTTGGTGACCCTGCCATTGCGGGCTCACGTAAATAGTAGATTGTACAATAAGGGCATAAAGCGCTTCACTTATATCGGAGGCAATTTATAGGTCCGAGCGCAGCGAGGATAAAAATGGACATTTATGCCTGAGTTACACACTCTACTTTTCACTTCGATTGTGAGTAAAATATAAATATCCAATATTGTAGGTTATTTTACTGTATTTATTAAAGACTAAAGAAAATTGTACTCGGTTGTGTCGGGGGCACGGGGCCCGCCGGTCGGGGCCGCCAGTTTGTATGGCAGATTTTGGACTTTATTGCTAAGTCAATAAGGGTCGTAATAGATGATTTTTAACCGACTTCAATTTCATAGAAGGAGGAGGTTCTGTATTCAGTTGTGGCTATTTTACTTTATGCTCCGGAACATAATAAGCATTTTTATTATGTCTACGCACGACTTAAACTCGAACTTTACGAACATGAGAAGTGAAAACCATAATATATTTAGATATTGTTCCAGCCACAAGTGTGGGCGGGGGTGGAGGGCGCGCGCTGGGGCCGGTACTGCGGCTCGCCCTCGCTCGGCGCCCCGCGGGTGGCGCTGCGGCGCGCGCTGGGCGGCGCGAGGCTGGCGCCGCTGCCCGAGCGCGCGCACGCCGCCGCCGCCGCCGCCGCGCCGCCGCACAACGCTCTGCTCGCGTTGCCTGCTGATCACGGTGTGTATCATACAAGCAAACACTTCCTACACGCCCCGCCCTAGTGTCTACGTACGGAACGCACGCTTTAAACAAATATATGAAGGTCAGCGTTAGCGTGGACCGTGCACGCTCCTAGCGTGAGTTTCGCGGCCGAGGCGTTATAAATAATATTGATTCAAAATCTTATTTCCTGGTCTCACAATTTTGTTCTACATTTAACCTCCAGTGATTTTATAATCTACTTGTAATTCATTATTACTGTTGTAGGCGACGTCTCCACCAACTCGTCGGGCGAAACCTGTCTAGCTCTATTATCGTGGGGGCACTCCGACGGCGTTGTGCGCCTCAAGCGACGCCGCGACGCGCCGCTGGAGCCCGTGCTGCGAGTAACCCCACTTGACCAGGTAATTTGCCAGTGGCATGCGAGCTATTCATTCATGATGATGATCTACTACAAAACTGGGAGCCTAAGCCAAGTGATAATCGTTGTTTTATTTAATTTAACTGTATTTTTCCTGGTTGCCCTGAAAACCAGCGCCATGGCTAAATATCTTAGTCATCGGCATATGCTGAGTGGCATCCATTTTGGTTTTAGAATATATTAGAATAAGATGTAATAGGTTAAATTTTAGGTTTTACACCAAATAAAGTATTTCTATTCTATAAAACCGCCGCTTCTGGCCCTGCCTAGTGCTTTGTATGTTTGTAGGTGGTGTTATTAGGTATATAGGTATAGTCTGTTGTTTAAGACCTCTGAGAAGAACCTAATGAGCTTTAGTTTTCAACCATACACTTGAACGGACTGTTTTCAGATCACAGCAGTGGCGACATCGTGCACGTCAGCCTCATGTCCGGTCGTGATCGGGCACGCGTCCGGACGCGTGCTAGTGCTGCGGCCGCGGCGCGGCGGCGGCGCCGCTTTACGTGCACGGTCACTCGCGCTGCACGCGCACGACGCGCACGTCACCGACGTCGCCGTGTGCGTGCCCGCCGGGCTGCTGGTCACCGCTAGTGTTGATGGCAAGATCGTGCTGTGGGACTTGAATAAGTTAGTTTTTTGGGTCAAAATTCTTTTTGTTGTTTTTATTTTATTTATTTATTTTTATTTTATTTTCTTTATTTAGAAACAAACAGTCTCTTATATTAAAGTTGAGTGCTATCGCATGTCTTTCTCGCTGTAGATTAGGTATATGTTACATGAGAAAAATAAAGAATAAATTTCTTCTCATACAAAAAGCTACACTCCGTCACATTTTTTGGGGACAAAAAACAAGACAACGAAAATAATTTTGACCCTTTTATCTTGGTTTTTGGCTGCTTAGAGTTCACGTACACTTACGTCCAGTATATCTATGTAACTATCAATTTAAAAAAATGATTTTCAGAATAATAATTTAAAGTTTTAAATCAAATAAATCCCATACAGGCTGACCTACATCCGCACGCTCCCCAACCGCGACATGCTGCCCGTGACGCACGTGGCTATCAGCGAGACGCTCTGCGACGTTGCCAGCGTGCACGACGTGACGGCGCCGACGACGAGCACGCCAACTGCCGACGACGACTCGTACGAGAAGGACGCGGAGAACTACAAGTCGCTTATACGCGTGCATACGGTCAACGGGAGATTTGTTGGTAAGTTAACCCCTGTTTAGAAAACTTCTCTCACAGACGCTGTGCCGTCACGGCGTATGAGGAGAACGTGACAATAACTACCAGAGACTTATTTAAACATGATTTGCAATATATGCTACAACGTTGATACTATTATGATCATGTGCATTGTAGGTAGCGTGAAAGTAGCAGAGCGAGTAACATGCATTTGCTACTCGAACGCGCCGGAAGGCGTCAGCGTGAACGCAATAGCGTGCGGGGACCGCAGCGGCGCCGTGCGGTTCTACAGCGCGTGGGACCTGCGCCCGCTCGGCGTGCTGCCGGCCGCGCACACCGCGCCCGCTGCACTCGGCGTCGTTAGGTATTAATGTAGCGAATAATGTAGCGAGTAGCTTACTCAAACAGAAGATATATAAATCTGACATGAAGTAGGAGAGGTAGAGCTTGACCTAGATAATTTTTGAGGTTTTTTTTTTGTAAATTGCTGTTTTATATAATATTTTTTCTACTCGTCGAGTATAATCTGTGTATTACAACGTCACATGCAACACTACAACCTTACTCTTTTCAACGTTGGATAGTCTATGGCACTTCCGACTCAAGCGGAAGAATTTTATCGAGACGGTTTAGTCAATTATAAAATTTTTGAAAATAGAACTTCATACATTTCGATAAAATATTTCTTGTTTAAGGAGACTCGATTCAATGCAAATTAGCTTACTTAAACACGCTGCTGCGTCGCATATGCTTTGTGATTGGTTGGCCAACAAAAACATTTTATTTTATGTTGTAGTAGAAACAATTGCTTCATACGTCAGAAACGCGCACATGACACCCTTCATATAGCAACATACATACCCTACGAAAACCGCTTAGCGTTGCTTGTTAGTCCGCCGTAGCCTATGGAGACTAACAAGCAACGCTAAGCCGGGCCCGGCGGCCGGGGCGCGCACGAGTATGAAGGTATCGCGGGCTGCGGCAGCTCGCGTATCTTTGCTGTATACGTTTGGTTTGTTTACCTATATGATTCTACTAGTTGAAAGTATTATTTTTTTGTCTCGTAGAAAAAGTATTGTATACAATAGTGATATAATCAAGCTTTTCAATCTCGTACCTTAACTTAAGCAACTCAGCAAGCTTCGTTGCTTAAACACGGTACTCGACTGAAAAGCTCTCTATTATATCACGATTGTATAAAATACTATAATCATTCTAATGTATGTTTTCGTCTCGCAGCTTAACATACAGCCTGGACAGCGAGATCCTGTTCGGCTGCTACGCGGACGGCACGTGCGTGGCGTGGCACGGCGGCGGCGCGCGGCCCACCGTGCAGCTGCTGCCCGCGCACGCGCTATTCTGACGCTCACTGCGCGCGCGCTGCTGCCTCGCGCCCGGCTAGCGGGGTCACTGACCCCGGCTACTGTCGCAGCCTACACAGCCTGAACAGGCTCTCGATTGGTCAAACAACTGACTTGCACGACGTTAACCGCGCGTAGCAAAACGTGAGTTTACTATTGTATCGTTTTTCTGATGCTCGATGCGCTCAGTAAACACGCGTTGAAAACGGTAGCCCAGTTTTCGAGCTAAGCTAACACGGAATTGTAAGCGCTCGTATACATTATTGTGAATGGCAATGGATTGGTATTGTTTCCTAAAACATATAAAACCCGCGTTTTCGTAAAGTTTCAGTGCAATGACTAAGTTATTTCTTGTGGCTGGCTAAGGCTACAAAAATCTAATTTTAAATATGATCAAACTTTTACTCAAAAAAATTGTAGTCACGAATCTCAACGTCTTATAAATGTTGTGTCGTGAAAATACGCTAAAATATAGACTTACCAAATGTCAAATACATAATATATTATATTCATAGGAATAATAATTATCATTCTTGTCTTCCGTCAGAGCCTAGCAAAGTATGTATAGGTATATTATGTTTTAAATCTATGATATTGCCACATATCCGAAAACAATGCAACTTTCTTTATTTATACGTATAAGAGACTTGTTTAAGTGTACTCTATGGTGTGAAATTTTATCATAACATATTCCAATCACTAATCATATTTTAGCAATCAGAGTGGAAATTTATTTCCTTTTTTCAAATACTTAATTATATGAAGTATGTTTACCCTACCAGCGTCACAATGTGATATCAGATGTATGTCATATGAGGCAGTGGTTTATTTGCTCAAAGCTAAGTAATTATCCAACGGTATTTATGCCTCATTGGCCAAGCCAATTTTTTATCAAATGGCTCCTCTACACGAGGGCCCAACGTAGGCCAATCGAAGGGACGCAGCTATGCGGTGGAATGAGATAGCAATATCACTTGCTCCCTCTAACGCATAAATGCGTCCCTTAGATTGGCTTACGTTGGGCCATCGTGTAGAGGAGCCATTAAGATGGTATTCCATCTGTTCAATAACTTGGTCCAATGTGTATTTGCGTCTCACATTTTGCTTAATGAGAGGGTGAGACGCAATGACATTGGACAACGAAATTAGACAGATGGAGTGCCATCCATAGCAATAACATGTTTGTAAAAAATATATAAATTATATTAGGTATGGTAAAGTTTTATATTATAAACAAATTAAAGGCAAATGGAATCAAATCGTAGGGGACAACCAAAACTCACTAATTACTGAAAAATAATTAAACATAAATCAACCTTATTCAGATAATAATACAGTTCCCTATGGCTATGAACTTGTGGTGGTACTTTGTGACTTTTACTTGTCACCCGACGAAATATTTAGCTTAAATCCACTTGTATTTAACAGGGTTTCTATTGAACTTCGATATTATTATACATATATTACAGAGGATGAGAGGATTGACTGTGTTGTATACCTTGCAGGGCTACCTTATTAATTTACGCAGCCCCTGAATGAAACGAAAACGCAAAATGTATGTAAAATATGTTCAGGCACTGCATTAATTAATCATATTGCAGTTTGTGGTATCGTAACTTCGTATAGTATGGATTTTCTCAAATGACTTTTAGGCCTCAGACCCTAATCCGTTAAACACAAGCCTTTGTTTCTTTTATGGAGAGGCGCCTTAGTCGCGTGCCGAGCGCGTGCCAAGGCAACCATGACGTTAAACATCAACAGCTCATTCTGAGATAACGAGTTTGGGTAATGAAGGACGATCGTTGCCTGTGTGTGGTCTCAGAATACAGAGCTGTTACATAAATTTGAACCATATAATTAGGACGGTAAAATTTCTTTTTAAACGAGTTTGTTCCCGTTCAGTCAGTAGCGGTAGCATTGGTAACCGCTAAACAAAAGAAACAAAGGCTTTTTCCCCTCACTAGCTTGGAAAGTTGTCTTTTAACCTTCAAAACAAGCGGGGGAAAACGCGTTTTATCCACTAGTGGGGAAAGTAATTTGACCTTGGATGGAGCGTGTTTAAGTAGCTTGACAGATAACAAAACGTAAAAGGCTCATGATAATGGTTCGTTCGATATTAATTATCATTAAATAAATGGTTTGAGAATCTAATAAAAAATATCAAATTTAGCTTTATTTAATGATTTTAAGTCATAAACCTTAAAATTCCATAAGAAACGTTTGTTTTTTTATAATGATGTTAAATATAATTCTGAACGCACAAGTTAAGTCGATGCAATTTCAAAACGCATCCTTGACATTTCATACGTCAGAAATGTCAACATTGTCAACAAATTTTTTACTTAAAAACTTTTCTCACCGACTCGCGTAAAAATACACAACTTCCAGAATTTTCTGTTATAATATCGAAAAAAAGAGTGATTCCAGTGATGAAGATGATCTAACGCCTGTGGATGTTGCACTTTCCTCGCTATAGTGAGGTGAAAAGTTTTGTGTTACACACGGGTGCAAATGTATTTTACTTCTCGTGTGTTGAAGCACTCGCTACGCTCAGGATTCTATTTTAGAACCACTCGCTTCGCTCGTGGATCAACTATAGAATCCTTTCGCTTGCTCGTGTTTCAATTCCACACTCGCGGGTAAAATACAACTTTGCACCCTTGTATAACAAATAACTATTGTTTAACAGATTAGGGTGTGCGGCGTAAAAATCATTTGCGAAAATTCATACTATAGGTATAAGGTATAATGAGAAAATCCGTAACCTAGACAGTATAGAAATATTAAATGTCATATGTGACGTTTTCAACCAAAAGGTACCGCATTGTCGCTTGGCGATAAGGCTGATTTCAAATTAATGCTATATGAAAATAGCGCCTTATTGACAACCGACAATATTATTAGACCGATAGTGGGACCATATTTTTGACCTTAAAGTTATGATAATTCTAAAGAAGGAAAAGTGATGCTTATATGGCAGGGGACATGTTTTTAAGCATATTTGTAATTTAAGAGGAAAAGTTAGAACGAGCGTTAGGTATAAATTAGGTATTTATATATTTTGATTGATGCTTTTTGAATATTGAATTAAAGTGCAAAGTTTAAGCTTCATCGTTTAAATTATGTATGACTCTTTAAACTGTTACATTTTTAGAAAAAAATTTAACCTGCTTCTTTGTCAAACTAAAATTAGCTTATTATTTTGTCGATATTGAATTAAAGTTTTAAAAATCCACAATAATATCTCTAAATTCTTAAGTTAATAGACAAAGCCGAAAATTAGAAAAATAGGATTGCTGCTTAAATTTTAATATGCGTTTTTTGTCCTGTAAGGTCCAATATTGAATTAAAGTCTATAAAGATAAGTTTCATACTATAAAATAATATATGCAACCATATTATGAAAAGTAAGAAATTTCTGTGTGTAGCTTCCATTGTTATAGCCAAATCTATTTAAAAAGGCGCGAAATTCATACATACGCCGCGCTGGTCCGTCAAGGTGCCGGCGCGGCACGCGGGAGCCTATCGTAGCATTCGTATCTATCTATACCTATAGGTACCTCGCCCGGTCGCCCCACCCCCCGCTCAGCTTCGTAAGTACTTCGTACTTTTCTTGTCATTCATTAGTTTGTTTACCGTGCACATAAATTAGATGCCGATATTACGTGAAATTAATGTAATTATGACTTCAAAATGAGTACAAAATGTTTGTTATGTGGACTAATTATTTGTAGTTACTTAGTGGTCCGAGAGCTGGTAGACATTTTGGAGTAGGTCCTTGAGGCAAGCTGAAAATTTGCCTGATACTTCTCCTATCATACCCTAACTCAGCACTGGAGGTCTGGCTGCAGGGTAGCGGGGCTAAATCAACCCTTATATTTTTTAAGATTTTTTAGGGCTCCAAAAAAGTTCGTGAGGCAATCTGTAATTTTTACAGGTTGAAGTTAAGTATCTAAATAGTCACAAAAAAATAAGCCTGAACATTTGGTCGGGTCTTTGACCTTGCCAGAAGAGCTAAAAAGTAACGTATGGCACTTACTCGTACGTAAAATTAAGTTTGTCTACTATAATAATTGTATGCATTACAAAGTTATTTTTGTAGTACAGTAAATTAAAGACTACTGGGTAGGATGTACAGTCAGCAATACTATTCGCTTAGCACCGTTGCATACAAACTTCTTTACAGGGGTGGTATCTTTTCTCTGCAGCTGACTGTACAATGTGATTGTAACTATGACGATGGTGTATATTTATGATGTATGTTATTTATTGTGTTTTTTGTATGTTACTTAAGGGCTTCTGTTAAGGGAACGAAAATTTGATTATTTAAGCCCTGTAAATATCATTTTCTGTTTT
This sequence comes from Cydia strobilella, assembly GCF_947568885.1. NCBI lineage: Eukaryota > Metazoa > Arthropoda > Insecta > Lepidoptera > Tortricidae > Cydia > Cydia strobilella. The sequence goes on along the minus strand of NC_086041.1, from coordinate 29,138,577 downwards.
TTTTTTCTATTTGTTTTTTTTTTAATGTTTATTAAGGGTCCACTGCAGGCGAACGAAAATGTTTATTATTTTGCGCTACGGCACACGGTTTAGGAGATACAGAATTAAAAAGGTTTTTTGTGTTTTTTTTTAAATATATTAATTAAGGGTTTCTTAGTGGAACGAAAATTTGATTATTTTTGCGCTCCGTCGCACGGTTTAGGAGATACAGCCCTCTAAAAAAATTTTTGTTTTTTTTTCTTTTCTTTTTAAATGTTAATTAAGTTGAACGAAAATTTTATTATTTTACGCTACGACGCTATTATTAAATTATGTTAGATTTTGAAATTTTTATATTAGGTAAATATATCTACTTACATATAAAGTTGAAGTTTGGTTATTGAATTTTATATTATATAAATATACAAAAAAAGAAATATAGGGCTGTATCTCCTAACCCGTCCGTCGTAGCGCAAAAATAATAAAATTTTCGTTCCCATTTAAAAACACTTTTAATATACAAAAAACACAATGAAACACAATAAGAAAAAAAACTCTACACGGCTGTATCTCCTAAGCCGAGCGTCGTAATATTAAAAAAAAAATACCAATAAAGTCTTTATAAGGCTGTATCTCTGAACCGTGGGTCGTAGAGTAAAATAATAAAATTTTCTTTCAACTTAATTAACATTTAAAAAGAAAAGAAAAAAAAAACAGAAATTTTTTTTTTAGAGGGCTGTATCTCCTAAACCGTGCGTTGTAGCGCAAAAATAATCTAATTTTCGTTCCCCTTTGAGAAACCCCTAAGTAACATACAGAAAACACAATGAAAAACTAAAAAGAAAAACAAAGAAAAAATCTTTATAGGGTTGTATCTCCTAAACCGTGCGACGGAGCGCAAAAATGATCAAATTTTCATTCCACTAAGAATCCCTTAAGTAATATATTAAAAAAAAACACAGAAAATCTTTATAAGGCTGTATCTCCTAAACCGTGCATCGTAGCGCAAAATAATAAAATTTTCGTTCCATTGCAGTGGACCCTTAGTTAACATTAAAAAAAAAGAAAAAAAAACAGAAATAGTACATTTCGATGCTAGTGCGGAAAGTATGTCATACTTTACATACTTTCGAAGAATGACATTTCCGCACGTGTATCGAACGACGTTTTTTAATACCGTTGCGAAAAACAACAAGTAAGGAATTCGAAACTTTTATATTATTAATTCTGTGACATTATTGACATTAGACTTATATTGACCGGGATATATGTAGACCGTGATTACCTTTTGTATTATTTGTGAGCTCCCGATATTTCAAAACCACCGTGAATCATTCAAAACTCTAATTATTGACATTGACATTATGAAGAGGTGTTTTTATAGCTTTTATTCGACTAGAATGGATTTTGTTATTATTATTGAACCCACTACATACAACATTATACACATTGTATTGTTTTACAAATATAAAACATTGTACTATTATTACCTAAATATCGTTATTAACGATTATTTCAATACTCAATACTCAGTAATCAACATAAAAACCTACTGTTAAAGTAAGAATACGAAAAATATACTTATTTCATATTTTATTACTTACCTCTTCATCATTATAACACGTCTATTTTTTTATATATTGAATATTGAAAAACCGTTCTTAATAAGTTGTCTGAATAGAACGGAACGCCTGTCAAAGGAGAGGCGTTTTTTATTTCTGCTTTAAATTTCCAAAGGCAACATTCGATATTGTTTTTATAAATGTACGATACACAAATAATCGTAATTAACGATATTTGGGTAATAATAGTACAATGTTTTATATGTACAATTGTCTTATAGAACATGCATTTAAAAAAAAACTTTCATTAAAGTGGGTTCAATAATAATAACACCCAGCTAAAAAAACACCTCTTCATAATGTCAATGTCAATGATGTCACAGAATTAATAATATAAAAGTTTCGAATTCCTTACTTGTTGTTTTTCTTATTTTTTCGCAACTGTATTGAAAAACGTCGTTCGATACACGTGCGGAAATGTCTAATAATGACACACTTTCCGCACTAGCATCGAAATGTCCTATGACAGGGCTGTATCTCGTAAACCGTGCGTTGTAGCGCAAAACTAATCTAATTTTCGTTCCCCTTTGAGAAACCCGTAAGTAACATTCAAAAAACATAATCGAACAACAAAGAAGAAAACAAAAAAATAAAAAATCTTTATAGGGTTGTATCTCCTAAACCGTGCGTTGTAGCGCAAAAATAATCTAATTTTCGTTCCCCTTTGAAAAGCCCCTAAGTAACATACAAAACACACAATGAAAAACTAAAAAGAAAACAAACAAAGAAAAAAATGTTTATAGGGTTGTATCTCCTAAACCGTGCGTCGGAGCGAAGAGCAAAAATAATTAAATTTTCGTTCCACTTTAAGAAACCCTTATTAATATTTAAAAGATACAACCCTATAAAGATGTTTTAATTTTTTGTTTTCTTTTTTGTTTTTCATAGTATTTTTTGAATGTTACTTACGGGTTTCTCAAACGAGAACGAAAATTAGATTATTTTTGAGCTTCAACGCACGGTTTAGGAGAGACAGCCCTGTAAAGATATTTTTCTGTTTTTTTTTTTGTTTTTTTTTTAATGTTAACTAAGGGTCCACTGCAATGGAACGAAAATTTTATTATTTTGCGCTACGATGCACGGTTTAGGAGATACAGCCTTATAAAGATTTTTTTTTTTTTATATAAATTAAGGGTTTCTTAAAGTGGAATGAAATTTTGATTATTTTTGCGCTACGACGAACGGTTTAGGAGTTACAGCCGTGTAAATATTTTTTTCGTTTTTTTTTGTTTTTTCTCATATTAAAAAAGGATTTCTTAGAGGCAAAGAGGATATAATAAGATAGAGTGGTACTGTCATAGTAAATTTTGTAACCGCTTTAAATTCACTGCCATCTATCGACATACTTTAAAACTAAAAATGAAGATTTATAAAAATACGTTAAAATGTATTTAAATATGGATAAATGATTTTTTTATTTGCATTAATTATTTTTATATGATTTTGACCCATGTTCTTTCACTGATATGCGTTAAAATTATAAATAACAAACGAAACCGTCAACGCCATCTATACGAGAGTAAGCCAAAACTAGTGGCGCCCTCTGATCGAGAATCAAATTTTCGGGATTTTCGAGGCACGTTTTTTCCTTAGACTGTATCCATCTATTACGGAGTTATATCTATCTTTTTTAGAGGGGAACGAACATTTTACTTTTTTTGCGCTCCGACGCACGGTTTAGGAGATACAGCCCTATAAAAAGATTGTTTTCTTTGTTTTTTTCTTTTATGTTTTCATTGTGTTTTTTGTATGTTACTTAGGGGCTTCTGATAGAGGAACGAAAATTTGATTATTTTTGCGCTATAACGAAGGGTTTAGGAGATACAGCCCTGTAAATATTTTTTCTGTTTTTTTTTCTGTTTTTTTTTTTAAATGTTTATTAAGGGTCCACTGCAGGCGGACGAAAATGTTATTATTTTGCGCTACGGCGCACGGTTTAGGAGATTAAGCCTTATACGGATTTTTTGTGTTTTTTATATACCTATATTAATTAAGGGTTTCTTAAAGTGGAACGAAAATTTGATTATTTTTGCGCTCCGTCGCACGATTTTTGCTCTACAACGCACTGTTTAGGAGATACAGCCCTCTAAAGAATTTTCTTTCCTTTTTTCTTTTTTTTTTAATGGTAATTAAGGGTCCACTGCAGTTGAACGAAAATTTTATTATTTTGCGCTACGTCGCACGGTTCAGGAGATAGAGCCTTATAAAGATTTGTTCGTTTTTTTTTTGGTTTTTTTTTAATATTATTTGGGGGTTTCTTAAAGTGGATCGAAAATTTGATGATTGTTTTTGTGCTACGACGCGCGGTTTAGGAGATACAGCCGTGTAAAGATTTTTTTTCTTTTTGTGTTTCATTGTACGACCGGTCTGGCCTAGTGACCCTGCCTGTGAAGCCGATGGTCCTGGGTTCGAATTCCGGTAAGGGCATTTATTTGTGTGATGAACACAGATATTTGTTCCTGAGTCATGCTCATGGGTGTTTTCTGTGTATTTGTATATTATATATATCGTTGTCTGAGTACCCATAACACAAGCCTTCTTGAGCTTACTGTGGGACTGTCAATCTGTGTAAGAATGTCCTATAATTTTCATTTATTTATTTATTGTGTTTTTTGTATATTGAAAGAGGGGAACGATTTTTTTTTTATTTTTGCGCTGCGACGGACGGTTTAGGAGATACAGCCCTATATATATTTTTTTGTTTATTTTTTTTATTTTTTTTATGTTATATAATATAAAATTCCATAACCAAAATTCAAATTTTTATATAAGTAGATATACTCAATATAAAAATTTCAAAATCTAACATAACTTTTAATAGAAATGTCCTCATACATCATAAATATACACCATCCTCATAGTTACAATCACATTGTACAGTTAGCTGCAGAGAAAAGATACCACCCCTGTATAGGTTTGTATGCAAAGGTGCAAAGCGAATAGTATTGCTGACTGTACATCCTACCTAGTGGTCTTTAATTTACTTCAAAAATAACTTTGTAATGCATACACTTTGTTTAGTAGACAAACATAATTTTGCGTGCAAAAATAACTGCGATGCATACGCTTTGTATAGTAGAGAAACTTAATTTTGTGTGCAAAGATAACTTTGTAATGCATACAATTTGTATAGTAAACAAACTTAATTTTGCGTGCAAGTAAGTGCCATACTTTTTAGATCGCCTGGCAAGGTTAAAGACACGACACGACCAAATGTTCTGGTTTATTATTTTTATGACTATTTAGATACTTAATTTTAACCTGTTAAAAATACAGATTGCTTTTAGAACATTTTTTTGAATTTTGTGAAATATTATTTTGCACGCGTCTAGCAAGGTTAGGTTACCCGCTAGCCCGTTGATCTATATACCGTTGATCTACCTATATATCAATACCGTTTGATCGCTGCCTCGGCGGCGCACAGCGCGGCGCGCGCAACCATGCCGCGCGTTTGAAATGTAACGTAAATATAAGCACGGAATGCATACGTATCAGTATTTAGTGACGCACAAATTTTATATTTCTAATCTTTTGTGTGGGAACTAAGATCATTGTCATGACCGTTTAATATTAACTCTACAAACTTTAATTCAATATTGGCTATACTGCTTAACCAGATATCAATATCTAGAGAAGCACATTGTCTACATTTCTAATTTTTTACAAGTATAATAAGCTGATCCATAATATCGTAATTTTGCAATATCAGCTACTCTAATTATTTATTTACAAAATAATTCATGTTTTTAAGTTCACCAGAAAGCACATGTTCCAGATTTCTAAAAACCGAATATTGTGTATAAATTAAAGTGGTATTGAATATGTTAAAGTTTTTTGTAACTTTAATTCTATATTTACAAAGTTATTAGCAGAAATTAAAATATTTCAATATATCCGAACGCTCACCCTAAAAATTTCTAACTTTTTACGAAAGTCTTATTTAACATGCTAACAATGACATATCGAAAAAGAAAAAACTTTAATATTATCAAAACCCATTTTTGTTCCACCGCTGGTCTATATACTAAACATTGAACATTGAAATTTTACCTTGAACTATATCAGTTATCTCTCTTACCATAGCATAACCTAAGAACATAAATACACTATTAAAACTATTTATATAATAAATATATTTATATTGCTTAGTGTAAACACGGTGTTATTTGTACCCCCATTAAAATATAGCTCAATCGATTCTGCTGTTGATTCTAAACTGTTTTTAGGTTTTCAGCGAGTCATAAAACACCGTGTATATTATAGCCACGTACCTGAAGCACAGTATAAATTGTCATCAAAGATATATTGATTAAGAAAATAATTGTTTTATTTTATTACTCTGTCAAAGAAACAGTGTAGCTATGAATAAACTTTGTAATGAAATATTTTTTTTTTGTTTTTTAACACCTATCTAATGATATCTACAGTTGTTCTAACCAAATTGTCAGTAAATAAGAACAAAAAAAAACTATACCTATATCCTTTTCTTTTGGGTGGTAGTAGGTAGTGTAAGACAAAGATAGTATGCTTCTCTCGGCTTCGCGCCGCGATTCGCGCACGAGTGTGGAGGGCCCTTAAGAGAAGGATTAATGCGACAGAGGAGAGGGCCTACCGCCAACATCGAAAGTCGTTATTGCTCTTGAGTATTCAAGCGACAGAGGCAGATAACATTATTCCTGTAATAAACAATATATAGTTGGTCAAACCAATTTATCAGTCAGTAACAACCAGGAGAATTATACTCATCCCTTTCTTTCGAGTGCTAGTACTAGTGTAAGACATCTGTGTGTGTGATTCTCTCTGTCTATGTTTGAAATGAGACAGTCCTTTAACAAACTATAACCCACAAGATCAGATCAAATTGCTTGCACAGAGCGCTTACGGGAGCAATGTGAATAGGTAAAAGCGCATGCTGCTTGCGGAAGTAGCCCGCGCGTTTACTTGCCCCAGTTTGTCACTTTGTGTTGCGATTGTGTCGCTCTGTTAAAGCCTGACCATGCGCCATATATGATCATGCGCCATGTTGCGGAATTTCATTGGAACTAATTTCTTACACTGGCAATAATTTTAATAGGTTGTCACTGTTGTCAGTGTCATTGTGGCGGTTTACTTGAATAATGCTTAAGTATAATAAATAACAAAAATGCCGAAAACTATACATAGTCAGGAGCGGAATGCGATGCGGAGCGGTGTTAATAATGTAAAAGAAATAATGCTTTATGTATAGCTTGTCAAAGGACTGTCTTATTTCAAACATAGACAGAGAGAATCATACTATCTTTGTCTTACACTAGTACTAGCACCCGAAAGAAAAGGATGATTATAGTTTTTTTGTTCTTATTTACTGCCAATTTGGTTTGAGCAACTATATCTTTCAGTAGAAGTAGCAGAGAAAGCGCTATTATTGTTTATCCTTGTCACAGTCTCTTTTTTCGTTTATTCCCCACCGTAAATTTAGTATGGTTTATGGTGGGAAACAAATAACCCGACCAATCATTTTGTCGCATTACGTATGTTCTGTCCCTCACGGACGCACGCGTGTAGCTCATCTATAGGATCCTACCATCTATGAACTGACGAGAGGGACGCCGCAATACGTGACACCCTGGCTTAACTTTATTGTAGCCAGTACACAAAATTAATAAATAAGTTTGACATATCGAGCTGTTACTCAAGTGTCAGTACTGTCAAAACTTCAAATTAAAAAAAGCCGAAAAATAAAAAAGGACACTGGCTGGCTTGGACTGTCTCAATGAATCTAGGTTGAAGTGTAGTATCCTAGTATCTCTTATTAGTCTGTAGTTGAACGCTGACTGGCCAATAGATAAATTCAATTTAACTAAAACAAATTACTAAATGTTCAGTAATTACAATTTTGTTTTGAGTTTGTTGGGTGTTAGTTAAATCAAGAAATGAATAAAATCTGCAGAATTTGTTTGGAGGAAGGGGTACTTTCTTCGGTGTTTACAAAGAATTTCAATATATCCTTATGCGATATGATTGAATATTGCTGTAATGTGAAGGTAAATTATCTTAGAAATACTCCGATGCTGTTTTGAGAATTTACTCTAGGTTCCTTGTTCTCAGTTGTATGTTTATGTTTTCTAACAATAAAGCCTCCTGGCAAAGTAGTAGTTGTAATGAGTATACTTATTTTATATATATATATATGGTAACTACTATAATTTTTTATACATATTTATGGTAACATACTTCTCTTCAAAATAACTTACCACTATTTTATGAAAATCATAACTATTTACAGTTTAAAAATATTATTACAGATTCGGAAAAATGATGGGCTCCCAGAGCAGTTGTGCAGCAACTGTATCTACAAGCTGGGAGTAGCTTACCATTTTAAACAGACGTGTGAGAGTGCTGACGTTCGACTCAGGCAATACTTGGGACTGCAGTTAACATCTAAGTAAGTAAATCCCATTCTATTCTATGGGCTGGGCTGGGCTTGGAAAAAAATTGATAAGGAATGGAAACAGCTGGGAGAGGCCTATGTGTCACAGACACGCTGACCACTAATCCGGACCTTTAGTTTCGGCAATAAAGGCTATTATGATCATGATGATTATGAAGTAAAGCCCATTGTATATTACTTCCACAATTTTTTACTTTATGTAACTATGCATTAAAAAACTAATATAGTTCTCTTAATACAATTATCTTGTGTAGACAAAAACAATCGAATTATTAGTGATTAATTGGAGTGATTTTTAATTTTTTTTTGTTCTAGGTATAATGATGCAGCTATTATGACGGACCCTGTAAGTGATATTAAGTTTCTTTTATTATTATTATTTAAGAATAGGCTGTTTATTGCATTAATGTTAACAGACCTTTTTTATTACAGCTGCCCATACCACAAGCTATAATAAAGAAATGGTAAGATTATATTTAATACTACCTGAAATAAAACTATGAAAACGGATTATGTCGTATATATTGAATTTATAATATATCCATATAATAATAAACCAATGTATAATATGTTTTGAAAAGATGTGTCCTGCCGAGTTTGTTGCCGGTCCCATATTGGGATACACTCCTACAATTTAGGAGGGAATTAAATCTTCTCGGGTCCGAAGTGTAGCTTTATCGCGTATATATATATATCTTTACTTGAAACTAGTTGTATTGTATAACGGAACCGATTTTCCATGTACAACCAGCCTTTAAGTTTATGATGGTTCATTATTTTTTGTATGAGTATTTTTGCACTTTTTAGTTTTTCCTCAGTCACCCGTTGACCACGAACGCTGTAAAGGGTTCAAATGTCTGGATGTATTATAAATTCAATATACGCGATATAATCCGTTTTCATAGTTTTATTTCATGAGTAATTATCGCGGTAACCGAAGACAATTTTAATACTACCTACCTACTAAAATTATTTTGACGTAACAAAATTCATGTAAGTAGTTCAAATTAAACTTTAATTTTCCTTGTATAGTGGGCTGCTAGAGGTCAAACTATTAAGAGACTAAGAGAGGTTGACTATTGAGAGAATTCATTTTCAGCAAATGTAGACTGTCCCAGAAAAAAAGTAGCACCAACTACAAGAAGAAACCTGAGGAGGAAAAGCTAAAGCGTGGGCCGAAGCCTAAACCCAAACAAGTGCATGCATGTTATGAGTGTGACAAGGAGTTCCGCTGCCAGGCACAGTTGGAGACGCATGTCAGGTACATATACTAGTTTGTGTAAGATCCCCTTTTATTTTTACACAACCCTGCTAGGTTGTACTACCTATGTTATACAAATAAAATCTGATTCTGATTCAGGGGCCTGATGGATGGCATTATCCACATGATAAAAAAATTGCATTATTGAAACAGCCAGTTATTCATTGTCATTATCAGCTTTCACATAGACAAATCCGGGTCGTCATAACTATACTGGAACTATCAAAATAATATTACTGTCATTAGGAGTCATTTACTGTTTGACAATGGTTGCATGGTAGCCAGTAATCTATTTTGCAGAATAATCTGTATTGTTTTTCAGAACTCACACGGGCGATAAGCCCTTCAGCTGCATGTACTGCTCCCGCCGCTTCGCGCAGAAACACAACCTGACTATACACCTCCGGGTACACACAGGCGAGAAGCCATTTCAATGCGAGGTCTGCAGGTACTGTTAAATAATCCTCTGCGTGCGTCCTATGACACGGGCACGGCGGACACGCTATACATCAAAAATCACTTGCGTTTCTATGTGTGAACAGCACGTCTGTACACGCGTCATGCATCATAGTGTGAGTAAGTTGCTTAAAAATAGTACTGAGCGGCCGGCAAACGGCCGTCAATCTGCTGTCGCGGGGCGAGGTGATTCAAGTCGGGGCGGGGCGGTGCGTGGCTGTTCTGTATGATAATACTATTACTTATTCTGTGACACGGGCAAGGGCAGTATCCTCTCGGTGTATTTCCCCTTATATTTCTTTAGTGTCAATAAGCCTTCTAAGTGTTGGCTTCGGCTCCGTGCACGCTTCCCTAGGGTTCAGAAAACCATTATTCCATGATAGGTAAAAACAAACCAATTATGCATATATGTAGTTATGGCGCGGCTTAGCAAGTTTGAATGAAGCCCGTGTACCTATATGGCGTTTCCACCGGTGCTGAACAGAGTATCGCCATCATACGCTGTGAGAGTAAACAGTCGGTAATGCGGTTCATACGAAGTGGCGTTTTCTCTGAACATTTGTGGTGAAAAAGAAAGATATAAAATAAAAATGAATGGCCTGCCCATCCCTACGAGGATCTAGGTACATGCTCATGTATTCAAGTGTTCCAATTTTTGTTTCAGTAAAACATTTTGCGCGCAGGGAAATCTTCAGTCCCATCTCAAAATTCACACAGGACAAAAGGATCATGTAAGTTCATAAATATATGCCTACGCCTATGTAATAAGTTGCGTCACCTACGGGTTGCGTCGCTAAACTTATGATTTAAAATGTTATTAGTATGTCACTTACCGATTAAAATTTCTAAAACTCGCTAAATAATTGACCGAGCGTTAGCGAAGTCTCTGTTTCATCTTGGTCAAAAATCCATTCGTAGGTCGCTATTCTCAACCGATTCTCGTGAAGGTTCGAAGTTTTTTTTGTCGCTTTATTTTTTGGCACGTTTTTGGAAACGTTTCAAATGATTTTTGTCCAAGAATGCCGTGTAAAACAAAGGAATGGAAAAATTTACACGGGCCTGCTATGCATAGAGCTGCTGTTATTGGCTAGAGCGATCCGCTGCTCCGTAGGGTCGCGAGTTCGAATCTTGCCCGAAGCGTAGTAAAAGTCTGTTACCGCGCAGTGTCGCCACTGTCGCCAACCCTCGCAGACGGTTCTTCGATTCGGTGGTAGTGCTTGTCTTATTTTCATACATACCTTTACCTTATTTAAAAGTATATTTTATCAATTTCAGGTTTGTTCCCTGTGTAACAAGTCGTTTATCACATCCAGCGAGTTATCACGACACATTAACAAACACAGAGGGGTAAAGAACTATAAATGCGACATCTGCGGGGCTGCTTACGCGCAAAGCAGGGATCTGGTAACTTATTACACTACTCACTGCTATAATGTTGCTGTAAATTTGGAATTAACCATGTAGCAGTAACAGTATGAAACTTTGCACGTGTGTAGTAGGTATATGTAGTAGTTAGTAGTTAGGTATACAAAAAAATTGTACCTGTAGGTATATTTTGTTAGAGTTCGGTATTGAATATCATCTAGATTCTAGTAGGTAATCTGAAAATCGGAACACAACAACAATATTCTATAACTACGTTTAAATTTAATTCTTTTGTTTCAGAAAATACACAAGATGAAAAAGCACCAGATTAGCACTCAAAATACCACAACTCAAAATGATGCTTACAACAATAGCAATAACAACATTGATATAATTGGCATTGATGTGGGTAAAGAGAGCTCTTTACCAACCAAGGTGCACAGTGGGCATAGACCAGCAGACATCGAAAGTATAGGCTTGGTCAGCTCTAAAGAGCTGCATTCAGTTGCCGGGAAGCATCCGCCGCAGCTCAGCCAGGAGTTGTGTCAGAGTAAAGGTTTCCAGCAATACAGCAACAAGTTGGACCCCCACACCTGCACGGTTTGCGGTGAAGTGTTTGAGTACATTACTGCTCTAGCACATCATTATTTGCATCGACATAAAGACTGTGAACCATTACCCATATTAAGTTAATTCGTAAATTTTATTCCGAGCAAGGTTCTGTGACGGTAACATTGTTGAAATATTTACAGTGTGTATCTCTGTTGGCTATGTGCGCGAATGTGGCAGCGCAAGGCGGGTATGAAAAATATTGATCATTTGAAAGATGTGTATAAATATGAAAATTGGGCTCACAAACCAAACTAACAGTTTGGTGTCAGGGCAAAACACAAGGAAGGAAGAAATAGAGAGAGGCCTTAATTAGGTTTAAACAAACATTTGCATATGGGTATCAAAGTTTTGTTTTAGTTAATGGCCAACCTGAATACAGATCAAAATAAGTATTACTTTTTAATACCACATAATTGTAAGATTTTGGCGCTGTTACATAGACAAAAGTTATAAGCATAAGAAAACAGGTTATGAATTTAGACAAAACCACTTTCTAGATTAAGGTATATCTTTACTGTTTAAACTGTTTTAGGGTATTAAATGACTTGGGCCAAGCTTGTGTGTTTTGTAGAACCTTACATTAATTTATTAAATCATCTTTAAAATAACAGTAGTTTTATTTGCACTAGTTTTCAGTTACTATAAATAAATTGATTGTTCTAATAGGTTTAACGAATTGGGATCCAAGGCTCCAAAATCTCTCCAATCTTCTTCCTCTCTGTAACAAACAGCTTATATTAGATGGCAGAAACAGAAAGCACAATAGATTAAAGATATGCCTTCAAACATTTTACACAAAGTTTTAAGAATATTCCCATATCATAATGAATACTTGGGAAATAAAAAGTTTCCATCAGTTTGAATGCAGATATTTTTTTCTTTAACCATTAAGGAAAGGCAGTTGATCAAGGAAGAGGTCTTGGCAAATATCACATTACTTTACCCACATGAAACAGTGTATAATTGTGAGATAACTGAGCTAATGGCTCGACTAAATTTCCATTAAAAACATGTGCAATTTGAAGAGATACTCAATCAATCTTTGAGTATAATGGCTCCATGTTGTGTCAAATGTTAAGGTGAGATCCACATTGAAGCAAAATTTTTTTACACATGAAATTAAAGTGTCACATTGCTTAATTTCTTGTTTTGATAAAGCAGGTAATAATATGAATTTTACGTCTCCCATAAAAGGTCACAGTTTAAAGGCACTTTATTATGACTGGGCAATTCATGAAAGTGCAATAGATGGACTCCTATCTTCAAAAAACTAATGTCTCTAGCTCACTCACTTACTATATAGCCAGGGTATGGTAATATAAGAACATCAATATTAACAAAACAATAAATGATGGTATATTATACGACATATATTTATATGATTTTGAGTCCCTACTAATAAGTGTGGAAGTAATCGAATTTAAACTGTTGTGAGACATACTAACATTAAATCATTACTCATCACTATTAGTGCTTGAGAAAGGAGACCTAGGCTCTCCGAAACATGTCGCGCGAGTGACTAAAACAAGTGAGTCTAAACCGTAAAATGATTTAGTGTGGAAGTAACTTGGTCTGTCTGTTACCTATTTACCTCTGAGCCAATTTAAATGAAATTTGATATGGACATAGTTTGAGGCCCAGGGAAGGACATACGGAAATTTATTGTCATCAACATTCCATGCAGATGATATCGCAGGCAGAAGCGGGTGTATATAAGTTCTTATTTGTAGATTGCATCTGAGTCGCTTAACTTCAAACTCGGGTAAATCCATCAGTCAGATTATGCGATTTTGGTATTAAGAAAAGGTAATACGGTAGATATTTGCTGAGCGGGTCGAATGGATTTACCCGAGTTCAAGCAACACATCTTATTATCCATTTAAGGGCTAACCTTATGTTTTGTTGATAGGTAGCTATCAAAACATAGCCTTAAGTAAAATAACATTTTATTTCCCATGGTACATGGTACCAAAAAATGGTTACCTATTTTACTGAATAAAATATATGAATTTTAACTCAAGATTAAAGTGTTCAGCCAGGATTAATCCTAATTCGAAAGTATACCTGGGACTGGGAAGTCTTCAGGATGAAGCTCAATATAATGCCTGTACACCGCGTCTCTTTCGGCAAAATAAGCATCACGCCTCTTCTGGGCGAAACTCAGCACAGTAACCCAACCCGCCACGCCGAGGATGTGCTTTTGTATCCCTGAAAAATAAACCGTCGAACAACATGTATAACGATTGGTTATACATGTTGTTCCATATAGGTTGAACCTGTTTTCTATATCAAGTTGTTATTAATATTATGTAATTACCGCTAAAGACTGGACGTCTCGTGCCGAAATTTATGAAAACTCCTGTTGCAATTCCAAAGCCAACACCTAACATTTCTGGCCAGTACTTATTCAGAAATGGTTTTTCTCTGCAATCATCACCTAATTTAAGTAAATCAATCGCAGACATTTGCGAGGACATTTTTAATTGTGATTATTTTCACTTCGTCCCTCGGCACGGAATATTATTCTTCGTTCTAGCTAGTGCTGTCAGCCTGTCAAGTAAATGTCAAATCAAATCAAAATGTCACTGTCAGTGAAAAAATGTTGCCTTATTCATTTTAAAAGGCTCAATGAGGGCTCTGTAGAAAAATTGCAAGCATCTTTAGTTCTTCATACATTTTCAGTGTTTGCGATCCGTTACGGTTACGCCCGTCTGTTACTGCTTTTAAACCGTAACAGACTAGCCGTAGTCAAAATATTGCTTTCTCGGTCTAACTTATAGCTGCACCCTTAACGCACGTACGGCGACCACCTTACACACTATCAATACGTGCGGTAGTCTGTTATGACCAATCTAGTTGAATTTTGTACATAAAACTGCATCGTGGCGTGTATATACTATGTCTATGGTGTCGTGTAATAGTCAGCTGTCACAATGCTCGTAATAAATTAAAAAAAAAATTGTCAGCTGTCAAGTTCAGTGTTCAGTCCATGAAGTTATACCCTAAACAGGAGCGAGCTGTCACTTTTTTGCCATACTAAATTGAACCTTATCACCGAGCCAGAAAGGTGTTCGTACCAGACTAGAGAAAACGGTCCACATGAGATAGCAAAAGTGGGTCGCGGTGTCCCACTCGCACATGTTGCCAATGTTAAAAAAATACCATCTTGGTAGTATTTATATCAATAACTACTAAAATTGAATACCTTCTTATATTATTTAAGTGCTATATTCAGAGTGCGGTTCTGATATCTTTTACGTAATTTGTAAATAGTTATAATGTCAATATTATTAACTGATTTAACCAAGCATGTGCACAACAAAAAATACATTAATTTTAATATGGTAGACATTGTAGTAACTTTGAATATTAATTGGTATCCCCAACTTGATAAAGAAATTTTCAAAATACATGAATGGCGACGCTCAAGATTTATTTGCGAAATAAAGTATAAAATGGGTAAAAGATATTGTGTGAAAGGTTCCAGAAGTGAAAGTTTTGTCGATTGTGGTATATCTTTTCACAGGTAAGCCTCAACTATTAAAGTTTACGATAAAAATACAAGAAAACATTGTCAAACTCATTAGGGTGACTATGATGTCGGCACGATGTGAATCGGCCTTACAGAGTTCTTATTACCTACGTACTTACTTAATGTAAAAATAAGTTTACCTAAATAAGTATATCTTTATTTCGGCATGTTTAATTATTTGGTTGATAGATAGATAGATAAATGATTTATTTGTGCACGTAATGAGAGCTATATAATTGCCAAAATTTAAATCCAAAATCCTTAAATATTACAGACACATTTATACATAATATTCTATATAAGTTGAACACACATTTCCGTCAGTACACGAAGGCGGCAAATAAAAAAAAATGGTGCAATTAACTACGATGACGCTTAAAGAATAGCTGAAGTGTGCAAAAGAGAAGCCATTACGTATATGAACATACCATGAGTGCGAAAGAGGCAGACTACAAATGAAAAAAAGTGACCATTTTTAGGGTTCCGTACCCAAAGGGTAAAAACGGGACCCTATCACTATGACTCCGATGTCCGTCTGTCTGTCATCAGTAACAGCTTTTATAACGACTAAATTAAGTAAGGTTTTGAGAAGCGTTTTAGAGAGGAGAAAAAAACTATATCCATTCTCTCTGACTTCCTATGCATGAATGAAAAAAGATCTTGGCCAAACTATACATTCCAACTTATCCTAATATCCCACATACATATGACTTATGGTCACCCTAATTAGAAAGAGATGCAACCGCCCACTTTGACTTCTCATGTGGACACACTTTTTGGTCCGTGTACTCTATCCGGTTTATTAAAATCTAAATCCGTGGTTCAGTCATGTCAATTCAATTGTCATTGGTATAGTACCTAACCTATTTTAATAATCGTAATCGTCCATTTACTTAATTGTGTATTTAACATTTATTTAAACAAAAGCATTAAATAAAATGGTAAGTATTCGTGGATTTTGTTGTTGAGCTTCATTTCCATCAAAATGAGTTCGGTTTATTCATAGTATAAATAATATCACGTGTTGTTTATGTTCACAGGGAAAACAACGAAAAACTCGTAAAATTGTGGAAAAGCGGTTCGCACAAATGAAGAAGATGATAAGTCCTAGTGATAGTCGGATAAAGAAAAGTGAAAGAGCGTCTCCAAAGAAAAAGAAACCAGAAGACCCCCATAAACTGAAGATTCGCGAAGCGCCGCAAGCAAGCTCAGCGATGTTCTTCCAATACAACACTCAGTTAGGCCCTCCGTATCACATACTAATCGATACCAATTTCATCAATTTCTCCATCAAGAACAAATTGGACATAATGCAGAATATGATGGACTGTGTGTATGCAAAATGCATTCCATACATAACTGATTGTGTTTTGGCTGAGTTGGAAAAACTTGGTCGTAAGTATCGGGTAGCACTTAGGATAATAAAGGACCCCCGATTTGAAAGGATTACTTGTCTCCACAAGGGCACTTATGCTGATGATTGCATAGTGCAGAGAGTGACCCAGCACAAGTGCTTTATTGTTGCCACCAATGACAAGGACTTGAAAAGGAGAATACGGAAGATACCAGGCGTGCCTATTATGTATGTTGCAGACCATAAATATACAATAGAGAGAATGCCAGATGCATATGGGGCACCAAAGGGAGCTATTTAGCATTAAACTTAGTTTTCATTGTCATTGTGTTTTCTCTTCTCTATATTTACTCCTATACCTATTAGCAATAACATTCTTTCGAGCGCCCACGGAGACGGCAGTTGTCTTAAGCACACTGTCCGATACTACACAGATAGGAAAACACCAGTTTTTGCGTGTTTTCTTGATCTCTCGAAAGCCTTCGATTTGGTGTCCTATAACAGCCTTTGGCAAAAACTGTACGAGGAGACGTCATTACCCGGGGAATTGGTGGAACTTTTTAGATTTTGGTACGGCCACCAAACTAATGTCGTAAAGTGGGCGGGTTCGCTATCCGATGAGTATAGGTTGGAGTGCGGCGTCAAGCAGGGGGGGCTTACGTCACCCAGACTCTTCAGCCTATACGTCAATCGGCTGATCGAAGAGCTCAGCAACACTATGGTCGGATGTTCAATAGATGGAACTTTCGTAAATAACATTGGTTATGCGGACGACATGGTGTTGCTGAGCCCATCGATCGACGCCCTTAGGACGCTAGTAAGTGTTTGTGAGCGGTATGCGGAGGCCCAGGGTCTCAAGTACAATGTCTCTAAAAGTGAGCTGCTAGTCTTCAGAGAAAGAACGGTCCAATTAGACGACCTAATGTTACCTCCAGTGAGACTGAATGGCACTCCACTTAAAGTTGTAAGAGAATTTAAGTACTTGGGACACTGGGTAACCTCATCACTAAAAGATGACGTAGATGTGGAAAGGGAGCGTAGGGCGCTGGCAGTAAGAAGTAATATGTTGATTCGTAGGTTCGCAAGATGTACTAGCAACGTTAAAATCACCCTTTTTAAGGCGTACTGTCAGTCATTTTACACTTGCAGCCTATGGATCAACTTTACTCAAAAACTTACAGCGCCCTACGCATCCAATATAATAATGCTTTTAGGATGCTGTTGGGGCTGCCGCGGTATTGCAGCGCTAGTGGTATGTTCGCGGAGGCGCGCACCGACGGCTTCCACGCCATAATGCGCAAGCGGGTGGCGTCACTGGTGCGGCGCGTGCGCGGCAGCACTAACAGCATCCTAGCCACAGTCGCAGACAGGATAGATGGCGCTTTCTGGAAATACTGGAGTAGCCTACATGTTTTTATAATTAGTTAAAGTATACATAGATATTGTCACTAACATAGGTTAAGAGTTAATAAAATAAGTTACTAATATATTATGGAAATTGAATTTCTGAAATAAATAATTATTTAATTTAATTTAATTATTCATTTCAAATATCTGAAACGTCTTTAACACATTCATTGCCAGGAACCCACCTGGTGGGCGCTTGTGAACTTTGCTCAGATGCCAGTCAACCCGCTGGGTGGGTTGTTTTATATGCAGCTATCGACAACCGGTTTCTGGGGTAGTGCACCGTTTTTTGTCTGGCAGTTAAATGAGTTAATATTGGTATAGATCATACCGAAATTAACTACACTCGGCGTCACGGAAATCGCACACCCACGGATTTTTGTTTCAAGCCGTTATAAACCGTATGTTGTTGAAGGTAAAGTATGAGTGTGTGGGTTCATTTTAAAGATAATTTAACCCTTCATTTAAAAACAATGCAAAATTTACTAAAGAGCAAAAAAAAAGGCATTTTTCAATAAGAAATAAAAATCGTATATTCATGCAAAAAATCAACAAATTAAAACACAATAAAATCAACAGATATTGGAATACAAATGCCTAAAACTAAACTTTAAAACCTAGTGTTGCCTCCTTTGGCCTTAATTACTGCCTCTATGCGAGCCTTCATGGACCTCACGAGAGTCACGATGTGCTCTTGAGGAATAGCATCCCACTCCTCAATGACGGCATCTCGAAGCTGTTCCAGGGTCGCAGGTGCAGGATCACGTGACCGCACCTTCCGTTTTAGCTGATCCCAAAGGTGTTCTATGGGATTCAGGTCCGGACTCCTTGCTGGCCACTGCATAGCTGTGATCCCAACCTGATCAAGGTAGTCCCGTACAATCAACGCTGTGTGGGAGCGGGCGTTATCCTGCATGAATGTGAATCCAGGACCGACAAATTCGGCGTATGGAACCACATGGTCCTCCAGGATCTCTGTGATGTACCGATGAGCAGTCATGGATCCCTGGCCTCGACCACCACCAGTGCGGGTAACACAAACGAGCTCGGTTTCGCCGGCGAGGGAAATGCGACCCCAGAACATGCAGGATCCTCCTCCGTATCCGACGGTTTCTTCAAGACAGGCCTGTGAATAACGTTCCCCTTGCCTCCTGTACACTCTTCTGCGCCTATCGTTGCTGAAAAGACACATCCTGGTCTCATCGGAGAAGAGAACAGCCTTCCATTGGTCGACCGTCCAATCCTTGTGTTCGCGAGCAAACTCACGTCTGATTCGCCGATGCTCTGCCGTCAATTTGGGACCCGTAGCCGCTCTATGGGGCATGATCTTCTTCTCCCGCAACCTTCTCCTTACTGTAGAGATGCTCACCACCGTCCTCCGAACTGCTCGTAGCTGCTGCTGCAGCTGGACAGCATTGGAGAAACGGTCCCGTAAAGACGTCGACACAATAAAGCGGTCGTCTCTCTCGGAAGTGCAGCGTTGTCCTCCGGATCCAGGCTTCCTGGTGAAGTTTCCAGTCCTTCGGAATCGATGAACTGCTCGAAGAACTCGGAAACGGCTTATGTTGAGCTGCCGAGCAACCGCAGACTGCGTCATTCCTGCTTCCACCAGGGCTACTGCTTGAGCTGATGCTGCTTCCGTGGTATCCATTTTCTTGGGGTCTCCAGCTGTTCCGGTGTGACCTCTGTGAACCCTGGATGCCGAATGACCCATATCTCACTTTTACCCCCCCTTTTATACCTATCCAAGGTAACGCAAATAGCGACCCTTACAACGCGTATTCTAGGTGTTCTTTCAGAACGCCATAATTTCGTGATTATTATTATTTATTCCAAAAATGCTTTATTCATGCTTTAAAGCTTATTAATTGTACTTTTTAAAGATATTAATATTGATATGGGTATATACATATGATAAGAGCTGTGTTCGCTTGAAACAAAAATCGGTGGGTGTGCGATTTCCGTGACGCCGAGTGTATGTTTTCAATATATTTTTTACAGCTTTAACTTAATGAAACAACATAAAATTTTGCCTTAATCTTTAACACACAATATCTTTAATATAATAATAATGAATAGAAATACTGCTAGTTATAATTAAACAGAGGTGTTTGGGGTGCCAGGAGAGCCCACAACATCAATAATTTCCCCTGCTGTTGGCTTGGTCTCACTGTCAGTATTTGAATTGCAAATAGATGCTGGAATTGTTAGAGTCTGAAACAAGAAAACAAAACCATGTTATTAACTGTTCAATCACATACTGGGACAAAAATATTATTTAAATCATGAAGTTGTTAAACAATAATCTATTAACACTGATACTTAGGTAGATTTAATTTATCTCACCATTAATAAATAATGTTTTCTTTCATAATATCTTCTTCTTAATAAAAAGTTATTTACCTTTCCTGGATTCAAGGCTTCATACTGATGTCTCAGGGCTTGCAAATCAAATTCGCATGATGCCAAGGCATTCTTCAAATCCAAAGCCAGCGCTATATCTGACCGCAGCTCATTGAAGTGTTTGCATATTGGCTCAGTAGGAGTAGGCGCAATATCTGGAAAAATAAATAAATATATATATGTATATATAGAGTGAAAAACCTCTGCTTAAATGGGAAATCTAATCAAAAGAAGACAAGTAATTTATATCACGAGATCTGATCTGAGCAGAGACATGAATTGAATCACGCTATTTTTTTTAAGATGACGTAAAAAGCAGAATGTTCCACACTGGACATTACTTCTAATCAAAATTAGTAATCAAGTATTAAGTAGTAGCAAATACATTTTTATCATTCTTTTTTAAACTTGCTTAAGCAATTTTCGTCGCATCCTGTCTTATCTAATAATCTAAGAACTTGCTCTCAATATGTAAATAAATATAACTTACCAATACCCATAAGCCTGAGTTCCTGCTCTATGGCTTTGGTTTTCCGTTGGCCGACGCCTGGGGGCAGCTTCATGCGCTGCGAGCGGAGCCACACGCCGGTGCCGCGCGCTTCGGGGAACTTGATTCCCGACCACTCTACAGTCTGCCAAATAAAATTGTCTTTAGTAGATTTCATAACATCAGGCAGGCACAGGGGTTGATTAAGCCTTATACGGGGCCTGTAAGGGTTCTACAACTTGAATCAGGCCCCTTATGATTGAGAACATTGAACATTGCTCCAATACCTATAAAGTAAAGCTTTTACACGTTTATTAGTATGCAGGCTCTGGACAGGGACTCGTGGAGGAATATGGGAGAGGCCTATGCCTAGAGCAACCAGACAAGACGTCTGCTGAGAAAGGCTAGCAGTAAGCAAGTATTAGTATGCAAGATTGAAATTTCAAACCTGTTTGAAAGCTAGTTTAAAAGTAGCTAGTAGCCTACGTTATACTATACAGCCTAGCCCGCCTACCAGTAGAACATTCGTTTCATAATTTTTTTTGTAATATTGCTGTTATAAATATTGGAAAAAAATTAAATAATAACAGGAATGATTGGAGCAGCATTTGGAGTCTATTAGAATTCTGTTTACAAGTCTAATTGTTAAAAAAATATTTACTCTGCTACTTGTAAATGTTTAAGACGAAAGTGGAGGACCCGCGCGAAATCGCCTTTTCATACAAACATAGTCCACATTTTCCTCTTTGGATATTAACATTATTGTAAATATTTTGAGACAAATAGTTGTATATCAACCACAGATATGCCCCTACGTTTGTTTTTTTTTTGAATTTTTAATTATTATAAGAGTTCTATCTATCTATCTAGCCCTTTTATTCTGAGCTAGAGTATGTCCCATAGCTCAGTGTGCCGCTTGGCAAAGGCCTCCTCTAGCTCTTTCCATTGAGGTCTGTCGTAGGAGTATTATATTAAGGAGTAGGAGCATTTAAAAATATTTAAAAATTTGTATGACATCTATCTTTCGCTTCTAATTTTTACAATAATCAAAAAATTTTAAAAAAGTCAAATGTAGGGCATAGCTACGGTTAATATACATTAAATTAAATTATGTAAAAATATTTTCCATAATGTCAATATCCAGAGAGGAAAATGGGGACTATGTTTGTACGGACAAGCAGCTGTCCCCTTTCCTCTTATGATAAGTGAAATGCTTACAACTGCTTCCACAGTTCGAATGGGTCTTTGCTGTGAAGAAAGCTTCTTCTTGTGCAATTTCCTGTCATGCCGTCTGGCAATATTTGAAGGAGTGTTCGCAGGAGCATTGGCTTCAGCACTCAGAGTCTGGTTAGCCCCAGCTGCAATTCCGCTGTCAGCTCTGGATATAAGTTTTTGGAGATCTTGAGTTTTGCGTTCTCTCTCGCGCTTCCTGGCTTCTATTTTTTTCAGCTCCACAATCAACATTTGTTCTTCATCAATCTATAACAAGCAAATAGGTAGGTAATTGAGGTAGGGAAAAAATTGATATTGATGGTCTTACCTACTGCATGACATATCTTTCGTTCAATATACATTTGGTACGAGAAAACAAAAAAGACCAAATAAAAGATGGAGAGACGAGCTAGTGAACTTCGACAGATACTGGTGGAGAACAGCACAGGATAGGAAGGAATGGGAAAAACTGGGGGAGGCCTTTTCCGCTCAAGCGACATGCAAATAATAAACCAATAATAATACAAAAATTTATGTAATTGAAAAAAAAAGAAGCATGAAATAAAGGCTATTACTATTACTACTATTACTATTACATTTGGTAAATAAATTTATGGAGTATATGCTAGACAAGTGACTAAGTACTTTAAGCATGGAATAAAATAATTTTTGTGAGTAATCAAAAAGTCGGCCTGCCCGTCACAGCTGCATTTTTCTCGATTTCTTGATTAAATGCAAACTCAACTTGACACTCTCACACAACTTAACAATAACTAGAGTTACGCACCTGCTCCTGTGTCCTGTCAAACAATCTGCGTAATTGTTCTTTTCTCTTCCTCTCGTGCTCAGCGTCATAATGATAAGTGCGTTTCTCCCCATTCACAGTTGTTACAGCATTAGACCATGGATTTGTCTTTAGCTAAAAATATAAAACAATAAGTTAATATGAAGTAAAAATAATAAAACAATAAACTCTAAACAACCAAAAATAATGACTCCACTGATTTGTAGATTGCTATAAAGCATTTGTAATCCTGTAGACAAAGCTAATTGAGAGAATGCTGCCATGCATAGAGTAGAAGGCTTTGACTCTTATCTGGAAACTAAAGTATAAAATCTCTTAGGGAAATGGTTATCTGTAAACTGTTATATACTTTGCCCAAAGTAGCAGAGATGTGATAGTAGCGTTCCTTCAAGTCTTCAACACTACGATCCCTGAAAGCTGCTCTGTCCCATCGGTCATGTATAACAATGAATCTGAGATCAAATCTCTGGCACAGGTCCATCAAATGATCTGTCTCCGCTTGACTCCAGTCTTCAGATTTCAAATATTGGTTGTATTCTGACTCTGAATATGATGGGATTGATACTTGCTGCAATGATAAACATTATTGATTCAATTATAAATTTCGAATATTCAACCAATATCAATACATAAGATATATAATTATATATAGCATAAGATATAAGTAAATCTTTATATAGAGAAAATAGTCAAGACCCAAGAAAAAATACTCTCTTTTCATGTGTATGTTAATAGTACACTAGTTACCTTATTAAATTGTGCAAAAGGATAATCTTTAGCCTCGTCAGAAGTCCTCTTCCAGTGATGGAACACTGCATTATCCTTACGAGCAGGGTTAGTGAATGGTGCCCATGTCCATTTCCTCACTTTTCGCATGCCCAGCTTAGCTTTAGTTTGTTTGTAAGCTTTACCTGTAATTTTACATTATAGATGTTATAACAATAGAATAACTAGAGTAGACTGCTCATGCAAAATTCCTTATACGTGGGTATTCCATAAACATATATTATTATGGGTGATAATAATTGACAACTAAATCGCCTAAGAAGGAAACCTTTCAGCTAGAAATTTTACCTCAAGAATATCCACAGCTTAATTCACAAATTTACAATATTATGGATAAGTAGATAACACGCAAAATGCTTGGAAGAACCAAGCGTTAACGGTACCAGGACAAGCTAAGCAGTGACTTTTGAATGTTTATAGAATCATTACAAAAATATTGTACCAGTATCAGTGGGCAATAGCGGCGGCAGCTCCTTGTTGTCATTGTAGAGCAACGCGAACACTTCCCTGTGCATTCCCTCAGGCCTCTTCACTGCCTTAGCGGTCACATACTTCTTCTTTATCTTATCCCCATGAATGATGCTCTCGCGAGTGATTTCGGAGGCTGGTTGTTCGATATCTAGAATATCGCGAATGTCGGCCATTGTGTTGTTAATAACTGGTGTTTAAAACTCAACACTGCACATTACTTTATTATCAAATTTGACTTCTATTATGTTTTGTACAATTAATGTGTAGATAGAAATCACGATACCCTTTTTTTGGTTTGGCTGTTTGTAATTTTATATTTTATGTCAATATGTCAAAAAACTCAACTAGCGTCAAAGTTCATAGACTAGACAGTTTTTTTTTATTATAGCCACAGATAAATTACTAGTTATGGGCTCTACATAGATTATGATATATGCATGTGATTTAATAGACATAAAGGGCATTTTTAAAGCTATTACAGACGGGCGTACCAGACCGCAACCTAGGTCTGGTCAGCATATCTCTTTCTCGCTCACATTTATAGCTGCGTCCTTAACGGACGTACTGCGAACTACCTTTCACTCGATCGAAGCCAAATTCTAGAAAGAGATGTACTGACTTTTCAACAAATCGCTTGTAATGTAAATCGAATGCAATCGGTGACATCTGTGGAGATCTTAATAGACGGAGAGCGAGCCCCGGAAAAAGGTGAACGATTACAAGAGAGCATAGATGGTAGGATCCTATAGATGAGCTATACGCGTGCGTCCGTGAGGGCAGAGAGGATATAATAGGATATCTATCTTTGGTGAGGGACAGAACATACGCAATGCGACAAAATGATTGGTCGGGTTATTTGTTGCCCACCATTATGCCGTAACACACCATCGCACCGCACCGCGACCTTGGAGCAGTTCCAGGAATAGGTAGTACTGGCGTGGGCTTCCACACTATCGCCCCGAACTACGATTTGCGCACGAGTGTGGAGGGAGCTTAATATTAGATTCATGCGAGAGAGCGATCGCGAACAATCGACTCACAGGTTTCGTTGTTCTTCAAATACACAAATCATTGAATATTTTAGTCTGGGTATAGGCCAAGTATAGGCTCCTAAGCTTTTTTAGTTACCTATGTCGAAACATGGTCGAAACGCTTGGTTCTTGGTCCTCCATTGGTCTTCATATTTACGATTCATTTGGTCCGAGTAAGAGGGAATAAACCATACACAGCACTATTCAAATTTTTATTTTTTGAAGAAATCAACTCCCGGTTATTCTGTCTAAGATACGTCGCATGGCATCAGGACTGTCAAGGGGTACCTGGAATTTGCATGAAAGGACTTTTAATATCTTGCAATTAAAACAGTTTACAATACCTATATTAAGACCTGATGTAGGTAAAACTAGGACTGAAATAAAATAAAATAGGTACCATTCTTAAGGTCCCTCCACACTCGTCGGCGCTTCGTACTTCTGATGTCAACATTTAATAGGTACCTACGGGTTTGATTAATCTTGGATTAATCCTTAAATCGACAAGGAAAAAAAAGTGTGTTGTATAAGCTGGTCAAGCAAATCTTGTCAGTAGAAAAGGCGCGAAATTCAAATTTTCTATGGGACAATATCTCTTCGCGCCTAAATTTTTTAAATTTGCCGCCTTTTTCTACTGACAAGATTTGCTTGACCAGCATAGTTTGTCAAGGGACTGTCTCATTTCGGGCGTAGACGGAGAGAGTCATACTGATACTGATTGTCTTGCACTGGTGCTGGCGCCCAAGAAGGGGATGAGTGTAGTTTTTTGTTTCTATTTACTGACAAGATTTGCTTGACCAACTATATATCTGTTTTTTTTCTGGGATGTACAGTGGACGTAGTCGATTTAAGGGTTAGGAAATTGTTTTAGTTATTTTTCACCACTCCACCTCGTAAAGGCTATCATTATTCTTAAAAAACTGATGCAAATAAGTAATTTGATGCAAATTTTGAGATGTTTCTTTATGTTAACAATATCAAATAATTTTAAAAACGTTCATTTGGAATTTGGATTTGATTAGTAATGTTTTACAGCTAGTAATGTGAGGACGTTGGTGTGGTGAAAAATGTTGTGTAGCAAAGTTCGTTACGAGAGTTACCTCGTGCCTTGAAACCTTCGCAACGCTCAAAATTCCACTTTTCGATTCGAATTTTGAATTTGGAAATCTTTTCCTCCTATTAATATTATTAGCACGAGGAGTCAAGCAACAACTTTGCCCCGTTGTTAAACAAATAACGATTACATAGGTACTGGTAGAATACTTAGGTGCTCGTACAGGTTGCTGCTACTCCACCGCCCAAATATTATTGAAGGCATACCTAGGTATGCCGTGCAGTTCTAAACAGCAGGTAGATAAATACAAACCGATTGCCCTGCCGCGTTCACCCAATAGAAGCTCAGTCGCTCAGTCTCTCGGAAGTAACCTTGCACCAGGCCGTTGACGATGAGAGTCGAGCGGGGACTGGCGAGGAAGCT
Organism: Cydia strobilella; assembly: GCF_947568885.1. Classification (NCBI taxonomy): domain Eukaryota; kingdom Metazoa; phylum Arthropoda; class Insecta; order Lepidoptera; family Tortricidae; genus Cydia; species Cydia strobilella. The sequence continues at coordinate 29,111,887 of NC_086041.1, read as the reverse complement.
CTGCTGCCCTGACCATCGCAGAGCATTCACCCATTCGAGTTGACCTGAAAAACATTGACCTCCTGAAAATGCTCATCGATTCATTAAAACCCTTATCTGCTTATTCCTCGGCCGGGTTTTTTGGTGGCTGCGTAACTTCTGCGTATAATAACAAACGAACCATTTAATAATATAATATTTATTAATAATATTTGGGGTTCCGTACTCTAAGGGTAAAAACGGGACCCTATTATACTAAGACTCCACTGTCCGTCTGTCTGTCTGTCACCAGACTGTATCTCATTCACCGTGATAGTTTTCATAGATAATGTTTCACTGTTGCGCCGCTATAACAAAAAATACTAAAAATTAAATTTGTACGGAACCCTCGGTGGGCGAATCCGACTCGCACTAACTCCGCCCGGTTTTTTTATTTATCTACTTATATACATGGTTTCGTACTCGACTGTTTCTTCCTCCAAAACTTAAAACCAAATGTAACGAAATTTTGAGATCAAAATGGTACTTAATGAAATTATCTGTGTAGGACTGCTTTGGTTTTTAGGCTAATTGATGTCAGTTTTGAATACCATGCTTCTCTTCTTCTTCTTCTTTCCCTGTTCCCTTTATTTGGGGTCGGGCCTCCTCACTCTTCTGCGCCAAGCAACTCTGTTTTGGGTTGTCTCTTTTGACATCTGGGATCTTTTGAGGTCTCTTTCTATGTTTGACCACCAGGTCGATGGACGGCGGCCTGGGCCTCTCTCTTGTGTTCTGGAATTTTTAATGCGACTTTGACGACATGATCATCACTACGCCTGTTCACGTGGCCGTACCACCTAAGACGATACCATGCTTCTCTTTGCGGCCTAGTAAATAAGGCCGTTTTTGCTAATATTTGAAGTGCTCTAACGCCTTAAAAAACAAAAAACATCAAAACAGTCCGACAGATAATAATCTGTGTTGAAAAAAATCATTGCTTCAAAACCCACGGAGGAAACAGTCGAGTAAGTTTGTATGGAGAAATTACCACTCCTGTTGCCTCTTAAAACTTTGTTTTTACCTGGAGTGTTGGATACCGCGTCCAAGTTGCCGTTGTAAATAGTTACTTTGAGACTCGTGTTTTCGAGAATGTATTCAACTGTGAACAATTAACATTACACTCACAATACAGCTCTAATTATGTATAAATATTATTATGGATTACTCATGGAGTATAGGTACATTTAAGATATATCTCTATATGTTTTAAGTTACCCACCTAGTAATAAAATACATAGATTTTAGGTCATAGGTCTTGTATCTTGAAAGTACCAATTTTGTCAATAATTCTTATAGAACCTCGTATTTATGGCATGGTTTAAAGCACTATTTAATTTTTACAGAACAATGGGAAAAAACCTGATGTCAGTAGCCGTACATCATTAGGTAAGTGTTTTTTTTATATTACATATATACTTGCATAATAAACCAATTCTAGTCAGCTTGAAAAAAGCCAATTTGCCTGTTTGATAATTCTGTACAGCGTAGGGATAGGTATATATAGCTACTTCGCCTCCCTCAAATAAAATAAAATAATTACATACGATGCGATACGATATTAATACCTACCTACCCTACTATGGTCAGTATGGTTCTGATTTTAGATCACTATAGACTTATTTTGCTTTGCATTTATCAAAGGTTATTCAACTGTCAAAGTTCAAAATGATGGAAGTATTGTCCATAAAAACATCTGTCGCACGAACCGGGATTCGAACCTACATGCTATGCTACGGATTGAAAGTAGTAGGTAATAGGTACGCCTCACGGCTACCGCATCTATACTCCACATTGTAATTTCAGACATTTGTCAAAAGTATGTAAGTACGTAGTGTATGAATATTATCTAATACTTCATCATCATCATTGGCCACGACATAGCAGATGATTGTTGCAGCGTCCGGTAAAATGTCAGGTGTTACGGGGAGGTTGATTGCAACGTCTGCGATGACTGAAGAGTCCAATAACAGAGCGGCCTTCTGCCACAGCAATCACAAACATGACCAGAGTCCAAGGGAGGACGTCTAGCACCGCGGAGTCTTTTCTGCCTAAGGTTCTCTTACCCGTCTTCGTCATGTTTGTCTACACCCGCTTTGAGATCTCGACGACACTCTGGTCTCATTTCAGCCTGAGACTCCCAATTGTGAGGCTGAATATTAAAGCAGATCAGGACCCTCTTGCAGCAGTCCTTAAATCTAAGCTTAGGGCGTCCAACCGGCCTCCTGTCGTTTGTGATTTGGCCCAGCATGACTTGACGTGGGACACATCTATGCACATGGCCAAGCGAAGTGAGCCTTATTTGCTTAAGGATTGCTGTTATAGAGGAACAACGCGTTTTGGAATGCACAGTTTCATTGCTCATATGATCTCTCCATGCCTACTTTTTTCGATATCCGATTCCATAAAGGAGGTTCTGAAAGCGCGGACCGCGGCGTCCTGGCGGGCCGCGTAGGAGCCGCTGATCCCCAACGCCGGCGCCACGGTCTCGTCCATAAACCGGAACGAGTCCAGCCCGAACACATTGTCCAGGTAATTAGGTTGTCCAAAGTATCCTGAAAATGGTAATACGGTAAGGCCCTATCCACAACAGGATAGAAAGACAAAAGACCCATCGGGCTTTGTCTTATTTAATTTAATTTTCACCACACCAACTGGTAAAGGCTCTCTTGATTGTTTAAAAACTGATAAAAAGTTGCATTTTATTCACATTTGAGACAAAGTAATCAAATGCAAATCTTAAGTTGTTTTCTTATAGCTGGTAGAATTGACTTTTAAATGATGATTTTGAATAATAATTATTTAATAACATTCATTTTGAATCGATTTGCTTTGATATTGTTTGATATTTTACAGTTAATATTTTGCTTGTGTTGGTGTGGTGAAAAATGTTGTGTTTCACTCGGTGGCAAAATTTGTTTAACTCTAGTGCCACGAAACCCTCGCAACGCTCAAGATTCCATTTTTCGAACCACTCTTGCTTACTTGGGTATCAATATTAGCACGAGAGGTTAAACAACAACTTTGCCCCCTTGTAAAACAAATGACTATTGTCTTTTGCAAACCAAACATCAGATTCGTAAATTAAGGTAAACGTCATATAATAATAGCGCTCGACATGTAAATGTCGAATAATTGACACCTTGTTGTCACCTCTATTGCTAATGTAATGACGTGTTAAAAAAAACCGGCCAAGTGCGAGTCGGACTCGCGCACCGAGGGCTCCGTACTTTTATTTTATTTTATATTCGAGTTGATTGAATGAAAGGTAAATTGCGGTTGGCAATTTACGTATTAAAAAAAACTACTTACTAGATCTCGTTCAAACCAATTTTCGGTAGAAGTTTGCATTGTAATGTACATCATATATTTTTTTTAGTTTTATCATTCTCTTATTTTAGAAGTTACAGGGGGGGGACACACACATTTTACCACTTTGGAAGTGTCTCTATAAGGAAGTGTGAATCTATAAGGGTTCCGTTTTTTTGCCATTTGGATACGGAACCCTAAAAATGAAATGTAGGTAGGGACCTACTGGGACAGCGACAAGCACTTGGCCGTCTACCTTAAATTAAATGCGTTTAAAATATAAAATGAAATAATATGTTGTTGACGTTTAAATATGTCCCAAATTTTATATTAAAGGAAAAAATGGAAAAAGTTACACTTCCGGCAGGAAATTTGGAGTATCGCTCGCAGACGTATCTGCATGTTAAAAAAATGGTTTAAATATGTTGTTTTTTTTTTCAGAAATTTCAAACGGGACTCAGATAATCATTCAGACAATTTGAAATTCGATAAATACATAGGAATAGCAAACATTCGCAACATTATTCCCTGATCATAATATATCTTACTTATCCTCCAGGACCCTTGGAAGTACTGAAAAGTAATTGGGGTGATATTCCAAGCTGTCACTGTATAAAGGATAAAGCGCCGTGTTAGCACAATAAGTTATCTAACGTTGTATAAGTGGGGTCGACCTTGCCGAGCGTCACGTGCTAGTTTTTCAACAATATGTCCCAAATTGACTGCCACTGATCCAGCGTTCTCGTTTGTGTATTCTCCCAGTGACAAAAAGTGATCAAAGGCAGCTCCTAGTTGTCCGTTGTCAACTAAATCGTTCGTTTCCTTTGAGAAGTTGTCAATAGCGGTGCGCCCGTCTTCGTCGACGTAGCCGAGCTCCCATAGATAGAAACTGAGTTTCGTCAGGGCGAGGGCCGGGGAAACTATCCCATTGCCGAGTGCAATGCCTGCTAAATTATGTGAACGTTCCTGAAACGTAAAAGCAAACATTAGACTCCTTCGAGCAGATAGCTATACTCTACCTCTTAGATGAATTGCGTGATACGTTTAGTGAACTTATTATTTGCTCTCTAAGTATGCTAAGTTAACTACGGTAAACCAGCGGCACCTACCTATTACCTATTTATGCGGTGAATGGGGTGGGTAAATACGTGTGCGGATTGCTAACATTTGAGAAGCATAACGTCCAATTAAATTCTCGACAAGGTGCTCGACAGACCTACTTATTAGAAGCAATAGCGAATTGGAAAATTCAGAACATAAAGAAAAGGTTCCTCCACACTCGTGCGCGAATCGCGGCGCGAAGCTGCGAACGCGTAGTCTGGAGTGGGCTAAAGAAACACTTCCAACCCATTTACATAAAAAAAAATGGATACCATGGTGGATATTGATCATTTATATGTAGGCTATATGGTATAATGTACTTAATATGGGCCTTGTTGCCTGAATTCAATTTTAAAATAAATAAATAATGATACAAAAGGAACCCTTATGGTGCGACTCTGTCCGTCCGTCCGTCTGTCTGTCACATTTCTATATATCTCGAAAACTACGTAAGCTATCGATTTGAAATTTGGAATAGGTAGTTATGAACAACGCTTACCCCAAACATATTGAAGGGGATTTTTTTTTACTATGGAAAATTCCCGTTATGAAGAGGGGGCGAAATTTCAAAGTCTATTAGTTACTAGGACCCTAGGTCAAGTGGGGTAGGTATCATTTGAAAGAGCTTAAATTGAACATTCCAAAACAATTATTTCTATTGTGCTCTCACTGTAGCACTTTACGAGTTATAGCCTAATACGAACTTGGTTATGAAAACCGTAGTTGCGGTAGAGTTACCATTGGCTCCATGCTACAGTTTCTTGTGACACCGACCAAGGCCGTCACTTTAAATTTAGTTTCACTGGTTCTATAAAAAAACTTACGTTGTCTTCGAGCAACCGCATGGTGAGCGCCAAAGCTAATTTCGATCCATGTCCTTGCCCAAAAATGTAAAGAGGGGCATTGTTAAAACCTTCATGCAGTTCATAAAATGATTCCAAAGTAAACATCAAATGATCAACTGAAAATCAAAATTAATTAATACTTAGTTCAGATAATATAAACATATGTACGTACGTAAACGTGTCATGGCTCCTGTACACCATGGCCCAGCGTAGGCCAGTCTAAGGGACGCAGCTATGCGGTGGAATGAGATAGCAATATCACTTGCTTCCTCTAACGCATATATTTATGCGTCCCTTGGACTGGCCTACACCGGGCCATGGTGTACAAGGAGTCTTTAAAGCTGTCCAGACTCCAGAGGAAGGCCGCGGTAGGCCACGAACATTGAAATTCGAAATAGTTGACCTCTTTATTTTGCATATTCGAGCGATAGAGGCAGATAAATATTTAGATTTAGGATGTTTGCCCTCAGGCCACCACTTGGCGTCTAATTCCCAAGACTAGGGCATTAGTTGGCTGTTTTCACTTGCTTGCAAATAATATATATATATATATTTTACTGTTTTCATCGAGACTATCTGGAATTGTGCTATCTGATTGCGCTGCGCTGAAGCCGGTGCCTATTGGTGCGTCCACGAATAATAGGTTGTATTGGTCAACCTGTAAATTAAAATGTTACAGTTTTCATTATAATTGGGACAACGAATGTCAGGAGACAATGTCATACAACTATAACAGCTATATAAATAAACATTGAATTTACGAATACTGGTTACAATATTTATAGTGTAAGTATTGTAGGCCCGTATTGTAGTGTACACTTGGTGCACGCTAAAGGATGACTCATGTTAGACCGGGCCGTGTCCGGGACGGAGCTTCCGGCGCTTCGTTTTCTATGGAAAGCATCACGTGATCACCTGTCATGTCATAGAAAAGTAAGCGCCGGAAGCTCCGTCCCGGACACGGCCCGGTCTAACGTGAGTCATCCTTAATACCGATCTAGCAAGCGACAGAGCTTTGAGGCGATACCATAAACATTTATAGAAGCATTGCCACATTTTGTCGCCGCCAAGTCCGAGCAGAATTAGCCATTTAACGTATAGAACCGGCACAGAGAACCAGTATTTTGCGCCATGAGTTGCTGCCGTTTTGTCATCAAACTATAGAAGCTGAGCGTGAATCTCGCGACCTAAACGCGTAAGCGCCATGAATTTTCGGCGCTTACGACGGTTGGCCGCGTGGTACAATGTTTTGTGATTGCGACAATTTAATTGTTTGGTATGTCGTCTCTATAGTAATAATAACGCAATGGAATTAGCTTACTTGGTACGTGGGTTTTCTACAAAACATTCAAACGTGCTTAGTTGCTTACCCAAGAATCATTCCGCTCATTCAAATTAAAATCGTAAGGGCCAAACATTCCAAAGTTGGCTAATAGACTGGGCGAGACCCCCGTTACTCCGTCTAGCCACAGAATGATAGGTTTCGAGGTCGGCGTCTCGTCGTGGGCGGCGAAGAACCACCAGAACATATCGCCCGAACCCCGGATCCTGGTCAGGGCGGCTGTGCCTTCTACATTCCCTATAGCCTGGGTATTTAGCTCTGGAAATAGTCAAATGAAGATAATATAACGCTTTACAAGCCATATAATGTTGTGCTTAAGAGAACCTGTTGGACCTAATATTGTAGGGGGGAACCGGGGGTCAAGACAAGCGCAGAGAGCTGCCGTACTGGCGGAAAATCAAATAGGTACAGCCAAATGCTTTCCCGTAACGCAGCAAATGTGTTAATTCAATGAACTTAAACATGAATACATGATAAAAAATCATCATGCCAGACTACGTGTTACTAATGGACGTTATTTTGCAAGAATTCGGTGAACTAATAACTAGTGGTACTGTAGTGGTAGACATGTGGTAATGGACAATAGGTCTGTCCTCCTAACGTAAAGTGTAACAACTAATTTTGAAATCTTTCAATTGTGTGACCTGTCGTATATATAACTAGTAGTTCGCCCCGAACTGAGAACTCGCGGTGAACTTTTTGGTGAACCAAAAAGTTATATCAATTGAATGCCCCTTCCTAGTCGGCAAAGGATCGAAAACGGCGTACGATTTATTGTTATTGCAAGGTCTGTGGAGCCCTTAACTGATAGATTTAAGTCCCCATAGAGATTAAAATAAACTGTATCTGTGGCAACCCGTATATAATCTTTCTTGTCAAATGTTTTACCTACCTATATTTTGTTTATTTCATTTCGTTTTTATAAATCTTGCCAATTATTTTAATAACGTAATTTAAAAAACAATATTATAAATGTGTAAACCGAGCAATTTCATTTGATACTAAACTCGACCATACTTTCTTGCAAGAGTACCAGAATAGAAAGACCCCTCACAAATAGCTTTTTGTCCTTCTATGCTCTTCTGGCTCCATAACTACTTACTAGCGTACTCCCATCTTAAAGGCCGGCAACGCACTTACAACCCCTCTGGTGTTGCGGGTGTCCATGGGCGGCGGTAATCGCTTACCATCAGGTGATCCGTCTGCTCTTTTGCCTCCTATATCATAAAAAAAATAACCCCTTGAACGAGCCTGCTCATAATTAAATGACTAAAATATAATGCCTTCATCTACACGTTTACCCAATTTCATTAAAGTTATTGTCCATCAAACTATCCTCTGATAGTTCAGCTTAAAAACATGGAAATGCCGGGACGTGCCCCTAGCCGGCCGTGTGTTCCAAGTTGAACGCCTTAAGAGTGCTGGTTGGGCTGCCTAGGTTCTGTAGCGCCTCCGCCATGTTTGCGGAGGCTCGAACCGATGGCTTTGAAGCAATTATACGCAAGAAAGCGGCCTCATTACTGCGTAGAACCAGGGATAGCACAAACAATGATTGCTGATACGTTTGTAGTCCCATAATGATAAGTTTAATTAAATCTAATATAACTTTTAAGTATTAACATAGTTTTTAATCCTTATAATATCTAACATTTATACTCACAATGGGATCACTGTTATCTTGAAAATAAATAATTGAAATTTAACAAATTCTGTTAAAATTATTAAAAGTAAGACAATTATTCATTATTAATTAATTTATAAAATAAAACCGACAGTGATTGATTTCTAAACTATTGTTTTTTGCTATCGATTCAATATTTAAAATGAGCAAACAAACTAAGTAGGTACCTCACTCAATATAAATAGTATGACGTCTGATTAACGCCATATTGTTTATTTCTTACTTTCATGCATGTATTTAGTGACACTCCTTGAAGGATTAAAATCCTCCAAGTGACACGGTCTACTTATTTAGACACGAGTCTGGTCTCTAGAATGCAAACCTGAAGCAAAAACATACAAACATAGCATAGTATACATACACTGACTGATAAACACATTCTTTTAGGTTGCGCTGTCGAGTAAAAACATGATCTGAAGGAATTCACCTTGCTCTTGGCGTCAAGTGTATGTGCCTAGCACGGGTCACTTGTACAATGTTACAATGTACCTACTTACGCACGGTTCTGAAGGGATCGCGGCCCGCTACAAGCCACCAAATAAGTACAGCCAGACCTCCGGCAATCACTAAGACTCCTGCCGTCACTGAAATAACAACTGCTCTTTTCACCATTTTACTGTTCGGTATATTAAACCGAACCGGATCGTACGAGGTGCAGTCTGAAGATTGGGTCTAACACTAAGTATTATTTGGCGTTATCGCTTTGATTAGTAAACTGATTAGAAATTAAGGCGATTTAGTGAGATAGTTAAAATACTTCAGTGAATCATGATTTCGTGATTTGTAGAAAATATTCTTAGTTTTCTAGTTTTAGATTAATTGGTAAGTATCGTTATCGTACTAAACTTCGTCTGTCTGGGTCATAGGTACACATTTTATTGTATGCTTAACTAGTTCGCGTCTTTCCTGTAGACATCGCAAATTAAGAGAATCAAATGCAAATTTTTGGACTGCACCTTTACACAGACGGTATACATGTTTTCAGTAGGTACTTAAGACTCATAAGAAAAACGTGATATATCTTATACCCGGGTCGTTAACTTTTTATGTTAGGTCCACAGAAGTGACCTTTTTCTGAAATGTATTTGATCCATCTATAGCTGAAGTATGAACATTTGCATGCGCTTCTGTAACCACTAAGTTTACCCACAGACCTACCATTCGCTAGTTCTGTGAGTTTACCTTTTCAATAGAAGTTATTTTCAAATTATTTTAAATTATCTAACTACTTATAAAATGTTGTGATTCTATAGGTGTGGCGCGTTAGCCTCCGGCATGCCTAAGGGGCCTTGACAGTCGTAGGGTTACTTCGGCAGAGTAAAGGTTGACTCACGTTAGACCGGGCCATGACCGGGCCGGAGCTTCCGGCGCTTCGTTTTCTATGGAAAGCATCACGTGATCACCTGTCATGTCATAGAAAAGTAGAAGTGTTTTTTGACTTTTACACCCATCTACTGCACAATAATTACGTGATTTCGGCATTTCGAAGCGTAAGCGCGGGAAACGTGCGGTGCGAGCGCTCAGGCGGGCATTCGGCGGCCCTCTGTCGATTGTATCGTCGACGATACGCCGAGCGGTAGGCATATAGCGCGTGGCCTTGAGCGAGTGAAGGAGGCCTGATTCAACCCCACCAAGACACAAGTTTGCGCGTTTACCGCTAAGAAAACCGCATTTACTGTGGTCCCACAGTTCGAAGGCACAGCCCTTACCATGTCAGGGAGTATTGGGATCCTCGGTGTCGACATCTCCAGTGACGTCCAATTCCGTAGCCACCTGGAAGGGAAGGCTGATCTGGCATCCAAAAAACTCGGTGTGCTCAATAAAGCACGGCGATACTTTACTCCGGGGCAAAGACTGCTGCTATATAAATCGCAAGTCAGACCCCATATGGAGTACTGCTGTCACCTTCGGGCAGGAGCACCTGGATGCCAGCTTGGACCCCTCGACTCAGTCCAAAGACGCGCTGTACGAATCGTCGACGATCCCAAACTCACAAACGGTATTGAACCTTTAAGTCTAAGGAGAGACTTCGCCTCCTTGTGTGTGTTCTACCGCTTGTACAATGGGCTGTGCTCTGAAGAATTGTTTGACATGATGCCCACGGCCGCTTTCTATGACCGCACCGCTCGCCATCGGCAGGGTGTTCATCCTCACACCCTAGCACCTAAATGGTCGCGTACTGTGCGGTTTAAGAGGAATTTCCTCCTGCGTACGCTTCGGCTGTGGAATGAGCTCCCTGCCGAGGTTTTCCCGAGGGGCTACAGTATGGGGTTCTTCAAAAAAGGAGTGTAGGTACAGGTTTTTAAAGGGTCGGCAACGCGCGTGTAATATCTCCGGTGTTGCAGGCGTCCATAGGCTACGGTAACTGCTTACCATCAGGCGGGCCGTATGCTTGATTGCCAACGACGTGGTATAAAAAAAATAGCCCCCCAAGGTGAGTAAAACTTAGGAAATAAAATAAAATCAAAATATTTATAAATGTTATAAGCATTTATTATTACATGTTTTTAAGTGTGAAATTATTTGCTCGTATTCGTATTATCGGCATTTTGCACAAATTATTTATTATTTTGTATTTTTTTCCATTTTTGACATTTAAATTGTACGTAATATACTGACGATCATAATATAAATTCGTGTAGATTGACATGGCATAATTTATACTGTAATTTATTATTATGAAATAAATAAATGAAATGAAAGCAAATCGTAGTGACCTTCACCCAAATGAAGTCATATCTCGTAGAAAGGCATTTGATCCGGCAGGGTTATCTCTTGGAACCTAGAAATCGATAAATAAATAATGTGCATTCATGTATTTGTATGTTTAGGTCTGATACGTTTCTTAAGTGTATATACCCACATATCTATTTACGACTCTACTTCGGTATGTACGAGTACCTATATATTAAAAATGTATGGCATCCAACTTCCTTCGATTGGAACAGATTTAGACGAGTGATGGATGACTCAAGATCGTTCAGTCTCCGGTTTGTGGAGTTCCGACGATTTCTCGTTGATTCTGCAGTCAAATGTTAATTCAGTTTGAAAATTAGATAACATCGCGGCTAAGCAAATAATGTTTGGTCAAATTGGGCCTTATTCAATTAGCTATGCTACGACACGACTACGACTATCCAGGTGAAACTGATGTTTCTATATGATATTATGGAAATATGGACTATTCCACCGACAAGAAATTTAGTTATTCACATCATTGTCATCACTTGTAGTGCGCCTTAATCGTGCATATACTTACATACGTATTGGTGTCCACTCAATCAAATTGCGAATTAGCGAATTGTATTATCAAATCAAGTTGAGTGTTTAAAGGTCGAATGCGGCTTCAGTCCAGCTTAGAATGTGTTCAGCCAAGTTTATTTAAGAGACGCCAATTCCCGTAGGGCTTTTAATAGGCCTCCAGCTGTTTGTTTTCCCGGCGGGGAGAGTTGCGATAGCCGGCTCAATTTTAACTGGTATCCACTGCTCAGATGTTTAACTTACGCTGTGGCCCGCAACATTTATCCCAAACAAAATTCCGTATAGGCCTTCAGCCGGTTATTTTACCAGGTAAGGAGTCTCCTAAAGCTGTGGCATGCATTGGCTTTGAGATTGTAAACGATATTGCCATAGAAGTTTTCTTAACATATATGGGATTATGGGCCGATTTTTATTTTTTGACAAATTGTTCTTTTTTGTCAGATTTCGATAAAATTTGTGGATAGATAGAGTACTTACTATACTTTTTGGATAGAGTTCCCTATTCTGTACAATACTTATAAACGCAAATTCACAGTATAATTAGGTATTGTAAAAAACTGCATCAGAGTTACGAACACGTATGATATTTACGTAACTCAATGGAAAATTACATAATTAATTTTTTTACATTAGATATGGTGCTTCTTTACCACACTAGTGCGATAACTAGCAATTAGCACATTACGTGACTATGTCAATTATTTAAAGGCCCATATAGTACTGTAAAACGTTGTACGATACATGTGTGAATAGGTAATTCGCCACTCATGTCGATTTAAACACTCCCTTCGCTCATGTTTTAATTTGTCACCACTCGTTGCGAATTTCCTATTTTTCGCACTTGTATCGTAATGTACTACATATTTCGATCAAGTTGTGATTTCGTATTCATTCTGCCCTGAATGAGAAGCTCTTCAAACCACCCAAATTTTATCCAAATCTAACGAACAAAAATCAACAATAAAATAAAAGTCGGTCCAACATGTTCAATATGTTCAACAATACTTAATTATTTTTGTTTTTTACTTACACTGTGGCCCGCCACGTTTATCCAGAAAAACCGCAGGTTCCCGTAGGACTTGGAGTAGCCCTCAAGCCGGTTGTTCTCCCAGATAGGCTGCCGGGGCGCGCTGCGGTAGGCCTCGGCGCCGGCCCATTGTAAGCGATCCATCCACAGCAGTTGGCCTTCGAGCGAGATTAAGAGGGGGCGGGCGTTAAGGCAGGGAAGATATGGCGCACCGCGCGAAACTTGAGACTGACGATATGGTTTAATATAATAATAATAAAACACTTCTAATAAGCATATAGTCGTTTACGTTTAATATAAGGCCGCATACAACACAATTAAGTACCTAAGGCCCACTTGCTCCATCCCACTAACCCGGGGTTACGCTGTTAAACCGCTAACCCGATGTCAAATTGTACTGGTAACCATGGTAACTCCAGGTTTAACCGGTTAACCCCGGGTTAGTGGAATGGTGCAAGTGCGCCTAAGTGTTTGTCCATTTTGTCAAATTAATGTTAAGACAGCAATTGCGTTTAACGAATTTCTGTATACTCATAACTCGCTAATTTTCACCTCGTTGTACCTCTCGAGATACAATTTCATATGTAGGTAGGTAGATATTTTCCTGTTCAAAATGTTTCATTTCGAGGTTTCTACTTTTAGTAGAATCAGTGATTTTCTACTTTCTAACTCGAAGGGGGCAGCTGAAACTGACTGATTGAACAAACGAATACACCGCAAACTTACTTATTGTACTTTACAGCATATTAGCAATGCTAAAAATTGGTAAAACATGAGTCGGCGTTAAGGAAAGAATGTGTGATGGTTTTCTACCATATCTACCAGCTTTGCAGGCTTTGCAGCCTTACAGCGCGATACATCCCACCTATAGGTAGTATTCTAACAACAACTTACCAGGAGTATCGCAGATCAAATCGAGGTTCCCGTTATACTTTTGAACAATGATGTCAGTCTCGTTTAACAGTTTTTCAACTAAAAACAAAAGAAGTCACCTTTATTTCCTTAATATTACTAAGCATGGTTCTGAAAAGTGAGCCTTCTGCAAATAAAAAATGCGATCTAGCAAAGGTTACTCGTAAATCTTGAGATACAAGTATTCATAATTTCCGAGTTTTTTCAGTCACCTAGGGCGGTATTCTAATTTAAATATGTGGTCGCTCTCCTTGATTGGTGCGTGTGAGATGCTCTGCGAGTCAAGATCATATCATAACAATATCAAACTTTAAGACATTTAGAAATTAGAATACCGCTTTAGATATTATTCAAAATGGGGGATTTGCAAGCGTCAGGTGGGCCAAACCCTTTACCACTATGGTTAAAGAAATAGGATGTCAAAACGAACTTCCTTCGGTGACTGGTTTCATAAAGTCTGCCATTAGCAGGTCGAACACCGCGTTAGACTGAGAGCCCCAGCGCACATGGGCTGGTATGCTGAGCGCCTCCTTCACGGGCCCGTTCATCAGGTAGTTCAGATTGTACTCCTCCTGGCGGCTCATTGTGGAGTAGGACATGTCGCGGATCATGAGTTCTCTGGCGATTTCTGGTTGACAGCAAATTAATATAATAAGTCTTTAAGTTAAAGTTTAATTACATAGTTTTGAACAGTGAAGTAACTCCTAGCAATTTCAATATACCGACATTACCTATCATTTTTTCTCAAAGCAATGTGCCAAAGAGAATTTTCAAAAGTTGCAAAGTTCCCATTTAATGTTCTCGGTATTTTTATGCTATAAGAACTAGTCACGCTTAAAACTCGAGAATATGTTTAAGATATTAATAGTACCATAATCGGTCCTGGTGTCTGGTCCGAAGCCTTGAGTTTTTGTCAGTATATTGTAGAAGTCGACATTGTGGGTCCCACGGAACACCTGTGTTTGCGTGGCGGCCCACGCGGCCGTGGACTCCCTGTAGAGGCCTTCGTCGAACAGCCTCTCGGCCTCCCTCGCGGCCTCCTGTATGTTCTGGTAACCGACGTCATCGACCAACTCCGCGGCTAGGAGCAAAGGACCCCATGTGAGTGTCAAGTCTACCGGGTGAATCCATGAGTTACCCATCGCAATGCCTCTTAAATTAGACCTAATTGTTCCTGCCTGCTCTGCCTGAAACATAGATAGTTGTGAATATTATATATATATATATATATATATGTAAATTGTACGATATTTAATGTTTGCCATACGCGCAAGTGCGGCATTTAGGTAGATATTATCATCGTCATAATCATATAAACCGAAATACGTCCAAAGATTTGCACAACTTCTGCTCACTCACCCGCTGCCTGCATTTCAGTTTTCTGCGATCTTGGCCAGATCATTGGTCTGCCTTGTTAGGGGCCATCAGTCTTCAACGTCCCGCTACGCTGTCACTGTCACTAGTCTGGCAACTGTTTAAGCTTGGTTCTCCCCATTTCTAATTCCATCTCGCACAGAAACTCAAACAACAAAGCAAAGAAGCTCGCTCCACGGTCCTAATATTTAGACGGAACTAGGTATAATCAGTTATAATTGCATTTTTTATACATACCTCATGCATACGAATGCCCATATCAACTGTCATTTTTCCACCATACGACTGTCCATAAATGTACAGCGGTACTCCCTCGAATTCGGAATGCGCCTCATAAAAACCACTCATGAGGTTTACAAAGTCCACAGCTGAAAAAAACAAGATTGAAATTAGAACGGCTTCAACTTTTTTAATTTAACCGGTATCGATTCGAATGTCCGTTACCAATTTCATCATTAGTTGTTGTGAGGAAACTCCAATCGTCGACATAGCTGTAACCGGTGCCTACAGGATTGTCGATGAAAAGAACATTAAAATTCTTTACCTGCAATTAACAGCTCAATTAGAATACAGCTTATAAATAAATAGTAGGTAACATGGAAAATGGTATACACTTTATGTCTATAATGCCGAAGTAAAATTATATGGTATAACGTGAAAATTACCCTGAAATGTAGGTACTCACGATTAAATTTCATTCCATTCCATTAAAAATCGATAATTAGGGTTCGGTACCAAAAAGGTACAAAAGGAACCCTTATGGTGCGACTCTGTCCGTCCGTCCGTCCGTCTGTCTGTCACATAGCTAAATATCTCGAGAACTACTTAAGCTATCGATTTGAAATTTGGAAGAGTCATGAAGAACGCTAACCCAAACACATTGGAAGTATAATGTTTTAATATTTTTTTTATTAATTATAGAAAATGTCCAATGTAAAGAGGGGGCAAAATTTCAAGTCTATTTAGTTGCTAGGTTGAGTGGGATATCATTTGAAAGAGCTTAAACTAAAAATAGGTAACAAAACAATTTGGGGCATTTTCTATGAAAAGGGACCTTATTGTCGATGGCGCTTACGCCGCACAGCATCGCGCGGCATTGTATTTATATCGGAGCATCGTTTATAATGGCGTAAGCGCCATCGACAATAAGGTCCCTTTTTATAGAAAATACCACATTTTTTATAGTGAAAAAAAATTGACTTACGAAGGGAAATGTAAAAAAAATACCATTCCCCCCCCATTATGAAATTTTTACACAATAATAACATTATCATAAATATTACAGGAAAAATATAATCACACCTCTATCTTGTTTACTTTTTTTATTATCAAAAAACATTTTGTAATTTTATTTGCAATTTAAGCCCCTTTGCGGGTGTTTATTTATTATACTTGAAATATCTATGAGATTACACTAAAACCACCTTCTTTCAAATAAAATAAAAATTGTTGAAATCGGTTCACATGATAAAGAATTATCCCAGACAAACCAACATACATACAGGTCGCGCAAATTAGTTAGCCAATTTGCCGATAGATGGGGACATACACACGTACAATAAGCGTAATTATTACTTATGATTCAGGTCAAAAGTCTTTCGTGATTATAGTTAAATGAGAAAATTTAAAGTTTCTCCGGAACCCTCGGTGCGCGAGTTAAACGAACTCGCACTTGACCGGTTTTTTTATCTGTACCGACCTAAACGAGTAGAAAAAATAATTGTGTACTTACCCAAGTGTAATTTCTCTCCTGCAGTGATAAATCCAGCGGTCCTAATATTTCGAAGTTCCCGATGCCGGTGGACGAGCCTCCAGGGCCTCCTTGCAGCCAAACTACCAGCGGTCGCTCAGTGTAGCTGGACACATCGGCGGTCGTGTAGAACAGCCAATAGAACATATGAGCACCCCGTCTCACAGTCACATAGCCCGAGTCTTGCCTGAACGGCCCGAATTGACCTGAAATTAATGTACTTACGTATATTACCCATTCATATATCCGCACCATTTAGGTCAATTAATTGATTACGTTTTAATACCATTTACTAGACAACATAATAAAGCTGAAATAATCAACCAATGTGACATGTCCAATACTTTATCGAGACTAATAAAGTAGCTATATCAAATAATATTTGATTACTATTATACTCCAACTTCAAAATGGCTAATCGCAGTAATCGCTGATAATTTATATCAAGCTCAGAGATTATAAAATCAAATAATTTCGACCTAAATGAATAGGTACCCATGACATATTGAAGTAGGTATTTATTTACATAATCCATATTAGTCCATACTTCCATACTATCCATACTAATATTATAAATGCGAAAGTCTGTCTGTCTGTCTGTGTGTTACCTCTTCACGCTTAAACCTAACCCTTGAAATTTGACATAGAGATAGTTTGAGTCCCGGGGATGGACTTAGGATAGTTTTTATCCCGGAAATCATCCCTTAAGAGGGTGAAAATTATTTTACTTTCACCCCGCAAGTGAGATATTGATGCCTCGCTTGACAATGATGTAAGTATTATGCTCAAATTGAATCATTGCCTTTACATTTTATTAAGCCGGTAGAAGTTAGAATTGTCTCTCAAACAGTGGCGTAACTAAGGGGGGGGGGGGGAGAGGGCAAGTGCCCCGGGCGCCATTTAAGGGGTGGGGGGGGCGCCAAAATGGGCAAAAGGCAGCAGCAAGGAAACTTTTGTCAGTCGTCAGGGGGCGCAAATTTGGTGACTGCCCCTCTAATAGCTACGCTCCTGCTCTCAAATAAGGATATAAGGAAGTTAGTATAGGAAATCAATAAAAAGAAGATTGGATAAAAGAAGAAGCAACCCAAAATACTAATTCTACGCAGACGAAGTCGCGGGCAAAAGATAGTAATATTATAAATACAAAAAGTCTGTCTGTCTGTCTTACCTCCTTACGATTAAACCGCTGAACCGATTTAGATGAAATTTGGCATAGATATATTTAGAGTCCCGGAGAAGGACATAGGATAGTTTTAATCCCGAAAATTATCCCTTAAGAGGGTCAAGAGCGGGGTGGAATTGAAATAATGTAGTACCTGATTTTGTGTACATAAGCAATTAAGAATATGCTCAAATTGCATGATTGCTATTACACTTTATCCAGGCGCTATCCTTACTCTAGCTGTGGTTACTAAGTCCACGCGGACGAAGTCGCGGCGCGGGTAAAAGCTAGTGTAGTTTTAGTAGATTGTTAACCAAGGGATGAAAAGCACTCATTTCTGCTGAGGTGTTTTGGCGCTCGAACGCAGTGAGAGCGCCAATAGTCCGAGGCAGAAATGATGCCTTTCACCCGAGTTAAACACTCTACTTTTCATTTCGAATAAGAGAAAAGTAAAATGCATGTATTTTGTTAAAAACATGGCTAAGTATACATTTTTATAGTATTTCTTGAGGGTACTTTCAATTAACAATTCAGGCAAAAGTATCGTTATTTATGGAATGGAGAGTCAAACATCAAAATGGAAATTTTATAACAAATCCATTTAAACTCAAATTTCAATTGCGTATCGTAACAAAATTAAAAAAATCGTACTTCGAACGTGAAATGCTCTAGTGCAGACACGTATCATTTTCTGCGCACCTTTTAGAACAACAATGACTCTCTTTCAGAGCATGAGAAATGAAAACATAATTACGCTATAGTTTTGAAGATAACGGTTATATATACCTATTCAATTGTATAATATAACACTTTGTTCATCACCATCATCCTAACCTTACCCCGGCATTTTGCCACTGCTCAAAAAGGCGTCTTGGATCCGCTCGGCAACCTAATCCTAAGAATTAATTGGCACAGGCAGGCCCTGGAATTGTTTTTTACGAAAGCAACTACCATCTGCCACCACCACCACCATCCACCACCACCATCTATCATCTGGAAGAGATCACTTATAAGGATAAGTTTACCTTTGTACCTGAAGGCTCTTTATCGCCATTATCGGTGTCTCCCATGATACGTAGTACTATGGGCGTTGGAACTCAAATTAAACGAATCTTCGTATGAAATAATTACGTAGTATAATTATCCAATTACAGAAATAATATCACAATGATCTTCAATCAGGTGCCTAATACGTTATTTTATAATCGAATATAATTTTAATTCGCAATCTGATACAATTAAGCTAGATTTAGTTAACAGGCGTCGGCGATCCGTCAATGCCTTGTCACGCGCTCCTCTATTGACAACCGTCGTAATCAATATGGCCGCCGGCAATGCCTTGACGTTCCGCCAGAGTGAAATTAGCAACTTCACTCTCGTCTGTGTCGTTTAGTTTGCAGCGTTAAATCTAGATGGCGCCACGTTTGGGGGGGCGCCGTCACGGCCGGACTGACAATCGACCGTCCACGGGCGAACGATTACTGTAGTCACTCTGTAATCAAAAACATAGAAATATCACAATTTTTAGCACTATACGCTCGTCCAGCCTGACGTGCATCAGATTTTTATCTCTACAAAATTGAACAACTGCGTCCTTTCGACCATACCACTGTACGGACCGGACAACATAGTTCATTCACAACGTAATTTCGTTATATCTCAATTCTCGATAATACTTCACGGCCCAGACAACTGCGTCCCTTCGACCACCCTAATCTAAGGCGTGGCCCGGACAACAGCGTCTCTCCGACCAGACATCAGAACGATTGAATAATGTGGACCGGACAAGCGCTTTTTCCAAACACCGTCCCCTCGACCACAATCATACCCGTCCACATGGTACACGCGTCCCTTCAATCGAGCCAAAGCACATAGATCGCTATTGCTTGGGTCCGAATCGGACAACATTACCCCAGAAATCAGTATCATTGTTACTACACAAGTAACAAATTTTCATACCTTTGATTTGCTGACTATCTTGCTCATCATTTGCACCTCTTCATAATCTTCACAGTTAAAATCGTTCATTTGTATTGTAAAAGTCATTGCTTGGATCGTCATTTTCGGAACAACAGCTGACGGTATCTGAGCCTGCGGTCATTGTAACGGAATCAGCGGACAAGGTATCGTAACTGCGTATTGAAATGGTGTCGTTATCATGATCATTAATACTCTCGTCCCTAACATTATCTGGCGCCGTCCCGGCCTCCTCATCACTATTCTCGTTAAGCATGTTCGTAGCTATTTCGTTTAGTCCTACCTGACCTATTGGCACAAGACGCAAGTTTTCGTGAGCGTACTTATATGTTCGATTAGATCCGTTAAGATTTTTCAGTAGATATCTGTCATTTTCAAGAACTTCTATTATGTGAAAAGGCCCTTTAAATTTGCGGTCTAATTTGGTCTGGTTACGCTCTGAACTTTTAATGAAAACATAATCGCCTTTGGAGTATGGTTTAACAGTGGCTCGACCTTTATTGAACCTTTCAGTATCGGATTTTGCAGCATTTTCAATATTTTTAGAGGCCTCCGTACGGATAGAGGTCAAATCAAGACGCGTATTGGGCTGAAGGCCCGAAGAAGTTTTAGCTAAGCCTAACGATTGCGCACGAATACCAAACATGAGCTCTGTTGGTGTGAATTTGGTCACCGTTGACCTCGTACTATTTAATGCTAATTGAACTTTGCCGAGTTCATCGCGCCAGGTCTTGTTTGGGTCATTTTCTACGATGGTAAGAAGACTTTTTAATGTTCGCATAACGCGTTCAACTTGCCCATTTGCCCTACTAGACCCCGTTGCGATAAAATGGAGTTCTATATTGTTATCTGAACAGAACGTTTTAAATTCGGTACTTGCATAAGAACGTCCCTGGTCCGCTATAACGCGTTTTGGTGCTCCAAACAGATTTACAGCTTTTTCAAGAGCTACAACAGCACTAGTAGCGTTTAGGGAACAAGTATGTTCTAGTAACACGTATTTTGTAAATCCGTCAATGATGACTGAACAATACTCTTTTTGATCGCTTTTCCCACTTAGTTTGCCCGAAAAATCTATATGAACCGTGTGCCAAGGCACAGACACTTTAGGTATAGAATGGAGACGTATGGGTTGTGCTCCGGATGGACCTTTGGAAGCTTTGCAAATAATACATGAATCAACATACTTGCGAACGCATTTGGACATTTCTGGAAACCAGTAGTGCTCATATAATTTATCTAAAGTTTTATCACTGCCCAAATGTTGTATTTCGGAGTGGACATGATTTATAAGTGTCCATATAAGTGAACGCGGCACAATAGGGAGCCATGAACAGACTTTATTTCGATTGATCCTACGATAAAGTATCCCATTACGGACGTCGTACGTGCTCGCTACATTTTCAGGGAGCTCTTTATTGGTGTGTTGTTGTATAATATTCTGGATTTCAGTATCCCGTTTTTGTTCCACTAACAGCCAACCTTCATGAAGTTCTACGAAATTGACTTCCTTTGGCCCCGACCCTGTCGGCTCGATCAAATGGTTTCGTGATAAATAGTCTGCGTGCTCCATATTACGACCTTCACGATACATAATGTCAAAGTCGAAGGACTGTAGGAAAGCCCACCAGCGATGGACACGCGGAGTTAGATCAGTTTTGGACTTTGACGCCTTTAGTGAGTTACAGTCCGTAAAAACCGTGAATTTGCGTCCATAGAGGTAGTGGCGGAAATGCTCTACCGCCCGTACTACAGCCATCGTTTCAAGCTCATATGAGTGATATCTGGACTCAACTTCGGTTGTACGGCGACTGTAGTACGCTACAACGTGGGGCATAGTGTCTTTTTTCTGAATAAGAATCGCGCCATAGCCCTCCGAGCTCGCGTCAGTGTGCAATTCGACTGGGAGTTCGGGATCGAAGATCGTTAATACTGGACTAGATGTCAGTATAGCTATAATAGTTTGACGAATCGACTCATGTTTATCTGTCCACTTAATGGGACCCTTTAAACTTGTCAAGGGATACAAGGGACCAACAATTTTCGAAAAATTGTTAATGAACTTTCGGAAGTAAGAAGCTAGGCCTAAAAACTGTCGTACTTGCGTTGCCGTTTTCGGGGGTGGGGTATTTGACAGAGCCTGGATTTTAAGAGAATTAGCCCTTACTTGGCCCGATTCGATGGCGTAGCCTAAATAGTTAATTTTGGTTTTCATGAATTTACACTTGCGCAGATTGAATGAGAACCCTGCGTCCGAAAGTGTTTTCAGTACCTCATCAAGCCTGCGAAGACCCTCAGCAACGTCTGTCGAGTAGCATAAGACGTCGTCCATATATGCCAAAGGCTTATGCTTTAAGGGTTTTAGGGCATTGTTTATGCATCGCTGATACACGGAGGGTGCATTGCGCAAACCGAACGGCATGGTTACATACTCATACTGCCCCTCTGGGGTCACAAAAGCAGTCTTATCTATAGAATCAGGATGTATCAAAATTTGATGGAACCCAGAAGCCATGTCTAGACACGAAAAGAAGTGAGCGCCGGACAGTTGATCGATCTGCTCCTCAATGAGTGGTAAAGGGAAATGCTCGGGGACGGTATTAGAGTTTTAATTCCTATAATCTACGCACATCCGTTCCGTGCCGTCTTTCTTTTTAACTAACAGTATTGGACTAGCAAATGCCGAAGAACTTTCACGAATGACGCCAGCATCTAATAACTCTTGAACTTTTTCCCTCACAATCTGTTTTTCGGCAGGTGCTAGTCTATACGGGTTTCTCTTGACTACTTTTTGAGGATCTTGTAATTTGATTTCCATTTCCCCTGTCTTAACTCGCCTAGTCGGAATACCGTCGATGAAATTATCTACATATTTGTTAAGTATTTCAATAAGTTTTAACCTATCATCTCCTGTCAAATCCGTGTCTATAGAATTAAGATCCATTTTATTATTTTGCGCTTGGCACGTGTTAATTTTCTGTATCGTTTTAAACACAAGGTTATCATCATCAATTTCAGCACGAACTCCAGTTTTTAGAAAATCCCTACCAATTATAATTGGGTCCGTGATACTTGTATCAGGGACCACGTGAAAAAGCAAGGTTCTAGAAAGATTACTTATTTTGACCTCACTATAGATCTGCATAGTACATTCTACATCGTCCGCTCCAATGCCAGTTAAATAAACTTGATTTCTGTGCGTATCACCTACAATCCGATTAGAAAAGCTACGTTTGACTAATGAACAAGATGATCCAGTATCGAAAAGAAAAGGAAAAGTCTCACCAGATGATGTTGTAAGGGTACCTCGTGAAGTTTTGCGGTCGCAGGTTAGTACGCTTTCCTTGGCCGCTGCTCCGGTAATCTTCTTTTCGTTGCACGCTGAGGACATGTGACCCAGTTTGCCGCAGGTGAAACATTTCACTTGTTGTTTTTCATTGGTACGTAACGACCCGTCACGTGTGTCATTAGATTTTTGTTTGTGCTGCTCACTTTGACCACGTTTTTTACAATCGATTTGTTTATGTCCGGGTACTCCACATGTATGACACGTTCCAGTAAATTTCGTGTCCGACAGTCGAGCCTTTTTTCTATCGGGCTCTTGGCTTTCATTTGTTTCGGCTCGCCGCTTCAAGGAAATGCCACCAAGGATACGAAACATATGCGCCCTTGTTGTAATCACATGTGAGTTTAACTCGCGGCGTATCATTCCATCTTTATAAGATAACACGGATATGACAAATCCAGTAATAATTTCCTCAGTCATTTCTAGTTTTGGTATGCGTTCGATCATATTCCATAACCTCATAGCTGCTCCAGCCGCCGTCTCTTTTTCACCGATATGGAAACGTAGAATTTCATCAAAATAATCTTGCACACACTTTGGCTTTGCAAATTTGGCTATTAAAGTTTCTTTAACCGTAATCCAGTTTAAATCATTCAAATTCATGGTAGTCAAACAATTTGCAGCTCGTCCTTTTAGGGCGCTGGTAAGTGCTATGAGTAGATCTACCCCTTTCAAGGCTTTTTTATTGACGATCATTTCTGTAACCCTGCACCATCCCTCAATGTCCGCATCGGTGTCGTCAGGGTTAAACTGGATAAACTGAGGATTATTTGAACTTACGGTTTGTGTTTCAGACTTATTCAGGATACGTGATAATAGCGCTTCCATATTGCTCAAGAAATTCGTCGCGCTATGTTCATCACTTCGTTTTTCTTTTGCAGTAGGCGCGATGGATCCCACTTCTGATGAAGGCTCTTTATCGCCATTATCGGTGTCTCCCATGATACGTAGTACTATGGGCGTTGGAACTCAAATTAAACGAATCTTCGTATGAAATAATTACGTAGTATAATTATCCAATTACAGAAATAATATCACAATGATCTTCAATCAGGTGCCTAATACGTTATTTTATAATCGAATATAATTTTAATTCGCAATCTGATACAATTAAGCTAGATTTAGTTAACAGGCGTCGGCGATCCGTCAATGCCTTGTCACGCGCTCCTCTATTGACAACCGTCGTAATCAATATGGCCGCCGGCAATGCCTTGACGTTCCGCCAGAGTGAAATTAGCAACTTCACTCTCGTCTGTGTCGTTTAGTTTGCAGCGTTAAATCTAGATGGCGCCACGTTTGGGGGGGCGCCGTCATACCTTTATTTCTGTAAATTTTATGTACGAGTAAACCCGTGTTGTGTACAATAAAGTGATTACTACTAAGTACTACTACTACCATCTGATTTTCTATCCCAGAGCGGAAACTGATGGACTTCATTGGGATTTGCCCGGTTTCCATTCCATCACCTTTAACACCTGAAGCGACTGATGTAGTTGTAATTTTTAAAGTGTCTTTATGATACTCAAGGGCTCTTCCTACAATTCGGATACAAAAAATCTGACTGCATAAATTATAAAATTTGTAAACATTAAATGACGAATAAATTCCGGTACGACCCGTGGTTCGAACCCCTGACCTCCGTTTTGAAATTCGCTCGCCTTATTGGTACCGCTCAATTTTTTTTAAATGTAACACTCTCCCTCCTCCTCCGTCGTTCCCTCATTACTGAGGATCGTGACTTCTTCGAAGAAGTTTCGAAATGGCTTGGAAATTGGAAATGTTACACTATGTTTAATAAATAAATTAATAAAGGAATATAATAAATCTCAAAGGTCACAGTGGCTTCAAAAGTTGAATATTTAAAAATAGTTCTTTTTAGGGTTTCGTAGTCACCTAGAAACCCTTATAGTTTCGCCATGTCCGTCTGTCCGCCCGCGGGTTGGCTCTGTTATCGTTAGTGCTAGAAAGCTGAAATTTGGCAAGGACACATAAATCACGCATGGCGACAGAACGGTAAAATAAAAACTACTATTTTTTTAAGAGTACAGTCGAATGGCTCAAAAATATGTGAACACGACTTTATTGTCTAAGGTATACATATTTTTTAAACTTTGGGAATATATACAGGGTGGCTAAAAAATAAGTGTATTCCCGTTGCCAGGGAGGTTTTGGGATTATACTGAGCAACTTTTACTATGGGACCAACCCCGAAATCGAAAAAAAAAATTTGGCTGTTTCATACATTTTGGCCGGTCCATTTTCTACGCAAGGGTAAATTTTTTTTTAGCCAACCTGTATATACATATTTATGCCTTTGACTGTACCTTCCATATAATTTTTTTTTTACTTTTTGCTTAAACCTATGGTGTGGGGTATAAGGTCTTTAAAAACGAATAAGGGTCTCCAACAATATTTTTTTGATAAAGTAACTATTTTCGGAAATGATCCGGAAGAAACAATAATGTGTCTCCCATCCTCTAACTTTTGAACCATGGGTCCAAAAAATCTTTAAACAAAAGCTTAACAAGTACTTTCAATTAAAACTATAGCGAACATGATCGGTGAAGCCGTTTTTGAATTATTGCGAAAAGTCTTCTCTTCTTACTAAAAAGACGTACAAAGCGCTGCGAAGGTACTCCCTGCTTATTAAATCACATTTACAATCGGGTCTATCGCGAATTTATTTTGTTACTTTATTTACCGACGTTTCGACACAGGTTTCACTGGTCGTGGTCGCGGCATAGTCGCGGCTAACTGACGTCCCAGCAAAATGTCAAAACAGAGATTTGTGTGACTACCCGACGAAAAGTGCATTTAAAGTTTGGGGTAGACATCACATCTTCAAACCACCCACTACACATAAATGTTAATCATTGTCCCTTATGCTTATTATAATGTACACGATACTTACTAATAGCCCCCGATTAGCATATTCTGACAGAATGGTAACTACGGAACCCTACACTGAGCATGGCCCGACATGCTCTTGGCCGATTTTTCCTTCGCCTTTATACGTTAGCCATAATTACAACAATTATAATGTAATTGAATACATTTGTTTCATTTTTTGCAGTAGAATAGCGCTAAATACATTCTTATTTGGCAAGTACTCAGTTATAATGTCCTTGTTCTTCTTTGTATTAGTTTAATGTGTACATTTAGCACAAAACCTACCTGGTCTATGTATCTGAACGAAGCTAAATGTGCTTAAAACACGTTAAGTGATTGATCATTTCCGAAGTCTTTTGTGTGTTAGTTTGTGCGCTCATGTATGTTACAGTGTCGTTGTAATCATTATCTCTTTATACCGCAGTTTTTTCCTGTCAAGGTAATGAAGGTGGGGTTCATTTTCCGCAATGAGCTATAAATAATTGGGCTTTACGACCACGCTTAATTTTTAATATAAAATGAAGCAATAGAACGATCTTGCATTTTTTAAGAACTTGAAGTTACCTTGCTGTTGCGTCCTAATTATTTAAAATTAAAAAGAAATCATAATATCAGGCAACATAGGCCATAGATATAGTTAGTCAAACCAAACTGTCAGTAAATAAGAATAAAAAAAATATACTCATCCTTTTCTTTTTTTGGGTGCTAGTACTGTAAGACGAAGACAGTATAATTCTCTCTGTCCATGTTTGAAATGAGATAGTCCTTTGAAAAATTATACATACCTTAGTACTAGTACAGTCCGTTAACTCTCAGAATGACATTCGTTTTCGGGTAAAATCGGACGTAATCGCGTAATAGAAAATGACAGTCTCTTACTGATTTACTCTTCGTTTTTTTATCACTATTCCATATTAGTGCGACAGTGACAGTTGCGTTTCGATCTACGCGGCCTGTTCCGGTGTAGGCTTCGACAGATTACCACGGAACCGCAGAAATACCACACCCTTCGGCTAGAAGTCCGCACTCGCAATGGTTCCCACCGGCGGCCTCGGCAGTACCACAAGCGATCGCATCTGGAACACTCAGCTCGTGACGGGTCTACTTGCGAATATATTCGACCATATCGTCGGCTGTGGCCAATAAGTAAAGCGCCTTATTCGGCGTGGAAGCCCACAAGCCAGAAGCAATATCCGGCTCCGCAGTGCTACACTGGCTCTTGCGAGGAGCTTAAAAAAAAATCATGACAACTCTGACGATGAAGATGTTTTTCGCCGCCGAAAAGTGACTGGCAAATTCCTGTGAAATGATTTTTTAATACATAGGATATTTTTGAGTTTCGAGAAACTCATTGGTGCGAGACGGGATTTGAACCCTCTTTTCTTCGTTCACCTGTCCCGTTATGAAGACATTCGCGTTTTCACTTATGGTAGGTACAGTCAGCATATATAGTAGCGGATAAAACAACGCACCAAAAGTATCTGCCACTCTGGAATACTTCTCCGAATAGAGGTAGGTCATAGCTGTCCACGTTTAATTTGCTACAATCTAATTTTCCTCATAATGATGATAATTTATAGCATGTGATGGAAGCGTCATGTGCCAGCCACTCGGTTAGGAGATTTTGTTAACGTAAGGATAATACATATGAGCAATACGTGTTCACAAACTTAATCAATATTTGTACATAAAATTTACGTATAATTTCGTAAGCACATGACATTAAGTTTGAAGTTAAGCGGGGTGGATTTCAAAATTCTGCGAAAAGTTATGGTTCGGTCTTTATAAAAAAAAACTAGTAGGTTGTGCGAGTTGCAACTTTTTTATATGCTTTTAAGAACTATTATCTTAATGTTGCTTCAATTACCATCTCCAATAACATAATAGTTTTTTTTAAATATAAAATCATCACCGTCTACCGGAAAAATCTGGATCATTTTGTTTGCAGTGAAAATTATCTCATACCTATCGTACGATTGCGATTTTTCTTTTAGTTATATCTTGTCCATGTTGTTGTTTAACACATGAAAAATATGCAATAATTCCTTCACCGATAAAGTACATTTAAAAATATTTTAAATTTTGTCACGAACATTCGTCATCACCGTCATGGTAATGTCAATGTGAGCTTATTTCCGTGTATGAATAACAAAATACCGCTAAAGGTCCTTGCCCTATTTTTCACTTTAGTATAAAATTTCACTATAAATTCGCACGATTTAATCGTGAGAGATACCTATTCCGAAATATTTGGTTTAAGATGTTACGAATGATATATTAGAAATACTACATGAAGTTTATTGTGTGGCATAGACATTAACTACTATTATTCGTATTCTAGAAATAAAAACATGAAACTCTCAAATCGTCAGCACCATACCCATCATCATCGGTAAAAAATGACGAACGGTGATGAGTTAACCCACCCTGTGTATGGCCCACCGGCGATGTCCAGGTCCATCTTCGATGGTGTTTGCAATTTGCGTATTTTGTCCAAAGGCAAACTGGATGAGACGAGAGCCTCTTTCGTTACGGTGTCCAAGACCATGAGGCCCAACTGTTTTGGTGTCACCCAGTGGCTACCTTTTCCCTATCTTAGCGTTGAAGTCGCCAAGATTCAGGTTATACGTGGCACGGTGCTCATCGCTAGCTTTATTTAATAGGTCATAGAAGTCTTCAACTTCTTCGTCCGGGTGTGTTGTTGTCGGTGCATAAGTTTGAATTAAGGTTAAAATCTGTAAGTCGGAATTTTAAAACTGCTATTTTGTCGGAATATGAGATAAATTCAATGATATTGTCTTTCCATTTATTTTGTCCCAAGAAGCCTACTTTTCGACCGCCTGAATTTCCGCAATAGAAAAAGATGGTATTTACTCGTTCGACAGCATCTTGGCCTTCTCTACGCACTTCGGAGAGGCCAACTAGGTATGTCCCAGTTGATATGTTAAAGAGAATTTTCCAGCTCTAACAATCTTTCTTCTGTGCGCAATGTCCTGGTATTTGCTTTGGCCGAAGTCGTTTAACGGAGAGGAGGTCGTAACGCCCGGAGATTCTTCGCACCCCGAGTTCTGGACAATCTTTTCTTCCGCCGCCACCTTGAGTCAATATCCTACTCTGATATTGACTGTCTGTCTAGGCCAAAATATGCCCCAGCCAGCGATTCACACAAAGAGTGTGCGACAGTTTAACGTCTTGTCGAGGACGAACAAAAAAAAAATTACAATTAAAAAAAGTTTTTTTTAAAACGTTTTTATTACATATAAAAACTTAGTTCCCAAATCGCCATTACCGTACATGCAGTATTATTACCGTATATAAAAGAGTCATTACCATACCATGGTTGTCTTCATCATTTTTATTTTTCGAAAGCGATAATTTATAATTTAAGCCACAAATGATTGTATAAATACCATAAATATCCTCAATATACAGCCCCCTATTACTTTAGACAGCTAGAATCGTGTTAAATTAAACATTTAAAAAATATATTTTTTGTAAGTATATTGAAATTTTTAGTGATGAAATCCACCTAGCGACTAGCGACACATGTGATGTTTGTTCACTCTCGTCATTGTCTGTTTAAACAACTTAGCGCTTGAAAGAGCTTTAAAGCGGTCTGGTTTTGTAAATACTAAATGAAAATTAAAATAGTCATTCTTGATTACGTCCTTGACACTTTTTTTATGACTTTCCCCACTTGTGGGTTTTGGCAGAAGGGATTTTGCTAATGACGACGTTTTCGGTAAATAATTAATTTTGATTTGATAATAGGAATTGTGCTGGGAACCTAGAACAAAAACATTTATTGTTATGGGCATCACAGACAACACAGGACATTATGTACAGTTTATTTGAAAAAGAGCGGGAAAGGGGACAGTTTTGACAGTTAAGAAGCATGCCAACATAAGAAGAAAAATAAGAAATAAACAATAAATATTAGATGACAAGTACCAGAAACTGTAGATCCGTTAAAAATTTTTTTTCTTGGACGTGTTTAAGAAGAATCCTAGTGATGCGAGTCATTGACACTTAAAATAAAGTAACCCAAATTGTCAATAAATAGGACCCTACTTTATCTTTAAGTACCTACCTACATTTCATAATTATAATTTTTTATCGATTCAGAAAGTTTGAAAAAAAGTCATGAAATTAATTATTTTCCATATTATAAGCATTTTTATAATAATACGTATCTGACATCCCACGGGAAAAGGTAACTTATGAGGGTTTCTAGTTTCGGAGTTACATGTTTTGTAAAAAGGTCAAATAAATGCTCAATTTGTTTTTATTGTGTGATCTGAAACCTTAATGCTTACGTGTGTTTAACTGTTTTTATTTTTGTTATAAGTAAGTTATAAGCCTAGTAATGTCGTCTCAAAGTTTAGTAGAAAAAAGGTACCTATCTTATGGTGGAGTGATTGAAAACTCCCAAAAAGAACTAGTTAATACGGTAAAAGAAGTTTGGTAGAGAACTGTAATGGCATCCTAAAAAAAAACCGGCCAAGTGCGAGTCGCACTCGCGCACCGAGGGTTCCGTACTTTTTAGTATTTGTTGTTATAGCGGCAACAGAAATACATCATCTGTGAAAATTTCATTTGTCTAGCTATCACGGTTCGTGAGATACAGCCTGGTAACGGACAGACAGACGGACAGACGGACAGCGGAGTCTTAGTAATAGGGTCCCGTTTTTACCCTTTGGGTACGGAACCCTAAAAACAAATTAGATAATTTCAGTTCAGGACCGACATTACAAATCCAAGTAGCCTGCTAGTTATTATACCAGTTACTCTCGTCAAGTCTTTCTTAAGTATAATAATCTTCATTTGGTTCAGTTGCATGCAATAAATCAGCCATTGGATTGCTGAAATTTCAAATACCCGATGCATTGCCATAGGTAATATCTGAGGTCATCGAACCTCAAAGCCGCTTGTCTTCTATGGCAACCATAATATATTATGAATGAATGAATGTTTATTTGTATCAAACAAGCGTATATATACAGGTGTTTCATTTTTGTTTTTGGACTATTCTTGTTCGATCGATTATTGATAAGAAATAAACGATTTATACCATCTTAACCCCAAACTATTATTAGTTTATCCTAAATGTTTCATCATCATCATGCCTCAGCATGTAACTTAACCACAAGGTACCTTTTCTTTACATACAAATTATTCAATTTTGTGATTGTCGGCTAAACATAAAACGTTTCTATCGTAAAGTTGCTCATACTCGTATCTCATATTACATTATTTAAAAAATATATCTCCGTAACTACACAATTTAGGAGGTTGATCTATCGTGTTATCGATAGCTTATTTATTGTAGATTACTGGGATACATAACTCCATACAAACCATGGGACCAACTTTACCCATGGGACGTCACATATTTATAATTCGCTTAATAACTGTTAGTTCAGTGAAATGCGTCTGGCCGTCTGCGTGTAGGTGATGCACGTGAATGGTGGTGGGGGTAAATAAATTAGAAATAAAGGGGTTTTTTCTCCGTATTTTACGAAAATACGTGCCTGCTATTCATCCCTTTTACAAAAGTTATGAAATAACGAACGAAATATTTAACATGTGAAAAAAAAAACCAGAACCCACAGTAGAAGGAAAGGAGAGAGGCCTTTGCCCAGCAGTGAGACGTGGGACACTCTAGGCTCATCAATATTCTTATAACTAAAAATAATAAGCGTTAAAAAATAAACTAGAGAACGATTGGCATCTTGGCTAAGATCTCTGATCCCTTCTCCTGCCCCTGTCCTTTTATCAGGGGCAGGAGATGTTACATTTCTAAATAAATTAATGTGCTAAACTTTCAAATATATAGGTATGTACTCGTATATGTATTGGTTTCTATGATCTAACTATAAATTTGAATTACATTTGCAAATCGATTTGATAAAAAACTCAACATTTGATGTTACTTCTCAAAGAGTCAAAGCTCTTTACGACATTCTAATTTGTAAATGTACATCCTTATATGTAATTTTTGTTTACTTGCGTACTTTATCTGCTCGCAAAAAAAGTATGCTATTATCTCACACGGAAAAAACCATCGAAACGGTAGCATTGACCTCTCGGACACCATGTACGCCTTATTTGGTCACGATCTTCATGAGTGTGCCAGTCCGTACTGTATCCCTACCATCACAAATGACTATATGGATTAGTGTAGTAAGTGTAATGGAATTGGTAACGTAACAAATAAAGTTTACACGATAATTATTTTACATAAAACATTAACATTTGTTTATCATAACAAAGAAAACAAATCGTTCGAGGTGCTAATCGAACTGAGATAAGTCTAGTGAGATTTAAGGATGACTCACGTTAGACCGGGCCGTGTCCGGACCGGAGCTTCCGGCGCTTACTTTTCTATGACATGACAGGTTATCACGTGATGCCTTCCATAGAAAACGAAGCTCCGGAAGCTCCGGTCCGGACACGTCCCGGTCTAACGTGAATCATCCTTTAGTCGACCGTTACTAGTATATGTCTGTTACTTGAGTGCTGTTGGTAGGTAATACAACTCTTACATACCTACTCGTAGAAGGGCTACGCAATAGTACCTATACCTACGTAACAAATAAATACGTTACGGTGCATTTTATTCCACGTTCATTCAGGAAAATGCTAACTAAATTACCTAGGTATTTAATTACATTTCATTTATTTATTCTCTCATATTTATAAGCCTACAGTAATATACTAAATCGCTTACACGGCGCTTATGCATAATTAATTAACAAATACAAAATATATAGCTATTAATAACTCTGTTATTGAACTGTCACGCATATTTAAGTAATGTAGAAAATGCTAATGGTAATTTTTCTAAATAAATAAATATTAAATAATCATAAATTGTTACATTTTTAAAAATGTAATAGAAAACGAGCAGGCGAACCGCCTGATGGTAAGCGGTCATCGTCGCCTATGGACATAAGCAACATCACAGGACACTCAAGCGTTGCCGACCCTTGAGAACCCTTTTTCTAAATACCCGCTTCTTGAAGAATACATCGTCACGTATCGTTCTACTTCTTAGGGTTCCGTAGTCAACTAGGAACGCTTATAGTTTCGTTACGTCCATCTGTATGTCCGCGCGAGGCCTTGCTCCGTGATCGCTAGTGCTAGAAAGCTTAAATTTAACATGGATATATAATTTAATCAATCTGACAAAGTGGTAAAATAAAATCCTTTTTTTGGTACCTCCCCTACACGAAAACTGGGGATGATGTTTTTTTTCGCTTCAATTCAACCCTAGTACGCGGGGTGTTGTTGGATAGGTAGATAGATATTTTTAATAAAGTAAACATTTTTGGAAATAATCGCTTCGGAAGAAAAAAATTATCCTGTAACTTTTGAACTACCTATGGTCCAAAAACAAAACGTGAAAATAGTGTTTAATAAAGACATTCAATGAAAGCTATTGCGAACAAGTCTTTTCTTCATAGTAATAAAAAAAAAACTAAAATAACATAATTTTATTTCTTTTTTTAAACAAGGAACCTTCATGTACCTATGAAGGCAATAAATGACTGAATACTGAATACTGAACCGCCTTTTAAAAAACCAACCCGCTGAAAAGCACAAAATATTTTTTTCCCCTCACTGGCTCGGAAAGCCGTCTATTATCCTTTAAAACAAGCGGGGAAAAACGCATTTTATCCACTAGTGGGGAAAGTAATTTGACCTTGGATGGAGCGTGTTTAAGAGCCAACAGGAGTGGTCATTTCTCCATACAAACGTACTCGACTGTTTCCTCCCTGGTTTTTGAAGCTAGAGGAATGATTTTTTCAACACAGATTAATATTGTCAATATCTGTGTCGGTGTGTTTTGCTTTTTTTGATATTTTTGTTTTTTAAGGCGCTAGAGCCCTTCAAACATGGCCAAAAATGGCCTCACTGACTATGCCGCAATGAGAGGCGTGGTATTCAAAACTGGTATCAATTAGCCAAAAAATCAAAACAGTCCGACACAGACAATTTCATAATCATTTAGATTTCCAAATTTGGTTACGATTGCTTAAGTTTTGGAGGAGGAAACAGTCGAGTACGAAACCTCGATTTTTGAGATTTTTACGCAGGATTTTTCGCCTAAGCTGCAGTTGTCCTTATCGCACTAATTTTAGGGGCGGGGTCAAGTTTCTAAATACGTACACGGACAGAAAAGTGATGGGCAATAGTCGACATTGAAAGTCGATAATCTAGTGATGTGATAAGTTATCGATAAACCATAACAAAGTCGCGATTTGCCTCTTAGTAGGCGAAGTAAGTAAAGTGAGTATGCACTTTGGCCTCAGGGGATATCGTTTAACACTATTTATTATTCCTTGGTTCATACAAAGCTGAGCTGACGCACTAGCTACGAGATTAAGTCCTGGCTACCCCCCAAAAAGGGAGGGGAAAAGTCGGCTTCTGCGGTCCAGTTTGCCTCTATTTCTACCTATCTCTTGATATGAGATCAAATTTGGTATAAATTTTGTGTAAATTAGGGACGAATAATTTATTTTAGAAATAATAGTTTCACATTTTCATACACAAATCTGAATATACGAACGAAAAATTAAAACTATATATAATTTTTGGTCACAGATTTGCTCTTTAGAAGCAAATTGTGGTGATTTGCACTAAAAATTAATTACACAATTTAGTTTATTCATTCTTTATTTAGAAAAGTATCAGTTCTAAGTACGTATTATTATATTGCTTTATATTTTACAATTTTCACTATTTTTAAAAAAAATTATTTTAAACAAAGTATTAATTTTATTAAAACTTTTGTGACGTGATCTCATGAAAGGGGCTCCACGAGGCGAAATACTTTTTACGCCAATTATTTTCTTTTTTTTTAATTTACAACAAAGACGAAAGTTCGAAAAAAATGTGGTAACTTAATAATTGCCTAACTTGTTGAAAAAATTACTTTACATAATATCAATTTATAACCGTAGTATATTCCATGATATGTTTTAAATACACCATATTATTTCCTAATTTTTAAAAGAATATTTAATACCTTTAAAATAATATCTGTCTGTCTGTCTGTCAATCTGCCTGTCCGTCTGTCACCAGGCTGTATCTCGTGAACCGTGATAGCTAAAAAGTTGCAATATTTACGGATGATGTATTTCTGTTGCCGCTATAACAACAAATACTAAAAACAGAATAAAATATTTTTTTAAGTGGGGCTCCCAAACAACAAACGGGATTTTTTGCCGTTTTTTGCGTAATGGTACGGAACCGACTCGCACTTGGCCGTTTTATGTTAATAGCTTTGAACTTTTTTTATGTGGGAATAAACGCTTCGAATACATTTTTCTAGACATCATTCTGAATCCAATGAGGTATCATACGTATTTTTAGGAGTTAGTATCTCTATTAGTGGCAGCCGTACAAGCCCAATTTCAAAGAAAAACCGCAAATCGATGTACAGGTTAGCCGTTTGGCACACGCATACTAAGAGGTCAAAACAAAATTTTTGACCCGCAGTTTCTAAAAAAAATCCCTTAGGAGGGGTATGCTGAAACATTTTTTTTGTATGAAAAAAAAAACATATTTTTTTTCCAAAAACCTATCGTGTGTGGTATCATACGAAAGGGCTTTTTGAGGCGATTCTAAAATTATACCACATCATTACATTTTAGCCATTTTTTTGTAAATTAAAACAAATAGAATTTTCAAAACACACCAAGTTTGGGGTCAAGTTAAAGGGTTAAGTAGAACTGTGTCACTTTGTATTGAAAAAAAAAACTAAATAATTTTTTTATTGCTTTTTTGGGGTTACATATAAGGATATCACGTATCATTTGTACAAAAAAAATCAGCCATATCGTATATGGAGGAGCCCAAACTTGGTATGTTTTGAAAATTCTTTTCTTTCAATTTAAGAAAAAACCGGCCAAGTGCGAATCGGAATCGGGCGTCGAGGGTTCCGTACATTACACAATTTAAACAATGTATTTTTATGTGAAACGTGAGTGAAAGGTAAATTGCGGTTTACGATTTATAACGTATTAAAAAAAAACTACTAACTAGATCTCGTTCAAACCAGTTCTCGGTAAAAGTTGGTAAGGTAATGTACATCATATATTTTTTCAGTTTTATCATTCTCTTATTTTAGAAGTTAAAAGGGGGGTTACACATTTTACCACTTTGGAAGTGTCTCTCGGTCTCGCGCAAACTATTCAGTTTAGAAAAAAAATAAATGAGAAACCTCAATATCATTTTTGAAGACCTATCCATAGATACCACACACGTATGGGTTTGATGAAAAAAAAAAATTTTTGGGTTTCAGTTCTAAGTATGGGGAACCCCTAAAATTTTTTTTTTCCTATTTTTGAGTGAAAATCTTAATGCGGTTCACAGAATACATCTACTTACCAAGTTTCAACAGTTCTTATAGTTTCGGAAAGAAGTGGCTGTGACATACGGACGGACGACAGACAGACAGACATGACGAATCCATAAGGGTTCCGTTTTTTGCCATTTGGCTACGGAACCCTAAAAGTGGCTAAAATGCAATGATGTGGTATATTTTCAGAATCGCTTCAAAAAGCCCTTTCGTATGATAGATGAGAAGTATACGATAGGTTTAAAAAAAAAGTTTTTTTTTTATACAAAAAAAGGTTTCAGCACTCCCCTCCTAAGGGAATTTTTTTTAGGAACTGCGGGTCAAAATTTTTGTTTTGACTAGTATATACGTGTACCAAACGGCTAACCTGTACTTCGATTTGCGGTTTTTTTATGCGAACAGCTTACACTATTTTTTTCACCACCTTGAACCTTTTGTAGACTAGACTATTGTCCCAAAATATTGGGCGACGACCGGTCGTCTGGCCTAGGAGGTAGTGACCCTGCCTGTGAAGCCGATGGTCCTGGGTTCGATGATATGATATGATGAGCACAGATATTTGTTCCTGAGTCATGGGTGTTTTCTATTTGTATTTAAGTATTTATATATTATGTATATCGTTGTCTGAGTACCCATAACACAAGCCTCCTTGGGCTTACCGTGGGACTTAGTCAATCTGTGTAAGAATGTCCTATAATATTGATTTAATATTTATTATTATTTATTTATTTATTGGGTTTCATATTTATTCCGATCAGAATTAGGAGCTCTTCAATTTATACCTATTTTTATCAAAATCTGACACATAAATAAAAAAACGGACCATCAATAAAACTGTATAATTACATCAAAGTAAGAAATATCACATGTCACATGTTTCTTTATTATGATAATTTTATCTAACCTGAGGCTTTCTTTTTTTCTATTCAACGGAGCCGGAGAGCGGCAAATTTGTTTTTCAAGACGCTTGCTCGAAAAGATCTTATTTCATGCAGGTGTACTGAAGGGAAAAGGCCTATATTGTTCCCGCGGGAGTTATAGCTTTCTTTTTTAATTAGGTATGTCACTAATTCATACGAACCAAGTAAGTTATAAGTAAAATACTTTGTTTAAAATCAAGGTATAAGGGAGTTTTACTTTTAAAATACTCACGACTATAATTTAATATTTTTGTTTATCATATTTAAAAATATTTAATTGGATTAATTTAACAGCCGTTATCTTGTATGTTTTTATACAACAATGTTTTCTTGTATGTCCATGTTATGTTATGTTTTTTTACTATTCTGTAACTCGAAATGTTAATTAGATTGCAGGTTACTAAAAACGCGAGCGGCGTGAGGCCGGCGAGGAGCGCAAATAACGTGCGCGTCGGTGTGCGTGCACCACACACACTGGGATAGTCCCTCGGTACGCGGTACCGCCCCCGTCAGCGCGACGACGATATTCTCTTTCAAATCTCAAAATTGAGTTTGGTCTCGGCTCCTGTTGGCTCTTAAGTAGCTTGACAGATAACAAAACGTAAAACGCTCATGATAATGGTTCGTTCGATATTAATTATCATTAAATAAATGGTTTGAGAATCTAATAAAAAATACCAAATTTAGCTTTATTTAATAAATTTAAGTCATAAATCTTAAAATTCCATAAGAAACGTTAGATTTTTTGTAATGATGTTAAATATAATTCTGAACGCACAAGTTGAGTCGATGCAATTTCAAAACGCATCGGTGACATTTCATACGTCAGAACAGAAATGTCAACATTGTCAACAAAATTTTTACTGTTCTTCTCACCGACTCACGTAAAAATCAGAATTTCTAGTGTTTTCTGTTATAATATCGTAAAAAAATTAGTGATTCCAGTGATGAAGATGATCTAACGCCTGTGGATGTTGCACTTTCCTCGCTATAGTGAGGGGAAAAGTTTTGTGTTACACACGGGTGCAAATGTATTTTACTTCTCGTGTGTTGAAACACTCGCTACGCTCAGGATTCTATTTTAGAACCACTCGCTTCGCTCGTGGTTCAACTATAGAATCCTTTCGCTTGCTCATGTTTCAATTCCACACTCGCGGGTAAAATACAACTTTGCACCCTTGTATAACAAATAACTATTCTATACCCCACCCAGTGGCGTAGCGTAAACTAATCTAGCCGTGGGTGAAATCGCATCTGCGAGGCCCCTTTTATTTCACTTTGGTTATTAATTTGCTTAATATTAGGTATTAATTACTCTTTGGCAGAAATTAGCTGTACGACGGGATAGGGACTGGACAAAGTGGACAAGGGGTGGGGTATATAATTTTTTTTGTGCTTTTCAGTGTTTCAGGTTGGTTTTTTTGAAGGCAGTTCAGAAAAAAATAAACTTTTATTTTAGTTTTTGTTTTTAATTTTTTTTGTACTTTTTAGTGATAGGTACTTTATATATTTTAAAAGGTTAAAAGGTTATTAACTGTCACCTAACTGTTACCTGTGATGACGAAATAAATAAATTGTATTGAATTGAAATTTTACATGTAAAATGTATTGTTATTGTAGCAATAAATAATATTTACCTACTTACTTCAGTTACTTATCCATCTAGAGAGGAAAATGAGCGCTACGTTTGTATGAAAAGGCGTTTTCGCGTTACCTACAGCCAGACCAATTTATTTATTTCCGCGCAAGTGCTAGGTACCGAACATGTGCGGTCAATCACACGCGAGTAATCCTCTTCGTCTGTATAGCAATCCTCATCTCACATGACCGCTGGTGACGCAGATGGGAGTTGATTTCAAGTGCACCGGCCATCAAAACTGGTGGTGAGGCTCCGAGTCATCGCAGTCCGCGCCCGTGGTGAGCAGCTGCCGGTCCTCCACCTCTATAACAGCATAAACTTAGTACGTAGTAAGCTACGCGAGTGTCAATGAATGTCAGTGAAGCAGTGATTGCCCGGTTTCGTTTGTGTTAGTGAAAAAAAAACAACATGATTAAAATATCAACAGCCTTTTTAAAACAGGTACTTACACAATACGACAATTTCATTAATTTAATATTAGGAATTTATTTATAGTTAGATGTAGTTTTTTTAGATTTTAAGTTACGTTTATGTACCCATTTTGCATACTCATTTACCATAGATGCTTAACAATTTTTTTTTAACTTTTTGGTTTTGGTACAATTTACTAATAATCAAACGAAAAAATGTTTTAAAATAAAATAATAATTTGTCTTCTTCATCTGATAATTATGTTCGCAATTTTACGTTTCGACCGTTATCGTTACTCACATTTTAGCATTTCAACGTCAACAATGCACGTATATCATTACAGCGTATAACCAACCCTTTCAAAATATATGACAATCACTATTATAGTCACTAATCAGTGTTCCTCATATTAAATTTAGCAGCGATCGGTTGTCACTATCAGTTAGTCGTTTAATTTTTCCTATATATGGTATGGGACTATAGGTATCATTTTTAACCGACTTCAAAAAAAGGAGGAGGTTATCAATTCGACCGTATTTTTTTTTGTATGCATGTTACCTCTTACCTCAGAACTCCGTCATTTCTGAGCCGATTTGGAAAATATTTTTTTTGTTTGAATGTATATAGTCCCTAGTTGGTCCCGTTTTTGTAAAAACCCAGTTTTGATGAAGGGATTCATTAGGAATCCAGGGAACTCCTCAAATCTTATGGGCATACATATATCGGT
This sequence comes from Cydia strobilella, assembly GCF_947568885.1. Lineage (NCBI taxonomy): Eukaryota > Metazoa > Arthropoda > Insecta > Lepidoptera > Tortricidae > Cydia > Cydia strobilella. The sequence goes on along the minus strand of NC_086041.1, from coordinate 29,071,833 downwards.
TTTAGTATTTTCATCAACAAACCAAGCACTTTCATCCAAAACAGTACCATTTGATGAAGTGGAACTACTGATATAGGTTATCACTACAAGACCAGCCACCACCACCAGCACCAGAACGCAGCAGACCAGAACGGGACTCTTTAATAACGCATATTTCAATTTTGACGCTTTAAGTCCTCTTCGTTATATTTGTTAAGCACAAGTAAGTTCTGAAGGAACATTTGTGTTAAGAGGCCGGTGTCGATTTTAGTCGCAAAAATGTAAAATTTATAGATTTAGTCCGTGAAGTTTTACACCTTTTGTTACCTAATTGGAATAACAAGTACTGGTTTCTATTAGCACATCTTCTTATCTTACCTTTTATCAGATCAGTTTTTTGAAAACAGACTCACTAAATTAGTAATGTTTGCTTTTCTGATAGACGTTTAGGTAAACGCGCGTAAAGCACTGATTTTGTCGCTCTTATTTGTAAATTTCGTAAAGTTTGGACTGCTAAACATGGTAATTTTGTATTACACATATCCTGTACTTGACGTTTATCAGACTACATTTTTATTATTATGACTTTGAAGTAGTGTAAATGAAAGTTAGACGAAATCAATTTTCTCCAGAAATTACTTCAAAACAAGTGACAATTTCTCTGAAAATCGACTTAATTTCAACGTAATTTTGATACTTAAACAATCTACAACATTTGCTGAAACTATACTTATACATCAATTTGTATAATTTACCACCATGATTTTTTGATGAATTTTTAAAAACTGCCCCTTCTCTTCATGCATTACCGGTGACTCACGCTCGCGACCTCATTATTAAAAGGCAAGATGAGAAGACGTGCTAATAGAAATCAATACTTGTTATTTAGATATTACGTAACAAAACGTGTATAATTTCAACGACTAAATCTATCAATTTTACATTTGTGCTCCAAAATCGACTACGGCCTCTTAAGGTATAGTTCTGATGATGGGTTCCATGAGGTCCAACTCCTCAAATCTTGATAGCTTAGATCCAGAAGTTGAACCTTACCCGAAGTGCAAAAATGTTTAGTGACAGTTTGGCCAGACATATGAAGAAACACTAAAAATGGAAAAATAAAATTAATCTACAAAAAAAGTAAAACCGACTTCAAACGGGAAAAATAAAATATTATCTCGTTTTATATACGCTAGCAAACTGATACGTTTGAAGTCGATGCCAAGCTAAATAGTTACAATACTGGTACTTTTGTTCTTATCAAACTATACCAGGGTTGGCATTCGGTTTGACGGCAACTTGACGCTTTTAAGATTTGGCTAGGCACCGACTTCAAACGTATCAGTTTGCCAGCGCATATAAAACGAGATAATATTTTATTTTTTCCCGTTTGAAGTCGGTTTTACTTTTTTTTAAAGATTAATTTTTACTTGAATATTTTCCGGCCTTATACAGCCGGCTACACACATGCAATTAAATATTACTGAAAAAAATACGCTGTATTTTTACGAATTGTCTCGTGAAAACTTCATCATGTCATCATCAGTCATCACAAACTACTTAGCGAGAAAAAATAAACCTATTGTCTCTAATCTCTTCAACTGATTTAAACGCCACCACACGCGCAAAGTATTTTTTTATGCGAACCTATGTACTTACCTACTATAAACACATAATAATTGTAGATAGTATATTGTGCGATTAGACCAAATATACCCTTATGTATAATAAAATGGTCAGATTTAGCATCATACGAGTTGGGAGAGAGAGCCTTGGACCACCATGCAGTACAATAGCTATATGTAGTTGAGTGTGCTCCCAGTTTCCCATATTAATAACGGGTAGGTCTATCTTTACCTACCCGTTACCCATGTAGAGTTTTTTAATAACTATTACTGTAAACAACTGTAAATAAGTAATAATTATTTATAAATATTACTTAGATTGACCTGTATTCTGTATAGGTATTTAACTAAGAATCTTTTATTTGGAAACATACTTTCAGTAGCTAATAAATACAGTGGTATGTTGGAGATAACTAGAAAACATTGCGAGAAAACGGGAATAATCCCAATTAAGCCAAGTTTACTCTCTGGGGTGGAAAGTCGGTCACTCGGTCGGTGTCAGTCGCTCTGGTAAAAATTGGTGGCTGGGCATCCACCGGGATGTGGGTATGGGAGAAAGCTACTAGAAAAAAAATGGTTGTCTGTAAAGTCCGTTTACGGACGATAATTTTGCGTGATAACGTCATAAGAAAACATTGATGAAAAGGCCGTAACGTTACAATAGAGATCTGTCCACAACGTTACCATGGAGATCTGTCCACAACGTGACACTTTTTCGCGCATGCTACCGGTGTTCATCGATTTATAAGACGTTATCACGCCAAAAAACAGGAAAAAGTGTGGTCTCATATCCCAAATTTCCAGTTAGAAGAAAAAATATTACGAATTTCTAAATCTGATGTGAAATATTTTCCAACACAAAAATTGCTGATGTTAGGTATTGCTCTTTATTAGTCCTAGTTTAGTATAGGATCATAATTATAAGGATACCATCAAAAGTTCAAAAGGTCCCAGGCTATCTCTTATCCTCGGCGAAGAATGATATCATTGTTAAATAATATATTATTAGAAAATATTTACTTACCGCGCCACTCAAGTTTTATAACATTGATAAAAAGTTATGAAACTTATAAATTCTTAATTTGTACCTGACCCACTAAGTAGAGCTCGTATTAAATCCGAATAAACTTTTTCTGATACGTTTTAGGTATTTACCAATTTTTCTTTTTATCTGATCTCATTCATTTATTTTTTTACATTCCATCGGGTAGTTGCATTTCGTAATGTCTAGTAGGTACTCTAGTAGGTACTCGTAGTGCTTACGTTAAAGGCTGGCTCGACTACAGTGCTCATTTTGTTTGATCTAGAGAAATGAAAGGCCGCCTAAGCTAACTTTGCACCAACTTTGAGAGGACAAAGTGTGGAAGAGTCATCTTAATATTTTTTTGGTTTTAATCAGTATAATCACACTCCACACCACACTGTCGTAGCAAATGTCATGCAGAGTTAGCTTACTCCAACTATACGGGTATTATATATTTTTATATTCTTACAAACAGGCAAATAATTGATAAACAATCTATAATATCTTCGATTCCACCAACAGTCGTTTACCGATAATGTGAACCTAGATTTGACGTTATTGACAATCTAAACAAGCCAGATAAGGTAGGTACTTATAAAGATTGGATCCTAGATGAAGCTGATGAAGATCACGAGGTTTTTATCATTTTTATCTCATATCACTTTATTAGGGTTCCGGACCCAAAGGGTAAAAACGGGACCCTATTACTAAGACTCCGCTGTCCGTCTGTCACCAGGCTGTATCTCATGAACCGTGATAGCTAGACAGTTGAAATTTTCACAGATGATGTATTTCTGTTGCCGCTACAACAACAAATACTAAAAAGTACGGAACCCTCGGTGCGCAAGTCCGACTCGCACTTGGCCGGTTTTTTATAGTTCGAATGCGTAAATATAAGATCGCTTCCGTAACATCGTTTCGTCGTTGTAGGTAAGGTTGGGTCGCCTAAGATCAGACGCTTGCACTGCTTGATTTTTGACAGTGTTTTCTACATGTCCTGTTAATGGATGTAATTAACAATAAAATAATGAATTTGGTCATATTTTATTTATTTCGATAAACGCAATAGTTTGTGTGAGACACGCCTTCAAAGTGATGGAATTTTGTTTCAAGAAACTCTAGTGAGGCCAAAGTTCGGACTACTGCCTAATTTTAACTCTGTTGCTACGGCATTAGAGTCCACAGAAGGAAAATATCCAACCTTAAGTTAACAATAACATATCACAAAATCGTCCTGATATCCCGTGTGGTGTGACTAGTATAACAAATTCTTTTTTTTTCGCGTTCTTTCAGTACGATCTTCCCTCAGGCAAATTGGAGCTAAATTGAGATTCTCAAACTTTAATGAAACAGCCAGGGAGTGTTCTATGATGGTGAATTAACACCGGATATACATAGGTTATTTGCAAAAAAAAGTCTCGTAAGTAGATATATTGTCTTTTCATGTGTCACTTTTTGTCATTTTATATTCCTTTATTACGATCTGAACTTTTAAGAACCGCTGAATTTTTTGTGTGTCTGGGTGATTAGTACGATGTTCGGCAATGGGAGGAAAGTCCGGATCTCGGCCTACAGACGTCCTAGACGTAAACAAAGTATACAAATCTATAGAGAATTTGCTAAATCTACGCAATAATTAACTTAATAAAAAGCAATAAAATGATAAATCCTATCCTCCATTTCAGCTTTAGTCCATCGAGGAGGGAAGATTGGATTTCCATAAAATTCACAAAAAAGGCACAATTTTTCACAACAGGCGGAGCAAACTATGTTGCCATCAGTGAAAAATATCGCTTCATTTGCGGTAAATTCTGTGCAACCGGTCTTATGTCACACCCGATCTTAGGCGACCCTACCTTATTTATATTGGGAACAAAGCTTAGTAACACGGCAAGCTTGATGAAACTATGAACATTTTCCCAGTTGAACTTTTCTTTTATCTGACGTATGTATAGGTAGTCATATATTTTCACCACACCAGCTAGTAGAGGCTCTATTCTCTTTATTGTTCAAAAACTGTTAAGAAAGTTGGATTGGATTTTATTCACATGTGAGACAAAGTATTCAAATGCAAATTTTGAGTTGTTTTCTTATATTTGCTGGTAGAATTTACTTTTAAACGATCATTTTGAATGATAAATATTTAATAACATTAATTTTTAATCGATTTGCTTTGATTTTGTTTGATATATTTTACAGTTAGTATTTTCCTAGTGTTGGACTGATGAAAAAATTTGCGTTTCACTCGGTGATAAAATTTGTTTTACCCTCGTGCCTTGAAACCCTCGCAACGCTCAAGATTCCATTTTTCGAACCTCTCGCTGCGCTCGTGGTTCAATTTTGGAATCTCGCTTACTCGGGTATCAATATTACGGACGAGAATATTAGCACGAGAGATTAAACAACAACTTTGCCCCCTTGTAAAACAAATAACTATTGTCAAGCGAACAGATATGTTCAAATGCAAGGGAATAGGGGATATTACTGCAATGTTCTGCCACCGGAGTGCAGCACTAGCCTTTTTAGTAAACCATAGAGCTGTACCTTTAACAGGTTTTTGACAAGTTTTCAGAGATAATAAAATATGTCATTGATGCATCAAGGTGGTTTGCTTACAGAGGACCTATCGGGAAACGCGAATCCGAAATTTCGCTATCTGCCTCTTTATCGCTCGAATATGCAAGAGTAACAGAGATGTTAGATAACGAAATTTCGATTTTCTTGTTTCGCGTTAGACTCAGATTGGGGTAGTGGCCCCCTACGCAGAGTTTCGCGTAATATTCCCGATTTGAAAAGTATTAAAATATTCATATGATAAAGAGATGCGATATTAGAAGGGGGGTAATACAAAGTCTAAATTATCGAAACGGATAAAGGGCCAAGAATTTGTATACACTCCCTTAATGTCCAGGCATGTCGACATGGAGTTATGTTTCGTTTCGAATTAAATATGATTTCAAATTCTGAAGCGAACTTTTATGCAATACAATATACAATAAGTACTTAAATTAAGGGAGCAAAATTACTTATTTTTACGGCGTGGGCGGACATTAAATCCTGAGCGTAGATTCAACTGTTAACGCCCAAGGCAGTAATATTTTTGCTATCATGTGACACATAGTGCTTTTCACATCACCTAGTAGGAATTAATTGTTTCAAATTTATACTGGCAATAAAATGCCCTTAGAAAAGAAAAGTGCCCCTTTGGTCCCTCCTGGTAGGAAAAAAAGCCCATTTCCGAATAGATGATGTGAATCTATTGCACACGGTAAACAACAGGCGGAACTATTATTTATTAATTCGGTTTCTGGAAAAGTTGTATATATTACATATTTTAAAAATATCCAAAAACGGAGTTATTTGTCCTATTCAGACTAGAAATCATCAACATACATAATACTATCCATTATTATGGTTCATAATATTTTGCGAAACAACTTGACGCTGTGTTCCAGGGCGTTACTAACTTGATACCGGACGAAATTACCATAAGGTAATAGAGCCGTGTACGCCTAAACTAAAATTGCCTGAAATATTAGGCATTGGAAACTTTAATTTCGTTGATGCCAGCTCGCTTGATAAGTGATATTTCCCAGGAGCGGTTAGTAGTTTTAAAGGTCACTGATTTTCATCTGAACCTTCAAATTTATACATGTCGGATGTCGGTGTATTTATGGCGGGTAAGTTACTCAATTCTTTGTACGTTCGTTGTCAACTTGTTACCTTCGCAGTCATATTGGTTTTGCATAGATTTAGAATGACGCTTACGAATCTTACGATAAAAGATAATTGATGTGTAAATAAGGGAAGCCACACGTATATGAATATTTCATGAGTGCGAAAAAGACAGGCAGCAAATTCAAAATCGTGACCACTTTTAGATTTCTATAGCGGCCTAGCGGCCCGCTTGGATGTACCAAAACGTGTTAACGGAATAGAAAATAGGAAATACTACATTCAGAAAATATGGTAGGTGTTGGATAATACCTTATAATAATAATAAAGCCCTTTATCTCATGCAATTTAACATAACATTACAGTATTTACAATTAACTACATAGCAGGTAACATTTTAACAAAATCTACTTATTTATAAACATTTTTAAGTAGTAAATTTACATTTACAGATATCTATAATAATAAATTAGTAACATTTTACGTTTTTCATTATGATTAAAATAATGAATTATTTATGTATTATGCGCGCAAAGGCCTCCCCCAAACGTTCCCATATTTTTCTGTCTTGAGCTGATCTTCACCAGTGTCTGTCATAACTCTTCAGATCGTCTCTCCATCTAAGTTTAGGTCTATGATTCTTCCTTTTTTTATATCTACCCACTCTGTTGTTATTTTTGCCTATCTACCACTTGACGTTCTACATACATGACCTGCCCATGATCATTTTTTTTTGGCTGCGTGGATGATATCTTCTAGTTACGCCTGTTTTTTTCCTTAGCTGTGTTTCTTATTCTATCTTGCCTGGTTATTTTTTAGCATCGACCTCTCCATCGCCCTCTGGCATACTCTAAGCTTTTCCGTTTATTCTTTAGTCAGGTTCCATGTGTGTGTGTGTGGATTCAATACTTCCATACAATAAACTTATTCTTCTTCTTCTTCATAAATCATAATTTTATTTTATAAAATATGGTATACTTATACCTTTTACTTATATATTGGTGTCGTTGTTTCTAGGGTTCCGTACCCAAAGGGTAAAAACGGGACCCTATTACTAAGAGTTAAGAATCCGCTGTCCGTCTGTCCGTCCGTCTATCACCAGACTGTATCTCATATGAACCTTGATAGCTAGACAGTTGAAATTTTTACAGATGATGTATTTCTGTTGCCGCTATAACAACAAATACTAAAAAGTACGTAACCCTCGGTGCGCGAGTCCGACTCGCACTTGGCCGGTTTTTTATTACAACTTTTATTTAGCTTTACTGCGTATATACCTTTGTATGTATATATATATATATCTTATTTATATCTTAATTATAATCTTGAACCTAAAATTTGAACCACTTCCCGGTATCTGATTCAGTTGAAATTTGGAGTACTATCGTAATTCCGGTGACAATGCAATAATATGCTAACAGTTCTGTGGCTCAGGTGTTCTGTTGATGCATCCGGTAGATAGCCAAAGGAACTCCTCGATGGAAAAACACAAACACATCCAGTTTAGTCTCATTAGAAAGGTCTTAAGAAGTACTCGATTGACATGCAAATAAGAAGAAGTACAGTCAGCAATAAAAGTGTGTGTCACAAAAATTTTTTTTGCCAGTTACTTGTATTTGGTATAGAACAGTATATTCTGCCAACACTGGCGTAGAAATATTTTATAAATATGGACTACAAGAAGTTAGTATAACTTAACATTAACAAACAATAATAAAATATACACAATTAAATTAGTCATATTAACAATAAAAATGCAAAAAAAGATCGTGTTAAGAAAATACAGAAAAAAAGAAATGATTATTACAGAGAATTCAAAATAAATAAATGTCAGACTTCATTACAATTTAAAAATTCGTGTACTTTGTAGAAACATTTCTCCAGGAGCCATTCAGTAGTTTTCTTTGAAAATTTGACAAGGGCATTTCCTTAAACCGAGTCGGTAACGGACAGACAGACAGACGGACAGAGGAGTCTTAGTAATAGGGTCCCGTTTTCACCATTTGGGTACGGAACGGATATAATTGAGTGCATATGACTACAGCTACAAATCTTTACGTAACTGCACGCGTAGGATGAGTGTGAGTTGTTATAAAATTGTTGTAGAATTGCGCCCCGACATCTTGAACGATTTAATCCGGCATTAAGTTTGACCTCCCACGAATCACAGTCGTTATTGTATTACTCTTCCTTTGCACGAGTTTGATTCCATAATATTATTAAAATGTTACGTTTCCTTACGGTAACTTCTTTCAGCTACAGTGTTATGAAAACGCTGTCCATTCGTCAGCATACGAAAAAAACATTACGATTTAAATAAACACTTGTTAAGTGCGTGTCGGGCAACGCATAATGTAGGGTTTCTTATGTTTATACGGGGCGGGGAGGGGGTGGGGGCACATTACATTTGACTTTCGAGATTTCAAAAGTATGCACTTAAAAATCAAAACAACTTTAGAAACCCTAAAAACGGTCGTTAAATAATTAATGGAGATCGGTACGTTTTACTATAATATTGGGAAATAAAGACGTAAAAAACTAGTGGCAATTTGTTGGACCATGCCTAATGTACCTACGTCGTTTTAATATAAAGTTTTTTTTGGAACCCTAAAGATCACGCAATACAATATTTTGTCCTGTCCTTCCTTTGACCAAGTATACAATATTTTGTCCTTCTCACACTACAAAGTAGCACGAGGAAAATAGTTTAAAATTTTTAATTTTTTTACATATGAAATAAGATACATAATTACCTAAGCTATCAATAAATATTATACTAGTTCGCTAATACATATTCACGAAACTTACTTTAAGGATGATTCACGCGTCCGAGCCGGTTTCTATCGACAGTACCACGTGATCACCGATCAGCCGTCATAGAAAATGACATGTCGGACGCCTCGGCTGGCCCGGCCCGATACGTCTTCTTACGCTACCAACGCTACATTATGAAAGTATGAAGATATATCCAAATCCACATCGTAGGAATCGTAGGTAACTCAGATTATTCCGATGACATTGAGTTTATTTGCCGATCTGTCCAAGCAATGGCTAATATTGGCTCATTATGTATCGTTTATCGTACACGCTCGCCGGACAATAGTGGAATCATGGCAGGTTGTGAAATTGCGATTTGTTTACTCATGCAGGCAGTAATAGCACTGAGTGACTTCCGTTGTCCACGTTTAAGCCGGACAGGTGGACACACACACAGACTTTTGGAATTTCTCACAGTAACATAACATAAACTGTAATAGATGTCAAATATTAAAGAAAAAAGTGACGGAGCCCTCCAGTGGTGAAGGCCGGTGAAGGAAGTGGGGGAGGCACTGGAGGGCTTCTTCACTTTTTTCTTTAATATATGACATCTATTACAGTTTATAATTTATATATAGTAGTGTGACTACTTAAAAAACACAAATCAAAATATTTAATAAAATAATATGATTTCCAAACTTGTTCTTTAGTTATGGCGGTCAGCAAAATATTATCGGCGCGTGTCGATAACTTAGTATAGGTTAGAGCACGCGCTGATTTGATTAAGATAATGTCTGTACCGCCGTAGATTAGAGATGTATAAACCACTTGATTATGGTTTAATAAATCAGTCTAAGTCTACCCGTCAACGGTCGCTTTTACTCACCCAACTATGTTCCTTTAACTTTTTTTAGGTTTTTTTTTATAACTACTTACTTAATAAACTGTACAGATTATTTGAATATACCTGCATTTTTAATAATTGTTTGCAATAATAAAATATACTAGTTGTCTAAGTAAGACGATTAAATCATAAATGTCAGTTGTTTTTCTTTAAAAATTCAATCCAAAATACCTATCTACCATCCGAATGGTAGATCCGAATGTTTGGAACCTTAACGACTCGGAATTGTGCAACGGATTATGTAGGACATTCAAAACTACTGCGCCTGGCCTTAAAAATAATGTAATAAATATGTAAATTAGTCAATAAACTTAGAAATAAATTAAAAGTGGACAAATGATGATAGAGCACTGTACTAGTGATCCAATGGTCGTGGGTTCAAGTTCAAGTTCGATTCCCGGATGAGGGAAGCGAATTTAAAAAAAAACTTTGAATTCAGTTGTGTTTGTTTTTAAAAATAAAAGAATGTTTCCTTTAAGTAAAATTAACAAACTTAAGAGTACCCGGTAGTTATAGGCAGCGGTAACATTCCCGCTACCAGTAAGTTTCCATTTGGGAATGTTACTAGTAAAGTTACGTATGTTACCAGTAACATTCCCAAAAGCTGGTACTTAACATACAAAACTGATGATAGTGATGACTTATATGAGATAAAATAAGGTTCAAAAGTTATTTTTTTAGTACAACTTACTCAAAAATATGTCCCATCGTTCTTAAGGCGCTTCGCGCAGTTTTTAGCCAAAAACTGTTACTTTTTAGAGCTTATAACTTCTAAATGAGTCAACCAAAAATTATGAAAAAAATATATATGCATCTTCACTCTATGGACAACAATCGCAACATTTGACTTTTTTCCTGAAATTTGTAGTTTCACCGGAAAAAAAATAACACGACAGGCCGTTTTGCGGCTAACTTTGCTTATAACTTCTAAACGGCTTAATCGATTAAAATTATTTTTAAACTAACAAAAATGTTTTAACATGTTCTACAAATGCAACATAGCTTTTCTTAATCAAAAAATATTTTCTTAAGAAATCGCACGTTTTTCCACATTTCATGCGTATGCAGCCTGAAAATGGCGTGGCCGGCAGTCGTGTGCCAGCTTTGAGACGAGGAGGCTGTGTCGCTCGTCGCTCCGTGCCTTCCTTGCACTATGTTCGCTTATGCACAAGCAAAGTTCTATAATATCGGAGTTATTGTGGCCAAAGAATAAATAACTGCAGAGCGCTGATTTGGTTGCGACGCGCATTAGCGAGCGCAACACGGTATTTTGCGGTCTATTACAATGAATGTAATGATAATATCCGTATATATTATACTATATACGTATGTTTGAGAAAACTTCATTTGAAATAAATAAATAAATCTTTTCTTCTGGATTTTAGTAATTATTTCATTGGGTCAACTTGGTGTATTACGTCTTCTAAATGGGTAAACAATAAATTATGAAAAAAATATATATGAATTCATTTATTGTTCAACAATTATAAAATTAAACTTATTTCCTGATATTTATAGTTTTACCGTTATAAAAATAATAAAACAGGCCATTTTGCGGCTACCTTTGGTTATTTTTACTAAACGGCTAAATCAATTAAAATTATTTTTAAACTAACAATAATGTTTTAATAGCTGACGGTCTTTCCACCGCGATACAACCGGCCGACGATTTGTTTTATTAACAATATCATCTAAACTACCATCTGACAAAGTATGAAATGGGATGCGATGACTGAAAAGATTTTTTTACATATTCATGTGACCAGTTGACGGTCCACCGAGATACAACCGGCTGACCATTTTTTAAATTCACAATAGCATCTAAACTATCATCTGACACAGTATCAAGCGGGAGGCGATAACAATTTTTTTTGCGTGTTTCGGTGGCTGCCATTCCTCAACCCATCAACGGAGCGGCAGCTGAAGTCCACAGGGGTTCATCATATATAGCACATAGCCGTTAACCACTAAAACAATAAATGACTGCAAAGCGCTGATTTGGTCGTGGCACGCTTGTAATAAAAACCGGCCAAGTGCAAGTCGGAGTCGCGTTCCAAGGGTTCCGTACATTACTCAAATTAAACAATTTATTTTTTATGTGAAACGTGCGTGAAATGTTTTTAATAAACCCGTAGGGGTTGGATCAAAAACTAAATAATTAAGTCCGACTCAAGCTTGACTGCTCATTTCTAATAAGTTTTCCTGTGATCTATAGGTAAAGATCTATTTTGTGTATTTTTTTCAAAATTTTATACCCAGTAGTTTCGGAGATAAAGGGGGGAATGCTCATTTTTTGCCTATTTTCGTGAATAACTTCTAAACAATTTAAAAGTGCTTGTTGCTAGGCCTATTTGAATAAAGAATATATTAAATTGAATTGAATTGAATTGACTGTTTATCCTAAAATTTAAAAAAAATATACATTTGAGATTCTCACAATGAGCTCTTTCATTTGATATGTAACACGATATAGTTTGAAAAACTTTTTTTTTTTAATTTTCTCTTTTACCCCCCAAAAGTGGCCCCCGTGTTTAAATTAATTTGTTTACGTTACATGTCCGTCTTTGGGTCACAAACTTACATATATACACCAAATTTCAACTTAATTGGTTCAGTCGTTTCCGAGAAAATAGGCTGTGACAGACGGACAGACAGACAGACGCACGAGTGATCCTATAAGGGTTCCGTTTTTTCCTTTTGAGGTACGGCACCCTAATAATGATAATATTCCCACGTAATGATTGAGAAAACTTCGAACTTCGAAAAATAACACATTTGTAGTAGTATATGAAGCTAGTAGGTACTTTAATTTTATAAGTTAACTATTAATGGCATTATTTATATTTATTTATTACGGATAAAAAAAACTGTATAAAATAAACGCACTGTACGCCTCAATTTAGTACATACCAAGCTTTAGCTATAAATCTTAATCCGTCGATTTGACTTAGGTATTTATTTGTAAGAAACAGATAAAACACAAATTAACTAATTGAGGCTTGTAAAGTATAATGCATAAGGGAATATATTTACGCATGATCTACTCATACTCAAACAACAAAATATCTGCAAAAAATACACAAATACGAGGTATAGCGCCAAATGCCGCGCGCCTCTGGGCTGTAGGTTATTCTTTGAACCTCGTTCCGCCGCAGTCGCCGCACCGAGACGAAATTCACGTACGATCGCAGTGAGCGGGGTGCGGGTACAGAGACGCTGAGACGCTCAAGGCCAATTCAGCGAGAATCGTCTTAATTCGCTGACATAAGAGACTCCCTGGCAAGCTCGGCCGAATTTCACCTTCCCATACAAACGGAGTTTCGTTCTCATTTTAAAACTACGGGTTAGATTGTAATGAAATTTTGCACATACAATGACATGAGGTATATCTAGGTCTGTAATATAGCTCCAGTTTATAAAACAAACGAAATAGAGCAAAAACAAGTTTTGTATGATAAACTTAAATTCGCTGTATTTTTTTACTATGGTATTTGAAGCTACATAAACTAATTACAGACATAGATATACCTTATCCTATTGTTTATACGGTCACGTTACGCGCAAGGAAGACGACGCCATGGAGAGGCTTGTTGTCCAGGGCAGAGTGGATGGCACAAGACCCAGATTGCGGCCCGACCAAGTCAAAGCTCTCACCGGGTCACCTTTAAATCTGGGCGTGCGGAATGCATTAAATAGAGAGGCATGGCGGGAAACAACGAAAAAAGCCGTACAATGACCTCAATGACCACGACTGCTCTGACAAGAGTATCCGACTGAGAAGAAGAAGATGAATTGTATATACAAAGTTTCAGAGAAAACTAGCTACTCGTTTTAAGATGAGAGCGTAACCGTATGGAGAACCGAGCTAGCCGGGGACCCTTAAGATTTTAAGGCACTTTCCCTCCAGAGCCCATAAATATTTTCCACACTGTATAGATAGATCATCACTCTCGCTGACATTAAAATTAAATTAACTAGTTACTTCGTGTTCCGCACTTTTTTATTATGGTTAGGTAAGGTAGTGTAGGTAAGGTGCTCTTGTTTTTGTCTTTCTACTATTGAATGGCAGTGGCCTCCCGTTTTTTGTCACTAGGTATTAGAGGTAGTTTGCGCTAGTTATTTTCCTTATTTGATTTGAATAATGAAACTCATTAGTATGTGTTCATACATACTTATGAGCAGGTAAAATGTTAGTTGTTTTAGGAAGTGTATTTAGAATTATATTTACGTACTGAATATATTTTATAAATGTAATTGGTGATAATACTTGTACTCGGCTATAACCGCAAAAATCGAAGTTCGCAAATTGCGGGCATTTTTCTCTGTTACTCTAATTACGCCTTCATTTTAGTAAAAGAGAAAGATCCCCCAGTTTTCGCGGTAGACCCCACTAGTAGTCCAGGCAACGCATAATTTTGTACGAGACATTTCCGGTTCCGATAATATATGTTCAACGTGCAATATTACAAAAAACGCACAAAACCGGCCAAGTGCGAGTAGGACTCGCGCACGAAGGGTTCCGTACCTGTTGTTATAGCAGCAACAGATATATCATATGTGAAAATTTCAACTGTCTAATAGCTATCACGGTTCATGAGATACAGCCTGGTGCCTGGTGGTTCAGACGGACAGAAATACAGACAAACAGACGGACAGACAGACAGACGGACAGTGGAGTCTTAGTAATAGGGTCCCGTTTTTACCTTTTGGGTACAGAACCCTAAGAAGGAACTTCAATTCGAACAAAAAAGTTCAAGAGCTTAATATTAATGTTTTTACGACTACCTCTATATAGTAGTAACTTACCTAGTAGAATGAATCGACTTCTACAGGTGAATGACATTTACCAGTAAATAAGTTACAATACCAACATCATTTGTTTGTAAACATCATTTACAATGATTAGGACTATTAGGAGTTCAAGTAGGTAGGTACATACCTAACCTAACTAAGTACTTGGAGTAGAACTCTACCTATACACTGTACCTATTACAATAGGGGTTTAAACACTGCATTAATAATGTACTTCCGCCTCGTTTTTTATAAGCTTTTTAACCGCCTTAAAAAAAGGTTCTCAGTTTGACCCGTATGTTTGTATGTTGATTATCTCGCGTTTGCCTTAACCGATTTTGATGCGGTTTTCAGAAAAGTGTTTGTTAAATTCTGGAAAGGGTTTTAGTGTATACTAAAATCTATGTTTATAGAGCTGAGCTGATGCTGAACCCTGGCTGTACCTAGTGGAGTGGTAAGGGATAGGTATGTATACCTATCCCTTACCTCTATTATGACAAAAATAACAAAATGTTTTTAAGACAAATAGTACCTACGCGAAATGAAAAAAAAAACTACCCATATACATTTTAAGGCTACCTGAAGGCCTAGCACATGATTGGCGCGACAGTATCTCGCGGCGAGATAAACTACCCGTCTTTTTCTAACTGTATTAATTAAAGAGGGACGCGAGATACTGTCGCGCCAATCATGTGCTAGGCGACTGTTACGATATTATATTTCAATAACTTCTCGCATCTAACCATTCGTATAGTTTCAGAATAAAATACGTTGGGATCGCTATACACTTATAGATGTAGATGTAAAAAATTAAAAAAATAAATAAATAAAAATAATAATACTCGTAACGATTTCAAATACGATAAGTCAAAATATTATCCCTTTTATATAAGTACGCTAGCAACTGATACGTTTGAAGTCGGTGCCAATCATGAAGCTATATTTAAAGCTTAATTAACTCTACATCCGTGGTGTCAACCCAAATCTTAAAAGCGTCAACACACTGTAGAACCCAATGCGAAAAAACAGACAAATTGATAACCTCCTCCTTTTTTTTAAGTTGGTTAAAAATATATATGTCAAATAATTAAGGAAATATTATAAATTTCAAATATACGTACATAAACGTAGTGATTATATTCTGTTTGATACATAAATAGGTACCTACTAAATTTTAGCGCAGAAACGATAAAATATTTAAGGCGGGAATCAAATAAAAATAGAAAAACTTTACACACAAACATAATGGACTGAAGCTGAAGTACAAAAGTTCAGAATATTTCCGAATAAAATTGAGTTGCTTTATTTATTTGATATGGTGTACCCGCTGGGTACATAAAGGTAAAATATACCAGTATAACGTCAGGTTGATATCAGTGCCTTGCGCTCGCAAACTTTGCGTCACACGCACTAAGTGCCAAGTGCAACGGATATTTTGTTACTTTCAATTCAACGTAGTCGAAAAAATAGGTCTAGAGTATTTTTTTCGTTTCTTGCATGCTTTTTAATGTTTTGTATATTCAAACTATGTATTGTGTTTGTATTAATTGCAGTTATGGCTGACATTTGGCGCTTCGCTGGCATTTTTAATCATCGGCCTGGTGAGAGGGTACTCCGCATCTGCTCTGCCGTCCATTGAGGCCGTTGAACCCAATCTCATCCAGACCAGCGAACAAAAATCATGGATAGGTATGAGCATGAACAATTGAACACTATACCTTTTCATATTGACAATCGTTAATTGAAAAGTAAATACGGTAATGTCACTTTCATTCAAGCATTTATCATTCTGATAACGTGGAGGCACCAATGGCTGACAAGAACCAATAACCGACAATTTTTTTTGACCTGAGATAATAAGAGTAGGAAATCCATTTCTTAATTTTGCAACACTGTGCACTAGATAGCACACTGTTGACTGGCACCCATTGAAATTTGAGCGAAATCCGTCTTTTTGTTTGAAAATGGCAGCGTGAAAATTCAGTGCGACTAGAGATCTGATGGTGAATATAACAGAATTTCTTATAGAAATTCTTAAGGAAGTGAGTAATTTTTTTTTTAATTATCCCAATGTAACATGATTTACTCAAATTTGATGTTTTTCACGGGTTATTGTAAGAACTATGAGATTTATTTTTGTTATAACGAAAGTATAAGGTTAACTATTAATAAAAATTGTTGGTGTCGGTTACTGGTTTTTATAAATTTGTTCTAAACATTTTTCATTTTACAGCATTTCACAAGCTAATATGATTCCTTTTGCTTTGCCTGATTGGTAGATTTGGTCGGTAGATATTTGAAATAGATTAATCAAAGTGGAGCTACCAGAGGGCCTACCGCGAACACCGAAGTTCGCAAGTCTGTGCGAAAAGATAATGTTTTGGTTCCCTTTTAATCCACGATTGTTCTCTTTTACGTACAGACCCTATTATAATTATCATGTGTGTGTATTTGTATAATTAATATACAAATGTTTCTAATATAATGGGTACTGTTGACAATAAATGGATACTTATTGAATAGTTAATTTTATTTAATTACCGACTAAGGTATCATGGTATCATTGTGGCGATCTGGCAAATGCACATTACGGGTATGGTCGATAACTGGGTGTCGGTAACTGGTAATGTCGATAACTGGGTGTTGGTTACTGGAAATTCAGTCTCGATGATTGGAGATTTATACCCTTTTACCTTTTTTTGGATTTTCTTCTATCCTGTGTATAGTTAATAAAAATTATATACCCTAGATAAAACCTTACCTTACTCAATCGTTAATTTTGGCTTAATGATGACTAAAATAACTCTTAATTTTATAGAGAACCCCACTATCTCCTAAAAGTGTCGATCATTGGTGCCACTACGCTAAGTACCCTACCTACATTATTACTTTTCAGTGGGCGTTAACTTGAATTTATGATTATTTTATTTTTGATTTTGTGCATTTTAAGATAAATAAAATATCTAATCTAACGATTAACGGCAGAAGTGGTAGGACAAAATGTAAGGCTCACTAACTAGTTCATTAACAGTCCATTTATTTATTATTGCATTGAAAATACCTAAATCTGTCTCAATAAAAATTGGGAAAAACCTATTTTATTGGGAAAATACATAGCGGCAACTCAATTAAATAATTTCAAACCTCGCATCCTTTCAGATACCAAAAACTTATGTGCCTAATAGAACTTAGCCCATTTTCACATTCATGTTTTGGCTAACCTAAAACAAAAGCGTTCCATAAATTGTAAAAACAGGCCAAGTGCGAGTCGGACTCGCGCACGAAGGATTCCGCAAAAAACGGCAAAAAGGGAGCTTCCCATACAACAAACGTGATATTTTTGCCCAATTTGGGAGCCCCTCTTAAATATTTATTTTATTCTATTTTTAGTATTTGTTGTTATAGCGGCAACAGAAATACATCACCTGTGAAAATTTCTACTGTCTAGTTATCACGGTTCATGAGACACAGCCTGGTGACAGACGGACAGACAGACAGACAGCGGAGTCTTAGTAATAGGGACCCGTTTTTACACTTTGGGTACGAAACCCTAAAAAGTACGGTACAAAGTACCTAATCATTTTCAATGGAACATGATTAAATCATTTTGGCTGGCAACATACCGTGTGTCAAGATACCTAATCGTCGTAGGACGGCTTTTTAGGTGCTTTCTTAGAAGGTTCCATTATTGGTTTGGTGTTTAGGTCATGTTTCTTAAATAGAACTTACACATTACAAGGTATATTTATAGGTCTGTTCAAAACCGTTTGCAACACAACGGTCTTAAGACCCAAGTTTTTCTCAGCGGACAGGTGGGTTTTAAAATGCCTTGGTAGTGCAAAATACTACTGCTTACCTACGCTTTCAACAGTTTAAATGTGCTAACTCTAAATTGGGTACGGTCCGGATTTAGGATGTCTGCAGTCCTATATGCGATAAGAATAGCGTCCATACGGGGAATACAAATGGCGAACAAATGCATGAGTTTAATAGTAATATGAAAAAGTATAATTAAACCAATTTATTTTCATTACTTCTTCATAATCAACAATTTATACCTTACTTAAACATTGTATAATTGCCCACAACATTGAAACAAGTGAGTCTTAACCGTGAAATTATTTAATGTATAATTGCATTCATTTTTAGTGTATTTTTTACAGTTTTTTTAGTTGAGCCATAAAGACGTACAGCTTATGTACAAAGTTTGTACTACAAACATATAAATGTAACATATCATCATTCGCTTGCCCTTGTCCCATTCACTTGGGGTCGGCGCAGCATGTTTTTTTCTTCCATTCATTTCTGTCACCCGTCATCTCATCATTCACTTGCGTTAGTTTCATATCATCTTTCACACAGTCCATATCCACCTTTTCCTCGGTTTTCCTCTCCTCGTACTTTCCATTCACATTCATTCTTAATACCTTTCTCGTCACATGACTTTCATCCCTCCGCATCACATGCCCGTACCATGCTAGGCGATTTGCCCTTACTTTTTCTGTTATGGGTGCAACTTTCAGGCTTCCTCTTATATACTCATTCCTTATCCTATCCATTCTCGTCACGCCACACATCCACCTTAACATTCTCATCTCCGCTACATGCAATCTCTTTTCATCCGTCATCTTTAGGGCCCAACACTGATCCATACATGACGACAGGTCTTATGATCGATTTATAAATTTTACCCTTCAACCGAAGGGGCATCACAAATGGTTCCCGTAACCTGCCGCCATTTCATCCATCCTGTGCTAATCCGGTTTTTCACGTCACGGTCAATATCGCCATCGCACTGTACGAGCGAACCGAGGTACTTGAAGTCGGAGCAGACCGGCAATGTAACGCTATCGAGTTCTATGGCAGCAAAACTGCATAATAAATGTAACATATGTGAACTTCAGAGGTTTACGTTGTGCACCAGATTGGATGACAAAAAATAATTATTTGTTTATACAAGGGTGCAAAGTTGTGTTTTACCCGCGAGAGTGGAATTGAAACACGAGCAAGCGAAAGGATGCTATAGTTCTAAAATAGAATCCTGAGCGTAGCGAGTGTTTCAACACACGAGAAGTAAAATGCATTTGCACCCGTGTGTAACACAAAACTTTTCGCCTCACTATAGCGAGGAAAGTGCAACATCCACAGGCGTTAGATCATCTTCATCACTGGAAACACTCATTTTTTTACGATATTATAATAGAAAACTGAAAGTTATGTATTTTTACGTAAGTCGGAGTCGGTGAGAACGGTTTTAAAGTAAATATTTTGTTGACACTTGACAATGTTGACATTTCTGACGAGGCGTTTTGAAATTGCATCGACTCAACTTGTGCGATCAGTTATACTAGATGCAACATCATTATAAAAAAAAAAAAAAATATTTCTTATGGAATTTTAAGGTTTATGACTTAAAATCATTAAAATAAATAAAGCTTGGTATTTTTTATTAAATTCTCAAACCGGTTATGTAATGATAATTAATATCGAACGAACCATTATTATGAGCGTTTTGCGTTTTGTTATCTGTCAAAAGCTACTTAAACACGCTTAAAGGTCAAATTACTTTCCCCACTAGTGGATAAAATGCGTTTTCCCCCGCTTGTTTTAAATGATAAAAGACGGCTTTCCGAGCTAGTGAAGGGAAAAGACATTTACCTAAAGTTTTTTAAACTTTAATGTATCCCCCCCCCCGGTCGTCCAATCCGGTGCATTAAGGGGCCCACCCACTAATACCAGTCCGCCGGACGATATCAGCCTGTCAGTTGTTCGGACCTGTCAAACTTTTGTTCTAACTGACAGGCCGATATCGTCCGGCGGACTGGTAATGGGTGGGCCCCTTTACATAACACAATAGTTATTCCCCGTAGTTACCGCCTAATAATCGACATGTTTGTAGGAGCCATTCCCCCGCTCGGCGCGTTCGTGGGCAGCACGATGTCGGGCGTGATCATGCATCACGCGGGCCGCAAGCGCACGCTGCAGATGGCCGCGCCGCTCTGGGCCGCCGGCTGGCTGCTGCTGGGCTTCGCGCCGTCGTTCGCGCTCGTCCTCCTCGCCCGCTTCGTTGACGGGCTATGCGTCGGCTTCACGCTGGCGCCCGCGCAAGTTTATGTAAGTTGATCCTAATTCTTAACAGTGAACATAGGACCGTAGCACCGCGCGTCCCGTCTCTAGGCAATCTCTTGCTTGTAATACCAGCTTGTATATGATAACAGTTTTTATCATGGTTCACACTTCACACATAATAATTAATACAATCTGCGCCAGATACGCCTGAGACACTCGCGTCTCTGGAAGCTAAGCATCCGCCAGCCTTTTCCACGTCGAATTTCCCCGATCCGCCTGACTCTGCCCTACCTTTTTTGCAAGCTAGCGAGGATGCAGTCATGGCAGCTGTAATGTCTTTTAAGAACGGATCAGCCGGTGGCTTAAATGGTTTAAGGCCCCAGCACCTTAAGGATCTCATTCTCGGCGTTCCTGGTGGCAGGAATGACTACTTACTCGCGAGTATTACCCGCCTTATCAATCTCATGCTGGCCGGAAAGGTTTGTGCAGATGTAGTCCCAACTCTGTACGGGGCCAGACTTTGCGCTTTGCGTAAAAAGGATGGCGGCATTCGCCCCATTGCCATTGGCTCAACATTCCGGAGGCTTGCTTCAAAAGTCGCTTGCAAAAGTATCGCCGAAGGCCTGGAGCCCATGTTCCAGCCAGGCTGCAGTTCATGCCTGCCGAACTTTTTTACATCGTTGTGAGGACCAAGTGCTTCTAAAATTAGACAACAGAAACGCTTTTAACTCGGTGGTCCGTGGCGCCATGTTGACGGAGGTGCAGAGAAATATCCCTGGCTTATACCCGTACCTTTGGCAGTGCTACAGGTACCCCTCTAACCTGATGTATGGACCTCACAATATTTTCTCTGCAGTTGGTTGTCAGCAGGGAGATCCGATGTGGTCGGCTATCTTCAGCCTCGCCATTCATCCAATAATTACGGCTCTTAATTCAAAATTTTACTGCTGGTATCTGGATGACGGCACCTTAGGCGGTGAGGCAAGCTCGGTCCTTGAGGATCTACGGTCTTTAACCGCGAAGCTTAGCGAGGTTGGCCTGGAGCTGAATACGAGCAAATGTGAGCTCTACATAAGCTCCGACAATCCGAACAGATCTCAAATCTTGGGGGAGTTTGAGGTTGATTGTCCAGGAATAAAGTTGATGTCCAAGAGCTCTCTTCATCTTCTAGGGGCCCCAGTTTTCGGCGAGGCGATCCCGGATTTCGTTGATAGCCAATTGCATCGTTTCTCGGAGCATTATGACCGCCTACTCAAAATTAACGCCCACATTGCCTTTTTTATTATTCGGTTTTGCCTTTTCCTCCCGAAACTTACTTATGCAATGAGGTGCAGTCCATTCTTTAGGCATCCTCATTTGTGTCAGGTGATCGACAGTACTATACATATCGAAATACAAAAAATATTTAATATTAGGCTCGATGATAGGCAGTTTCTACAAGCAACTTTACCGATCCGCTTCGGCGGTTTGGGTATAAGGAGCATTGCTAGTGTTGCGTTGCCTGCGTTTCTGTCATCCGTCCATGGTACGCTATCCCTCGTAGGAAGATACTCACTCCGTCAATACCTGACTTCGAGGTGGCGTACCTGACGGATGCAGTAAATGCTTGGCGTTTGGCGTGCCCAAACGTGGACCTGCCCTCCAAAGCACACATTCAGAGGATGTGGGATGAACCCCTCTGTCGCCAGGTTCAAGCTTCACTCCTTGACTCTGCTGCTTCAAGTGAGGAGAAAGCCCGTCTCCTAGCTTCTTCCAAAACGGAGTCAGGGTATTGGCTTCATGCGTATCCCTCCAGTAACTGCGCTACCCTATTGGACAATAACTCCCTACGATTGGCGGTCGGCCTCCGCATAGGGGCTGAGTTAGTTGTCCCTCAATCGCTGTCCTTGCGGGGTGGAGGTTGATAGTCGCGGTGACCACGGCCTTTCCTGCTGGAAGAGCGCTGGTCGGTTTTCCCGCCACGCCAGCCTTAATGATGTTATCCGCCGGGCCCTTGTCAGTGTGGGCGTGCCATCCGTGTTGGAGCCTCCCGGTCTTGTGCGCGACGACGGAAAGAGGCCCGACGGAATGACCCTTATTCCCCGGCGGATGGGACGGCCGCTTATCTGGGATGCAACTTGTGTGGATACTCTGGCGCCGTCCCATTTAGCCGCTACTTCATTGAGGCCTGGCGGGGCGGTGGCAGCAGCTGAGGCTCTAAAGCGCCGCAAATATGCTGGACTATCGAGCAATCACTTATTTGCGGCGTTTGCGGTGGAGACTCTGGGACCTTGGGGTCAGGAGGCACTGAGTTTATTTAAAAATTTGAAGAAGATGCTCCTAGACACCACCAGAGATCCTAGGGCTGGCTCATTCCTTGGCCAAAGGATCGGAATTGCCATGCAGCGGGGGAATGTAGCCAGCATTATGGGCACCCTTCCGCAGGTATCAGATCTGGGGGACTTTTTTAGTTAGTTTTAATTTATTTTATAAGGTTTTAGTTTTATTTTAATTTAAGATTAGTGTATTTTAAATGTGATTTTTATAAAAAAAATATATATGATAGTATGTAAAATAATAATAATAATACAATACATGTGATATCTCTCGAGCTGTTTGTATCCATAGGCTACGCTACAGTATTGACTTACCACCAGGCGATCTGTGAACATTGCGATCATACACCGACGCGTTTGGGCCGCTGCAGTAGTGTCGGAGCGCATAGTCCAGCTGCAGTTGGAAATGGACTGTCACCTTAAAAGCCGGTCTTTATGTAAATGTGCTGATGTTCAATTTCAATATTACTGTCATCTGAAGAATGAATTGTTTTGTTAGGTGAGCGAGTGCTGCGACCCTGAAATCCGGGGGAGGTTGGGGTCCCTTCCCACTCTCTCCATGTCGCTGGGCATCCTCTTATCGTATGTCGCGGGCAACTGGCTCTCCTGGAGGCACCTGGCGTTCTTCTCTGCTACATTCTGCGGTATGTCGTTCTACTATTTGAACAATAAAATCTGCGGGCGGTTAAAGTTCCTTCTTTCTTCTGGATCGAGGCAACATGGCGTTCTCTTTGTGACATTTCCCGGTATGTAATGAAATTTAATCTTTTTTAAACCAAAATAATTTGTAATTGATATATTTAATTTATGGAAAATGTTGCCAAGACGAAACCATAAGGCTCGCACTGTCAAAAAGTTATTAGATCTTTTGTAGAGCCAATCTTCTAACTCTACAGGCCCTAATTTCACAAACTCTACACCTTAGTTAAAATATGTGGTGTAATTGTTACATACAAAATAATTTATAGTGAATACATTTTTTACCTTACGCCCATGTGACAGTAGCGAAACGGCCAAGCCACATATTTCTACTAAGGTGTAGAGTTTGTGAAGTTAGGGTCTGTAGAGTTAGAAGCTTGGCTCTACAAAAGATCTGATATTTTTTTGACAGTGCGAGCCTTATGGTTTCGTCTTGGCAACATTTTACATGAAATATTTTTGGTGGGATTTCACTTCTTTTTGTAAGTTGCTTATGACAATCTTCCATCCCCTAATTTAAAGGGTTGGGTGTAATTTACTATTAAAAATCCTGAAATTTCGTATCTGGGGGCATCTTGTATACAATCTGCTTTTTACTGATTACGCCCTTTTCCACCTCCCTTTTCACCCTTACAGGGTGATTTTGACATGGTGAACTATTCTATATCATTCCCCATAACAAAAACTATCTACATACCAAATTTTAACTAAATCGGTACAGCGGTTGGTTATTGATTTTCCATACAAAATTTCACCCCCCTTTTCACCCTTAGGGCCTAAAAATTTAATTTTTTTGTTGTTTGTGTACTAAGACTATCTTACATACCAAATTTCAGCTTCCTAAAGGTTTTGATGAGTGAGTGAGTGACGAAATCGGAGTTTTTTTAGATATGAATAAAATCTAAAGTATAGGAGCTATGCAATTAAAAAAATTTAAGCTTAATAAGTCTACTATTGGCATCATATCCCGAGAATTTTGTTTATCTGGTGTAATCCAAACCCAAGTTATGAGGGTTCAAAAAAACGAGGAAAGAAAAAGGAAGGTGCCCTTGCGCTTCGCTTTGCTCGTCTTGGCGGGGGCACTACCGTGCCCCCAGATCATCCTGGGTTTTGAGTAATTCCCGTATTGAATCATATATGAATTGAAAATAATATTTTGAATACGGGCGGTAAGTGATTGACAGTTTTGGGGATATTAGAGCACGACCTAGTCACCTAGTGCGTCATCAAAGGTACAAAACTTACAGTAGGTACCTACTTAGTTTATCGTTACAGATTTTGTTAAGAGCGTTCTTACAAGAAAAGTCGAAATAATGTAAAATTGATGATATTCCCGACAACATTTAAGATTTTACGCTCATTATTAGAAATAAAGAGTACTTGTTCCAGTAAGAGCGTCTTCTTATCCCTAGGAATATCGTTGTACATTTTAGAAAAATGACTAAATAAATTAGTAATGATTGTTTTTCTGATGGTCGTTTACGAAAAACCGCGTGAAGCACTGAATTGTGAGCTCTTATTTGTAAATTTTGAGAAGTTTACTCTGCTAAAGTTGGATATTTTGTATTACTAATATCCTGTACTTTAGGAATATCGAATGATATTCTTCCTACATGCTTTTAAGAAAGAGAAAATCAATGTTAAACGAATTGAATTTTCTCTTCGAAACAAGTGTAAATTCCTACGAAAATCTACTTAGTATCAAAGTCATTTTTATACACGAGCAATCTACAACGTTTGCTTATACTGTTGGTATACATTTGTGTTTATCAAATTCTACTTAAATTTTTTGGCAATTTTTTGAAAACTACTCGATATTGCCGATGACGCGCGCTGGCGATCTCAGTACCGCAGCAGAGCTTGAAGAGGTCGGACCTGTGTCGGTCGGCTCCACACGTTTTCGACGGGGACAACGAGGTTTTTTATCGTTGTATGCGGCAGGCGCCGTGTAAAACGCTATACTGTGTGCGTGTAAATTGCGACTGAGAAACTTTGATCCGAGTACTGTATTTGTTTTTATAGTATAGTAACATAACAAACTTCCGAACAACATTAAAAATATTTGAAATGACCTGACATTTTATAGGTAGTAAATTAAAAAAAAAACAGCCAAGTGCGAGTTGGACTCGCGCACAAAGGGTTCCGTACTATTACGCACAAAACGGTAAATAAATCACGTTTGTTGTATGGGAGCCCCACTTAAATATTTATTTTATTCTGTTTTTAGGGTTCCGTACCCAAAGGGTAAAAACGGGACCCTATTACTAGGACTCCGCTGTCTGTCTGTCTGTCTGTCTGTCCGTCTGTCACCAGGCTGTATCTCATGAACCGTGATAGCTAGTTGAAATTTTCACAGATGATGTATTTCTGTTGCCGCTATAACAACAAATACTAAAAACAGAATAAAATGTGGTATTTCCTATAAAAAGGGACCTTATTGTCGATGGCGCTTACGCCATTATAAACGATGCTCCGATATAACTAAGACTGAACTTGTATAAGTTTTGAATTATGTATTACTCATCCTCCTTATGAACCCTGGCAGTACCTAGTGGAACAGGT
Source organism: Cydia strobilella (assembly GCF_947568885.1). NCBI lineage: Eukaryota > Metazoa > Arthropoda > Insecta > Lepidoptera > Tortricidae > Cydia > Cydia strobilella. Next base: position 29,045,433 of record NC_086041.1, on the reverse strand, counting down.
TTGGTGCAACATAGGCGCACACTGTTTTGGTCATTCGACTCGTCTTGATGAGCAACTTGGGAGAGCAGTACTCATGATAGAGCTGATGTTGAACAGTACCTAGTGGAACTTAGGATTGGTGCAACATAGGCACACGCTGTTTTAGTCATCCGACTCGTCTTGATGAGCACTTAGGAGAGCAGTACCCATGATAGAGCTGATGCTGAACCCTGGCAGTACCTAGTGGAACTAAGGTTTGGTTGACATATCAGTCAAATTTGACAGATTGACAGTTTTTGTCATTTTCAGTGAAAATTATCTTTTTGGGATAGAATTTAGCAGCAAGTAACATTAAAATATTTATCAGTACGGTTTTTACTCACTATTATTTTTAGTCGCTTTTGGCGACATGTTTCGGATTCTTTGGGAATCCATCCTCAGGCACGAGTGTCCGCGGCGGTTGTTCGTCGTGCACTGCCCGCGCCGCCCGCCTCGTCGCTCGTTGCGCACGCGCTGATGGGGCGGGGGCGGGGGGCGCGGGGCAGTCCGCAGATGGAGTCGTCAAGTGAAGGTCTGGTAGGGCGGCTGTATCGAACGAAGTCAAGCACACTGCACTCACTATGTCCCCGCGATCGTCACAACACACTTGCCGCTTGACCCTAGGTATTATAGGCTTCCATGCAGGTGGCAACATCCAGCCTCCGTCCCGATTGAAATTAGGGCGGCGTGAAATTTCAATCGCCTCGCGAATCTTACGCGGCACAAAACATTTCTCCCGTACCAGTAATCTCGCTTTATCGAAACGAATGAAATGGGACGCGCCTATATCGTTCGCATGCTCTGCCACAGCTGAGTTCCTGGTGTCCATGTTCTTTACGCTGCGTATGTGTTCCGACAACCTAGTGGAGAGATTCCTTCCGGTCTCACCGACATACGCCCTACCACAATCGCAAGGTATCTCGTATACCCCCGGGCTCCCCAGCGGGTCCTTGTCCTTTGGAGAGCGCAGCAACTGCCTGACTTTGGTATGGGGTCGGAAGATTGTCCTAATGCTAAAACTTCGGCGTAATAGGCGTCCAATTCTATCCGTTATCCCCTTAATAAAAGGCAAGACGACAGGTGCTCTCTCGACCGTTTGTACTTGCCTTAATGTACCCGTACTTGCTGCTCGCTGACTCTGTCTCCAATTGTACCCATTGCTCTCTAATACCTGCCTTACATGCTGCAGCTCCTCTTGCACGTACTGCGGGTCACATAGCCGTAAAGCCCTATTGATGAGCGCGCGTGGCACCGAAGACAAATGTGCGGGGTGATGGTGTGAGTCAGCTTGCAGGTACCGCTCAGTGTGTGTGGGCTTCCGATACACTTTATGAGTCAACCGGCCATGCTCGTCCCGCTGCACCAAGACATCCAGAAACGGGAGTGCCCCATTGCACTCCCTCTCAATGGTGAACTTAATCTTGGCATGCCGCGCGTTCAGATGTTCGAGTAACGGGTCCAGATCCTTGTGTGGCACCACAGCAAACACGTCGTCCACATATCGCAGCCACAGTCTGGGTCTATGTGGGCAACTCTCCAAAGCCCTTTGCTCAAAATCCTCCATAAAAATATTGGCCACCACTGGTGCTATCGGAGAACCCATTGCTACCCCTTCTATTTGCAGGTAGTGTTCCCCCCGCCACACAAAGTATCCACTGGTGAGGCAAAACTCGATCAGCCTCATGTACTCGGCGAGTGAGTCGTCGCGGCTTGCCATTCGTTTTATAATCTCAATCGTTTCCGCTACCGGCACATTCGTAAATAAGGAGGCTACATCGAAACTCACCATCAACTCGTCCTCTTGCAACGTAACGCCTTCAAGTAGCTGCACAAAATGTGTAGAGTTTCGTACGAATTTCAATCGGGACGGAGGCTGGATGTTGCCACCTGCATGGAAGCCTATAATACCTAGGGTCAAGCGGCAAGTGTGTTGTGACGATCGCGGGGACATAGTGAGTGCAGTGTGCTTGACTTCGTTCGATACAGCCGCCCTACCAGACCTTCACTTGACGACTCCATCTGCGGACTGCCCCGCGCCCCCCGCCCCCGCCCCATCAGCGCGTGCGCAACGAGCGACGAGGCGGGCGGCGCGGGCAGTGCACGACGAACAACCGCCGCGGACACTCGTGCCTGAGGATGGATTCCCAAAGAATCCGAAACATGTCGCCAAAAGCGACTAAAAATAATAGTGAGTAAAAACCGTACTGATAAATATTTTGAAATATGTCTCACGATAGTTTAAGTGCGAGCAAGTAACATTGTTAAGTGCAGATTTATACTATCTGTCAAAATTGACATTTTTGACAGTTTTGGATCCCAGATCGAAACGGCTTGTCCAATTTTGATAGGACCTTCAACATTAGTCATGGGATGGAAAATGTAGTTTGACACATCTGTCAATACTGTCAAAATTGACAGTTTGACAGTTTTTGTCATTTTTAGTGAAAATTAACATGTTTCGTTAAAGTTTGGTACTAAGTGACATAGTTTAGTGTTGTTTGACATATCAGTCAAATTTGACAGATTGACAGTTTTTGTCATTTTCATCTTTTTGGGATATAATTTAGCACCAAGTGACATTGTTAAGTGTAAATTTATACAATCTGTCAAAATTGAGATTTTGTGACATTTTGACATTTTTGGATCCCAAATCGAAACGGTTTGTCCAATTTTGATAGGACCTTCAACATTAGTCATGGGATGGAAAATGTAGTTTGACACATCTGTCAAAACTGTCAAAATTGACAGTTTGACAGTTTATGTCATTTTTAGTAAAAATTAACATGTTTTGTTAAAGTTTGGTACTAAGTGACCTAGTTTAGTGTTGTTTGACATATCAGTCAAATTTGACAGATTGACAGTTTTTGTCATTTTCAGTGAAAATTATCTTTTTGGGATATAATTTACCACCAAGTGACATTGTCATGTGTAGATTTATACAATCTGTCAAAATTGACATTTTATTTATTTATTTATTATTTATTTAAACTTAATTGCACAACACAGGAAGGTACAAAAGGCGGACTTAATGCCTTCTTAAGGCATTCTCTACCAGTCAACCTGTAAAAATTGACAGGTTTTGTCATTTTTAGTGGAAATTAACATGTTTTGTTAAAGTTTGGTACTAAGTGACATAGTTTACTGTTGTTTGACATATCAGTCAAATTTGACAGATTGACAGTTTTTGTCATTTTCAGTGAAAATTATCTTTTTGGGATAGAATTTAGCACCCAGTGACATTGTTAAGTGTAGATTTATACTATCTGTCAAAATTGACAGTTTGTGACATTTTGACAGTTTTGGATCCCAAATCGAAACGGCTTGTCCGATTTTGATAGGACCTTCAACATTAGTCATGGGATGGAAAATGCAGTTTGACACATCTGTCAAAACTGTCAAAATTGACAGTATGGCAGTTTTTGTAATTTTTGTGAAAATTAACGTTTTGTTAGTTTGGTACTAAGTGACATAGCTTAGTGTTGTTTGACATATCAGTCAAGTTTGACAAATTGACAGCTTTTGTCATTTTCAGTGAAAATTATTGGGATATAATTTAGCAAACAAACCATGTTAATTTTCACAAAAAAAAGACAAAAACTGTCAAACTGTCAATTTTGACAGTTTTGACAGATGTGTCAAACTACGTTTTCCATACCATGACTAATGTTGAAGGTCCTATCAAAATCGGACAAGCCGTTTCGATTTGGGATCCAAAACTGTCAAAAGGTCACCAACTGTCAATTTTGACAGATAGTATAAATCTACATTTAACAATGTCAGTGGGTGCTAGATTCTATCCCAAAAAGATAATTTTCACTGAAAATGACAAAAACTCAATTTGTCAAATTTGACTGATATGTCAAACAACACTAAACAAAACATTAACTTCAATGGCCATTAACGTCTCAAAAATTTAATTCGAATTAACTTTAATGCAATTGGTGCGTAATGCAATTGGTTAGTTTGACACATCTGTCAAGACTGTCAAAATTGACAGTATGACAGTTTTTGTCATTTTTAGTGAAATTTAACATGTTTTGTTAAAGTTTGGTACTACTAAGTGACATAGTTCAGTGTTGTTTGACATATCAGTCAATTTTGACAGATTGACAGTTTTTGTCATTTTCAGTGAAAATTATCTCTTTGGGATATAATTTAGCACCAAGTGACATTGTCCCAAGCTGTACGGTTACCCTGTACCTGTACCAAATGTAATGACGAAACATGTAAACAAGCGAGTATAATTTCTTTCTAGTATAAAATAATTCTTTTATAATACAAAAGTAAGTACATTTGCACTGGATTTAGTATTTTCGTACCAAATAACAATAATTAGGATTTTAAAATTTAAGTACAGTTAGTGTCGTTATAATTGTTTTCAGTATGCTTCACGAAGGATCAAGATTGTTTAATCCATCATTGTAGTGCGAGCGAGCGGGAAAACGTGGTAGAAGGGATCGGCATACTGAGCTCGCACAGCCCGCCGCAGCGCGTAAAATACCTAAACTCGCTCAACGCCGAAATGTAATAGCGCTCCCTTACTAGTGAATTGATAATTTTAACGACTAAGGACATTTTTAGATTAAGGGCCAGTTGCACCAGCCACACTTGACAGACTGATCAACATCTCTCAGCAGAGTACCTACTATGAAAATTCCCATATAGGTATGGGAACCTACAATTCAATTTTTCGAACGCTTTGACGGTAACAGGCGGTTTGGTGCAACCAACTCTCTTACTTTTCTCTGTTGTTCATTCAGGTGCTCTGTTCCTGGTCCTCCTGCCGCTGCCTGAGTCGCCTGTATGGCTGGACTCGAGGGGCCTGGACTCCACGGCTGCAAAGAAATGGCTTCTCCTCTCTTCGCGAGCCACAGCCGTGATCAAGGACGATATGCCAGAGTAAGTGAAAATTGTATTGAACCTATCTGATAGAGGATTCGAATCTATTAATTGCCAAACTATCAAGTTCTGACTGACTGACTTAAATCAATGCCCAGTTAAATCGCCAAAAAAACCGTTACACCTAGAGAACTAACTTATTTATTTTTCTCGGAGCGATTATTTTCAAAAATATTTACTTTATTAAAAAGTTGTTAATGAAAATCCCTATTCTTTTTTAAAGACCTATCCAAGAAGAGTTAGTTACCTACCCGAAAAAAAATGTTTTCTAGTTTTTAGTTCACCACTTTGTCGCCTTGATTTATATTATATATCCATGCCAAATTGCAACTTTCTAACTTTAGGAAAGCTTATCACAGTTGATTTTAATATTCTTTAATCATTTATCAATTATTATAATAATATAAACCTATATGGCATTCGCACTAATGCCATATAGGCAAAATAATGTTAGGGATGAATGTTGATGGACGGAGAGCGGATGGTAGACCCAAAAAACGATGGATGGATTGTGAGATTTGTGAGGATATGAGAATGGAAGAGAAAAACATGTTGTGCCGGCCGACCCCACATAATGTGGGATAAGGGCAGGAAGAAGAATATTAACAGTGTGCGGCCCTTATATTTATTATGAAATAATATATGTTATGCAAACGGATATTTCTTAATCTGAAGGGCCTCATGCAACATTCTCAATTCATTCTCAATTTCAATATATCGCTTCTATGCTGCGTTGTTGAGGTAGTTGAGATTAAGAATTATCCAAACTTTAATAGGTAAGATGAGATGACTCTTCCCAAGCTAGGTCTCAATCCAGTAGTCCATTTAATACCTAAAGGAAAAAGCAAGACATAGGACTGTGAGACCATATAGTGTTGAATGTTGAGTGTTACTTAAACATAGTCATCTCTGTATATTGACATTTTGAAAATGTTTTTACATAATTTGATGTATATTAACCATGGCTCGGCCATCCACTTTCGTCTTCCCGTTTTTGTATATTATATAATATGTGATAATTTCAGGAAGTCGGAGGCACCGGAGGCGGCCCCGCCGGGACTGTTCACTCGCGAGGTGTTTTTCTCGTCTTCGGTCATCAAGCCTCTCATCGTGGGCTTCTCGTTGCTCTTTTTTCAGCAGTTCAGTGGCATTGACGCCGTTATATTCTTCACTGTCGAAATTTTCCAAAGTGCAGGTTAGTTTCATGTATTTACGAAGCTACTAATTTACGGACTCGTTTACCACGTCAAATCCTACTATTTAGGAGAGTTTGCAGACGCAAAAAGACCGGTCGGGCGGCCAATGCCGCGCTATAAAAATTGCGTCAGGCGTATGTGGTTGCCTCCCATCCCATGCAATCAATGGCAGAAACTAGCCGAAGACCGACCCATGTGGCGTCGTGTTGTTCATGCTGGCCAATCCAAGAACGACGATGCCTGGTTTACCTCTTTAAAAGAGACACGCTTGAGGCGCCACGATTAGGCCTCCAACCCCCGCCCACCTGGGGGAACAAACACCTGCCGCGTGTGTGGACGAGGGATCCTCTCTCGCCTATGCGACTACACAGCCACGAACGTAAGTGTCGTTACCGGGATGCTGCTTAAAACATCTGGCAGAGAAAAGGCCTATTATTATTATAATGGCATCAGCCAGGGGACAAAAGTGGCACGGTTTTTTAGAAGAAATGTTGTTTCACATTTTAGTAACATGCTTAGTAGTTGACCCATTATAGAAAGGCCTTAACTACCACAAAACCCATAGAGTTAGACCAAGATAAGTCTACAATGATTTTAATAGTTCACGCACTGCAGGTTTATTTTAAACGTAAAACTTCTATGAAATTATGACGTATAAATAACACTTGCACTGCGTGTGCTGTCAAAATCGTTGCAGGCTTATCTTCGTCTAACTCTATTTGTTGAATTTACATACCATAAAATCACTTGAGAGTGACCGAGGAGACCGTAACAGTATAGTATTATATAATCTGTGCCGTAACCATGGCGACGCGTGGCAAAATAAAGTTGATTCACCGTTATACTTTAAAAAATTGTTGATTATACTCCTTATGTGAATACATATCCTTAAAAAAATATATTATACCCATTGCTGATAAATAGCTCAGCAACCTAACTGTTATAGTTATTGCGCATGGCCACTACATAGTAATTGGCCCTTATTATGGGGGGTAAAAGGTTTCATATTTCTAGGAATCAGTCAGAAATATCGAAAAGTGTTGTATGTACAAACTAAAGTAGGAAAAAAAATCCTACAAAAAAAGTTATATACATTTTTGTCATAAAACTAACTACATTTGACTTCTGAGCCTCCCAAGTTGTGATACTACACAATTTTTTTTATATCCATTCCACATCCACTAGTATATATATGATTAGTTTTTTTTTATAAAACCGTTACTCCTACTGGAGGGGGCTCCTCTCCTTCGATCTCCTCTTTTATGCGGTCTTTGTGTGGTTATGATTATGACTAAAGTAAATAATATTTGCTTCATGGGTTCCTCACAACCATACATATTTATTATTCATGCTTTGTAACATTTATGAAAAAACATTATGGCCACTAAATATTATGACTTACTTTTTTATGTCTATATTATTATTATGTCTTGTCTTTTTTATACTATGCACTGCAATACTTCGAACGAGAAACAATTATGGATATCAAGCAAAAATCATACTTTGAAGGTGTGAATTTTGGTATGAGGGGAATTCAGCTTCTTCGCCGAAGTTGAATTCCTGAGGTTAATACTGTTTAAGTTTAGCTTTGAAGTCATGTTTGGTATCATTTTCAACTCAATCAAACATGTAGACCATATGCCATGACCAGTCCCAAATATTATTTAAATCGGTTCAGCGGTTATTTATTACCCATACAAACTTCCACCCCACTTTTCACACCCTCAACAGAAGATTTTGGTTATAAAAACTATTCTATGTACTGTTCCGGGACTCTAACCATCTCAATACCACAAAGAAATCGGTTCAGCGGTTTAAGCGTGAAGAGGAGTTAAAAAAAAAGCATTTTTTCAAATTTTCTTTTTCTTAGGAATGGTGTCAATGTTGATACCATAAATGAATTCAGCACCCCCGATTTATACAAAAACGATACCAAACCCGGCCTAGCAGCTTCACTGATGTATATAATCAAGATAAAAATGAGAGCCCTAACTAACTTTCAAGAGAGGATATCTCAAAAACAATACAAGATATCGAAAAACTTGACTCAATAAAACTTGTAACAAATTAAATCAGTTTTAATTTTATATATGTAGCCATGTCGCTCAGACGCATAGTTTCCGAGATATAATCGAAAAACCGAAAAATGGAACCTTCAAACCCCCCTCTTCCCTCCGGCACCAGGGTTACGGACGGGGACTGTTGATATGTTCACCTCCTAATTAGTCCAAACAAAGCTATGAACTCAAAAATTTTATTCCAAGCATTTCCCTGTATAACTTTTTTTGAGCATTTATTTCCTGGCCTATTACTACACATCACTATTAGAAGAAAAACGAAAATACCCGCGGGTTGGTAAAATTCGGGTACCTATATACCGGGTAAAAACCCGGGTAGTTACCCATCTCTGCATAGCTTAGTTACGGTGATAGGTGATAGCTGTCATATCAATACAATTTTGCGTTTTAGAGCGTTTTCACATTGTCCGATCCAATATTGGATGTAGGATCCTACATCCGCGTAGGTAGTCAGGCCGCGGGGGCGCAGGCGCCTGCTTTAGCGATCACGCACACCGCACACTACAACAAACATTATGCATACACATACGCACATAAACAAATATTATCGGTCCGACAGATGAGGGGGGGCTCCGACATGGCTGAAATTATCGGAAGCCCTTCCTTCCTATGAGAAAAACAGCTGCAGGGTAGGAGAGTGCCATATCGCATCAAGTCGGCCTTATTTGCTTTATCTGTCGTTTCAAATAATAATGATTTATTAAATGAAATAAGTACAGAAAAACACATAGTGTCTTACATTTCACTTCCATCCGGCATCTGCTATCGGATCGGGCAATGTGAAAACGCTCTAAAGGTTATAAATTGTATAGAGATGACAGTTGTCGCCGCAACCAAGCTGTGTGAAAAATATTATACCTACTTATGAAGTTGTCTCTTAAGGCTCTTATTTAGAAATTAGGAACAAATCAGTGGCAAATTAACTAATAAGGAAATGAAGCAGTTGCTTAGGGCACCACGCAAAGCACTACGTCTAAGGTGAGATGAGGAGCTGAGGATAATCGCCAAGCATCTTTGCAACTGCAATTAAGTACGTACTATGACTGCCGGAACAACTTCGCGGGTCCACTTAACCGTTCAACAAGGAAGCGTTATTAGCTCGCAGCACTCGTGGACATAATTACAATAATGCCTCTTTAAATAGCACTAGAGACCCGTTGCGGCGTCATAACGCCGCTAGAGTATGGTTCTAAAAGTTAGATTGCCTGTCCACTGGAGCGGAGCGGTAAGCGGGGAAAAATCCAGCAATAGAACTTCATTAAATTACAGAGCGGAGATTTTATGCCATTCAATCGGTGGATTTTTTTCACGCTCATCGCTCCGCCACCTCGCTCCGCTTCTGTGGACAGGCAGCCAAAGACTGAACGCTTAATGAAATAAAATAAACTCAAGAGCAATAAAAACTAGTAGTAGCAGAAGAACGAAGTAGTATAAAGTATCCTATCAAAACATTACATGTAAAAAGATTCATAAAAACGGGTACAGTGTATGTATACGTATACAATCTCCACACAGTGCTCCCATTTTCTCAACCTTTTCTTTGCTTTACTTTTTAACAACAATGACCGCTTACTGACTTACTGATGCGACCTTCATTGATTTGTTTTTTTCCTATTGAAAAATATTAACCCCCTTTTTACCCTTTGGGTACGGAACCCTGAAAATGAGTGATTCCAGTGATGAAGATGATCTAACGCCTGTGGATGTTGCACTTTCCTCGCTATAGTGAAGGTAAAAGTTTTGTGTTAAAACACGGCTGCAAATGTATTTTACTTCTCGTGTGTTGAAACACTCGCTACGCTCAGGATTCTATTTTAGAACCACCCGCTTCGCTCGTGGTTCAACTATAGAATCCTTTCGCTTGCTCGTGTTTCAATTCCACACTCGCGGGTAAAATACAACTTTGCACCCTTGTATAACAAATAACTATTGTTAGGGCAATAATGTTATGTTATTTAGACATTTAGTTTTTCATCGAGTGTCAATTGAAAAAAGCGTGTGATAATGAAATGGTGGTCATACACATATTTTGTTTTCACTTGTCTTTTTTTTCCAGAAAGTTAATTAATATTGGTGATACTGAATACATTTGTAGATATTGCTCGGAATTCTAATAATTATGCTGAGACTGATTTTTGGCGATATACGAGTTACAAATGTTACAAACTTAGACTCAAGTACCCTTATTTCCGGATAAACAGCAGGAGACAATTTTTGTTTTTGCGTCTGTTTATGACTTTCACCGAGGTACTCGTATACAGATATGGGCCATTTATAGAACAAAATATAAGTACTTACGCCGTTTTTTATGTTTTCTTCTCTGAATCATTTTAGCTCTTTCGATAATTATAACACTTTAAACTCTCGTGTTTTGTACACATGTTTAATGACATTAACGTGTCTACCGTGATTAAGGACGACATAATAACGGAATGGAGGAGGAGGATACGGAAAATGTGTGGATATTTTTAGACAGTTTTTCATTTTTAATGACCCAATTACCAAAATTAACTGCAGTCGAAATCAAATGAAAATCTAAACCTATTACCTACTACATGATATTTATATTATTGTCCCCAGGAAGCACTCTGAATCCTATGATGGCGACGATTATAGTTGGCGTTGTGCAGCTGGTGTGTAACGGAGTAAGCACCGTGGTGGTGGATCGTGCAGGCCGGCGGCCGTTGCTGCTGCTGTCTGGTGCGGTCATGTGTGTCTCCATGTTGGCCATGGGCACCGCTTACTACATGGAACTGCAGCACTCGGCGTGGCTTGGGTACGTTATAGTCTTATTGACATTAGGGAGCACTCAAAACCGTGGTTTGGGTAGATTATAGTACATTGTCAGCTCCCACTAGCACATTATTTAGCTCTTGTAAATTTAAATTGTACTCTACGCTTAATTGGACGAAAATAAACTAAATAAATACCAGGATATCGTTAGTATTACATCGCATCTGGAGCATCGTAGGCATCGTGAGCTTGTTACGAGTAGGTACGTTAGTTCACTGAAACCATAGTGGATCAAACCCGAATTAATTAACGCCTTTTCCTTTACATTGAGCAAATACTAGGATACGCCTTTGTGCTATTCAGTGCTCTAGTATGAATTCTGTTTAACAGGAAAATAAGTTTTTGGCAAAAATTTCATTTTTGGTACAAGCTTTTATCGCTGACGGGAAGTGGGTCAAATTTAGCTTCCAAGATTTGACCCACACTGACTAACTAACATACATCCATAATTCCATATTAACAGGGCAAGTTAAATAAAAGCTTGTAATTAACGAACAATGCAACGCACCGTCTGGTGTTGCAGGTGTCCATGGGCGACGGTAATCGCTTATCATCAGGCGATTCGAAAAAAGCATAGGTTACTACCTAATGAAGATTAGATCCTGCGCTAATGGAGGCTGCGTAGATAAACCTGAGACACTCTGATTACAAGTTTTGAGCCTTTTGTCCTGGTGGCCTAGCCAGGATACCAATCGTAAGTCGTGAAATGCCCAACGAAAATAAAAACCGGCCAAGTGCGAGTCGGACTCGCGCTCGAAGGGTTCCGTACCATTACGGAAAAAAACAGCAGAAAAATCACGTTTGTTGTATGGGAGCCCCATTTAAATATTTATATTATTCTGTTTTTAGAATTTGTTGTTATAGCGGCAACAGAAATACATCATCTGTGAAAATTTCAACTGTCTAGCTATCACGGTTTATGAGATACAGCTTGGTGACAGACAGACAGACGGACAGACGGACAGCGGAGTCTTAGTAATAGGGTCCCGTTTTTACCCTTTGGGTACGGAACCCTAAAAATGTATCGAGGTGGCAGATGCTACAAAAAGTCACAGTAGTCAAGACATCATTAAAATCCATAATAGGATTGATAGGTATGTTTTCTGTTCCCTGTGTAGCGCAGAGATGATCATAATCTGGATTCTTTTACAGGTACCTCCCGGTGTGCAGTTTAGTGGTGTTCATGGTTGGCTTCTCGCTCGGGTTCGGCGGGCTGCCCTTCCTGCTGCTGGGAGAGTTGTTCCCCGCGCACCACCGCTCGCAGCTCTCCGCCATGGCGAGCGCCGTCAACCTGCTGTCTATGTTCACCGTCATCAAATCCTTCCATGTGTTAGAAGTATGTACAGATACATCCCAGAGGGCAGTTTAGTGGTGTTCATGGTTGGCTTCTCGCTCGGGTTCGGCGGGCTGCCCTTCCTGCTGCTGGGAGAGTTGTTCCCCGCGCACCACCGCTCGCAGCTCTCCGCCATGGCGAGCGCCGTCAACCTGCTGTCTATGTTCACCGTCATCAAATCCTTCCATGTGTTAGAAGTATGTACAGATACATCCCAGAGGGCAGTTTAGAGGTGTTCATGGTTGGCTTCTCGCTCGGGTTCGGCGGGCTGCCCTTCCTGCTGCTGGGAGAGTTGTTCCCCGCGCACCACCGCTCGCAGCTCTCCGCCATGGCGAGCGCCGTCAACCTGCTGTCTATGTTCACCGTTATCAAATCCTTCCATGCGTTAGAAGTATGTACAGATACCTCCTAGAGGGCAGTTTAGTGGTGTTTATGGTTGGTTCGTTCTATTTTAAATTGCCTTTTGTGTCCAAGATCCTTTAAATGTAGCTAACTCTCCTTGTACAAGTACCTACGTTCCAAATAAGAAATATTAATAGTGCACACTATTTCGATTTTATCTCCCGTCAACTGTGTTTTCTTCTTTTTGTCAGACTGTGCTGACATCTGCCGGCACGTTCTGGATGTACGCGTGCTTCTGCGCGCTGGCGTTCTTCTTCGTGCTGTTCATGGTGCCCGAGACCAAGGGCAAGTCGCTGGCCGAGATCGAGGAGCACTTCCGCGGCAAGAAGAAAATCGACGCGGTCAAACTACAGAAAATCTCCACGATAGCGTAGGGACAAATTAAATACCTACTAGGAAATAAGTAGGAAATGTTATTAATGGAGATAATATAATACTTTTACATCTAGCGGCCTACCATATAAGGAAAATTGGCAGGTATATTTGAATGAATGGTATTATCAAATAAAATTGAATTTGTTTTGTGTTAAAATTGAACGACATAAAGCAAAAGCTACTCTGATCCATTTAATAATGAATTAAATCAATGTACTACACTCGTAGTAGGACGGAGGGACGCTAGAGGTTAAATTATTTTCCATCCACTTTTGAATATATGGAAGTTGTTAGTGTCACAAATGTAGTTACTGCAATGTGAAGTATTATAATACAATGCAAATCCACCTTATTAGGGTTAGAGTAAGCTAAAAACAATTAATAATATAAACAACCGGCGAGAGTTGACCTATCTCAAATCCGTACCCAAAGGGTAAAAACGGGACCATTCGTCTGTTCGTCTGTCCGTCTGTCTGTCTGTCAGCAGGCTGTATCTCATGAACCGTGATAGTTAGACAGTTGAAATTTTCACAGATGATGTATTTCTGTTGCCGCTATAACAACAAACAGCATTATGCTGACGCCCAAACCATTTGTCACAGCAAATGTTTAGTTATTAATTTACAGATATAAGGTTAAGGTTATAGATATAATGTTTATAGGTTAAGTAACTTTTTGATATTGTGTTTTCTGTATTCGCTGTTGTGGCAATAAATACATATTCATTCATTCATTCATTCATTCATTCAAACACTAAAAAGTACGGAACCCTCGGTGGGCGAGTCCGACTCGCACTTGGCCGGGTTTTTAATTCAAATTAAATGTCACATTATATATTTTCAGACAGTGTATGAAAGTAGAATAAAATACATAGAATACTCTTTATTGGCACACCTCAGTAAAAATACAGCTTACAGATACAATTAATTTGGTGGGTTTCGAAGTTTGTTTGGTGTAAAGTTACTTCAATCTAAAATTAATCAGTCGAAATTAACAATTGTGAGTGTGAACAATATGAATGTACCTAATTGTCTCTATTGCCGGCTGTTATTGAATTTCGTTCGCTAATAGTACAATATGAGTACCTAATAAAAACAGCAAAATACGATCTAACTGAATAATGCTTGTAATTAATTCAGTACGTATACCTACGAGTGTGCGCAATATGCATTTTTCAGTGAGCAAGTCGGTTCTAATGGAATCGTATTAAAATTTTCTAAATACATGATACCTATCAATTTAATATATAAAGCAAGTCAGTTGCACTGAAATTATTAAACTATCATAATCATATTTAAAAAATCGTTAAACATTAAGGTTTTATATAATTATTCATAGTCAAAAAAGGAGTGTACAGGTTTTTAAATGGTCGGCAACGCGCATGTAATATCTCTAGTATTGCAGGCGTCCATAGGCTACGGTGACTGCTTACCATCAGGCGGGCCGTATACTTGTTTGCCACCGACGTGTTATAGAAAAAAAAATAGTACAATGTTCACTTAATGTTATCGTACAAGCCTAAAGGATGATAATTAAAAGTTAAATCTTATTTGTTGTTATGTACATACGAGTACACAATGTAAATTTTAGTTTATTATAAGGTTTAATTATAAGTAATTAAATGAATATGCGTAGTATGTCAACCTATAAAGTAAGTATACAGTTAGCAGCAAAAGTAGCGTAAAGACTATGCGTCAAGCTTCTATAGAGCGTTTTCACATTGTCCGATCCGATATCGGATGTAGGATCCTTCATCCGCGGAAGTGCCTAGTCAGGCCGCGGGGGCGCGGGCGCCGGCTTTAGGGATCACGCACACTACAACAAACATTATGCATACACATACGCACATAAACAAATGTTATCGGTCCAACAGCTGACGGGGGGCTCCGACGTAGCTGAAATTATCGGAAGCGCCCTTCCGATATCGGATGTCGGAAGGCGCCTATAAGAAAAACAGCTGCAGGAGAGTGCCATATGGTATCAAGTCCGCCTTTTTTGCGTTATATTTCGTGTTTAGTAATAATTATTTATTAAATGAATAAATAAATACAGAAAAACACATATAAGTATTATGTCTTACATTTCACTTCCATCCGACATCCGATGTCGGATCGAGCAATGTGAAAGCGTTCTAAGAGAGATATTATGTTTTTCTATATTTTAATACCACTTGTAGTACCTAAGTAGGTAGTGCAAAGTAGATCTGTGATACTTTATTTTTAAGTGTAAGAGTGACTATGAAAAGTCGCACAAATAAAAAAATATAACCAAAAAAATATTTTTTTTTATTGTTATTTACCAGTTATCTATCTATAAAATGGGTGATTCTGTCCAGAATTTTTATATTTCATAAGTTTTTATTTTTTACACATTGTTACATATATCAAAAGTAGGTATACAAAAATGCAAATTTTTGATGCATATGGCCAATGAGTATATAAAAACGGTTATGACAAAGTGTCCCTCAGTAGTGTCATAGCTACTAAGTCACTCCCATCTCCCATGACTACGACAAACTTAATGACAGCTCATACGTTGAAATCCGTCAAACTATTACTGAAGAGCGTGGCACAAAATACAATATAATATTGTTTACACAACATACATACCTATAAATAAGTAAATAAATAAATATTATAGGACATACTTACACAGATTGTCTAAGTCCCACAGTAAGCTCAAGAAGGCTTGTGTTATGGGTACTCAGACAACGATATATATAATATACAAATACATAGAAAACACCCAAGCCTCAGGAACAAATATCTGTATTCATCACACAAATAAATGCCCTTACCGGGATTCGAACCCAGGACCATCGGCTTCCCAAAATTAATCAAACGAATTAAAAATATCACAACCTATTTATATGTCACGAACGTGGACTCAAAAGTCAGTGGCAGTGACAAATTTTTGAGGCCACGGTCGTGACAATTTGGAACATTTTCGATATTACCTAAAAATTACCTTTGACTTTGCAAATGTTAAATAGCTAGCTTAATCTTAATTAGCTTTGACGACCGGTCTGGCCTAGTGGGTAGTGACCCTGCCTGTGAAGCCTGTGTGCCTGTGCCTGTATGATATATATATATATATATATATATATATGTGTATATATATCATATATATCATTATTAGAGTACCCATAACACAAGCCTCCTTGAGCTTAGCGTGGGACTTAGTCAATCTGTGTAAGAATGTCCTATAATATTTATTTATTTATATATAATCTGCAATGTTTTGTGAATAGTTTTTGTGTTTGTAAGTTTCTAGTTTAGGTTAAGATTTTTGAAATGTTTTATTTTGATTATTATTTTACAGAATTTTGGAATTTGACATGTATAATTTGTAATTTTATGAATCAATAAAATATCTGCAATGTATGATATACATCTTATGTTAAAAACAATAACGTGAAACTGGTACTTACTTTTAAAACTTGAACACACGGGGGTGACGCGTTAATGTTGACCATTTTTTCAAATTAACACAAAGAAATAATTTTCGACAAAACTTCTCCTTTCAGCTATTTGCAAATCTGACAACAGCACAGTGTTGCTGTTCTAAAAAAAAAACTTAAAAAAGGCTGACAGTAGTAAAGATAATTTTCTACCGAGTACCGCATGTTTATATTACCACGCGCGACCGTGACACGAAAACTGATCACAAAATAACATACATGTTTAAAATTATATAAAGTCGTTATATATCAATACAATTTTAAAACAGTGTTATAGAACAGGGATTAGTGTTTTATAATTGATATAAATTCTTGCAAAATCACTTCCGTGACATTTCGAACTTGAATTTTTTTGTAAATTTTATACTAAAATTATACTGCAAAAAAAAATTTATACAAGGTACTAAAAATAAATGAAATGGTTTCGTGATTTTTAGTGTTCCGTGCAAAACTTTGTTTTGACAAACGGAACACTTATTATCTATCGAGCCAAATTTAACCTTTTGAGGTTTTGCTTGGAGTTTGCCCTTGCTAATACATCTCTCTCATACGGAAAATATACATTTTCCGTATGACTTTTTTATGGCATTTGCCCTTGATTAAAATAGGTAAAATTTTAATTAAAAAAACTGGCCAAGTGCGACTCGGACTCGCGCACCGAGGGTTCCGTACTTTTTTAGTATTTGTTGTTATAGCGGCAACAGAAATACATCATCTGTGAAAATCTCAACTGTCTAGCTGTCACGGTTCATGAGATACAGCCTGGTGACAGACAGACGGACAGACGGACAGCGGAGTCTTAGTAATAGGTCCCGTTTTTACCCTTTGGGTACGGAACCCTAATAAAAACTAAAATTTTGCGTTAGCCCTCTCTTAAGTATAAGTCAAAAAGGTTATAAATGATCATTAACAGTGCCGTGCTGTGCCGACTAGAGTAGGCACGATAAACAATAAATAATATACTTCGTCATTTCTCTATTCGTTTCTTATCATTACTACGATATTCATATTTATTAAATCACATTTACAATCGGTGCTATCGCGAATTTATTTTGTTACCTTTATTTACCGACGTTTCGACACATGTGTCACTGGCCGTGGTCGCGGCTAGGTACCCGACGAAAAGTGTATGAAAAAGTTTGGGGTAGACATCACATTTTCAAACCACCCACTACACATAAATGTTAATTATTGTCTATTAGTCCGACACGCAACACAACAATATTAATATTGACTAAATCTAGGTAATTTTTCCTATTGGCCATAGAGGTTACCCGATTAATTAATAATGATTATGAAAATTAAGAAAACAACTAACAGACTGAAATATGGTCCATAATGGTTTATGGTCCGACAGTGTTGGTTGGGACTCGAGTCCTCTGAGTCCTCGGCTTCAAGACTAGACTCAGTTTTTCAGACTTATAATTAAATCTAAACTCGAGTTCTTTTCAAGTTGTTAGTGACCCGAGTCTTTTGTAGAGACTTGAGTCCTTTTCAGAGAACTTGATTTTTTTTACAAACAATTTCCAAATGCATTGTCTTTTATGTAAAATTTGTTGATTATGTACACAAATTATACAACAACGCCTAATATCTTTACTGTTATTTATTTATTTAATCGTATGGCCTACATGTTTAGGCAATCAGAGTACAGCTTTGAGGTTGTTAAGCCAGGTAACCACGTCGGGTGTCAGGGCATCCAGGTCCTCAGCTGGGCCAGGATAGGAGTGAAGCGGGCAGCGCCGAAATATGTGCTCAGTGGTTTGGTCTTCTTGGCCGCACTCGTTTATTTAGGATAAACCTATAAAATTTCTGACGGAGTCTTTATTAGAAGGCTCGAGTCCTTTTGAGTTGCTCTTAAAAAAGACTCGACTCGGGACTTAAAAGACTCAGAAGTGTTTTAAGTGCGAGTCTCGTAAAAACGAGCTGAGTTCTTCAAATTCAGACTCAAAAGACTCGAGTTCCTACCAACACTAGTCCGACAAGGTTCTACATACAGATGAATAATAATAGTCACCGCGAGACTGATGGCTAAAAGTAAGAGGTGAAGTGCGACAAAACAATGTTTGTGAACATTAGTTAGAGTAACCACAAATATATGCATAAACCTGATGTCGAATGCATGTAGTCGCAATTTTAGAAAGAGCAGATATTTTAGAACGGGAGTTTAGATGGGAAAGGAGAGGTTCGTATACAATGTGTACAAGGCGTTCATAAAACTTGATTCCCATGGGCTTACCTAAGCAGTTGAGCACTTTTCCTACTGATCCTGAAGCAAAGTAGACAAACTAGCTCCGGCTTGCCTACGATTATTATGTGTTTATGACGCACTTCTATCTATTATACCTACTATACTACCTACTTAACAACAACATACTACCTCACTCATAAAGTGGGTGCAGTGACAAACATATTTCAGAAAACATAGCAACTATCAACTATACTGGAAGTGGCAAACATTGTTGGCAAAGTTACACATTGTATTGTATAATACAGTGTGTCCCTAGCCATTGGACCAGTTTACAAAGTATCATAACAACCGGTGTAGCGGTTATACGTAGAAATTAACAAATTACGATTTCTTACTTTGGAGCAGCCTGTATGTGTTAGTAGCTCCTGAGGTCATATCCTCAGAATAGTATGAAACCTTCTTCGACCTTTTTGATAATCTTTTTTATTTATGACACTAATAAGATTCTGGCTATGGATGGTATAGAAAGGATGCTAATCTCTTATGGCAGATTTGTTGCAAATGAGACTTATGAGGCTTTCAGCTTTAAATAATAGATCCTAATCTCTCCGGTGCCGCTAGGTAGGCTCTGAGACCAAAGAGTATTGTAATATATAGGAGACTCTATGACATGAACCATAGAGGTATAATAATGTAGAGATGAGATGAGGGAGGGGCAGCAAATAACCCGACCAAATTACGTAGGTTGTTTCTGGTATGTTGTCAGGAATGTTAAAACGTGTTTTTAATTGTGTCGCATTGCGTATGTTCTGTCGCTCACGGTTACACGCGTGCCAATCTATATAATACTAGGTGTATGATCTAGGTACTTCAGGGTATGGTGGCGCCGCCTATTTACTGTTTTTTACGGTCACCTTCCTTACCTCTACCTTCCATATTTCTGACTTTTGACAAATGTCAACATTGCCGAACATTTTCGAACAAATTGAAAAAAACACTGCCAATGATTATAGTGAGTCGGTATTTTGTCTAAAAGTCTCCTAGAAATCGATTTTCGCTCATGTCATCTCGGATATAGGTATATTTAGTATCAATACATTCAGTACCTATGATATCCTGAACACGAATATATGAGATGACAAGCGCGAAAATGGTGGGGGTAGTTACTGTGACGTCGGGGGTATTAGTTACGATAAAGTCGGCAGTACAATAGTACATTGTGATACAAGTGTGCTAATTTGGTCATTACACACGAGGCGATATTGTGCGCGCAAGCTGTAAGCGAGCGCGCAACAAGAAAGCACACGCGTTTCATACGACGTTTTTCAACACACTTGAAAGGAAAAAAAAAACTTTCATATTAATCAAATTTTAATTGTTAAAACAGTTAATAAAAGTCTAAAATCCGCCATACTGCCGGCCGCCCCTCGCTCGCCCCGGCCGCAGCAGGCGGTCGGGCGCGCCGGTGCCCGCCAGTCCGTTTCCATGCATATTATTAGCAATCAGTTACCTTCTTAACTCAGTCGGATAATATAATGAATAATTTTTAAGAAAAAAAAACCGACTTCAATGGGGGATGCCGCTGAAAGTTCACTTATTGTTGATGGTGCACTCTTAGATTCCAGACAATGAAATGAAAAAGTCAGCATCTTTTGCCCAATTATGTAGAAAAGGAGGTAAAACCACCCATTTTTCTAGTAGCATTTCGTTTTTGTAAGGGTCGCAGTTCTAACCTAACCTAACCTACTTTTCTGATAGCATTTCGTTTCTGTAAGGGTCACAGCTCTAACCTAACCTACTTTTCTCATAGCAGTTCTGTTCTGTGAGAATCGCATTTCAAAACCCACCCACCTACCTAACCCACTTTTCTAGTAGCATTTCCGGGTCCGGGTTTGGCTCCGGATACGAGTCCGGGTCCGTGTCCGGCTGTCCGGGTCTAAGTTTGGGTCAGAGTTCGATCCGGGTCCGGGTCCGAGTTGGGGTCCATGTCCAGACCCGGGTCCGGGTCCGAGTCCGGGTCCAGGTTGGGTCTGGGTCCATAAGGAAGAGAACAAATCGCCAAACGTGAACTATGTGTCATTGAAGAGTTCCATTCTGATCATCATCAGCAGTTCCACTTCATCAAATGTCACTTTTTTAAATGTAAATGCTGGATTTGTTGATGAAAATACAAAAATCACTATATGTATGCCTTTCACATTTGAGGAGTTCCCTCGGTTCCTCGTGGGTCTCATCGTCAGAACTCGAGCTTGACAAAAATATGTCTTAAAAACTTAAGTTGCTTAACAAACATAAAGAAGAGGACAAATCGCCAAACGTAAACTATGCGTCATTAAAGAGTTCCATTTTGATCATCATCAGCAGTTCCACTTCATCAAATGTCACTTTTTAAAATGGAAATGCTGGATTTGTTGATAAAAATACAAAAATCACTATATGTATGCCTTTCACATTTAAGAAGTTCCCTCGATTCCTCATGGATCCCATCATCAGAACTGCTTTTTGACAAAAACGGGACCAATCTGTATGTAGATACTTATAATCAAAAAAAGAATTTTCAAAATCGGTCCAGAAATGACGGAGTTATGGAGTAACAAACATTAAAAAAAAAAAAACCGAATTGAGAACCTCCTCCTTTGAAATCTTGAAGTCGGTTAAAAAGCACGAGTGAATATACTGAAAAAGCACGCGTGTTTAATATCTAGGATTATGAGCCAAAAATCGGTGTAATAAAAACGTCGTTTTGAGCAAGTGTGTTGAAAAGTGTTTTACATGTGGAGTACCTAATGAAAGGACTTTGGGAGTAGATTAAAATATGTAAGATATGTAGATTAAAAACATACTATAATATTTTCCCTCATTGGTCTAACAAATTAGAAGAAAACGTCCAAAAATTTCACAATGCAGTTGAATTTGAACGTGAAAATCTGTTACTCTGTCAACAAATCCTGCCCATTATTATCACAACAATCGCCAGATGTTTTAGAAATAACACACAGTATGTAACATTATTCCCTAATTAAGGTAACCAGCTACTAGAGTTAAACCAAGAAAAGTCTGCAGAGATTTTGACAGGACACGCAGTGGGTGTTATTTGGTGTTATTTTAAACGTCAAACGTCTATTAAATTATTACATTTTGTTACACGGGTGAATCAACCTTTTTCTCACTCGTTGTCATGGTTACGGTCGCCTGGGACGCTCTTACAACCCTGGTTCAATGGTATTTAAAATTACCAAACATACATTTTTATGACAGATATAAGCCTTTTCCTTAATGGGTCATCTACTTAGCATATTAGTAGAGCATAGTAGGTAGGTATTACATTCCTTCTAATAAACTACTTATACTACTATTGAGGCCGCTGACGGGACATAACAACAAAAAAAGTTATCCTCCCAGATAACAGACATTGGCGGATTCGTTTGAAATATAATCCGCAAAAAATTAATCATTCAGCGATATCATGAGATGTATATATTATATACATATTAATATAGGGATCCCAACAAATATATGTCGCAATGTCCACGATGCACTCGCAGCCTAGGGCTCCGCTGACGTTGCGTCAGCGCGTCACGACGCTAACTAGTGAGGATGGCACAGATCACATGCGCTCCATCACGGATTTCGATACCGTTTGTAATTGATGGCACCGGCCCACTGACATGATCATTTGCTTTATTCATGGACTGAATATGGTTTAAATCTAATCGTGGTAGCTTAGACTAAGAGTGTTCACGATACAATCTGAATTTAGTATATTTTCTATTACGAGCTAATTTTAAGGTCAGGGTGAATTTTTTTTTACGGAAAACTAAAATAGCACCAACTAGGACGATTTTGTTTTCACGTATATTCGACATATTATGTAAATTACCAACGCACATGTTCTCGGCGTGTCGCGTTAAAAAATGTGTAAGAGTAGAATAACCAATTGAACCAACCCAATTTATTTAATTTAAATTCAATCTTATTATCAGTTTCTAATGCACGGATATGGCCAAAAAGCGCATCTATTTATGAAAAAGTTTGTGAAAAAACCATTGAGTTTGACTACTGTGTAAGTAGTGGAATTGGACTTTCCAAGCTCTGTGCGGTGCCTGGGAATAAATACGCCGAGCAAGTATATGTTAAACCAGATTCAAATAAAGATACCCACTTCTAGAAAAAACATCATCCTCCAACCTCACCATCCTCCTCGTCGTAGTGGTTTTCCGGTTACACCCTATTACGAATTGCCTATGGGCTCTCACAAATACAGTGGTGTCACAAGCGCGTTGCCGATCTTTTTATATTTATTATCACTAAATATAAGTGATTTGCGAATGTAACCCTGCTGTAGACTGTAATTATTTAATATTCAAGTCATTTCTGTACAGAGTAGATATACCTACGTACACGTACCTATAGATTTATTAGTATTAGCGCGAACAAGGACTCCCACGGCGCAGGCGCCGCGGCCATAGTCAGATGCACGAAATTAAACGCGACACGAACGCGTGAGGCTCTTGCATTACCACTGATATCACGCTCGCCGACCGAACTATATAAGCTCCGGTCCCGATCGTCAAACTTATTCCTAAGTTAAATCTCATTAAAGCAGCATCTCCAATTAATTCATATATTAACATAAGAATAATATTATATTCATGACAACAGTACAATAGCCAACGATGATTTTAGTAAGAATTTCTTTTATCTATACAATAGTCTGTTTTTTTAACTAAAAAGTACTACGATATAAATTTTAATGTTCATAGTAAAAACAATACACTACTTATAATTTACTTTCCTTAAAATACGCTTTTACCTGTCAAAATGACCTAAAGTGAACTTTTTAAATCAAATAATCTGTTAAAATATATTGATTGTAACTGAGTAAAGACGAATGTTTACCTCTTATGTAATAATCAGTTTAAATTAAAAAATATATTTTAAAATATGAACCTTGCCTTTATCGAAAGAAGGTTCAAGAAGGAACAGTGTTTTAAATGATTGATTCGATTTCAGTGGGTTATTTGGCTTAGCGCCCTTGCATGGTCAACGACCAAATGCGAGCCTCCAGTAAACAGCTACCTCCCGCCATCTTCCGGTGGTAATGGCCGACCATCTCCAGAGTATGGACCTCCCGGAGCCAACAACGGGGGCCGTGGTAATTCCCAAGATCCTGGTGCTTTCGGAGGTCCTGGAGGCCGCCCGGGTTCAAGACTAGAAAGCCAAAATCAGCCTGGCGACTCTTACTCGCCCCCAGGACAATTGCCATCGAATAATTTAGACGCGCAGTATGGACCACCTTTAGCACAAGGTCAGGGTCGCGGTGGACCTGGCTCTCCTCAAGGTAGTTTTGGAGGTAGTCCACAAGGTGATTTTAGAGGTAGCCCACAAGGTGGTTTTGGAGGAAGCCCATCTTCTCAAGGTGGTTTCGGAGGACCATCGAATAATTTAAATACACAGTACGGACCACCTTCGGCACAAGGCCAAGATCGTGGTGGACCTAGCTCATCTCGAGGCGGAGGAAGTCCTCAGGGTAGTTTTGGAGGAAGGCCATCGCAAGGAGGATTTAGTTCCCGGCCACAACAAGGACAAGGAAGCTTCAACGCTCCGAGTGCTGAATACGGTGCCCCAGAGCAGGGCTCCGGTTCCTTTGGCAGGCAAAGAGGTCAGTTGCCACAGCAAAGAAAAGGAGGGTTTAATACTCCGAGTGCTGAATATGGTGCTCCCGGGCAGGGCTCTGATTCGTTTGGACAACCAGGAGAATCATCTTCAGGTGTAGGAGGAAGGCCTGGAAGTGGCGGACGACCACAAACAAGCTACGATGCTCCAAATCAGGGTTTAGGTCAATCACCTGGAGGTGGAAGGGCTGGAGGACGTGGCGGTCAAGGAGACCAAGGCCGTAGCCAACGGCCTGATAGTTCGTACGGCCCACCTGCTAGCGGCGGATTTCAACAATCGAATAACCAGTTCGGTGCTGGAAGTCAGTCGCCCAATTCTCAAAGAGCACCAGAATCTTCTTATGGAGCTCCGAACGCTAACGGGCCGCAGCGTGGATTCGGAGGTCAGCCTTCTGATGTACCCTCCTCGTCGTATGGGGCGCCTCAGGCGCCTGGCTTCGGTGCTGGTGGTAGTGGGGGCGGTGGTCGAGGTGGCTCTGGCAACAGCGGTTCTGACTTTGGCGATAACGGATCTGATGTAAGTATTTTTATATTTCAAAATCCATAACTCCCTCGTAAAGAATATCAGCGTAGGTATAATAATTATGTATATATATATATAAAAAAATTACCAATATAGGGCAAATTTTTTATTTATATTTTTTTAATTGTTATTTTAGCCTAATTTATTTATTATTATCTTTATTTATTATCTATAACAATAGATAATAAATAATCTATATCTTTATTTATTATCTATAACAATAGATAATAAATAAAGAGTACACTTATAAAGGATGACTCACGTTAGACCGGGCCGTGACCGGGCCGGAACTTCCGGCACTTACTTTTCTATGACATGACAGGTGATCACGTGATGTTTTCCATAGAAAACGAAGCGCCGAAAGCTCCGGCCCGGTCACGGCCCGGTCTAATGTGAGTCATCCTTAAATTGTACTTAATTTTACCAAACTCTCTATTTAGAAAGGCAACGGATATATATTTTCACAACATTTTACAGCTCTCATAATTAAATGATTGCAAAATAACAACCGTAACTAGATTTTATCTGAACGTTACATATTTGCAAAAAAAAAATATTGGCACGTGTCGAATTACGCAAAAGTTTACTGAAAAATTCCAATTTTATTTTTTGTCCGTCTCAACGCTGTGTCGTTTAAATACATGTTTTTACACGATTTTTATTTTCATTCCTACTAACTATAAATAGCGAAGGAAGGGGACGACGTCACGTGACCGCTTCTCCATACTCCATACAATCGTAGTCCTCGTTTTCCTCTGGATATCATTAACGTTATAGGAATAATTTTGATGTAATTTGATGTATAGGTAAATATTAACCACATATTTGCATGCAAATTGTTTTAACCTAACCTGACTGATAATAATAATAAAAAAATCGAAAATTCAAACGAGGGGCAAAGCTATGGTAAATATATTATAATATGCCTTATATGCCTTAGCTGTTGACGACCGCTTCGTGTATATGGAAAATATAACAAATCCACTATCGTCTTAAGTGGCATTTAAAATAAATGCGTAACCTGTAACTCAAAATTAAACAAACTTTTGTTTTGTTTTAGGAGCCCGCTAAATACGAGTATAACTATGAAGTGGACGATGCGCAGACAGGTACTAAATTTGGTCATTCAGAACAACGTGACGGCGACGTCGCCACCGGGGAGTATAACGTAGTGCTGCCCGACGGCAGGAAGCAGGTCGTGGAGTACGAGGCGGGCCTGCAGGGATACAAGCCTATGATCCGATACGAGGGTTCGTTCATTGCAAGTATATCCTCATAACACCCTGCGTTTGTTTATCCAAATTATAAGATGATGGAACTAGCTACGAACTCGTTTATATGTCCAATATAAAGCAGTGATCACTTATGCTCACATACTTGCAAGTACGGAACGAACGCTTTATAAGAATTAACCCTTACCTTACCGGACTTATAAACGATTGAGCTAACTTGACTGGCGGGCTAAGGGCCTACCGTGAAAAACGAAAATCGAAATTTCGTTTTTTGTCTCGAATCATGTGATGTTCGCGGTAGACCCCTATAACAATTGTTGAAGCTATAACATAACTGCCAATGAATAACAAATAAATGTGTGCTTCATAAAATTTTCTATAATAACTGTCTTTCAATAAAATGTGTGTTGTTAAGCTTATGGTTTTCAAATAATGCGTAAGGAAGGGAGCGGTACTATTTTGGAATGTAAGTCCATCATACCCTCTCCTTGTTTTTCTAAACTAAGTATTAAACCCTTTGAGGACTTCCGCCTGAACTGACGTTATAACTTTTTATATAATGTAAGTAAATATGTTGAAGTCATAACTTCATTTAATTTACTTTATTAATAACTTTCACTTAAACTGTCATATGGTTCTAACTCAGCTAACTCTAGTGAAGCGATATTCTGCAGGTAAATCAAACAAGGTTAGGTACAATGATCAAGGTTAAGTACAACCTTTTTTAATTTCTAAGCAACTTTTACTGAAAACAACTCCCCTTATAAAAAGATTAAGTAAAAGCGTAACAGTTTTTATAGTGAAAAATAAACAAAAAATATGTTGTCTATCAGGTGGAGCAGGCGGCGGCGGATCCGGGTTTGGCGCGGGTAATCTATTTAAATCTTCCTGATGTTATAATTATAATGTTATGATAATATTCCGTCCATTATTTTCTTGTAAAAAAACATTATTTTATCTGACTCGTATAATTTATGTATTTTGTATATAGATTATGTATTTTGTAGATATAGTGCAATATAGTGCAGCCTCCTCATAAGATGGTTTTATGCATAATTATTAGACCTCAGTTCGCAGTTTGATTTTTGATAATGGTAATGATGGTAAAACTTTAAGAGTCACACGAACCTAGCCGCCACCATACAATCTATGTACATTAGTTTTCGTTGCTAAATGTTGTAATTTTACAAATAAAATAGTGCGAGTAGGTAAACGTTTTTCATACAAAATTTTCACTCGCTCTATTTCCTTTGTATTACAATTTGACGGCGGTTTCGTGAGACTCTTAAGAGAAAATAATAAACAGCCTCCAGTCATCACCGCTTCAATTCAAATTAAATAATAAACAGCCTCCAGCCATAACCGCTTCAATTCAAATTAAATCGCGTTCTTATATGGACAAGTGGGACAATGAAATAAATATTCCAGCCATTATAATTCCATATAATTCCAGCTCTGGACACTGGAGGCTTTGGTCATTTTTTCCTTCGTATATGATATTTATTTCAGTTTATAGTTTAAATAGTAGTGTGTCTACTTGAAAAAACCATAAATTAAAATATTTTCATAGAAAATAATTTAATTTGTTCTTAAAGTGGGACAATGGTTCGCGTTATTACGAGCGAGCAAGCTCACAAATTATTTTTCGGATTTAATACATTTTTACTACTTTTAGGCGGAGGTTCCGGTGGTGGAGCTCAGGGCTACCCTCGCGGCGGTCCGGGCGCAGGTGGCGGCGGGTTCTCCAGCGAAAACGATATTGGCTATCCGCAGGGTGGACCTAGCCAAGGAAATTCTGGGTTTGGAGTACAAGGCAGCCAAGGTGGCTCCCAAGGCTACGACGACCAGTCCCAGGGAGGCCAAGCAGGATATCCAAGAGGAGGACCTGGAGGCGGTAGAGGCCAACAACTTTCTGGAGATCTTAGGGCCCCTCAGAGACAACAGAACGGCCAGGGAAATGCTGGGTACTCGTCCGGTGGCCCCGGCACGAACGGGTTGGAAGGCTTGAATAGTGATAGTGGTTACCCTAGCGGTAGACCTCAGGGCGGTAGAGGATTTTCCAGTGGAGGGCAAGGGGGTGAAGAAGGATACCCCAGCGGTGGTCCGAGCGGCAGAGGACAGGGGGGCTTCGGCTCTCCGGATAGACTCACTGCTGACAACGCATACCCAAGAGGTGGCAGCCAAGGAAGCAGAGGACCAGGGGGTCGAGGCGGAGACGAAGGTTACCCCAGCGGTGGCCCTAACGGCCCAAGGGGGTCTGGCTACTAAGAAATGCAATAAAAAATCTTATGTACATTACGCTTTCATAATGTCAAACGAGGCTAGAAAATAAGAAGCATTGTAAATAAATGTTTTAATAATAAAATTACATTTTTATAATCAAAGTTTATTTTTTACTAGTAGTAACAGGGCATTTCTATTTAAAGTTTTACCAAAAATGTTTGTGTTAGAATTGGGAATTTTTATATTATTTCTAAAGTTAAAGGTCCCTTTTTTAGTTTTTCGTAAATAACTCGTAAACGGTGGTAACTAAAACTCGTAAAAATGTCCTGTTACATAAATAATCTACAGAAAATTTCCTACATGAAAGTTTTCGTACACTTGTTTGCTAAATTTTTAAATTATTAAAGCGAGAAAGTTAATTAAAATCAATTCTATGGTGTTTTTTAGGGTTCCGTACCTCAAAAGGAAAAAACGGAACCCTTATAGGATCACTCGTGCGTCTGTCTGCCTGTCTGTCTGTCTGTCCGTCTGTCACAGCCTATTTTCTCCGAAACTACTGGACCAATTAAGTTGAAATATGGTATACGTACGTTTGTGACCCAAAGACGGACATGTAACACAAACAAATGAATTTTAAACATGGGGGCCACTTTTAAATGAAAAAAAAAAAAAAAAAAAAGTTTTTCAGACTATATCATGTTATATATCAAACGAAAGAGCTCATTGTGAGAATCTCAAATATTTTTTTTATAAGTTTAGGATAAATAATTTAGAAGTTATTCAAGAAAATAGGCAAAAAATGACAATTCCCTCCCCTTTATCTCCAAAACTACTGGGTCTAAAATTTTGAAAAAAATAAACAAAAAGATATTTACCTATAGATTACAGGAAAACCTATTAGAAATCGCAGTCAAGCGTGAGCCGGGCTTAATTACCTAGTTTTTGATCCGACCCGTGGGTTTTTTAAAAAACATTTCACTCACGTTTCACATACATAATACATTGTTTAATATTTATATTTTCGTAATTAACTCGTAAACGGTGGACAATAACAAAAAAACCGGACAAGTGCGAGTCGGACTCGCGTTCCAAGGGTTCCGTACATCACACAATTTTTAACAATGTACCTATTTTTTTTGTATGTGAAACGTGAGATGTCTACAAAATCCATAGGGGTCGGATCAAAAAGTAAGTAATTAAGTCCGACTCATGCTTGACTGCACATTTCTAATAGGTTTTCCTGTGATCTATAGGTATACAGCTATTTTGTATATTTTTTTCATGGTCATGACTATTGACATTTTTTTAAATTACAAAAAAATATATATTTGAGATTCTTATAACGAGCTCTTTCATTTGATATGTAAGACGATATAGTTTTAACAACATTGAATGAATGAATGAAATCGTTTATTCACAATGAACATATGGTAACATAAGATCTTAATTTATATACATTGCTTCCCACTATACATTCAGTCAAGATAGACATGTGAAAATATTTGTCAGTGATATATATATGTCACTCAGTCTGATAAAATTTTAATTAAATACAATTACACGATTAATTACAATTTGGCGCAAATATTTATAATTATTTTTTACTTTTCTCATTTACCCCCCAAAAGTGGTACATGTTTAAAATTCATTTGTTTACGTTACATGCCCGTCTTTAGGTCACAAACTTACGTATGTGTACCAAATTTCAACTTAATTGGTCTAGTAGTTTCAGAAAAAGTAGGCTGTGACAGACGGACAGACACAGACAGACAGACGCACGAGTGATCCTATAAGAGTTCCGTTTTTTCCTTTTGAGGTACGGAACCCTAAAAATGTTGTTGAACGTAAATAATCTACACAAAATTTTGTACAAAAAAAAAAAGATTCTGCACCCAGGGCTAGGATTAATATTTAAAAAGATATTAAAGAGGGAAAGGTATAATCAATTCTGGTTCCTTTTTTCGGCAAAATAAAACTTATACTTAAGTAATTTAGAGAAAATATCCTACAAGAAACATATAGTACATTTTTCGCTAGGATCAATATTTTAAAAAGATATTAAAGCGGGAAAGTTAATTATTATCAATTTTAAAGTCCTTTTTTAGTTTTTCGTAAATAACACGTAAACGGTGGTCCACAGCAGAAATGGTTCTGATAAATAAATAATCTACATAAAATTTTCAACAATCTACACTTTTTCGCTAGGATTAATATTTAATGAGGTATTAAAGGGGAAAGTTATAATTATAATCAATTCTACACATTATTTAACTTTCCCGCTTTAATAGTTTTATAAATATTGGTTTAAGGAAAAGTGTTCCACATGTTTCTTGTAGGAACTTGTATGCAAATTATTTGTTTAAGATTTTTTTATTGCTATGGGTCATACTTTACAAAATATTTACAAAAAACTAAAAAA
This sequence comes from Cydia strobilella, assembly GCF_947568885.1. Classification (NCBI taxonomy): domain Eukaryota; kingdom Metazoa; phylum Arthropoda; class Insecta; order Lepidoptera; family Tortricidae; genus Cydia; species Cydia strobilella. The sequence goes on along the minus strand of NC_086041.1, from coordinate 29,014,616 downwards.
GGAACCTGAGAATTGATTATAATTAACTTTCCCTCTTTAATATCTTATTAAATACTGATCGTAGGTTAAAAGTGTGGTATATCATTTTTGTAGAAAATTTTATTTTAATTATTTATGCATAACATTTTCTTCGGAATGGACCACCGTTTACGAGATATTTACGAAAAAGTAAAAAAAGGGACTTGTGAATTGATTGTAATTAACTTTATTCCTTTAATATCGTTTTAAATATTGATCCTAGAAAAGTTTTCAGAATATTTTTTGTACAAAATTTTATGTACATTACTTATTTATCAGAAACTTCTCTGCTATTGGGCCACCGTTTACGAGTTATTTACGATAAACTAAAAAGGGACTTTAAAATTAATAATAATTAAATTTCCCGCTTTAATATCTTTTTAAAATATTGATCCCAGCGAAAAATGTACTACATGTTTCTTGTAGGAAATTTTATGTAAATTATTTATGTACAACATTTTTTGCTACAGGTCATACTTTAAACTCATACTAAAAACTGAAAAAACAGAACCTTAGAATTGATTATAATTAACAGGCCCTCTTTAATTTCTTTTTTAATATTAATCCTAGCCAATAGGGTGTAGAATCTTTTTTGTAGAAAATTTTGTGTAGATTATTTACGTTCAGCAACATTTTTTGTTATTGGCCACCGTTTAAGAGTTATTTACGAAAAACTAAAAAAAAAAACCGGCCAAGTGCGTGTCGCACTCGCGCACCGAGGGTTCCGTACTTTTTAGTATTTGTTGTTATAGCGGCAACAGAAATACATCATCTATTCTGTGAAAATTTCAACTGTCTAGCTATCACGATTTTTGAGATACAGCCTGGTGACAGACAGACGGACTGACGGACAGACGGACAGCGGAGTCATAGTACTATTACTCCCTAGTCCCGATTTTACCCTTTGGGTACGGAACCCTAAAAAGGACCTTTAACCGAATAATTGGTGACAAAGTCAATAGCATATCGTTCTGTGGCCGGCATCGGCATTGTAATAAATAACGCCTCGTATACACCGCAATTTCACTCGCTCTCTTGTCATTGTTAGGCATTTTGTTAAACCGCGGTAAAATGCAATATGGATTTGAATTTCGAGCACGGCAGACTTTAAAAAAATACTATTGTTCATTGAATTAATGGGTGCGCTCATGAAATACTTATGATAGTCCCGTATCATTTTTGAACTGCGAATATAGGTGCCTACGTAAATGATGCAGCAAAAAGCATGAGGTATTTACATGTAAAATATTTTTCCAAAACAAAATATATTTTACTTTAAACCATAATACATAATAATTATGACAAATACTAAACGACTATGAATACTTTATTATTTTATTAAAAATAAGTGGTTATCACAATCAGAATGAATGTATGTACAATACACATAATTTATCTTTATTCAATCAACACTCATATCTCTAAATGTGACACAGGGCATGCGTGCGTCTTATAATATATACCAAATTTTTAGTCTAATTTCAATATCATTTACATCCATAACACGTTAGGGATACCAACCAAAAATACATGTTTATAACGTACATGTATGGTAGAAATTATCTAGCATACTTCGTATATATTAATATATTGTATAGTTTTTATTGGCAAACAAATTTTTGTATAACACACATCACTTATAGTAATTATTACAAATAAAGATATATTTTGAAATATCTTATATAGAACATAATAATTACATGACAGAAACACCTTCCAAATTATACGAGGACTGCTACTTATTTTATATACAACATATAAAAATGGAACTCTTTGGAAGTAACTATCAAGTTTGTTTCATTATTTCTATCAATTGATTGTTTTTACGATTTGGCGTTAATTAACTCAAAAATAATGCATTGATCGACTTTTTCCGACTTTTGGGGAGGAAGTTCCATCGAAGATCAATGTGTATCAATGGTTTAGTGAACTTAATTGTACGCTTACGGACGATTAAAAGAAAATACGCTCCAAATCGGCTGTTATCCCACAAAATATAGATGCTGTACGCGCACTCATAATGCAAGATCCTCATACTTAGTACATATCGCGAGATAGAGGCGCCGCTGGGCATAGTATGACGAGCATTTGTAAGATATTACATAAACATTTGGCCGTTAAAAAAAGGAAACATCGCGAACAAGCCGTTTTTGCGTACATAATGCACTATTTGCATACCAAAATCAGAATGGAAAAAGTGCTATTTAAAGTGGTTTTAACAAATATAAAAACAATAAAAGCATATATAATTAATATAATGATAGACTTTTGTTATTTTTTTGCTTTTCCGGATACATAGCAGCCCTTGTACATATGATCATACATGTAACAAACTAAATTAGTAGCTTGTGCCGGTTGTTCTATACTATAAAGCAGGTAACTGCGAACAAAGAGCGCGCGAGCCGAGCAAGCATGCCGCGGCAGCGGCCGGCAAAGCGCCAGAATGAAGTTATTCAACAGTTAACTAACTTAAGGGAATTTATTATGCATTTATGTTCTTAGATCTAGTAACTGATATGGTTACTAATCGTTCGACTAAACTTGAAATTTAACTTTTGTATAACATGAAATTATCTATATTCAATATTATTTAAAAACAAATTCGACGTTTTAACATTATACAATTCGGTTTTATACAATAAAATTCTTATATTTTTCAAAATTATACAAAGTGAGCGTAGGTATATCTTGTGAATTTTATATTAATAATTGGTATATATTATTTTACTTACCCACAGGGACAGGATATACATATCTTTCAAAACGAAATGCATTAAGAAACAAGAGCATGTCGGGCCATGCTCAGTGTAGGCAAGTGTAGGGTTCCGTAGTTACGGGTCCGTCAAAATAGTTTTATTGCAAAAACTCAAAAAGGGTTCAACCGATTTTGTTGGCTATAATTTTCTTTGAAAGCTTTTACTAAGCTTTATTTTCACGATTTTTTTCGTATTTTTTGGACCCATGGTTCAAAAATTAAGAGGGGTGGGAACCATTTTTTTTCTTTCACAGCGATTATTTTCGAAAATATTTTTTTTTCAAAAGTTGGTTCTTTACGACCCATATTCATTTTGAAAGTCCTATCCAACGACTCCCCACATTGTAGGGTTGAACATCGCTGGGTTGAAACGAAGAAAATTCTTCTAGTTTTTATTTTACGACTTTGTCGGCGTAACAGTACCATAGAAACTTGTAGGTATGCAAGTAACAGTTAAATCCCTAATTCCATATATATATATATATAAAAGTTTAAAGTAATAGTCTTAATAAAATGCAGAGGTATAATAGTTTGACGGAAAATCCCATAAGCGTGGCGCCATCTGAAAGATAAATTAAGTATTATGTATTTTACATAATATAATTGTGACGTTTTCAATCAAAAGGTACCACATTGTCGCTTACCGGACGAAAATTGCTTGTATCTTTATACGAAAAACCTGGCAGAGCGTCCTTATGGCAAGCGACAATGTGGTACCTTTTGCTTGAAAACGACACAATTGGTTATACTGTACATATGTATTAATTATGTTCCGATATTATCACTAAGAATGTTATTACGTTTAAGTAATGCTAATGACACTACCATTGACAGCATAGTGGTTGGTATATAAATAAAGGAATATATTACGAAGCGATTCCTCCTCAATATTCTTGTTAGTGGACCTAACATATACCTAAGTATGACAAGGATATATATCAAATTCATTTATTTACATACAAGATATATACAGTGGTACTACGTAAACGAAATTAATAACTAGCTTAAATCTAAAATAGGCCCTTGAGGCATTGTACCAAGGATGCTGGCGGCATTTCCCCGCTGTATCGCAATGCTGATACGTTGTGCGAGAAAGCCGCCAGCTCTTCGGTCACCAGTTACGTCAACCAGACGCTTCGCGATTTCTGCAAACAACTTATGCGCGCTGGGACCCCATGGACCTAGAGTTTCAACTCCAAATGGAACGAAATGATACTCTCTACCGAGGCTCTTATATTTATTACGTTTTAATATCAAATAGATATCAAACATTGGGACCAATACCTTTTGTATATTCTGACTCCTAATGCATAATAATTTGACTGATGTTGTTAAAACGACTAAGTACTCCGTTATGATGTCGTCCCAAAGAAAACAAAGTGCTTTATTTAAATCTCCTATTAGTAGGTATTTATACTCGTAGCAGAACAAAATAACTTGAAATTATAATTCGCTTTACAATTTTAAATTAAGCAGACATGGTGGCCAATTCAAACTACCACTAAATTCGAATACAAAATTACAAATTCAATAATAAACCGTTCAAGAGGTTCCGTCTGTAGTCACAATTAGAGATATTAAACCATTCAAACTAAACTACTATAAAATCACATTTACAAACGGGTCTATCGCGAATTTATCTTGTTACCTTTATTTACCGACGTTTCGACACAGGTTTCACTAGGTTTTCAGGGTATTGACAATAATTAACATTTATGTGTAGTAGGTGGTTTGAAAATGTGATGTCTACCTCAAACTTCAAATGCACTTTTCGTGGGGTAGTCACACAAATCTCTGTTTTGACATTTTGCTGGGACGTCAGTTAGCCGCGACCACGACCAGTGAAACCTGTGTCGAAACGTCGGTAAATAAAGGTAACAAAATAAATTCGCGATAGACCCGTTTGTAAATGTGATTTAATATGTGTTCAAACCGCGAAAGTTTAGAATGTTAAACTACTATAAGCCCATGTTGAGTATACCCTTTCTTATAATTTAGAAAAAGAACTAATCTCCCAGCATAAGATAAAAATATTTCCTATAAAGTACCACGGGCAAACAAACCTTTAAATCCTAACTAATAAAGTTTTCGCTCGAGCGGTAGGTATTAAGTATCTGTCTCACGAGACATAAGATATACCTATAGATATAAGATAGGATAAGATGTTGTATGTATGTTTCTGTATTAAAGTAATCGACCTAGTCCCACAGTAAGCTCAATAAATAGATATAAAATAAATAAATATACGTTTATTACCAAACACAAAATAGTATACTGCAATGAAAAAAAAAAAAACAGAAACATTTTGGTGTACGTAACTTAAACTAAAGTTAGTAGATTTTTTAGTGTCTTTGTAAAAGGATACCAGTCTCAACATATGCTAGGTCAGCTGGTGAAGCCCAGCGTTGATTTTCAGACTGTTCCCTCTGCCAAGCATTTATCCTAATATTACAAATTTATAGTTGGAAAATACGGTGCAATTTATGTTAGGTAATATTTATATGTGTGGTCTCATTTTATTTTAATAATGATTTCTTTAATCTTTTCTGCTTTGCCCTAAGGTTGACTAGTAGAAAATTCCTCATGGTATTTAAGTTCGTATTTTGTACATTAAGTTTTTCTTTGTGCAATAAAGTTTAAAAAGATAAATAAATAAACCTTACCTGGATCAGGTGTTTCAATCGACCAAGGCTCCAAGTGCGGCGGCGGCTCGTCCAATTCCACAGTGATGGCGTCAGTACAGCGTTCCTCAGTGGTTTTCTCTAGATACTTCGTTGTGGTCTCCATGAGTATGCTTCCCCTGGTCCGCGGGAGTCTCTGGTATTTGAGCTCCACCTCCTTGCGATATAATGGCGCTAATGTTGCCTCACACTGTGCATGTACATTATATTTAGGTATAATTAGGTACATACTTACATAAACATACAAATATTAGTTTTAAAATCTTATAACTAGGTATAGCCCTAGAGAGCGCTGGTGGCCTAGCGGTAAGAACGTGTGACTTCCAATCCGGACGTGGCGGGTTCAAACCCCGGCTCGTACCAATGAGTTTTTTGGAAATTATGTACGAAATAACATTTAATAGTCGCTTTTCGGTGAAGGAAAACATCGTGAGGAAACCGGACTAATCCTAATAAGGCCTAGTTTCCCGTCTGGGTTGCTAGGTCAGATGGCAGTCGCTTCGTGAAAACTAGTTCCTACGTCAATTCTTGGGATTAGTTGTCAAGCGAACCCCAGGCTCCCATCAGCCCTCAAAACGTAAATAATACGGAATACCTATGAATTTAAGAAGATGTAAACGTAAGATGTAAAACAATATGGGGCATTTTCTATGAAAAAGGACCTTATTATCGATGTCGCTTACGCCGCACAGCGTCGCGCGGCATTGTATTTATATCGGGGCATCGTTTATAATGGCGTAAGCGCCATCGATAATAAGGGCCCTTTTTATAGAAAATACCACATATCTTTGCCCAAAAAGCTCAAGTAAGGTTCTATACAAATAGGGGACAAGGAGAATAAAGGAGCCAGTTTTTTAAAGCGCCACTTGCATTATTTCGGTAATTTCAGAGCGAATTTTATACGAGTCAAATGTTTGTAGGTTTCGGGAAATCAATGTTTATCACTTAAAATTTTTTATTCTCGCACAAAACTCGTTCCGAAAATATTAAAATAATATTTAGTGTTGTTCAAGACCTGGCTCCTGAAGGCCACTTCTGCCCTACAAAAGTGAAGGCATATTTTTCATAAATTTAAAAACACACACCTTTAATTTCATGATTCCATTTAAGAAATGCGACTCCCGCACTCCGAAAGAGAGCTCAACCGTGGTGTCGTACGCGTCCAGTCGGTGTAACGAGCGCCGATACCACGGTCCCCGCACGTGGTACTTCTGCGCTTGCATGTTGTTCACAAACCACTGCACCCGACTAGCGGGACGCGCGCCCGTCGAAGTACAATTCAGTAGTACAGGTGAACCCACGTCATAGTACTCCTGAAGACCCGTAATTTCAGGCTCTTTTTCAGGTACCACTGGAACAGAGGATAATGTTCTATAGATTAACGTCTTTTCGACATGTATCTGCAGAGGCTGGCCTATCTGTTGTGGCCAGATCTTGGAATTTATCATTTCATGATGTGGCAATCGTTCATGAATTGATCAGTGGCCACATCATTCTAAGATGGCATATCATAAAATGATCAAAATCTATGATCTGGCCGCGACATATTGACAGTTACTTTAAAAAGCTCGTATCCCGTAATGTCATGTCATTTTATGTTTCTAGATTAATATTTGCATTACATTGCAGCATGGTAAATTTAATAAAAATTAATTACGGGGTGTTGATAAAGTGTAACTTAAAAAATCGGCCAAGTGCGAGTCGGACTCGCGCATGAAGGGTTCCGTACCATTACGGAAAAAAACAGCATAAAAATAACGTTTATTGTATGGGAGCCGCATTTAAATATTGATATTATTTTGTTTTTAGTATTTGTTGTTATAGCGGCAACAGAAATACATCATCTGTGAAAATTTCAACTGTCTAGCTATCACGGTTCATGAGATACAGCCTGGTGACAGACGGACAGACGGACGGACAGACGGACAGACGGACAGCGGAGTCTTAGTAATAGGGTCCCGTTTTTACCCTTTGGGTACGGAACCCTGAAAAAAACCTCTTAATTAATGATTAGACGGATATAGTACATTTCGATGCTAGTGCGGAAAGTATGTCATTATTTCACGAGTACCGAGATATCTGGCAAGACTCGGGACAAGTGAAGAATGACATTTCCGCACGTGTATCGAACGACGTTTTTTAATACAGTTGCAAAAAATAAGAAAAACAACAAGTAAGGAATTCGAAACTTTTATATTATTAATTCTATGATTTACTCTATGAAGAGGTGTTTTTTTAGCTGGAATGAAAGATTTTTTTTTAAATGCATGTACATAGTACTATAAGACAGAAACAATTGTAAATATAAAACATTGTACTATTATTACCCAAATATCGTTAATTACGATTATTTGTGTATCGTACATTTATAAAAACAATATCGAATGTTGCCTTTGGAAACTTAAAGCAGAAAGAAAAAACGCCTCTTCTTTGACAGGCGTTCCGTTCTATTCAGACAACTTATTAAGAACGGTTTTTCAATATTCAATATAAAAAAAAATAGACGTGTTATAATGATGAAGAGGTAAGTAATAAAATATGAAATATGTATATTTTTCGTATTCTTACTTTAACAGTAGGTTTTTATGTTGATTACGACGTTTAAAAGAAACTAATATTAACACTCATCAATAAGTAGTCACGAATTGGAACAAGAATAAATTCAAAAAAATTGGAAAAGTAAAAAGCACTAGTTCGCGAAAACCAACTTTCCGCACGCTAAACAGCTACGTAAAGTAGCACTTTTTGAGCAACTGTATTAAAAAATTCTATATCTGGTTTAATTTATTGCCCGTTTTGGATTTACACAGTGATACAGGTTTAGCAACAGCTATTGTATGTAGCATACCGCCCGATGTAATTAAGAAAGGAGAATATTATGCTTACGATCGACCGTGATGTTTTTTTTGGCGGAATCCTTCCGGAAGAGCGGCCCCTCGCCTGTGACGTCGCAGCGGTACTCGCCCGCCGACTCGCGCCCCATGAACAGCAGCGTAACTGTCTCCATGCTCGACCGCGACACCTGGCCACAGATGAAAATACTGCCTATTATTCCAGAGTTGATAAATATAGGTAGGATCGCTTAGACAAAACTTCAAAACGCCACTGTCAGGCTAAGCGTATGCGATGCAGTTCATGCAGCGCAGAGCAGATTTTGTAAATTATGGACGCTGCAGCGTGCGTAGCTAAAGGACGGTCTATACTTGCTCGTTCTGCCGCCTCGTGTCGCCTACGTCTCAGCATACGCTTAGCCTCAACCGTACGCTTTCGTGTGTTGCGCGCGTAAATACAAGAAAATCGGCCTGTTATAAAAATATGGTTCCGTCGTGGCGATATTACCTCTGCGTATCATTCAATTCTGTGGCTACCTAACCTTAATTACGTTACTGATAATTATGGTGCTGCTAAGTAAGATAGGCATATTCGTATTAACACTACATTCAACGTCGGTATTATAATAACATCAAACCATGTGCCACTGCCAACTAATAATTTCTTTCGAAAGCAGTAGGTACTAGGTAGTTACTATATTTCTGCATGAGCCATGTTTGACCATTCCCAAGTGGTGCCAATAAAATATGGAGTTAATGCATTTGAATTAGTTACTGGCGTCTATTAACAAATTTAAATTTAACGAATTTCTGGCCCAATATTACAGGGTTCTATGTTACATTTTCAAGATAGTTGAAATTCGACTTAATGTCACTATGATAAAGTTTAAATTTCAATTCGATAAAAGCGAAACATAGAACCCTGTAATATTGGGCCAGCGTAGTGTCTAATTTAGTAAAAAATATTTCAAGTAATCAAGTAATTTATTGCACTCATGTTGTTATACAGATGATAATGTTTATTTGGCAACTACAAAAGCTTTTTCCGGTTTTAGGCAGGATAGTAACGTATATTGACGTTTTCTAACGTTAGGGGAGACCGAGGCGAGTTAGAACAGAGGTAAGTTAAAACAACGTCAATTTTACGGTATTTAGTCTTGTCTTGAGGCAAGGACGCATATTCAGGGACCAGCGGACGGTGGGACAAGGCCACAGTGTTTTCCTAGCTTAAGAGAAAAATATACAATTTATTTAGACTTTATTTTAATACATAACGTTAAGAAATGCACATTAGTAATAAGTACGATAAGAGTGAAATAAAACAAAAGCAAATATCTGCATGCCAATTTGATACGTATGCATGTACTCGTATTAAATAGAAAAAGATATGCTGTCTGATAAAATGTATCTTAACTACATAATTTTCTACTTTAACAGTTGCAAATGTTGCAATCGGATAACTTGCACATTAACTTCAGTTCAGTTTAGTTCAGTTTATTTATTGGTAAAAATATTTTACAGGTCACACAGGTACATTTGAAATACGACAGTTATATACAATTAAATATGATTGATAAAATACATTGGTCAAAGTTTTCAATTTCTTAAATAATCATCGTGCAATAGTTGTCAATACAATAATATTTTAAATAATCTCTTTCATAAAATCATCAATAGAGTAACATGCTTGGTCAAGGAGTAGACATTTAAGTTTTTTAGTAAATATTGAATCGCTTTCTGTAAATTTAATGTCATTAGGAATTTTGTTGTATATTTTTGGCCCGATAACACTGAGAGACTTTCGGGCCTTCGCGAGTCGTTGAGTAGGAGCGATTAGCATGGGCATTCTGCGGCTGTCTGCGTCTATGTATTAAATGAGCATTTTAACCGATTTTGGCATATTAGCATTAGTGGTAACATATAATATGGTAACATATAAAACCGTTTGGTACCTACTTGAAATCATAACAAATCGAATTCATTCAATTTTCAGAATACTCGGACTTTTAATTTTACCATGTACTCACATCAACAGATACTCCTTGATCTGAGAAGGCCCTAGTGTCTGGCACGTTGTAGGTGCCGCTTCCGGGTCTGTAGTGGTAGAAGACCTCTCCGTTCCTCAGCCACTTGACGGAGAAGAGCCGATGGCCTTGCATGTCGAATATGCAGCCCAGCACCACCTCCGAGCCCTCGGCCACGTGCGCCGGCACCCGCAGGTCGCGGATCCGCACACATATTATGGAATCTGAGAATTGATGACCGTTTAATCGTTTACTAGATCAGGGGGCGGCATACGGCGGCTTGCGGGCCTTATGCGGCCTTTTCTAGGTATAACTGGAATCTTTCAGTCCCAAAAATAAACACAAATAGAGGCAGACTAAATCAATATTGTCGTTATTCAAAATAGCATGTAAGTACTGGGTGCCTAGCCAAGGTGACAATCGATTTCGCTACAACAACGAAACGCTTTCTGTCTCTCCATCACTCTTCCATATTAGTGCGACAGTGACAGTTGCGTTTTGGTCGCGGAGAGTAAACGATAGGCTTGTTGGCTACGCACCCTGATGATTTTGCGTAAAGTTTGTCCATCTCTGTCGAGAATAATCGATAATCGGTACGGTATTACGGTAATAGTTGTGTTATAGGTGAGGCTATATGACTCAGTCTCACGTCTCTCATGTGGACATAACCATAAAGTAAGACCTAATTTTCTGATTGAAATCCTTATCCGCATGAATAAGGTATTTTCTTTTTGATACTTAGGTTCCTGTATGATATAGTCATTGCTTATATTATATGCACACTAATTGTCAACTTTTTGTCACAGAAGTGATAACTTTTATTTACAAATCTGTGTATGGAAATCTCTTTGGGACTGTAATGTCATTGTTACTTTTGAGTAAGGATAAGGATACACACACATTACATTTTACATATTGACTGGACCAATTAAATTAACGTTATCTTAATATCATTATCAATATTTAAATTTACGTTTAACGCAACGTTTTATGTTATGGTATGGTTAATGGCATATTAGATTAGAGAAAAGTTAACGAATAACATCATTAATTTAACCTATAGGTATAATATTGGCTTTTATTTAAAAATCAATATAAAATGAATACCAACCTACTCACTGCCCCACTAATTGATGCTATTTAGAAGTGAACGTAAATAATAAATACCTAATATAGTGGAAATGCGTGTTTTACACTAAAAATCCTACGTTTGACACGACTTCAAAAATGACTGTCAAAATAAATAAATAAATAAAGCTTTTACCGCCTCCCTTGTTTTGTAACTCTTTAATAACAATAGCTTTTTATGCAACAAGTGCGGAAAGTGTATGATTTCCGACGAGTGGAATTTTATTAACGAGCGAGCAAAATGAGCGAGTGTATAAAGGAATACGAGTCGGAAATCATCTTGACGCACGTAATACAATGTTTTACTATGCATTGTGCGAGTAAATAAAAAAACATATCATGGCAAATAAGTTTAATTATTAAAAAATTGAAAACAAAAAGCACTAGTGCGGAAAAGTGCTCTTTTCCGCACTAACGCATTGCGGAAAAGTAGTACTTTCCGCATGATATGGCTCCATAGGAAACGCACTTTTCGAGCACATGAATTGTAAAATTCCTTTTCATTTCTCATACTCTGAAAGAGGGTCATTGAGGTTCTAAAAGGTGTGCAGAAAATGATACGTGTCTGCAATAGAGCATTTTACGTTCCAAGTACGATTTTTCAATTTTTTAATGATAAGCAAGTACGCGACCATTTAGGTGCTAGGGTGTGGGGATGAACACCCTGCCGATGGCGAGCGGGGCGGTGATAGAATGCGGCCGTCATGTCATGTTTTTAAAAAAACACATGCATTTTACTTTCCTTGAATTCGAAATGAAAAGTAGAGTGTTTAACTCGGGTGAAACGCATCATTTCAGCCTCTGACCATTGGCGCTCTCACTACGTTCGAACACCAAAGTACCCCGGCAGAAATAAGTGCCTTTCATCCCTCGGTTAACAATCTACAGTTTCCAATGTCGTTATTACGAATAGCGATTAAAAGGCAATAAAACGTAAGATGATTGTTAAACGTGCTCATTCCTCTTGATCGAGACTTTTCACGAGCTGGTATTTGAGTTAGTCTCTAGTATAACTAGACCCCAAGACTCGTAACAATATGCGGGATCATAAATAGGCTTCCACTGGTTCACATGATGCGAAACCGGCAAGCTACAGGAAAAAATATTATCGTCGCGTCGCCCCCAGCCGCGCCGGTGTTTTTTCGTTTATGTTGAATTTAGTAACATTATCTTATAAAGACTACAAACAAATTACAGACATTGTACAAACAAGTAAACTACATGAGTAGCAAACGATGTCTCATTTAGTCTTTCCATTTCAAAGGAAATTTAGAAGATTTATTTTCTTGCCCCTACTTCTCTTTGATATAGGTAGTCTCTACTAGCTTTTTATTTGCGATACTTATTATTGTTTGTTTAGTTAAATTTAACTACCGAGGGTAACTTTTTAACACGAAATTTAAAACAACAAATTAAAAACAAAATAGGTACTAAATAAGTACCTAAAACAGAACGTTCGCTTACAAACCTTGCACTAGTAACCACACCAAAACACTTAACACAAACGCTGGACGCATCTCTGTCACCTGATTATAACCTAGTCGGCACGCAACACTAGAGTCCTCTCTTCACACATCACAGCGGCCTACACGGCCTAATACAGCACTACCATATAAATTATCCACTTTTAAAGATAATTTGGCAATAAATAACGATAAGGGAACTTTGAAGTCAGTTAAAATTTGCCGTTTGCGGCGGAATCGAAATAGGCCAGCAAATTCCGGCGACTCGGCTAAATTTAAATCTCGTCGCGATGTCTCACGCATGCGCAAGAGGCGATCGGGAGATAAGTATACATGTGCACTGTCACGGCTGTGCGCTGGACAATGGAAAACATATTTTTAATTTTATGTTGCGAACATTGATCCATTTTGAATGAGAACGTCTAGAGCCCTGAGAGGCCATTAAAACAAAACTATAATCGGCGGGTTGAACCTATTGCTAAGTCTCGGAACTTTTCTGGTTGGCACCAACTACTTTTGTTGGTGTACTTTTGAATGTAAACATTCTACGAATGATTAGTTAAGCCTTTCTTTTATTAAGTACCTAAAATTATTTACATAATATTTTCGTACCTATTACGAATATAATGAATCTGCACCCATATCTGTTATGGTTGTATCAAAGCTACCTGGAGCGGAACAAAGGTCTCGAGGTCGGAATTAATGTGGATTTGCGGTCCATTCACACTGTGCCGTACAGTCGACAGTCGGACAAATAAGTTTATTTGCAAACATTTAATATTCGCTTCGGGAGCACGTTAATTAAGCTCGGGATAGGGTCAAATTGGCCTCAATCTTCCCTAGGAGTGATCTCCTAGCTTACCCTTCTCTGAACTGCGAAATGAAACGTTGAAATATTGCTTTGCGTAGGTAATAAAATATTTGATGACTGTTTTGAAATAAAAAAATGCTAAAATGCGCAAATTTAAAGCGGTAACTTGTGAAACTATGGGACATGGGTAAGTAAAAAAGAAGATGTAGAGTTTAACTACGCCCTGGTTTAGTAGCAAACGAAGGACAACATTTCAATCTCATTTTAAAAACTAACTTAATTTAATACCGTGTGACAAGGTAAAAAGGTAGGTAACAAGTTATCGACATTGATAATTATGTCGTGATGCCAAGGCGAGATGACGAGTTGAGAAGTATCTTATCAATAGTCACTCAGTAGTAGGTAACTACTCTTTTCTACGTGGCTACCTAAATGTTTTGAAAACGACTAAAAGAAAACATCGTGAGGAAACCGTACTAATCCCAATAAGGAACAAGATACTCGTAATCTCCCCTCTCGGTAGACAGTCACTTTCGTAAAAGCTAGTGCATGCGACAATTCTTAGGATTAGGTTGCCTGCTCAACTCTAGGATGCAGCCGGTGTTATATTTAGTAACTTTATTTTTGAGTATAATTACAGTGAGACACCTCTTTCGGTTCTCGTATGTTTCTTTTCTTAAATGAATATTTTAATTATACCTACAGGATATTGACTTTCGGAGACCCTAAATCATCTCTAAGGATAATTTGATAAAATATATGTGTAAATCTAATACGGGCGATAAATTAAACCAGATATTTTCTGACTCAGGTCTTTTGCTAGGCCTCGGCTTAGCTACCTCGTCTGAAAAATTGTGAGGCCAAGTTTATATTCTAGCATAGTACTTATACAGAGTGGCTAAAAAATAAGTGCATTCCCGTTGCCAGGGAGGTTTTGGGATTATACTGAGCCTGAACTTTTACTATGGGACCAACCACGAAATCGGGAAAAAAAAATTCCTCCCATAGAAAATGGACCAGCCAAAATATATGAAACCGCCAAAATTTTTTTTGCGATTTCGGGGCTGGTCCTAAAGTAAAAGTTGCTCAGTAAAATCCCATAACCGCCCTGGCAACGGGAATGCACTTATGTTTTAGGCACCGTGTATAAATTTAATGACTAAATTACATACATAAATGACATGACAGTTGCTAAAATGACCTTCTATTTTGAGCCGTTGGGTAATAATCAACGATCAATCAATCAGAGCTCAACGAGGGAGAGGAGTGTTAGGGTCGGCAACGCGCGTGTAATATCTCCGGTGTTGCAGGCGTCCATAGGCTACGGTAACTGCTTACCATCAGGCGGGCCGTATGCTTGATTGCCACCGACGTGGTATAAAAATAATAATAATACTCACATCCTTCCCTATTAGGTCCTAACATAAAGCTTAGCCATTGTTTACTACTATAATAGGTAGACTATGCACACCAGGAAATAATAACTAACTATATTTTTTTTCTTTATACTTATTGTAAGTTCTCTAAGACAGTAGATATCTAATTTATCTAGAATACCTACCTACCTACCCATCAAAGAGCCTTTACTTTTTAAGCTTGACGTTTGTTTAAAAAATAAAATAAGCTCGGCTGTCATCAGGTACTCACCAGGTCTTTAAGGGCATATACAATATTAGTGTCTTGTTACAACTAAAGTCCTGGGTGCTTAGCCAACATGCCAATCGTTAACGCTCCGTAGCGTAGCGTAGGAAGTCATCTCTCTCTATCACTCTTCCATATTAGTGTGACAGTGACAGTTGCGTTTCGTTCTTTACGAGCGTTAACGATTGGCACGTTGGCTACGCACCCTGAAGTCAATAAGATTCACTGTTATAAAGTGTTACCGTTATATTGGCCAAGCCCCAGAATTGTCCAATGTCAAAAAGTTCGAATGTTATAAGTAATTCCCTAGTTTCCCTACGGACAGAAAGTTCAGAGTCCCTACCAGGAAAATCGAAAATCAATAACGAAATTTCGATTTTCGCGGTAGGCCCTCTGGACTTTCTGACATCAGGACATTATAACATTCGGACATACCTAATGATAATGGACATCTAGCCTTTCTAAGAAATTGATACGAGATCGTGTGTTACTTTGAAGTTATTTTATTTTAAAGTTGCAAAATGGAAAGTAAATGTTACTTTTGGCGAACTTAAGTAACCTATTCAAAATGTATATTGTAACTTTAATTAAAGCAAACATGATGTGAACGGCGACAATAAATTCCTAATACTCGTATATCCTGGAAAAATAGGTCTGCAAGTTCTACAACGTCAAGTAAGTTTCTAGCTTACAGCCGAATCGTTTTAGCGCAATATAAATCTTAATCAGCGAATCTCTCGCGGTCCTCACACTACGAGTCAGGGAATGAATGAATGATTAAACGTGGGTGTTGTTCATTTGTTTTCACTTTGCCGGGACAGTAGTGCGGTCGGCGGCGTAGTAAAGGAGAATTACGCGGCCCGCGGGACTGGGCGCGAGTAAATCATCATTAGAGCCGTGCGGTCGAGGGACAAGCCTCGTCTTTATAAAAGATTCAACTTAATACAAACGAGAAGGACGAGTAATGGCCGACTTCTTTGGAGTTTCAAATTTGCCCTTCAATTAGATGGTAGACTGGCTTTTACTATTTGAATAGTTTAGAAAAACTATATGCTACACAAAGGCCTCTCAGTTTAGAAGATCTATACTCCACACTCCCTACGGTTTCCAAATCGACGACGGTAGAGTAATAAATTTCGTGATTTCATTAACCAATGCCATATATCATGCAGCAAATGTCTGAAAATTATAAGGTCTTAACGGGAAATGTTTTATTGGGAGTCCCGCCGGAGTGGAGCAAATGGGCTGTGAGGGATGCGCCGCCGCCGTCTCGGTAAATATCAAATAGAAACACGTACTCAACCCTGCGTGAAGGATCGAATCACCCGATATGTAAACGATGCGTCTCTCTTTATTTTAAATCCAAGTAGGGGCCATAAAGTACAGAACATTACTCAGTGTTGTTATTTATGGAATATAGTTAAAATTATACAGATAGGTACGTTTACAAATATACTTTGCTACCTTTAATACCTTTGTACTTAGATTTTGTTTGGATATTACTAAAATGATGTAATAGAATAGATACCTCATAATTTTACCCCAGTAATTATTTATTTATTAGTTGTTATTATTAGAAGCTACAAGTTACATAAACAATAAACGTTATCCTGAATTTATTTTCAAAAACAGTATCATCCCTTGAGCTATAATTACTATTTATTACCCACACGTTCAACTCACGTGCCAGTAGGTGTGTATTTCTTAGCAACAGTCAACATTGACCACATCTCCCAATAAGTTTCTGTGGACTGCGGTTATGAAATTACTTCCTAACTCGTACCAATATAGTACTAAATAGTGCCAATTCCGAGGCTACTCCCACAAATGATCCGAGTGATTTAGTACGGCGTAGGTCAGTTCAGGTAGGCGCTGAGCTTGTCGGAAACTTTAAATACGGGGCTTTATGAAACTGTCGACAGAAAGTTCAGTTAATCAGAGGTGTGCTGGCGGGTCAAACTAGTTCAGAGTTTTCCCCGTTAACCCTGAGATAGGATAATGCGGGGATATTTTAAAATTATTTCATTTACATAGGTTAATTGGCAATCCATGTTTAATCTCGTGACGCTGAACCGTTTAATTAAATCACTCGCAGGATAAACGCCGAGCAGCCAGACGAACGTATGAATGTTATTAATGAACTTCTAAAAGGTCCGAATGCGAGCCAAATGATCAACACGCCGTTTTAATATTATTTGGGTACTTAAATATTCCACTACGCTAGGCTTTTGGGTCTGTTTGTAAATTAATAACTAAAAAAATGCATTTTAATGTAATATAAGGTATTTAAAGCAAATAAATTTCATTTTCACCTCAGCAGCTCGAACAAGCCTACTTTCGTCACTCCCTGGAGTGAAGAAAATTCGACTTTCCTCACTTCAGGGAGTGACGAAAGTGCGATTTTCCTCACTCTAGGGAGTGAAACAAAGTAGGTAGCTTTTTAATTTAGTGAAGGCCATGAACTGCCACTTCATACTTCGGGGTAGACCCTTCGGGGTATTACAAATTCGAAATACAGTTTAACTTAACCTTTAATATGTTCACTAGACTTATATTGACCGGGATATAGACCGTGATTACCTTTTGTATTATTTGTGAGCTCCCGATATTTCGACGCAGTTACATACATCATGTTCACGGGTGACTGGACTGCATGTAACTGCGTCGAATAATACAAAAGGTAATCACGTTCTATAACCCGGTCAATATAAGTCTAGTGGAACTAACCGTGAATCATTCAAAACTTTAATATGTTCTCACTACTGAGGTGAAAAATTATATGTGTCACACGAGAGCAAAGTTATTTTACATCTCGTGTTTTTGAGTCCCTCGCTACGCTCAAGATTCTAATTTAGAATCTTTCGCTTTCTCGGGACTCAAAATCAACACTCGCAAGAAAAACCAACTTTCCTCTCTTGTTGCGCAAATAACTAATAAACCTTAAAATTTCAAACTCGTGGTTTTGCGTAAATTTAATGGACTCAATGAAGTAATGAGGTAGGTAGGTAGGTAGGTAGGTAGGAAGTGGGTAATAAATAGATAAAAATCAGGGTCGGGTTAGTTTTTAATCTTAATTGTTACTAACCATTATGGGCCAGTGTTGTCTTAAATAAATAAATTGAATTGAATTGAAATAGTAACAAGAAGTGTCGTATCCTATCTTTTGTTGAGCCTGCACAAAGCATCTGCTGCATTATATTCACGGCAAGCCGGCGCGGCGTCTAATATTATACTACAGGCGCAGAAACAGTCGTCTACCAGCAGTAGTTAAATAACAGGCGTAAGTAATTACATATATTGTGGATTTTTTATTTGTTTTAAGATAACAACTTAATAAACTTACGAAAACGTGTAAAATAAAACAAATAAAAAACGTAGTTGGGGGTAGGGGGTTCATTAATGGATAATGATATATGAAAAAAGAATTTGTGGATAACTATAATAAGTCCGCAAGAGTTTGTTATAATAAAACAAAACATAGAGTTAAAACCATACTCCATTTTTAAGACAAATTACAATTCAGACAAAAATTTATTCACGTATAGTTGTTATGCGTTATGCGTGGTGCAGAAGTACGAGTCAGCGTCCAACTAAATACTTTATGTATCTTATCTAAAGTTGCTACATTCAGCCGGTG
Source organism: Cydia strobilella (assembly GCF_947568885.1). NCBI lineage: Eukaryota > Metazoa > Arthropoda > Insecta > Lepidoptera > Tortricidae > Cydia > Cydia strobilella. The sequence goes on along the minus strand of NC_086041.1, from coordinate 28,995,627 downwards.
CGTAGCCAACATGCTAATCGTTTACGCTCCGTAGCAAACGAAACGCAACTGTCACTGGAAGAGTGATAGAGAGAAACAAAGCGTTTCGTTGTCGTAGCGCAAGCAAATAACTAATAGTAAAATACATTATGATACAAGTGTGCTAAATTGGTCGTTACACACGAGGTGATATTGTGCGCGCGAGCTGTTAGCCGATGTGTGTAATGACCAATGCACACGCGTTTCATACGACGTTTTTCAACACACTTGCGAGGAAAAAACAAAACTTATAAATTCGACAAACAGCCAATTAAAAAAATGTAAAAAAGCTAATATTTTCGTATTTCTAACCGACGGATTGAGATCAAATCGATAAAATGTTATGTTTATTCATTAATGTAATTTACGAGATATAGTTTGTCAAAGGACTGTCTCATTTCAAACATAGACAGAGAGACTCATACTATCTTTTTCTTACACTAGTACTAGCACCCAAAAGAAAAGGATGAGTATAGTTTTTTTTGTTCTTATTTACTGCCAATTTAGTTTGACCAACTATAATTTAATCTATAAATTATGTTAGGTGAGATAAAACCTCTTTGAACTAACATTTGAAACCTAATAGTTTTAAAAAAAAAATGTATTACTCGACCACATTAAGAAGGCTCCGTTTCCATGCATATTATTAGTAATCAGTTACCTTCTTAACTCAGTCGGATAATATAATGGAAAAGCACGAGTGTTATAATATACTGAAAAAGCACGTGTGTTTAATATCTAGGATTATGAGCCAAAAATCGGTGGAATAAAAACGTCGTTTTGAGCAAGTGTGTTGAAAAAGCATATTATTATGACACATGAAGTTATACCCTATCTAAATCCGTGTTATGACATAACTCAGTAATGCGTCAGCGTGTGCAATTGGAAACAATATTGAGGGTGCACTTTTTATGAATTTAAACTTTACTCCTTTTTTATGGCAAGCCAGACCGTTACTCAGTATGATTAGTGAGTAACATGAGATTTGCAGCAATGGAACCTTGCAATGTTAACATACCTAGTTAATAATGCAGAACTCCACTGGTTATTATTATATAACGGCAACCTTAGGAGCGTTGTTCTTAAAAATTATATGTTCTAAGTAAATTTTGAAATTGAATACATATATTAAGATTATATGGCTTATGCCATTATATAATTATTCTGTTCAACTCGACAGAGCGACAATAGTTGGATCAAGAACTCGTTGTGGGAATAGTTTTGGCAGAGGCCGCTAGCAGGCAGCTCTAACCGAGTACGAGTAAAGCGCGCTAAGGGGCACTCATAGATATTCATTACAGCGTGATCTCGTTACGACTGAAAGTAAACTTCGCTTGTAAACTGCGTCCTGCGAACTTCACAATGAATTGGAACGGCTGAGCAAAGTTATTTATCTCGGCCTTTGGCAGGTTACGCCGTACCAGATGTCTATAAAATTCGTGTCAAGTTTAAAATTGTCGCGTTGAATCCGTAAATTTCTTTGTAAATTTTCTGCTCTGAAACGAAATTTAAATTTAGTTCCTACCTGTTCACAGTATTAATAAAACTTGTGCATGCATTCACACTTTGTGCTCGAGTCGAAAGCAGAACTCCGCCAACTTCGTGCTATTTACCAAGACTTATTTAACACTAATAATCACATGATTTCCATGGAATGTTGATCTACAAAATATCCTTTAAAACATCTATCAGCAATATAGCTGAACAAACAACCTTATGTCAGCAAGTGGTGGGAGTGAGGCCGAATAATAGGTTTTCTCTAAATGCGGGATTGGCTTTAAGTTTATTTTAGGGTAGCGAGTAGAGGAAATGGAAGCAGTTTGTTTTGACTGCACACACCAAATAAACATCAATGCTAATAGTTGGAGATATTGGACCCTCGCTATCTCCCCTTGCGAACAATAGCGTGAGCCATTTCCAGGCATTTCCCATTTGAATTTGTTCCCTCGGTTTCGTTATCGACAGGGGTTGTCGGCGGCTGATGACTCACGGCCACGCGGACCTTGGCGACCTCACATTTGTTAAGCTATTCAATCCTAGATATGTATATTGTTATAGGTAATTATTAATTGAAATACATATTCAAAAATCAATATGGATGGAGGTGAATTTTTTAACGACTTCTTAATTAAAATAGCTAGAGGGTATTTTAATTAAATTTAAAGGTTCATTAATTTATATTGAGTAACTCGATTAAACAGACTCCAAATTGATACTCGTATTTCATATCAATAACAGGTGGTTTTAACTTAGTAACCTACCCCTGCGTGTCCCAAAAGCAGTTTTTGCTTTCTGGAAATGAGCAACAGGACTGGATAATAATATAGGTATATTACCGATGAATCATCAAAAAAAAATCTGCTTGATTTCTCCTTCGATTTCTCAGACTTTTTAGGGTTCCGTACCTACCCAAAGGGTAAAAACGGAACCCTAAATTACTAGACTCCACTCTCCGTCTGTCTGTCTGTCTGTCACCAGGCTGTATCTCATGAACCGTGATAGCTTGATTATTTTTTTAACTATGGCATCTGAAGCTACATAAACAAAGACATACCTAGGCATAGACATACCTTATCCTATTGTAAGCACAAAGTTTCTGACCAATCTTAGCTAGTCGTTTTAAAATGAGAGCGTAACATTTGTATGGAGAACCGAGCTTGCTGGGGACTCATAAAACCAACAACTAGGTACCTTACTACTACATATTATGCGATAGGACTAAGGTCTGTTTTTTTATTCCGTAGACTAAAATGACGTTCATGTGTAAGACATGACATTTCTTAGTACCACATGAAATGTCATTTTAGTCTACAGAATAAAAAAACAGAATATATCTCTATCTATAAATAAGTATACTTCGTTATTCCGCTAAAAGCGTAAAAGCAATCCCATTTCCGATGACTGAATGTTTATGAAGTCACTTCCTTCCTTAACACATAATAATAAACGATGTCTTCAATTGACGTTAAACCTTGATTGGGCTTTTCGTGAAGCCTGCGAGTGTAAAATATTTACCATGACTAATTTTACTTGCAACAATTATTTTTCCCCTCACTAGCTCGGAAAGTTGTCTTTTAACCTTCAAAACAAGCGGGGAAAAACGCGTTTTATCCACTAGTGGGGAAAGTAATTTGACCTTGGATGGAGCCTGTTTAAGTAGCTTGACAGATAACAAAACGTAAAAGACTCATGATAATGGTTCGTTCGATATTAATTATCATTAAATAAATGGTTTGAGAATCTAATAAAAAATATCAAATTTAGCTTTATTTAATGATTTTAAGTCATAAACCTTAAAATCCCATAAGAAACGTTTGTTTTTTTATAATGATGTTAAATATAATTCTGAACGCACAAGTTGAGTCGATGCAATTTTAAAACGCATCGTTGACATTTCATACGTCAGAAATGTCAACATTGTCAACAAATTTTTTACTTAAAAACTTTTCTCACCGACTCGCGTAAAAATTCACAACTTCAGAGTTTTCTGTTATAATATCGTAAAAAAATGAGTGATTCCAGTGATGAAGATGATCTAACGCCTGTGGATGTTGCACTTTCCTCGCTATAGTGAGGTGAAAAGTTTTGTATTACACACGGGTGCAAATGTATTTTACTTCTCGTGTTTCAATTCCACACTCGCGGGTAAAATACAACTTTGCACCCTTGTATAACAAATAACTATTCTCAAACATGCAAGGAATTATTAATGTCATGTTCTTCATATTTATTATCCCTTCACGTCTCAGGCGCGGCCAGACGAGAGGTTGGTTTGTAATGAAATTTCATACAAAGTTGCAGGCCTAGGCCGGGAAGTGGCTCTTTTTTAATTTCCATTTTACATATATTTGAGTCATGGCATTCAGCCATTTAAAAAAACTATTGCTTTTTGGTTCGGAATGACATTCTGCCAATACGCCAATAAAAATAAAAACAATAAACGATTTTTGATATATAGTTTGTCAAAGGATTGTCGCATTTCAAACATAGACAGAGAGAATCATACTATCTTTTCTATGACAGAGGAGCGGTAATCATGTGATGCCTTTCCATAGAAAAAGAAGCGCCGAAAGCTCCGGCCCGGACCCGGCCCGGTCTAACGTGAGTCATCCTTTATGCACTACATCTATAATTGCCATTGAGCTCGCGTGTTATGGCTACATATTCTATCTTGTAAGAATGCACTTGAACAATAGTACATTACTACAGAGGCTGGGAAGTAAGGGGAATGAACAATTTATCACAATAATGTGGATATTCAAATAAAATATGAAAAATGATAAAAAAATACAGGATCTAAAATTATCAATATGTAAAGTTTTTTTTTTAACTTCGAAAAAGGAATAAAGTAAAGATACCATTCGATTCCTTATATTTTATCCAAAAAAAGAGTGTATAACTGTGTGTAACTATATGCATAAACGTAATATTTCACCGACAAAATCGCAATTTTACTTATTTTCCATAAATTCAAGATGGGCTCTCAGTGACCTTGACGTCACGTTCACTCGTTTTGTTACGAGCGTTTCGCGAGTGAAGTTAGGACTGTCGGACTTTGACTATCATTTTTGACTTTTGTATTGGTTTAATGCAATGGGTCCCATATAGACATTTGATCCCCAAAAACAAACCTGATCGATTGATACCATTAATAAAAATTTGTCATCAAGCCTAATTCATGAGGCTATGAAGGTTAACAATTATAATTTATAACCTGAAATAGATATCATACACTAAAGAAAAAGTGACCAAGTCCACCGGTGGCCGAGGCGGGAATCGAATCGAATATACCGCAGTCCGCAATCCAGTAAAGAATTCGTATAGGAGGTGCAAGCACGTACTGCTCGCCCTTCAGAGTTGGTCGAAGGCGCCTAGCCTTTCAAAGATACCATACACCAGAGAATTTGGGACGGGTACTGCCGTGGCCGGGTGGTCTAGTGGTCAGGACGTTAGCCGCGTAAGCTGAAGACGCGGGTTCGTTTCTCGCCTCGGCCACCGGTGGACTTTGGTCACTTTTTCTTTAGTACCTATCTATTTCAGTTTATAATTTACATATAGTAGTGTGTGACTACTTAAAAAATACAAATCAAAATATTTCATAAAAATAATTTGATTTGTTTCCTAGTTTAATTTGATTTGTTCATTAAAATAATCTCGGGCCGATTGTTGTAAAAAGAAAAGCTGTTAAGGGTGGCTACTTTCGAGGGATGGACGTAATAAATCACTGACACTTATTGAACCTTACTCCGGGCCTCTGAAGTAAGTACTATGTTGCGTTAACATTCTGGTGGTGTACCCAGAAATGAGCTTTACCACTATAAATTAAAGTGTGTGACAAATTCGGCACTTAGCCATTACAGTTGACAGGGTTCAGATACAGAACGGCCACGCACAGCCCCGCCCCGATTCGAATTACCTCGCCCCGCAACATCAGATTGACGACCTTTTGCCGACCGCTCAGTACTGTTTTTAAGCAACTTAAACAATGACGCATGCCGCCTGTACAGAGGTGCCGTTCACACATAGAAACGCAAGTGATTTTTGATGTATCGCGTGTCCGCCCTGTGGTTCAGGCGCTGCCAACGTTAGGTAAAACCAGCGTCCAAAATTACACGGAACACTGCCAAAGCTCCGTAGCTTACTTTTTACTTTTTTACATACGAGGTTAAAAATGCAACTTCGGAAAACACTTTTCAATACACTGTTCTACGAGAAATATGCGTCATTTTTGATTGAAAACTGAAAATTTGAAAACGTTAGCCTAAACCGCTCGTACGTGGAATTAAACCGATGGCTAGGTGCATCACGTTAATTGAGAATTCAGGAACAGGCGAGGCGCACGCGCGGAGTCCTGCCATTTCAAAGCATTCCGGTCAAATGTACGACTATGAAGTCACTACAAGCTTTGCTTTACAATGACTTAGGTAATACAGTAGGTATATCTATAGCGTGTTACTCGCTTTCTTGCACATACACAGAAGAACTGCTGTTGTCGAGAGGTATTAGGTACGGCAGCAAAATTATTACGGTACTCTAGCATCCTAGCAAACGATTCAGGGAATTGTAAGGAATATCTTATCTTACAATTGAATAATATTTCTTACAATATAGTTTTGTAACTAGGTCTATATCTTGGTATAGGTCGTTTTGTGAACTTCAGTATAAAGAGGAGAGGAACCGTACAGTATATCTGCAGTCTTCAGGAGCCCATTGCTCGAACGGTATTAGTCTAATATTATCAGTGTGTTGCCATGGTAATGGTAACCCATACGATTTGACAGTTCGTGGACTAATATTATTAGTCTAAAGGTGACTGTCCAATTGTAACTGCCGCTGCACTGCAGTTGCGACGTTACGCGGTGCCGCACTACTGTAGCAGCACGACTGCGGCTGTTGCGGCGTGCAGTCGCGACAGCGTTCGTTGATGGCTTGTCAATGTCAAGTCATATAATGTCAGACGTACAAATAAAATACTAATTTACTTTTGTATTTTTTACGTGAAGAAGCGAGTGACGATAATGCTACATGCTACATGAAAAAGAAGACCAGTTTGCCTTTCTACAATAGTCAGAGTCCGACGAAGGCAGCTACGCAATATTAATAAAAAATCTGATATTTAATGGTGATCCTTTATTCAGATAATATTGCCGATTAAATGAAAAGCAATTCAACATTGAATGAGACTTAATAATTGACGAAATACAATCAAATTACTCAAATAAAATTAATGCAGAGGAAAAATTATTCTTAACATTAAGGTAAGTTCACAATGTGAAATTTTCTTCCCCATCCTCTTGCCTAAATGCGTGACCACCGCACACAGCAATCCGACGGAAACGGGACTCATGGAGTTCGTGATATATACGGGGGGAGTGCGCACTTGATCCACCTGCATCACGTATAGGTACTCGGCCGTCAGAAACGTGCGGCTGGATTTAGAAGTCTGTAATAAACGTCCCCACAAAACCATGCCAGGTAGGCTCTTTTAGCAGGCCTTTTATTGATTTCTGCAAAGTGATTCGTGGGTTCTGGAGATGACGATGCGACACGTAAGAATAAAATTATCCAATGGTGGACAGGCAGTCGTTCGGTGTTAGCAAAACATTACAGATTTATCTTTCTAAGTATCCATATTAAGCCAATTTTACTTTCTTTAGGTACCAAACAGTGAAGTATGATGAATAAAATAATTTGTAATTTACACTTCATATTGTCCAGTTGCAGGTGTGAATGGGCGACGGCACTCTATGATATGACCGCAACATCCATATAAAACTTGACGGGCGAGACAAGAAATCCTTTATGAAGAAAGATATTTCCCTCACCTTGACCGATAGAAAGAACTTTTAATAAATTAATTTGAATAATAAATGGTTTCCTCGTGTTGGTGTGAAGAATTACGTGTTGCACTGTAACACAGTTTGTTTAACCCTCATGCCTTGAGACCTCCGCAACTGTCAATATTCTAAATTTTAAACCATTCGCTTCTCTCGTGGTTCAATTTTGTATCGTTTCGTATGTTTGGATATCAATATGTTACCATGAGGTATTAAATAACATCTTTGCCCCTTGTAATAAAAATAAATGATTGCTTCTTTTATTTAGCTCAGGAATGGCTTTGCAATGACAAAATGAGAAATTGTCACCATAAACGACATTATATAATATGATATATTACAATACAATTACAGTTGCCAGGAATATTCGGCAACTATTCGGTATTTGGCCACTTTGCCGGATATTCGGTATTCTATTTGCCTCTCTATCGCTCGTGCCCTGTCGAGCTTATAGCTATCCTCGCAAAACTACGAAAAAATAAAAGAACAGTTTATTTAATGAATCTATAAATAATATCGTCGTATTATTTGAATCCCTAAATCAATAATCTCAAAATACGCTAAATTTGTGAAAGCTGATTCCACAAATCTGCCTTAGTTTTATTGGATGTATATAATGTACAAATTTCTAGAGAAGGCGGAGAATGTAAAGTTATAGCAAGAATAGTGCCTGGGCGTGGGCATAGATTTAATAATAAACTATACAATTATTTTCTGGATCAACAAGAGTAGAACCTAAATCAACTTCAACTGAATGCTACTAAACAAAGCCCTCAATGTCAACCTTACGTGCAGAACATGTTGAACATATAATGTATACACTTTTTTGGGAAACAGGTTTTTCGTAAATTAATAAAAAAGTAAAAAATAAGACATGTTTTATTTTTCACAACTCTTTATTAATGAAATAAAACTATGAAAACGGATTATATCGCGTATATTGAATTTATAATACATCCCGACGTTTCGAACTCTTTACAGCGTTCGTGGTCAACGGGTGACCACGAACGCTGTAAAGAGTTCGAAACGTCGGGATGTATTATAAATTCAATATACGCGATATAATCCGTTTTCATAGTTTTATTTCATGAGTAACTATCGCGGTAACCGAAGACAATATTAACTCTTTATTAACTTTAGTTTTGTCCGCCATGATCGTGATATCAGCAGCTTGAGCCTTGAACTGCAACTTGTAGGTACCTGGAAATTAGAAATTATCTTTTCAGTTTCATGTTGTATTTTGAATATAACTATGTATTTTTGTATGTATATGATTTATTGCTTGCAAGATGGTTATAAGTTACATACCTATATATGTATGTCTGTTTGTTGAATTTAACTTCAAATCAGTAAAACGGAGCTAGTAGCGGACAAGCTGTGTTAAACGGTTTGTCTTTAGATATTCTGGCCACATCATCACAGAAAATAAATAGGTAATAGTGACCCGACCACCAAAATGGACTTTTAAATATTCGTAGTAAAATAATATTAATTTTATACTTACATCGACGTGATCCTCACAGCAATATTGTGTGTAACACTTGAAGTATTCCATTCCACATTTACTTCACGACAACACCGTCTTTCACGTAGGTCTTCGCGGACTATATTTTTTGTAAATCATTCCCACAAGTGGAAACAAGGTTTTTGATATATTAAGCAATCAAAATCTACTGTTTAGGTATTAAAAATTATAAATCAAATCGTAAGAAACTAGCGGTTTAACTGAATTTTTTTATTATGACAATTGATGACAATGACATCTTTGACAATTACGTGAGTGACGGATTTATTTACTATGGTTCGATAACTTTTACTATACGATGACATTATTATATTCAGCCTCGCGAGAAGGTCAAACTAAGGTCATCAGTATATTTGTTGAAATATCTTCAATCCTCGATTATTATATCGCAGCAAATGTCGGAAACTGTTTAAAAACCTAATATCTCGAAATGGTTTTCGAAATAGAACATTAAAAAAAAATGAACAATCCTAATTAGAGATTGGATTTTGCAAGTAGTGAGTGAGAAGTGCGACTGTGTGCACGTTTTCCCCCGCAAAAAATGGCAGAAAGATTTGTACGGTAAGATATCGCTTGGGCTCCTCCCTTCCGACGTGTCGGAAGCCGGTGTTGCTCGAAGGGTTTGCCAGACTATAGTTAACTTCCGAATTTGACACTCTCTTTTTCGGACCTATCATTCTAGTTTCCTAACTGGCTCTGTGATACTCGTATGGCTCAATATAGATTAGCAAAAAAGTTTACAGTAGTACTACAGTCGCCATCAGATATGTCGGAGCGACCGAGGTGCTAAATATATCTGAACATGCACTCTAGCGCCTTGACAATAAAGGCGTGTTCAGATATTTGTGAGCTCCTTGGCCGCCCCGATATATCTGCGATATATGGCGACGGTACCATCGGGGTTGTTTATCCGTGGGTGTAATAACTCCTTAGAACGTAGTGGTTATATCCTCTTTGCTTAAAACTACTAATATCTGTGATCAAAGACAATTCAGTGCAGGTGACAGATTTGACGTGCGGTCTGCAGCCGCAGTTGCAATAATACACCAAATACGCAAAAATGGCCATGCTACGTGCAGTCGGTCTTGTCATTCATTTTACTATGGAAATTGACAATAACACCGACGTGTCGGAGCAGTAGTGCAGCTGCGGTCGGGAAAACGTTAAAATCACCATATTACGTGCAGTCGATATCGTCATTCATTTTACTATGGAAATTGACAATAACACCGACGCGTTTGGGCCGCCGCAGTAGTGTCGGAGCAGCAGTGCAGCTGCGGTTGGAAACGGACAGTCACCTTTATACCGTTCGAGAAATGGGCCCCTGAAAACTTATTACTAAACATAAATAGGTGATTCGATAGATGCATACGGCCCGCCTCATGTTAAGCAGTTTCCGTAGCCTATGACGCCTGCAACTCCAGAGGAGTTACATGCGCGTTGCAGACTCTAACACTCCTCTCTCTCGTCACAGGGCGGACACGCCATACATCAAAAATCACTTGCGTTTCTATGTGTGAACGGCACGTCTGTACACGCGGCATGCGTCATAGTGTAAGTTGCTTAAAAATAGTACTGAGCGGTCGGCAAATCGAGGGGTTCCTTTGGCTACCTACTACCGACTGCGACTGCATCAGAGATCAGTTAGCATATTATTGCATTGTTACCGGATTTACGATAGTACTCCAAATTTCAACTGAATCAGATACCAGGAAGTGGTACAAATCTTAGTTACAAGATTTGAAGCACTATACAAAGGTATATACGCAGTGCAGCTAAATAAGTGTGTAAAAAGGAAACATTTCCAAGACACATTGCTATTCCCAATATTCACGTGTTGCTACCAACATTGAGTTAGTTTATGTTGCAGTTGATTGTTGGCACGGTAAATCAGTGTTTTAGTGGTGTTTAATTAATCCTATTAGTAGCGATAAATGACAAATAATTACAGGTAATGCATGCATGGCAGTCCGTCGTTTGGGGAAATGTGATTGGTGCCCGGGAATCAACTAGCGGCAGAACGTTCATTTGGTTTTGGATTATTTACAATTTTACACTATTGCCTCATAATTAATATAATATTATATAATATATCATAATTATTACTACAAAAATAACTCAAGAATATTGTATGGTATGACCTCCTATGTACTCTGAAGATAACAAAATGGGTTTGTAGGTTGCTATAGAAACAGCTTCGTATACGGCTGTATATGTAAGTTCATTGTTCTTACCCATTTATTTTAAAAATGGCAAAACTAATAAATACGTACAATAACAAATTCACTTGGATTATTAATTTGGAATCCCGCATAATTGAGAAATTTTCCAAGATCTGCACTAATTATGCATTGTTATTAATTATTACTTACATATCAGTGTTTTGAATAAGAGACAATTAAAAAGTTTAGAATATCCAATACGAACGTTCGTCACATAGCAATGCAACATTATATATAATAACTATGCCTTTTCGAAGCAAGGAAGCATCCATTCCTTTACAGGTATGGATTATCTTAATTTCTCATAGGGTCCATGGGGTAGGTATTTAGCGAATACGAGACTCAAAGCTCACGCTTCAAAAAAGCATATATTCCAACTTTATTGAACGCAGACACGAATCAGTGATCCAGTAACCATGAGTTTCATTTTTTTTTCTTTATTTGCTTCATTTAGGATTACCAACAGATAATACATCTTACATGCTCTTAAATCTAACAATCATGACTGATGCTTATCTAATTATAGGTAACCACAACTTATATAAGTGTCTTGTACGTCCTGTGAACAATGGTGAACATGCAGTAAACTTATTGTACATTACATTAACTAATGCTAGTACTTGACGGCTAAAATGATGTTAAATGACATTTATTAACTACTTATATACAAATATTTCCCATAAATATTGTATTAAGTATTTTTAAGAAACTGTGACTAACTATAACTACTTTGGGATATCCAGTGAGGCAACAATTATTTCATACTCATGTCAGTAAGCGTAAGTAGATACTTTATCGTAAAGTGCGCGTTAACTGGTACCCTGCAGGCCTAGGTGACAATCGCTATCGCTACGACAACGAAACGCTTTGTCATAGGCCAACAAACGAAGGAAATACAGGGGAAATAATTCGTGTATAAGCAAATTTTAGCAGTTGTAGGGAATGGTGAATTCAACAACATACTAAAAGTACTGGAGGGTGGAGGTGAAGCTAACGGGTAGGGGGGAGGGGGGGGGTTAGAGTTCCGTACCTCAAAAGGAAAAAACAGAACCCTTATAGGATCACTCGTGCGTCTGTCTGTCTGTCCGTCTGTCACAGCCTATTTTCTCTGAAACTACTTGACCAATTAAGTTGAAATTTAGTATACATATGTAAGTTTGTGACCCAAAGACGGACATTTAACGTAAATAAATGAATTCTAAACATGGGGGCCACTTTTGGGGGGTAAATGAGAAAAATAAAAAATAAAGTTTTTCAAACTATATCGTGTTACATATCAAACGAAAGAGCTCATCGTGAGAATCTCAAATATATTTTTGTTATAATTTTAGGCTAAACTGTTTAGAAGTTATTTAAGAAAATAGGCAAAAAATTACCACTCCCCCCCTTTATCTCCGAAACTACTGGGTCTAAAATTTTGAAATACACAATATAGTTATTTACCTATAGATCATATAATGATCCTATAAGGGTCCCGTTTTTTCCTTTTGAGCTACGGAACCCTATAAACGACCTTGGCTTGAATTATAAGTAACTTTCCCACTTTAATATATTTTGCAATATTGATCCTAGCGAAAAAGTGTACTGAATCTTTTTTATACAAAATTGTATTTAGATTACTTGTGTAATAGATTTTTTTTGCTAAGGGCCACCGTTTACTTATTTACGAAAAACTAATATGTTGTTTAATACACCATTCCCTACAACTATGCCAAAATTGGCTTATACACGAATTATTTCCCCCGATTGGCAATGTTCTTCATTTGGTGGCCTATCTATCACTCTTCCATAACCATATTAGTGCAACAGTGACAGTTGCGTTTCGGTCGCTACGCTACGGAGCGTAAGCGATTGGCATGATGGCTACGCGGCCTGAGCTTACAACTCGCGTGATAAGCGTTAGAAGAACACCCCAAGCGCGTTGCTGATTCACACATTCTTCCGCAAATGCAAGGTAAATGAATCAACCTAATCGACCCTCCCTTTCGAGTGCTGAGGGCAAGGGAGCTACCCTTCATCGGCATTATTTTCATGTTTCTCGCATTATGTCAGCAGGGGAAATTACAAACAGTTTAACGCTGCTTGTACGTACCTTTGATTTATAGTTCGTGATTACCTACCTACTGTCAGGCTGCATTAATAGAGGGTGATTTTGTTAGATAGGTATATTATGATATACATGAATAAGTCCAAGAATACGTTTCTTTGTATTTATAGATCATTTCATGGCCATTCTCTAAAAAATTAAATTTTAATTTATTATATTAAGTATAAGTAAATTTATAAGAGCTGCCGGGCTAGCACATGATTGGCGCGAGAGTATCTCGCCGCGACATAGACTATCCGTCCCTCTTTAATTCATACAGTTAGTAAAAAACGGGTAGTTTATCTCGCGACGAGATACTGTCGCGCCAATCATGTGCTCGGCCTACTGGTACGAGATTTGTACAATTTCGTATTAATCCGCGCCTTTTTGTGAATATACATACATACATACATATAATCACGCCTATTTCCCGGAGGGGTAGGCAGAGATCACGGATTTCCACTTGCTACTATCCTGGCATACCTCTTTGCTCTTCTTTCTTTTTGTGAATATATACTTATTTTATTTATTATAACACAAAAAAATAATATAATATAGAAAAAACAAGAACTTTTTTTATCTTAAAGTTCCTCCGACCATAATGATATTGGCAATTTTAGTACAGTAATTAAGATTTTAACTTATAGCCACGTAAAGTTTACGATTACGATTTTTTCCATATATTTTTTTCTTTTAGAGCGAATATTTCCGAAAATATTACGTTTACGCTTATCAAAAAATGTTTTTAAAGTCCTATCCAACGACACTTCACACTAGCTATAAGGTTGAAGCGAAAAAAAAACATCCCCGCTTTTCGACCATGGTTTAACTTTTGACCCATGGGTCCAAAAATATGAAAAAAATGTGAAAGAAGCTTATTAAAGACTTTCATGGAAAACTATAGCGAACCTGATCGGTTAAGCCATTTTTGAGTCTTTACAAAAAGTCTAATTTGACGGTCTATAACTTACCCACTACGGAACCCTACACAGAGCAATCTGAGCATGGCCTGACATGCTCTTGGCCGGTTTTTTATTTTTGACTAACGGGTGACTAGATTTGCTAATTCCAAACTAAAAATTTGAGTTATGATGAACAACTGCGAAAAAGCTACGTTTTCTTAAATCGTCTATTGTTAGTCTTGATCGTACAGTAAAAATAAATATGACCTATTTCGTAGAAAATTTTATGTAGAAACTTTTGTCCGAAGTCATAATAATGATATTCGTACAGATATTCGAGATATGAGCAAAAATCGGAAAAAAGGTACCGTCGACTCCCCCCCCCCAGCACGCCCCCACCCCCAAGGACTTTTAGTATGTTTATCTGGAAACCACAAGGTATAATTGTACCAATTTACAAAATTACATGAATTATTTCTCCTGATTTTATTAATTTTCTTGAAGGTAATTGCTATTTAAAGTAGACTTCCGAGCAAAGCGTCTCTGTCGCAGCGATAAGTGATAACTGACGCAGATACACTTCCGAACGGCGCGATTTCGGCGACAGTCGCAGTTGTTATTCCATAAGTACTAGGCAGCCGTGTAAAGATGAACCGATCATTATTAATAGACTAGCGACCCGCCCCGGCTTCGCGCGGGTAGTTCAACAAATTTACACAAAACCTTTACAAATTATACATATAAACCTTCCTCTTGAATTACTCTATCTATTAAAAAAACCGCATCAAAATCCGTTGCCCAGTTTTAAAGATCTAAGCATACATAGGCACAGACATACATACAAAGCGAAAAGCGACTTTATTTTATACTATGTAGTGAAGAAGAGGAGGATGATGATCTTTTGCTTCGTTACTATTTTAGTAGGTATCAGGGATGTTGCGGATGCCGCTTTTTGACATCCGTGGATGCGGATGCGGATTTTTAAAGGCTTACATCCGCGGATGCGGATGTCGAGATTAGGCACATAAAAAACGTCAAATATTACACTTTAGTAATTTTTATTAAAAAAAAAACGAAACAGTATAAGAATCGCATTAATATACTAAAGTCCAAATAAAACAAATTATTCACTTCTTGTCGCTGTCCGTGATAGGCTAAAGTGCTCGATCGACGAATCACATAAACGGAACGAGATTCCTATTGGCTAATGACGAAATTGTCTAGCAGTTCCTGTACCTACGTGTTCCACATCCGCATCCGCATTAAGCTCCGCATCGATTTTATGCGGATGCGGATGCGAATATTACTACTACTACACATACTACTACTACACTACTATACTATACTATACTATACTAGGCATGGAGCGAAGCCTATCCAATACCCAAATCAATATTCAAATGTCGAAAAGATGAAGGCTGAACTTATTCTTAAAAATAAAAACCCATTTTAACGAGAATGATGAATATTCAGGAGATTTTGTCAGTTTAATAGTAATTTTATTTAAAAAAATTAATTAATTTTATACAAAACAGTAATTTTATTTTATCAATGATAGGTACATATATGTATAGGAAGAACTTGCGATCGCAGCGACTGCGCGACAGTGCACGCACAAACATAGTACGGCCGCTATCGCCGAGCGATACTGACGCTGCGCTCGGAAGTAAGTTCATACATTTCCATATTGCATAATATTATCGCTCTGTCTCCGCGTCAGTGACGCCGAAGCCGCTTCGCTCGGAAGTCTACCTTTAATGTAACGAAAAATAATACAACACCTACGCAAGTACTTTTATTACTTTACAATTCTTTGTTCTACCACAACAGTATATTGTTGCGAGCGAGAATGCGTTGCGAGTGACATTTCATTAATACATGAGCAGTAGATTTTTCACCACACCAGCTGGTAAAGGCTTTCTTAATCGTTCAAAAACTGACGAGAAAGTTGCATTTTATCCACATATGTGGCAAAGTATTATCAAATGGAAATTTTGAGTTTTCTTTATGTTGGCTGGTAGATTTGACTTTTAAATTATGATTTTGAATGATGAAATTCTTTTTGATTTGATTTAGTTTTATTTTGTTTGGTATTTTAGTTAGTATTTTCCTTGCAGTGGTGTGGTGATTTTTTTTTGTGTTTCATCCGGGGGCAAAATTTGTTTAACCCTCGTGTCTTGAAACCCTCGCAACGCTCAAGATACCACGTTTGGAACAATTTCAATTTTGGGATCTTTCACTTACTCGGGTATCAATATTAGGTCGAGAGGTTAAACAACAACTTTGCCCCCTTGTAAAACAATTAACTATATTAAAAGTTCAAATACTGTTGTACCTATATTGTTGTACCTAGGCTTTCGACCGCGTGCCGCGAGAAGCTCTCTGGCTTGTTTTGCAAAAACTGGGTGTCCCGAAAAGTTCGTTAACTTAGTCAGACAGTTTCATGAAAATATGATGGCTACAGTTCGACATGAAAACGAGTTTTCGGAACGATTTCCAGTCACCAGTGGAGTCAAACAGGGTTGTGTGATGGCTCCTACTCTTTTTGCGTTGTATTTCTCCACAGTACTTGAGGACTCGCTCCTTGGGTGCTCTGGGCAAATACAACTAAGCGTTCGTTCTGACAGAAGTGTTTTCGACCTGTCTCGATTCAAGTCTAAGACGAAGGCCACAAGGCTCTCCGTACTCGAGATTCTCTATGCCGACGACGTTTGCTTAATGGCCAATAGCATGGAGACGCTTCAGTCCTACATGTCGTGCCTTAGATTTGGCTTAGTAATAAGCATATCCAAGACTCAAGTGCTAAAACAACCAGCCCGTAAATGCGAAGCGGACACTTCCAACCTAACTATAGAAGGGAAACCCCTGACAGAAGTGTCCTCTTTCAAGTATCTTGGGAGCCAGATCAGAAAGGATAACAGACTATCCTCCGAGATCCCATCTAGGATTGCTAAGGCTGCGTCCACTTTCGGTCGGTTAACGCATCGTGTTTGGGGATCGCATGATCTAAAGCTGCAGACGAAGTTGTCGGTGTACAGAGCCATGGTTCTTCCGATTCTTTTGTATGCTTCGGAAACATGGTGTTTGTACAAAGGCGACATTCGCTTGCTGGACACGTTCCACTTACGCTGTCTACGTTCCATTCTGCGAATAAAATGGCAAGATCGTGTCCCCAACACAGAGGTACTTCGTCGTTGTAAAATGCCTGGCATGGAGGCGCTCTTGATGAAGGGTCAGCTGAGGTGGTGTGGGCATGTTTGGCGTATGAATGATTGTAGACTACCTAAAGCCGTTTTCTACTCCCAGCTATCAGCTGGTAAACGGAAGCAAGGTGGGCAGCACCTACGTTACAAGGACATGCTTAAGCGTCACCTAACTGCCTGCGGTATACCACCTGACAAATGGGAGGAGTATGCTTCTCAGCGGCCAGAATGGCGTTCTCGTGTTAAGATGAGCGTAAAGAACTTTGAAGACGCTCGTCTCATTGAACTTGATACGAAACGTCAGATACGTAAGTCCCGGCCGAAACCCTCCTATAATTACACTTACAATGATTCTGGTCAGCTTTACTGCCCCACCTGCGATAGAGTTTTTAAAAATAAGTTCGGCTTTGCCAGCCATGTCAGAGCCCACGCTCGTAATTAGCTAGGGTCGCCGTTGCCGATTACGGCATGGAGCTATATATATGTGTACATGCAATGGTACAACGCCTGACTGTACCCCGTCGTTTTGTCAATAAATCGTTGTAACTTTGGGGGAACGAGAACGAGGAAAAAGTACCCAAAGAATAAATATAATTTAATCCCCAATATTCTGCTCCTGACACGTATCGCTCCACCATATTTCGTGCATAATTTAAGATTTGGCGCTGATGTTTTAATTAATTTGAAAACTGTACCTAAGTACCTATACTTTGCAGATTTTTAGTTTATTTTATTATGTAGGTTAACCTGTTGGACCACACATAGTATATATGTAGGGCCGTGTAGGGCATAATTGTTTGCCATCGTATTCTCTCGGAAACGTTCGTATTTGTCATGCTACTTCAGTCAACCTCGGTACTTTTTGTACTGAGCCTGACTGAAATAGCATAACACGTTCGTGCGTTTCCGTGAAAATACGGTGGCAAACAATTATACCTCAGAATAATGACTAAAGCATAGAAGTAGGGCAAAAATGCTTCGCAAATATGTATACCCGTACTTTACTTCCTTACGAATTAGATAATGTGCCGTAAAGAGATGCATATATGCTTGTTATTTCTCATTTACGTACGGTGTCATAAGTTTGATAATTTGTTAGGGATGTAACTGAGTCGACTTTTTATATCGATAAATTATGCATAAGTTTATGTGCCGTCTAAAAGAATAATCACGAAATTGGCAAATTGATAATAGTCTGGCTAATGAAAGTTGAACCTGAAAAAACGCGGCAATTTCAAGAAATCTGTAGCAGGCGGCTCGTTGAAATGAAACGAAATGCGTGGAATACAAGGATTGCATAACTTTTATACTTTTTATAATTTTCATATTCTAAAAATCATTAAAAAGTATATAAATTATGCAATCCTTGGAATCAAAGAGCCGCCTGATATGAGAATTAATGCATGTACCTAATATAGCTTTTATCTCATTTGCAGTCTACCACTCAGAACCGTCTAACTATACCTCGTTTTTTTATCATTAGAAAGAAGGCGAGCGATCTTAACGTGTCGTTTTATCGAAAAACACTTTGAAAATAAGTCACAACCAATATAATATACGATAATTTACATACTTTTGCTTTCATAAGTAAAATATTGCTATATTTATAAAAAAACTTGTCAATAAAAAGACACGTGGAAATGGTTTACCGTTTTTTCTAATGCTAAAAGACATACATAGATATAGTTTTTAGTCATGTACAGTCAGCTGCAGAGAAAAGGCACCCCCCCTGCATACAAAGTTCTGTAAATTAGTATGGACGTGGGGTACCTTTTCTCTGCAGCTGACTGTACCAAATAGGAAATGAAAAAAAAAAAACGTGTAATATATTTTTTTAATTTAATAATAGGGAATATTACGCGAAACTCGGCGTAGGTGGCGCCACTATCACAATCTGAGGGTCTATCGCGAAACAAGAAAATCGAACTTTCGTTATCTAACATCTCTGTCATTCTTGCGTATTCGAGCGATAAAGAGGCAGCTAGATAACGAAATTACGGATTCGAGTTTTCCGGTAGGTCCCCTGAAAACTTGTCAAAAACCTGTTAAAGGTACAGTATAAATAAGTTACTCTACGGTGCACTAAAAAAGCTAGTGCTGCACTCTGGTGGCAGAACATTGCAGTAATATCCCCTATTCCTCGTCCTTTGGAAATCTAAAATAAAAAGTTGAGTTTTGTGACCAACAATATTAATAAAAGGAACATTCATCAATGATCATTAATGTCTTTTTTATTAGGGTTCCGTACCCAAAGGGTAAAAACGGGACCCTATTACTAATACTTCGCTGTCCGTCTGTCTGTCACCAGGCTGTATCTCATGAACCGTGATAGCTAGACAGTTGAAATTTTCACAGATGATGTATTTCTGTTGCCGCTATAACAACAAATACTAAAAAGTACGGTCCCCTTGGTGCGCGCGTCCGACCCGCACTTGACCGGTTTTTAGTATTTAACTATAGTCTGGCAAACACAATCTGTCAGTAAGTAAGAACAAAGAAAACTATAGGTACAGTCGAAGGCAAAAATATCAATCCAGACAAATGGCTTAAAAATATGTGAACACGATTTTATTGTCTAAGCGTACACATATTTTTGAGACTTTGGGAATGTATATATATTTATGCCCTTGACTGTACTCATCAATTAAAATGCGACAGTCCTGGGCCAAACTATAAGAAAGCTGTAAATGTCGATAGGTTATTGATCTGAGGTCGATACATCACTATGCCAAAAATATAACCTTTCATACTTAGCAGAAAAGTTCGAAAATATATGCAAAAATCTATATAGACTTGAATGCAAGTAATAATTACATAAACAACATATCGATTTCTATGTTTAGGGTCAGGTCCTATAAATTAATTTCTTCAAAATTGAACAAAACTCACCGATTAAAGGTTATCGGTTCGTGCGTAAATATTTTCTTTTCTTCCTGTATGCGATTTACAGCCCTCGATCACACAAGACATTATCACAAAGGGAACTTCAAACCATTACAAATAAAAACTCAGCACGTTTTCCAACAATCTTTCAGGAATAGCAACAATATAATTAAAATAAACCAAGATGACCGCTGAAACATCCCGAAATATTTCAACTAAAATAATACGACTATGTCAAGTTGTTACAGTTGACACCTACCTGTGAAATAACGAACATATATTTTATTTGGCTGGATTATATTATAGAACCACATAAGACCATTTGACATTTCCCTCAGTTCATCTTATGACAATACTGAAAAAAACGAAAGAACTTGCGGATTGTTGTCTCACTCACTCATAGACAAAAAGTAATAACGTGTTGTGAATACGATATCTTTTACCAAGCTTTTATTTTTGCCCGGCTTCTTTGCTTTAGTCATTATTCTGAGAATTATACACTACATTATGTACTGTACTGTCATTTTTTTGTTCCGGAATTACTGTTCTGCTGTAATTTGTCATTAGTTCAACAAGTTTACAACATTGGCATGTTGTGCTCGTAGAACAAAGGTTTGTTTATTATTCTTATCTTATAAGACATATTCATGTATTGACAATTTCATGTATGGCAGTTGGCAGCATAATCCTTTGACACTTTCACTCTTATAAATTTCGGTATTTCGCCGTCGCCTCCTTGCTATAATGCCATAACCCGGCCATGAAAAAATGCCCGGTCGGTGATAAAGACAAAGTATCGCACTATTTTCTCTTTCCTCTTATAGGAATCGCAATAAGACTATCTTTCTCTATCAAAGAGTGTCAGGCCCTTGGTTATAGGAAAATTCTACAGTTCCCCGGAAACTCAGTGCTTTTTACGCAACTCGGCATTTCAGGTGTTATTAAAATAGTCGAATTACTCACGCCAGAGACCTGTTTTATATAACTTGTCCTTTCTTTCACCAGCGGAAGTATCTTTCTAATGAATAAAGTTCAAAAAGGCTTCCGCTTGTATCACAAGGTACCATTCAAGATGGATCCTTGTTTTGACGGGTGTAGTGTTAATATTAAGCTCTACGTATTAGGTAAGTATATCGACTATTTCCAATTACATGCAATATATATGCAGGAGTGATAAGCTAATAGTTTTGCTGACTGTACATGCTAAGTCTGTGTTATTTATTTTAATGTAGTCAATTTTCCGAATTGGTAAAATCTGGTTAGAAAGGGGGTTTTATAAAAGAAACTGCTTGTAGATCACATAATTTTATTCTTTTTGATTTCTTAACTTTGAGCTACACAAATATTTCATTATTTACATATTGACTCTTAATTCTATTTATTTATAACAATAAGCAACAATTTTAGCGGCCGCGTGGTGGCCGTGCTGCGTGCGCGCATCTCAACAACACTAGTATAATATATAGCAAAATATTTTACACATAAACCTAAAAAATGTTGAGGCTATTTGCAACAGTCTGAAATAAGCGAAGTTGTTACTAGTGAGTCATTGTACATGTTAATATTTCGTTAATAAAAATTCATAGAATACAGAATACGTTATAGCCCGCAACGAATGATTTGCACATAAAATGTTCCATATTTCATTGGGCCATTTTTGTATAAATCAGTGCCGTTTAATGACACAAACCCAAAAGTGAAAGTCAATCGCCATATACTTATTTATATCGCCACAAAACGAAATTAGACGTTTAGTAACGTAATTAGACGCAGTTAGGGTTTTAATGTAGGTACATACTATCCACAAGTTAAAATAAAAATGCCGTCTACTAGTATTACAACTGATATTTTTTGTTTTAATATAAATTATACACTACTAGATCAAAAATGCATTTCTGTTTAAGTACCTATAGAATAAAAAATCATATATATATATATTTGTTAAATATTGAAATTGATACAAATGGTGCAATATTATTACATCGAATTACTTAGGCATAAAATCAATTCGAGTAAATTCCCTTGAATCTTCATTTGTCTTGATAATCCGAATAGGCGGGCAATAGGCCAGCGGGGTCAGCATGATGGTTGCATTTTTATCACCTGTCACTTTCGCACTTACATACTTGTTAGAACGTGACAGGCATGGTGACAGGCGATAAATATGCTACCGTGCTAAGCCCACAGGTTCCCAGGAATGGAACGTACGAGGAGGTACGATATGAAATAACATCGCAATGCCTAATTACCAGCTCCGCTGGAACAACAAATGGAACTTATTATCGGAGTTCCTGCAGTTTAACTGTTTTAATTAAATTGCAGAAACTAACTAGTTCTGTACAATGGCCGTTACGGTGGTAATGAGTATTGAATCGATTAAAACCATGTTAGAACCTAGATCTCCAGAGACTGCAGTGTCGATAAATACCGTAGAATAATACAAAATATAAGAAGAAAAAGTAAATACTTTAATAACTTAGTACCTATCTATTTTGGGAACCAGCCCCCTTTAACTACAGATTTAAATAAATTATTTTTTATTATATTTTTCTCCACACCAATACCTATTTAGGCCTAACACAGGAGCGGCGTAACGGGCTCTCGTCCGCGAGATAGACTAACGGTCCCTGTAAACAATAAATACCGTGAGAAAAAGACTGGTAGTCTAACTCGCGGGCGAAATATAACTGTCGCGCCGCTCCTTATGCTAGGCCTACAGCTCGTGAAGCTCTCTTTATTCTTCATAAACGAATAATAAAAGTAGCATTCTATCCACGAGTGGCAAAGTAATTGATGCAAAGTTTGAGTTGTTTCCTCATGTTGGCCGGTGGAATTAACTTTTATATGATGATTTTGAATGCGTTCGAATTGATAGCATTCATTTGGATTTGATTTGTAATATTTTCCAGTTCGTTTTTTCCTTTGGTGTAATGAAAAATGTAGTGTTTCACTCGGGAGAAAAGTTTGTATAACCCTCGTGTCTTAAAATACGCGCAACGCTCAAGTCCATTTTTTTTACAATTTTGTATTATCTCGCTTGTTTGGGTATCAATATTAAACAACAACTTTGCCCCCTTGTAAAACAAATAACTACATACTTATTAAAAGGATTACAGGATGAACGCCCACTGAAGCAAGCAAGCAAGTATTAAACGAACTGGTCTTTCAAACGTATCGTAGTTATAGTGGTTTAAATGAAGATAAAAGATTGTATTTTTTTAAATGTGGGTCAGGGTGGCGGACACATCAAAAAGGAAGCCGGGCGGGCGGAACTTGCGCTGCGATTGTCAACTTGTTCTAAACAAAACTAAACTAGGATAACGAAAGTTTTAATGTACACAAACATATTCATTCATGGAAATTCCGTTAAGTACCGTAAAATCAGGTAACTATGGTCCTAGCGTTCATTAATAGTCCAAACAGGCCTCGTTACGTTTATGTGACTACTAGCGACAACTGTTAGAATTAGCCTCATGCATGAAGTTTATATTTGAACGAAATATGTTTTATTCGGATGTTTGTTACCGTTATATCATGCATTTCCGCTTTTACTTTAATTGCTTAAAATTATAAATAAAAAGTACAAAAATTTGCTCGCAAAAAGCTAGTGAGCGAAACGCTCGAAACGCCACGTGACGTCACGCGTTCGACAGATTAGTGTCATTAGTAGCAAACGTCAGTTGGGCCGCCCAGCGTGTGACGTCATCACGCTCTGTCGAATTCGCGCCAAAAATTATGAGCGTTTCAACCGCTCAAAATTTTTCAACATTTTAAATATTTTTTAATAAAATAATGATAAGGTTTACAAAAGTATTTTTATCATTTCCGGTGTTCCAACGATATAAATTATGAATCCAAAAATAAAAATAAATTCATGCATAGAGCTAATTATCGTGCCTTTTCTATTAGGATAAGTCACCGGTGGAATAGTTGCATCAGTTTACCCTAGATTGCGGCACTACGAGTCACTTAGCATTCACCGCCAAGTTGAACATGTTGAGTACTTATATCAAGTCGCGGAAACTAAAAAGTGAATCCATAGAGTGAATCATATTGCTGATTAGTGACTATTTTATTTAAAAAGTATGTTAATCAGTACCTAGTGTTTTATCAATGAAGGTTATTTGTAAAATGGTTTTGTCAATTTTTGTATATTTGAAACAGAATTTTCGTACTTTGATTTCAACTTATATGACCACGCGAGATTTATGGACCATATGTGACATTTTCAACCAAAAGGTACCACATTGTCGCTTGTCAATAATGTTGATTTCAAACTGAAGCTATATGGAAATAGCGCCTTATTGACAACCGACAATAAGTACCCTTTTGATTGGGAATGACACATATTTGAACACATACCTATCTTTTGAATTACAGGTACCCTACATCTATTTTTGTTAATACAGGATTTGTCTTACTTAAGCTTTGTATGATTTGCCGGAGCTTGCTGCCCATTGGGGCAATCAAAAAAATTACTTAGTTTTTTAATGTGTTTGACTGATTTGTTGATCCCCGGCAAGCTCGGCCGAATTTCGCCTTCCCATACAAACGGAGTTTCGTTCTTATTTTAAAACTACGTGTTGGATTGTAATGAAAAAATATCTATGCCTGTAATTCGTTTTTATACTCGTAGCTCCAGTTTACACAACAAACGAAATAGAGCAAAAACAAGTTTATTATGAAAAACTCAAATTCGCTGTATTTTTTAACTATTACAGGCATTATAGATATACCTTATCCTATTGTAAGTACAAAGTATAAGACCAATCTAGCTAGTCGTTTTAAAATGAGAGCGTAACTACGTTTGTGGAGAACCGACCTTGCCGGGCTCTTAAATAGATAGGATATCTACTTACATATATATATATGCTTTTTATCTCATCACTTGTATTTAAAATTGCCTATATTTTTAAGACGTACTAACAAATTAGTCCAAAGTATAAGTTCTACACATTATCATGTACTGAACCAATCTGCTCCAAAGTTGAAAACATAGTATAGTCGTTCGTATTGTACGTGCTACTTGCAAAAAAAAGGTCGGTCATTGGCGTATAATTCTAATTGGCACCTGAGCGCGTGGTAGTTCAACGCTCAAATAACCAGTATAAGTGCGCTCTCCGATAACGCGCCTCTGTTACACATCTCGATGACACATTTAAGACTGGTTCTGTAGCGTTCGACACGCCGGCACTCAGTATAGTCCACCGTAGAGGGACCACCCAAGAAATCGCAAATTATTTTTCCATTTCTTCATTTTGAATCTTATTGCAATTTCCATGGAGTTGTAAGTCAATAACCGGTTAAAGTGACCGACACTTTTTTATGCAGGTAAGTAGCACGTGCGGTGTTACAATAGACAATGAGTTAGCCGTAAGGGCAAGTATACAAGAATGGTCCAAAACCAAAAAAATAAAATAAAAATAAATATATTGTTTAGGCAAGTAATGAGCTTTAAAGACTCATTATCTATATTATAATTACAAACAATCCTAAATGGCACTCGTTACAGAGAAATAGAGCTCCAAATTAGTAGATGTCAAATTTTGGACCATAGTAACCTGATTTTGCGGTAGTTGGTATTTAATGACACCAGGGAGAGTTTCGTTATAGAGGGCAACTTTAAACATTTGAATACATAAATATTACCCTTTGTTTTGCATAAGGTTAACTGCGGCAAGTTTAGCATTAGGTAGGTACATGAATTTATGATTTGTTTAAAAATTAGTAACTATAGTTGGCCAAACCAAATTATCAGTAAATAATAACAAAAAAAAACCGTACTCATCCTTTTCTTTTGGGTGCTAGTACTAGTGTAAGATAAAGATAGTATGATTCTCTCTGTTTATGTTTAAAATGAGACAGTCCTTCGTCAAACTATAGATGCTATAGAAAAAGCTGTTGTTTGCTGCACTGATATTTTTAGTCACGTTAATAATAATTATTAAAAAAAATCCCTACGAATTTATATTTCTTCGACTTCTTAACACATTATTATTATTATATCGATATAAATTTCTCTTTTTATTTGTCCAAAGGACAATCGAATAATCCTCTACATCCCTGTACAATAGTCAACTATATATTCATAGAATTAGAAATTACTGTAGGCAATGTAATTTCTTTAGTTATATTGGTAGTTAACCACATACAAAACTCCCTCCAGACTCAGACATATTAAAACAGGTCACTCACTTTTATTCAGTAGTGTTTTCGTTGGTTAGTCAACGTGAACGGATAATGATATTAATGATAAAGCTCTTTGTTAGAAACGAAATATTCCGAGCAACATTCAACTTATGAAACGTCAGTGACCAGTTTTAAAATGAAACGACGTTAGACGTGGCCGAGTAAGCGCCGGTAAAAACGTGTAGATACTGATGTTTTCTTACTACATTGGGAAATTGACAATATTTACTGCCCGAAACTTCGGAATTGACTGCCGATATAATTGCAATAGTCGTATATTACGCAGTTACGCACATATGTTTCCATTCAGTAGTTTTACTCGTATTTTACTAGCAATATTGCCAGCAACATTTTTATCTACGCTTTCCGAGAACACACTAGCGAAGTCTCACTGTGAGGTTCCAATAACATTTTTCATTCGAATAGCAAAAACAATATACCACGATCGACACCCTATGAATTCAACGACCAATATCGTTAAATAAAGGGCACCTAGCTAATTTCATATGACATACAATTACTTATATTATACTTATATAAGCAATATATACAGTAAACACGTTTCAATGCTAAAATATACACATAATGTTAGTACCACAGCAGTATTTTGTGATCGATTAAAATGATGCATATTTTAATTATTTTATAACTGACGAACGATTTTTGAAAAACGAAGTTGGTTACGTTATTTGTATTTACTTATTGCAGACTAATAACATATTATATATGGTAAAAAAAAGGTCTACATTTTCAATCGGGAAAGTAAACGAAGATAAAACCGCGCATCAGTAACTAGTCAAGCGCAACTAAATGTTTAAAATCTGTCATAACAATTTAACAATGCAATTAAATTTGGTTAATCCTACACGAACGCAGTGTTCGGTGATTCGTTTAATCAATTTTTTCTCGTAAACTTTAACAACCTTTATAGCACATGCAAAAACGGGACTGACAGGTAGCTAAGTTAACTTGTCAGTCAAACGAATTTTAAACATTCATAAGTTTATTTATGTGACCAAAAAATGCACCAATTTAACCGCCCACGAAAATCTGTAAGTACATCACAACATCTTTGGAAATAATGTTGACTGACGGCCCAATTCGAACTTCGAACAATGCCGATCTGTCAGATTTTTTCAACCAAATACGTCACTTTTGATACTGACAGATCGGTATCGTTTCGGTGTGAATTGGGCCGTGAGTTTAAGCAATGTACGATATATGAAGCCTGACTTTAATGATATGTCACGGATATAATTAGAATCACAAATAACTGCTATGTAATTAGTGTAATTACTTACTGACGTATCGATAGGTACGTATAGAAAACCCTTAATGACGCAAATGTATACGTAAGAGATTTTGATATGTTAATTACAAAATGCCTCTACTTTGGTTAGACAAAATCTTGATAAAACAATAATCTTTGGAATTCGAGGTGATAAAATAACAAGGTAATAATTATTACTTCGACAATGGCACATATCTCACGCGTTAGTCTTTATATATAACTTTTACTTAGCTACACAGAATCAAACGTATTTTACGAATGATCGTTTTTGCACCATAACAATCCGAACACATTGGAAGTGTTTGCGTTGTCGTTTTTAGTCTTTTAAAAAGTGTTTAATCGTATAATGGGGTTGGCGGCGGCGCGCGCAAGTAGCAGCGCAGGCAGCAGGGCGGACAGGGGCAGCGCGGGCAGCGCGCGCGGCGCCGCGCCGGGCTTGCCTGCCGCCTGCACGCGGTCGGCGCGCGACGCGCCCTCGCTGAGCTCGCGCGAACGCGCATACCCCTTCATGCGCTCGCCCTGCACGCTCTCTTCGTTGCTGCGCCAGTAGACTGTCGCTATCGTTGCGAGACACTGTCAACAAAAAAGTATCACTGTTTTTTTTTTTAATATTTTGCTGGATCGAACACCTTTGTTTTAGTAGTCATAACTACCTAGCCTCCACTCGCGACAGTCGCGACTACGTCCGCGTGTAGTCGTTAATTTGTGCAACAAGAGAGGAAAGTTTGTTTTACTTGCGAGTGTTTATTTGGAGTCCCGAGAAAGCGAAAGATACTATAATTGAATCACGAGCGAAGCGAGTGATTCTAAGTTAGAATCTTGAGCGTAGCGAGGGACTCAAAAATACGAGATGTAAAATAACTTTGCTCTCGTGTTGCACACATAATTTTTCACCTCAGTAGTGAGAACATATTGTAGGTTCAAATGTATTTCGAATTACACAGAATAATACAGAGAAAAAAAAATTGTAATAAAAGTATAAAGTGGCAGTTCATGGCCTTCACTTAATTAAAAAGCTACTTTGTTTCACTCCCTAGAGTGAGGAAAGCCGCACTTTCTTCACTCCCTGGACTGAGGAAAGTCGCAATTTCCTCACTCTAGGGAGTGACGAAAGTAGGCTTGTACGAGCTGCTGAGGTGAAAAAAAAATCAATCCCATTTTTACTCCCTATGGAATTCATTTACAAAAAAAAACTATTATTTTCGTGTTTTCTCCAGTTAAAACTAAATAGTTTTCCCAAATGCCTTGGTTATTGCCAAATTTCAAACTTTTTTTTCATTAATTAATTTTTACGAATTCATACGCGTGTTTTGGAACAATGCGTTCTGACTTATTTCAGGGGTCTATTATATCCCACCAAAAACATTTTATGTAAAGTGTTGCCAAGACGAAATAAAAGCTTTTACACTAAAAAGCTATCAGATCCCGTAGTAGGTACCAAGACTTACTCTGTAAGTCCTAACTTTATAAGCTCTAACTGTATAAACCCAACATCTTGGTCAAACGTACAGTACGGCTTGGCCATTACACATTACCACATTAATAGCAACTTTCCATTCCAATAGGGTTTTGGAATGGAAAGTTGCTATTAATGTATGCTGTGTTGTACTTAACTATGAATGTGTGAGTTTGGCGACACTGGTCTTCATACTAAAGAGCTGTCATTTCATATTCACTAGTTTATCAATTCGTGCAAGAAACAGTGCCAATATAGAGGGCGCTACTTGGCTGGTTTACGTCAACCTGGTTCAAATCTGTACTGATTTTTTTTTTGCATTTTTTTATTGTTGTTTTTTATTAGCATTCCGATCACTACTACCACACAAAATTTCACGATTCTAGGACTTCAGGAACCAATGTTTTCAGGTTTATGGGTATTTTTAGGCACCCCCATTTTAAGGGGATGCAGGTCAAAAGTTACATATTTCTGGTCACCATATGTGATTGCATACCGAACCATCTCTACATGCCAAATTTCAGCATTCTAAGACTTCAGGAAGTAGTCTGTATTTTCTATGACGCGAATTTCATGTGTTTTGGACAGTGAACATTAAGGTACTATAAAATTTTAAGTATAATAGGTAGCTTAATAAAACTTGGTGTTTTTGATAAGTCTACTAAGTACATGGTATACAAAAAAATTCAGCTCTCTAGCATTGTCCAAGCCCAAAACTACGAGGGTTCGAAAATACGACGAAACGTGCCGAGAAAAGATATGTTGCTCTTTGTCTCGTCTTGGCGGGGGCACGGCCGTGCCCCCAGATAAACCGTTAATATACCGTTGAATGACATTTGAACTTTTTTTGTCTCTTTCTTTTTGCTAATGACGTGAAAGGGACAGAGGGAATAGAATAAGAGTTTTAAATTATTCACGGATACTATATTTCTAGTCAGTTTCACTAGACTTATATCGACCGGGATATAGACCGTGATTACCTCTTGTATTGTTTATGAGCTCCCGATACAAAAGGTAATCACGGTCTATATCCCGATATAAGTCTAGAGGGAAGAGAATCCAAATATTTCGATCTTGTATAGGCCCCGCACGTTGAAATGACATTCCAATATAAAGGTCACTTGAATGTCATTTTGTCTTACTCAGTGAGCAAAATGCGATTTCGCTTACTGTTTTCAAACAGCAAAGTACCCTTGTTCGAGCTGCTGAGGTGAAAGGTGAAAATGAATTTGCTTAGTTCCGTTTTCGTTTAGTTAAGGCTTTGTTACACTAACTAACATCAGAATGATATTTAAATTATGTCGTTTAGTTATCGAGCGCTACGGTCGCTCCAAACCATGTATGGACAAGTACCTATTAGCGAAATGCACGATAACTGAATGACATCATTTAGTTGTCATTGTGGTACATACATTCGAGTAGGCCTGTAAGTCACGCCTTATGTCATTAACTCATTATGTAGACGTGCGATTGCCAAGTCATTATATACAGTGATACAATCTTTGAATGCAGTTTTGTTCATCTTCAAAAATAAAAGAATGTTTGCTTTACGCAAATTGAGCTAACTTAAGGTTTTGAGGTACTTTCCCTCCAGGGCCCATTCATTCTTTCCACGCTGTATATTAAAAAAATAAAGGTGTCTAATATTGTTACGGTTTTAACACCCCCTGGTACTGACCAAATAAACCGACTTGGTTTCATATTACCTACATCTCCAAACTTTTTTGAACTTAGTAGAAGAACTGCGTTGCGAGAATTACATCTTTTTACATGTAGGTAATGTTTTTGATCGGGTCTCATCTCTTTTCGTAGGCAGTCCTTCTTTTCGGGTACTATTTCTTGTACGTCAGCGTCAGCTACCACTTTTATCAAAGCTCATACCATACTTATACCCATCCCACACTGTACTCGTATACTCATTCATACTATACACATATCATAACTATACACATTTTCATACTCACATCGTAGATCGTAGTGTATATTATACCTTTACTCTTCCTATTTGTAGGAACTGCAAAAGTAACTTTGTTATCGCATATATAGGTATTTGTAATATAGTAGGATTACAAACTTACTTATGCAGCTATTAAATCTTTAAAACGTGACTGATATTGGAATATTTTTAGGTTTTCCTTGACTTAATAAGCTAAAAACTAATTACGTTTCAAAGTAGACACACAATAAGCTCTACTAGAAGTAAGTAGTGTACCTTAGAATTAAGATGATCGTGATGTGTCAGTGACAAAACTAAGGAGCTTTGACTTGCAATAATTCTTTAAAATACTTTAAATACAAAAACAAAACCAAAATAACTTTATATCATATGTTAAAAAAAAGGGAACCGCCTTCAAAAAATATTGTTACAATTGTTACCTTCTAATGTTCTTTTGTTTATGTTAATTGCATAGTTTCTAATATAATCTTAATACATTTCCAAGCCAGCAGCATTAGCTGACCAAGGGCGGGTTTCTGTACCCGCACCTTTTTCATTACTTCATCATCATCATATACTTAAGAGTAAGTCTCTTGTCGGTGGAGCAATTTCCATGTTTCGCGGTCCTCTGCCTTCTCTTTGACAGCCTGATACGACACGACGTTGAGTTTTTCCTTTATTTGATGCATGTACGCTCTCTTTGGTCTTCCCTCCTTCCTCTTTGCTTCAACTTTCCCTTCTATGATGTTTTTGATAAATTCGTCGTGTCGTATCAGGTGCCCAAGCATCTTTCCACCTTCATTACTTACACCAATAAAATGTATAGATAAATACTTACCAATACCTACTTGCTCTTTATACTTAAGATGGACTAATTACCTACCTAACCCTTATACTATAACTAAGAAAAGCTGTAAAAAGTAATGAAATAAATTAATTTGTATTTGTATTTCAAAAAACCAACCCATTGAAAAGCACAATATATGTTTTATATACCCCACCGTGCCTCTTTGTTTTGCTCGACTTGGCGGGGGCACTACCGTGCCCCCAGATATAGCTTTAGCAGCCTGGGAAAACAATAGCATAATCAGTCCTTTGACGCTCATTCCTCAAATGGACTTCCTATTGTTCAAATATTCAGTTCCGAAAATTGGACAACGAGTATATTGAACATTTAATATTGTATTTTCTGAATTTACGTAACGCTTGGTTTTAATGGGAATTTTAAATAAAATAGATTATTAATCGGACTATTATATTTTACCTAATAACTTATTTCCGTGACGGAATCCCAATGAGGGTAAGTTTTTCCCTGTATGTTGAAGGGTCACATGGCAGCCACTTTCGTAATCATTAGTGCCTACACTACACCAATTCTTTGGATCAAGTTGCCGAGCAGACCTCAGGCTCCCTTTGTGAGCCGTGGCCGTAGCAACAAGGCGGACGAGGATCGAATTTCAATTAAAATAAATATTTGAACAATAAATGAAACCCTCTTAAAAATAATAACTTATTATGATAGACAGATTTTAAGTAATTTAAAAGGGGTCCCTTTAAATTAAATTAAACACTCATTTATTTCAGATCAAATAATCCATAGGTTTTGCTACTTTATCTTAAGCTAAGTACCTAATAACTAGTGTTAGTATTTACTCGTTTACTAATTAACCTACAACTAAAAAGGACCTAAACAACATACAGGGGGCCGATTTTTGAAGTCCGAGCGATCGATTTCCTGTGGTTTCCTTCAATATATCTCATGTATTAGGTATTTAAATTCTACTAATAGAATTGAAAACGAGTGCTCAATACCACTAGATTCCCAATTTCTATTGCTCGTATTTCAAAAATATCAATTCGCCATTTTCTACAGATTTTCGAGTGATGAAATTGAGCGCTCGAAATTCTAAAATCGCCCCCCAGGTCAACACACAAGTTGCCCAGTCAAAACCACCAGGTGCGCCTCCATATTCTCATATTCTTTGTTTAACTTTAACATAATTATTGAAAGTCATAATGTAATGGTTGTCAGATTATCATTAGTCATAATTCTGAAACGGTTAACTTTTCAGGATTTTCGTAAGGTTAAAGGTGACAGTCCATTTCTGACCGCAGCTGCGCGACTGCACCGACACTACTGCAGCGGCCTGCACGCGTCGGTGTTATTGTCAATTTCCATAGTAAAATGAATGACGATATCGACTGCACGTAATATGGTGATTTTAACGTTTTCCCGACCGCAGCTGCACTACTGCTCCGACACGTCGGTGTTATTGTCAATTTCCATAGTAAAATGAATGACAAGACCGACCGCACGTAGCATGGCCATTTTTGCGTATTTGGTGTATTATTGCAACTGCGGCTGCAGACCGCACGTCAAATCTGTCACCTGCACTGAAATGTCTTTGGTCACAGATATTAGTAGTTCTAAGCAAAGAGGATATAACCACTACGTTCTAAGGAGCTTATTACACCCACGGACAAAGAATCCCGATGGTACAGTCGCCATATATCGCAGATATATCGGGGCGGCCAAGGAGGTCACACATATCTAAACACGCCTTTATTGCCAAGGCGCTAGAGTGCATGTTCAGATATTTTTAGCACCTCGGTCGCTCCGATATATCCGATGGCGACTGTACCTACTGTAAACTTTTTTGCTAATCTATATTGAGCCCTAGGAGGATATAACAAAACGGAGTAGCCATTGGCATTCCCCTCTGTCGAAAATCGTCGGCCAATGGTCATACACAATGTATGGACTGACGTTTATCTGATATGGCTATTTTGACGTTACGTATACATTTGACGTTCCCCTCCCCCGCAAAAATTGGCAGACGTTTTTGTACCACAAATTACAGACGTGGCGGCTCCGTTTGATAATATCCTCCTAAATTGAGCCATGTCACAGAGCCAGTCAGGAAACTATAATGATAGGTCCGAAAAGAGAGCGTCAAATTCGGAAGTTAACTATAGTCTGGCAAACACTTCGAGCAACAC
This sequence comes from Cydia strobilella, assembly GCF_947568885.1. Lineage (NCBI taxonomy): Eukaryota > Metazoa > Arthropoda > Insecta > Lepidoptera > Tortricidae > Cydia > Cydia strobilella. The sequence continues at coordinate 28,961,579 of NC_086041.1, read as the reverse complement.
CGGCTTCCGACACGTCGGAAGGGAGGAGCCCAAGCGATATCTTACCGTACAAATCGTTCTGCCATTTTTTACGGAGGAAAACGTGCACACAGTCGCACTTCTCACTCACTACTTACAAAATCCAATCTCTAATGATGACACAAATACATAGAAAATGACACACGTCAAAGACAAGTCTTGCACACCTCGATCTCTTTATAATAAAGAGCGCATTACACAATTATTGTGTGCAACACGAGGTGTGTGTTGTACGTACCGCGCTAGTTGTATGCATGCACAATTGATCTTGTACCTCGACAGAGGGGAAATAGTGCGAATGCCGACTCCCTTCCGTGTTGCTCGAAGGGCAAACCAAATCTGTCAGTAAATAAGAACAACCAAAAATCTACTCATCCATTTCCTTTGGGTGCTATAGTATACTAGCCCAAGACAAAGATAGTATATGATTCTCTCTGTCTGTTTCAATTGAGACAGTCCCTATATTTTCCTATGTGATTTTTTTAACATTTCATGATAAATTCATTATATAAACTGTTCTTATATTTTTTCGTAGTTTTGCGAAGATAGCCATAAGGCCTATAAGCTCGACAGGGCACGAGCGATAGAGAGGCAAATAGAATACCGAATATTCGGCAAAGTGGCCGAATAGGCCGAATACCGAATAGTTGCGAATATTCCTGGCAACTCTAGTCGTAATATCATAGTATAGTTGGTCATCTAATGTTTGAAATGAGACAGTCCTTTGACAAACTATAATTATATAATGTCGTTTATGGTGACACTTTCTCATTTTGTCATTGCAAAGCCATTCCTGAGCTAAATAAAAGAAGCAATCATTAATTTTTATTACAAGGGGCAAAGATGTTGTTTAATATCTCATGGTATTGATACCCAAACGTACGAAAGGATACAAAATTGAACTACGAGAGAAGCGAATGCTTTAAAATTTAGAATATTGACAGTTGCGGGGATCTCAAGGCATGAGGGTTAAACAAACTTTGTTACAGTGCAACACGTAATTTTTCATTACACCAACACGAGGAAACCATTTATTATTCAAATTAATTTATTAAAAGTTCTTTCTATCGCTTAAGGATTTCTTGTCTCGCCCGTCAAGTTTTATATGGATGGTGCGGTCATATCATGAAGAGTGGGACACCTGCAACACGAGAGGAATTATAAGATTTAAATTTGTGTTTCAGTTTGAAATACGAAACTGGACAATATGAAGTGTAAATTGCGCAATTACTTATAGCTCTTACAAATTATTTTATTCATCATACTTCATTGTTAGGTACCTAAAGAAAGTAAAATTGGCTTAATATGAATACTTAGAAAGATAAATCTGTAATACTTTGCTAATACGGAACGACTGTCTGCCCACCATTGGATAATTTATTGTTACGTGTCGCATCGCCATCTCCGGAACCCACGAATCACTGCAGAAATCAATGAAAGACCTGATAAAGAGCCTACCTGGCATGGTTTTGAGGGGACGTTTATCACAGACTTCTAAATCCAGCCGCACGTTTCTGACGGCCGAGTAGGTACCTATACTTGATGCAGGTGGATTAAGTAGTATATATCACGAACTACATGAGTCCCGTTTGCGTCGGCTTGCTGTGTGCGGTGGTCACGCATTCAGGCAAGAGGATGGGGAAGAAAATTTCACAATGTGATCTTACCTTAATGTTAAGAATAATATTTTTAAATATATTAATGACGGGTCACTCACGTGTTTTAAGTCGAAAACGCTCGACATGTTTCACTCCGTACCGAGGAGCGTCATCAGGAGCTTGCGTCGACGGTGACGGACCGGCGCAGACTGCGGGCCGCAGCCCTCCGCGCCCGATGACTCGGCGCGGGCGCCGGTGGCGGCAGGGGGGGCGAGAAACTACCCTCGTTTACGGCAATATTGTCAAATGATGGGTTGCACACAACACTCACTACGTCATTCGCTAATGGTTCGTCCACACTGTCCACCGACGTAGTACCCAAAACAGTTTTCCAGCTCGGAGGCACTGACCAACCACAATCACGGTTAAAATTCGGATGACGACCAATTTCGATAGCCTCCCGTACTTTTCGCTGAATCACAAACTTTTCTTTCGCTAGCACAGTTACCTTATCGAAACGTATATAGTGAGTCGAATCCGAATCCAACACGTGTTCCGTCACCGCAGAACCCCGGCTATCCCTGTTCTTCATACTACGTATGTGCTCGGACAATCTGGTGGAAATGTTTCGGCCCGTCTCTCCTATGTAGTTTTTCCCACAGGAGCAAGGAATCATGTATACACCCGGACTGTTCAAAGGCTCCCTATCCTTTGGCGAACGCAGCACCTGTCCTAGCTTCATATGAGGACGGAAAATCGTCTTAATGCAGTATCTCCGGCGTAATAAGTGTCCGATTTTATCCGTCACGCCCTTAATGTAAGGTAGGTATAGGGGCAATCTCTCTGCCGTAGTTAAACGGGGACGCGCTGATGCGTTCGCAACACGATAACTCTGCCTCCAGTTATAGCCATTGCATTCCAATACCCGCCTCACGTGACCCAGCTCATGGTCCAAGTACTGTGGATCACAGAGGTTCAAGGCCCGATTAAACAGTGTTCTGGGCACAGAAGATAAGTGGCACGGATGATGGTGCGAATCTGCCCTCAGATATCGATCTGTATGTGTTGGTTTACGATACACTGTGGTTTGTATCCGCCCACAAGGTTTACGCATAACCAAGACATCCAGAAACGGCAGCTTTCCTTCGTTTTCTTCCTCCACTGTGAACTGGATCTTGTGATGCCTGGTATTGAGGTGCTCCGTGAGATCCCTTAGGCTGTTTTTCGAGACAATAGCGAAGACGTCATCAACATACCGCCACCAATATCTAGGTCTAACAGGCCCGCTATTTAAAGCATTTTCTTCAAACCATTCCATAAAGATATTGGCGGTCACAGGAGCTATCGGTGAGCCCATGGCCACTCCATCAACCTGAAGGTAATATTCCCCGTGCCACATTAAATATCCCGACTTCAGACATAACTCTATTGCTTCCATGTACACGGCAGGCAAACTAGTTTGACTTACGAGGTTAGAAATAATCCTAATCGTCTCATCCACCGGCACATTGGTGAACAGAGACGTGACGTCAAAACTCACCATGAGTTCGTCCTCCTTTAGTTGGATATCCTGTAACAGGTTGACGAAATGCCTCGAATCCTTTACATAACTCGAAGACTTGCCTGTGAATTCCAGTAATACCGACGATAAATGACGGGCAAGCTTATAAGTCGGCGAGTCAATCTGACTGACTATAGGTCTTAATGGCCATTCAGGCTTATGGATTTTAGGCAAACCATAGATTTTTGGAGATGTCGGGTTCAGAGGACGCAGTCGGCTACCTAAGTTTTTGTCCGGTAAACCTTGCAACACCTTGTTGACCTTGGTCGTCACTCTAGACGTAGGGTTGTACTTCACCTTCTTATAAGTGGTTTCATCACTCAACAAGTGAACCAACTTATCTTCGTACGCTAAAGTGTCGACGATAACCGTCGCGTTTCCTTTGTCCGCTGGCAATACCAACAAATCCAAATTATCTCGGAGCTCCCGTAAAGCCTTAAACTCCTCTCGCGGCATATTACATTTAGGCGGACTCGACTTACGTAGCAGGGACGCAATATAGTGTCGGCAATATTCCCTGAATAAACGATCACCATTAAATATCAGATTTTATATTAATATTGCGTAGCTGCCTTCGTCGGACTCTGACTATTGTACTATTGTAGAAAGGCAAACTGGTCTTCTTTTTCATGTAACATGTAGCATTATCGTCACTCGCTTCTTCTCGTTAAAAATACAAAACTAAAATAAGTATTTTATTTGTACGTCTGACATTATATGACTTGACATTGACAAGCCATCAACGAACGCTGTCGCGACTGCACGCCGCAACAGCAGCAGTCGTGCTGCTACAGTAGTGCTGGACCGCGTAACGTCGCAACTGCAGTGCAGCGGCAGTCACAAATGGACAGTCACCTTAAGATAGGTTAGGTTAGGTTTGTTTTATGGTCACCCCGCGGGTTGCTCACCTTATCGTGGTGGAGGGGCTTAGTAACCGTGGCTTGGTCACCCACGGTGAAGGGAAGAGGCAACCAGGGCCGGCCTGTTTGAGGCGCGAGCTGGCCCGAGGAGGACGCTCCAAGTGGGCTGGTTTAGCCCGCTTGTGATGCGCCGAAGGTGGACCGTCGAGGAAGAGGAGTGTCGGTATTGCGGTAAGCCGTTCTCCCTATCCTCGGCGGCCGAGGTGGGATCGCAGGGGAAGAGGAGTGATGGTATTTCGATGCGCCACTCTCCCTATCCCCTGCGAACTCGGCGGGGCCGTTCCGCTGTAGCGGCGTTGGTGGGGCTGCAGAGGAAGAGGAGTGTCGGTGTTACGATCTTCCGTTCTCCCTGTCCTCTGCAGCCGAGTTGTGGTTTTGCGGCAGGACAGTAGCGGTGCGGCGGGAGGAAAGTATGACTAACGAAAATGCGGACAAACATTATGCCTTAAAACTTTATGGGAAACAATAGAGACCCAATTTAAAAAGAAAAACCGGCCAAGAGTATGTCGGGCCACGCTCAGTGTAGGATTCTGTAGTTACCCGTCCGTCACAAAAGGCTGCCTTGAACGGGGGCTATTAGTCAGTATCACAACAAGCCAAAGGGAGGTACGTACCTTCGCAGCGCTTTGTACGTCTTTTTACTAAGTAGGGAAGACTTGCAATAACTCAAAAACAACTTAACTCTTCAATCTCATCATGTTTGCTATAGTTTTCATTGAATGTATTGTGTTTTTCCAATTTTTTAGACCCATGTCCAAAAAATTTGAAAAAAATCATAAAGGCTAAGTCATACCAAAATAGTAGATTGTGTGACAAGGGAGCAAAATGTCATATTTACGGCGAGGGCGTACATTAAATCCTGAACGAAGCGAAGGATTCTATAATTGGATCCTGAGCGTAGCGAAGGATTCTAAAATGGAATCCTAAGCGAAGTGAGTGATTCAAGTGTTAACGCCCAAGGTGGAAATAATTTTGCTACCATGTGACATACTGTTTTTCATATCACATATAGGTAAGGAAATTATTATGTTTCCAAATATTATTTGACCTAAAAAATAGTATGCAAAAAAGAAAAAAAAAACATCTCCTAAATCAGAAAAGTGCCACTTTGATCCCTCCTAGCGGGGAAGAAAACGCCCGTTTTTCGAATAGGTGATGTGAAAACGTTATTTACTTATAAAGAGGAGATTTACTCGAAAGAGATTCATCGGTTACTCGTCATGTTGACATGCACGTTAATTATATAGGCCTAGGGTTTTATTAGGCGTAGGTACTCGAACTAACCACAAACACAAGATGACCGACGCCGACGAGGCGTTTTGCGGAAGTATGTCTGTCTTCTATTCACAGTCTTCACGATTAAACCGCTGAAGCGATTTAGATAAAATTTGGTAAGCAGATATTCTTTGTTTGAGGAAGGATAGAACATGTACTTTTTATCACAAAAAACATTATTATATGTAAAGGAAGTCGAGAGCAGAAGCTCATCCAATATTTTTAATTTTGTGTTTTATAGGTATCAGTCACATTGTATCTTAATAATCTTATAAATAATAGGGGCTTTGTTAAAGGATATTTAGAAAATCTATATTTCTACAGGAATACTTATCAGCTATTATGGATTTTTAGATGCATAGGTACAGTCGCCATCAGATATATCTGAGCGGACAACGTGTTCACAATATCTGAACACGCACTCTAACGCCCTGACAATAGAGGCGTGTTCAGATATTGTGAGCGCCTCGGCCGCTCCGATATATCTGATGGCGACTGTACAGTACGAGTACCTATATAGTCGAGTTCAGTTCAGAAATAATTTAGATGTTATTAAAAGTTGTCTAAATTAATAATGACTATTCTAACAATGATTCATCAATTCATCATTGTAAAGTAGGACTACGATCAATTTAAACAAGTGACATTCCGGTGGCCCCTGAACTTTCTGATCTAATTATTCAATTGTTAGTTGAACTGTAAAATTCAAATAGCCGCTGTCTGGGATAAAATCAAAGGTTTTGCGGCTACATGGTAATTTAATGAATATAATCGAGATCATCAATAATTCAATACCTACTAAATCACATGAAATCGTACTCGTTTAACCATATCATAAAAATTACTGATATCACTAATCAAACGTTTGAATATCGGGGGGCACGGCAGCAAAACAATCTTTTCTCGAAGCCACTCAGGCCATTTTCAACATACTGTAATTTTGTGATAGCTAAAGCTAGAACCCTGAATTTTCAGTGACGTATAGAGCATAACTTGATTTAGATATATTCTCAATATCATGTAATTTGAACATTTAGTTTAAGAATTATTGCATGTCAAAGTTCCTTAGTTTTGTCACTGACACACTCACGATCATCATAATTCTAAGGTACTTCTAGCAGACAGACAAGCTCCAAATTTGAAACGTAATTAGTTTTTAGCGTATTATGCCAATAAAAACTTGAAAATACTGCAATATCAGTCACGTTTTAAAGATTTAATAACTGTACAAGTAACTTCGTAATCCTATACAATAACAAAGTTACGTTTGCAGTTCCTACAATTAGTAGGTTATAAGGTCCACTACGTTGTACAATGTGAGTAATGAAGATGAGTATAATTATGATATGTGTATACATAGTATGAGTATGGTATGGATATTAGTACACGAAATGAAGGACTGCCTACTAAAAGAAATGACATCCCATCAAAAACATTACATGTAAAAAGATGCAAGTCTCGCAAAGCAGTTCTTCTACTACAAAAAAGTTTTGAGATGTAATGTGAAGGGAACACCCAAATATTCCGAAATATGTTTTTTCCGAATTATAACGATTTTCATAATCCCGATTTTTATGAGTCCGAAATATGAAAATATTTTTAAAAACACGATGGAAGGAAATCACGAATGTGCTATTTCCGAAAATTTAAAATCCGATTGTCTTTTGACCGAAAGCTTAAAGTTCCGATTTAACTCTTTTCCGAAAAAAATGTTTTTCGAATTCTTAAATTCCAAAAAAACATTGTCCGATCGGAAATAAAATAATTCGGAATTCAGAAATTCGGTATTTTGTAAGGTCGGAAAAATTAATTTCGTGATATTCAAATGATTATTACGGGTGCCTGTCGTGCCGCATCACGTTAAATTCGGCATTCTAAAATTTGGCATAAAATATTTTTGGCATAAAAATTCGGCATAAATAAATTCGGCTGAACTGCGACCCCCAAGAAAATGAACTGTTGCCAGAAAAGTGGGTTAGGTTAGGTTAGAACTACGACGCTCAATATAACGAATTGTTGCTAGAAAAGTGCGTTAGATTAGAACTGCGACCCTCAAGAAAACGAACTGTCGCCAGAAAAGTGCAGGGTTAGGTTAGGTTAGAACGGCGACCCCCACTGAAAAGAATTGTTTTTAGAGAAGTATAGGTTTAGGTTAGTTTAGAACTGCAACCCCCCACAGAAGGGACCTGCTTACAGAAAATGGGTGTGACAAAATGATATGGATTTGAAGGCTACCTTATTACTAATGTTTAAAGCGCATAATTGTGTAAAAAAATTGTGTTTGTGAGTGTCCATCTATTATATTATGTAAAATAGGAAATGTTAAAAGGCATTACTGCTTACTTTAATGACGTAGGTACCTTCATGTATTTAACAATAAATTCGGAATATCGTTATTCGGAAATTTAATAATTGGGATATTTAAAATAGGAATAACGTCAATTCGGAATAAAAAAATTCGGAATAATGGCAATTCGGGATTCGTGATTTCAAAAATCGTAAATGTTAAATTCGGTGTTTTTCACTGTCGGAATTGTTATAATCGGAATTATGTGGTTTGGAATTTAAAATTTCGGAATAATGGCAATTCGGAATTCGTGATTTCAAAAATCGTAATTGTTAAATTCGGTGTTTGTCACCATCGGAATTGTTATAATCGGAATTATATGGTTCGGAATTTACAAAATTCGGCTTTTCGGCTTTTCGGAAATATAAAGCTTCGTGATTTTCATCATTCGTAATTACGACAGTCGGAATTTATATAGGTCGAGCATTTAAAAACCGGAATAATAAAATTCGGCATTCTGATATTCGGCATAACATACTTCGGAATTATGTAGTGTACCCTAATGTGAAACCAAGTCGGTTATTTTAGTTAGTGCCAGGGGGTGTTAAAACCGTAAGAATATTAGATACCTTTATTTTTTTAATACATAATTATAATGACTTGGCAATCGCACACAATGCTTTACTTGTACTCGTATGTGTATTGATCAAACTGCATGTCGTTAGGACTACCGCTATGTTCAATTAGGATTATTTTAAATAAGTAGTTGACGAATTATCCTTATGTCACTATGTAGCCGTGCGATTGCCAAATCATTATATGTATTTAAAAAAAAGTTATCTAATATTCTTACGGTTTTAACACCCCCTGGCACTGACTAAAATAACCGTCTTGGTTTCACATTACATCTCAAAACTTTTTTGTAGTAGAAGAACTGCTGTGCGAGACTTGCATCTTTTTACATGTAATGTTTTTGATGGGATATTATATTCCGTGTCATGACTATAAGGATTACCGTGCAAAATTTCTGATAAATTCAGCCTAAAGCCCGTTTTGTTTTATATACCACAGACTGAATATTAGGTACGTATCATATTGGCAGTGCAACAGGGTACTAGTTGAAACATCCCGTCCAGCGCCAACCGCTGATTGAATATAATCGTTCGTAAAAAGATAATGGACTAAACAGAACGAGGCTCCGTCCCCTGATCGAGTTCCGGGAACCACTAATTCCAATGTCAAAGCTTATCCTATTTTCGAAACCTATAATTAATTTTGCTAACAACGAAACGTAGGTAACCTAATAAAAATAATGAGTTATTAAATTAAGTTATATATGTTATATTTTATTATACAGTGGCAAAAATTGAAGTGCATTCCCGTTGCCAGGGAGGTTTTGGGATTATACTGAGCAACTTTTACTATGAGACCAACCACGAAATCGCGAAAAAAAAATTACCCTTCCATAGAAAATTTACCAGCCAAAATGTTGTTCCGCGATTTCGAGGTGGGTCTCATAATAAAAGTTGCTCAATATAATCCCAAAACCTCCCAGGCAACGGGAATGCACTTATCTTTTAGCCAACGTGTATGCAACGCATGATAAAACAATAGCCAGCGCAAGCCTTGTTATTAGTTATGTGTGAAGCGATGACAACGCGTGGTGTGGAAAAAGTGTGAACTATCAAGGGATTACATTTAAAATGACAGATGTCGCTGCCAAGGTGGCGTCGCCGTCATGCACAGTGCAAATAGAGCTTATGGGTTACCTAGGCGTGAACCTAAGGCTTGTAGAACGTACCTTAAGTTTCAAATCCCCCCTTCTGAAGTGCTTTGGCTTGACCTTGAAGTCGAGCTCGAGGCTGGTGGTCTCGAGCCCGTCGGGATGCGTCTCGTGTACCGGCGGCTGCAGAGCGGCGGGCGGCGCGGGCTCGCCGTTCACGTACCACGCCAGCCGCGTCGCCGGCCGCGATCGGCCCGACGTGCAGTTCACCTGACCATAGATGTAATAAAAAAAAAATACAACAGGAGACAATCTCACTGATTCAACCCAGTTACAGGGGTTTTAACTCGTTATCGCTAGTTCCGGATTCAATAAGCTCGTACCTCGTACGTAACTGACAGCGACGGACGGCTAGCCGAAGCCGGTTGTTTAATTGTTTATTTATTACATTTATAAGCATAACAATTGCATCAAATCGCTGACAAACTAGCTATTACAAACTACAGTAGCATTTACAATTTTATATTTGTCTTTGTATGTAAAAAAAGTAATTTTAAAGGAACATGTGCGCTTCAAACCATGGTAAGCCTGTAAAATTATTATTAGCTAAACTAACAGGGTTCTATACAGTTAGTAGATAGATACATGTTGAAACTGCGCTGTGCTCTGCCCCACCATGCATAGCAGTAAGTGTCGGTTTTCAAAAGCAGTGTTTTCTATTTTAGTCTGATCTACTCTGTATCTTCATTATCTTCAATTAGCGTAGGCAATAAATTGTTATGAGTCCTTTAATTTTGCTATGTTTAGAGATTATTATAAAAAAAAGTTAATGAGCTTCCATTTAACAGAAAACTTGCTCTTCTGAAGTCGTTTCTTAATCACTAGCTTTTGCCCGTGACTTCGTCTGCGTGGAGTTAGTAATTTGGGGTATTATTTTTTATCCCATCTGCTTATTATCGATTCCTCATGCAAACTTCCACCCCCCACTTTTCACCCCCTTAAGGCATGACTTCTGGGATAAAAACTACCCTATGTCCTTCCCCGGGACTCAAACTATCCCTATACCCAATTTCAACTAAATCAGTTCAGCAGTTTAAGCGTGAAGAGGTAACAGACAGACAGACATTTATAATATTAATATGGATAGTATGGATTACGTTCTAAAAGGTCAGTCATAAAGTTTCTGTTTTAAAATAATTACCTGAAATTCAGCGAATTAATATAATATAATAGGTGAGATGAAAGATGCAGCAAATTATTATTTCTTTAATTTATTTGGGACAAAATACAGAACACACAAGATTTCAGCAAGGAATTAGAGTAGGTATAAAGTGTGAGACCAACAACATCGTTCACAGATTACTACTTATAAAATTAAAATCAACACAGGAACAATTACAGATAAAATTTGTGGATACAAATTTATAATAGCAGAAGTAGGCGGCTACAATTTAGTGAGCGAGTAAAAACAACATGGCCTACCGAGCGACTTTTAATTATGTTTTCATCTCTCCTGTTCGGAAAGTTCACCTTTCATAGGCTGATAGCCGGGTGGAAAATTGCTTTTCCCACCCTAGGGTGGAAAATAATTCTAATTTAAATACGCCTGGCAAAACTTTCAATTTTTCGAATTGTTCAAATTTTACCGTAATCTTCAACTAATTTAATTTCATTGATGTTATGTCTAAATATCTCGGGTAAATGGTTCATTTTCCACCCTTGGCACAATCTACTATTGTTTTCAAGTAACTGAATCTATAAATATTAGTTAGTTAATAATGTGCATGAATTTTACCTGCACTCTGTCGCCGATCTGATACCGAAGCTTGGACCCTGTAATTGTGGGTCCGTGGTTCGGAAGAGCTGAAAAAAATAATTTTTAAAATCTCTGTAATACAGCACCGTTTTTGGTAACTATCGCAACTAAAATCTGGTAAAAGACTATTTTACTAGAATTCTGCGAAGTAGCTATATTTGGTAAACAAATTTAAACCAAACATACGTAACCCGTTTGCATTAGTGCTGAGCTAAACTAAGCTAATCTACTCATAGCCCTCATTTGTTGAAAACAAAACCTGATACGAAAATTCAGTTCATTGGAATACTAGAAAACCTTAACGCTGCGAAGCTTTAATCCAATTTGGAATAAATTTGTAGTAAGTACGTTTTGTGCAAAGCATCAGTTTATTTTGTGTTATCTTTCCGAGATTACTTAGCTTTGTGCAAAGCATTAGGTTATTTTGACAAGAAAATTTAACATCATTATGTTCAAGTGGTAAAATGTCATCCTGTTAAGTTGGCATTCTTTATGATGAATGTGTATACAATTGAATTTGTTTTCAATCTAGTAAATGTCTTGTAATAACATTATTTACTTGTGAAACATGAATATCTGATTATAATAACATGAAAATCTCGTTCATACCAGGGATTTCAAATATTGTTTAAGCAAAATGAAATGTAAAAATAAAAACACTTTCATTATTTGGGGACTCGTATGCTTTACAGTAGTATTGCAATCCTGTGGATGTTTTCCCAAGAGGCAATATTAAAAAAGAGTGTACTTACAGGCGTTTATGGGTAAAGGGTTGGTAACGCGCATGCCTGGGGGTTGCAAGCATCCATAGGATGCGATACCTCTTACCAGCAGTAATGTAGTTGAAAATCTTAATAAACAATCGGTAACAACGGCTCTAGTGAGACTCACCTACGACGGTTAAGTACGAGTGGTCGGACACCATGGTGAACAGCGGCCGCTCGGCGGTCACCTCGCAGCGGTAACACCGGTTCTAGTGAGACTCACCTACGACGGTCATGTCCGATTGGTCGGACACCGTGGGGAACAGCGGCCGCTCGCCGGTCACCTCGCAGCGATAACACCGGTTCTTAATGAGACTCACCTACGACGGTCATGTTCGAGTGGTCGGACACCGTGGGGAACAGCGGCCGCTCGCCGGTCACCTCGCAGCGATAACACCGGTTCTTAATGAGACTCACCTACGACGGTCATGTTCGAGTGGTTGGACACCGTGGGGAACAACGGCTGCTCGCCGAAAACCACGCAGCGGCAACACCGGTTCTAGTGAGACTTACCTACGACGGTCATGTCCGAGTGGTCGGACACCGTGGGGAACAGCGGCCGCTCACCGGACACCTCGCAGCGGTAACACCGGTTCTTAGTGAGACTCACCTACGACGGTCATGTTCGAGTGTTCGGACACCGTGGGGAACAACGGCTGCTCGCCGGAAACCACGCAGCGGCAACACCGGTTCTAGTGAGACTTACCTACGACGGTCATGTCCGAGTGGTCGGACACCGTGGGGAACAGCGGCCGCTCACCGGACACCTCGCAGCGGTAACGCCCGCCTGTCTCCAGGATCGCCGGGAAGAGCGTTACGTTAGCCCCATTTGTACTCGATCTCTGAATATTAAAAAAAACACAATTCAAAATTATTATTATTATATCTGTCATTTACATAATCTCGGGACCATGGGGTCCCGGACATTTGGTAGGCATGCGTAGGGCCAAAGCCAACACTTAGAGACCCCTTGTAAATAGACAGTTTACTCTAAATGTGTATTATTATTGGGAGCCTGTAGCGTCCCACTGCTGGGCAAAGGCCTCCCCCCACTTTTTCTAGTATTCCCGATCTTGAGCAGTCTCTGGCCATTCCTTTAAAAAGGAGTCTAACTCGTCTCGCCATCGCCGACGTGGTCTCCAAATCCTCGTTTTGAGCAGGGCTGCCACTCTGTGGCGGTCCTAGCCCAGAGCTCACTCGGCATGCGGCAAACGTGCCCCACACCCAAACAGCAGCCCAGTCCCACTTTAGCTTGGCCGCTTTCCGAGCTACGTCGACTACTTTTGCTCTGGAGCGCAGCGTAGTGTTCCGGATACAATCCATTAATTTTACACCTATGCTGCGCTCCATAGCTCGCTGGCAAACCCCAAGTTAACCAAGTTTGGACCTCCGACACGCCATCAAAAACCAAGTTTGTGCACCGTAGGTGAGAATTGGATTCAAAACTAGTTAAGGTAATATTGTCTTCGAATACCGCGATAGTTACTTAAGAAATAAAACTATGAAAACAGATTACACACATCGTGTATTTTTGTATGTGGGTTAGGTAGGTGAGTAAGTATGGTAACGCTTTGAAATTGATGATTTCTTTTAAAATAAAAAATAACCTAATTCCTTGTTTTGAGATAGGATACATATATGTATATGATGTATATGGTTACATCACACGTAAACAGCGTTTAGGTGATAGGTAGGTAGGTACTTGGACATATAACGTACTCGCATAACTAATAATATTGATTGATTATTTAACGAGTCTGGCTTCCAATTAAACTTGACAATCGTAACTGTGTTAACTGCAAAGGTTTTTGTTGCAACAAAGGCTTTAATTTTATGAATGTACCAATTGATTGGTGTATTATTATATTATATCCGACTGGATATAATATAATAAATATATTAAGCTAAAACCTTGCAATTAATTAACAGTACCTACAGGTAGTAGGTACTTATGAATCCTCAATATAAATAATGTATCTATAAAGTCAAAAGTGCTAGTTTATCAGAAATAACGGTTTAGTGGTAAAAGAAATTAATGCCTCAGGGTTAATTAAAATTGTTATAGACTTTTATAATCACCAAATAAACTGTTTGGCTTAAGAATGGCTTTTCGTTGGGGTTATTCATATGCCTTTTACGGGACCGCTACCGATTTTTAGCATAGTATGAATTTTCTCAAATGATTTTTAAGCCTCACACCCTAACCACCAATGCTACCGCTACTGACTGAACGGGAACTAACTCGTTACCATAAAAGAAACAAAGGCTTTTGTTTAACGGATTAGGGTCTGAGGCCTAAAAATCATTTAAGAAAATTCATACTATACCTATTTTGTTGGGCATGATTAACCTCAACACTGCTGAGAGACCGCAGGCCATCTACTTCAGCAAAATGGCTCCCACCTCGTTACGAATACCCAACAACTTTTTAATAAATAATGTGGTATATACTATTATAAAAAACCGTTAAAAATATGAAGGTTATGCAATAAATGTATTCTCTTTCTTTCTTCTTTCTTTCAAAAAATTAAATAGCTTGCCTACAGCGCGCTCGTACTCTGCAAAGCCAGACCAAATGGATTTATTTTTAAATTATTATTTTATGAACGTAATGTAGTACGTTATGACACAAGTGTGCTACGTTGGTCGTTACCTTGATTACCTTGATTACTGCTGTAATGAAGGAAAATGGCGCGTTATTTTTTTTCTGTGCGCGATCTCACTGCGCCCGCATGGCAAAGGCGCGAACGACTGCGACAAACAGCCAATAAGTGCTAAAAATGTTAAAAAGGCGAATACTTTCGTATTTATAACCGATGGATTGAGACCAAATAGGAAAAAATATGTTTATTTATGAATGTAACTTACGAGAGAATGTAATCTATAAATTATGTTTGGTGAAATAAAACCTCTTTGAACTTTTAAAACCGTTTAGTTGGTTTAAAAAAAAAGTATTACTCGACCAATTAAGATGGCTCCGTGTCCATACTTATTATTAGCAATTAGTTACCTTCTTAACTCAGTCGCATTATCATACATTACACACAAGTGCGATAATATAAAGTACCTATTGTACCTAGTTGCAAATAATTTCAATCTATTAATCTAGTGCCGCAATTGCCAACGAACCCTTAAAAATTGAACCGTTACCCGAATAAGGGCCATTTGCACCATCCCACTAACCCAGGGTTAACCGGTTAAACCTGGAGTTACCATGGTTACCAGTACAATTTGACACTGGGTTACCGGTTTAACCGGTTAACCCCGGGTAAGTGGGATGGTGCAAGTGGCGCTTAGGTATACATATAAACCTACATCATCCAAACGAAATTTTCATTCCAATTTCGTATTACGCTGGCATGTGAAACAAGAGGTCTGCAGCTGAAAGAAAGCTGTCAGCCCTCACAACAATGCGCCCGCCAGCTGTATGAACACCTCTTCTAATGAAATCAGCGTGCTGCATTCACCGGCTGGTTTTGTTCTTGAATTATACACTTATAATTCTAGCTTTTCAGTATAGTAGGGCATTGTTTATTTGTTAAGTCGCATGAAAAGCTGCTACAAAACAAGGCTGTCACAGTACTTTCAGATTCTGTTTTTCAGCAATTTTAGAAAATAAATGACTACCAAGTAAAAGATCTTAAAAAAATTACAAAGATATTCAAAAATTCAGTTAATACAATGTCAAAGTTGTAAACGCTTACAGCAGTTACTTAAATGTTAGCCGCCACTTTGACCTCTTTTTATTTTTGATTTGATCGTGCTGAAAATTTATGTTCCAAATTCCGTGGTCATATTTTTGAAACATGTTCAAAGTTGTTAAAAGCATTGTTTTTTTTTGTTACAGGAAAACTTTTCGAACTCGCGGCCTTTTGAAGCACACCGGTCCGATCGCGGTTAGATCAGTAAAAAAATCGTAATGTTGCTTGCGGACTCCTTAGTATAAAAAATTGTTTTTTTATGAAGTTTCTTAAGATCAATAATTATTCGAGTTAGTATCTCTTTGGCGTTTTGAACACATATTTAACTATACAAACGGGTGTACCGCCATTAAAAAAATCGCAGAAATGCTGAATGAAATTAAGTGGCGGCAGACCCGTTCGTATAATTATACAACCGAAAGAGCCACATATTTAATTAAATATTGTATCTCTTTCGGTCTTGTTTTAGCTACTTTAGTTTTTTTATCACATCACTATTTTTGAAATTGCTCGTAAAATACCTACGGTGGCAGCATGTCGCATTTTTATCGCCTGTCACTACACCTGTCACTTTCGCACTTACATACTTGTTAGAAAGTGACAGGTATGGTGACAGGCGATGAAAATGCGACCGTGCTCAGCCCGCTAGTTAAAAGTTAGGTTAGAGCTTGACCGACAGCGGCCTACAACAAATAAGTGAATTGATCCTGTAATGGACCCGTTTTCTTTTTAGCGCACCTACGTTACTCTCAATTTTTATAACAATTTTCCTAACAAAATAAGCCAGGATGAAACGGCTCCGGCCGGTATAAAACAACAAAAGCAAGCGGCCGTGAAGAGCCGCGAGTAGGCCACGTAGGTGAAGCTAAATGAAAGAAAGTACGGAATGGCTCTCGTACCAGAGTGGGACTGTATTTGCACCTGAACCTCTTCACAGCTTAATATCCGCTCTAGTTTTATATTGTTTCCACTCGGAACGACCTAAGCAAACTCGACTCGACCGGATTAATCTAATTATACCTATCTGTACCTATGCACATGTTTGTTTAGTTGTTTAGACGATATTTGAGCTTTGTTTGTTGATCTTGCATAGTCACTCTAATACCTTAGGCAAAATGTAGCCCGTAGGTACCGTGTATGATGCATGCAAAATTGCATTTTTTTAATAAATTTATTTTAAGTCACATGTTTTTATAATTCAAGGGCTATTATGTAATATGCAAGTGAGTGATGAGGCCCAATTATTGTAATGAATTGGTATAAATTAATATTATATATCCTACGTTAACTAAACCTAAACTTACCGATTGGTACTCACAACTAAGTAGAGAGACAGTCGATTTTTTTAGGTTTGAGAATCATTTAACACATTTCGCGCTAATATGACCTCCAACATTTGAGTACATACGGTGTCGCGTTCAATATGAATAAAAATGACCTCAAAGCTACCAATCTGACGTCCTTCTTCCATGTATGTACAGCAAAAATTGATGGTTTTGGAGAAATCGTCGATTTTGTGTTCTAAGTGAATAGTAATAGGTACAAAACAACAAATCTAACTTTTTTAATGCGATTATTTCTAAAAATATAAATGTATTTCAAATACTTATTCCCTTACGTGTACCATCAGCTGCAAAAGTGCATGGCGACTTTATCAATGAATTCATTCATAATTACGCAGCTCACTGTAGGTACATAAAACCGCCCAAGTGCGAGCCGGACTCGCAAAAAACGGCAAAAAAATTACGTTTGTTGAATGGGAGCCCCACTTAAATATTTATTTTATTCTGTTTTTAGTATTTGTTATTATAGCGGCAATAGAAATACATCATCTGTGAAAATTTCAACTCTCTAGCTATCACGGTTCATGAGATACAGCCTGGTGACAGACGGACAGACAGACAGCGGTGTCTTAGTAATAGGGTCCCGTTTTTACTCTTTGGGTACGGAACCCTAAAAATGGTAAGTAAACCAGAATCTATATTGGCCTGATTGGTTTGAAAACAGTTCTGATAGTTACCCATGTAGGAAACAAAATTGCGAATTACAAATGGCCTTCGTTTGATCTGATCCTTCGTACTAAATGCGATTGCCCGTGTAATAGTTGTTGAACCTGCTTGAACCACTTGACGGAGTACAGGATGTCGGTGGGCCCGAGTTGCCAGCGGCAGGACAGCGACGCGCACGTGCTTATAAGGAATGCTTATATACATCGACATCGAAAACAGGCAGCGGGAATCTTCTACGCGGCTCCGTGTCCTTGGGCACGTGTCGGAGGAACTCCTTACCGTGCTTGAACCACTTGACGGAGTACAGCACTTCGGTGGAGCCGAGCTGCCAGCGACAGGACAGCGACGCGCACGTGCTCATAAGGAATGCGCCGTACCTCGACATCGACGCCAGGCAGCGGAAATCTCCTACGCGGCTCCGTGTTCTTGGTTCTTGGGCACGTGTCGGAAGAACTCCTTACCGTGCTTGAACCACTTAATGGGGACAGAACACTTCGGTGGGGCCGAGCTGCCAGCGGCAGGACAGCGCCCGGCGCGAGCCCAAAAGGAATGCTTACCTCGACATCGACGCCAGGCAGCGGAAACTTCCTGCGCGGCTCTGTATCCTTGGGCACGTGTCGGAAGAACTCCTTGCCGTCCTTGTACCACTTGACGGAGTATAGCACGTCGGTGGGCCCTAGCTGCCAGCGACAGGACAGCGACGGGCGCGTGCCCAGCGGTACGTGCGCCGGCACGCGCAGCTCCAGCAGCTCTAGGCTCGACACGCCCTCTGTAACAATAGCCCTTATTTAAATATCATGTACCGGGAAATGTAGAAAAACAAGGTTGTGAGAGTCTGTTTCCTCCTCCTCCTTGCGTCGTATTCCTCAGTATTGAGGGTCGTGACCTCCCTTTTGTATTACTTTCTCTCTTACGATCTTTCTCCATCTGCTTCTGTCTTTGGCGGTGTGGAGAGCCATGTGAACTGTGGAGTCAAGAGCGGTGCGGATCTGGTCAGATCAACGTATAGAGTATGTTTAAGATTTAAAAAAATTAAATAAATTAAATCCATAAAACTACACAAACACTAAGATCATCAGAGATAATTAAATTTTACACCAAGAGTACCTAATGTCAAATAAACATCAGATTTTTGAAAATTTCAAAAGCACTTCATACCGTGTTTTATAGCTAGTGAATGGGCCATTTTATTCAAAGTTGTACACAGCGTTTTCGAGTTGTCCCATATTTTTGATATAGTGTTTTGCATATTAATAGAGCTTAATTAAATAAAGATTTTTTTTAAATCAAATCCTAATTTAGTTTTCAGTTATTTAGTGTACCTATTCATTTAGTCATTAAATAAAAAATATATTTTTTCCCTCACTAGCTCGGAAAGCCGTCTTTTATTCTGTAAACCAAGCGACTAAAAACGCTTTTAATCCACTAGTGGGAAAAGTAATTTGACCTTGGAGCGTGTTTAAGTAGCTTTTGACATATAACAAAACGTAAAACGCTCATAATAATGATTCGTTAAATATTCATTATCATTAAATTATAGTTTGATTATTTAATAAAAAATACCAAATTTAGCTTTGTTTTAATGATTTTAAGTCATAAATCTTAAAATTCCATAAATTTGTTTCTATATTATTGCTACTATTTGATATCATTTTCATCAGCCTGGTAAAATCAATCTAAAACCAATATTCGAAAATTTTCATTGAATAGTTGCCCGACAAACACTCATCGAAAGTGAATGAACAAATTCACGTTTTTCACATTCTACCACTTGTCGTATTTTTTTTTTCTTATAACAACTTTATTTCCTATGCAATGGCAACCCGTGATACATTTATTTTCGACCAGTTTGAATGTGACTGGCGTTTGAAGTTTACGTGTTTCTGGTTTTGAAGTTTTGTATGGAAAAATTAGATCCTAGATAAGAACAGTGTACGTTTGAAGCAACATATGAAGTGTATTCTGGATTAAGTCTTTATTTTTTATAGTTCCATTACTGGCTTTTTAAATGTTCTGAAACCAATAAATGAACGGTGTGTTCATTTACTGGTATCGCCTAAATTTTTTATTTTTATTTTTATTTATATGTAAACGAAATGGTATTGAACTGGTTTTTTGTGATTCTGGATAGAAAACGATTCTGATTCATTTAGCCAGTATTGGAACAAACTAAATTTCTATAGTCCATTTACTAGATTTTTAATGCCTATGCATGAACAGTACAAAATTTGGCTTGTTACTTTATTAGGTTTCTACTAATTCTATGTATGAACAATTTAACCACGAACAACGCAATGAAAAGTCTATTATTTTAAGCAGTATTTGCTGAGCCTGACCTTTTTTCATCAAAATACGCATGTTGATCGCACGCGTTCCAAGGGTTCCGTACATTACACAATTTAAACAATGTATTTTTTATGTGAAACGCGCGTGAAATTTTTATCTATCTTCTTGCTGTGTAACTTTTTTTTATTTAGCTTAGAATAAATTTAAAAGTGGAAAAATTACTGCCTTGGGTGAGACTTGAACTCACGGCCTCTGGATCGATACTCCAGCGCTCTGCCAACTGAGCCACCAAGACCTCATCCATAGTTAGCAAATCTTCCCACTTTTTTTTATTTAACTATTAGTATAGTATATTTTATATACTGTTCATTGTATGTTATTTTATGTCTTTTTTCTTCTTGTCTGTTATCTTCCGTGATTCTTCTCACCTGGTGGTCTCATCGGAAGATCAGCGCTGGAAGTAACCAGCAACATGCTGAGATGAGGCCATTTCGTGGCACTTTAATCTTATTTTATGTTTTCTTTTATATTATGTAATGTCTTGTTTGTTTGTGCTTACGAATAAATCTTATTCTATTCTATTCTAAATGTCTTTAAAAAACCCGTAGGGGTCGGATCAAAAACTAAGTAATTCAGTCCGACTCACGCTTGACTGCACATTTATAATAGGTTTTCCTGTCATCTATAGGTAAAGAACTATTTTGTGTATTTTTTAAAAATTTTAGACCCAGTAGTTTCGGAGACAAAGCGGGGAGAACGCGCGGTCATTTTTTGCTTATTTTCTTGAATAACTCCTAAACTGTTTATCCTAAAATTATAAAAATATATACTTGAGATTCTCATAATGAGGTCTTTCATTTGATATGTAACACAGTATAGTTTGAAAAACTTTCTTATTGAATTTTCTCATTTACCCCCAAAAGTGGCCCCCGTGTTTAAAATTCATTTGTTTACGTTACATGTCCGTCTTTGGGTCACAAACTTACATATGTATCCAAATTTCAACTTAATTGGTCCAGTAGTTTCGGAGATCGAGACCGATGGAGACAAATCACAGGAACTGCAAAACCAAGTGGTCACGATCCTCAGTAATGAGGGACCGACAAAGAAGAAGTTTCGGAGAAAAAAGGCTGTGACAGACAGACAGGCAGACGCACTAGTGATCCTATAAGGGTTCCGTTTTTTCCTTTTGAAGTACGGAACCCTAAAAACGGCAAAAAAATCACGTTTGTTGTATGGGAGCCCCACTTAAATATTTATTTTATTCTATTTTTAGTATTTGTTGTTATTGCCGGCAACAGAAATGCATCATCTGTGAAAATTTCAACTGTCTAGCTATAACGGTTCATGAGATACAGCCTGGAGACAGACGGTCGGACAGAGACGGACGGACAACGGAGTCTTATTAATAGGGTCCCGATGTTACCCTTTGGGTACGGAACCCTAAAAACAAATGAACCACTTAGACTTTATATAAAGTTATTAATATATTAATCCATAAAAATAGGCTAAATACATTTCTTATGCGATTTATTTTCAACCAAATTTTTTTCGGAGTGTACAACTTTGAATAAAATCGCTCGGGTACGAACAGTTGCAAATTACGAAAATAGTATTACACCGTGTTCTAGATAGGTATCAACTTTGTACTTGAATTTTATTTGCCTGTAGGTAGCGTGTTATGAAGGCAAATCCATTAAACGGCACGTCAAATAATTTCCCATGTGACGCGCGCTCGCGGCCCGTAAAAGAGGCACTATTGCCCGCCCGCGCCCAGCCCAGCGGTGGATAATATTACTTTACGACCCGCGGGGCCGCACAAATGTAAGTAAATTGGCGAATAAATACAAACTGCGCAAAATGCCGATATTAGAAGTACACTCGCTAACTATACCCGCCAGCTTCCACGTCCGCTGCTCGTGCTAGTCCTAGACTTCATGGCATTTTGAAATATGCAATATTGGGCAGGCCACGAGCCTCCTCCCAAACGCGAGAAGGATTGGGCTAATAACCCCACACTGGTGCTAGTTTAGTTTTGCTGGGCATTTTCCGCAAATCGACATCCACTGTGCCTGTTTTGCGTGAAAAGAGGTAGCGGCTACTCTAACCACCCCAGCTCCTCCACGAAGCCTAGCAAAGTCTTCTGGTTTCTAGCTGCCGCCTTCAGTGTGCACGGATTCCCTAGGTATTTGGTCCTGTATACTTTTACATGTTTACAGTCTAGGAGAATATGTTTTGTTTGGTGGTGCTAAATAACAGCTATACCTACTAGTAAAATGTTTGGATTGGTTGGAGTTGATACTAGTGCAACAGTATAGACAGCAGCTATGATAAATGTTCTAATTGAATCACTACACTTGTAGTATAAAACAAAGTCGCTTTCTGGTGTCTGTCCGTCTGTCCCTATGTATGCTTAAATCTTTAAAACTACGCAACGGATTTTGATACGGATTTTTTAATAGATACAGTGATTCAAGAGGAAGGTTTATATGTATAATTTGTAAAGGTTTTGTGTAAATTAGTTGAACTACCCGTGCGAAGCCGGGGCCGGTCGCTAGTTGAACATAAGACCAACCGCCTTTCGAGCTAGTTATTAAAATTAGATTATGAAAGAAGAAACAATAACTACAAATTCTAATTCGTAAATGCTACGTACAATTGTATAATGTATAATATATTAATCAATCAATCTATTAATCAATATATTTTTTTATACAGTTGCTTAAAAAGTGCTACTTTACGTAGCTGTTTAGCGTGCGGAAAGTTGGTTTTCGCGAACTAGTGCTTTTTACTTTTCCAATTTTTTTAAATTTATTCTTGTTCCAATTCATGACTACTTATTGATGAGTGTTAATATTAGTTTCCTTTAAACGTCGTAATCAACATAAAAACCTACTATTAATGTAAGAATACGAAAAATATACATATTTTATATTTTATTACTTACCTCTTCATCATTATAACACGTCTATTTTTTTATATATTGAATATTGAAAAACCGTTCTTACTAAGTTGTCTGAATGGAACGGAACGCCTGTCAAAGAAGAGGCGTTTTTTCTTTCTGCTTTAAGTTTCCAAAGGCAACATTCGATATTGTTTTTATAAATGTACTATACACAAATAATCGTAATTAACGATATTTGGGTAATAATAGTACTATGTTTTATATTTACAATTGTTTCTGTCTTATAGAACATGCATTAAAAAAATCTTTCATTGAAGTGGGTTCAATAATAATAACACCCAGCTAAAAAAACACCTCTTCATAATGTCAATGATGTCACAGAATTAATAATATAAAGGTTTCGAATTCCTTACTTGTTGTTTTTCTTATTTTTTCGCAACTGTATTAAAAAACGTCGTTCGATACACATGCGGAAATGTCATTCTTCACTCGTCCCGAGTCTTGCCACTCGCCTGCGGCTCGTGGCAAGATATCTCGGTACTCGTGATGTAATGACATGATAAGTAATGACATACTTTCCGCACTAGCATCGAAATGTACTATTATTTCAGACTAATGTCCATAGTGTTAGTGTACATTCCCTTAAGCCTATGTTAGTTAAACCTATACTAACTTATAATAACTTATCAACTAAGCCTCTGGCAGTAATACCTAAGCTATTACTGTCAGACATATATATCAGAATGCAAATATTAGGTTCCAGCAGACAAGATGCACGCTAATATGTCATTGTGAATATGTCACAACCCAGCTTTCTATTGCTATTTAAATTAATACAGACAACTGACTTTGTATTGCTTTAAATATCAATAAAAAATTATGAAGTTTGTATGGAACATTTTATTATTTTTTGATAACCTCGTTGCAACCAAACGGAACAATATCATACAACCAAACTAATAGTATCAGAATACCTGGAAATGTTTGTCTGTTTGTACACAAAACATATCGTTGGAATAGTAATTATCTGATTTGGGTACAAATATTGGCAAACACTGGGAACATAGGATGCGGTATTATTATGTGCCAGTATTGTAACTAATAGGTTATAGAACTAAATTTAATATTCATATTCATTTTATTAGTTGGTGGGTTTGGTTTTACATGTCAACAATATATGTAGGTATTACAAATAACATTGCTATTATTAGAGCGTCTACTAGAGAATAACTCCCTATTTTCGTAGAACGCCTGCTCCAGAAGCCATTTTTCGAGCTGTCTTGATTATAGGTGCACTTGGTGCAGCAGTAGTGTCAGTCGATAGACGGTTGAGAACCTTACGACCCATGACGTTCATATGTTTTTTCGATTTTGCGAGTCTATGAGACACAAGAGGCAACTTTCCAGAGCGAGCGCTGCATGCGCGGGTCGCGTAACTGCGCATAGCCGCATTATAGAGCAGGCTCCAAGGAGATGTTCGTTTGCAAAAATAACGCACCGCTAACCACAAAATATCTCAATGTAGAGGTAATTAAACGTTCTTTTATACCAATATTAATTAGGTAGTTCAATTAGGCTAAGTGCTAGACTCAAATTAGTCCGATTTGTGCAAAAGGTGTGATTTTTTCGATAGCCAATGTATGAGAATTGTAAGGGGGAAATTCAAAGGGCTGGTGGGGATAACGGCAACACTTTTCAGCCCGGCAACATCGGGTTTCTAGGAGCCTAGGAACCCCACTATTTATAAGGATCAGAAGACAAACTGCGGTGCGCTATTTTTGCAAACGAGACTTTACTGAGAGCCCGGTCTATTAGTGATCCCGGGTGTCGCATCTATCTCTTCTTGCGTAGTCACTGCCATTTGCAGGATTAAAAGTGAAGGCAATGTTAAAATGCCTAACGATTTAAAGTGGAGTTTCGCCGAGTCCTTTTGGGATACGCGCCCTAAGGCTCTTATTGCGCGTTTTTGGAGTCGAAATACTCCATCCCTGCCGGCATGCAGCCGTGGATCACAGCTCAACTCTATATTGGAGGTGCACGGTCGCGAAGTAACAAGATCAAAAGATTTCGCTTGGGAGAAATCGCGCCAGCCGTTTTAAGTAATAGGAAACATGCCGTTGCGACCTTGTTGCATACTGTGTCGATTTGGTGACTCCAAGTCAGGCCTCTATCGAGTTCAAACCCTAAAAATGCTGCGTTTGTGACTTGATCAATAAGGTCGCCATTGATCAACACTGACAAATTCCCAATCTGCCGCCCAGAGAGATCGCATTTCGATCTCTCTGGGCGGCAGATTGGTGCGTTTTCTTTATCTTTAAGATTAGGCCATTATTTGTGAACCAATTAGATGCTGCTGCGGCGGTCAAACTTAGCTTCCTCTCAAGATACTTAGGTATCTGTAACAAGTTGCATGATACACTCTTGGATTAAAGGCTTAGTTAAATACCAACTTATGTGAGTTATGTGTATGTACCCCTGCATAATTAGAAGCACCTTAGCCTTTTCAGACAGACATTGTATAGAATCGTCGAGTCAACCAGTGCGCTAAGGTTCTAAAAGCATTAATACTCATGGGTCTCGCCTTCATTATACTGACCTTTGCAGCCCTATTCAATGCGCACATTTCGAACTTTGAAGGGTGTACGTATGCCTCTAATAGGGCAGCGGCCGGCGGGTCAATCTATAAATTAAACGATTTTTTTCTTAATACCATAAACTAAAGAAAAAATTTCGCAATGGGTGTTGTTACATTTTCAAAATATAATTTAGTCGATAAAGCATGAGCCTATTTAATAATTGTGCACATATGTATTCAATAATAACAATAACAAATTAAATGCGTACAACCCTTTCCTTTAAAGCACAGTTTCAAGTATGTGACGAGGAACCTGGAAGCATTAACTTTAAGAGTCCCCGGCAAGCTCGGCCGAATTTCGCCTTTCCATACAAACGGAGTTTCGTTCTCATTTTAAAACTACGTGTTGGATTGTAACTAAACTGCCTCTACAATGTGCAATGACATGAGGTATATATCAAGGTCTGTAATTCGTTTATACAGTTCCATGCAGTTTATAAAACAAACGAAATAGAGCAAAACCAAGTTTTGTATAAAAAAACTTAAAATTGCTGAATTTTTTTACTATGGTATCTGAAGCTACATAAACTAATTACAGACCTAGATGTACGTTATCTTATTTTGTAACTACAAAGTTTCAGAGCAATCTAGCAAGCTGTTTTAAAATGAGAGCGTAACTACGTTTGTATGGAGAAAGGAGCTTGCCGGGGACTCTTAAGACAAAGTCAGTATTGAAGTTTACGATTCTGAATAAGCCTCCTAAAAGGGTTATTGTATTGACGGCACTTGAGCGGAAACGGAGCAAAGTGAGTTGTCAGCACGCGCGGCTCCTCTCGATAGTGCACGTAGCGGCTCTCCGCCAACATATCACCAGCAACACTTCCCGTCTCCCCTTCACGCTCACAGACCAAAGCCCTAAATGTTACACGCCATAACAGACTTTCAAAGAAGAACTTTTTTTTATAAATACATTTTTCAATGCCGATTTTTTAAATTTTTTGCACTGATTACGCAGCATCATAGCAGCATTTACTCCGCAAGAGAGGCAAAGTAATTTGACACAATTTTTGAATTGTTTTTTCATGTTACAACATGGTGGTATTGACTTTTAGGTGATTTTGAATGAAACATATTTAATTATGATTTGATTTGTATTATTTTAAGTTATTTAGTATTTTCCTCTCATTGGTGTGGTGAAAGTTTTCAGGTTTCACTCGGTAACAGTTTGTTTAACCCTTCGTGCCTTGAAATCCTCGCAACGCTCAATTCGTTCAACGTTTAATATTGGAATCTTCCGCTTTCTCAATCAAATTAGCACTAGTAGTTAAGCAAGAACTTTGCCCTCTTGTGATACAAATAACTATTGTTACTAAGACAACTTTGTGCGTTTATTAAAGTAGGTAATATTAATAATACTGTGCAGAAAAAAAATCATGTGCTACTTATTTTATTATTGTTCAGTTATGGATTATGGATAATCCTTGCAATGACTTTTATTAATGATTTTCAATAAATAACGAGAATAAAGTCGCTGAATATTTTTTTTTATAATTATTTTCACGGCTACTCGACTATTACAAAATATTTACCTAAAGCGCCAAATGCAAAATTTATAACAATCTGAAAGTGAAATACCGCCGTATGTAAGTAAGATATAACTTTTCTCAAACATGCTATGTAATATTGACATTACGTTCTTTATATTAGGCTGGGAAGTATCACGTTTCAGGCGCGGCTAGACGAGAGGTCTGTAATGAAATTTCATACAAAGTTGCAGGCCTAGGCCGGGAAGTGGCTTTTTTTAAATTTCTATTTCACATATAATTGTGGCCCAGCATCATGGCATTCAGCCATTAAAAAAAAAAATTAACATATTTAGCATAAAAATTTAGCAATATTTGCTTTTTGGTTCGTTTATGACATTCTTCTTTCTTTTCATTCTTTTTTTGTGTTTTTTTTTTAACCTGACGGGCTCTATGGCACTAGCTGACTGTGTGGGGAAAATCCAGGACCCTTCCGCGTCACACGAGGCGGTTTTGCTACGCTGAAAGTTTAAAAAAAAAACAAAACACGATATTTGATTGATATATATAGTTGGTCAAGCAGATCTTGTCAGTACATAAGAACAAAAAAAAACTATACTCATCCTTTTCTTTTGGGTGTTAGTACTAGAGTAAGACAAAGATAGTATGATTCTCTCTGTCTATGTTTGAGAAAAGCACTATACATACATCGGCGTGAAAACGGGTTGTCGGCCTCATAACAATCCGGCCGGTTATATTCTATTCGGCCGGCAACCCCTTCCTTCCCGGCCTCTGTAGTAATGTACTATTACGACAATCTGTCTAAAATAGTTTATTACACACACAAACTCGACACGAAATCCATTTATACTAAAATGTTAAAATTGTACTTACTAACTCGGGTATTTGGAAGAGGCGGGACGTAAGCAAATAAGCTCAGTGACTTGCCTTTAGTCCCGCTGGGAAATAAAGATATTCAAAATATCTGCGTTTCGCGGTTAGGGGAAAGCGGGGTAATTACGAACACCAAAGGGGGTTTGGAATAAATCAAAAGATAGTATTTGTAGGTTAACCTCCAAGACGAGCAAAGCGAAGCTTAAGGGCACTACCTACGTACCTACCTTTTCTCGAAGCGCTTCGTCGTTTTTTTGAACCCTCATAACTTGGGATTGGATTACACAAGATAAACAAAATTCTCGGGATATGATGCCAATAGTGGACTTATTAAGCATAAAAAATGTCAACTGCATAGCTCTTATACTTTAGATTTTATTCGTATCTAAAAACCCCCGATTTCGTCACTCACTCACTCACTCGCTCACTCACTCATCAAAACCTTTAGGGTACTTCCTGAAGTCCTAGGAAGCTGAAATTTGGTATGCAAGATAGTCGTAGTACACAAACAACAAAAAAATTCGAAAAATTGAAATTTTTAGCCCCTAAGGGGGTGAAAAGGGGGTGGAATTTTGTATGGAAAATCAATAACCGCTGTACCGATTTAGTTAAATTTTGGTATGTAGATAGTTTTTGTTATGGGGAATGATATAGAATAGTTTTCAACCCCAAAATCACCCTGTAAGGGTGAAAAGGGGGTGGAAAAGGGCGTAATCAGTAAAAAGCAGATTGTATAAAAGATGCTCTCAGGTACGAAATTTCAGGATTTTTAATAGTAAATTACCCCCAACCCTTTAAATTGAGGATGGAAGATTGTCATAAGCAACTTAAAAAAAGAAGTGAAATCCCACCAAAAACATTTAATGTAAAATGTTGCCAAGACGAAACCATAAGGCTGGCACTGTCAAAAAATTATCAGATCTTTTGTAGAGCCAAGCTTCTAACTCTACAGGCCCTAACTTCACAAACTCTACACCTTAGTCAAAATATGTGGCTTGGCCGGTTTGTTACATACAAAATAATTTATAGTGAATACATTTTACACCTTACGCCCATGTGGCAGTAGCGAAACGGCCAAGCCACATATTTTAACTAAGGTGTAGAGTTTGTGAAGTTAGGGCCTGTAGAGTTAGAAGCTTAGCTCTACAAAGATCTGATACCTGAAAACATTCAGCACACCAATGAGAGGAAAATACTAAATAACTTAAAATAATACAAATCAAATCATAAATAAATATGTTGCATTCAAAATCACCTAAAAGTCAATACCACCATGTTGTAACATGAAAAACAATTCAAAAATTGCGGTAAATTACTTTGCCTCTCTTGTGGAGTAAATGTTGCTATGATGCTGCGTAATCAGAGTGCAAAAAATTGACAATGCGAGCCTTATGGTTTCATCTTGGCAACATTTTACATGAAATGATTTTGGTGGGATAGCCTCTTCTGAAGGGTAAATTATCGTACTTCAAACTATAACAATCAACAGTATTCATTTCTCTTTATTTAATCAACTTTTATAACAAAAACAAAACCTCTTAGTGTTCACGAACGGCAATCACGAACACCTAATGGGACAGTTAAGATCGTTCACAATTGACCAGACTAGCCTAAAAATGAGATCATAAACGACAGATTAGTCAGGATTAAACTTAAATTTTAAAAACGTAGGTACATACATACTGCGCGGCATGCATTTTCTTTCCCAATAAAACATTCATTAAAATCACAACGTTAGCCAAGTGAAGACGATTGCCCGTTTGTACACTTTTTATAAGTCCATTTTAAATAAACGTAAAGTGGACAATTACTTTTTTTACGGAGAATTAAAGCCAAATAGATAATTACTGAAAAACTCGAACGTTATTTAAAAATGCAATGGCTTGCCAATAAAACCCGATCAGATACTGGAAATATGAAAACGTAAACATATGCGATCTTTGCCCGGAATACGAAATGGCATACAAACGTGGCCCTGCAAGCTTCTACCCACATTTTACGTTTCTACTTATTATTATAAATATTCCTCCTTATCCTGAGAAATCGAGCAAGCATATATTTTATCGGTGTCATATATAACTCAGGTAAGTATAAAACACAAGGACAGTCAAGTGCGTTACGTTAAGTGCCAAGAAAATAAAATAATTGTCTACCTAGGTTCAGACATATTTTTAGGAGTTCTATAATTAAGTACCTACCTAAGTGCTTGATTGTTTTAAAAATGAAGCTGCAATTACTTCTAAATTTACTTTCAAACTTACATAATTTTGAAATAAAGCTATGAAACTGGATTATATCGCGTATATTGAATTAATAATAAATTCCGACGTTTCGAACCCTTTACAGCATTCGTGGTCAACGGGTGACTGAGGAAAAACTACAAAGTGCAAAAATACCCACATACAAAAAATAATGAACCATCATAAACTATAAACTTTAAGGCTGGTTGTACATGCAAAATCGGTTCATAAGGCTAGTTATACAACTATTTTCAAAAATATTAAATTATTTTAAACCGGGTCACTCACGTACGTATGTACGTTAATATTAATATAACGTTAATATCACGGGAGTTTTATAGTTTTAAACTATTTTCAAGTAAAGATATATATATATATATACGCGATAAAAACTACGCCGGCTCTAACCCTACACCTCGGACCCAAGAAGATTTAATTCCCTCCTAAATTGTAGGAGGGTATCCCAATATGGGACCGGCAACAAACTCGGCGGGACACATCTTTTCAAAATATATTATACTTACTCAGAATGTCCAACATCATCCAACACTAAGGTCTCACAGTCTATGTCTCGCTTGCTCCTTTATCAGATGGACTACAGGATCCCAAGCTGGTGGTAGAGAAAAGCCATCTTCCCTATTAAAGTTTGGATATTTCTTAATCTCAATGGCCTCGCGCAGCATTCTGGGTATGTATCGCTTCTCCTTGGCAAGAACCAGAGGCTTATCAAACTTGATTGAGTGATTGGCTTTATCCATGACATGCTCCCAGACTGCAGACCTCGGTCGACGGTGCTAGACATCAGCTATGTGATCCTTCACCCGGGTGGAAATGCTCCGTTTCGTCTGCCCGACATATGATAGGCCACACTCACAGTCCAGCCTGTACACTCCTGCAATCTGTAGAGGGGTATTGCATTTTACACCTCCAAAGGGTAAAGGGGGGTTTTTAGGGGTATCCGTTTTCATAGCTTTATTTCATGAGTAACTAATGAGTAAATATTACATAATTTTATCAAAATTTGTCGGAAAAAATCGTCAACTAAATAAAAATCGGCACAGGTAAATCCTTGTTCTTACGTGCGAATTTGAATGTCATATTAAAATGTCACAAATGTATTGTTATTCCTTTAATAAATAAAAAAATCCGTTAAAATGCTATTTATATAATTTAAAATTTCCGAATGAGTGTTATTAACCAATAGTATTTATTTAATTCTATTAAGTATTAGGGAGCGAGGGCTCGCCTACGTTAATTTGTTTTTAGCATGCCAGTTTAAACTTCATTAACTTTATTTAATTAGGTAATTAATTTCGTCTATTATATTCCACCACCAGCCCTTGATTCTATAATATACTCTGATAATAAACTCAAATATTTAATATTCTTAGCACGAACACAACTTTTCAATGTTGTTTCATCTTTATTTATCAAATACGAATTTTAATGACTGGCATTTACCGAATTATTGCGTAAGTAAAATTTTCACTTCCTTTATTATACTGATTTAATAAAATACATATGTACGCGCGCATGATTATTTTCATGCGAAAATCTCAAATAAAAAAATCATGTGGGAATATTTTCGGCTGGTATTTAACTGTTCACCAGATTCACATACTAAAACGTCAAAAAAACCTATTTTACTGCCAAAAATAGTAAATGATCACCAAAATAAAATTCCATTTTAACGTGAAATGATAATCATTTTTTTACATTTTGCTATCCTATTAAGGCAAATGACACCAAACTAATCATTGTTAACCCAAAAATAGTAAATGATCACCAAAATTAAAACTCCATTAATGTGAAATTATATCCAAATTTTTACATATTGCTACCCTATTAAAGCAAACGACACCAAACTAATAATTTTTAACCCAAAAATAGTAAATTATCACCAAAAACAAAACTCCATTTTAATGTAAAACTATAACAAATTTTTTACATCTTGCTATCCTATTAAAGCAAATAACTCCAAACTAATCATTTTCAACCCAAATATACCACAACCACCAAAATTTTAACCACATTTTAATCAAAAATGTCATGCAAATATTTATTAACATCTCATTATCCTATTAAATTAATATTAATTAATCCACTTCGTAGCCTTTTTGTAGTAGCATTTCGTTTCTGTAAGTCGCAGTTCTAACCTAACCCACTTTTCTAGTGGCATTTCGTTTCTGTAAGGGTCGCAGTGCCCCACTTTTCTGATAGCGGTTCGGTTCTGTGACGATCGCACTTTAAACCTAACCTAACCCACTTTTCTAGTAGCATTTCATTTCTGTAAGGGTCGTAGTTCCCCACTTTTCTGATAGCAGTTCGGTTCTGTGAGGATCGCAGTTTAAACCGGTAATATGTATAGAGTATACATTTTAATCATTTTATGGTAATCATAGTGGTTTATTTAGATGAAAATAGTGCATTACTTAATTTGCTCCTCAAGATTTGGTGATCATTCGATATATTTGGTGTTTGAATACAATTTGAAGTGTAGTCGTGATTAAAAAAGGTAGAACTTATATTTAGACTTTATTTTTTGGTGTTTGGTATATGTTTTTGGCAAGAAAGATTTTTTATTTGGGGTACCAACTAGTTTTTGGTGGTCATTATAATTGTAGCCAATATTGTCAAGCAGTCTCTTTTCATTTAAAGCGCTAGAAAGTTACAAGTCAGAGCAAGCCGACAATATGTCAGTATTGGCTCCGACTAAACAGCACAATTTAAGTAGCTTTTTGCTTGGAGCAGACATCAAAAGCTGAAGCCAGCTGTCATCGGTATGGCACCGCCCTCACGCGAGCAACACAATAACACGTCACGATACTACTGAAGCTCAATTATAGAAATCGACACCGACAGACTGCTAAGCCAATCATGTTTCCTACCTAGATATCATTGTTATTATTACTAGAGAGCGGATTTGAAGTAGCGATCTCAATATTAATATGGATATGACTATTACATTTTTATTAACTTTTTTTTTATTATCATAATAGTTTTTGCCCAATATTTACAAAAGCTTCCAAAAAGGTTTTTAATATTTTTTTTTCGATAAGTTACATTATTTTTGTGTGTAGAAAAAATAATAAATTATACCAGTCATACATAATTATTAATATTAAGATCGCTACTTCAAATCCGCTCTCTAATTATTAGCTATGTTATCATCAGTTTATTATATACCTAATGGATATGAATTGTAGATAGTTTCAATACACGATGGTGTCCCTTTTCTTATCTTTGTTATAAAAACTGGACAAGTTTATACAATTTTTTTGTTCATAAGTCCGATCCATGCTTGGCTATCAGCCAGATTTCTAATAGGTTTTCCTGTTCATCAAAAATTTTGACAGAAAATTTTAAAGCTTAAGAGGAGAAATGGTAATTTTTAGGGTTCCGTACCCAAAGGGTAAAAACGGGACCCTGTTACTAAGACTCCACTGTCCGTCTGTCTGTCTGTCACCAGGCTGTATTTCATGAACCGTGACAGACAGTTGAAATTTTCACAGATGATGTATATATATTTCTGTTGCCGCTATAACAACAAATACTAAAAAGTACGGAACCCTCGGTGGGCGAGTCCGACTCGCACTTGTCCGGTGTTTTTACCTCAAAATAAAAAAAGAGATTCTCACAATGCGCCCTTTCATTGGATATAAAAACACGATATAGTTCAGAAAAGATTTTTAAATTTTCTCATTTACCCCCCCTGAAAGGTCCCCCCTGATTAAAAATCATTTTCGTCACACTTGCTCGAAATAGATCTTATTTCATGCTGGTGTACTGAAGGACAAAGGCATATACATTGTTCCCGCGAGTTATGGATTGTGAAAAAAAGTTATCTCACGAGTAAGTTATAGCTTTTTTGACCAAAGCGTTAGCTAAGGTCTCCATTTGACGCGAGCAATTTGCTTTCATATGTCCGGTGGTTCTCCTCGAGAGGTCGCAATTCTTAACAAATTCTCGTCGAATTTTGTGAGCAGGTTCAGGTTTTCTGTCGTTTCGCTTTTTCAAACTTGTTCAAAATGGTGGAAATTGGCATAAAGGCCATTAGTGTCTATGGCGCTTAAGACCATTGTGAGTACGCTGGGATAATGACTCAACGAAGTATATTATTTTTGTTTTTACATGTATCTTTAGCTTATCAATCTTAACGCGAGGTCTTGAGGTTCTGTGAGCTACTAGTTTTAAATTATGTCACTAATTCATACGAATCCCAATAAGGCCTAGTTTACGCTCTGGGTTGGAAGGTCATATGGCAGTCGCTTTTGTAAAAACTAGTGCTAACGCCAATTGCTGGAACTATGTAGTTGCCAAGCAGACCCTAAGCTCCCATGAGCCGTGGCAAAATGCCGGGACAACGCGAGGAAAATTATTTCATACGCACCAAGTAGGTCTATATATATCTAAATGAGTTTTACTTTGAAAATACTGACGTGTATAACATTTTTTTTGTGTAAGATGTTTAAAAATATTTAATTTATTTAATTTAATAGGCGTTTAAAATATTTTTACACAATTTTCAATCATGGCTGAATGTGTGTGTGGCGTGGATGTGGATTGATCTTTGATCCTACCTGTCAACAAATGATAATATGGCGGATTAATGTTTGAAATGCCACCGTATTTGAAAATTATTTCGCTTAAAATTTAGTTTTTTTTTCGCAACTGTGATGAGAAACATTGTGTGTAACTCCGGGGGTAAGAATATTGCAAACTCGAGTCTAATGTACTCCAGCCTGCGGCTGTCGTGCATCTAAAGACCTCGTTTACAAAATGTCACTTACCATCCTCGTTGCACAATGTACTATTATTTACGTTATATGTCCGTCTTTGCATCACAGAATTACATAATTATGTGTACGAAATTTCAATTTAATTAGTTCAGTAGTGTCGGAGCAAATGGGCTGTGACAGATGGAAAGACAGACACACACACAAGTGGTCCTAATATGAGGGTTCCATTTTTTTTCCTTTTAAGGTACGGAACAAATTTAAAAATCGAATCTTAATAAACAACGTATGAATAAAATATTTAGTTACAAAGCTTACAAATCATCATTAAGTGGAATCAAATTGCTTGCTTGATTCAACCGTAACAATTGTATCATGTACACAGGGATGTACAAGCAAAAGGGAGTATATTTTCGCAGCCCCTGGTACGTCTTTTTATTAAGAAGAGAAGACTTTTGCAATAACTCAAAAACGGCTGGACCGATTATATTCGCTATAGTTTTCATTAAAATTATGTATTAAGCTTTTGTTTTACAATTTTTTTTTTCATTTTTTTTGGACCCATGGTTCAAAAATTAGAGGGGCGAGAAGGACACATATTTTTTTATCTTTCGGAGCGATTATTTCCGAAAATAATCACTTAATCAAAAAATAGTTGTTGGAGACCCTAATTCATTTTGAAAGATATATCCAATTTGTATTTATATATCCATGCCAAATTTCAGCTTTCTAGCACTAACGATCACGGAGCAAAGCCTCGGACAGACAGACAGACGGACGGACATGGCGAAACTATAAGGGTTCCTAGTTTACTACAGTACCCTAAAAATAGGACAAAATTATTGTTGAACTCTTTGTGCTAATATTGATACCCGAGCAAGCCAGAGTTCCCAATATTAAACCTCGCGCGCAGCTAGCCACGCGGTTCGAAAATTGGAATCAAGAGCGTTGCGAGATGGTTGCGAGAGTTCTTAAAGCATTAAATTCGCCGTTTTTACGTTTCTGTTATATGCACTAAAGTTTCAAAAAATTATATAAAATACGTAAATTAGTACGAGCGAAATGCAAGTAATGTCAAATCAATATCAAATTAGGTTAAGACATTTTATATGTAAGCTTGAATAGGCTATTGAGCCAGTGTGACATTGCTACCCGTCCCTGAATGGCTTGTGCCCAACAAACGGGCTAATATTATGTATACCTATGACTCGATAAATAGTAAAAAATCTATCAGTATAGGTAGGTAAAATATAAGGCCATCTCAGTTTCAGCTGTTGAAAACAAGGCAGTTAAATGAGTAAGATTTAATCTCATACGAATGTGGTCTCATAGTATGCATTCAGTCGCGTTTTCGTAAAGAAAGTTTCAAGATTAGCTGGCGTGCTGCTATTGCTGCTACTCTGAATACGCTTTGTGGGAAAAATTAATTTCAAACGCGCATATTAATTTTAGTACCATAACTAAGCGAAATGTTGATGTTGAATATTTCGCAGGAGCTAACTTAGTATGTACTTATAAAGATTAAATGTCATCATAGAACAAATCAGGCGTATGATGAAAAATTAACGTCATTTTTATTTAACTGATATGGATGGTGCAAAATGTTAGGAAACAGCGTGGCAAGTTTAAAACCGATCAATGATCTCACAGTTCGATGTAGAAACGAGCGTGCATCTGGTTAGTGTTCACAAAAGTGACGGGTCCGATGTCGATTCACTTCGCACATGGGCCTCGAATGAAGTGTCCTTTTAGAGTCGGCTCACATTCATTATTCCAATTTCAGATGCTATATCTATTTTATTTCGTCGCAAAATAGATCTGTCGCAACAGCTATTTTAACAATAATATATGCGAATTATATGTACCTACCTACTTTATTGTCAAAAATTTGAAGTACGAGCAGGTACCCGGAAATAAAAGTACATTTACTACGTTTGCATAATAACGTTATATTCATAAAAGTCTTGCCACTAAGGTGCAGTTTATATAAAAGTTAATTCAAACACATTAAAAGAGTTTTTCATGGGTTTATTCCGGCTGAGGTTATTACAACAAAATGAGCTAGAGGATATTTACTTGGTAGAAGAAACCACGATTTTTTTTTCAATAATGTAAAATTATGTTTTCAGAGTGCTTTTTAATTCGCCCTATAGTATTTGCGTACCTTTAAACGTCTTAATTAAACCACTTGTGAATAATGAAGGGCTTAAAAGACCCACTGCACAGTGTAGAGGACTCTTAAGAGCAGTACCCCACTCGTTTACCGAGAGTGGCACAACAAGCTGAACGTTATTTGTATTATTGAAAACCTCGTGAATGCGCTTTAATAACGCCTATTTTTAGGGTTCTGTACCCAAAGGGTAAAAACGGGACCCTATTACTAAGACTCCGCTGTCCGTCTGTCCGTCTGTCTGTCTGTCACCAGGCTGTATCTCATGAACCGTGATAGCTAGACAGTTGAAATTTTCACAGACGATGTATTTTTGTTGCCGCTATAACAATAAATACTAAAAACAGAATAATATAAATATTTAAATGGGGCTCCCATACAACAAAAGTGATTTTTTTGCTGTTTTTTCCGTAATGGTACGGAACCCTTCGTGCGCGAGTCCGACTCGCACTTGGCCGGTTTTTTTTATTAAGTCGACAGGGTACAATTTTCAGTGTAAGTATATTTCCATATGTAAAACACGTTTTAATAAATAATACAATGTTATAAACATAAATATGTCTTTCATTTAAATCAAGAGGCGCGAAAGGAAGGAGGGGGGGGGGGCACTTTAAAAAGTATTAAAATTAGTAAAGATGAAGGCAATTTCTATTACTTGCATCGACAACCTACTTCTACGTAAAGTTGACTACAGCTATTAAGCAAACTACATCACCAGGCCCCTATTTCACCACGGTGACAGGCTGTGCGACAATAGGCTAGATGACAAATTTTCATTAATGGTAACAATCGATCAGGCTTATTTTTAGGATCAAATGTCTATATGGGACCCATTGCATTAAAGCAATACAAAAGTCAGAAATGATAGTCAAAGCCCGATAGTCGTACTTCACTCGCGAAGCACTGTTTTTTGTCAATATAATAGTTTTTTTAAATAATATAATGATGGTGGCAAACAGGAATACAGCCCGCCCGATGGTAAGCGGTAACCGTAGCCCATGGAGGCCTGTGACGTCAGCATAAGTGATGTCGACAATTGTCGCACCTGTCACCGTGGTGAAATAGGGGCCAGATTTCACTATAAAATTGATACAATTTAAAGGCATGAATACAAATGCTTATATAAATGTGCACGCACACATACATCGTTAGTCACGGATGCAAATCGGAGATGGCGTTTACAAATGAGTTTCCATAAAATGCGTGAAGAGGGTTCTTTTTCTAATATTATACTTACTTATACTCTTTGCCTTGAGGTACTCGTACTTATTTGCATCTTTCATATATTTCGTGTTATTTCGATAACAAATATGTGACGTTTTCAACCAGAAGGTACCACATTGTCGCTTGTTGATAAGGTTGATTTCTAATTGAAGCTATATTGAAATAGCGCCTTACTGCCAAGCGACAATAAGTATCCTTTTGGTTGAAAATGGCACATATGTTTATCAACAGAATTACTATCAATACCCGCCAGGCTAAACCGGTTGTCAATTTTAGTTCCATTGGTATACAACGAGGACGCTAGTAGTATATGTAAACGAACTTTTGAATGAATGCTTTCAGATTATCGACAAGCTGTATTATATTTACTAGGTAGGTATTACGGTATTACCTACGTAGTTTATTACCTACGTAGTGTATTGGATCGATACTTGTATTAGACTTGCGAGATCGTGGAATATATTTGGGTAAATAAATTATGTCTACGTAGCGCGCTCTCATGCCTTGTTTATACTGGGTATTTATTTTTAAGGCTTAACTATATTTGGCTAGGTAATTAATTAATTATATACATATATTATATTAAACTAGTTTTACAATAATAGAGAACTGTCATTTTTAAAATTTTCGCGACAACTGATAATTGATAATGAGGCACAAAGATAATAAAAAAAAGTATACACATTTTTTCATGTCGTGTTCAAGTTTTTCTACTAATAGTGAGTATTATATTTTTGAGCTGAACCCACTTAAAGCGGGTCATAAATTTTAATTCGACGAGTGATGAAATAAATTAAAATTAAAACAATTGGGTACGATGTAAAATTTCGAGGTAAGATATGTTCCGATCTTGTTCTTTATTCATGCTCAGCCTTAATTAACTTTAGTCAGCCGGCGCAATGAGTGGAGAAATAATTAATTAGTACTCTTGTGAGTATTTAGAAAATGATTTGGAAAACGACCGGTCATACTAGTTTATCAAATTACCTACTGCAATTTAGATAACAAATATGTATTGTGTTTTAACTTCTACCATTCAACAAAAAAAAAAAAATACACCTATTTACCATGTCTCCGTTAAATATATTATTATGATTAAAATATCGTGTGGTCATCGTAAAGTTTAAATTATTAAAATAGAAAAGTTCCACGAATCGAAAAAACACAATACACAAGGGAAAGGTAGGCGTCATTAATGAACAATTATTTTTTCACCTCAGCAGCTCGAACAAGCCTACTTTCGTCACTCCCTGGAGCTTTTTAATTTAGTGAAGGCCATGAACTTCATACTTTTATTACATTTTTTTATGGTATGGTACGGTACGGTACGGTCCGGTCCGGTCTCGTATCGTATCGTACATATTATAATACTTTTTTTTCTGTTTATTCTGTGTAATTCGAAATACATTTTAACCTTTAATATGTTCTCACTACTAAGGTGAAAAATTATGTGTGCAACACGAGAGCAAAGTTATTTTACATCTCGTGTTTTTGAGTCCCTCGCTACGCTCAAGATTCTACCTTAGAATCTTTCGCTTTCTCGGGACTCAAAACAAACACTCGCAAGAAAAACCAACTTTCCTCTCTTGTTGCACAAATAACTATTAAATAATATTACGTAATCATGATTTATTCATGATGATCACAGCTCGCTGACTGACATATATAAAAAAAAACAATAAATACCACCTTCTTTCTGGAGCAGTAAGTAATTAAATATATTTTATTATTATTATAAAAATTGTTTGCATACAGCTTTCGTTTTTAATTTATTTTAATTATGTTTTGTTATAGTTTTAATAGAAATCACACCAAGTAACCTATCATGAGATACAGCGCAATGACAGACGGACGGATAGAGACTAATATTCAATCGCCATAAGTAATTAGGGTTCTGTTTTTCGTAGATCAACCTGTGTGTAGTGTGTACAGAACTCTAAAAACAAGCGAACTACTTATATAGCTGGGACATGTCAATAGAGCTCGTTCATGGCCTGATAAGTGTCCCGGCGGAGTCAACAGTTGCGCAGTTTATGCGTAATTAAATTACGACGGATTGCCCTGAGCTTGTACACACAAGAACAAGATGCTCAAACTGTATGTACAGCTTTGTGATATGTGAATGCAAATGCCAATTAATATGGTAATTCTAATGGCACTTAAATATTTATTATATTCTGTTTTTCGTACCTAATTGTTGTGATAGCGGCAACAGAAATACATTAACTGTCTAGCTATCACGGTTCGTGAGATACAGCCTGGTGATAGACGGACAGGCACAGACAGCGGAGTCTTATAGTAATAGGGTCCCGTTTTTAGCCTTTGGGTACGGAACCCTAAAAATCACGAAAACATGTTTAATTTACATTTATTTTCAGTTGTATATCACTACTCTGCTCTGCATACAATACGCAGTATAATTGTAGTACCTATACCTAAAGCAGTTAGTGATATAGCCGAGGGACTTGACGACCAACATTTTAAACAAAAGTATAATTTTAGAGTAAATGAGATAAAAGGTGACATCACCTATTCGGAAAAGGGCTTTTTTCCCTGCTAGGAGGGATCAAAGTGGCAGTTTAGAACTCTTTCCCACACGTCCAGTTTTTTGCGGGTACGGTTTTCTGCAGGACCGTTCCCGTTTTAATAGTATAAGTGCTAATATAGTAACGTTCACACGAGCATTCTATTTGCGGGATACTGCACGCATACTACAGAAAACGGGATCCTGCAGAAACCCGTGCCCACAAAAAACTGGACGTCAGTGGGAAAGAGCTCTTACTGTTCTAGGACACTATTTTAGTTTTGCATACAATGTTTTTTGATTAAATAAATAATATTTTAGAAACATAATAATTTCTTCATAGGCGATGTGCAAAGCAGTATGTGTCATGTGCTCATACCTACCACAGGTAGCAAAATTATTTCCACCTTGGGCGTTAGCACTTAAATACCTCACTACGCTCAAGATTCTATTTTAGGATCCCTTGGGATTCTATAGAAACCTTCACTTCGTTCAGGATCCAATCCACGCCCTCGCCGTAAATAATATACGTTACTTTGCGCCTTTGTGACATAATCTACTGTTCCCTTCTAATTTCCTGGCGTTACGCCCCCTCTTAAATATTTTCCCCCGAATATTACTTACATATACTTACAAGAAACATGCGTACATACTGACTTACATACAAGCACAAATTACTTATGTACTTTTCCAAAAAGTATTTGAAACCACGTATCGATAGCATTATTAACATCGAATGCAGGTGTTATCATCGCTGCGGGCATATGACGACGAGCCATTGCTTTCAGAAGATAGGAATTATACGTAGGTACTCCTACGAGGAAGTTACGAGCCAAACGCTTATCCTTTCACACATTGATAAAGTTTTAGCGCGTTTGAATGGCAATGGCTGACATTATCGTAAAAGTCGGAACTTTGTGTTGAAATAGCTCCGGCGAAACATAAGGGGTTCACATACAATTGCTAAAGTTTCTAATATATACTATGATATATACATTCCTGTTATGGTTCGTACGATAGCAAGTAAAAATATCAAAACTGTTAAGTTTCAAAAGCGGTGAAGAATGGAAAAGTGTGATTTATTTAAATGTGTTGAAAACATTACCGTATTTTTCAAGAATAATTATATTCTTTCCATCCATGCTAAACACAAAAAGCTAAGTTGAAAACTTTGTTGACTTTACGTCTATTACAATCAAAGTCAGATTAATGAGATTTAGTCTGCCACAAAATGTATGAACTCTGCGAAAAGTTCCGCAGATTGCTGCCTACAGCGGCGAATAAAGGTCGTGTGTCGTGTTTCTTTTTTTGTTAATTAGGTTCCTATAGTTCTACTGATGTTATTAGGAAGTATTTACGACTACTCATCCATTAATAATAGGTAAAACAGGTATACATACAATATTAACATATTATGTTGATTCGTTACTTAATGTAAGAAATTTTAGGGATGATAGTGGAGGAAGTCATAACACACTCAGAATTTTTGCATACAGTATAAATGTTTAGAGTGTAAGATGTAGTAAATTAGTGTATAAATTTTATAGTTTATATACTATGTTGTTCCTTCAGTTGATTATGCGCTCGTATCGGCATACGTTCCGGCGAACGTGGATTCGCGTACGAAGAAACTATTTGAAAAATAGCGGCACACGAGACGAGAGGTATTCCTGGCTTGAAGAGATTTCCTAATATTTCAGTTAGAGTTTCACATCAACCAAATGGAAGAGATCTTGAAACTTCGCTGACTATTCCAAGGAGCATGTTGGGGGTCTTTATAGTTTGAAGTGAATTAATGAGTGGATTCCTTAATCCTGCCGGGAAGCCGTGGCGGGCGGCGGCGCCTCGGCAGGTCTTCCTATCGGGTTACGAGTGTTAAGACTGACTCGGTTGAACATCATTAAATTCACAAATTGTTAACTTACCCTCCTCTGGAACATGCGCACCGCACCGTCGCGGTCTCAGTACTTATATGTCATCGTAACAATGTTTCCGCTATCAAGTCATAATAGCCGAGGTATTTATATGTAGATACCTAAAACTGCAGGTCTTATTACCTAAACAAACTGTAATATCGAACTCGCGCCATGTTTACCGTTGAGACAATGTAAGCTTATTACTGCTTCCTGTTGGCGAAATACCGTAGTCTGCAAGTGCGATTGCACGATACAAATTTAACCCTTCAGCACTATACGGCACAAGATTGATAGAATGTTTGCTTTGCTCGTCGCTAAAGCGTTCTTAATTGCCCCGAGCAATAAATTCTCGCCGTTAGGGAACAAAGTAAAATGTTCCATTCACAATGTTTATGCGCCGGCAACAATGGCAACAAAGCTCGTACAAAGAGGTTTTATTTAAGCGCTTCTCACGTGGTCTAATTAAGCGTTACACTTAAAGTGATGGCTGAGCGAGGGTGCCACTCAATTATTCGCAACTTGATGCGGGATCACGATTCCGTTCCCCTCGAGGTCGCCAGTTCCTCGCAAATCCAGCCGAGGCGCATCGCAAAATTCTACACCACAGTAAAGTTATGTGTCATACGCGACGAAGGATTATGCGAATTAAGCAGAGACCGAGCTTATAGTACGCGGAGCTCATCATCATTAATGCTCACTCTTGGGTTACTACAAATTTTGTTAAGCGATATGTTGGTGCTTTTGTTACCATAGTCATTAAATCTGTAAGTACCGTAAATTATTAATCCTTGTAATTAGCTATCTTTTTTATTTAGAATTAAGGTACCTACCTTCTTATAGGTAGGTACATAATGTCGCCGTGCTATAGTTCTAAGCTGAAATTTGGAGGTGGATGTAGTATACGGGTGACGCAGCGACATGGTTCTAACGGTTTTTTCTTAGACCAGCGCGCGACACAAATGTACATACTTCTATATACCTATTAATTGCTCTCATATTAAATCACGTGGTGTATGACTTTTAGAAAATAAAGTTTTTTGTGTGCCTTACTGCAAGTTTAATTGTGGAACACCTTCATAATCAACCATATCAATCACGTCAAAAACTAACTGCTCGATACAAAAGTTTTCAATTAAATACCTAATTACCTATACATTGCAACATCCTAAATATGGGTTAATAGAGTTTACTTACCTCGCTGTGCAATAGGCCACTTCGTGTATAAACGCCATAACGTCAAAGAGTAATTTAGCCATTTTGACTTGATTAAAATACAGGAGACGTACCTTTAAAGGCGTCAAAAAAATTCGATAAACTTTTATGTGGTTATTATTCAAAAAGTATTACTCATCCCACGCCTTAATCTTCGTATATAATCAAAATAGGGTTCTAAGACGCAGGAAGAAAGTTTATTTTTGGTTGTTCAGAAAGAAGACTTAGCTATAACATTGTGAGATTACGGTGTGTCGTTACGATGCTCGTTTAGATAGGGCACATGAAGAATTGCAGATCTAGAAACGGCAGCAAGTTGCGAGCGACGTCTCGAGAGCTCGCCGTGCCGAACAATAACTTCATTAAACTTTAAGTGTTGCTTTCAGTAACACGTTTCATGCCAATATATTAAACCTTTGTTCATTAACATGCATAATTATTATGAAGATTTATTTATTACCTAATTTGTGAATTTAGTTTTAACAGTGAGAGACTAATCGAGATTATGCTTTTTGACTATAAAAATTTATGTTTTTGAACAAATTACTAAAATAGGTACTTAGGTATATAGGTAGGTTATAGTTTTCTTTTTCAGAATCCATAACTCACGCGGGGACAATATAGGCCTTTGTCCTTTAGTACACCTAAAAACCGCTGTTTTTCTTCTACTAGGTATTCTAAATTTTTGGTGAAGAAAAAACCGTAAGAAGCTGTATTATGAAGTTCTCAACCCACATAAGGCCAGGGCAGTGAGAGGAATGAATATTGCCTGCTTCATAAGATGCGGCCTATGCCCCGCAGTGGAACATAATATGTATGTATATGCAGAATAATTTTGCAACTCTTAGCCATATTTTGCGAGGTGAATATATAATATATAAGTCATACTGAGTAATTTTAACTATGGGACCAACCGCGAAAAAACATGCATCACTCGATGTGTCCAAATTGCCAATATGGGTCTAGGTATATGTCCACATTTCAAATGCATCTACCTACATACACATTTCCAGAATTGCTACTTAAGTGTCCAGGCTTCACATCCGTATAGAAGTACATACATACATACATATAATCACGCCTATTTCCCTGAGGGGTAG
Organism: Cydia strobilella; assembly: GCF_947568885.1. Lineage (NCBI taxonomy): Eukaryota > Metazoa > Arthropoda > Insecta > Lepidoptera > Tortricidae > Cydia > Cydia strobilella. The sequence goes on along the minus strand of NC_086041.1, from coordinate 28,916,602 downwards.
GCAGAGACCACGGATTTTCACTTGCTACGATCCTTACATACCTCTTTCGCTTCCGTTACTTTCATAACATTCCTCATACACGCTCGCCGGTCTAGGGTGCTCTTGACCTGGCCTTTCTTCAAAATTTCCCCGATCTGATCAGAGAAAGTCCGCCGAAGTCTGCCCCTTCCAACTCCCGTTTCTACCTCTTCCTTATACACTTTCTTTGTTAGCCTTCTTTCACTCATTCTTTCCACGTGTCCAAACCATCTCAACATACCTTTCTCAATGTTTGTCACTACATCTTCGAAGTACAGAAGAACAGAAACAGAACAGTATAGAAGTATCATATATAATTATAATATAATAGTAGGCGGGTGCGCAAAGAAATTTTAAGGCGGCGACTGCAAAGTACCTTTTCCATGGAATTAAAGTCACTACAGGCAGTATCAATGCGGGTTTTCAATTTCAAGCTCACTATCCCAGCTTTCACCCGATCACGATATAATAACCTTTCCCTACTTTAAAGAAAACAACGAGATTTTGTTCAGTTCCTTCTTCATACAAAATCCACAAGACCATTATTATAGTCCTAAATATCAAGCAATTGTAATCAAATGTATTTTTGGTATTACCCACCAATAATCTCACTGTTTATTATTCAATGACATGTGATAATATATATTTGTTCGCAATGAACCTAATGAAAAACATTGTTTGATGACAAACACCGATGTTGGTATTACTAGTACAAATAACACTTGTTTAAATTTAAACCTATAATAATAGAACATTATTACAAAGGCCGAGGGAGCAGGCATAGCCTAAAGAGCATGTTATAATAACATTAATAACTACGAAGGGTCACACAGCATGGAAAATTGGCCTCTAATTGTATATCTATCTGAAAAATAATAACCTATAATTAAAACACACTTAATAAACGTATGAAATAGTTATTTACGATACAAGTGCGGAAGAGAGGAAATTCTAAACGAGTGGCGATAAATTAAAACACGACCGCAGGGAGGGTTTTAAATCGACACGAGTTGCGAATTACCTATTCGCACGTGTATCGTACAACGTTTTACAGTACATATCATATGGCTCTTTAAACTTTCGACATATGCGCGAAAAGTGCTCTTTTACGCACTAGTGCGAGAAAGTAGCACCATATATGTACTGTAAACACATATTATTAGTCAGTTCCTCAAAGCACTCAAGAAATTACAATTTAAAGGTACCTAGTTCTCAGAAATATTGTCTTCGGTTACCGCGATATTAGTTACTCATGAATATAGAATTTATAATACATCCCGACGTTGCGAACCCTTTACAGCGTTCGTGGTCAACGGGTGACTGAGGAAAAACTACAAAGTGCAAAAATACCCACATACAAAATATAATGAACCATTATAGACTATAAACTTTAAGGCTGGTTGAACATGCAAAATCGGTTCATAAGGCTAGTTATACAATACAACTATTTTCAAGTAAAGATATATATACGCGATAAAGCTACGCCGGCTCCAACCCTACACCTCGGACCCGAGAAGATTTAATTCCCTCCTACCTCCTAATTCCTTCAATATACGCAATATAATCCGTTTTCACAGTTTTATTCTCAGAAACTTTAAAATAAACGTAGTCATATGTATCGGTTCATTTGCATCTCTTTCAAATAAGCGGGATAAATAATGATTAAAGAACATGAGATCATTCAAGTCGTTACAGCAATGACAATACGGAACTTATTACCTTATTAGGTTTGCTTGGCTGATGCGGCATGGACGAATACAGGCTCTACCGGCAAACGCGCAGCACCGCCCGGCTGCGTGAACCCGTCCACTTTGATCTTTATTGTAATAAAGTCAGTTCATTCCGCTCCAGTAATGAATATTAATGCCTTCTCTTAAGTCATAAAATAAACTTTATCTGAACAATGCGTCGTCGTGCCTGCGCCACCTCTGGCACCTCGGCCGAAGTGATAAATTCAAAGAATAACTCGAACTCGCTCCGTTTTCAATTAAAACTCAAATTCATAATTATTGTTTACTTTCTAACTCCAATATCATGAATTATTTACATCGCGCCGTTAATAACGGCCGTGTACCAATTTGTTGCTCTGTGTTACCTCCGAGGCATAACCCTTGCCTGTGTTGTATTCAATTGTGTTATTGCCTAATTACATCAGCCGAAATGCGGTTACCTGCCTTCAACTTGTTCCGAACTCGGTCGAGTTTCCGAGGAACTATGAATTGATTCACTGAGGAAATTGTAGGAGTAAACATTTAGCTACTTAACACACCCACGACAAATCAACAAGGCTGTTTTATGAAAAAATTAGTTTATTTAAATTGACAAATAGAAAAACTTTGTCCAAAAAGTTTCCCGTGTTACGAATTTTAAAATTGTCCACAGACAAATAATGACCCAAACTGCGTTCACAACAATCTCTCGGTAAGTAACTACGTGGGTTAGTTTAATCTTGACCTGTTCGCAGTATGCAAGAATGCAATGCAGTTTTTTGTAAATATGATGAATCACGCTTCAGCGACGAGCGTACGAGAAGCAGGGCTAATCTCGTTCCGTGCTCCGTTACGTTTGCTCGACAAACACCGGTCTGTTTGCGCAGACAATAGCTAAGTACAATAATAATTGTGCATTGAGTGCCCTGGAGAGTCGTAGCTTGTTGGCACAGCGGTCCCGCTAAGCCCTTCCGATGTGAAACTAATGTTTGTGTATGGTAATGAGATGGTAATGGTGACTAGCGCACCAGTTCACCGTAACTGGATCATCCGACAGCGCGCTGCGCGGCCACCCTGCGAGCGGTCCTTAGGACGCTATTACACTAGCGGTTTACGAAAAAAATTCGAAACGAAGACAGCGTTTTTATTGCGACAACGTAAGGCAGTCGCTACGATTTGCTAAATAATTATAGACTTGTGAATGCGCCACGGTGTCGTGGTGACCACGCTGCGAAACCACGTTAGCAAATCGCCCGAAGGTAAACGTTTAGGGGGCCTAGCCAAGTTGACAACCGTTTGCGCTACGAAAACGAAACGCTATCTGTCTCTCTTTCAGTTTTCCATATTAGTGCGATAGAGAGACAGATAGCGTTTTGTTGACGTAGCGCAAACGATTGTCATTTTAGATATAGGCACCAGAAAATCAAAAATTGTTGATCAACCTCAACAGGTTTCTTCTTATAGACAGAACAAACCGATCCAACCCTCGTCTGACATTTACATGTTAATAAAATACCGATTGTTGTATTTACCAATGTATCATTAAATCATTATGATCGTTTTGACTGTTTTGAGGGATAGCAATATTAAACAGGGAATCCTAGATTTTGGAATTCCTTTACGTGAATTCTAATAGACGTTCAGTAAATTCTGTGCCCTATAGATATTTGCATATATTATAAATATTAATGCTCGTCTTCTTGCCACTGCGGAGTGGGAGTCGGGTCTGTGGCTGCAAGCTCTACCCACGCCGTCCATGGGTACCCTATTGGACAACACCACCTTTAAACTGGCGACTTGTTTGCGCATAGGGACTGTAACCAACGTCCGCCATCGCTGCCGTTGTGGTGCCATGGTGGACAGACATGGACATCATGGGCTTTCCTGCGGCAGAAGCGCCGGACGAATACCTAGACACGCCAGCATCAACGATGTCATCCGAAGGGCCTTTGTCAGCGTCAAAGTTCCGGCCATACTCGAGCCCGTAGGTCTGGCTAGGGACGATGGCAAGAGGCCTGACGGTATAACGTTGGTGCCTTGGAGGATGGGACGGCCTCTAGTCTGGGATGCCAGATGCGTTGACACCCTCGCGCCGTCCCACCTTCCGGGCACCAGCAGTAATGCTGGTCGTGCCGCGTCCATGGCAGAAGACCTCAAACGCCGCAAATATGCCACCCTTGGCAGCAGTTATATTTTTGAGGCGTTTGGGGTCGAAACGCTGGGGCCGTGGGGGCCAAGCGCGCGCCGGATATACAAAGAGATAGCGGCGCGCCTTATAGACGCCACAAGGGACCAGAAGGCTGGCCAGTATTTTGCTCAACGCATTAGCATTGCCATTCAACGTGGCAATGCAGCCAGCCTTCTGGGCACACTGCCCATCGGCAGTGACTTGGAGGACGTGTTTTATTTATAGGGCCTTTATTTTAAGTTTATTTATACCTAGTTTGTATTATTATTTTTAAGTCTATGATTGGTTAAAATAAGGACAGACAATGTCATGATTTGTTGGTTTGATGACTTACATTTGCTAAAAGAGGAATCAGACTAACCTGTCAAAATTGACATTGACAGTTATTAAATAAAAAATAAAATCATTTAATCCAGATAACATTGATCCATACTTAAAACATACATAACATTTGCAATAAAAATTAAAAATAAATAAGATTAGGTATAAAAGATATATCCATCCATTATACTGTGGTATTTAAATTTACTAATCGAGTATTTAAGCCAGTAAATTGATGAATATGATTTATCACCAAATGTGATCAGTGATTTTCAAAATCTCGACTTCCGTGTACGGCTCTGCCTGACGAATGACGGACGCTTCACGTTTAATGTACCAAATTCACATAATTTACGTTACCGTAGACGTATACAAGGCGCGGCCTGACACGGGCGCAAATAATTAAACGTGACAAATAGGTACATCTATTACGTAGCAAATTATTGTTTATTGTACTCCATACATGATATCTACATTATTTATTGTGATATTTAAGCGTCTCCAAAAATGCATGCTACTAAATATAACGAACTGCACTGAGCCTTTTTCTTCACTATTTAATTAATTCGCTTTATTTTTTTCCAACTAGGGAACAAATTAATTATTTTTATGAAATATTTTGGTTTGTGTTATGTATATATAAATTATAAACCAACCCGACAGGGGTGGTCTGGTGGTCAGGTCGTTAGCCGCGTAAGCTGAAGACGCGGGTTCGATTCCCGCCTCGGCCACCAGTGGACTAGGTCACTTTTTCATTAGTGTATGATATTTATTTCAGTTTATCGCTTTATTTATTTTTTGTTATGTTTGTTACTCCATACAAAATTCACCGGAAGAAAAATTATTGATTGGTTAATAAAATAAATACCAATAACAATTACAAAGTATGAAATTTTGTAACAACAATATTTTTTAATAAATGCTCATCAATCGATACACGTGTAGCAATTATTTGCTGGTTCCCCTATCGGTCATGAGGTCCTGTTATTGAATAATCGATAACAATGATTTAGAAAGCTAGTGTAGTAAACGTTTAGAGCCTTTGGTTTTCATATCTTGTTCATATTTAATTTTAAAAAGGCCACTTACTTTAATTGACCAATTTTCACGTAGGTTAGTATCTATTTCTATATTCTTAAAAAGGTGAATTATTCTCTTTGACAGCCCGATATGACATGATTCACACTAGGAGCATACAACCAAACGGAGTAGCCATTAACAGGCATTCCCCTCTGTCGAAAATAGTCGGCTAATGGTCATACACAATGTGAATGTATGGACTGACGTTTATCTGACATGGCTATTTTGACGTTACGTATACATTTGACGTTCCTCTCCCCCGCAAAAATTGGCAGACTTTTTTGCACAGCAAATTACAGACGTGGCGGTCCGTTAGTTATCTTCTCCTAGGATTCACATGTTTACTTTTACCGACCTTTGTCAATGTATGTTTTCCTGGGTCCGTTTACGTATAAAGCCTGACCAGAAATATATGATGATTGTCAAGAGGGCGCTGTTATTCTCAATGTATAGGGTGATAGTTCAGTATAGCATAAAAAAATTAGTCCCAGTGAAATTCCGCAACATGGCGCGTGATCATAATATTCCTGGTCAGCCTTTAAGAGCGTAAGGCCGTTGTTTAAAAAAGCATAGTTCAAAATTGCCGTCATACTGTAATTACCCCTTTCTCTGAAATGCCTAACCACAATCAAGTGGCTCTGTACAGTGTACACTGACATGACATCTGTGAATAAACAATGGGCACCCGTAGCGTCCTAGCGTCGACCAAACGTAGGTAACATGAACTTTGGAATTCGGAGATCTCTGCAAACAAACCGGAGAAAGTCTAAGTAATACTAGTTTGTGACGTAAAGTGCTTCAGGGTAAATCTAAAATACTTTTAAGAAATTAATAGTTTTATTTTTATTTTTCTATCGCCCTTGACGGTCTCTGGAGGGGGGTGATGTGGGGATGAACTTATATTGACAGCGATGTATTGCGCCCGCCGCCCGCAGGCGCAGTGAGCCCTTAAGGGGCCCACTGACTATCAGTCCGCCGGACGATATCGGTCAGTCAGTTAGAACAAAAATTTGACAGTTCCGAACAACTGACAGGCCGATATCGTCCGGCGGACTGATAGTCAGTGGGCCCCTTTAGAGACGCATGTGTTATTCTTGCTGTCATGAAAAATTGCATTTCAAATAATTTGTATTTTAAATAATTGTTTTGCATTCGCTTTCGCTCCTTCTTCTATTTTATATAGATGTGATATGATATGATATATGATATTTATTTATTTCATAATATTACATTACATTATAAATTATTATGTCAATATAGATATAAGAATGAAGAATGTGTATGGTGCCTAAACTGTTAATTTAATAAATCGGTGTGTACAAAGCAAACATTTGGTGCCTAATTATTCCCACATCTACAGTTTCAATGCCCACATTTATTTACGATATTAAAATGAAAGTTTTAGCATCTATCAGGTAACCTGATTTTTAGACAGTCCATAATTATATGTATGTAGTTAAAAATTTAAAAAAATTGAGTAGCTTCCTTATTTATTTTTGATTGTCTTATACCTTTTCATTAGGCGTGCCATCGTTCACACTGTTAACTGTAAATCGGTGGACCTTATGCCTTTTGTAAATTGTAATAAGGTTCACCGTTGTACAGTTAGGAGTGTTGCCGCATTATGACATGTACGATAAGGTTTTCACCAGGGACCGGCCCGTTATCCCTTATCGGGGTTTTATAAGGGTATTGCATAAGGCTTAACTCACCATACCCTTTGCCAGACGAAATCCATTGTTTTGCTTTTAAAAACCCTTATATAAAGCTACCACATTTGAGTAATCGGTAGCCCAAATACCCTTACAAAACCCTTATCATCCGCTCACCATCACCTTGCATATTGCTTATAAGGGTTAGCCTTATAAAGGGCTTCCCTTTTAGCATATAAGCGTGCTAATTTAAGTCGTCTACGTCGTTCATAAAGCACACATTACTTCGAATCCGCGCGATCGTCGGCGGCGACGGCGGCGTTCTTTGACTAGGCACGTATTTTCTTTCCTTTTCATACGATACCGTGGATATATACTAATCCTGTCTCTTTCACGCAAAGGGAAACCTTTATAAAAAGCGCTTAAAGATAAGGGTAACCCTTATTTTTGGTTAGCTTTTCGGTAAGGGTTAGTCAAAGGTAAGGGTATGAATGGGCTTGCAGTTCAAAAGGGAAAGTCTTTCAATGTGTTAGCCGTGTTTAAGTGTCGCCCATTGAAAGGGTTTTATCGCGGAAAGGGTTGTCCGGTCCCTGGTTTTCACAACAAAAAATGATGCTTCAAATTCACGGTTAGGTAATTCAAAAAATTCATAACATTTGGAATTACTCCAAACCTTTTCTGTTCTGTCCGACTATCGGAATGTGATCTGATCAACTATGTACATCAATTATTTTCTATCTGTGTTACGTCGTAGGTATCCCTCTTTCGGGTGCCTTTGTATTTAAAACGTTTGGTTCAACCGCCGGGTGGCGATGGCGTATTGGAGTGGGGTGGTTTTATTTCATCTATCATATTTTGCGTAAAAGTAAAAAAAAATATATAAAGTGCCCGTTCTCATTTTCTGTGGTCCACTAATAGTTCAGTCCTAATAATAAATGCAACACGTTTAAAAGCAAATCAAAGCTAAATTAATTACAAGGTTACGTAATATAGAATTTTCGACCTGCGCTCCAGGGCTCTGTTCATACCTGGAGTTTATTTGCGTAGGTAATTAATCATCGTTTGGACTAAACTAACTCCTGTAAACTGGCTTTTGTGTGGCGTCGGCCGGCGCAGCGGCCGAGCAATATTTACGTGTTAGGTAAGCATATTAGTTTTAGCTTCAGTGCCATTAGCTACTAGTTAGCCAAGTAATATGAGTTACGTAGGTTGTTTTCCTTACATAAAGTAAAAATTACTGATTGGATTCGTTGACGTAGTTTGTTTGACTGGTAGTTGCGAAAATGTTGTAGAGCCGCAATTACGAGTGACTTTATCTACCCAATCATCACGCTATTTAATATGGGTAGGTAATGGTTCAATCAGAGTAGGTACTGTTAAATTATGTTCTTAGGGTCATCTCCTGATTACTCTTTTCTTCCAATGTTTCAACGTAAAATTGTAGGTAGGTACAACAACGAAATTATCCTACTAATTACTCATTTTCCACTTTTCTAATCATTAGTCTAAAAGCTAATATATGTAATATGGGCCTTGTTGCCTGAATCAAAAATAAATAAATTATTGTCAGATACGCAATGAAAAGGCTTACTATGCAAATCATACCCAAAAGACGGGCTAAACCTTAAAAGTAGATATTTTTAAAAGTAAGGATTCAAACAAATTCAAAACTTTTATCATACTTATCACATAAATAAACCCTAACCGCAGTGATAACAACACAAGAAAAATAAATTCATAGTGGCTGCATTCATAGCGCGTACGCGGTAACGGACGGCCCAATTCTGGCGTACAATTTACCTGCAGATGCAACAAACACAAAGAGGCCATATTTTCCGCGAGGAGGTTGCCGGGGTCGGATTACAGCGGCCATCTGCCGCGCGGGACAATCAGCCTAACGAGCGTCGCGTCGCCCGCGACCGGATTAAAGCCTAATACTGCTGAACAATACCGTTGACGCCCTTTATCAGTTACACTTAGACGTTAACA